>NW_027508920.1:7239166-8468333 GCF_051911475.1 Siphateles boraxobius | reverse complement strand
TAATAATAATAATAATAATATAATATCTAATATTAGACAAACTGTAATATTTCACTATATAATATTAATAATAGTAATAATACTAATAATTAAATATATTTTGTTGACCCAGGAACATCATATTTTTATGTTGACCCAGAGACATCATTCTTTATTACTCATCTAATATAAGACAGACAGTAATCAATCACTGTATTTAAATAATCATAATAATAATCTAATATCTAGTATAAGGCAAACTGTAATCTATGTAATACTAATAATTAAATATCTTGTGTTGACCCAGGGATATCATTCCTTATTACTCATCTAATATAAGACAGACGGTAATCAATCACTGTATTTAAATAATCATAATAATAATCTAATATCTAGTATAAGGCAAACTGTAATCTATGTAATACTAATAATTAAATATCTTGTGTTGACCCAGGGATATCATTCTTTATTACTCATCTAATATAAGACAGACAGTAATCAATCACTGTATTTAAATAATCATAATAATAATCTAATATCTAGTATAAGGCAAACTGTAATCTATGTAATACTAATAATTAAATATCTTGTGTTGACCCAGGGATATCATTCTTTATTACTCATCTAATATAAGACAGACAGTAATCAATCACTGTATTTAAATAATCATAATAATAATCTAATATCTAGTATAAGGCAAACTGTAATCTATGTAATACTAATAATTAAATATCTTGTGTTGACCCAGGGATATCATTCTTTATTACTCATCTAATATAAGACAGACAGTAATCAATCACTGTATTTAAATAATCATAATAATAATCTAATATCTAGTATAAGGCAAACTGTAATCTATGTAATACTAATAATTAAATATCTTGTGTTGACCCAGGGACATCATTCCTTATTTAAATAATCATAATAATATAATATCTAATATTAGACAAACTGTAATATTTCACTATATAATATTAATAATAGTAATAATATTAATAATTAAATATCTTGTGTTGACCCAGGAACATCATATTTTTATGTTGACCCAGGGACATCATTCTTTCTTACTCATCTAATATAAGACAGACAGTAATCAATCACTGTATTTAAATAATCATAATAATAATATAATATATAATATTAGACAAACTGTAATATTTCACTATATAATATTAATAATAGTAATAATACTAATAATTAAATATATTTTGTTGACCCAGGGTCATCATATTTTTATGTTGACCCAGGGACATCATGGTATGTTACATGTGCATCCTTTGCCTGCCTGTATCAGTTTGAGTTTGATTTATTAGTAAAGTATATTGTTTTTGGAAATTCTGATCTCCTCGTGCTTCCTGCCTACACCCGACCGTAACAAAGACAGACAGTAATCAATCACTGTATTTAAATAATCATAATAATAATAATAATAATATAATATATAATATTAGACAAACTGTAATTTTCACTAATAATCGTAATAATAATAATAATTAAATGCCTTGTGTTGACCCAGGGACATCATATTTTTATGTTGACTCAGGGACATCATTCCTTATTTAAATAATAATAATAATATAATATCTAATATTAGACAAACTGTAATATTTCACTATATAATATTAATAATAGTAATAATAATAATAATTAAATATATTTTGTTGACCCAGGAACATCACATTTTTATGTTGACTCAGGGACATCATTCCTTATTTAAATAATAATAATACTAATAATAATATAATATTTAATATTAGACAAACTGTAATATTTCACTATATAATATAAATAATAGTAATAATAATAATAATAATAATGAAATATCTTCTGTTGACCCAGGAACATCATATTTTTATGTTGACTCAGGGACATCATTCTTTATTACTCATCTAATATAAGACAGACAGTAATCAATCACTGTATTTAAATAATCATAATAATAATATGATATCTAATATTAAATAAACTGTAATATTTCTCTGTATAGGCTCATATTAATAATAGAAATAATAATAATAATTAAATATATTTTGTTGACCCAGGAACATCATATTTTTGTGTGGACCCAGAGACATCATTCCTTATTACTCATCTAATATAAGACAGACGGTAATCAATCACTGTATTTAAATAATCATAATAATAATATAATATAATATATATTATTAGACTAACTGTAATTTTTCACTAATAATCGTAATAATAATAATAATTAAATATCTTGTGTTGACCCAGGGACGACATATTTTTATGTTGACTCAGGGACATCATTCTTTATTTAAAAAATAATAATAGTAATATAATGTCTAATATTAGACAAACTGTAATATGTCACTATATAATATTAATAATAGTAGTAATAATAATGAAATATCTTCTGTTTCTTCATTGTTCATCCTTCTTGTATGCTATTTTGTTTCCTCTAGGTGCTTTATGGTGGACAAGGATATGTGTGAGATGAATGCCTTGCGGAAAGTCTTCCCAGAGTCAGATATCTTGCTGGTATCATGTTATGCAAGTATGTATACATACAAATGTATATATTCTTTATATTTGAAAAATGTACCGTAAGTTAGTTATTGTCTCTTTCTTCAGGCTGTTGTCCGCTGGCTTTCGAAGACAGACTCTGGAGTCAGTGGGCCATCAAATACTGATGTTAGAACAGAAATCATTTCTTTCGTCAGAAAGATGAAGCTTTGTGCAACAGTGCGTACAATTAACAATTCAATTTTGCTTCCTTAATTGTACTATTACTATTTATATAACTATTTTAAAATAAACATTAAATCACCTATTCTTTTTTAATTTTGTTAAAATAGCATCAAGATTTTAAGTCAACTGCTGAACAATTCCTCAAGAGGTTTGAAGATTTCCCAGCTCTTTGCTCATACTTCTAGGATCACTGGCTAGAAATAGGACACACATGGTCTGACTTTGGACGGTGCTACAACCATGCTGACTCCGATACAAACAATCTTGTTGAAAGGTAATATTTGAAATTAAACTTATGAAACTTCATTGAGTTAATTCACATTATGTAATAGAATCACCAGCATTTTGATGTTGTTATCATATCTTAATATCAAACTAACACAATCACATTAAAACATGCATTGTTTTTCTTTGCTTGTCCAATTAGATTTTTCCATCGCCTAAAATATCAGTTTTTGGGAGGCATTAGGAACCGTAGACTGGATGATCTTATCAGCATTCTCATCAAGAAGACAGATGGATACTTCCAGGTCATTCACGATTTGCAGGCAGCTGGAAGAATGAAAAATGCCTCTTTGAAGTCAGGAGAAATACTTAAGTCTGCCTCTAGATTGGTGGAAAAAGGTTGGCAAGATAGCATTAATCTTATATCCAACGACACGTACCTTTATGAAGTTCCATCAGAACAAACCCCTGGTCTATCCTACAAAGTTTGTCCATCTGAAAGTTTTTGTAGCTGCCCAATTGGAATCAGAGGACATCCCTGTAAACATCTTGTAGTTACTGAGTTGCTGAGTAAACATGACTCTCAAAAATGTCCTGCTTTGGATCATCAAATAAACGCACATGCTAGCGTACTTAAGCAAAAGAAGCTTTACTCCATTCTGTGCTCTGACACAAAAGAGGTAGATGTACAAAGTTTATGTCATGAGAGAATTTACCACACTTCTGCGATGACATTTCAATGCCCCTTTTGTACATACTCTTACATTGAGAAATGTGCTTGCCTTCTACTGGCAAGTGAATTATTTGATGTCATATCAACAAGAGCTGTACCTACTTTGTGGCAAGAAGACACGTCAATGCAGTTAAATGTGAACACTGCAGCAAACCACTCTAAAACTGAAGTGCAGAAGTTAAAGGAAATACTGGAGAGTGTGCAGAATTGGCAGACAATTCCTCAGCACATTAGCCAGCAAATTCAAAACCTGCATGACAGTGTAACAAATGCCAGCATGAGTAGATCAACAGCCGCATTTTCAGTAGTAACTACAGACCTGACAAGAAAGATAAGACCATTGTTTCCACACAGAGCAAAAAACATGAAACGAAAGTATGGACAGAAATTCAAAAGACGACAAACTAAATTATAAAAGTGAATGTAGATATGAAAAAAATAAACTAAGGCACTAAGACAATGTAAAATATACATTTAAAATTAACTTGCTAAATTTAAGTGTGCATATGAGAAACGAAGTGAAGGAGGCTGCTGATTTTTGGATGTTTATTTTACTTATACATTTTAAATGCATCGTTTTACAACATCTGAAATCTGAAAAAAAAAAATAATGACATCTTTAATTGTAAATAAAGCTAAATAAACCATGAACGTTTTACATTACTCAGCTGTCTGAATGTGTTCTGCAACAGTGATATGTTGTATATTTTAAACCAATTAAATGTAACATTACTTGCTTAACTGAGATGACAATGTTTGTTACAATTTAACAATCATTAGTTATTGTGTTCAATGGCTCAGTGAACCTCTACTTAAACTGACTGATTAAAAATGAGATGACAACATCTACCACTTGTGGTCCAAGCGTATGGGTTAGCAGACTAAAAGGTGATTCCTCTCCCAGTTTTTCCCTTAGCAAGTGCTGGAGAGTGCAGAGTGTATTCCTGTAAATATCAATGGACAGATTTTAAAGCAAGATGTAAGTTTAAAAAAATCGAAATGTGGAAAGCAACTTACTTTGCAACGTCTGCCTCAGCACTGGGAACACTTTCAGTCATGTCTAGGTTTACATGTCGCCCAAGCATGGCTCCCAGATCCTGGGCCAAATCTGTGGCCTCCCCTTCACTGAGAGCAGAGAACATGCTTTTCTTTGTCTTTGCTTTGATCGGCCGCTGTTCTCTGAGCTCCTCAGGGAGATCCTCTTTACGAACCTTTAGGTAAAACCAATGTTACTGTTTTATAAATGTTTTGCTCTAATTTAAAAGTATAGCAAATAGCTATAAGGTTTATATATAGAGCATATACAAACCCTAATCAGGCTTCTTAACAGATTGTTAGACATGTTTTCTGCCATGATTCTTCTCTTTAGTTCATCTTGGGTTACAGTGTACTTCCTTTTGGTGCCTGGCACTGACAGCCTACCCAGAACTGTATAGTTTCCTCCCCGGGTTGTTTTGTCGGCTTTTTTTTCCTCAGGTATCTTTTCCTCCTCTATACCTTCTATTTTTCTTTTCTTGGCTATGTTTTTCTCTTGCTCACTCTCAGCAACCGTTTGCTCCTCTTCACTTTCTCTTTCTTCTGCTTTGTTTTCCTCTGCTTCTCTTGCCTGTGCTGCATAAACAAAACTCATAGTCAATCACCAGTATTACAAGATTATTGTTGCACAGGTTAAGTACATATCATCTGCCAAATCAAAACAACAGAAAGTTATGCTTGTGCACCCTATTAAAATATCTTCCTAAAATGTAAGAAAATATTGGCACATGATTTTAGATATTTTAACTGAATTGATTTCATCAGGCTATATTCATTAGAAAATAGACAAGCACACCTTCTAAACTACTTCGCATTTTGTCCCTGATCTGTGCACGCCTTGAAAATGCATTGGCCAGTGTAAACCAGGATGTACAGTCAAGCTCATCAATTAGTTCTTTGGGAGGATCCTAGAGGAAAGAATTGAAACAAATTATTTGTTTTATTTTAGTGACATGCACAGTGCCATGATTGAAAGAGAAAAAAAAGTGCTAACCAACATCTATGAAACCATTTTACTTACCTTCAGAAAGTTCTCTGCATAGAGTAACACAAATATGCCGCATTCAGACATGTTTCCTTACTGTCCGGGTACCCGCACTTTCAGGGCTGGCATAGAATCTGCAGAAAAGGTGCGAGGCTTTTTTCTTGTGTTTTTCCACATTTCGGTTAAGTAACTGAAATACAAAAACAATCTTATTAAATGTTTATCTCTATGACATTTTATTGAACTTTTTGTTAAAGCATGCCTTTTCCTTGTTTTGCAACATTATACTTGCTCATATCTTAAAGAGATAGGTCACCCTAAAATGAAAAATCTATCAATCTATAAATCTATCAATAATTTAATCACCCAAATGTACTTCAAATGACTTTCTTCTGCCAAACAGAACACGAGAAGATTGTCATCTTTGAGGATTGTCCTTCTCAGTCAGTTTACAGTCAATGACAATTGACATTATAAAACAGAATTATTTCAAGCTTTATAAATAGAGAATGAACAGTTCTGAAATTGCATCCATCTCTGTGACAGCCCTAAACTGTAATAAAAGTGTCTGTGCACCACATTCTAATTTTTTGCCAAACAGAAAACTTTAAGGCACTTTTTTTATCCCTTTATATATTAACAGGACAGCTAGGAAACTAAGATTATTATTCGCTAACCATTATCCACTTTTCAAGTTTGCTGATATCAAATTTAATTTGTCTTACTGTTACAAACGTAGTGTATGGTTTAAGAAGCCTTGGAATATAATAAATGTGTAATGACTACTACTTTCAACTGTCGTCCTTTTTCATGCTATATGGAGTTCAAAAGCTAACATACAGTACTTATTATCGTCACTGTATGATAATGACTAATCCCTGGTAACCATTTCAAAGTCCTCCTTTGTGTTCTATAGAAGAAAGTCATGTATGTTTAAAACAAATTGAGGATGAGTAAAAATTTTAATTTTGTGTTGTATTTACATAAAAATATGGGCCGATATACAACGAACCAACCTTCGAATGTTTTGGAACACATCCATGCTGTCACTCACTTGCTCAGACTGGGAGTCTAGCATTAAAATGCAAGGCCTAAATGTACAACACAATTGATTTAACACAGAAAAATCTAATAATATAAATGTTTGGTAATGGACTAAGTAGCAGCGTTATTTCATTGTGGGGCAACAGCGCCAAATATAATTACCCAAATGCTAAATACATATTTACCTCCTTTTTTTCACCAATTTTCGTCCCCTTTTGATGTGTTCCACTTCTTCATTTCCAGGGAAGCACACAATCATGAGTCTCCAGTGATTTCTGAAAATCATTAATAGACAATACAAGTAAAATAAGTTTTGATAATTGCATATGTGCCATTCACAGTGCTACTATTTTAAGGGGCACCATCACTTCCATTATTATAAATGTTTAAATGGGCATCTAATATGTAACATGAAAAGTTAATTAGACTGGTTATTGCATAATAAACCCCAATATGTGTTGTTACTGAGAATCAACAGACTGTTAGAAGGTGCGACTGGCCATTCATATTTGAGCTTGACACAGAGCTGTGTAATAAGTCATAACAACCAGTAAATAAATAAAGTTCTCACCTAAGAACATTCTCGACTATCAAAAGATAGTCCTTTCGAAAAATGTCCTCATGTTTTGTCCAGTTGATGACACCAGAAAATCCCCTAAAATTGCACAGATGACATGATAAATCATGTGGTTACAATTATTCTTCAATAATAGGATTCAATATATAACTATGACACTACATGGCTTCTTCAAGAGCCATGCAAGGCTAGACACTGTAGCATGAACATCTACAAATATATAAAGAGAATCTGGCTGTGAAATTCAAATTCATTTAATGATCCCTTTATCTTTGTTAACATATCAGTAACTCCTACCTGGTTTTTAATTTAGTGTAAAAATGCACTGGGTAGATCAAAGATTTCCGCCTTATATGACGTCCTAATTCTTCATGAACAGACCTAGAAAGATTTAGTTGAAAATTATTGCTAAGAATATTATGATTTGCAGTCTTATGATGCTTCAAAAGAATTACCTCAATGCAATGTCTATGACAATGTCATTCAGCCACATTCCATCATCTAGTGTCGCAAGTGACTCTTTCGTCAATAAGGGCACACGGTAGGACCTCAAAGGAAAAAAAGGAAGAAAAAAAACAACAAATTTTTGTACAAAAGTTGCAATAAGGCAAATTTCTGGTTTATATACAGACAGACAATATTTTAATAATATTTACCCTTTATCTTTCTCCATAGATGATCTGTACAAAGAAAAAAAATTGTTAATTAAGAAATTTGAAATTGGTTTCATATTGTGATCATCTTCAAATGAGATACAACTTATTGAATGAGCTATGAGGTATGATGCGCCTGGGTCAACAAAATATATTGTATTATTATGATTATTTAAATACAGTGATTGATTACCGTCTGTCTTATATTAGATGAGTAATAAAGAATGATGTCCCTGAGTCAACATAAAAATATGATGTTCCTGGGTCAACAAAATATATTTAATTATTAGTATTATATTACTATTATTAATATTAGTGAAATATTACAGTTTGTCTAATATTAGATATTAGATTATTATTATGATTGTTTAAATACAGTGATTGATTACTGTCTGTTTTATATTAGATGAGTAATAAGGAATGATGTCCCTGAGTCAACATAAAAATATGATGTTCCTGGGTCAACAAAATATATTTAATTATTAGTATTATTACTATTATTAATATTATATAGTGAAATATTACAGTTTGTCTTATACTAGATATTAGATTATTATTATGATTATTTAAATACAGTGATTGAATACTGTCTGTCTTATATTAGATGAGTAATAAAAAATGATGTCCCTGAGTCAACAAAAAAATATTATGTTCATGGGTTAACAAAAGATATTTAATAATAATAATAATTTTTATTATTATTATATAGTGAAATATTACAGTTTTTCTAATATTAGATATTATTATTATGATTATTTAAATACAGTGATTGATTACTGTCTGTCTTATATTAGATGAGTAATAAGGAATGATGTCTCTGGGTCAACATAAAAATATGATGTTCCTGGGTCAACAAAATATATTTAATTATTAGTATTATTACTATTATTAATATTATATAGTAAAATATTACAGTTTGTCTAATATTAGATATTATTATTATTATGATTATTTAAATAAGGAATGATGTCCCTGGGTCAACACAAGGCATTTAATTATTATTATTATTACGATTATTAGTGAAAATTACAGTTTGTCTAATATTATATATTATATTATTATTATTATTATTATTATTATTATTTAAATACAGTGATTGATTACCGTCTGTCTTATATTAGATGAGTAATAAAGAATGATGTCCCTGGGTCAACACAAGATATTTAATTATTAGTATTATTACTATTATTACTATTATATAGTGAAATATTACAGTTTGTCTAATATTATATATTATATTATTATTATTATTATGATTATGTAAATACAGTGATTGATTACCGTCTGTCTTATATTAGATGAGTAATAAGGAATGATGTCCCTGGGTCAACACAAGATATTTAATTATTAGTATTACATAGATTACAGTTTGTCTTATACTAGATATTAGATTATTATTGTTATGATTATTTAAATACAGTGATTGATTACTGTCTGTCTTATATTAGATGAGTAATAAGGAATGATGTCTCTGGGTCAACAAAAAAATATGATGTTCCTGGGTCAACAAAATATATTTAATTATTATTATTATTTCTATTATTAATATTAGCCTATAGAGAGAAATATTACAGTTTATTTAGTATTAGATATTATATTATTATTATGATTATTTAAATACAGTGATTGATTACTGTCTGTCTTATATTAGATGAGTAATAAAGAATGATGTCCCTGAGTCAACATAAAAATATGATGTTCCTGGGTCAACAAAATATATTTCATTATTATTACATTTTATATAAGGCTACAGTTTGCCTTATGGGCCTACTAGATATTGCATTATTATTATTATTATGATTATTTAAATACAGTGATAGATTACAGTTTGTCTTATATTAGATATTGTATTGATATTATTTTGATTGAATAACCCGTATTATTGGTAGCCTATTTGGTCCCATCCGCTAAAGTGTTTTGGTTTTCTTTTGCAAAAGGATTTTGAGGGTCTGCTAAACGAATGCAGGGGAAAAGTGATATACATCAACGGGAGAAAAGATCCGACGATACGATCACGGGGAAAACACCATACTGGGTCGGATGACGAAACGATCTCGGTCCGATAGGAGATTTGCACCTTATATGAGCAGTTTAGTTAGTGTTAGAGTTAGTAATGAATTCATCGTGAAATTAAAAAGAATACATTACACTGAGTAGATACAGACACGCATTTGAAATTATACATTTTATAGAAATTGCACTTACCTCTGTGAAATGAAGTAGAGACGTTGATGGCTGGCAAATTCAAAAAGTAGCGCTCAATCTGGATGATGTCACGTGATGCATCTGATTGGTTGATCAATTTTACATAAGCACCTCCCTCGTTGACCCAGGAACGCGTCTAACTCGGCAGAATCAGGATGTGCTTCATCGAGGGCTCTGAAATTAACCATTTGTAAGCCTGTTCAAATTGTTTATCTCATTCCAAGTGAGCCTTTTTGAGCTCTACCTTTTCGTTTTGGAGCAGGACTATTGATGGCTGTAAGCATACCTGACTTGCCCTTGTCAGCTGCTTATGTGTTGTGAACCTCAGTAAGCTCGGTTATTTGCTGTTCTTGGTTAAAAGAGTTATTTTTTTATGTCTATTTCGATTATTTCTCTCAATGCCAGGGATCTAAGAGACATTACTAAACGGAAGGCTTTGTTTCTGTATGCCAAATCGTTCAAGACTGATTTTTTTTTTTTTCAAGTGTCCCACTCTGTTGCCAGCGATACTGCTTTTTGGAAAAATCACTTGAACAATGATGTTTGGATGGCTCACGGTTCGGAGCGTTCAGCTGGAGTTCTGACTTTGAAAAATCTTTTTGCTGGGGACGTTTTTGTACTACTTTAGTGACCCGAATGGACATTTTCTGCTTATGATAATTTGTTTACACAATACTGTGGTAATACTAATTAAAATCTATGGTTATAATAGTTCTCGAGAGAATGATCTACTGATTGATGCAATAGAAGGGAAAATTCTGCTGTGGCTTAATGCATACCCAAGTGCTTTAGTTTTCATTGGTGGGGACTTTAATATTGTACCTGATAATAATCTTGATAGACTGCCAGCTAAACAGTCTGCCTCTGCTAATCCTAAATTACAGATATTAATGGATAAATTTGATATTATTGATATTTGGAGAGAAACATTTCCGAATACTAAATCCTATACTTGGAGTAACTAAATCCTATACTTGGAGTAAATTGTTCTAGACAGTCCCGAATAGACTGCTGGCTTGTTTCACAATCTGTTAGGGATTTTAATGTTTCTGTAAGCATTCTCCCTTTACCCATGACTGATCATAAAGCAACTCTTATCCAATCCCCTCTATCTTCATTTATCTCTTCTTCAAGAACTAGAGCCTCTTATTGGAAGCTTAACTCTTCTTTAATTAAACATGATCAACTAAGGAAAAACATTTTATTATTGATTGAATTTTACTGGATCAAAGCACAAAAGGAAAATAAATATATGATATGAAAAATATGATATGAAAAAGATGGCGCCGATGTGTGTGGCAGGCCGTCTATTGCTCCGTCTGTTGTTTGTTTGCTTATATGTTTTAACTTGTGCTACCGTGCAGAAATGCTGCGCATCAATATTATTATATAATCGAGAAACTCTATTAACTTTAAATGTGAAAATCTCATCAAATGTGCAGCCATACCAATTACAGGATGGTTCTCAAGGTCCTCAATCAATACCACCACCGGATTTATCATCTATACCTGAATACCTGCGCCGCTGGCCTGGCTCTTTTTCGGTTTCGAGGCGGAGGCGGCGCCGGGGAAAACGAGCAGGCATCGCGGTTAAGTTGAGGCTGGAGTTGCTGAGGCGTGGAGAACTTCCATTCACCTGGCGTCGAGCTGTTCGGAGACGCTCTTTGTGTCCGCTTCGACAATGGATAGTTCCCTTGGTTCCGATTGAGCTGGCATCGACTTTGGGCGTTCACACTCTTGATTTTTCTCCTCGTTTCCATCGTGGAGGAGTGTGTTTGAATCATCTTCGCTCGCTACCACATGCAGTGCATGAAAAGGAATCTACATCAAATCCCACGAACGTAAGGATGGCCTTGATAAACTCCAGATCGATCGTAAATAAAACTTTTATTTTAAATGACCTGTTCTCTGTGCAGAGACTGGACTTCCTATTTCTTACTGAGACCTGGCTTTGTCCAGGAGATCTGAGCCCTTTTTCCGAACTTCTGCCAAACAAATGTCGCTATTTTAACTCCCCACGGACAACTGGCCGGGGTGGGGGACTAGTGTCTATATATAAAGAACATTTTACCTGTCGCACGGTGACGAGTAACAGTTACAGCAGTTTTGAACTTCAGACGTTTTGCTTTGAACTTGCTGATCCACTTCTGGTTGCTGTTATCTACCGACCACCAAAATATAACACAAACTTTATAACAGATTTTGCGGAATTCCTTGGTGATCTGACCCCAAAATATGATAAGTTTCTTATCGTGGGTGATTTTAATGTGCATGTATGCTGCATGAATGATTGCTTGGCTAAGGAATTCACGCATCTACTAAATGCTTTTGATTTTATTATGGGGATCGATGTTTCCACACACAAAGGTGGCCATACCCTTGACTTAGTGGTCCAGCATGGAGTTTCTATCATTGATTTGGAAATCTGTGAAAACGGGTTCTCTGATCATAAGACTGTTATGTTCACTGTACCCTGCCATGCGAAGATATCTACAACCCTATCTTGTGAGGCTCCATATCGTTACATTAATAATCATACAAAATCATCTTTCCTAACCATCTTTGACGAAGTGATGCCATCGCTCGATGAATTTGCTTGCGAGATCAGCGCGGAAGTACTTCTTTCCAGATTTAATTCCACCTGCTCTGATGTCTTGAATGCCGTGGCACCTTTAAGATCACCGCGACAAAAAATCCATTATGAACCTTGGATTGATGATTCCATTCGTTGCCTCAGACGCTGTTGCAGAAGAGCGGAACGAAATTGGAAAAAGGACAGGCTTCAGGTGTCATTTGAGATTTTAAAGGATGCTCTGCGCAGCTACCAGAAGGAAGTAAAGAAAGCCAAATGTCGATATCTATCAAACATTATTAACAAGAACTGCTCCAGACCAAAGACACTTTTTAATATTATAAATGTTGCTTTAAATCCATCGACTGTACTCACTCCGGGGGTTGCATCCCCGTCATGTGATGAGTTTTTATTTTTCTTTGAAAACAAAATAAGAGATCTTAGACAGAGTATAACTTGCACGTCCTCTACAATCTTTCTTAATTCTAATAACCATCTCTTAAATGAAACTGATGCTGTGTCATTTAGTGAGTTTAACTCAGTTACTGAGGCGGAATTGTTAGAAATAGCTAAGCAGGTCAAGCCTTCTGGCTCACCACTGGATAGTCTTCCTCCTTTTTTATTCAAACAACTCATTGCAGATATGGCTCCATATTTACTGCTTATAATAAATCACAGTCTAGAATCCGGGATTATGCCTGACTGCTTAAAGCATGCAGTGATCCGTCCAATGATTAAAAAATCTAACCTGGATTCATCTGTTCTGACAAATTTTAGGCCAATTTCTAATTTGCCATTTGTTTCAAAATTTCTTGAAAAAATTATTCTATTACAGTTACAGAGTTATTTAGCTGAGAACTCATTATTTGAAATATTTCAGTCTGGCTTTCGAAAATGTCACTCCACAGAGACTGCATTGGTCAGAGTTCTTAATGATATTTTAATTACTTGCGACTCTGGTGATTTTACAGTACTTGTTCTTCTCGATTTAACAGCAGCGTTTAATACTATTGATCATACCATCCTAATTGACCGTTTAAGGCATTATGTTGGTATAGGAGGTACAGCTTTGAAATGGTTAATATCATTTTTAACAAATAGGAGTTTTTCAGTTAAGATGGGCGAACGTTATTCGAGAACAGCACACCTACACTATGGAGTTCCGCAGGGCTCTATTTTAGCTCCATTATTATTTTCTTTATATATGCTTCCTCTTGGGTCCATTTTTAAAAAACACGGGCTGTCATTTCACTGCTACGCAGACGACACACAGGTTTATTTGCCCGTGAAACGAGATTTTTTATGCCTAACGTCTCTTACAGCATGCCTAGAGGAGGTAAAGGCATGGCTTTCTTTAAATTTTTTAATTTTTAACGAAAAGAAAACCGAAATCATTATGTTCAGCCCATCTGAGCAATCAAAACCTGTTAACTTAAATCTGGGTGAGATGTCCGTGTATTTAAAACCCTGGGTGAAAGATTTGGGTTTTGTTTTAGACGACAATCTAAAATTTGATCGTCAAATAAACTCTGTGGTTAAATCGTGTTTCTATCAGCTACGTCTGCTCGTTAAGGCAAAACCGTTTCTCTCATTCAAAGACCTTGAAAAATTAATTCATGTATTTATTTCGACGAGATTGGACTATTGTAATTCATTATATTTGGGAATTTGTCAGCAAACACTATCTCGTTTACAATTTGTCCAAAATGCTACGGCCCGTTTTCTGTGCAACAAAAAAAAGAGAGAGCATATTACACCAATTCTAAGATCATTGCACTGGTTACCGGTGTGTTACAGAGTAGAATTTAAAGTATTACTTTTAGTTTATAAATCTTTGAATGGATTAGCACCAACGTATCTAGTGGAATTATTAATAGAACAAAAGCCTGCAAGGTCTCTGCGCTCTTCAAATCTGGCCTTACTTTCTACCCCAAAATCGCGGCTAAACCGCAGAGGAGATCGAGCGTTTTGCATCGCTGCACCTAAACTTTGGAATGCTCTCCCAATTAGCTTAAGACAGGCTCCATCTCTTACTATTTTTAAATCCAAACTTAAAACATATTTATTTTCAAAAGCTTTTGATTAAAAACTGTGTATTTATATGTGCCTACATGTTTCTTAGACATAAAGTTCCGTATTGATTTGTGATTCTATGTGGAAAGCACATTGGTCAACAGCTGTTGTTTTTAATAGTGCTATACAAATAAATTGTCATTGTCATTGTCATTGTCATAAATACACCCCCATTGGGAACGTCTCAGGTTACGTATGTAACGTATGGTTCCCTGATAGGGAACGAGACGCTGCGTTTGAGACGCGGTGGGAACGCTCTGCGTGATTACGTCATGAAGCACGTGTGAAATCAGTCCAATGGAAGCCCACTACACATAGGTGACGTCATAGACCAGGAAACTATAAAGCAGCACTGAAATCAGACCGCGACAGCTTCTGAAAAACCTGAAGCAAGTCGATCAGGGCATGCAGGAAGTATAGCAGGCAAACGCAGCGTCTCGTTCCCTATCAGGGAACCAGGGTTACATACGTAACCTGAGACGTTCCCTTTCAAGAGAACTCGAGCTGCGTTTGAGACGCGGTGGGAACCCCATACCCACTATGCCATAGTGACAAATGCCCGTTCTGTGTGAAGTCCTGCGCACACTAAGAAGCAAGCAACCTCGCCCCAGGAGTGGAGAGGTAAAGGTCATAAAACCTGACAAATGTAAGCGGAGAGGACCATCCTGCCGCATTACACACGTCAAGAAGGGAAACTCCCGAAATTAAGGCCATAGAGGCCGCCAAACTCGGTGTAGAATGGGCCCGCACAGCCATAGGTGAAGGCCGTCCGGCCGCTTCATAAGCCAATGAAATAGCCTTGACTATCCATTTACTCATCACCTGTTTAGATGCAGGGCATCCTCTCTTGAGTGACCCAAAACAAACAAATAATTGCTCAGATTTACGCCACAGAGCAGCTCTGTGAACGTAGGCATCTAAAGCCCGGACTGGACATAACAGGTTAAGCTGTTCCTGATCTGGGGTATTAAAGGGAGGAGGATAAAAGGCCTGCCGCACTATTGGGCCCCCAACATTTAGTGGGACCTAAGGAATATAACCCGGTCTAGGGTAGAGGAATGCATTAACCATATCAGGTGCAAATTCCAGACATGAAGGAGCAACCGACAGAGCATGTAAATCACCCATTCTCTTGATAGACGAAAGAGCAAGGAGAAATATAGTCTTTAGAGTGAGGAATTTTTCTGAAACCTCCTCGATGGGCTCGAAGGGAGCCAAGGCCAGACCCTCAAGTACAATGGCCAAATCCCAAGCCGGTGCTCTAGACTGCAGTGCAGGCCTGAGCCTCAATGTACCACGGAGAAAACAAATAATAAGAGGATCTCTCCCAAAAGAAGCCCCGAGAGGGGTGATAAGCAGATATAGCCGCTACGAACACCTTTAAGGTGGAGGGAGATAATCCAGCAGAGAAACGGTCTTGAGGAAATCGAGAACTGTACCAACCGGGCAGTTAACAAGATTTAAAAAATGTTCTCCACGCCATGTAGAGAACAGTTTCCATTTCAATGTACATAGTTTTCTCGTGGAAGGAGCTCTGGATTGAAGGACGGTCTCAACGACCTCAGTCGAGAGACCGGATTCTATGAGCTAGGCCCGCTCAGAGGCCAAGCCCACCGTTTCCACAACTCCGTTAAACCCTTTTCTATTATGTGCAGGAGCCATAGAGAAATATTTGGCAGAAGTTTCCACGCTGCCAGAAATTCCGATAAGGGAACCAGTCTCTCGAGACTGGATTCAGGATTTGATTGAACAATCATTTCGGCACCCTGAAGCGGCGAACCGGCAGGGAACAACCGAACTGACCGTTCTACAACCCTCCTCAGAGGATTGCACGGGGACGCTGACACCTCGGCGCCCTGAAGCGGTGAACCGGCAGGGAACAACCGAACTGGCAGCGCTGCGACCCTCCTCAGAGAGTCCATCCCAGTGGGTGCCGAGGAGAAACGATTTCTCAAAACCGTCCCTCCCTTCTCTCGGCAGGACTTCTTGTCTAAGCTTTATTAGAGATGACGACAGTCCTCTTTTTATTTAGATCTTGCCTACCTCTAACTAGCTTAGTTCCTACGACCCTCCTCGGAGGATCGTAGGAAAAAGCAGGCACCTCGGCACCCTGAAACGGCGAACCGGCAGGGAGACCGAACTGACTGCTCTACGACCCTCCTCGGAGGATCGTATGGGGACGCTGACACCTCGGTGCCCTGAACGGCGAGCCGGCAGGGAACAACCGAACTGGCAGCGCTGCGACCCTCCTCAGAGAGTCGCACCCCAGAGGGCGCCGAGGAGAAACGATTTCTCAAAACCGTCCCTACCCCGGAGGGGACTACTCTTAGAAGCCTGATAGCCTCGGCATCAGGTCTTCTTTTTTTTTTTTTTTTTGCACTCTATGCCAGTTTCAGGAACATAGATTGGTGAGGAAGAAACCTCTGGAATGCCGCTGAAAGGTTTAGTTTTCTTGAAAGCGGAGCGTCCAGAAGAACAGACATTTTTACCTTTTTTAATTTTTATATCAGAAAAACGTATACATATAAACATATATATATATATATATATATATATATTTTTGAATATATTCTCGAATAGAGTCAATGCTGACATCCTCACATTCATCTATGTCCTTAAATACTTTACCCACCAGTACTGCCTCATAAAATTTATTTATTATTAAAGATGGCTGGTGGGTAACGTCAGGGTTAAAAAATGAATACGCCGACTAGGGAGAGAGAAAGCTCGCAAGCGTCTCTATAATCCAAGGCACTGTCATACCATGATACTTAATACCCATAACATTACTCTAGTTAGACGTTTGGGTATTAAACACATAAAATAGAAACCGGTTTATTCCACGATCTCGACACCTCAGTGTGGAGATAGGGAAAAACCAGTAGTCCCCGACGAGGAGGTTGAGATACAGAGTTTTCCTGTCTTTATAGATAGATTTCATCTAATGAACTCTTTTTATTGTCACTCTCATAATGTTCAGCTGTCCAGTAAATATTTAACTAGCAACAGCATTAGAAAAACCTCCTTTAAAATAGCTCCTCTTTATTCAACAGAGTTATGAGCTGCCGATTTATTGAAAAATCAAACATCTGCCTTTTTCTTAATATTTTTATTTGTTTTGTTCGCTTTTTCTTAACAAAACACTAACGATACCAATTCCTCGGAACTGGAAATCGCAGCATACTGGATCTGCAGGTAAAAGCTGAGATAGGGCGGGGCCCGTCCCGACCCACGCTGTCAGATCCGTTTGCGAACCCCAAAATGCGAGTCGCCGGCGTGTCTAGGCAACAGCGGGACCCGCGCGGGGAGCGCGAACCAAACCATTCTCCTCAAAGAACGATAGGCGAGAGCGGAGCGTCTTCATAGATAGACTCATACAATGCTCACAATCAGCCCCCTCGAGGACTGACTGGGCATGCTCCACTCCCAACCCACATAGCAGACAGACTTGGCCCAAATGTGGCCTCATCATGGCACTGTTGGTGTGTTGCCGGCACTGGCATGCATCATGTCAGCCAACTGTGGGCCATGTGTTGCAATGATGGGACTGCATGCATGACGGCAGACAACATTTGGGCCAATTGTGCATAGGAGGTGTGTGGCCCAGATCAGTGTAGCGATTATGGGGCACACTTTGTGTACTGGACAAATTTTAAGTATTTAGGCCACTACTATATATTCAAGGATTGTCCCCTCACCACCACAATTTTTCACGGGAGAAATAAAACAGTTTAAAGTGTTGTCCATGGATGGTGCAGTTATCAAAACTACGACAGAGATGTAATGATTTTAATAATTAATAACAAAAATAATATGAATTGACTTATGAGTCAGTGAAAAAAGCTATGTCCAGAAAAAATGATAAATAATTAATAAATATAGCATTTAGTTTTCAGCAGTGTTCACAAAATTACATAATCGTTTAAAAAAATCCAAAATCCATTTGACCTGAACAAAATATAAATGTTCCTAACATGACAATTGAGTTAATTTAAACTCTTTAGTTTAAGCACCACTAAATCATGTTAAAACTTACTGTATATAATATATATATATATATATATATATATATATATATATATATATATATACACTAAATAACAGTTTAAAAATATGTACAGTTAACTGTGCAGTGAACTATTGTTTATTTTGGCGCGATCGCCACGGTACAGCAGCTTTCTGGTTGGTGGATGAGGTTCACGTGATGCGTCGTTTGAAATTTCTCCCGCTGAAGGGTGTAGAAGACGTCTGTCAGACAACCCAACCGCTGCTCAGGTAAGTGAAGCTATTTTGTGCATGACCCTATTCTTTTTTACAGTCTATATTGTGTACGACCTAACATTAGATGTAATACATTATACAGAAGATATGCAACCACATGGGTTCTCTTTTGCACTCATGCAGAAACAGATCAAGCCTGCGATGTGTTTACAGCTCTCTTATTTTTTTAGTATTTTTATTTAACCTTAACCTCGATTAAAAATCGACCGTGGCGGTTACGACAGTTATTTTGCCAGGTTATGTAATGGCAATCTTTAAAAAAAATAGAACAACATCTCTTTTTTGGAGCTTTTTTAAATACCTGAATTCAAACTCGGATGTCACCTTGTTCTTTATTGAAGTGAACTTTTGCCTATATGGTAACGTTAGCTGATTCACTGCCCTGAACTTGAGAACGCGAGTACAGACTGAAGACCCGACCGTCCTGCGGGTCATTCAATAGTGCCACATTATAAGCAATAATTTCCTGTATAAAAATTAACCGAAGCAACCTTATTTTATTTTGTTACCTAAATTTATTTACAGTAGGTGGATGAATATTTGTGTATGTATTTGTTAATTTTGTCTTTTAGCTGCTGTGAGGAAAAATCGTCTGAAACATGCCACTGATCAGGAGATAGAAGTAATAATACAAATATGGCTTCAGCTTGCTCCTGATAGAGATGGAGAAAGGAGATAGAGCGCTTGAGGAGAAAAGAGGGGCTGCAGAGCTGTACTTCACTACCTGAGGAAAGTCCTAAATAGCATCACTTTCTCCCTCACACATACAAACATTCTTATGTGCAAATTTGTTCTACGTATTTTTTTTTTTAAAATTTGCTCTGTGTTTGTTGAGAGTAAAATTACATTATAATATGTTTAAATGTCAGAGCTAGATTCATTGATATATTCATTTAGTTAGAATTGAAAAATGTTGTACATAGTTGGCTGTTAGTGTTCACAAATTCTAGATTTTTTTTTTGTTTGGCTCGTGTATTACTACAATAAGTAAACTACTGTTTAAGACAGACCAGAACATTTTGAAATTAAATGCACTTTGAGGTGGTAATAAGATGTTAAGCTTTGAATGTACTAAAACAATAGAAAATAATAATAATTTATTATTATTGTCTTGTGCCTATTGTTAAATAAACTATTTTTGAGAATTGAATTTTCTTGTGCCTTATTTGTTCACATAGTCCGGGTAAGATTAGGCTGGGTTATGGCTCAGTTTTGGGGTTTCTGGTTAAAGGGTGGTGTCGATATGGTTAACTTATGGCTGAGAATTGGTACCAATAATAAAACCTGTTTTGGCCCAGTTCAGGGCCAGTTAAAGGTGACTAACTGGCTGAGATTCGGGCCAGTTATGGCCCATGTGTGACCCTTGTCTTTAATCCAGTTCTGGGCCACTTCAGGGCCATCATTCTTTGCGGTACTTGGGCCGAGGGAAAAGTGATTGTGTGGCCCGGAGCTGGGCCAGAAAAAATTTGCTATGTGGGAAACAAGCAACACAAAGCTGATGTGTGTCCCCACCCGTAATATAACGAGGGCAGGGAACAACACACCGTCTATAATCTTGCTTGCTCGCCATAATAATGATAGATATATTGGGCTTGACAGGCAACAATAAATAGACAAGGACAGATATACAGAGAGCGCTTGCTGAAGGTACAGAAGCTGTCCCGGTCTGATTTCAGGGCTGCTTTATAGTTTCCTGGTCTATGACGTCACCTATGTCGTAGTGGGCTTCCATTGGACTGATTTTACACGTGCTTCATGACGTAATCACGCAGAGCGTTCCCACCGCGTCTCAAACGCAGCTCGAGTTCCCTTGAAAGGGAACTTCTTAAACATGAAATTAGCAAGTGTGCTAGGAATTTTGGCAGCCTTCTAGCTAAACATAAAAGACTTGAAGAAGAGACTGTCATTTCCAAAATAATGACTCTCTCTGGGAAAATGCAGGATGGTTTGTCATAAACTGACCTGGCAGAATTTATTGATCTGCAAACTCAATTAGACTCCATGTATAGGAATAACGCAGAGGGTGCTTTTATTCGCTCTAGAAGAAGGTGGTTAGAGCAAGGAGAACAAAGTACATCATATTTCTTTAGAATGGAAAAGAATAATTTTATAAATTTAACTATTAACTCTTTAAATTTAAACGGTACGGTTATTACTGATCCTAAGGAAATCGGCACATTCTGTGCAAACTTCTACTCAAATCTTTACAACTCTAAATATTGCAAAGACTCAGCATTGTCTTTTTTCCAGTCTTTGAAAGATGTTAGGACATTATCTAATGTACCAAGAGCACCTGCGATCGTGATTTATCCATTGATTAAATAATTGAGCACAGATGGACTGACAGCCGAATTGTACAAAAGTTTTGCTTTAGAGTTAGCACCTTTCCTGCGTGAAACTTTTTTGGAGAGTATTGCTTCTGAAACACTTCCGCCTACTTTATCACAGGGATTACTTACTTAAATACCTAAACCTAAGAGAGACATTCTTTTGATTGATAACTGGCGTCCAATCTGTTTGTTAAACTGTGATTATAAGTTATTAGCTTTGTTACTGGCCAAAAGACTTAAACGGGTTCTGAGTACAATAATAGACGAAACTCAGTCAGGCTTCATCCCAAAGTAAAAAAAATATTGCTAACAATATACGCCTTGTTTTAGATTTATTGGACTATGATGAACTGATTAAAGATGAAAGTTTATAAAGATTTTTATAAAGCCTTTGATTCCCTTGAACATGAATTTATTCTGCAATCCCTGTATAAATTTGGTTTTGGCGAGTTCTATTGCAAAACAGTCCGAACGTTATACAAAAATGGAAATTGCTCAATTAATCTGAAATCTGGCACTTCTCCAAGGTTTAATGTGTTTAGAGTGGTTTGCCAGGGTTGCCCGGTATCACCTTATTTGTTCTTGATGGCCACTCAACTCCTTACTACCTCCCTGTTGAATAGTCAATTACAAGGGATTAATATAGCAGATAAACACATTATTATAACTCATTTAGCTGATGATACCACACTCTTTTTAAAAAACGACTTGCAGATTCCTATTGCTCTTGATCTTATTAATGTGTTTTCAAAAGCTTCTGGTCTTTCTTTGAATTTAGATAAATGTAAACTACTTCCCTTAAAGCCTTGTTCTGCTCCTTTCCTGCACAATATTCCTGTAAAGTCTCAAGTGAATTATTTGGGTATTACAATTTGTAAAGATGTCAATGCGAGAAGGAAATTAAACTTTGATCCAGTAATTACTAAAGCTAAGAAAAAGTTAAATTCCTGGCTCCAAAGAGACTTGTCTTTACGAGGAAGGGCTCTCCTCGCCAAAGCGGAGGTTATTTCTAGATTGACCTACCCTGCTCTTTCTTTGCATGTAGACAAGACAATTTGTGTAGAGGTCTATCAAGCGATAGAATGCTTTTTGATTTTTTATGGAAACACAAGAGACATTACATAAAAAAAATCTGTTGTCATAAATATCTTTGATATGGCGGTTTTAACTTTCTTGATTTTGCTTCTTTAAACAATGTTTTTAAAATCAATTGGTTGAGGCAGTTCTTGAATGATTCTGACTCCATATGGAATGCTATTCCCAATTATATTTTTTCTAAAGTTGGTGGTCTCCCCTTTCTGTTAGTATGTAATTATATCTCTAAATTGCCCATCAAATTATCTAATTTCCATAAGCAGATGCTTTTGGCCTGGCACTTAAATTACAAACACAATTTTAGTCCCCACAGGTATTTTATTTGGAATAACCATGATATCCGATATAAAAATAAAACGCTTTTCTTTTCAGATTGGTTTAATAATAATATTCTTTTGGTTTCTCAACTTGTAAATTCAAATGGTCATCTGTTTTCTTATTTTGAATTCTTAACTAAATATTGTATTCCGGTCACCCGGATGCCATCCTAAGTGGAGCTGTTGCACTTTTAAAAAACTCAGCGGATTCTTTACTCTCTTTTACCTCTTTGATACATCCTTGCGAGACAGCAATATGGAAGATCTGTTTTTAATCTAATCCCTCTCTAAGGAATAGAAAGATTAGACAACTTTTTCAGAATAATATTATCTCTGTCCCTTCTGTAATATCATATTGGAGTAATTGTTTTAATGATATTTCCTGGAAGAAAGTGTGGTCTCTATCCAACAAATATTGAATCACTAATAAGGTTACAGAGATATCTTTCAAGTTGTTACATCGATTTTACCCAGTCAATCTTTAAATAAAAAAATGTTTCCTGAGTTGGATCCCCTATGCTCTTTCTGTGGAGTGGAAGACGAGTCTGTACCTCACCTTTTTTGGGATTGTGTTTATGTAGCTACTTTTTTTGGGATTGTGTTTATGTAGCTACTTTTTTTATTTTATTTTTATTCTTTTTATTAACAGTTTTGAAGTTATATGAACCAACACAAAAAACATAAAACAGTCAGGACAACAAAGACAAAAAAAAACAACAAAAAAAAAACACATCTAGACTGCCTCAGTCCACAAATATATACAAAATAATTATTGAAAAGAAAAATAAATAAATAGATACACATAAATTACAATATTCACATTTGTTTTATAATACAGCAAATTCACCACAGGAGAGGAAGATAGATGTTAAACTACCAAAAGTCCCAAGAGAGGACGCCATGTGGCTTCAAATCTTTTTTGTGAGCAGAACTCCCCAAAATGTAACTGTTCCATTTGGATATTAAAAAGCATCTCACTTAACCATCTTCGGAAACAAGGCGCTTGTGAACTTTTCAAGCCTACTGTTAGAGCATGCTGAAAGTATGGTGAATAGTATCCATTACATCAGGATAACCAAAAATAGCCAGATGGTGGTCAGGTTGAATGTTAATTCTGTATGCGCTTGAAAACAATTAAAAAATCTTAGACCAGAAATCATATAAATTAGGGCAAAACCAAAATAAATCTGCCAATGTCCCCTCCGCCATCCCGCACCTATCACATTGATAAGATATGGAGGGAAATATTTTGCTTAATCTAGTTTTGGAGTAGAGAATTCGGTGTATAACTTTAAACTGGATTAATTTGTATCTCGAATTTACAGAACAGCTCTTTATTCTCGATAGGCCTTCTTCCCATATCTCATCAGACACTTCATCGTTCAGTTCAGTAGACCAGACGGCTTTAAGGTGGTTGGTGCAAATAGATGTTGCAAAAGCCCGAACAAAACAAGATACTAATTGTCTGGTTTCAGGATTAGAAGATAAAAGATTGTGAATAATATGTTTTTCAGGTTTATCTATAAACTGTGGAATATTTTCCTTTACATAATTTCTAATTTGCAAGTAGCGGAAAAAATGAGACAAACTTACTTTTAAGTTGTGAAAAAGAAGCACATTTTCCATCTATATAAAGGTCTCCTATATAGCATAAACATTTTCTCCTCCATCCAACAAAAGCACCATCAATCTGAGAGGGCTCAAATGAAGGATTGCATGATATTGGAGTATTAAGTGAGACATTCGGTAATTTATAGAATTTATTTATCTGCTTCAAAATCCTCAAAGAATTCCTCAATACAAAATTATAGCTTCCTATTTTGCCGATAGATTTACACTCTGTAAAAAGTAAAGTTGGGAGAACAAACCCACAATGGGCAAGTCTCAGGTAGCATGTTGTCCAGGAAGCCCCTTTGCCAAAAAGTGAGAGCTCTGGCATTTTCTGCCCAATAGTAATGCTTAAAAATGGGAAGGCCAATGCCGCCACAATCAGTAGGTTTTTGCAAGTGGGCTTTTGCTATGCGAGGGGTTTTATAGTTCCATACAAATGCCTGAAATAGCTGAAGCAAATTGCTTTAAAAAAGCTGCTGGCAAATAAATAGGGAGATGTTGAAAGAGATATAGAAACTTAGGCAGAGTAACCATCTTTATCACATTCACACGACCAATAAGCGATAAAGGAAGCCGTTTCCAACTTTCGAAGCTTAATTTGAGTTTGTTAAACATGTCTAAAAAAATTATTTGAATAAATGTTTAGGGTTCTTTGGAATTTTCAGGCCAAGATATGTAAAGTGATCCTCCACTATTTTAAATGGTATACTCTTCAAAAAGGTATCACTTAAAGGGGTCATATAATGCCATTTTTGTACAAGCTAATATGATTCTTTAGGGTCTAAATTAAAAGTTTGTAATATACTTTATTTAAAAAAGCTTATTTTACCTGGTCAAAAACAGCTCTGTTGTCAGCACGCCGTTTCAGTGCATATGCCTTTAAATGATAATGAGCTTTGCTCACTCCGCCCCTCTGTTCTGTGCGTACACCGTTTATAACACAATAACCATTATAAACGATATAACCAATATATAACACAATGTTCATTATAAACGTGGGATTATGAATTATATTGAGAACGTCGTACATAGAAAACATGCCGTAATGTTCCCTGAGTGTAAACCCTAGCCGCATTCATCGTGAAGCTAGCCATTTGCAAGGATTAATATAATATAATATAAAGGTTAAGAAAACGCTACACTCACTTCAGTTCTTCTGGGGGTGCAGCAGGGACAGGAATAGTTGGTATCGATTCATTTTTTCAGAAGCAGCTTCTTAGCAAAACCAGCTTTATACTCCTCGTTTATAAAGCAGTGTGGTGTGTTAAATGATTCGCGCAAACATTAAAGCATTGACGTTGATAGTGGGGAATTTTCCCTTCGAAAACAAACTCCGCCACTGCGTCTTCAGCGGATTGGATTTAGGAATGTCTGGCTAGCTTCCTGCTGTGTTTTGTTTGCTTCGAGGCTGTAAGCTCCGTCTAAGCCTCGTATTAGCTTTGTATTTCTTTCTGTTTTGAACCATCATTTACTACCATTTCTAGTTGTTTATACTACTAAATACAGCTTAGACAACATCCCAGATTAACCTGACATCGCTAGCTTCCGTTATTGTTAGAGCAACACTCTAGTAACTCGCTAGCCTGTTAACGCGCCACCCGTGCGCTCAGTTATTTATTTATTTATTTTTTCTCTCGCGCGCCCGCGCGTCTGAGTTCATAAAAAGCCAAGGTGAGTAAGAATCAGTCAACAAACACGGTGAGTAATGTCTTGTCCTCTTATTGTCACCTGCACTTCATGTTACATGTTTAGCATAGCCTTCCCCGTCGGCAATATAGGGTTTATATGTGATAAATGCAAGGAGACCGTCAGGCTGACGGAGAAGATTTCAGAATTAGAAACACGCATCCAAACTTTAATTGAGGATAGTAAGTGTGCTAGAGCTTTAGATTCTACTTTGGATGCGCCTAGCATAGTGAACTCTTTACATGATTCGGTTCCGGCTGAATTATTGCCTGTGCAGCCAGGCAGATGGGTGACAGTGAGGGATCGCTCTAGTCACGGATCAAAAAACCACTCTTCCGTTCCGATTACCACAACAAATCGATTTGCCCCACTCAGTGAAACACCCACTGAGAATTCTGTTGATTGTGCCCTGGTAATTGGCGATTCTATTACACGGAACGTGAAAATAGGGACACCAGCGAACATAGTCACATGTTTGCCGGGAGCCAGAGCGCCTGACATCAAAGCAAATTTAAAAGTGCTGGCTAATGCTAATCGTAAAATCTCTAAGATTGTTATTCACGTCGGCACTAATGATGTTCGACTCCGCCAGTCGGAGATCACCAAAATTAACATTAAAGAGGTGTTTGAACTCGCAAGTACGATGTCAGGCACTGTAATTTGCTCTGGCCCCCTTCCTGTTCGAAGGAGTAATGAGATAGTTAGCAGATTGTCATCACTCAATGGCTGGCTGTTTAAGTGGTGTCCGCAAAATAATATAGAATTCATAGACAATTGGAAAAGTTTTTGGGGCAAACCTGACCTGTTGAAAAGAGATGGTATTCATCCCTCCTGGGATGGTGCTGCTCTTCTCTCTAGTAATTTGGCTCATAGTCTTAGAGACAAAACATGACAATCTGAGGATCAGGTCAGGAAGCAGACAAACTGGCTAAACCGACCGTCTGCTTGCGGCCTCGCGTCACCAAGGTCAGATAAATCCCATCACATAGAGGCTCTTTCACCTAGATATCATCATATAGAGACTGTGTCTGTTCCCCGAATTTGGAAATCAAAAAAACGTCCAAACCGATCTAAGGTTAAAAATGTAATTGATATTCAACAAATAAAAAATAGATATAATACAGATGAGCAAATGATAAAGCTTGGGTTGCTGAATATTCGATCCCTTACTTCAAAAGCACTCATAGTTAATGATATGATTTCAGATTATAACCTAGATGTGCTGTGTATGACAGAAACCTGGCTAAAACCAGACGATTACATTACTTTAAATGAGTCCACCCCGCATGATTACTGTTATAAACATGAACCTCGCCTGAAAGGCAAAGGGGGAGGTGTCGCTGTAATTTATAGTAATATTTTCAAAACCACTAAAAAATCTAGTTTAAAATATATTTCTTTTGAAGTGTTGGTGCTTAATGTAAAAATATATAATGTAAACGATAAATCAAGTTTGAGAATTCTGCTGGCAACTGTCTACAGGCCACCAGGGCACCATAAAGATTTTATCAAAGAATTTGCTGACTTTCTATCAGAATTAGTATTGACTGCAGATAAAGTCCTAATTGTTGGTGATTTTAATATACATGTAGATAATGGAAAAGATGCAATGGGATTGGCATTTAGAGACATTCTTAACTCTATTGGAGTTAGACAACACATGTCAGGACCTACTCATTGTCGTAATCATACTCTAGATTTAATATTATCACATGGAATCAATGTTGATGCTGTTGAAATTCTGCAGCAGAGCGACGACATCTCAGATCATTATCTAGTCTCATGTAAATTACATTTAGCCAAGGCTGCAAAGCCAACTCCGTGTTACAAGTATGTTTGACCTATCACTTCTGCCACTAAAGATTGCTTTATCAATAATCTTCCTAATCAGTTTCATCGTCTCAGCATCCCAGATAGCTTAGAAGAACTTGATATTGCAACAGAAACTTTTAACTCTCTCCTTTCCAGCACTTTAGATACAGTTGCTCCGTTGCGCTTAAAGAAGATTAAAGAAAATAGTCCAACACCGTGGTACAACGAGCACACCCGGGCCCTTAAGAGAGCATCCAGAAAAATGGAGCGCAACTGGAAGAAAACAAAACTAGAGGTATTTCGGATTTCATGGAAGGAGAGCTCGATTGCTTACAGAGAGGCTTTAAAAGCTGCTAGATCTGCTTATTTTTCAACCCTATTAGAAGAAAATAAACATAATCCAAGGTATTTATTTGAAAAAGTGGCTACACTAACGAAAAAGAAAGCTTCAAGCCCAGAAGTTTCCAAGAAACACAGCAGTAATGACTTTATGAACTTCTTCACTTATAAGATTGATAATATTAGGGACAAAATTATAACTATGCAACCGTCTAGTACAGCATCACATCAGGGAGTGCATTATAGTCTCCCCGAGGTAAAATTTGATTCATTTGTTGCCATAGGAGAGGAAGAATTTTGCAAACTCGTTAATTCATCTAAATCGACAACATGTATGTTAGACCCTATACCGACTAAACTACTGAAAGAGATGCTTCCAGAAGTCATAGATCCTCTTCTTAACATCATTAATTCATCTTTGTCTCTAGGATACGTACCAAAAACCTTTAAGCTGGCTATGATTAAACCGCTTGTTAAAAAAACGCAACTCGATCCTACAGAATTAGTCAATTACAGGCCGATCTCAAATCTACCTTTTCTGTCAAAGATACTAGAAAAGGCAGTATCCTCACAACTGTGTTCTTTTCTTAAAAGAAATGGTATCTGCGAGGATTTCCAGTCAGGATTTAGACCGCACCATAGCACTGAGACAGCTCTCATTAAAGTCACAAATGATTTACCCTTATCATCCGATCGTGGTTTTATCTCTCTATTAGTGTTACTTGATCTTAGTGCTGCATTTGACACCATTGACCACAACATTCTCTTAAATAGACTAGAAAACTATGTTGGCATAAGTGGAATTGCACTAGCATGGTTTAAATCATATTCATCTGACCTCTATCAGTTTGTAGCAGTAAATGAAGAGATGTCTTATCGATCACAAGTTCAGTATGGCGTACCACAAGGCTCAGTACTAGGACCGTTGCTGTTCACTCTCTACATGCTACCTTTAGGAGATATCATTAGGAAACATGGAATTAGCTTTTACTGTTTTGCTGATGATACTCAGCTCTATATTTCTTCCAAACCTAACGAAACTCACCAATTCACAAAATTATCGGAATGCATAGTTGATATTAAAAATTGGATGACTAGTAATTTCCTACTACTAAATTCTGAAAAAACAGAGATTCTAATTATTGGACAAAAAACTTCCACACGTAATAACCTAGAATACCGTCTAACACTTGATGGCTGCTCTGTTAAGTCTTCGCCGTCAGTTAGGAACCTGGGTGTGCTCTTTGATACCAATCTTTCATTTGAAAGTCATGTGTCTAGTGTCTGTAAAACCGCATTTTTCCATCTTAAAAATATATCTAAATTACGTCATATGCTCTCATTGACAAATGCGGAACAACTAGTTCATGCGTTCATGACATCAAGGCTAGATTATTGTAATGCTCTACTGGGTGGTTGCCCTGCACGCTTAATAAACAAACTACAGCTAGTCCAAAACGCAGCCGCTAGAGTTCTTACCAGAACCAGGAAGTACGACCATATTAGCCCGGTTCTGTCAACACTGCATTGGCTCCCTATTAAACATCGTATAAATTTTAAAATATTGCTGATTACTTACAAAGCACTAAATGGTTTAGCTCCCCAGTACTTGAGCGAGCTCTTAACGCATTATAGTCCGTCACGTCTATTGCGATCTCAAAACTCCGGCCAGTTGATAATACCTAGAATATATAAATTGACTGCTGGCGGTAGATCCTTTTCCTATTTAGCACCAAAACTTTGGAACAATCTTCCTAACATTGTCCGGGAAGCAGACACAGTCTGTCAGTTCAAAGCTAGACTAAAAACACATCTCATTGACCTAGCATTCACATAACACTCTATAGACTTCTATAATTTAATATTAGGCTGCTTAGATTAGGTCAGCCGGAACTGGGAACACTTCCCTCAAATCCTGATGTACTCGTTACATCATAAGAAGAATGGCATCTACGCTAATTTTAGTGTCTTTGTTTATCCCGAGGTTTTCCCGCATCCTGCCGGATCCAGGCCGTTTCCAGATCTGACGAAGGACTTTCGCCTGGACCCGATGACAATGCAGTGCTGAAGTGCCAACTAGCCTCTCCCTATGGAGGATCCCTATACCACTCTACAGATAAAGCGTTGTGGAATTTTTCGGTTCGCGTACCTACCCAAAGTGATAAGATAAAATAAAAATTCTGCATCAATTTATAGACAAGTAGTTTGTTTAGGCATGGTTTGTAAGGAATTATAAACCTGCGCACATATATTCAAACGCACATGACTATAGAATCAATTCTTAATGCGCATGTGAACGCCATCAGCGTCTATCACAGGTTCACGTTTAAAGTCTGTTTAGAGAGAACGGAGTCGTCTTAGCGGCCCCTAATTTAATAACAAACTATCATTTAGACGGAAGTGAATCAATCAAAACTTTAGCTGGAAAAAAACATTTTTCAAGAGCCACTATAAAACCAAACCAATCTCTGTTACCTTAAATTATATCTTTATCTCTGTAAAGCTGCTTTGAAAAAATCATTGTTAAAAGCGCTATATAAATGAGGATGACTTGACTTGACTTGACTAGGAACATTAAAATGATTGCTGTGTTCCTTATTGCACCCAAGAACAGAACACCACTTCGCTTAGACTCCATTCTGCTCAGTGACAGTGCTCCAGCGTACTTTTAGGCACAACACCGGTCCGCGCGCACTATGATTGACAGCTCGATCGAGGGCGGGTCTGTGTTGAAACGCTGCTGTCAATCAACAATCGTGGGAGGGGCGTGCGAGCATGTGACGTCACAAAAACGAACGGCTCAATTTGAGGCAGGGGAAAACATATAAGGAGATTAAAACAAAATCACTGGATGGATTTTTATCATTATATGATGGATGTGTACAGGCACTGCCAACACACATTTCAGTACAATCAATTTGTAAAAGTGCATGTACCATTATATGACCCCTTTAAGTTATTTGTTAGGGGTATAAATTCACTTTTACTCCAATTTATTGAATATCCTGAAAGTTTACTAAAAGTTTCAATGTAATCTAAAATTTTAGGGACAGCGACCACAGGATCAGTAACACACAGTAAAAGATCATCAGCATACAAATTTACCAGACTTTCAGCATTCCCCAATGAAATACCATGAATATGCGGATGAGTTCATAATCCTACAGCTAATGGCTCAAGTGCAATTTTGAAAAGAAGAGGTGATAAAGGATCACCCTGTCGCACATCCCGGTGCAGTTTAAAAGAGCTGGATCTAATACCATTAGTCAAAATAGTTGAGGATGGACTGAAATAAACCATTTTGATCCAGTCGATAAATCGGTCACCAAATCCAAACTGTTTTAGTGCCTCAAACATATATGGCCATTCAATCTGATCGAAAGCCTTTTGAGCATCTAGTGAAATAATAGCTAACCTGTAAGGCAATATTTTAGTCAATACTTTTTGATCAAAATTTAAGAGTGCAATGGGTCTGTAATTAGCTGGATCAGTCTCAGGTTTTCCTTTTTTCAAAATGACACAAATATTTGCATCACATAGGGAATCAGGAAGTTTCTTCCTTTGGATTGAATCTTGTAGCATTCTCAGCATATAAGGATCACGTCTCTTACTAAAAACTTTAAAAAATTCACGGCCAAACCCATCAGGGCCTGCAGCTTTCCCAGATGGAAAAGCATGAATTGCCCCTAATAAATCTTCAATTAAGAGTTCAGATTCTAGATCAGATCTAGATCAGATCACTAAGTTTAGGAAGACTCAATTTGGAAAAAAAAACTGTTGTAATTAGGGTCCATATCTTTAACTTTAGAAGTATATAATTCAGAATAGAAGTCCCTAAAACATTCATTTATCTCTTTTGGATTAGTTATTAAACTGCCCGCTTTTGATTTTACCATATGAATCGCCGCCTTAGCTTGTTCTCCCCTCAATTGCCTTGCAAGCACCCTGCCGGGTTTATCCCCTAATTCAAAATTCGTCTGCTTGAGTTTGAGGAGAAGGTTACTTATTTGCGCATTCAGGATTGAATTATACTCGTACTTTAATTTAAATTTTTTATTATAGTCCGACTTTGAGAGTGACACTCTATACGCTTGTTCGAGCACTGGTAACGTTTCTTCTATTTTCCGAAGGCGTTTTTTCGAAGCCTGTTTTTTGGATGACTCAAATGATATAATATGGCCTCGCATAACAACTTTAAATGTTTCCCACAAAGTCGAATCTGAAACCTCTCCATTGTCGTTAGTTGCAAAAAACGTCTCGGTTACGTATGTAACCCTCGTTCCCTGAGTAGGGAACGGAGACGTTATGTCGGATGACGACGAATGGGGTTTCGCTTAGAAAGCCTATCAACTTCGAGTATTACAAAACGAGCCAATGGCAAAGAAATGCCATGGGTCTGCGGAATTTGCATGACGTAACTCCGCCCCACCTCGTGGGTATAAAAGGAGGACGCCAGCAACAGGCAGATATGTTTCTTCGCTGAGGAGCCAAGACTGAGCTCAGGCGATCCCCGCGGTACAGCGGAAAGTGGCAGGCAGACGTAACGTCTCCGTTCCCTACTCAGGGAACGAGGGTTACATACGTAACCGAGACGTTCCCTTTCGTTGTCACTCCGAGTTACGTCGGATGACGACGAATGGGGTTACCAGTCTAATCACGCCACCTTCTCAGCTGTCTTCCAGTGCCCTGCGTAAATCTGAGATCCCTTTCGTGAGACTGGCACGGACGAAGGACTCCTATTTAGCACAGGAATACCAAGGTACACTGGGGAGCATATCCCAAAGTTTAGGGGAAATATGCAATTACTGCCAACCCAGAGGGGGGGGACTTAGAGAATACACATATGACCCGAAGGAGACATATGGAGAACACTGGGGTGTCCAGCCGCAGGTGGAATATTTCAACCCCAGGGGTGGCAAGGTGGCTTGCCAAGGGAAAGACACACGCTCAGAGAGGCTTACAGTGGAAATACACATGTGGGGGTCGCTCAGAGGAGGGACCATGCACACGGGAGGCACCTAGCCGACGCACAGGCAATAGACACTGGCGCCAACGTCAGGAGTGCTGGAGGAACTCAGGGCTTTTTGGGGAAGCTCACCTGAGGAGAATATCGCACGTATCCAGTCCGTGGAGTGGAATGGCGAGCAAGCGAAGACACCTGAGCGGGTCCAGTACTAGCTGGTTGAAGCGAGTACATGAGAGGACACTGGCTCCACTCGGAGATTGTAGAATCTGGCGAATGTGTTAGGTGTCGCCCAGCCTGCAGCTCTGCAAATGTCTGTTAGCGAGGCGCCATGCGCTAGAGCCCAAGAGGATGCCACACTCCGGGTGGAGTGGGCGGTCACACCAAGGGGGCACGGTCGACCTTGCTGCTGGTATGCCAAGGCAATGGCGTCCACTATCCAGTGAGACAACCTTTGCTTGGAGAGAGCCTTTCCCTTCAGCTTCCCACCATAACAGACAAAGAGCTGGACTGAGGTCCTGAAACACTGCGTCCTGTCTACATAGGCGCGGAGGGCGCGTACTGGACAGAGCAGTGACAAGGCTGGGTCTGCCTCCTCCGGGGGCAGCGCTTGCAGGTTCACCACCTGGTCCCGGAAGGGAGTGGTAGGAACCTTGGGCACATATCCAGGCCGGGGTCTCAGGATCACGTGAGAGTAAGCCGGCCCAAATTCCAGGCACGCTTCGTCAACGGAGAATGCATGCAAGTCCCCCACCCTCTTGATGGAGGCCAATGCAACCAGGAGCGCTGTCTTCATAGACAGGAACTTAAGCTCCACTGATTGCAAAGGCTCAAAGGGAGCACTCCGCAGGGCAGTTAGAACCACTGAGAGGTCCCAAGAGGGAACGAGAGGAGGACGAGGAGGATTCAGTCTCCTCGGTCCTCTCAGGAACCTGATGATCAGGTCGTGCCTTCCAACAGACTTACCTTCGACTGGGTCATGGTGTGCGGCAATGGCGGCAACATAGACTTTCAGGGTGGAGGGAGACAGCCTTCGCTCCAGCCTATCTTGAAGGAAGGAAAGCACGACACTAATCGAACATCTCCGGGGGTCTTCTTGAAGAGAAGAGCACCAGTTGACGAAGAGGTTCCACTTCAACGCGTAGACGTGTCTCGTGGACGACGCTCTAGCGGAAGTGATGGTAGCCGCCACCGTAGGTGGAAGGGTACTCAAACCTGCTTCGTCCCGTCCAGGAGCCACACGTGGAGGTTCCAAAGATCGGGACGAGGGTGCCATAGGGTGCCCCGTCCCTGAGAAAGGAGGTCCTTCCTCAGGGGAATCGGCCAGGGAGGTGCTGTCGCGAGGAGTACTAGTTCGGAGAACCAGGTCCGGGCGGGCCAGTATGGCGCGACCAGAATGACCTGCTCCTCGTCCTCCCTGACCTTGCGCAGGGTCTGCGCAAGAAGGCTCACTGGGGGAAACGCATATTTGCGGCCCCGCGGCCAGCTGTGCGCCAGTGCATCCGTGCCGAGCGTGCCCTCGGTCAGGGAATAGTACAGGGCGCAATGGGTCGAGTCGTGAGAGGCAAACAGATCTATCTGTGCGTCCCCGAACTGGTCCCAAATCAGCTGAACCGACTGGGGATGGAGTCGCCAATCTCCCGGGAGGGGCTGAAGCCGTGAGAGCTCGTCGGCTGCACAGTTCAGGGCTCCGGGGATGTAAATGGCATGAAGCGACCTCAGATGCTTCTGACTCCATATGAGGAGGTGGCGGGCGAGTTGCGACATACGGCGGGAGCGTAGACCACCTTGATGGTTGATGTACGCTACAGTGGCGGTATTGTCTGAGCGGACTAGTACGTGTTGGTTCTTGAGCACGGCCCGGAAGCGGCGCAGAGCAAGACGTACGGCCAGCAACTCGAGGCAATTGATGTGCCAGAGGCGGCGGGGTCCTGTCCAGGAGCCCGCGGCAGCACGTCCATTGCACATGGCACCCCAGCCCGTGGAGGAGGCATCTGTCGTTACAACAACATGCCGCGAAGCTCGTTCCAGGGGCACTCCGGCCCGTAGAAAACTGAGGTCCGACCACGGGGTGAAGGTCTGACGGCAGGACGGAGTAACAGTTACTCGGAAGGTGCCGTGTTGCCATGCCCACCTCGGGACTCGGTCGCGAAGCCAAAGCTGAAGCGGTCTCATATGAAGCAATCCGAGCGGTGTTGCCACGGCTGCAGATGCCATATGCCCCAGGAGCCTCTGAAAGAGTTTCAGTGGAACCGCACTCTTGCCCTTGAACTGTCTCAGGCAAGTCAGCAGTGACTGCGCGCGCTCGCTCGTAAGCTGCGCGGACATGGCGACCGAGTCGATGTCCATACCGAGAAAAGAGATCCTCTGCACGGGGCAAAGTTTGCTCTTTTCCCAGTTGACCCGAAGGCCCAGACGAGCTAGGTGCCGGAGCACTAGGTCCCTGTGTTCGCATACCTGGTCTCGAGAGTGAGCTAGGATCAGCCAGTCGTCGATGTAGTTCAGGATACGAACCCCGTGTTCCCGAAGGGGAACAAGGGCTGCCTCGACGACCTTCGTGAAGACGCGAGGAGACAAGGCTAGCCCGAAAGGGAGAACCGCGTACTGGTATGCCTGCCCCTCGAAGGCAAACCGAAGGAACGGTCTGTGTCGAGGGAGAATGGAGACATGAAAGTAGGCGTCCTTCAGGTCGATTGCTGCAAACCAATCCTGGGGCCGCACACATCCGAGAATGTGTTTGGCAGTGAGCATCTTGAACGGCAGCCTGTGAAGGGAACGGTTCAGCACACGCAGGTCCAGGATTGGTCGTAACCCACCGGTTTTCTTGGGGACAATGAAGTACGGGCTGTAGAAGCCGGTCCTCATCTCGGCCGGAGGGACGGTCTCGATCGCACCCTTCGCCAGCAGGGTGGCGATCTCTGCTCTCATGATAGGGGCGTTGCCACCGACCAAAGTGGAGCGGACTCCCCTGAAGCGGGGAGGAGACCGCGCGAACTGAATCGCGTAGCCGAGCCTGATCGTCCGTGCGACCCAGCGGGACAGGAGGGGGAGCTCTAGCCAGGCTCCCAAAAACTGTACCAGCGGGGTCATACGGACCACAGACTTCCCACCGATGGTGCAGCAGGGCGGAATGACTGGCCCGGACGTGGACGGCATAGCGGCCAGGTGAGGGGGCACAGTCATTAACCGCGCCCTGACAGAGGAGACCAGGGAAGGAAGAACGTTCCACGGGGGTCTGCTCTGCCAGGGGGCTGGCGACAGAGGCGGAAGGGAGCGGCACGGTCCGGGGACGGCGCGCACTGCCAGCCGGCTCTGGGACAGAGGGGGACGAGGGGTGCACGGCTCGGAGGCGGCGCACCGTGTCGTCCGAGAACTCTGTGTGCTCAGGGATGGAAATGTTACTTCTTTCTTTAACCACATTAGGGTGCTGCCCACCCGTGGGTGAGCAGCGGGGAGTGGAGAACAAAAGATTCTCCCCCGGCCCTCCACCGGGGGAAGGAGTGGTCCTGCTACCATCTCCTGAGAAGTAATTTTCAGCATCCCTGAGCAGCCCGTCTCAGGAGCGCCGCTTGGCCCGGCGTTTAGCGGGGGGCGGGGCTGGAGAGGGCTGGGGCGCCTTCTTACGGCTTCCTCCGCGACCGGGCCTGGGTGGAGGCTGCTGCTTTGGCCGGGCGGGAGGGGCGGGAGCCGCAGGAGGGCGCCCTCGGCGGCGAACAGACTGAGGGATCTGCCCGGTCGGCTGGGTGGAGGCAGCAGCGGGCCGTCGGGGCAGAATGTGCCTAATGGCCTCAGTCTGTTTCTGGGCAGTGGAGAACTGTTGGGCGAAATCCTCCACCGCATCGCCGAATAGGCCGGCCTGGGACATGGGGGAGTCGAGCAGGCGAGAGCGCTCAGCGTCCCGCATGTCAGCCAGGTTCAGCCACAAGTGTCTCTCCTGGACCACAGCTGTGGACATCACCAGACCCAGGGAGCGTGCGGTCACCTTCGTCGCCCGGAGGGCGAGGTCGGTGGCGGCGCGCAGCTCATCGAAGAGCCCTGGGTCCGTCCTACCCTCGTGCATGTCCCTTAGCATCTGCGCCTGATAGACCTGCAGAGTGGCCATGGCATGCAAAGAGGCAGCCGCCTGTCCCGCCGCTCTGTAGGACTTCGCCACTAGGGTAGACGAGAACCTACAGGCCTTGGATGGGTGCTTAGGCTCGCCGCGAGAAGAGGCACTCTGAGGACACAACTGCATCGCAACAGAACGCTCAACCGGGGGGAGCCCAGTGTACCCACGGGCAGCTGCCCCATCGAGGGGAGGAAAGGCGGATGAAATCAACGAGCGGTCGCGGGAAGACATGGGAGTCTTCCAGGACTTCGAGATTTCATCATGCACATCCGGGAAGAAAGGTATTGGGGCAGGCTGAGGACGGGAAGCCGCAGCTGCACCCAAAAACCAATCGTCCAGCCGCGAGCGCTCAGGACAGGGTGGAGGGTTCCACTCCAAACCAATGCTCTTGGCCGCCCGGGAAAGCATGGCCGTCATCTCTGGATCAGACTGAGCCACAGCCGTATTCACACCCGAGGGTGGCAGCTGTGACGAGTCGTCACTTCCAGACGAATCAGACCCGCCTAGTGATGCTGCGATCGACATCGCATCTTCCTCTGGAGCGCCAAAGGACACCCGCGGGACCTCAAAGGACGGTCCCGCGATGATCCCCTGAACACTCGCGGGTTGCAACACTGGAGAAGGTGCTGCGGGGCACGGACACATAGTCGGCGCTTTGTTCCACACAGTCACCCTCAGATCACCCTGGCCACCAGCCGAAGTAGAGCCTCTCGAGGAGGCGCTAGATCGGGGTGTGGATGAGGGGACTCTCACTCTTGCGAGATCCTTGAGTCTCGATCTAAGTGTTGCGATGGTCATGTTCCCACAGAAAGAACATGACTCATCCACGAGCGCTGCTTTAGCGTGATCAAAGCCCAAACACACCAAGCAGCGCTCGTGCCCATCAGAGTCAGACACCAGTCGACCGCAACCAGAAGTGCACGGGCGAGGCATCTTTAAAAAGACGTGCCGCGTGCAAGCTCTTTTTGTGAGAGAAACTCAGTGCTGAAGCGCCCGCGGAGAACACACTCGCTGGCAAACCACGCTCAGATAAGCAGGAAGTTTGCACTCGCCGGGAGATCGCCGTCACACCAACACTGGAGAGTTGCTCGTCTCGTAAGAAGCTGACAATCAGAGATAGCTTAAGGAGTGAAGAATTACACTTGGCTCCGAAGCGAAAACATATCTGCCTGTTGCTGGCGTCCTCCTTTTATACCCACGAGGTGGGGCGGAGTTACGTCATGCAAATTCCGCAGACCCATGGCATTTCTTTGCCATTGGCTCGTTTTGTAATACTCGAAGTTGATAGGCTTTCTAAGCGAAACCCCATTCGTCGTCATCCGACGTAACTCGGAGTGACAACGAAAGGGAACTCATCTATTTTTCCAGCTAAATAAGATATAAAAGTTGAATCTTTGATTAACATTGGGTTGAAACGCCAACAGTAGTTTTTCTTTGGCAAAACACTATCTAGTTGAAATGTGACTGGGCTATGATCAGATATTAATATATTATGATATTTAGTGTTGCTAATACTAGAAACCAATTCAGACGTTACCAAAAAGTAATCAATTCTAGTGTACGATTTGTGGACATTAGAATAAAATGAATAATCTCTATCTGTCGGATGTTGTAAACTCCAAATATCAACCATATTTCTAGATGTAATTAAGTTTTGAAGAGTTTGTATGGAGGTAATTGTAGGTGGTGGCTTTGAGGAAAGTCTATCCATATAAGGATCTAAGTAACAGTTGAAATCACCACCTACTATTATGTTTGAAGAATAAGCACCTGGAATTACATTAAAGATTATGCGAAAAAATTCTGAGTCATCAAAATTGGGGCCATAAATATTTAGCAAAGTTATGGGAAGAGAATTGATATGTCCAGATACCATTATATATCTACCATGAGGATCAGCAACCATGGATGAAAATAAAAAATGAACATTCTTTTCGGAAAATAATGGCTACACCTCTAGCTTTGGCATTGAATGGGGCCTGGTAAACCTGAGATATCCAGTTGGTCATGAGTCTGTCTTGATGATTTACATTAAAGGGGACCTATTATGCCCCTTTTCACTATATTTAAAATAAGTCTCTGATGTCCCCAGAGTGTGTATGTGAAGTCTTAGCTCAAAATACCCCACAGATAATTTTTTATAGCATTTTAAAAATGACAATTTAAGGGTTCTGCAAAAACGCACCGTTTTAGTGTGTATGGCTTTAAATGCCAATTAGCTGCTGAACCCGCCCCACTTTTTAGACGACTGAGGAGCTTCTAGGACGGCATGACAGCAATAACAAATCCATCACTTTCCTACTACGAAAACGTCTGTGTGAAACGTCTGTGTGAATGTCTGTGGTGTTTTCACTTGTTTGATGGTGCATTGTCCTTTCCTAGCCTTTGGAAAGTTCACTTTGAATAGTGGATGTCCTGTTGATGTTGCTTGTGCACGACCAGCATTTTCGTTGTAATGAAATGCAGCCAGGTATAGTCTGCAAGTGCACAGACACAATTCAGGAAAATCGGCTATAGTGATGTAAATTTAGTTTAACAGCAGTTAATTTACCTGCACAACATTTCAAGAAATGGGAACACCACATTTTTGGGGGCAAACCGAAGAATGACACTATGAAATGACTCCAAAGATGAAGTCTGGTGATGCGGACTTAGTTTGGTGACGTCCTTCAAAATTCGCGTGTTTGTCATCATTTTCTGCAGCTTGTAGAATGGCTCAGTTCCTATGAAATATGATACAAGAATTACATTAATTACAATTAATAATTTGTAATTTTAGGTTATTTACACTTCAAGTGACTGTCCCTTTTTGAAATGTTGAGTTGCATAAAAATAATAAGTTTTGATAGTATCTTACCGGCAACAAGCCACTTGTTTCTGTCTTTGCTTCTCTTTAGAGGATGCAGGCAAGCGGGAAAGTTTGGATCCTCGTGTGTGGGTATGTATGTTTCTGACATGGTTCAGAATTGACTTCCATTTCGCCACTCTTTCTTGTCCAGTGGTTGACGACGATGCAGTCAGGTAAATGTGTTGTTTTATGCTTCTCTGCCATTTACGCAATTGTGAACAATCTTTCAACTTGCTAATGTTTTCAAGTTGCCTCGCAATCCCTTTAAATAAAAATATAGACAAACATTTTACCGCTGAGATAAATTACAGTGATGTTCATAGTTTGCAGTACTAAAAAATTGTGTAATATCTCTATATAAACTGTCACAATTTCTTACTTTTTATAATATAACCACTTCAAAATTGTTATTGAATTTTTAAGATTTATAATGAATAATACCTTTTTCGACTTTTTCGACACATCATAAAACTGGTTGATGTTACTTTCTCTGAGGAACTTTTGTATTTGTGGATGGCGGTCAGTTACAATACAGTCCAGAGTAACACCACGAGCTTCCAACAGGGCAAGGCTCCTCTGCAATCCTTTTTTTTTTTCCATGGTAGCTTCCTCCCACTTCGTTACTCTGAAATAGACAAGTAGGGAACTAAACAATCATCTTAGACATACCAGAAGTTATTAACTTTTCAAAATGTGTTTTTTTTTTTTTTTTACAAACTAATATTTCTTCTCTCCAACCTGAACCAGCTGTATGTCCACAACCGTGTTGGTCTGAAGGTCCATCAATGTGTAGGATCCAAACTTTGCTGAGTGGCCTTTTGAAAGTAATATTACACAAAGCATTATTACCACTAGTGCATTGAATTCAGTTCAATTAGATACTACCTATAACTACTATACATGTTATGCTTCATTACTTGGAAAGTACCCAAGCATTGATGTACCTTTCTTATTTACATGCATGTACCTGGTGAGTCAGCCCTCATGTTCCCTCCAACGATGACCTTTTCTCTTTCACTCAGGCGATCTAGCGTCTCATTTTGCCAATGCATCCACTTGTGCACTATAGCTGGCTCAACGTACAATCGAGAATGTTGCCGAAAGGTGTCGTACTTGAAAAGCTGCAGATTCATAGTAGAGCATATCTTTTGAAACAAATAGTGGCCCAGATTAAGCACCACATTATTAATTTTAAACAATAAATTTAAACATGTTAAATTGTCAATAAAAACTTGTTAATGGATTTTCATTTACCTTATCAAATTTGTAGAATGAAGCCCCCCCTACTGCAGCAGAAACATGGAGGTTCCCAGCTGGAGTACTGCCTAGAACCGGCTGGCTGTTCCATTTGCGTGAATATTGACACTTTTTGCAGAGTTGTTCAACTCGTAAAAAAGTTCCGATTCTTTGAGAACGCACAAAACAGCTCCGCTTGCAAACTGGGCACACCTCAAACAGCTCCATGATGCAATTTTCGTACATTATGTATTTTCTGACTTTATGAATGGAACAAGATGCTTGAGCACTAAGACAGAAAAAAAAGATTAATTAAAATACTAAAATACAGAACCAGTGGTGTTAAACTCAGTTTCAAAAGTGTCAAAAGGTACACCTGAACTTTTTTAATGAGCCTTAGAGTTGATTAGCAGCCTCAGGTGTGTTTACTAATAATTAGAGGTAAACTCTGTAGTGCTGTGGCCAACAAGGAACTCAGTGTGACACCCCTGTTCTAAAACACATGCACAGTTTTGAAACTTACGACATCTCTGCTTCTGTTTCCGTTAAAGTTGCGTCCATCTCTGCTGGATCAAATGTATAATCTTGCTCTTCTGGAGCTACTACAGATGATGTGTCCATTAGGGTTTCTTCGTCATCCTCTTCCTTCAGTTGCACACAAGGTCTCTTTGATGAACCCTTTATAGGTGTAGAGGACCTAAATATTAAACCAGCTGCTGGTGACAATATACTGTCAATGTCCGAAAAAGTATCTGTCTGGACACCTGTAAAATACAAAGTATATGTATGTTACTGTTATCTGATATGAAATATATATATATATATACATATATATATATATATATATATATATATATACATTTTAAATTATGTACAAATATATACTAATTTAATATGGCAAAGTTATATATGTTACAAACCTATATCAACATATATATAAAGAGATGTATATGTGATAGCAATATATTGTCTTATATTTAGCATATTTGATGACGTCACTAGCGATATAGTGACATATTGTCATATAATACATTTCCGTATGGTAAGACTAGTTCTAGGTCCACTGTATAAACATTGTCATGTATTATATGATAAACATACTGTACCCGAACTCCTGTAGCGAACATGAACATAACTGAGTACCAACAGACTTGGTCAGCGGTTTTGCGTCTGTCTGGCAAGCAATATCTCTTGTTTGGCTTCTCTTTTCTGCTTCTGATGTGCTGTCCTTTACAAATAAAGATTTGACTATCAGCGCGATAGAAACATAACTTAATAGCTGGACTTATCGTGTTATCACATGCTAACTATCACAAACTTTATAAGTCTAACATGTTACTATGAGCTTGACAAATACAAAGGCGATTTGTAAAACAATCACATAATACTTACTTCTTCTGGACGTGTAACGTTAGCTGGATCACGAAGTGTTGGCACTGCTACATCCTTCAGGAGCAACTTCTTTACAAAACCTGCTTTATACAGAGCCTCGTTAAAAAACTGATATGGTGTAAAATGATTAGAGCAGACATACACGAAAATTGGGTAGATTTGATGTAGCATTTCCTTCAAAAACAAAATCAATCCACCGCGTCTTCAGTGGCTCAGATTTCGGGAGTAAATGGATAGAACTAACGTTAGTTTCAATACCATTAGCTACAGAACACCGAGGACGCTTGGGAGACATTCTCGTGAGTGCAGTAATGGCGCGTGTGTACAGCTCGCAGTTAACTCGATCAGGGTGGGTGTACGTTAAAGCGGGCGTGTCTGTCAACACTCGTGGGCGGGGCCTGTGGCTTTTGTGATGTCACTAAAGCCACATTCTGAAAACAGGTCGTTTGAAGACAGTGATTAGGATTTATGAGGATTAAAAAAAAAAGTGGGTGGATTTTTATCACTGTAGGGTGGTTGTTTACAGATATTGCCAACACACATATATGTCCAAACACCATGCAAAAGTGAATTTTGCATAATAGGTCCCCTTTAAGGTGAGTTTCCTGGAGAAATATTATGTCAGCCTTAAGTGATTTCAAATGTGCAAACACTTTACTTCTTTTAATTATATGGCCAAGGCCCCTAACATTCCAAGAATCCAATGTAATAGCTTCCCCATTCATATTAGTCATCAACCACCATAACAGTTAAAGATTGGGATATTGAAATGAAGCAGACGACAACGACAAAAAAAACAAAACAAAAAAAAAACAACAACAACAACACCCATCAACATTCAGACTTAGAACAAAGTCAACCCCCCTCCTCCCACATCTGGCTTCCCCGAATTGAAGCACTTTGTCCCCTTTCCGACCCGAGAACACCACTCGCATGTAAGTAGTAAGGGGATTCAGCTCCAGTCACTTCGATCCCACTCAACTCCACATCCAAGTAATAAACATTTCGGGTTCTAGAACAATTAACGGTAGCGCTGTGTATATATATATATGCGTTTTGTAAACACTTAATAAAACATAAACATAACAAAAATAGCATATCTGCAGGCAGTACAAAAAGATAATAAAAATATGCTATTTTTTTACATCATCATCACCTTTTTTTATAAGACAAAAATAAATAAATTATATTTTAAGAGTGATACTGTCACGGTTTGGGTATTGGGTACTGGTCCCATCCGATCCTGCGCTGGTCCCGTCCGATCCTGCGCCAGAGCCCGCTGATCCTGCGCCAGAGCCCGCTGATCCTGCGCCAGAGCCCGTTGATCCTGCGCCGGTGTCTGTTCCTGCTGATGACCCTATGGCTGCCCCTAAGAAATTTATTTTGGGGGGGGCAGTAGGGCCCTGGATGGGACTATGAAGGCCGCACCGCCATGGCCGGCCGAAGGGTCCTCTCCGCCGTGGCCGCCCGAAGGGTCTTCTCCGCCGTGGCCGCCCGAAGGGTCCTCTCCGCCGTGGCCGCCCGAGGGGTCTTCACCGCCGTGGCCACCCGAGGGTTCTTCACCGCCGTGGCCGCCCGAGGGGTCTTCACCACCCTGGCCGCTGCCTGCGCATCCTGCTCCGCCCTGGTCGCTCACGAGCCAGGTCCACCCATGCTCCGTCCCTCCCCCAAGACCGCCTCCACTCACCACCCTCCTGAACTTGTGTTTTTGGTTTTGATGGGCGTCGGGAGTCGCCAATAGAGGGGGGGCTATGTCACGGTTTGGGTTTTGTTCCTTGTTCTTGTCTGTCATGTGATCCCCTGTTCTAGTCATGTGATCTTGCCTTGTGTTCCCCTGTCTGTTGTGTCATTGGTTGATTGTTTAAATGTTCACAGGTGTCCCTTGTCTCGTTGTTAGTCCAGTATGTATTTAAGCCCTGTGTCTTGTTCAGTTTTGGTGAGTTCTTGATGTTGTAGTGTTGATCAGTTATGCAGTTAGTTTGAGGTTTGTTGTTTTGTTCTAGAGTCTTGTTCCTAGCCCGAGTCTTCGACTAGTTTTGAGTTTATTTAATAAAGAGTGTATGCTGCATTTGGACCCTGCCTCATCTCTGCTTCCTCCTTGCTTCAACCTCACCACCATCGTAACAGATACCAGTGTTGGGCATATTTATCTAATCCTTCCTCAGCCTGGTCTCCACAAATTTCGGAGCCTCTGCAGGGTCAGTCAAGGTCAGTGACTGTCTGTTGTGCTGAACACGAAAGCGCGCATGAAATCGGAGACTGTGTGCAACTTTTAACTCTCTACTCTCACGCATCACATCACCAAATCTCTTCGCTGTTCCATCACTTCTGCAGTAAAGTCTGGAAAGATATATACCTTGTGTCCGTTATACTCCAGGGTGCGATCTCGGCGAAGTCGAAGGATTAATTCCTTTTCTTGAAAGATTAATTCCTTTTCTAGAAAGAAATGCACTCGTGCAATGATGATGCGGGGCCTCTCCCCATCTGACGGCCTTGGCTTGAGAGCCCGGTGAGCTCGGTCAATGATCAGCGGTACCTGAAAGTGAGTCTCGCCCAGTAGTTTTGGGATCAACGCTGCAACAAACTCAGTGGGTTTTAAATACCAAATTTTTCTTTGGTATTTAAGGATGTATTATTTGGATTTTATAATTCTGACAAGAATCTGAAGGACAAGTATTTTCTTATAAAGAATTTATTTTTCTAGCCAAGTTTTTTGTACACAAGTGTAAATTTTTGGCTGTCAAACCTCTTTTTATTATTTTTTGCAAAGATCTGAAATGTTATTTGGGTACTATCTCTTCTTCTAACAATGCCAAAGCTTTAAAGTCTGTTACATTGTGTACAAAAAATAATATGTATGCTTTTTTAAATGAAAACAAAAAGGGACTCAAGGCATTTCTCTCTCTCTCTTGAATTTCTCTCTCTCTCTCTTGAATTTCTCTCTCTCTCTTCTCCAACAATGTCAAAGCTTTAAAGTCTGTTACATTGTGCACATAAATAGTATTCATGCTTTTGTATTATGAAAACAAAAGGGACTCAAAGCATTTATCACTCTCTTTAATTTATTTTAAATTATGTTTTAAACATAATTTGGATCCATTTTTTATTTTTATTTATTATTTATTTTGTTTAAAGTTTTGTCTGTTTATTTTACTTGCTTTTACTATCTTTTTTGCTTACTGTTTATAAGTATGTTGTTGTTTTTTAATTATGTTTTGAGATATAACTATGTATTTTTGGTTATATTTGTTCAATAAAAAAAAAATAAAAAAAGAATCGGAATGTAGAAGTGCTCCGTTTAGAAGATTCCAGAGAACGTCCTGGTTGCGTATGCAACCCACCATTCCCTGAAGGAGGGAACGGAGGACGTAGTCGACGGTCGACTGAATGGGGATCGCGCTAGAGAGCCTATCATCTTCGATTACTATTGAACGAGCCAATGGAATTTGGCGTGCATGATTTGCATCACACACTCCGCCCCCGCGGCGCGGGTATAAATACGGAAGTTAATGCACGCACTAGTTGCTTTTCGCTGAGGAGCCGAGAGTTACCCTGGGTCAGCGGTGGTCCAGCGGTAATGGCAAGGGGACTACGTCCTCCGTTCCCTCCTTCAGGGAACGGTGGGTTGCATACGCAACCAGGACGTTCCCTTTCAGTCGATAACGTCAGACTTAGTCGATGGTCGACTGAATGGGGATAACCTTTGAAAACGCCACTAACGCTGCCACCTTCCAGTGCCTAAACCAAAGCCTCCTGATGTCCCCGCAAATTTAAGGTGGGGAAGGACAGGGCTTAGGCCAGGGAAGTCGCTGCTGTTCCTACAGGACCACTGGGAAAGCGTTCCCCGTACATTGGAAGGAAGGGACGCTGCGGAGGCCATATCCAACCCAGAGGGATGTAACGTGGAAAATACACATATGAACTGGGCGGAAACCGGGCAGTGTAACATATGGAATGTCACTGGGGTGGCTCCAGCCTAAGACGGGGGGAGACACACCGGACAGTTACGGCAGAGAGACTCTGCCGAGGGAAGACACGGGCTCACCGCAGCGAGCCTTATCGTTGAAGAATACACATATGGGGTCGCCGTAGGGACCGCAACATATGGACCCAGCCTAACACAGGTTCCACACTGCTTACGAGTGGTAGGCCTAACACCAGACGTTCCGCACGTCCGACGTCGGAGGGGTGTGGAGGAACTCAACAGGGTTCAATTTTAACCTGTTAACCTTCAAGGCCACTTTTGAAAAATCCCCAGAAATGGCATACCCAAACTTAAACAGATACAGTTCATGAACCCTTTGCACTAAAAGCACAAGTATGATCTCATTTGAAAGCTGACACCTAGTAGTTTATTGTAAATGTAGAAATAATTATTGTCATAATGAAAAAAAAAATGTTTAAATAGCTTCAAAGTTTTGTAAAGTTATTAGAAATTTACTTTCATGAAACATCTTCATAAAAATAAAATTGAAGTTGGCCCTGGAGCAATCTAGAAATGCACTGCAGCTAAAGCCATATGTGTGACCATTTTATATTTAAAATCTGAAAATGATAAGTCTAAAACTCTGTATTTAGTTAAATGTTTTTCAAGATCATGTCAAATTACTTTATTTTGATTAGACTCTAAAATGCAAACTGATGTTTAGTTATCTTCTGAGTCATCTAATCAGTCTATTGTCTCTATTATTTTGTGGTGCAAACCAGCCCCATTCAGAGTCAGTCTCTCCCTGCACACATTTACACCTCTCCAGACTGGTTATGGCTCTAAATATGCATTTCTTTTGTCTGCATTATAGCTACTAACGACTGGCTATTCACAGGCTATTCATAGGGTTTCAAACCCTAATTTCTTTTATCAAAGTTCTCACTAAATATTTGAAACTGGTATCAAATGCACTGAAACATTTCAGTAAGCATTCCTATTTAGAAAAAATCATAAAACAATAACTGCTGGTGGCAGGTGCACCTGGGCTAGCTAGCATGTTAGCTTAGCACACCATCAATACACGACCATTTATGAGATTGAAACCATGTTTGTGCTCCAAACTTACTTTATAACGCAAGTCGAGTGTTTTAAATAATCTTCTGTGATCTAATTTGGCTTCAGATAAAAAAAAAATCCGACAGAAAATTTATTATTTATAGTGTTCTGCACGATGATGAAATCTATATCGATTAGCATTGCATTATAAATATAATCTATTATTATGAAATACCTGGTATGGCTTGAAGAACACAGGTAACTCAAATATCATTGCAATCATGTTTATTGTCTTCAAAACATCTTTATCTGCATGTTACAGCGATCTCTGTCAGCTACTTTCTGTATCAGTGACGTCCTGGAATGTCACATGACTATGGGTCTTCTTCGTGGTCCATATATGGACTGTTATTGTGCATATAGCGCCCTCAGGCTATTGGTATGAATTGAAAACACAGCACATCTCAGTAAGAAGCGATCATAATGATTACATCGACGCATTTGGGTATAAATTCAACAAATATTATTCCTGTCTATAGAAATATGATGTGAATCTATGAGAATATATCAATATTTCTCCAAGTCTGCACATTTTTGAGCTAAAGCCCTGAGGGACGATGTTTTGCGAATCGCTGTCATGACGACAGCACGGAGTGTTTTTTATGAATCGACCAGCTGACGCTCATAATTCATATTAAAGGTATCGACTCATTTTTCCATTTCATAACTCCTGACACAAATTAAGACATAACTGTCACTATAAGTTTCTCAGAATACAATAGTGGTCAAATACTGAATCTTGAGTATTATATCTTTTTAATGATGTATAGTTTGTCAAGGTATAACATTAAATCTGATAGTAAATTTTAACTAAATAAAAAAAAACCGCTTCAGTGCGCCGACGCTCTGGAAACGGTTAACAGGTTAAGGGAACTCAACTGGAGTAGAAAGGCGCACGTATCCAGTCCATAGGAGTGGAAAGGCGCAGCAAGCCGACACTTAAACCGGGCTCACGGTGAAACTGGCTTCATGAGAAGGGAGCCCACGGGAAGCAGCGGTTCAACTAGGTGTCGTCCAGCCCCCAACTCTAGAATCTGTTTTAGCAAAGCATATCGTCAACGCCCAGGCGGAGCACTTTACACTCATCATAGAGGAGCTCAACACCTAAGTGGACATGTTGTATCTCGGATTTTTACCGAAATGAAGGCAAGCACTAGTGCGACTTTGCATGGAAAAAGCCTTCCCTCTCTGCTGAATTCCAACAGATATTTGTAGACCTGGTCTGAGGTCTATGGCTTGCATTCTGTACACGTCCAAGCGAACGGACAGAGAAGCCAGGGCTGGATCTGCCTCCTCCAGGGCAGCACTTGCAGGCTCACCACCTGCTCCTATTACGGGAGAGGTAGGAACCTTGGGCACAATCGGAGCCGGGGTCTCAGCTTGTGAGAGTTAGCCGGCCCAGACTCCAGGCACAAACGTTGACCGAAAGCGAGCAAGTCCCTACCCTCTAGTAGAGACCACGCGAGCAGGTGAACTGATATAACAGAATTTTTAACTCACTGCCTGCAGTGGCTCAGGGGCGGTCTCTGCAGTGCAGTCGCACCAGGGACAAGGCCCAAGAGGATAAAGAGGGACGCAAGGATTTACAAGACCTTGCTCCTCAGGAACCTGACGATCAGAACGTGCTTCTGCACACTTCTGCAACACGATGACCGTCGTTTGAACACCGAGGCAACATCATTTTGAGGGTGAAGGAAAACAGCATACTCCAACCCATTTTGCAGGAAAGAGAGCACTGAAGTGAACGAAAGCTTTCAGGATCTCCTCTGGAGAGAAGACTCAACGACTAGGAGTGCATGAGGAGCATGAGGAGCTTACGAGGGCATGGATGGCACCTTTCTCTGCCAGAAACCACCTGAGTGGCTCCTCCCCCCTCACTACCCTTGATGGGGGAGCGGTGAAGGGTTACGAGGCTATCCCTCCAGTGGAGCGGGCTGTTGCGATGCAATTATGCCCAACCTGGCCGATATGAGAGAAGCGGACAAGGTTCGGTTCCTGTATTCTCCCATTTCCCAAGTTGGGTTATTCGGCGACGCTGTGGAGAACTTTGCCCAACAGTTCTCTACAGCCCAGAAACAGACGGAGGCCATCCGGCACATCCTGCCTCGGAGGGACGCTGCTGCCTTCACCCGCCCGCCAAGGTCAGATCCTCCGCCTGTTCGTCGCCGAGAGTGTCCGCCCGCAGCCGCCTCAGCTCCCGCTGGACCACCGCAGCAGCCTTCACCCAGGTTCCGGCGTGGAGCCGGCTTTGGAAGGGGCGCCCAGCCTGCTCCAGGCGCTGCCAAGCCAGGTAGTAAGCATCAGCGCAAAAGAAAACGCTGAACCTGGACGGGCTCTCAGGGATGGAGGAGTTGCTCGTGGAGTGGTCGCCGATCCACTCCCTCTGGCTGGTTGGAGGGCCGGCTGGAGTTTTTTGTTATGTGTGTGTTTGTTCCGCCGCTGGCCCCTATAAAAACGGGGTCAGCGGTACCCACATATTCAGAAAAAGAGCAAATTTTCTATTCCTGGGTCCCAAGTGGACCAGTCTGGCGGGTGTGACCCTGTAATAGCCTTACATCCCCCAGCTTCCCTTGGTCGCCAGCAGGCAGCTTGGGGCGTTCGAGGACCCGGTCATCCGCCTTCTCACGTCCCCCTGCCGCTAGTGGAGACAGGTAAGTGTTGCACTGCACACTAACACCACTATCTCTACTTTGCTGCCCCACCTCAGGCTCGGCTACCCCGCTCAAGTCAGTGATAATCATCACATTAGGTGTTGAGCAGACGTGCTCCTGAAAATTCAGTGATATTCATCACACCAAGTGTTGAGCAGTGCTCCTGACTTGTGCGTGCTTATCTTATCCTGCTGGCGAAGGATTTGATATAGCCGCTCCTCCAGCCGGTACGAAGGCCAGTTGTAAACTCGTTCTTCGTGCTACTAGGTGGTGGGTCGTGACCATCTTGGCCCAAGATTGGTCTGCAGCTCCGACCTGAAAGACATGTGCTTCAGATCTCTACCTTCCGCACCGCAGGCCATCCTGTGTGTTGCGTGTAAGGGTGGAGTATCAGTACAGTGTCCTTCCCCTCGAGTGCTCCAGAGCCCGTTGGGTCTTCAGGTCAACTGGAAGAGAGTAATCTCGCCCACGGGCTGAGTATCTCTTTTTCAGTTTTGGAGATGGACTCGGTCTAACACGTCTCTCCAATGTGAATGTGTTCAGCTGGTGTTGAAGTGAGAAAGGGTCCCACTGAAAGAACTTTCAGAGGCTCCTGGGGTATATGGTAGTTGCAGCCTTTGGCTTCCTCCATTTGTGACCGCTTCAGCGCTAGCTTCATGATCGAGTCCCGAGGTGACCGTGGCAGAGCAGCTCACCCTGTGTGACTATAGTTCATCCCGGTTTGCTGCCAAACCATCTTCAACAGAGGGGCCATGTACAAAGGGCGTGTTTTAACGGGGGCCTGGGCGACCCTCGACTACACGGGCATTCGTGCCTCGAGTTGTTAGACCGTTGCGCAAGCTTCCCTTGCATGTCACAACTCACCCGTCACCTCCTCCTTGGGAGTCAGAAGCTTTTGAGGATGCTTTGTTCCTCTCTTCCCGCTTTACTCAATCGTGCCGCCATCGAGCCTCACGACAGTTAAAGCCAGGGAAAGTGGAGACTCCATCCCCTGGGTCCAGCTGGGTCATGACCATTCCGGGGCCGCTCAGTTGCCCCTCCGGTTTCGTCTTCCTGCCAGTGTTTGTATAAACCGAGCGGACTACCCTTGGACAAACACTGGGTCTCAGCTGCCCCAGGGGCCCGCAGAAATGCGTTTAACCCCAGTGAGCCTTCTAAAAGCGACTGCGACTCATGGTCGCCTTGCGCCTGCTCAAGTCAGTGAAATCATCACACTTCATGTTGAGCAGAAATGCTCCTGAAACTCAGTGAAGTTCATCGCACTAAAGTGTTGAGCAGCAATGCTCCTGTAGCTCAGTGAGTTCATCACACTCAGGTGTTGAGCAGAAATGCTCCTGTAGCTCAGTGAATTCATCACACGCAGTGCTGAGCAGAAATGCTCCTGTTGCTCAGTGAAGTTCTTCGCGCTCAAGTGTTGAGCAGAAATGCTCCTGAAGCTCAGTGAGTTTATCACACTCAGGTGTTGAGCAGGAATGCTCCTGAAGCTCAGTGAACTTATCACACTCAAGTGCTGAGCAGAAAATGCTCCTGAAGCCCAGTGATCTTCACATGTTGTGTTTAGCAATGCTCCTGTCTTTTTGCGCCCGTCGCTTGCACCTACGTGCCAAGTCAGGAGAGGAATAGGTCTTCATAGTTGCCCCTTATTGGCCCAACTAGATCTGGTTCCCATCGACAGCCTTCCTGGCTTCCCCTGAAAACTCTTTCAGGGACGGGGCACGATGGCACCCTCGTTCTTCCCCCGGAGATTCCGGGCGGTCTTACATCTGAACGCGGAGGTTCAGGTGGCTATCACAGGGACATGTGATAGTTACCATCACTTCTGCGAGCACCCCCTAGAAATGGGTAGCGTGCTTACGCCTTTAGAAGTGGAATCTCCTCATCAGGAAAGAAAGGAACCGGGGCGGCGGACTGAGAACCAGTACGGCCCGCCCCGATATACCAATCATCCAACCAAGACGGCTCGGGACACGGTGGAGGGTTCCACACAAGCCCTACCGCCTACCACAAGCCCTACCGCCAGCATAGCTGACATTTCTGGATCTGGCTCGGGCAACAGTTCAGCTCCCCCTCCGATGCTGCGATTGACATGGTATCCCCTGGAGGGGCCCCAAATGACACGGCTGGCCTGTCCATTACAGAGGGACCAGCGGGATCAATGGGGAGCTCCACCGGTTGCGGTGCGAAAGAGGAGTGAGGGATCCACGGGGCCTGGCCGGGCGGATTACCCCTCACTGTGATCCTCAGATCACCCAGCTTGGACGGCACCCCAGTCTTTCTCTGGGAAGGTAACCCAGAGGAGGAACAAGGGCGGGGCCCAGAGGTGGGGACTGCACCAACACTTTTGACGAAGGCGAGTCTAGATCTCAACACCGAGATGGCCCTATTCCCGCAGTGAGAACATGACTCATCCACGAAAGCTGCCTCGGCATGCTGTAAGCCCAAACATGCGACACAACTTTCGTGACCGTCAGAGGGGGATAGCGCCAGACCGCACCCAGAAACGCACCGAAGGAATGGCATCTTGAAAAAGACGCACTCACACCCGTGTTGCTCTTTTAGGAAATGGGACCGTCACCAGTGCCGGAGCACACAGGGAATGACCGCGGCAAACACTGAATAGTCTTTCAACCAACAGTGAAGCACTCACTTCTCGCCCTCTAACAAACCGTCAACACACAGACAAACAATAGAAATTTGATGCTGTTAAAACAGCAGTTGAGAGCTGAGAAGCTCGCGATCACCGCTGCACCACACTGTAGAACACCAACACTGGAGAGGTCTTCCCGCAAGAACACCGACACACTCGCTCGTTGAATACAACAGCACTCTTCAGAGACATCAAAGACGAACGGCTCCGAAGCGAAAGGCAACTAGTGCGTGCATCCACTTCCGTATTTATACCCGCGCCGCGGGGGGAGTGTGTGATGCAAATCACGCACGCCAAATTCCATTGACTTGTTCAATAGTAATCGAAGATGATAGGCTCTCTAGCGCGATCCCCATTCAGTCGACCGTCGACTACGTCTGACGTTATCGACTGAAAGGGAACCCAGTCTGTAAACTTTGGTTCCGACCACATTTGTTCCCAAGCAAAAGAGAGGAGAGGTTAATCATTTGAATTTAATAAGAAGGCGCGCAACACTATTTACAGGCAAGATTTTTGCGCTAATACACTTTATTTCTGCAGGAATGTAAATTAGAATATAACTTAACCATGAACACAAAAGTCACACCACACACATGGCTTTTAATTGGTTTATTTCGTTAGCAAACATGTCACTGTAATTGTTATGTTCCTTCCATCGATCCATTTTCTGCAAAAATAATGATCGACATGCTTGGTTGCTTTGCGGCCCCTTTAAATTAAGTTAAAAAAAAGACCAAGCATTCGATCTACATCAGAGCATCAGAGCATCCACGAATCTTTCCACGGCGTCGCTGGCAGGGCGGCGAGAGCGAATTTTGCCGCTCTCGCCGGCGGCGGTGTGAACGCACAGTAATGGAGTTGGAGCTGATCTCCTGCCGGACAACATCTCACTATGAACCACGTGACTAAGTTAGTAAGTAAAACCTCAAACATACTCTAATGTTAAAAAGTTTGAGTTTAAAATAACTGTTTCATATGTGAACATATTTTAAAATACAATTTATTCCTGTAAACAAAGCTGAATTTTCAGCATCATTGCTCCAGTCTTGAGTGTCACATGATCCTTCAGAAATCATTCTGATATGATGCTCAAGAAACTTCTCTGATTATTATCAATGTTGAAGACAGTTCAGCTCCATGAAAACAGCCTCATGTTTTTGTGTACACTACAATTCAAACATTAGGGGTCAGTAAGATTTTTTTTTTTTTTGGAAGACATTAATAGCAAGAATGCATTAAATTGATCAAAAGTGACAGTAAAGACTTTTATAATGTTATAAGATTTTTTAACTTTCAAACTTTTCTTTGAACGTTGTATTGTGGGTGTATTTGTATAAAGCCATCATGGTTTACACAAAAATCTGAAGCAGCACAACTGTTTTCAACACTGATAATAATCAGAAATGTTTTTTGAGCATCAAATCATATTAGAATAAGTTCTAAAGGATCATGTGACACTGAAGACTGAAGTAATGATGTTGCAAATTTAGCTTTGATCACAGGAATAAATTTAATTTTAACATATTCACATAAACAGTTATTTTAAATTGTAATAAAGTTTCACATTCACTGTATTTTCGATCAAATAAATGCATCCTTGGTGAGCATAAAATACTTTAAAAAAAAATTAAAATCCATAGATTAGCAACATTAATAAAGTACTCCTCTATTTTTAGCTGCCTAGGAAGCACGATGAGGTGACGGTGCAGCTCGGGATAAGGAAGAGGAGGAACACGTAAGTTAGACAATTTTCTTATACCTTTCTATCAAAAAGCTATTAACCTGACTACAATAGGATGGTACAATTTATTTTTCAGCTTCCAGTGAATATAGAGAGCGAAACCCTCAGAAGACCCTGCCCTCCGCTGGTGGGGTAAGAAAGAGACTCTTCCTCTTCTCTGTAAGGAATTACTTGGGTCAGGCTTTGGGGATACGTATTCAAAGATTAGTAATTTACAATTAATAATCGTTCATACGGTTTGACCTAGACAATCATACATGTTAAATTTCCCAAAAAGGGATAATATTTCCCTGCATCTGCATTCATATATGTACCTAGGCAATTAACCACAAAGGATTATAATTAATTGCATATGTAGACTATATTTTACAGACAGGTTAAAATTAGCTTAATTGTATATCAATACTTAATCAAAACGGATTATAATTAAATATTTGATATATCAATTATGTCTATCATAGATCGATCATCTGTATAATCTTAAAGGGGATTAATTTATGACCGAATCATCTTTTTGTCCAGCAAAAACCTGATAATTTGATCTCAATCAAACCTCACAAAATTATCCTACTTTATAGACTTTCAGAAGAAGCTATCCTCTGGCCAGAAGGGACAACTTTCCTGTTCTATAACAATTCTTTAAGTAGGCTATCAATAAATTTGTAAAGCACGTAGCTTTGGATCTTTATACATTTAAGGGACTTGTATATGAGCGAAAAGACAGAATCAATAAAGCAATATAATGAATTTAATAAAGGCAAAGTTACGTATACCGGTTATAACAAACAATAAATGTATTTACAAATACAATAACGGCAACGACACAATGAAAGAGAATACATCAATAAAGAGAGGGAGAGAATGATAGAGAGAGAATCGGGAAGGATCAGTGGCAAATTACATACCTAAAAACCTTTGAGAGACAACATGGGAAAACACATCTTAATGCTCTGTACACTCGAAAACGAATATACTTGCACATTGTTCTCTTTGTTGCGGGAAACGGCTGCGTGCGTGAGTGGCCTAGTTTCGTGTGTGTGTGTCGTCGGAGCGTCACGTGGTCTGCAGATGGTCTGGAGCGCACACTTTCAAACGAAGGTTTAAAGTCTCGGACGTAAAGTTACCAAAGAAACGATTCAAGCTAAGTTCACGTACTCGTCTGAGGAAATGAACAAAGTAGAAAGGAAAAATAAAACTTAAACAAACAAAAGAAAAGATCCCAAGAGGGGGATCACGTGGAGCAGTTACATGATGATGCGAAGAGAGGAGAAGTAAGAGAGAAGGCTTGTTTGAGATGAGCAAAATCTGCACAGAACCGATCACAGGTGATCAGCGCACAATGCATGCTGGTTAGAAATGTGTCCGAGTGCGGTCCACCTTGCTCTGATGTCATGCTGACGTGTGTCAAAAAGCTCTCGCGAGCGTAAGGCGCACGTGTCGAATTCTGCAGTCGTGCGCAGTTGCTCTCCACCGACTGCGCTGATCAAAAGCATGATGGGAAACGACTTGCTGACGACACAGCTTAATGTTGATTGCTTTAAACAACCGTGATGTATTGTTCTCTTTTAAAATGTTTGATTTTAAAACTCGGATATCATGTTTTATGTGTATATACATATACATATATGTTATGAGTGAATATTCCCAAACTCTCGGACAGTGCGATCTCTATGGGTTATGCAATGTCATTTTATTATATATATGAAGAGTTCAGATGCAAAAGCCTCTAAGTGCCATCTGAAAATTTATTCTCGAATGATCATTTTTATCAAGCTTGTATATTTTAGTTCATTAATCTCAATTAAATGTCAATGAAAATTACCTGTTAATTGTCATTTAAGTGAAATTACTGAACTTAAATATAAGAGCTTGATAAAAATGATCATTGTTGAAGAAAATTTCAGATGGCATTTAGAGGCTTTTTGACAGAGGTGGGAGTAAGTCACACATGTGCAAGTCACAAGCAAGTCTCAAGTCTTAACCTTCGAGTCTCAAGCAAGTCCAAGTACATTTTTTATAAAGGCAAGTCAAGTCAAGTCACTGCCTTATGTCAAGCAAGTCAAGTCAAGTCGTAGCTTGGGTCACAAGTCACTGGCAAGTCATACAAACGTTTGACGATTTCACTGAATTTATATATTAAAATAAGTTAAAACTACAGAGGTTGTGGACTATGGTTTTATTTGCTAATTTTTTTTTAATATATGCATTTCCACATATAGCTGAGTGGTTACTACAATAAAAATCTAAATGTAACTGAAATTAGGCCAACATTAAAGCATGAAAAAATAAATATGCCTCAAACATTGCAGAAGACCATTAAAAGGTATTAAACAATTCACAATTCAAGTATAGTTCCTATGGACCAAAGGCATTCTTCAAACTGGCATCCCCTTAATACAAGTTATATATTTTTAATTATGACGTTAAAACCGCCAATAGGTGGCGCCAAATAACCGTATTAATGTACGAGTCATAGAAGCATTCATTTAACTTATGTTCAAAACGGCAGATTCGTTCTGGAACTAAGCAACTAGGTCACTGAATCACAAATACGCATAACTCTTTCTGTGGCTTGTTTGGAACTATTGTCATTGGAGAAATCGAGCAAAAACAGAAAATATTTGGAATATTAGGCTATGTCTAAATGTCACATCACTATATTCACTCTTTGTTTACTGAACTGTTTTATAAAATCATTATCACATTTGCAATCTCGTCAATATTCTGTAAATATTTTTTTAATATCATATGTTATAATTATGAAAATAACTCATACTAGGGCATTTTTTTCCACCACATTTTGAATTTTGGGTGCAATATTAATTTTGCTGGCATTTTGATAACATCTAATAGATGTAACTCCTGATAACATCTAACCCTGCTTTAAGAGAAACATAAAACACGACAAAACATTAACAGTTTTCTATGTTGTTTTTTGTCATTGGAAAGAACGACATATTTGGCTTTAAAGCATGATTTAAAAAGAAATGTGGCAAATGTTATACAAAACATATGACATCATTAATTATCATTTGAATATTGACAACATTAAGCTACATTTGAAAACATAATTGTGTATAAAGAGGCATGCTGTTTTGACCAATATTCTCGATATAAAGACAGTCAAATTAACTGTAACAAACAGGTTAAACAAGCCATAGCTTACTTTTAGATGTGGTGAATGAAGTTCGACTGTTCGAGGTTGTGATGGTCGTCCGATATCCCTTGCCAGTTATTATGCGTACAGCAAATCTTCTTGTATGAATATAGTCAATTTCTAGTGTTTATATCCAAAAAGAAACAATGCTGGGAGATGTTTTTGTATTTAGCGCGCTCACCGCGATGTATGTTTTTTCTGGGCTTGTGCAGAATCTGATGACTGGCGTCAATGGTTCCGTTGCTTTCATTTTGTTCATCAATTGATCTTGCGATGATAAATGTATATCAAGTCATTCTCGAGTCATACAGTTCAAGTCAAGTCAAGTCTCAAGTCATTGGATCTCAAGTCAAAGTCAAGTCGAGTCATTTTCTTAATTTAGTCCTTAAATTTGCGACTCGAGTCTGACTCGAGTCAAGTCATGTGACTCGAGTCCCCCATCTCTGCTTTTTGAACTCTTCATATATATATATATATATATATATATATATATATAAACACATAGCCTATGTATGTATTAAAGAAAAAATGATTGATAAACACTTATTTGGAATGGAATTAAATAACAAGTACTTTGGGTGTCTTGTTCATTATATTTATTTTCATATAAAAGCAACAGAACTTAAATTACATCCAGTTTATTAGCAACACTGTGCACGAGTGTAAAACCCGCGATATCCTTCATTGATCTCGCAGGTGTCAGATCCAATGCGAGAAGCGAGAACTGTCCGGCTTGCCTGCACTTTTTTCACTCCTCCCCTCACTGCAGCCGCCTACTCTCGCCTATATTTAAGGCTAGGCAAGGCGCATCTCAAACAAGCCTAGAGAGTTGAGCTTGGCTGCGTCTCTTTAAGGGCACTTCTGTTCACGCCTTCTCTCGTGTGAATGAACCAATCACCTGTGAGAAAAGTGCACGGCAAAAGTGTTCCTTTGTCCTGTCGAGACGGTCATTTAGATATTTTATGGCCGTGGTTGAATTCAGTCAGAATCATTCCAAAATATGGTACAGCATAGAGAAATACATTTTACGGTATGTTCATATACATACTGTATATGGCTTGACCAGCCTTAGGGCGTTCTGTACATATCAGCAATGACATGTAAGGAGTATTATATGTGATGAATGGGTCGGATACAATTGCAAGTAAAAGTTGTTTATTCCAGTTGGTCAGATTAAACACAGAAACACAGGTCGGGGACAAACACTTAGATATACTGTGACACAGGGACGTCGATGGGCAACCCGGAGACTCGTGGTGATGAAATCGGTGTGCTCAGGAACCAGGAACAATAAACAATCCAGACTGGGAAACAACGACGAAGATCCACGAAGACTGGAACACGCGAGGAGAAGCAGAGAGCCACACAGGAACAGGACACGACACCGGGGAAGCCACAACGATCTGACAACATGAGACGGAGATTACTGAACATATAAAGGGACTGGTAATGACTTGCAGCTGGTGCAAACAATCAAACGGGAATTGATAACCACGCCCACACAGACACACATACACACACACACACACACAACATAACAGAATGACACAGTGGATTCATAAACCGTGACATTATATTGCAAAGTTACATTAAAAGCATAATTAAAAGCCCTTGTAGTTTGTTTAGAACTACTATACACTTACAGATACCTTCATAGGACCTGGGCAATCGGACGAACATAAATACATATCAAATATATTTCGGTAAAGTCTTTATATGATGAAGTTAATGAAAGTTTCATGTGTGTGTGTGTGTGTGTGTGTGTTGTACACAAGTTCCTTCTCGTTGGAAAGGGGGAGGCTTGGTTTTAACTCAGTTCGCTATGAAAGTGTCAGTGAACGCCATTAGGGGCAGGCTCTGTGGTACCCAACCAGAGTTATGAACCAGAGTCAGAGAGGTTAGAAGCATTCTTACATGTATAAGTGCATGAGTCGTCCTGACAAAGTCCAGATACCCTACATCTCTTACAGCTCTTCGTCATCTCCATCTGCCTCCTCAACACTGTCTGATAGAGTGTTTCCCACAGCTGGGACACAGCCAGGAATGAGACATCTCAGATTCTCTCTGAGAAAGTCATCAAGCTCATTTTGAAGCTCAAAAAATTATTGATGTATATTTGGGTGGGTGAAATAATACAGGAGAGAAGCTAGAAATCTATATTGTTGTTTTTTTGTTGTTGTTTTTTTACATACACTGTAAAAAAAAAAATGTGTGTAAAATACCAGAAGCTGTGGTTGCCAGAACTTCACCGTAAAATATATGGGGACAATGCATAACACTTTACGGAATGCTTTTTGGCAACTGTAAATTTTACAGTTGAGAATTGTTTGTTATTTATGGTAAATTACTCTGAAATAAAACAGATATAATGTAAACCTGTTTACAGTAATTTACTTTAAAAATAGCAGCTGTAAATGTAAATTTGTTTTGCGGTAAACTACTTTAACAAATAACAAGTAAACTTTAAACCTACGTACGGTCTATCTCCGTAATAAATACAATACAACTGTATGACATATTATAGTATTTTATTGTAAAGGTCAGTTTTACAGAAATTTACAGACAGCTGTGGTTGCCAGAATTCCACCGCAAAAAATACAGTACAACACATAAGTTATTACAGTTAGTTGCCATAGATTTTAAAGTCAACAGTCACCCAGGACATTTTAAATTACTAAATTAACTATTAAATACCACCCATTGTAAATCATACAACCCATTGTAAATCAAGGCACATTATCATTAATAGACTTTAAAGAACCTGTTTTTTTTCCCTTCTTCATACAGGCACTGTGTTATAATAGTTAGAGCTGATCAACTTGTTCAGTATACTCACAAAGAAAAAATGCATGTGTCCATAATAAATGAAGGATAAACAATGGTGGAATAAACATCAATCAGCAACACTTGCTCTGGCTGAACAATAGTAATGAGTCCACGCTTGACTGAAGATATGGGACTGTGTCGGTTCGAAAAACTGGAAACGTAAAGCTTGCATCGTCACGGGTACTACCTGAGGACTCACATGTAGTCACTGTGGACTGGTATAATCTCTCTGCAGGAAACAGACAAATAGAAGTTAGTTAGATACAGCCCATGAGCATTATGGCTACAAAGAGATAAGTCTTCTTTTGCTGAACTGAATTCCAATTAACGCCACTCTGATAATCAATAGAGTATCAGGGCAAAAGCTTGAAAGAAATCTCAGCACATATCACAAGCATTTGTTTCACATCTGTCAGGTTGCAGTTGCACAGTTGCATCCACTTAAGTAATCCGACAATCATCATATTTGTTACAAATCATCAAATGAGACCAGTTACCAGCCAAATACATAAAGGTGGTGAAAATTCACTGAACTATACCATTACTTACCAATTATCCTTAAGACTGGTGTCTGAATCATTGGCTCCAGACTTATTGAAGTGAGGTGGGACATAGTCTTTGAAGAATGTTTAGCAGGTGTTGTTGTGTTCATTGTGTTTTGAAACGATCGTCTCTGCAAGCAGAAAAACACAAGATATATATATATATATATATATATATATATATATATATATATATATATATTTAGCATTGAAGAAAATTAGATTTTTGTTTGTATATGCTGTTAAAAGGCATTATTCACGGCGCCATCTATGATTTTTAACATGATTGATGATCTGCAGGTTGACGGTATGTCTAGCAATATTGCCAAACTGATATTCGTCCAAGTGCAAGACAACTTTAGTAATATGATGTTAATAAGATTGTTAACATAAACATTAAACTATTAAACAGTTGAGATCAAGCATATGGACCTCTATCTTAAGAAATTTGAGACATTTGGAAATGTTTTACAAGGAAAGATTATGAAAAGATTGTGAATGAAAGACTGAAAATTGTAGTACTGCAATTTTGTCCATATCAAAGACAATAGAGTTCAAATAGATGAGCAAGTGACCAAAACTTAACACGTATGATATGACAATTATTGATGCAAGGCAGTTCCAGTTTAAAGCTTATAAATTAAACGAAAAAATCCGAGACTTGACCATCCCCCATTTCTGCAAAGTTGGCAGCACTGCATTTTACTGCCGTGCCATGTTAAGGAAAGGGTTAAATCATTTAGTAGTACTTAAAAACTATTTGGTAAGGAAGTCATTAATGTATGTTGAATAGTACAATTTACCACTAATTATACTCTAAAGGTATCTAATCCAAAAGGAGACTCGCAAGAAAAAGAGATTGATGAGGTCCATGCCACGTACAACCACTTGTAGACATAAGAGGAGATAAAAGAAAATACATTGCCCTAATTAAGAAAAATTTGTTTCAAGTATGTCTTTCAATCTTCTAAAAACAGTTTGTAAATTACATGTAATAAATACATGGCTATAATCAGTGAAAAACAAACAAGCTTTGCCTCACCTAGTAGAATACAACATGTTGCAGTAACCAAAGTACGTTTCCATGCAAGGCCTGGTGATGCAATCCTGGTCTCTTTACACGGTTTCCTGTTGATCCCTACTGCTGCAGTACAGCAAAGCAGATATGACAAATATATATATATATATTTATATATATATATATATATATATATATATATATATATATATATATCTTTAAAAGTAAAATAAAAAAAAATAAAGTAATAAACTGTTGAAATAGATAATAATCTTACCTTTTTTTTTTGGTGTCACAAAGATGCAAGTTGTTTCCTGCAAGTCAATGACAACTCATGAGTTTGAAAGCAATGCCTAAAATGTGACAAAAGTAAAAGTCATCTTTTACACGTATGATGAAAAGATAATTTTCACCACAGAAGAGTATCCAGCTAGTTTTTGTAGAAAGACAAACTTTAACAAAGAATGTGATAGTGTTCAGTTTACTTACCTTTAAATTAGTTTCTTGCCACCAGCCATTAACCTATTCTCAAGGGTAAAAAAAAAAAGGAGGCCAGAAAATGTTTTCCACCAGTTATATTAACCTCAGCATGTGGACAGCCAAACACTCTGAACCCCATATATCAAATGACAAACTTTTCAAAAGACATTTGCCAAATTTAAATGCATATTACACTATATAAAGGTATATAAACTATATAAAGTTTAAACAAATCAAAACTACGCATTATCAAAGTTTTTGTTAAAAAGTTGTGGAATAAACCAGTTTGTCAATTTAACAGAACCAAAAAACAAAGCTTATTAAAGCAGTAACGTTAAAGGAACACGCCAACGTTTTGGGACTTTAGCTTCTTCACCGTATCCCCCATAGTTAGATAAGTTTATACATACCTTTTTCATCTCCGTGCGTGCTATAACTCTGCCTGACGCACCCACCGCTAGCCTAGCTTAGCACAAAGACTGGAAGTAAATGACTCCAGCTATCATACTAATCCATATGTGTCCTGAACAGCTGCCCTTCGTTCAGCTGGGACTTCATCTGTCATACTCATCTGACACCTGTTTGCGCTTTAATATCCGTGGTAGTGAAGACCGCTTTACATTGTCGGTTTGAGCTTGTAACTGCTTGACCAGTGAGTGATATCCTGGTCCTATCACATCACCTTCTATGACATCCTGCAGTGACTGCGGATACTTTGCAACCATTTTCTTGGCAATTTCTGTCAGGCTTGTTTATTGGGAGAACCACAGGCAAGTATCATCTCAGAAACAACGATCCGGATCATTTCTCTACGTAACCTAGGCTTTGGCCTTTTCCCTCTCTCCAAACACTACATCAAGGCTTCAGGAAGCTTCTCCCATGGAACTTGGAAGCTGTCAAACCAATCTGCAGCAGTAATTAAGTGGCTGGGTGAGGGAGAGAATGAGATTGAGGAGCATGCTGAGGATGCTGAAGAATTTAATGTTGACTGGCCATGGAATTCTGTGGTCTGTGCTGTAAAATTAATTAAAATTTAAATGTACTGAATGACATTTATCTTAAATGGATAGTTCACCCAAACATGAACATTTGGTGTTCATGTACTCACCCTCAGGGCACCCAAGATTTAGGTTTTTCGTCAGTAGAACAGAATTTATTTTTTAGCTGAAACCGTGCCCTGTGAGTCATATATTAGCAGTCAAAGGGAGCCATCTATTTGAGTCAAAAAAAAGAATACCCGTTGCTCATGATGATACATTGAGGTCTTATGAAGCTAAACAATCGCTCTGTGCAAGCAATTGAACATTATTTACCTCAAATTCAGTATGTGCATACTGTCCTGAGAATAATAATTTATGTTGAACATTGTAGCCGATCACAGACATGGTTTTTGCTTCTGAAATGCGAATGGCCAATCAGATGTACTAATGGCTGTTTCCACATTCTGCCAATTTGAGGTAAAAATTTTGTAAATAATGTTTCGCTTCATAAGACCCCTCAATGTATTGTCATGAGCAACGGGTATTAACTTTGTTTTTTCTGTAAATGTTTTTTGCACCTCAAAGAGATGGCTCCATTTGACTGCCATTATATGAATCACAAAGGATCACGGATTCAGCTAAATATCTTTTTTACTGTTCAACTCGTGTAAAAAAAAGTCACCTACATCTTGTAATGCCAGAGGGTGAGTAAATGAAAACCAAATTTTCTTTTTTGGCTGAACTATTCCTTTAAGTTATACTTATAGCATAATGTACTTACTGGTTTGTTTCCAAGCAGCCAACAATTTTCTAGCTTGAATTGGTCTCAGTACTGAAAGCAGATCTGCTTCCTGGATGTACTGAAAATCCTCAGTGGTTTCCACACCCAAAGATTGTATCATCTCTAATACAATATTTACAATTGAGGTTGGGAGGTCTGGTAACACACTAATAATGGCATTGCTTATGTTGCTTTGCTCCGCATCATCCTTTTCTGAGTAAGGGACAAAAGAAGAAGAAAAAAACTATAAAATTCAGCTAACACCAATGACTGTGCAAGGCATTAATTACTGTGACAACACACTGTGTTTCAATGGAACTATTTGGTATCCATCCTTCATGTAAGAACCCAATGGATAGAAATCAGTCAAGTCACTGCTGTTCAGACACTGCATCTTTTCATTGTCTTTCCTCACCGAGTACACATGGTACTGAGGAAGGAATTCTGCCTTGTACATTGACACCAGAAGATAAACAGTGTTATCTTTTATCAAAATAAGCAGAAGTTCACCAAACTCCACAAAATCAGTCTTCCCTGTGACAAGGAACTGCCTTTCTTGTATGATGTTCCTTTATACAGCATTTCTACTGTGACCTTTGTGTTGGTCTCAGTGAAGCCAAATTGTCTGACTACATCTTGAATGACTTTAAAGTCTGAGTAAAATGGACAACCACCTTTAACTTGCAAGACAGCTCGATCCATTGAGCCTGCTGAAAGATAAGCCTGCAATATCTGATGTCTGTCAGACAGAGTAAGACAGAGGTTTTTGAAATTCTTTAAATTTCTTGCACATCTCTTAAAATAACTATGCTTACTTTCGAAGCCCATAGTCCATAGTCTTATCAAGGGGCCAAATTTCAGGATCAGTGCTGGGTAATGACATATATAATGGTGCTTTGGTTTCAGGTTAGTTTCTGGGAATAGAGTTTTTCTCAACTCTAAATATTCTTGAATAAGAACATTAAGATATGCAACCTGAGGGACAGAGATTCTCTGAGCACATATCAAGTCCACAATGTCTTTCAGCAGCAGAGTCAACTGCCACACATCATCTGTTCTATCTTTCACATTGTCACCAATTATGAGAGGCAACAGTCTTAAAAAGTCCAGTTCTGTATTGCATTTCTTGAGAGTTTAACTGCTTGAGGGTTGACATCACATGGCTTAGCAGAAGCATCAGAGGCATAGTATTTGAACTGTTTAACGCGCCGATTCAGGGTGGAGTATGTGAACCATGCTTTTTTTTTAATGAAATACTTAAGATAAAGTGCAACATCATAAGACAAAACACCCTCAAAGATGTCATGTCCTAGACAAGGTCCTAGACAAACCTGGCTGACACACATTAAAGTATTTCAAGGAATTGAATACTGACTTGAATTTTACTCCTTCCACTTGTGTATCTTCAGTCTGGATGCGATCTACATCTGAATTGTAGCTCTCAATGGTGCGGGCTGGTCCACATAGATTAGGATCGTCACCCTGAAATTCAGATCGGGTTATTAGACAGTATCTACAGAAATTTTCTGTGCGGCTGAAATTTTCAGTGAAGCCACCAATGCAATGTGAACCTAGATTATCTCCAGCAATGCAATACAAGGTTCCTTTGACTACGGTTTCATCTGATACCGCAATCCCATTCTCCTCCAATTCCTTTAAGTCTGCAAGTAAATCAGAGAACAATTTAGCATGCCCAAATGCTTTGAAATATTTCTCTCTGCACAATAAAACAAGTGGCATGTGGTTTGGTTCAGACCGTACATGAAGTGGCAAATTAGCAACAGATAAATAAACGGCTAACACTTTATGTCTCGTCTTTGCAGAGCCTAAAGGGTTTACGACTTCAAAGGCATCCTGGTATAGTACTAGCTTCAAACCTGATGGATTTTGGACAAAAAAGTCATTGGATTTGAAAATCTGGCCATCACTAATATCAGATAAAACATCTGATGGAGGCTCTGCAGGGTGCTGCTCTGACAAACATTTCTGCCACATATCAGATTGTAAAAAGCATTTTAAAGTCTCTCTGACAGACACATAATAGGCAAACCTATCTATTCTGTTCTCATCTCTTCCTAAAAACACTTTCTTAGGCTCCACGTAGTTGAACATTTTTTTGAAACACTGAGCTCTTGAGTGTACAGTCCTCATTGGCCCTGTATGACATGCAGAGAACAGATCACATTCCCTGACAGACTGACAAACTTTGGAGATGTCATCATCTGATAAGGATGTTTCATTTTTTAGCAGCGAAGTAAGTTTACTTAAAGTATATTTCTGACCCAACTCATGGATATTTTGAATCTCCTCAACAATATTCTGTGTGGTTGAAGCAGGTAGTAAGAACTGACCCTGCAGTTTTAAGTAAAATGAACAAACATTTCGAAGAAAAAGATCATTGAAATAATCTGATGTGTCCATACCACATTCATCTGTACCTGCTGCAACAAATTCAGGGCCAGAGTCATGTATTTCAGTTGGAGCAGATGATGCATGAGGCGAGTCTCTATACAAGTCACTGATAATGATTTTGGTAAAATCTCTGTGTTTCCGTGATATGTGGGAGGTAAATGAAGATTTAACCTTAAAAACAGCTGTGCATCCTCTCACTGGACAACTCACGGCACTTCCTTCCACAATATGTTCTTTCAAATGTGATATTAGAGCTTTAGCATCTTGGCACTGACGGTCACACAACGCCACTGCACATTTAACAACGGTAAAAACCGTCCCGACAGTAACGTTATCAGGCTCATTTACATTATGTTTTCGGTAAAAATGAGCCTTGAACGATGCATATGTACTGTTCTCTGTTTGCAGTTGGCTGCAATGCACTTAAATAAACAACGTGGTTCATTTCGATGAAGTTTGCAATGAAGTACATAACCCCTTAATGATTTGACTGACTTGCCACAGAAACCGCAACTAAACATAGCCAATCTTGGTAAAATAACTACAACAGGAGTAGGGCTAAAAGTTTTTTTTATCAGTCTGTATCCATTTTGTCAGGCTTACCTTAAAATTAAATATTGAGTCCCCAGAAGTCATGTTGTGCCACCATGTAACGTTATTCCCACAGATTGTATGCGTGCTATAATGGCGCTGACTGAAATATAAAACAACATCGACAGTTAACGTTGCTTGAGCAGTGGACGAGTCTTATTGCTCCCTCTTTCTAAATTAGCGAGTTGCTGTGTCCGTTATTCTGTAATGTTTTGAAAATAAGCATAGAAAAAAAATTAAATACATAACATTATACCTCGCGTTAGCACGCAGTGTTATCGCTTCTCTTTTCCAGCACCTTCTACATTAATTATTTTGTAGCATACTCTTAAGAAATTTTAAAATAATCATAAAAACAGAATAAATGCAAGTTAAAATGGGATAAAGATAAAATGGCATCAGAAGTACACTCTGTTAGAAGTGAACATCTATCTCTTTCTCCTCACACTCACAATTTGAAAGTTACCCTGTATTCTCAATTTTGTAAAGAAGAGTAAATTTTTTAGTGTTGCACTCACCACTTGCATGCAGATCAAGCCGAAGCAGCGCAGTTCACGTGACCTCAAAAGCGGGAAGGTGCTCCTCTCCGTGTGCGTGTTTGGTGCTTTGCCAGTTGATGGTCTTCTTGGTTTTTCATGCTTTTGACAAATGTCTCAATGCCGCTTACTACTACCAAACTATTTATTAATAATTAGCCACACAAAATTTTGAAATTATGTGCAAGATACATGCTTCTTTTCTTTTCTTTTTTTTTCTTTTATTTATTTTTTGCCTGTTGCCAGACGCCCCTGGTTGTTGCACATCTTTTCACAAAAGAACATTTAAAAGAAAATTACAAAAGTAAAGTAAATTACAGTCTATTTAAACATGTTTTACCTTAAAATTGACTTATTTAACAAACACATAGCATTTTTAACTGCTAATTACTGTTGAATTTAGGGTATGTGTTTGTTGAATTTTGAAAGGTTATATATTGTACATTTTATAGGACACATCAACAAAATGTGTAATCTACGCAGAATAATACCTTTGATTTTAGGGTAATTACTTGCTTGTGAATTTAAGGTATTTTCCCATTCATTTTACATAACCAAATCTATTTTCACAGTAAGAATGCGTGTTTTTTACATATTGGGAGAGTAAAAATTAAAGTCATGTACAATTTCTTAAATCAATGTAATTAATTGTATGAAATACGGTGATACATTATTTTGGTTTAAACAGTCTGTTACTGTTGCTATTTTACAGGTTTTTACTGTAGTTTTCAGTGAAATTATTTACAGTGTATATTTACTCTTTATTAACACTTTTTTTCATTATTTGTTTGCTTCATAGAAGCTCAAAGATTATAGATCTTTGGCACTTGTCACATTGTTCAGGTTTTGCTACTGGTAGTGAATCAATGAAGCACATCACCACCAGACATTTGTAGCAGGAGCCTCACAGGACACTCAGGAAACAATTTAACCTATTTCTGCAAATAAAATTAATAATAAAGAAACATCTGAATCTTTTTTATTTCTTTTTTTATGTCTTTATTGATTTTGCGCCAAATTAGAGAGTAGTGTCAATAAGAGTTTTGATAAGTTTCAGTGATAAAATCATTATTTAAATACACCCATCCCTAATGATAAGACACTTTTTTCAATAAAAAGAATAATAGTTGGTTGCATTATTCGTTGACTATGTTTTTTTGATTAATAAATTGACGTGTTTAATTTTTGTACTCATAACTTGTTAACACTTTACATGGTTAAAAAATCGTTACTGTTCAAAATGTATTGGCTTAGTAATTGTACAAAGTAACACTGAATTAATGCTGAATAATAAATTAATGCAGTGTGGTTTTGGGCCATTTTCTATTTAATAGGGGTTTAAAAACAAAACACAATTCCCTTTTATAATTTATAAGGTTTTACAAGAGAGAATGAAATGTTTGAGTTTATCAGTTCTATGCTGATTTTAAGGTTATGGTTCAAGCACATCTTCATTCCCAGGACTAAAGTTGAGAATTATTTTAAAAAACAAATGCGGAAGACGTACCTACCACGCTCCAGCAACGTACCACAATAACGTCGCCACGACGAATACAGGAATCACAAAGTTACGTTGCTGGAACGTTATTTGGCGCGTAGCTACGACCTTTGATGTTACGTCCTCGCAACATGCCAGTTTGGTCATTAAGACGTACTCATCACGTTCTTGCGACGTACCACAATAACGTTGCCACGACGATTATGGGAATCACAAAGTTACGTTGCTGGAACGTTATGTGGTACGTCGCTACGATGATTATGGGCCGGTCCTGTTACGTCTTCACAACGTAACTGTGTTAGCTGGGTATATATATATATATATATATATATATATATATATATATATATATAGCTGTGAGCAGCGATGAAAGGGCCAAAGCCAACGACTTGTATTAATACATATATTTATAATTGATTCTGTATTAAAGTACTGTCTGCTATATAGCAGAAGGGAGTTACAAGGCTCAATTTCACTCTACAACTTGCTGTATGTGTAAACTTGTGTTTTTTCTTTTTTATATAATTTAATTAGGGCCCAAGCCCTGAAAGGGCGAAGGCCCTATTGTTTTCCTAAGGATTATTTTTATTTATTTTTTTTAACGACTATTTGTGCACTTTGGGGGCTCTTAACGTGCTCGAAAACTCTTGAAACTTTGCACACGGGTCAGAACCCTCAGGGCCGGGCTGAAGATGGTACCCGGGCGTGGCAGGGGTCCTTGAACGGGGTCCGAAAACATGGTCCATAAATCAAACACGCTTGCATGTAGTAATATGAAACGTCCCGGGTTACGTATGTAACCCTAGTTCCCCGAAGGGACGGACGCTGCGTGAAATCGCAGTGGGAACGCCCTCAGCGTGACGCGTCTGAAGCATGAATGAAATCAGTCAATGGAGAGAATGAGCGAACGGCGAGTGACGTCATCGACCAGGAAGCTATAAATATCCCCTGAGTACACAATACGCCAGCTTAAAAGTTACTGAAGCAGCGACCCAAGGGGATGCCGAGAGTATGGCAGGACACGCAGCGTCCGTCCCTTCGGGGAACTAGGGTTACATACGTAGCCCGGGACGTTCCCCTTCAGGGACTACCGCTGCGTGAAATCGCAGTGGGAACGCAATACCCACATCCCCATACGACCAAATCCCCGTCGTGTGTCATTAGGAGACACAAACCGACGAGAGAACCTGAGCCCCGGGAGTGGAGCTAAGATCGAGGGAATAAAATCTAACGAAAGTGTGCGGTGAGGACCAGCCTGCCGCATCACAAACGTCCTGAAGAGAAGCTCCTGAAAGAAGAGCTGTAGAAGCAGCCATACTCCGGGTGGAATGAGCCCTTACAGCCAAACGTGAAGGCTGATGGGCCGAACCATAAGCAAGTGGGATGGCCTCGACCACCCACTTGCTCATCCTTTTTCTAGATGCAGGACACCCTTTCTTAGGTGACCCAAACAGATGAACAGTTGTTCCGATCTCCTCCACAGGGCAGCTCTGTGGACGTAAGGATCAAAACCCAAACTGGGCACAGCAAATTAATTTTCTCCTGGTCTGACGTCAGAAAAGGCGGAGGACAGAAAACCTGCAGAGCTATAGGTCTAACTGAAACAGTTGGAACCTTAGGAACATAACCTGGTCTCGGAAAGAGAAAGGCCTTAACCAACCAGGAGCAAATTCCAGGCACGAGGGAGCCACCGAAAGTGCTAGAATATCTCCAATTCTTTTTAGAGATGAGATAGCGAGAAGAAGGATAGTCTTTAGAGTAAGAATCTTTTCCGAAACTTCCTCGATGGGCTCGAAAGGAGCAAGGGAGAGACCTTCTAAGATGATGGCCAGATCCCAAGCTGGTACCCTCGTGCGAACTGCAGGCCTCAGCCTCAAGGTGACACGAAGGAAGCGAGACATAAGTGGGTGTTTCCCGAGGGAACCTCCACTTGAAGGGGTGTGGTAAGCAGCTAAGGCCGCCACATACACCTTCAGTGTGGAGTGGGATAACCCTGTGGAGAGACGGTCCTGCAGGAAATCCAGGACTGTACCAACCGGGCAGTTAACTGGGTCCTGCTGGCGCTCTCCACACCAAGAGGTGAAAAGTTTCCACCTCGCGGCATATAACTTCCTCGTGGAGGGAGCTCTGGATCGGAGGATGGTCTCAACGACCTCAGCCGAGAGACCAGAATCTATGAGCTGGGCCCCCTCAGAGGCCAAGCCCACAGCCTCCATAGCTCTAGACGGGGGTGAAGGATCGACCCACTCGCCTGAGAGAGCAGATCTCTCCTGATCGGTATCTCTAGGGGAGAGCCGTTGAGGAGAGACACTAGGTCCGCAAACCATACCCGGGCCGACCAGAACGGGGCTATTAGCAGGAGACTGAGCCCGTCCCGGCGAACCCTCTCCAGAACTCCTGGGAGCAGAGCGATCGGGGGAAAAGCGTACAAGCGTGACCTCGGCCACGGATGTACCATCGCATCCAACCCCAGCGGGGCTGGATGGCTGAGAGAGAACCACAGCGGGCAGTGTGATGTTTCTCGAGAAGCAAATAGGTCTACCTCGGCAAGACCGAAATGTTTCCATAGGAGTTCCACCACCTCGGGGTGAAGACTCCATTCCCCGGGCCTCGGCCCCTGTCTTGACAGGATGTCTGCCCCCTGATTTAAATACCCCGGGAGATAAAAGCTCTCAGAGAAAGAATTTTCCCCTGGGACCATAGAAGGATCTGACGTGCCAGTTTGTAAAGCGGGCGAGAACGCAAACCCCCCTGATGGTTGATATAAGAAACCACTGATGTGTTGTCTGTCTGGACAAGAACATGGTGGCCCCTTAGGTCTGGGAGGAAGTGTTTCAGAGCCTGAAACACCGCCAACATCTCTAGGCAGTTTAAGTGCCACAGACGATGATGGTCCTCCCACAGACCCTGAGCCGGGCGACCATCCATGATCGCCCCCCAACCCGTGAGAGAGGCATCTGTCATTAGCATAACGCAACGACAAGGAGCTCCTAACACAGGGCCTTGGGACAGAAACCAAGGATCTTTCCACATGATCAGGGCGTGATGACACCGTCGCAAACTCACGATCATGCGAAGCGGATTTCCCCTCGGGGAGAATCCCTTGGTCCTGAGCCACCACTGTAACAGTCTCATGTGCAAGAGGCCAAGAGGTATCACATTGGACGCAGCTGCCATGAGACCTAGCAGTCTCTGGAACTGTTTTACAGTGGATGACTGGCCTAGCTTGACCTGATCTACTGCAGCGAGAATCAAAGCAATACGAGCAGGTGACAATCGTGCCTGCATCGTCGTTGAATCCCACACTACACCTAGAAAAGTGGTTCTCTGTAATGGAGAAAGAACACTCTTTTTGGCGTTGAGCCTCAGCCCCAGTCACTTGATATGAGCAAGAACGACATCTCGGTGCCGAACCGCCTGTTGTTCCGATTGAGCTAGAATCAAGCAATCGTCTATATAGTACAGAAAGCGGATTATCTGTAACCTCAGCGGGGCTATAGCAGCATCCGTACACTTCGTGAATGTTCGGGGTGACAGTGCTAGGCCGAACGGAAGAACCCGATATTGGTACGCTTCGCCCCCGAAAGCGAACCTCAGGAACTTCCTGTGTTGAGGGAGGATAGATACATGGAAGTAAACGTCCTTTAGATCTATCATGACAAACCAGTCCTCGGATCTGATTTGAACATCCCCAGTGACAGACACAGCGCCCTGTAACGTACTGGCAGGGAACAGCTGGTCTGGGCACTCCACAACCCTCCTCGGAGGGGGCGAGCGTCCCTCGGGAAATCGCTCGCCGAGTCTCTCTATGCCCTGTGAAGGCAGGGTTAGTAGAGCAGACCCCTGAGGGCATCGGAAAGACAGGGCACTGTGTTCTTGTGCAGTGAACTCAGGTCTTTCACGATAGGGACCACCCTCAGAACCCTGACGTTCAGCACGTCAGGATTCTTTTTTTTTTTTTTTTTTCGATGAAGTAGTATCCTAACTCCCTGCTGGGTGGGGGACCCATTCCGCCAGGAACTCTACTAAGGGAACCAGCCTCTCGAGGCTGGCCTCCGGATGAACATCCCGAGTGACAGACACAGCGCCCTGTAACATACTGGCAGGAAACAGCTGGTCTGAGCACTCCACAACCCTCCTTGGAGGGGGCGAGCCTCCCTCGGGAAATCGCTCGCTCCTGTATAGGCAGGGTTAGTAGAACAGACCCCTGAGGGCATCGAGAAAGACAGGGCACCGTGTTTTTGTGCGGTGAACTCAAGTTTTTCCCGATGGGGACCACCCTCAGAGTCCTGACGTTCAGCCCGTCAGGACTTTTTCGACGCGGCCTTTCTGGCGACAATGACTGTCCTCAGATCAGTCCTGCCCGAGAAGGCCGCGCCGGAGAGCGCCCAGCCTCGTCCCTCCAGTTTCTCTGCAGGGGGGCACGAGACGTGACACTCCGCTTCTGCTGTGCTCTTTTGGAAGACGAACTCGACGAAAGACTTTGCTCTGGTTGAACATTCTGCGTGACAGACACAGTGCCCTGTAACGGCGCACCGGCAGGGAACGACTGGTCTGAACACACTAGAACCCTCCTTAGAGGCGGCGAGCGTCCCTCGGGAAAGCACTCGCCAGACCCTTCTACGCCCTGTTTCGGCAGGGTTAGTAGGACGGGCCCCTGAGGGCGCCGGGAGAGACAGGGCACCCTTAAGGGAGGTGAACGCAAGTCTCTCTCGGCGGGGACCCCCTCAGATTTCCTTTGAGCAGGTCGGCCTGAAAAGCCTGCATAAAAGTCATCGTATGCAAACATGCAGCCGCCTGCCGAGCCACCGAGTAAGCCTTCCCCACCAGCACAGAGGTATATATATTTATTTATTTATTTATTTTTTGGTGGAAGAGCCGGTGCTTTAAGTGTAGACGATGAAGCAGGAGAGAGATAGCACGCGAGCGTCTCCTCCGCCTACAGTATCGTCACATAACCAGCTGATTTAGCACCAACAATGTTACCATAAGCATTGGACTGATTTGTGTAAATTCAGCTTGAAACCGGTCTAACCCAGGTCTTTGAAACCTCAGCATGAAGATCTGGGAAGAACGGTAAGCACCGGCTAGAAGGTTGAGGTCGTGCAGACAGAAATCTATCATCTAGATTGCTTTTAATTCTAGAAACCTGTCTATCAGCTGGCCACTCGATACTGTTATTTTTTTTTATTTTTTTTTAGCTTTTCAACAGCCCGAGATAATACATCCATCAAACCTTCTTCATTTGCAGTATAATGTGATAATTACTAGTTTTCTCTGATGCAAAACTTTCGACATCCAGCTCCTCAGAACTGGAAAATCTCAATTCAACATCATCATGTGCCTCCACCCGGGCAGAAGTAACCGCCGCAGCGCGTGCTTCCAGAGCCGGGTGAGACGCACTAGATCTCGTCGGAGATAGCTGAGATAGGGCGGAGCCCGTCTCAACGTCGCCAGCGAGATCCATCTGCGAGCCCCAAGACAAGCGCCGCCGCTCTGCCTCAACAGAAGCGGGACCCGAGCCTCGGGGAGCTCGCAGCAAATCACTCTCCTCGAAGAGCGATCGCCGCGAGCGCAGAGTTCTCAAGGGAAAACGCTCGCAATGCTGACAATCGACTCCCTCGAGAGCCGACTGGGCATTGCTGCACTCCCAAATAAGCCACACTTAGCTCGTGTGAATCCCCACCCGTGATGTACCGAGTACAGGGGGGAACACACTTCTTATACTGCTCGCTCATATTGGTTTTTTTATATAAAATATATATAGTGAAAACTCCTGACAAAACAGACAAACACAATCGACAGATTCAGACACACACAGAGCTGCTGAAGTAACTAAAGCTGGCGTATTGTGTACTCAGGGGATATTTATAGCTTCCTGGTCGATGACGTCACTCGCCGTACGCTCATTCTCTCCATTGACTGATTTCATTCATGCTTCAGACGCGTCACGCTGAGGGCGTTCCCACTGCGATTTCACGCAGCGGTAGTCCCTGAGGGGGAACTCGGTACACATTTAGATCTCATCGGTTCATATATCCTTCATACTCTTACTTATAGGATGATAGTTTAGATTAACCCTTTACATGCTGGTTGCTTTTGCCTGCATTAAAGGAATATTTAATATTTGTCTTAAGCCTTGTATTTCATAAATAAGTTTTAACTAATAAAGTAAAGGCATAGAACCAGTTTATTTGTAGTGCATTGTCAATAGTTTTATATCAATTAGTCAATTAGTTTATTAATTAAATTAACTTGGTCCATAAACTTTGTCTGAAAACGTGGTCCATAAATCAAACACACGTGCATGTAATAATGTAAAACTCGGTACACATATAGATCTCATCGGGCCGAACAACTTTCATGCTCTAAGTTTTAAGCCAGCCCAACAGGAAGTCGGCTATTTTGGTCTAAATGTGGATTTTTTGATATTTAGTTTTTAGCTTGTTTTTAGTTTGAGTTTTCAGACTCTAAGTGGTTTATTTTATTCACATCAAACTTTTTCAACATGATGAAAATGCATTAAAGATGCTAAATTTTGAACGGATATTGAATATCTTGAATATCTTAGAATATCTTGAATATCTAAACGGTTTTGCTATGGCAAGGGATTAAATTAATGCCAAAAAAGGAAACACTAAAAGCCATATCTTCTAAAAATGTAATTATACGTTTACAATTATACAAATATCAGAACTAAACCCATTTTATTTCTTTTTTTCAATTTAAGAATTATGTTTAAGTTGAAAAACAGCCAGAATGGTTGTTTAGACCAAAAAATAAATAAATCCAAATCATACATAGTGCTATACTGCCCTCTTGTGTTCAAAATCAGGTAGGCCTATTGGATTTATATATAAATATATTAGGGATGTGACTATGGGAATATTTTCCCACCGGCTAATCAACATGTGACACCATTTGGGCCTTTTAAATCGCTAACTTGAAAGCGAAACGTCCGCACAAGACATCAATAATGGTGCGGAGTAGAGCGAGAGTTTTCAATTAATTTCTATGGAAGTAGGAATGAACTAAACAACGTTCCCTCTGTTCTTCTTGTCCCTCACTGTGGGCGTGCACAGTTACGAATGCCTGTGCAGCCGTGAGCATTTTAACTACCAGAGCCGTTCGGCAAATAGCAAGCAGATGCAGCATATGTGTTGTAACGAGGCAGGGTCAGGCCAGGGGAATCCATTTGCAGCTTTTTATTAAGAATGGTCAAGACAGGAAGGGTGAGCAATGGCAAACAGGGCAGAACAGAAAAGGCAGAGACAAACCAGGTTGACAGGCAAAGGGCTGAGGCAGGCAGCAAGAATCAGAGTCCAATAAACAATCCAGATCGGGGCAGGCAGAAAGTAGTCAGCAACGGTAAACAATCGCTCAAATACATAAGTCAAACATGGGAAATGATGGCCGGGCAGTGGCTATTGTTCTTCACGATCATAGGCCCTGTCCCAAATGGCACACTTCATATGAATTTTCAGTCTTGTGTACTTATTTCATGTGTCCGTTAAATCCATGAGACCGTAGGGTGTCTCATTTTTCATTTTAAGTTTCAGAAGGTTGCTCACTCATACTTTGTGGTTGATATGTGATATGTGCCAGTGTGGACTTTTGTAGAGTCCACACTGATGCAAGCTCTACAGCACACTTCTTTTCGACAGTCGAAGCAGGGTTACATTTTTGCAAGTCGTGCACAATAAGCCTAAAGGCACCAGGGTGGCGGTGCCACCGGCTTCTTATATATATATATATATATATATATATATATATATATATATATATATATATATATAAATATAGCTGCGAGCAGCGATGAAGGGCCAAAGCCGGCGGCACTGCCGCCCTGGTGCCTTTAGGCAACTAAAGGCACCGGGGTTGCGGTGCCACCGGCTTGCGCCCGTAATTGCTATATATACATATATATGTATATATCGTCGTTGTCCGATGAAAACCGCGTATGTCCATTTTGGCGATTTTGAGATTTTTAGATGGATAGAATATCCAGGTTCATTTCTGTGTACAGCAGGGGTGGTAAAAGTACTCAAAAATTATACTCGAGTAAAAGTATATATACCTAAATAAAAAATGACTCCAGTAAAAGTAGAAAGTCCTCCATTCAAACATCACTTGAGTAAAAGTACAAAAGTATCCGATTTAAAACGTACTTAAGTACCGAAAGTAAAAAGTAAATATTCAAACTGTAAATATCAATAATTAAACATTGCATATCACTCCCAAAACAATTTATCTGTTTTAATTGAACAACTTATTAGATACTGCAATTAAGAATTTGTTAGATTTGCAATAATAAGAGACAATGAAGCACCTTGCATCAATTCTAAACAATTTCATTAAGTTTAGTGACAGCATATTATGGTGCAATGACTGGTAGGCCATTCTTTGATACAAATTTGACAATTTCAAATCAATTATTGTGGTTTGATTCCGATCTTGATTCAATAGATTCATTTTGATAAATATTTGGTACAGTAGATACATGTTAATTTTTAAATTAAGAAAATCTCACCTAATTCTGTAAACATAGGCTACAGAGAGCCCTGTCAGCTGGTATTATTACATGTTAAAAATACATGTGATTTTTATTATAATAACAACTTTATAATATTTTAATGATATAAGTAAAAATATAATAAATATATAGTGCACATTTAACAAAATACTAATTTATACTAATATTACATATATTATAAAATTCTAACTTTTCTAGCCAACTAACATACTATGGTCATTAAATGGTTTTTTTTTTTCCTGAGGTAAATGTAACTTAACGTTATGTGACATTGTTCTCCAGCTGTTTTATTGACCTCTATCCGCAGTTGAAAAACACTGATTTATTGATATTATGTATAAGGTATATACATTTCGGTAAGTTGTACTGTATCTTTCAACATAGGCTACCTATTATTGTTCATTTGTGTTTATTTACAATTAACTAGTAGTAAAGAGATTAACGGCACCCCATAGCAGGCGCTAGCTATCTGTCACATCACATTTAAAAGCTCCAAAACGGTATTTATTGTTTGAATATCATAATAAAATTGACAGAATCTGAGAGCTGAGAATTTGTTCCATATCAAAAGTAACCTACTCTGTCTTGTCTGTCGGTGTCAGTGTCCTCTTTGCTTCGCGATTTTTCTCTGCGTGAGAAAATGGATGTGTGTCGTGAGAGCGTGTGGAAAGTGTCGATTGCGTGAGTCTCACACTGAATGAGTGAGAGTTAGCAGCTCTGCAATAGACATGTTCCATAACATTAGCTGCATCAAACAGAAGATGTGCAAGATACAAGGTAAGCGGGAATCTCGGGATCATTGCTGGGCAGAGTTGCACCTTCACCTGTTTCTGCGGTCATCTTCCACAATGGCGAACTGGCTGCTATGTGAGCTTATGCTGGCAAAGAGCTTGCGCGTTCTTTTTTTCAAAATAAAACCAAGTTTTTCATTGGTTTGGAAAGCCAGTGTAATAAATACTTGGAGCAGGCATGGGGAAATGTAACTGAGTAAAAAGTAAACTTTGTCTTCAATATTGTAGTGGAGTAAGAGTAAAAGTAGATGCAAATAAAACATACTCAAGTAAAGTACAGATCCCCGAAAAAAATACTTAAGTAAAGTAACGAAGTATTTCTACTTCGTTACTTACCACCACTGGTGTACAGTATGCTTCACATTATCTAAATGACCAATGAAAAGTTGTGAAATCATGTCATCTGATTTTCACGTATATCCATTTGGTGTCAAAGCTGTCAATCACGCCGCGTATCTCCCACCCTGTGGAGGCATCTCGCCGGTCTCGTGAAGTTTCATCTTACTGGAAGCTCAGCATTGGATAGCCGAATAACACTGTGAGGTACAGTATCAGCAAACGTTTGTTATATATTCACAAAATTACGGTAGGACTGTGCAAACAAAGTATCAGTCTAGCATTGCCATGTCAGTGTATTGATTCATTGTCTCTTCATAGTTTGCAAGAAACATTTCATAAACTGAGCGTATTTAATAAACTGAGACGTGGGCTATTTAATAAACTGAGCGTATTTAATAAACTGAGACGTAGGCTATTAAAATAAACTGAGCGTAGCCTATTCATCTGTCAATATGAAACGCGACTTGGTCATTCTAATTAATGATCAGAAGAACACGTATCGACAACCGTCACTGTAAAATATGCACGTATGTCCATTTAAACTCGATTTTGTTCAAATGTGGATTATATCATTACACTGGCAAGAATATGGTTACATTTAAAGATGCCGTACCAAGTGTGCAACGCTATGTTCAACTGCTTTTGAAATTACTGTGTTTTTTTCACTTCCTGAAAAGTAACCGTTTTGGACATACGTGAGTTTCCTCGGGCAGCGACGATATATATTTATGTTTTGGTTTTTTTACTTTCTACAGGCCTGCCGGTCTTGTGGACTTTGTAAAATGTTCTTACCTTAGGGCTTCACAGTAAATGTTCTGCAGCCATACATTGTACATGCAATGCATTTGAAAGCATGTATGTGCTATATATGTTGAATAAATGTTTAAGACTTGTATGGATTCTCTTCACTTGCATGACACAATGGGAGTGTTGTATGTTATACACACTGAAGATTCACACAGTATATAGCACACTGGTAAATCATTCTTTTGGCCAGATGGCCTACATTAGAACATTTCTGATGTGAGTTTGTTGTCTGAGCCAGGGGCGGATTGGCCATTTCAGGCCGAAGACCGGCTGGTGGTCAAAGAGTTTTTTTTTTTTTTTTTTAATGATACGCGACCGGCCTAACCGGCCACTCAGCTGCAGCGGAACACTGTGTGTGTGTGTTTCAGACCGGGCCAAGCCAATACTTTCAATCTGAGGGGGGATACGAGCGGCCCCTCCCAACTTGGACTGATCCTCGTTTTTCCTGACATCCGATTGGCTCAAACTAGGCGCCGATCAAAGGAGTTTACTTTTGGTCATGTTTGGTGGGTTTGTGTGAATGCAACAGAGACGGACGGTAAAAATGGTGAAAAGAAGGAAAGAAGAGAAAGAAATGGGTGGGGCCGAAAAAATAAGATTTAGAAAGAAAAAAATGTTGGCACAAGAGGCAGCTAAATGCTGCCGTCCTATTGATGAGTAGGGAGAGAAGGATGAGGAGGAGGAGAAGGGGGAGGAAGGAAAGCAGCAAGAGAAAGAAGAGCAGGAGGATGAGGAGAATGGAACCAGTACAAAAACAGTGACAGGGGCAGTGTGCAGGGCTGGGTTGCCAATCATATTAAGCATATCAATCAATCAATCAAAGCTTGATTAAGGACACACACACACAAAATAGAAAAATACAGAACAATATTGCATATTTATGTCACTGGCCTTTAACAACTGCAGGTAAATGGTAATTCCCCAGACTCACAAACACATGAGGCTCAAAAACAGTTTACTCTTTATTTGCACAGTTACTAAAATTTACATAGAAGACTCACGGCAGCCCAACCATAAACATGCAGTCCCATCACAAGCTCCCCCAACTGTCAAGCAGAACTAGATTAATAGATGCAGGTAAATAAATTATCTAGAATATTATCTGAATAAGATATAAATATACATATGTGTCCACGGCACGTCACACAATGATACATTCAAATACTGAAAGGGCACAGCAATTCATGATTAAACAGCACAGCAATTCATAATTAAACCCACACACAATGATCAGATTACACTACACATTATATTCAGTTCAGCTCACCCAACGTTCCTGTCCACTCTGCGGTTACAGCTGGGCCAACGAGTCACGCAGACAACACAGATACAACACAAAGAGTTAAATCCGCTGGTCGGCTTCCCGCAACCCGACCAGAATTTAAAAAGAATAATCCAGATCAGGGCGGATCCTTCCCTGGAATGTACTTCGGTGGTTCAGCAGACACCGCTGTCTACGCTGCATACGGCGGAGTTGATTAACGCTTCCGGCATTCTTCCCGATCGCGTTGTTGCCGGCTGATGTAATCCCGCGCTGCAACGGACCACAAACATTCATGAGCCACCCGCCACTTCGTCTTCCCACTCACTAACGCATAGCAAGTCAGGCTACAAAAATATAACTTCCCTCAACAGGGTACTTAGCTTGTGGTGATTGCGCGCTCCCGGTCACCTCGTACGCTCATATAAAGCCTGAGGCCAGGTGAAAACCAGTGGTTAATCAGCCAATGTGAGCGAACTCCTCCCTCTTCACAGATGCACATAATCATTGTCTATTACAACCCCAGTCCTCTACAGGTGTCCATAGTCAATCCAATAGACACAGCCACTCTAGAAGTCCATTAACCCCATAAATGACAGCAGGTAACACAGCAAAAACTGTACATACATAACATGCATACACGACATTTACATGATAAAATGCCAATAGTTCCACATACTAGATAATAACCTGACTGAAGCACAGATTTAATTAGAAAAAGTATTATTCTTAGTCATATTTATTACTGATATTCCTCTCATGTTCTTCTCATCTGTACAATCAGTAAGCAGAGGCAGCATCCAGCACAGGGGAAGCTGAGCCAGGGAGAATTGAACGTGAGGACACACACAAATCTCTATTGTATGGGACTGCAGTATTTGAGTGGGTATTTGTTAGTTTTTGTTTACTATTTTATCACTCCGACTGACTGTACACATGACATGCTGGTAGTTCGCAGTATACTGTGACTTATGTGTTCGAGATTAAGTTTTGCTGACCTGATTGTGTTTAGTGCAGTGGTGACTTGCTTAGTCAGGTGTCATCCTAAAATTTCTTGAATGTCTTCAGTGTAATCTGATTCTCTTTATACAATAAAAACAAAATTAGAATTAAAATAACTGCAAAAAAATTCTTCTGCTCATGCGCCAAGGTCACTCGCATAAAAGGCCTCTCCATCTTAAAGTCCCGGGCTTAATTTCAGTCCCAGTACGTCCCTGGTCTGAGCTGCTAAGAAGCTGATAGCAGTGTTAGAATCAGGTTAAAAGTTAAAACAGAAGGGCATGCAGGTTTAACTCTGGGCTGGGGGTGAATGATGATGATGATAACTAGGTTGCAAATAAAATCAAAATCAAAAACCAAATGAAATGAAATGAACAACAATAAATACATCTGTATCAGTAATCTTGATTTAAAACAGTTACAAAGACACAATACAGCCAGTCATTCAAATACTGCCACCTGCTGGTAGAAAGGGGGAACAGTTTGGTCCATTACAGTGGAAACCACATTAAATATTAATTTAGTTATATAATATAGCACTAACAGTAACAATTCTGCACACACAATAAGTTATTAGGTTAAGCTATATTACCAACTGTATTGAACCAAACAATGCGCTCATTAAACATGACTGGTGATGTGTACGTGGATAGGCACAATATTAAATCACTGTAATAAACTACTGTTGCTACATACTACATATTTCTTTTGGTCCTGGTGTATATAAGCCTATTTATTGATTGATTTTTTTTTTGATTTTTCAGTAGCCACCATTCAACCTGAAGAGGGGAGCACTCAGACGTTTTTACACCATATATTGTAGAATTAAAACACTTTATACACAAATGTCAAAAAAGTTACTCGAATCAATGAACAGTACTAATAAAGCCCCATTCTTACAGATCATTAACTAAAAAAAGTTGGTTTAGGGTTTAGTTACCCTTTAATGTAGATCTTCAAACGGAGAAATTAAAATAGGAATTTCAAAAAACCAAAATCGGACCGTTATTTGACCAAGGTACGTTTTAACCGTTTGTTTTTTTGGTCTAATAAACAAAGGAAAAAAACAGGAAAAGGTAATTTTTCCGTTTTTTTTTATTTTTGCCTGAAACGACAAAAAACAACATTCAGTTTGATTTTTCGTTTTTTCGTTTTTTTAATCAAAACAAAAAAACGAGATTCAGCGCAATGTCTTGTTTTCCATTATTACTGACAAAACAAATGTATTACTCAATATTTCCTTTCATTGGTGGGTGGGACTTTATCAACACCTCGCTTCTGATTGGATAGTGTTCTCCATCAGTTATGTCTGTGCTTCAGACTACTTTTCAAAATTAAGGTTCTACCGAAGAGTTTCCTTTACTGCTGTGGAGCTCCCTCTTTGCCTTAAGACGATACAATGTCTCCACAAAAATATACACTTAGATAACAATTTATTTGTAAAAACGAATTAAATAATGCAATAAATCACCCTTCATGATTAAGAAATTAATAGTTCCCTTACGAAGGGAACTCAACGATGCGTCCATCGACGCCATGGGAACGCCCCCAGCGTGACTGCGTCTGAAGCATCTATGTCAACTAGTCCAATGGAAAGAATGAGCGTCACGGGCGGGTGACGTCATGACCAGGAATTGATAAAAGCACATCCGGTGCAAACCGGCATTAGCTTCTGTTGCCTCAGCAAGCGATCTGTGTTATACTGTCTCTGTCTATTTATTGTTGTCTGTTGCAATTTATTCGGAAACGTTATGGCGAAACAAGTGTACAAGCAGTGTGTTCCTCCCTGCCCGCGTTATTTAACGGGTGGGGACACACACGAGCTTTGTGTCATTTGTTTGGGAGTGGAGCATGCGGTCTCAGCCTTCGAGGGGGCTGAGTGTCAACACTGTGAAATGCTACCGCTCCGCATGCTCCGCTCTCGCCTGTCACTCTTTGATGTAAAGAGTGGGCAGGCTCGCGATCCTCAGGGATCAGGACCCGCGTCTGCCGAGGCGGCGCGGAGAATGCATTCCTGGGGATCGCAAAAGGATCTTTCGGAGGGGTTGGAGACGGGTCCGCGGGCCTTTTCTCCTTCCTTACCCGGAAGATCCAGCGCTCTCCCCCCGGTGTCGGAAGCACGCACTGCGGTTTCTTCCGCCCGGGGAGAGAGCCCTCCATTACTTCAATGCTCTTCCTCCGAGGAGGTCGATGTTATGAGTATGGAGAGTGAAAGCACACACATGGGGGAAAGAGATTCACAATTTATTTCCCCAGCATATGATGAGCTGGTGGATGTTATGTCACGGGCTGTAGAGAAATTAAATATTGAATGGCCATCTGAGAATAAAGGCGCTCGTCCTAAAAGTAAATTAGATGAGCGCTTTTTATCTTCCACGACATTATCTCCACCACGAGGGCTTCCCTTTTTTCCCGATCTTCATAATGAAATATCGAAATCGTGGAATAAACCTTACTCTTCACGACTTTTTAGCCCTCAAGTTAACACTTATTCGAGAATAAGAGGGCTAAAAGAGTATGGTTATGAGGCGATGCCCCAGGCGGAACAGAATTTAGCCAGCTATCTTTCGCCTGGTCCCGCATCGTCCCTGAAAGCCTCGGCTTTGCCCACTAGACCGCTTAAAGCCACCTCGGTTTTAGTGGGCAAAGCTTATACGGCAGCAGGTCAAGCTGGAGCATGTCTGCACACAATGGCAGTGCTTCAGGCTTATCAAGCTGACCTGCTGGGGGATCTGGATAGTAGTGAGGGAATTTCTCATGACGATATTCGAGAACTTCGTCGGGCTACCGATCTTTCTCTCAGGGCTACTAAGGAGACCGCCAGAGCAATTGGGCGGTCTATGGCAGCCTTGGTAGCTACTGAGAGACATTTATGGTTAAATCTGTCAGAGATTAAAGAAAAAGATCGAGCTTTTTTATTAGATGCTCCGCTTGAACCTTCTGGTCTCTTCGGCGACGCAGTCCACGCGGTCGTCGAGAGATTTCAGGAGTCTAAAAAACAAGCTGACGCTTTTAAAAAGTTTATCCCTCGCCGTGTCCAGCCCCCTGGGGCTGCTGGGCGTGAGCAGCCCCAGCCGTCGAGCTCATCATATCGTTTGCATCAGAAAGAGAGTGTTGCATCTCGTGCACCTCCACGTAGAGACTGGAGACAGACGCAACCCTCTCAACCGAAGTCTTCTAAGTCGAAGCCGGATCTGAGGACCGTTCTTCAGGCGAAGAAGACTTCGGTTCAAAAAAAAAGGTCCTGATGTTCACGCATCAGGCCTGTGAGGACAGCCCCGACCGAAGTGGAGCGGTGTACACCTCATTTTACGGTGCCCGTTCCATTTCGGGGTCCTCACGAGACCGTTCTGCTAACCCTGCCACCCTCGGTGCTTCAGGGCGCAGCGGTCTCCAGCGAGTCGCTGATGCTATGCTGCGGCACAGCATCGGTTTCGCGCCCTCTGAGGGGGGCCTTAGAGCGGCCAGTTCAGGTAGTTCCTGCCATTATGTTTCAGGCTCCGGAATTGGCTGTCTCGATAACACCAGAGACCAGCCTCGAGAGGCTGGTTCCCTTAGTAAATTTTCTGGCAGCGTGGAAGCTTCTGCCGAATATTTCTCATTGGGTCCTGCAGATTGTAGAGAAAGGATACAGAATCCAGTTTGGTTCTCGTCCTCCTCGTTACAACGGGGTGCTGCCCACAGTGGTGCATCCCGAGCAGGCTCTGGTAATGGAGCAAGAGGTAAAGGCCCTGTTAGCAAAGGAAGCTATAGAACAGGTGTACTCACCCGACAGAGAGTCGGGTTTTTACAGCCGTTATTTCATTGTTCCAAAAAAGGATGGGGGGTTGCGTCCCATTTTAGATCTTCGTCTGTTGAATCGTTCAGTACAGAAACTCAAGTTCAAGATGCTGACACTCAAACAGATCGCGACTCAAATCAGATCCGAGGACTGGTTTGTCACGATAGATCTGAAGGACGCCTACTTCCATATCTCCATCCTCCCTCAGCACAGGAAGTTCCTAAGGTTTTCTTTCGGGGGCAAAGAATACCAATATCGGGTTCTTCCTTTCGGTCTAGCTTTATCACCCCGCACGTTCACGAAATGCGTGGATGCAGCTCTAGCCCCTCTCAGGCTTCAGGGCATACGTATTCTGAACTACATCGACGACTGGCTGGTTCTGGCGGAATCAGAGCAGTCGGCGGTTCGGCACCGATATGCAGATGTTGGGGTTGAGGCTCAACGCCAAGAAGAGTGTTCTTTCTCCAGTACAGAGAACCACTTTCCTTGGTGTGGTATGGGATTCAGTGACGATGCGGGCCACTCTATCGCCCGTTCGTGTAGCTGCTATCCTGACAGCCACCAAAGAGCTAAAGCTAGGCCAGTCACGCACTGTAAAACAGTTCGAGAGACTGTTGGGTCTCTTGGCGGCAGCGTCCAACGTGATTCCTTTTGGCCTGCTGTACATGAGACCTTTACAGTGGTGGCTAAGGACCAGAGGGTTCTCCCCGAGGGGAAACCCACTTCGTATGATCAAGGTCACGCGGCGGTGCCTTCGTGCCTTAATTATATGGAGGAAACATTGGTTCTTAACCCAGGGTCCGGTATTGGGAGCTCTTTGCCATCGTGTTACGATCTCGACAGATGCTTCCCTCACCGGCTGGGGAGCGGTAATGGAAGGCCGCTCGGTTCAGGGTCTGTGGAAAAGTCATCATCTTTCGTGGCACATCAATTGCCTGGAGATGATGGCTGTCTTCAATGCGTTGAGACAGTTTCTCCCAGACCTGAGGGGCCATCATGTGCTTGTACGAACAGACAACACATCAGTGGTCTCTTATCTGAACCGTCAGGGGGGTCTGCGGTCGCGTCCGCTCTGCAAACTGGCGCACCAGATCCTCCTGTGGTCTCTGGGGAAGGTACTCTCCCTGAGGGCAGTGTATATTCCTGGGGACCAGAATGTGGGGGCAGACATCCTGTCGAGGCAGGAGCTGAGGCCAGGGGATTGGAGACTCCACCCCGAGGCGGTGGAGAAAATTTGGGAGTTTTACGGCCAAGCAGAGGTGGATCTGTTTGCGTCTCAGCACACGACGCACTGTCCACTTTGGTTCTCCCTTACTCACCCAGCCCCCCTGGGGCTGGATGCTATGGTGCAGACGTGGCCGAGGCTACGTCTGTACGCATTTCCCCCTGTTGCTCTGCTCCCAGGAGTTCTGGAACGAGTCCGCCAGTACGGAATAAGCCTACTGCTTGTAGCACCACGCTGGCCGAGTCGGATCTGGTTTGCGGACCTGATCCATCTCTTAGACGGTCCTCCCTTGGAGATCCCGATCAGGAGAGACCTTCTGTCTCAGGCCGGGGGCACAATATTTCACCCTCGGCCAGAGATTTGGAACCTGTGGGTTTGGCCTCTGAGGGGGCCCAACTCATAGAGAGTGGTCTCTCAGCTGAGGCTGCTGAGACCATCCTAAGCTCCAGAGCTCCAGCTACTAGGAAACTATATGCGCTGAAATGGAAAGTTTTTTCTGTATGGTGTCACCGACATCAGTGGGATCCGGTTAACTGTTCTGTGAACACAGTACTCGAGTTCTTGCAGGAGCGCTTTACGTCAGGTTTATGTCCTTCCACACTTAAGGTTTACGTGGCGGCCATTGCGGCTTACCACGCCCTGGTTGGGGGTACATCGTTGGGTCGAGACCCCCTGATTACACGTTTCCTTCGTGGCACACTGAGGCTGAGGCCTGCAACTCGCACTAGGGTGCCAGCTTGGGATTTGGCATTAGTACTAGAAGGCCTGTCTAGGGCTCCATTCGAGCCCTTAGATTCGGTTTCAGAGAAATTTCTTACCCTTAAGACTATCTTTCTGCTAGCTATTTCGTCCCTTAAGAGAGTTGGAGACCTTCAGGCCCTTTCGGTTTCCCCCACTTGCCTTGAGTTTGCACCGGGGATGGTCAAGGCATTCTTATATCCAAAACAGGGATACGTCCCTAAGGTGCCGACCTTGATTCCGAGGCCTATCGTGCTGCAGGCTTTCTGTCCTCCTCCTTTTACATCTGCGGACCAGGAAAGGCTGAACCTCTTGTGTCCAGTGCGAGCACTGGATACTTATGTTCATCGGACATCTTCTATGAGGAAGTCCGACCAGTTATTTATTTGCTTTGGATCACCTAAGAAGGGTCTTCCTGCTTCTAAACAGACGGTTAGCAAGTGGATAGTCGAGGCTATTTCACTTGCATACGAGTACTCTGACCATCCGTGTCCCTTGGTGGTCAGAGCTCACTCAACGAGGGGTATGGCGGCCTCTAAAGCCTTGTTATTTGGGGTTTCCCTCCAAGACGTTTGTGATGCGGCAGGCTGGTCCTCACCGCTCACATTCGTCAGGTTTTACAGTTTGGACCTGGATGCTGCCCCAGGTTCTCAGGTGCTTAGTGCTTAGTTACAACAGACTGACACTCAGGTACTTGGAATTCTGGCGCTTTGGGTATTCTCGTTCCCATGGCGTCGATGGACGCATCGTTGAGTTCCCTTCGTAAGGGAACGTCTCAGGTTACTATTGTAACCATAGTTCCCTGAGAACAGGGAACGAGACGATGCGTCACCCTGCCATACTTCCTGCATCCCTGTGATCGGCTTGCTTCGGCAATTTTCGAAGCTAATGCCGGTTTGCACCGGATGTGCTTTTATCAATTCCTGGTCATGACGTCACCCGCCCGTGACGCTCATTCTTTCCATTGGACTAGTTGACATAGATGCTTCAGACGCAGTCACGCTGGGGGCGTTCCCATGGCGTCGATGGACGCATCGTCTCGTTCCCTGTTCTCAGGGAACTATGGTTACAATAGTAACCTGAGACGTTTTTAAGATGTGGCGATTCAACTGTATGATCAGTTTGGAGCATGTTTGTGATGAATTAAATAATGGTATTTCTGTTATTTAGCATCACAGGTTAAGGCTTATTTTAGTAAATGCTGTGGACAGTAACGTGTTCTCAATATTATAAAGATCGATGGCTTCGAACTAACAGCAAGCACACCAAAAGGATTTACAGAAAATGACCAGCAGGTGTCGCACTGCACCTCCCTCAGCTGTGATAACCTGGAGCCACTTGATAAAACATGCTTAGTGTTATTCTGCAGTGTTTGCAGATTCATACTACCTTATATGGTCTAGTTATCATATTTTATTATTAAGCTTACTATTGCCCAGATTTGAAACGCAAATTAACATTAAAAGCATAAAAAATAATGTGATCAAATATGATCTCGGCTGTCAAAATAGCAACCAGCTTTAGTTAGCCTACTAACATAGGCTACACTTAAGATTTTCTTGTATTAGGAAGCGCATTAGAGTAGACTACCATCTATCTCCCCCATTGTGAACATGCGTGTTATTGGATGGAGACACCAAATGCCAGTGCGCCACAGTTCAATCATTTGATGTAGCCTCAGCGTCAGACACAGAATGTTACAGTTGATCTCAGACCGGCTGACCCCGGGGAGGCCCGAGTCTCTCTACACTCTTCTCTCTGTGAGATGGAAGAGTTTAGAAAGTTGTGAGGCGCTGTGGAGAGGCCCACGCTGCAGTAGTTCCCTCTGCAGCTCTGTGGTTTATCAGTGAAGCAGTGAACAGACAGACGCTGTCTCCTCTGTGAAACATCTGGATTCTCACTGCGCTGCATTATTAGAAACTACGATGAACTGGTCGGGGGGTCACATCTCTCCCCTGCAGTGGTTGGATTTATTTGTGTTTTATTGCAGAATGAGTGTTTACTTTAATGATTTGCTTTCATGATTAGAGAGGCTGCTGTCAGTCATTGAAAACGTTTCCATGCGCAATGAAGTCCCCACAAATATCGTGGGATATTTAAGAAGCAAAACAAAGAAAATAGTTTTAACTGGACGTGACAGGACAGAGGAAACTCTCCAACAAATTTCTGAGTAGGAGAAAGGGGTTTGCACCTTTGTAGCCATAGAATATGTGACCAATCACAGAAACCAGGGACACAAGTCGGCAGCACAACTTTCGAGCAAAATGAGAAAGAAGAGTTTTTTTTCAAAATTGGTGAATTTAATTTTTTTACAGAATCTGCTAATTGAAATCACGAAGAAGCCTCTCCATCTTTGAGATAGCAGTATTTGGTATATTTATAAGCTTACATTTTGAGGTTGAAATCGGCTAGTTTTCGGAGATTCTAGCATGCAGTAGGGACGTGGCGTGTCATTCTCTGTGTGTATTTCCATACTGTATAACCCGGCGCTTTTGCCCCCGCCCTCCAAGTGAACCGCATGGCTAAATATTATGCTGTGCTCTGGCCGGCTCTATCTGATATCAAAATTCAATGAAGATGGATGCCGCAAAGATTGTCGCAGACGAGCTGAACCGTCTGGCAGTTACACCGAAAATGTTTTCGCCGCACTTCGTGGGCTCGGGAAACTAAACCGGAGGTATGGGCGCGGCACGCGCGCCCTCAGTGCTTGAATACGCCGGCTCGGCTCGCTGACAGCGGTGGCTGGCTGTTTCATATGTGACGTCCCGATTGCTTTGAATTGGGAACGTTTTGTGAACAGGGAACAGAGTTAATGGACTGGCAACAATCTCAATAGAACATGAACTGGCACAGAGAATCGAAATAGAGGATGCAGTTAAGACCTTTGCTGCGATGAAGGCCTGCCGTGCGCGTTTCTGAAATGTAAGTTAAGCTTCATTTGCTCTTTAGTCGTTATTTAAGATGCTGAACCTGCTGATGATATAATGCGCTTGCGGACATTTCATTTGTGTGTGTATACGCACATAAGAAAGTGGTGTAAAGAGATTTGCAACAGTAATTTGAGGAGGTGAAATGTGATTATTTGGAAAATTCCTGTCATGACTGCAAAATAAAAATGCCAGCATGCATTTGCCTCCTGCATAAACTTTAATATTGTTGACATTTTGGGCACACGAGCGTTGCACACTATTTGCGTTATATGTAGGCCTATGGCTTATTGTTCTTTGTGTGTTTTTGCTGGTTTTGCGTTATATGTATATGGCATATTGGTCTTTGTGTGTTGTTGCTGGTTTTGCGTTATATGTATATGGCATATTGGTCTTTGTGTGTTGTTGCTGGTTTTGCGTTATAGGTAGGCTATATGGCATATTGGTCTGTGTGTGTTGTTGCTGGTACGTTGCAAATAGAGGGGCAGCACAATTGTTTTTCGCCTAGTGCGGCAGAAGTGCACTCATTCGCAGTGCAAAAAAAGCTGTAAAGCACAAGGGGGAGCCTTACAGGGGGTATGGCTTATCTAAATGAGATGTAAATGAGCCCTATTTTCACCCCCAGCAGCAGAGACAGGTGAGAACTGCACAATCTTTAGAGGTTGTTTTCTCATCTTTGAGCTTTTTTAAGTGCCAACCTTCAAATGGCCACAACTTCTCCAAAAATTATCAGATTTCCACATGTTACACATCGTTGGAAAGCTTGGAGATTACACTTTGAGAATCTATGGATAACTCAAAATGCCCCACATATTATATTATTATAATTGTGTATGAAGCTTCTATTTATCCATAGGCCTACCTGATGTGATTTTTAAAAATAGTCTTGATGGCAGGTGCAAGCCAAGACTATAGCCATAGGCCTATCATATTATATTAATAATTAGGCCTACTATTTCCCAGGCTTTATAGAATTTGCTAATAAAACAGCTGCCTTGTGTAAACGCAATGAACATAAAGCCAAAAAAGAGAACGTTAAAACACGATCTACTCCAATGTGTCAAAACAACATCTGTAGGCTTCACTCCTGTGACCACTTTTTCCCTTAGCCTATAACCAACACGTTCTCACTCCCGACTCCTCACATATTGACGCGTGGTCAAGGCCCTTTTGCATCAATTATTGATGTTTAGAGATCCGCTGTCAAGTTAGCAACGCTTTGCAACAACAAACATACAACTTCCGGTAAAGTTAGCAACAATAAATATGCAACGTCCGGTTAGACTTTCAAAATAAAATGTGAGCTTTTCAAAACATCACCATTTTGAAACGTGCATTATTAAAGTCGTGAAACGTTGCAGTTTGGTTGGCCGGGTTTAGGCACAGAAAATACTTGGTTGGGTTTAGGCAACAAAACTACTTGGTTAAGGTTAGGAAAAGATCATGGTTTGGGTATAAATAACTACGTATTTCATTTAACACCTAACCGTCACTTACGTCATAACATGCCTTAATAAAAGTATTTAATGTTGACTTTTTGTTTCACACGGGCCACGAATCCCGCTCTCCTAGCTCAAAGTTTGGGTTCTGGCCCTCCATCCACCTCCTTACTCAGTCTTTTCTTTTCAATATCATATAGGCTACCTGCCTTTACTGTCACAAACTGACGCTGCAGGGCTTCCCCCACTACGTCGAACTATGACAGAAAAGGGATCCCCAGTGCGGCACAAACTTACGACTCTTGACCATGCATCCATATTTGAACAATTGGGACTGAGAACGGGTTGGTATAACCATAGCAAGCGCATTAGACTACTGAATCCCCTCTGTGAATGTGTGTATTATCACGATAGAGAACCCAAATGCCAGTGCATCAGAGATGAAAAATATCGTAGGGGCAAATCTTTATATACGGGTATTTCCCAGAATTCTGGCCTATTTCTGTCCACAGGGTGTAATTCTATTAAAAACTAATTAAATCTAATACATTTTAGCACCACTAATTAGTATAAACAAAAACAAGCCTAGACTTTTTTTTCTGGCTGCTCTTACTAATGATTTTAACACATTTTATTGGTTTTTGTGGTACAATATCTGTGTTTTGGTGTTGTCCGCCACCAGAGTTTTCACATGTCGTGTCATATCTCAAAGATTATTTATCACAAATGAATTAAAAAAAAAATATGCATATGAATTAAATGTTACCTGAACTAATAAACTACATGCACAGATTAAGCATATATATGCATTTTGTACTTTATTTTGCTTAATTTCCCATGGTTTTGCCGTCATTACCAACACGCTCTGTATAAAGGCACTTTCCAACAGTTTTTTCATCAAAAGTTTATTTGGTAGCCAGGGTAACCTAATAACTTAGTGGAGCACATGGATTTCAAGCTGCAAGACTGATGCATTGATGTCCAGAAAAGTAAGTAAATCTACTCTTTATTCTTTGTGTTGGGCATGTACAATTATTATGCGTCATTACCATACGTGTTGTATTTCTGTTTTTTTAAACATTTTTTGATTATTTTTATCATTTTAATAGTTAGAATGGTGTACATTAGATGTAGAAAGCTAGCTACACTTGCTTAGTCATCATCTTTGCTAGTAAGGCTAGTTTTTTTACAAAAATGTCATTACCAGCACAGTCATTACCAGCACATTACAGCTTGTGCTGGTAATGACAGGTTGTGATGGTGATGACAGCAGATAAAAACTGTTCTTTAATGAATTTATTTTGAATACATTATATTAAATGAATTAATATACATTTACCAATCAAAAGTCACTATATTTTAAATGAAGTACTGAATTTGTTTTTAAATACTAAATTAATTCATTATAATTGTTGTTTTTAGGTGTGATATGGCTCCAAAAACAGCTGCCCAAAGGTCCAAATCATATAGAGAAAAAAAAGAAGATAATCCTGAGAAATATGTATAGTATCTGCAGAGTGAAAAAAGAGAGATACCGTAAAAGAAGAGAAACAGGAAAATTGAAATCTGTTTCCCTAATGAGCAGGCGAGAACACAGATATGAAAAAAGCGATGGAAAGTTAATCAACAAAGAAAGAGAGCTAAGGACAGAGAAAAAAGAGAAACAGCAAATTATCTTTCAATTAATAGTCCTCCAGAATCTCCTGATGTCCATATACAAGAGAATCAGAATAGGGATGTGCCAAATGCAAGGAATGAAAGAGGAGGTATGGCAGATTCCGTCCAAACCCCAAAGCAAAGAGGACGCAAAAAAGTCAATAGAAACTGAAGAAAGGCCTACTATCATCTTTAAAAGTCAAAAAAAAGCTGGAAATTGCCTTGCAACAGGTTGATAAGTATAGGCAAAGGTTAGTTAGGCTGACTAAGAAGCATACCACTGAGCAGTCCCCAAGAACTAAAGCAAGAATGTGTCACAGTGTCTGGTTTGTGTTCCCTGGGTTGCCACTAGAGGTCCTCGTTCTCACGGTGTCTTTCACGTTTGACTTCATTTCCCAGCATTCTGTCTGTCACTCATCAGTTCATTGCACTCAGCTGTTTCCCATCACCTTGTTAGTTTGAGTGTATATATACCCTGTCTGTTTTAGTGTTTGTCACGGAGTCGTTGTTATTCGTCACACCACTTTGGAGGTCTGTGTTCTTGCCTTTTATTGTTTTGATTCTTGTTTATGGATTGCCTTTTGGTTTTGACCCCTGCCTGGACTGGTTTTATGATTTTGGATTACCCGAATAAACTGCTATTGGATCTACCCCTGTTTCCTGTGTGTGGTATCGTGACAGAACGACTCCGTCACGATGAATAGATCCAGCAGTTCGGGATTCCATAACCCTTCTCCTGTGTATGGGGAAGGAAGGGGACCACAGAGAGGAGGTTCGCAGGTCGGGGAGGAAGCGCCTCGACTAAACATTTTTCAATGTTTTGGCTTATGGGCCCAGCAGACTGAGGAAGCAGCGGCGGCTAAGGCTTCAGCGAACTCGTCCATCAGAGATGGTGAGTCGTTTCTGGGGACTCGTCTGGCAAAGTTCTCCGGAACTCGGGGAGGTTGCAGGGGAGGAGGTGGTCGACAAATTCCACGACACCATCCTCCGCCTTTCCATTCTTCTGATCCGGAGCCGCCGGACTGGTCCAGTACAAGATTCTCACCGCTGGTTCCACCCCGCACAAAGTCATCATCGTGGGGCTCATCTACCACAAGGTCCTCACCACTGGTCCCGTCCAACTCAAGATCCTCGCCGCTGGTTCCGCCCAGCACAAGATCTTCGCCGCTGGTCCCGTCCATCTTAAAGCCCTCGCCACTGGTTTCGTCCAGCCCAAGGTCCTCCTCACCACTGGTCCTGTCCAGTCCAAAGTCCTCGCCCCTGGTCCCGTCTAGTACTGAGGCTGCAGCTCGCCATCAAGGACGGAGGAGGAGGAGAAGGGCCTCGTATCTCCCCAACAACCCGGTGGTCCCGAGTCCGGTGGTCTCAGTTCCGGTGGTCCCAGTGCCGGTGGTCCCGAGTCCAGTGGTCCCGAGTCAAGTGTCTGCTGTTCCTGAGCCTGAGCCAGTGTCTGCTGTTCCAGAGCCGGAGCCAGTGTCTGCTGTTCCAGAGCCAGAGCCAGTGCCTGTTCCAGAGCCGGAGCCTGTGTCTGCTGTACCTGAGCCGGAGCCAGAGCCAATGCCTGTTCCAGAGCCGGAGCCTGTGTCTGCTGTACCTGAGCCAGAGCCAGCGCCTGTTCCTGAACCAGTGTTTGTTTCTGTGTTTGTGTCTGTTCTTGTGGCTGTTACAGTTTTGGTGTCTGTTCCTGAGCCGGAGCCAGTGTGTGTTCCTGAGCCGGAGCCAGTGTGTGTTCCTGAGCCGGAGCCAGTGTCTGTTCCTGAGCCGGAGCCAGTGTCTGTTCCTGAGCCGGAGCCAGTGTCTGTTCCTGAGCTGGAGCCAGTGTCTGTTCCTGAGCCGGAGCCAGTGTCTGTTCCTGAGCCGGAGCCAGTGTCTGTTCCTGAGCCGGAGCCAGTGTCTGTTCCTGAGCCGGAGCCAGTGTCTGTTCCTGAGCCGGAGCCAGTGTCTGTTCCTGAGCCGGAGCCAGTGTCTGTTCCTGAGCCGGAGCCAGTGTCTGTTCCTGAGCCGGAGCCAGTGTCTGCTCCTGAGCCGGAGCCAGTGTCTGCTCCTGAGCCGGAGCCAGTGTCTGCTCCTGAGCCGGAGCCAGTGTCTGCTCCTGAGCCGGAGCCAGTGTCTGTTCCTGAGCCGGAGCCAGTGTCTGTTCCTGAGCCAGTGTCTGCTCCTGAGCCGGAGCCGCCCGAGGGGTCTTCACCGCCCTGGCCGCCCGAGGGGTCTTCACCGCCCTGGCCGCCCGAGGGGTCTTCACCGCCCTGGCCGCCCGAGGGGTCTTCACCGCCCTGGCCGCCCGAGGGGTCTTCACCGCCCTGGCCGCCCGAGGGGTCTTCACCGCCCTGGCCGCCCGAGGGGTCTTCACCGCCCTGGCCGCCCGAGGGGTCTTCACCGCCCTGGCCGCCCGAGGGGTCTTCACCGCCCTGGCCGCCCGAGGGGTCTTCACCGCCCTGGCCGCCCGAGGGGTCTTCACCGCCCTGGCCGCCCGAGGGGTCTTCACCGCCCTGGCCGCCCGAGGGGTCTTCACCGCCCTGGCCGCCCGAGGGGTCTTCACCGCCCTGGCCGCCCGAGGGGTCTTCACCGCCCTGGTCGCCCGAGGGGTCTTCACCACCCTGGTCGCCCGAGGGGTCGTCTGCTTCGCCCTGGCCGCCCGATGGACTGTCAGCTTCGCCCTGGCCGCCCGATGGACTGTCAGCTTCGCCCTGGCCGCCCGATGGACTGTCAGCTTCGCCCTGGCCGCCCGATGAACTGTCTGCTTCGCCCTGGCCGCCCGATGGACTGTCTGCTTCGCCCTGGCCACCCGATGGACTGTCTGCTTCGACCTGGCCGCCCGATGGACTGTCTGCTTCGACCTGGCCGCCCGATGGACTGTCTGCTTCGCCCTGGCCGCCCGATGGACCGTCTGCTTCGCCCTGGCCGCCGGCTAAACCATCACCCCCTGTTTCTGTTCCCTTCCATGGACCTGGCCCCCCATCCCTCCCCCTGATCCTCCACCGTTCCACCTCCCTCCTGGTCTCTTGTTTTGTTTGTTTTTTGTGGGTCTTGGAGCGTCTGGTAGCCGCTCCGTAGAGGGGGGGTTATGTCACAGTGTCTGGTTTGTGTTCCCTGGGTTGCCACTAGAGGTCCTCGTTCTCACGGTGTCTTTCACGTTTGACTTCATTTCCCAGCATTCTGTCTGTCACTCATCAGTTCATTGCACTCAGCTGTTTCCCATCACCTTGTTAGTTTGAGTGTATATATACCCTGTCTGTTTTAGTGTTTGTCACGGAGTCGTTGTTATTCGTCACACCACTTTGGAGGTCTGTGTTCTTGCCTTTTATTGTTTTGATTCTTGTTTATGGATTGCCTTTTGGTTTTGACCCCTGCCTGGACTGGTTTTATGATTTTGGATTACCCGAATAAACTGCTATTGGATCTACCCCTGTTTCCTGTGTGTGGTATCGTGACAGAATGATGAGGGGAGGACATGGTAATCTCAGGAAGACTCTTGTGTTCCATAACACATTAGTCTCACAGCTGCGACAAACCTACCATCAAAAGAAAATCAAAGGAAAACAAATCATATCAAAGGTCATTGCTGGAAACATTTTGAAGAAGTACAGGTTAGTGAGTAGTTATAACCATTCGGCTTATGTCAAAATGATTTATGACCATATGATTGACAGGTGGGCGGGGCTAACCTTTGACCTTCCGGAGGGTGTTCCGGAGGTCCTTTGATGTAGGGATTAACCTTTGACATTCCGGAGGGGTTGTTCCGGAGGTCCTTTAATGTAGGGATTAACTTTTGACATTCCGGAGGATGTTCCGGAGGTCCTTTAATGTAGGGATTAACCTTTGACCTATCGATCGATCAAGTTGACAGTTGTCTTTACCCTATTGACCTTTGTATGATATATCAAGTTGCCAGTTGTCTTTGCCAGTTGTCTTTGCCCCATTGATTTTGGCCTATTGACCCCGGGGGGGAAATAACTTCTTGCTGTGGGAAATCCCCTCCATGCCAGCCGTGTCGGGGTTAGTGAGAAAATAATTGTTCTAATGTCGCATATAGATTAGAATAGATTAGAATTACAAAAGTAAAATCATCTTACCGTTTCACTATGGTGAAAAAAACTTCCTCCGAGTGATTCTCTCCTTTTGCATCTGACAGTCTCCGCACTGTGTGTGTGCGTCTGTGTGTGTGAGTGTGTGCGTGACATCCGATATCCTGGCATTCCTGAGCACGCTATATAAATGGGGATAGTGAGAAAAAGTTTTTCTAATAATGCTACATATCTCACACTTAAGTTGAAAAGCATGCTGCTCCTTTAAAATGGTTATAAATTTTAGTCATTTACAAATATCTTACACTAAAGTTGAAAAAGCATTGATCTTTAAGAGTATATAAATGAAATGTACATTTAGTCATTCACAAATATCTTACACTAAAGTAGATTTGAAAAACATTCATTCCTTTAAAATAAATATCTTACTGATCCAAGTATTTAAAAAATAAAATCATCTCACCGTTTCACTATGGTGAAAAAAGCCCCCATGTGCGTTTCTCTCACACCCCTTGCATTTTGACAGTCTTTGAGCTAAATGTGTGTCTGTGTGACACCCGATATCCTGTCATTCCTGGGTATGCTATATAAATGGGTATAGTGAGAAAAATATATTTTTTCTAATAATACCAAATATCTCACACTAAAGTTGAAAAACATGTAGCCTACATTTAGAAATATAATATTTTTCATACTAACTAAAGTTGAAAAATTATACTGTTCTTTAAAAGTATATAAATGAAATGTACATTTAGTCATTCACAAATATCTTACACTAAAGTTGAAACACATTCTATTCTTTAAAAGTATAGAAAATATTTTTCTTCAAAATAAAAATCATCCTCCATATTTTAGAGATACATACAGGTTATGAATGGGTTTACAAAAATAAAATCATCTTACTGTTTCAGAGAATTGGGTTAAAGTTGAAAAGTTGAAAAGTTCCCCGAGTGATTCCCTCTCACACCCCTTGCATTTTGACAGTCTTTGAGTTAAATGTGTGTCTGTGTGACACCCGATATCCTGGCATTCCTGAGCACGCTATATAAATAGGTATAGTGAGAAAAAGTTTTTCTAATAATTTCACATATTTTACACTAGAGTTGAAAAACATTGATCTTTAAAATGGTTATAAATTTTAGTCATTTACAAATATCTTACACTAAAGTTGAAGTACATTGATCTTTTAAAAGTGTATCAAATATCTTTTCAAAACAAAAATAAAATCATCTTACATTTTAGAGAGTTGAAGAAGTAAATCCCAACACATCATTGTCCATATAACGTATGAATGTATTTACAAAGATGCAATAAGTTTTGATACAAAATATCCTCGAGTGTTTTTCTCCCACACCGGTCGTTTTGACACTCTGTGATTCAGAGTGGAGGAGGAATGTGTGTGTGTGTGTGTGTGTGTGTGTGTGTGTGTGTGTGTGTGTGTGTGTGTGTGTGTGTGTGTGTGTGCGTGTGTGCGTGCGTGTGTGTGTGCGTGTGTGTGTGTGTGTGTGTGTGCGTGTGTGTGTGTGTGTGCGCATGCGCCTGTGCGTGTGTGTGTGTGTGTGTGTGTGTGTGTGTGTGTGTGTGTGTTCAGCCAGCAGTATGAGACGTTGAGGATGTTTTGTTAGTGTTAATCTTAAAAGTTAATGTTAAAAATAAAAGATAATTTAAATTCAATTCAATGAATTATTTAAAGTCTTAATAAAAACGTTGTAATACAGTCGTATCTTCTATTTATCTTTTGAAGATTACTGTAATGATTTTATTTAACGGTGACCTAAAGTATAATTTTTATTAATATAGCCATAATGATTTTTGTACTGTAACAGCATATTTAATCCCGTACACAAACACGACTATCACAGTAAACAACATCTTTACATTGTTTTTACATACATTGCACTCACACTAACTCAGTTCCATAAATTAACTAATCTCCATATTTAAATTAAATGATTATAAATATAGAATAATAACAAGTATGTTACTAAAATGAATTCAAACAATTTAAACATCGTTTTAGCTAAATGAATTTATATAAAAAAGTATATAAAATTACCTTACATTTTCATAGTGCCGAAGATGTAGTTCTTTATGCAATGATAAAAACAATCCAAAGTCATAAACAAAGCCCTCCTGGTTCCTTCAGTGATAAACTACAGGGTGAAATGAATGCATGACCCCCGAGATACAGGACAGATGAGCCTCTGGGACACAATTTCATAGCATATGTAAAGTTAGTCTGCTTTCCAAAGTTTTATTCATACTAAATTCATTTCAAAATCTTAAAAGCTTAAATTAGATCTTTTAAAATTAAAAGACTGTTTAAATCAAAGCTTTAACGTTTTATTAAAATTGTATCTTCTATTTATTTTCTTAGAAGACTTATGTATGATATAAATGATTTTAAATAAATTTAACCTAAGCTATTATTTTTACTAAAGCGTCTGTTCAAAAAATAAAGCAAAAACCGTACTTTGGTATCTTAGACAAAAATATTTCAAACAGTATTTTTTGTCCATGCCGCATGAAACATGTTGTCAAAGTTTGTCACAATGTTTTTTTTTGTAGTTGTTGTTTTTGTTTTTAAGAAATCCCAGGACTCTACATTGCTCTTATTTAGATTAAGTTGTATCATTTAGAAAACCACTGTACATTTTCAGAGACGCGATGTACCTTTTTTGGTCCATCACACAGCATATTTAATTTTACTCCTCTTAATTCAAAGCATGATCTTACTTTTTCTATGGTAGCTATATGATCTATTGCACGTATAAGGTGTATATCATTTTTTACTTTTCTTGTATCTCCCAAACTATCCTTAATCAGTGTGGAAACACACAGGGTGAAACCCTTTACTGAGAATATACTATCGGTTATCTACTCAAAATATATGTAGAACTTTAAAATGTTAGCATTTGTTGATGTGACAGTTTGTCTGTAGGCTGCATGAACAGCCTTTGGGAGAGCAGCTGATGATACTATATAGCAGGAAAACATGCCCTTTGACCTCCTCCATTTTGGAGGCTTTTTTGTTAAAGACCCAACAATGTAGTCCTTAAGCGGCTATAGTAATTTATTGCCATGTGTAACCTGAAAAAAACAAAAAAAAACTGAAAGAACATTGTGGACACGCAGCTCTGACGTTTTCCAAGAGTATTTTGCCCAGCCTCTTCTTTATAAAAAGTCAAGACAAATCATTTCTGGACCAAAAACTTTTGCACCCTCACTCCTCTTACCACCTCATCAAAAGACATGTCTAAAAGTGAGTATTGTCTCTATAATTCATTTATGCTACGGTGTTTTATTTAAAAAGATTGTTTATACATAAGGAAAAGACGGTATAATTCATTAGTGTTTTAAACGTACTATTGCTGTTTAGCTTACCCTCTAGCATGCTTTGTTGCTCTTTCACATTGTTATATGTTCTATATCAAATGTTCTTGGCATCATATATGTTTCAGAAATATATATATATATATATATTTCCCCCCCATCCAAGCACATTTTACTGTAGTTGGCCGCTGCGGGGTTTCCATAAAGGACTTTTAAAATAAATGTTTTGGTTTTTATTCAGTTTTAAATCTTATTTAGATTATTTGAGTCAAACATGGTTATATGTGCATAGGCCTATTTAATTATTTAATCTGTATTTTATTCCTCTTCAGTTACTTACTTTTTAACTTTCGGTAGGCTACTTTTTAATTATTCCTTTACTTTGTCTTTGATTTTAACTTTTAGCACTTTGCATGATAAAATTGTTTAAAATGTAAGCTGTAAATATGAATGGCACAATGTGATAACCAAAATATATAAAAGTTAAGTCAAAGCTATTTATATAGCCTAGCGTTTTTCACATTCTCATAATTTAGTTATACATTCTGACGCTGGGACACTGTCAAGCGTCTTCTTTCAGATGGTTCAATATTCATGATATTATGCTCCCCTGAATGGAAAAGAACTGTAAACTTCATCATTGTACTGTAATGAACTGCGTTACTGCCTATAGGATGATTGCATGATTTTTTCCATTTAAAATAACATGGTCTTTCCTTTTCTCTCTCTCTCTAGAGACAGCAAACACTGCAGGACAATCAGGCATCCAAGTAACATGTTAGTGTGGTTTATATTTATTTTTAATGAGAAACATTATAGAGTGCAACAGGCGTTTTCTGGAAGTAAAAACACTTCCGGTAACCAGCGACTGTGAAAAAGGGGGCAGGTACTCTATTGGGTGTATAATGAACAATTGACAGATGAAATGACAGATATTTTATGTAAACAGGCAAAATCTCTTCATCTGATGGTGGCCATGTGTTTTCATAATCATAACTGGTTTAACTCATGGCTCCTCCTTTGAGATCAACATAACTTCTGACGAATCAAATGTACCGGCACATTGTAAGTGTAATAAAACAGTTTCGCCTGTGTATTAAATTAATCTTAATTAAGCAGTCCGAGTTAACTATTTGGGACCAATTGGAAATTTACATTCTGATCTAACAGCGTCATGTACAAATTTGTCATGCTCCTGGATTATTTTACTATACTACATTAGCCTTTTATTTACTGATGATTTTATCAAAGCGACGAATTAACTCAATTCATGGTTGCAATAATAAAATAAATGAACAATTGAAAGATGAACTGACAGATATTTTATGTAAACAGGCAAAATCTCTTCATCTGATGGCGGCCATGTGTTTTCGCCTATTATAACTGATTTAACTCATGGCTCCCCCTTTGAGATCAACATAACTTCTGGCGAATCAAATGTACCGGCAAATTGTAAGTGTGATGCATGAAAAACTATTAAAACAGTTTTTCGCCTATGTAATGTATAAAATTAATCTTAATTAAGCAGTCCGAGTTAACTATTTGGGACCAATTTTAAGGAAAGTTACATTCTGATCTAACAGTATCATGTACAAATTTGAAATATTTTGGTACTATTGAATCAAGTTAAGTCATGATGAATTTATCTTATCTGGTGTCATGCTCCTGGATTATTCAGAATTGTAACTATAGCCTTTTATTTTACGGCACTTATTTATTTTACTACAGATTTTATCAAAGCCAAATACTGTCCAAAAGGGGCGACTGGGAAAGAAGAGAAACAGGTCAATACAAGGTTAGATTCAATCTTTATATTCTTTCCCCATTTTGCCTTCATTTTCCTTTTCCTGTTTTAATTTTTCTATTTTTATATTCTCAGATCATCAAGGGTTTCTGAAAGCAAACACCAGTCAGTTGGTTGAAAATATGAAGAACATTGATCCAATCATTGACGATCTTGACTTGCACAATGAATCAGTTGCAAATGTGCGAGCGAATCCAACACGCCGGATGAAGATGAGGGAACTGCTGGACTGTGTGATGAAGATGAGGGAACTGCTTGACTGTGTGAATTGTGAACGCATTGCCAAGGAGCTGGTCAATGCTTTGTGCAAGCCCATCATCAAAATGTTTTAACATATCGTAAATTTCAATTGTTTGATAAATTATCTAACGATTATACCTAACTATCAACAGTTATATGTGAAACGAGCTCAGTCGCATTAGAGATGGATTCTTGTTTATATTGAACCGCATGTTTAACAGCTCTAGGGTTCTTAAATTGTTTACCGCGGTTTCATTTTGAACAACACTATCGTAACACTTATCGTATCGCCGGGTGTGATTATAATGTTTTGTATGGTGTTTTTCTTTACACTTTCCCCCTGGATATCTGGTTCCTACAGTTAGCGGTAATGTTAGTCAACTCTATGTCTTCTCTTTGTTCATATTTGACAGTATTCGCATGAATTGGCGTGATTTAATAAAATGACGGATTAAACCATCATCTTCGCTTGAGACATTTACATTATATTTTATGGTTTACAGTATATTTTACAGTATTTTACAGTATATTATACCATCCTAGTTTTAAATAGCGCTTAAATGTATATTTTACCCCTTTATGCGGCTACAGAACACCGCACAAGGATCTCTGAAATATTTTTTGTGTAAAACATCTATGTAGATCTATCTATGTTTTTAAAAATACACCGAAACAAAGAATGAATACATCTTTCTATAAGTGACCCTCAAAACACAGTGTATCCGTGTACGATGATTTATCAGAAAATTAATTTTTCTGAATAATCTCACCAAGTGCGGGTGCTTGATAACTATTGAACAACCCTGAATTCGGTTACTCAATAATGCGCTAAAGGTCTATAACTGAACTTTAACATCTTAATAGTTGGTAAAAGTTCACTTAAAGTCTGCGCAAAATAAAATACATCCTAGCTACTATCTAAACGCTTGTTACGGAGCTTATCGAGATCCATTCACCCATCCATATGTTTTGAACTTTTAATGTTTAATCAACATTTTGTTGGAAAACAAATGGTGGATTTACTCAACTTTTTATGTCAACAGGTTCTGCATAGCGGGGTAATGTCGCATTTAATTAACATTGTTTATTTCAGTAAACTTAAGTTTATTACATAAGATTAATTCAATGCCATTTAGTTGAATCAGGTTAACATTCTTAATTTAGTCCAAAACTATTAAGTTCAAATAATCCAATGTTTCGTTTATTTAGGGATAGTGTTCAACAACCTTTACAAATATATCTAATAAGATAACCTTTTACAAAATCTTTACTCGGTAAAGACTCTTATTGGTTTTGTCGCATCCAATGCATCCCCAAAGTAGTTGTTTTTATAATGATTAAAACCGCTTTAATTATTATTATCATGGTCTACACTTTATGGTAAAACACTAACATATCAGAAACTCTTTTAAATATAAACATTCATAAGTCAACGATTTCGAATCTAACGTCGTTAAAGCATCCGTCCGTAGCGTCGAAACGGGTTTAGCAGCATTACCGGCATACACAGTGGTTAGGAAATATGGCTTGTGTGCGATAACTGAGGCTGGGCTCTGTGTAGAGTTTATTAACCCATACGATTGGGTCCGCCCTCGCCCCTGGTGTGTACGGTGGGGGTCAACATCAGGACGCCATAAATAACTATGTCCTGCATAAACAACATTTACTGCATGTCGTCCGAGACAATTCAGCCAAAAATTGTTTTACGATACTGTTCGGTTTATTTAAAAACAATTTTCTTTGAACGCCGTTGTGTTAGCTTTCTCATTCAAAGTCATGTTGAAAGAACCTGTTTCAGTTAAGTAAACCAAAAAAAATTACTTAAGTAAATGGAGTTATTGTCTACATTATGTATTTGTAATGCCGGTCTATCATAATTTTGTAAAAATACTGTTGAAATAAAAGATTGTACCACTTAACTCATCATTCTTTGCGACCGTGTCGGAGCTTTGGAGTTTCACAATTTTATGGCAGTAGCAGTTAACAGATTAATGACATGGTCCTTTTTTATACCCTAATCAGGCAACGTATCTCAGGAGACACAACTCATAAAATGCAAAATATATCAAATTTAAAAAAAAATCTTTTGGATATGTTTTATTTAAGTCCAGATGATATAAAAATGAAATGAAATTATTTTTTGCTTCTTTTAAAAGAGAATATCTTTTTAAGATAGCTACTAAAAATAAAACAAAAAAATGTGTCTTGATTCTTGCACATTAATAATTTAATAAATAAATACTAGATGAGAATATTTAAGAGATTAAATATTTCAGAGATCCTATGGATTTCCCCTTCCCATCATGCTGGATAGGGGTGTACAATTTGAAATAAAATGTTATTTATGTGTTTTAACAGCAAGATAAAAAATCGTTGACTTGTGAATGTTTATATTTAAAAGAGTTTCTGATATGTTAGTGTTTTACCATAAAGTGTAGACCATGATAATAATAATTAAAGCGTTTTTAATCATTATAAAAACAACTACTTTGGGGATGCATTGGATGCGACAAAACCAATAAGAGTCTTTACCGAGTAAAGATTTTGTAAAAGGTTATCTTATTAGATATATTTGTAAAGGTTGTTGAACACTATCCCTAAATAAACGAAACATTGGATTATTTGAACTTAATAGTTTTGGACTAAATTAAGAATGTGAACCTGATTCAACTAAATGGCATTGAATTAATCTTATGTAATAAACTTAAGTTTACTGAAATAAACAATGTTAATTAAATGCGACATTACCCCGCTATGCAGAACCTGTTGACATAAAAAGTTGAGTAAATCCACCATTTGTTTTCCAACAAAATGTTGATTAAACATTAAAAGTTCAAAACATATGGATGGGTGAATGGATCTCGATAAGCTCCGTAACAAGCGTTTAGATAGTAGCTAGGATGTATTTTATTTTGCGCAGACTTTAAGTGAACTTTTACCAACTATTAAGATGTTAAAGTTCAGTTATAGACCTTTAGCGCATTATTGAGTAACCGAATTCAGGGTTGTTCAATAGTTATCAAGCACCCGCACTTGGTGAGATTATTCAGAAAAATTAATTTTCTGATAAATCATCGTACACGGATACACTGTGTTTTGAGGGTCACTTATAGAAAGATGTATTCATTCTTTGTTTCGGTGTATTTTTAAAAACATAGATAGATCTACATAGATGTTTTACACAAAAAATATTTCAGAGATCCTTGTGCGGTGTTCTGTAGCCGCATAAAGGGGTAAAATATACATTTAAGCGCTATTTAAAACTAGGATGGTATAATATACTGTAAAATACTGTAAAATATACTGTAAACCATAAAATATAATGTAAATGTCTCAAGCGAAGATGATGGTTTAATCCGTCATTTTATTAAATCACGCCAATTCATGCGAATACTGTCAAATATGAACAAAGAGAAGACATAGAGTTGACTAACATTACCGCTAACTGTAGGAACCAGATATCCAGGGGGAAAGTGTAAAGAAAAACACCATACAAAACATTATAATCACACCCGGCGATACGATAAGTGTTACGATAGTGTTGTTCAAAATGAAACCGCGGTAAACAATTTAAGAACCCTAGAGCTGTTAAACATGCGGTTCAATATAAACAAGAATCCATCTCTAATGCGACTGAGCTCGTTTCACATATAACTGTTGATAGTTAGGTATAATCGTTAGATAATTTATCAAACAATTGAAATTTACGATATGTTAAAACATTTTGATGATGGGCTTGCACAAAGCATTGACCAGCTCCTTGGCAATGCTTTCACAATTCACACAGTCAAGCAGTTCCCTCATCTTCATCACACAGTCCAGCAGTTCCCTCATCTTCATCCGGCGTGTTGGATTCGCTCGCACATTTGCAACTGATTCATTGTGCAAGTCAAGATCGTCAATGATTGGATCAATGTTCTTCATATTTTCAACCAACTGACTGGTGTTTGCTTTCAGAAACCCTTGATGATCTGAGAATATAAAAATAGAAAAATTAAAACAGGAAAAGGAAAATGAAGGCAAAATGGGGAAAGAATATAAAGATTGAATCTAACCTTGTATTGACCTGTTTCTCTTCTTTCCCAGTCGCCCCTTTTGGACAGTATTTGGCTTTGATAAAATCTGTAGTAAAATAAATAAGTGCCGTAAAATAAAAGGCTATAGTTACAATTCTGAATAATCCAGGAGCATGACACCAGATAAGATAAATTCATCATGACTTAACTTGATTCAATAGTACCAAAAATATTTCAAATTTGTACATGATACTGTTAGATCAGAATGTAACTTTCCTTAAAATTGGTCCCAAATAGTTAACTCGGACTGCTTAATTAAGATTAATTTTATACATTACATAGGCGAAAAACTGTTTTAATAGTTTTTCATGCATCACACTTACAATTTGCCGGTACATTTGATTCGTCAGAAGTTATGTTGATCTCAAAGGGGGAGCCATGAGTTAAATCAGTTATAATAGGCGAAAACACATGGCCGCCATCAGATGAAGAGATTTTGCCTGTTTACATAAAATATCTGTCAGTTCATCTGTCAATTGTTCATTTATTTTATTATTGCAACCATGAATTGAGTTAATTCGTCGCTTTGATAAAATCATCAGTAAATAAAAGGCTAATGTAGTATAGTAAAATAATCCAGGAGCATGACAAATTTGTACATGACGCTGTTAGATCAGAATGTAAATTTCCAATTGGTCCCAAATAGTTAACTCGGACTGCTTAATTAAGATTAATTTAATACACAGGCGAAACTGTTTTATTACACTTACAATGTGCCGGTACATTTGATTCGTCAGAAGTTATGTTGATCTCAAAGGAGGAGCCATGAGTTAAACCAGTTATGATTGCGAAAACACATGGCCACCATCAGATGAAGAGATTTTGCCTGTTTACATAAAATATCTGTCATTTCATCTGTCAATTGTTCATTATACACCCAATAGAGTACCTGCCACCTTTTTCACAGTCGCTGGTTACCGGAAGTGTTTTTACTTCCAGAAAACGCCTGTTGCACTCTATAATGTTTCTCATTAAAAATAAATATAAACCACACTAACATGTTACTTGGATGCCTGATTGTCCTGCAGTGTTTGCTGTCTCTAGAGAGAGAGAGAAAAGGAAAGACCATGTTATTTTAAATGGAAAAAATCATGCAATCATCCTATAGGCAGTAACGCAGTTCATTACAGTACAATGATGAAGTTTACAGTTCTTTTCCATTCAGGGGAGCATAATATCATGAATATTGAACCATCTGAAAGAAGACGCTTGACAGTGTCCCAGCGTCAGAATGTATAACTAAATTATGAGAATGTGAAAAACGCTAGGCTATATAAATAGCTTTGACTTAACTTTTATATATTTTGGTTATCACATTGTGCCATTCATATTTACAGCTTACATTTTAAACAATTTTATCATGCAAAGTGCTAAAAGTTAAAATCAAAGACAAAGTAAAGGAAGAATTAAAAAGTAGCCTACCGAAATTTAAAAAGTAAGTAACTGAAGAGGAATAAAATACAGATTAAATAATTAAATAGGCCTATGCACATATAACCATGTTTGACTCAAATAATCTAAATAAGATTTAAAACTGAATAAAAACCAAAACATTTATTTTAAAAGTCCTTTATGGAAACCCCGCAGCGGCCAACTACAGTAAAATGTGCTTGGATGGGGGGGAAATATATATATTTCTGAAACATATATGATGCCAAAAACATTTGATATAGAACATATAACAATGTGTAAGAGCAACAAAGCATGCTAGAGGGTAAGCTAAACAGCAATAGTACGTTTAAAACACTAATGAATTATACCTTCTTTTCCTTATGTATAAACAATCTTTTTAAATAAAACACCGTAGCATAAATGAATTATAGAGACAATACTCACTTTTAGACATGTCTTTTGATGAGGTGGTAAGAGGAGTGAGGGTGCAAAAGTTTTTGGTCCAGAAATGATTTGTCTTGACTTTTTATAAAGAAGAGGCTGGGCAAAATACTCTTGGAAAACGTCAGAGCTGCGTGTCCACAATGTTCTTTCAGTTTTTTTTTTTTTTTTTTTCAGGTTACACATGGCAATAAATTACTATAGCCGCTTAAGGACTACATTGTTGGGTCTTTAACAAAAAAGCCTCCAAAATGGAGGAGGTCAAAGGGCATGTTTTCCTGCTATATAGTATCATCAGCTGCTCTCCCAAAGGCTGTTCATGCAGCCTACAGACAAACTGTCACATCAACAAATGCTAACATTTTAAAGTTCTACATATATTTTGAGTAGATAACCGATAGTATATTCTCAGTAAAGGGTTTCACCCTGTGTGTTTCCACACTGATTAAGGATAGTTTGGGAGATACAAGAAAAGTAAAAAATGATATACACCTTATACGTGCAATAGATCATATAGCTACCATAGAAAAAGTAAGATCATGCTTTGAATTAAGAGGAGTAAAATTAAATATGCTGTGTGATGGACCAAAAAAGGTACATCGCGTCTCTGAAAATGTACAGTGGTTTTCTAAATGATACAACTTAATCTAAATAAGAGCAATGTAGAGTCCTGGGATTTCTTAAAAACAAAAACAACAACTACAAAAAAAAACATTGTGACAAACTTTGACAACATGTTTCATGCGGCATGGACAAAAAATACTGTTTGAAATATTTTTGTCTAAGATACCAAAGTACGGTTTTTGCTTTATTTTTTGAACAGACGCTTTAGTAAAAATAATAGCTTAGGTTAAATTTATGTAAAATCATTTATATCATACATAAGTCTTCTAAGAAAATAAATAGAAGATACAATTTTAATAAAACGTTAAAGCTTTGATTTAAACAGTCTTTTAATTTTAAAAGATCTAATTTAAGCTTTTAAGATTTTGAAATGAATTTAGTATGAATAAAACTTTGGAAAGCAGACTAACTTTACATATGCTATGAAATTGTGTCCCAGAGGCTCATCTGTCCTGTATCTCGGGGGTCATGCATTCATTTCACCCTGTAGTTTATCACTGAAGGAACCAGGAGGGCTTTGTTTATGACTTTGGATTGTTTTTATCATTGCATAAAGAACTACATCTTCGGCACTATGAAAATGTAAGGTAATTTTATATACTTTTTTATATAAATTCATTTAGCTAAAACTATGTTTAAATTGTTTGAATTCATTTTAGTAACATACTTGTTATTATTCTATATTTATAATCATTTAATTTAAATATGGAGATTAGTTAATTTATGGAACTGAGTTAGTGTGAGTGCAATGTATGTAAAAACAATGTAAAGATGTTGTTTACTGTGATGGTCGTGTTTGTGTACGGGATTAAATATGCTGTTACAGTACAAAAATCATTATGGCTATATTAATAAAAATTATACTTTAGGTCACCGTTAAATAAAATCATTACAGTAATCTTCAAAAGATAAATAGAAGATACGACTGTATTACAACGTTTTTATTAAGACTTTAAATAATTCATTGAATTGAATTTAAATTATCTTTTATTTTTAACATTAACTTTTAAGATTAACACTAACAAAACATCCTCAACGTCTCATACTGCTGGCTGAACACACACACACACACACACACACACACACACGCACAGGCGCATGCGCACACACACACACACACGCACACACACACGCACACACACACGCACACACACACGCACACACACACACACACACACACACACACACACACACACATTCCTCCTCCACTCTGAATCACAGAGTGTCAAAACGACCGGTGTGGGAGAAAAACACTCGAGGATATTTTGTATCAAAACTTATTGCATCTTTGTAAATACATTCATACGTTATATGGACAATGATGTGTTGGGATTTACTTCTTCAACTCTCTAAAATGTAAGATGATTTTATTTTTGTTTTGAAAAGATATTTGATACACTTTTAAAAGATCAATGTACTTCAACTTTAGTGTAAGATATTTGTAAATGACTAAAATTTATAACCATTTTAAAGATCAATGTTTTTCAACTCTAGTGTAAAATATGTGAAATTATTAGAAAAACTTTTTCTCACTATACCCATTTATATAGCGTGCTCAGGAATGCCAGGATATCGGGTGTCACACAGACACACATTTAACTCAAAGACTGTCAAAATGCAAGGGGTGTGAGAGGGAATCACTCGGGGAACTTTTCAACTTTTCAACTTTAACCCAATTCTCTGAAACAGTAAGATGATTTTATTTTTGTAAACCCATTCATAACCTGTATGTATCTCTAAAACATGGAGGATGATTTTTATTTTGAAAAAAAATATTTTCTATACTTTTAAAGAATAGAATGTGTTTCAACTTTAGTGTAAGATATTTGTGAATGACTAAATGTACATTTCATTTATATACTTTTAAAGAACAGTATGATTTTTCAACTTTAGTTAGTATGAAAAATATTATATTTCTAAATGTAGGCTACATGTTTTTCAACTTTAGTGTAAGATATTTGGTATTATTAGAAAAAATATATTTTTCTCACTATACCCATTTATATAGCATACCCAGGAATGCCAGGATATCGGGTGTCACACAGACACACATTTAGCTCAAAGATTGTCAAAATGCAAGGGGTGTGAGAGAAACGCACATGGGGGCTTTTTTCACCATAGTGAAACGGTGAGATGATTTTATTTTTTAAATACTTGGATCAGTAAGATATTTATTTTAAAGGAATGAATGTTTTTCAAATCTACTTTAGTGTAAGATATTTGTGAATGACTAAATGTACATTTCATTTATATACTCTTAAAGATCAATGCTTTTTCAACTTTAGTGTAAGATATTTGTAAATGACTAAGATTTATAACCATTTTAAAGGAGCAGCATGCTTTTCAACTTAAGTGTGAGATATGTAGCATTATTAGAAAAACTTTTTCTCACAATCCCCATTTATATAGCGTGCTCAGGAATGCCAGGATATCGGATGTCACGCACACACTCACACACACAGACGCACACACACAGTGCGGAGACTGTCAGATGCAAAAGGAGAGAATCACTCGGAGGAAGTTTTTTTCACCATAGTGAAACGGTAAGATGATTTTACTTTTGTAATTCTAATCTATTCTAATCTATATGCGACATTAGAACAATTGTGACCCGTCACAGAAACCAGGGACACAAGTCGGCAGCACAACTTTCGAGCAAAATGAGAAAGAAGAGTTTTTTTTCAAAATTGGTGATTTTCAATTTTTTGGAGAATCTGTTAATTGAAATCACGAAGAAGCCTCTCCATGTTTGAGATAGCAGTATTGGTATATTTAAAAGCTTACATTTTGAGGTTGAAATCGGCTTGTTTTCGGAGATTCTATCATGCAGTAGGGGCGTGGCGTGTCATTGTCTGTGTGTATTTCCATACTGAATAACCCGGCGCTTTTGCCCCCGCCCTCCAAGTCAACCACATGGCTACTTATTATGCTGTGCTCTGGCCAGCTCTCTTTGATATCAAAATTCAATGAAGATGGATGCCGCAAAGATTGTCGCAGACGAGATGAACCGTCTGGCAGTTACACCGAAAATGTTTTCGCCGCACTTCGTGGGCTCGGGAAACTGAACCGGAGGTATGGGCGCAGCGCGCTCGCCCTCAGTGCTTCAATACGGCGGCTCGGCTCGCTGACAGCGGTGGCTGGCTGTTTCATATGTGACGGAGAATCGAAATAGAGGATGCAGTTAAGACCTTTGCTGCTGCGATGAAGGCCTGCCGTGCGTGTTTCTGAAATGTAAGTTAAGCTTCATTTGCTCTTTAGTCGTTATTTAAGATGCTGAACCTGCTGATGATATAATGTGCTTGCGGACATTTCATTTGTGTGTGTATACGCACATAAGAAAGTGGTGTAAAGAGATTTGCAACAGTAATTTGAGGAGGTGAAATGTGATTATTTGGAAAATTGCAGAAATGACTGCTTAAAGAAAAATGCCAGCAGGCATTTGCCTCCTACATAAACTTTAATATTGTTGACAATTTGGGCACACGAGCGTTGCGTACTATTTGCGCTATATGTAGGCCTATGGCTTATTGGTCTTTGTTTGTTGTTGTTGGTTTTGCGTTATATGTATATGGCATATTGGTCTTTGTGTGTTGTTGCTGGTTTTGCGTTATACTGTATGTATATGGCATATTGGCCTTTGTGTGTTGTTGCTGGTTTTGCGTTATATGCAGGCTATATGGCATATTGGTCTTTGTGTGTTGTTGCTGGTTTTGCGTTATATGTATATGGCATATTGGTCTTTATGTGTTGTTGCTGGTTTCGCGTTATATGCAGGCTATATGGCATTATTGGTCTTTGTGTGTTGTTGCTGGTACGTTGCAAATAGAGGGGCAGCACAATTGTTTTTCGCCTAGTGCGGCAGAAGTGCACTCATTCGAAGTGTAAAAAAAGCTGTAAAGCACATGGAGGAGCTTTACAGGGGGTATGGCTTATCTAAATGAGATGTAAATGAGCCCTATTGTCACCCCCAGCAGCAGAGACAGGTGAGAACTGCACAATCTTTAGCTCGTTTTCTCCTCTTTGAGCTTTTTTAAGTGCCTACTTTAAAATGGCCACAACTTCTCCAAATATTATCAGATTTCCACATGTTACACATCGTTGGAAAGCTTGGATATTACACTCTCAGAATCTATGAATAACTCAAAATGCCCCAGAACCGACTTGTGTCCCTAGTTTCCGTGACTGGTCACAATTATTTTCTCACTAACCCCGACACGGCTGGCATGGAGGGGATTTCCCACAGCAAGAAGTTATTTCCCCCCCGGGGTCAATAGGCCAAAATAAATGGGGCAAAGACAACTGGCAAAGACAACTGGCAACTTGATATATCATACAAAGGTCAATAGGGTAAAGACAACTGTCAACTTGATCGATCGATAGGTCAAAGGTTAATCCCTACATTAAAGGACCTCCGGAACATCCTCCGGAATGTCAAAAGTTAATCCCTACATTAAAGGACCTCCGGAACAACCCCTCCGGAAGGTCAAAGGTTAATCCCTACATCAAAGGACCTCCGGAACACCTTCCGGAAGGTCAAAGGTTAGCCCCGCCCACCTGTCAATCATAGGGTCATAAATCATTTTGACATAAGCTGAATGGTTATAACTACTTTAGTGTATGCGGCGCACAAAGAACTTGGAATATCCTACAAAACAATGAGAAAGAACATAATGACACCTGGTCTTCTGTATTCCAGAAAAAAACATAGTAATGTGGTGAGCAACACTACAAAAGAGAAGATTAAAGAATTCTTGGAATGTGACAACAATTCGCGAGCTACTACAGGAAAGAAAAACACCATAAATAGACAGAAATTCAAAAAGCAGAAGCGTTACCTCAATGACTCTCGTTTCAGACTGTATCAAAGTTTCAAGGAGGAATATCCCCAGGTGAAAATCTCATACAGTAAATTCTGTGAGAACCGTCCTTTCTGGATCGTCAAACCCTCCATTCAAGACAGGGATACCTGTTTATGCAAGACCCATGTGTAACCGAATGTATGAGATGAGTGGTGGTGATTGACGGTGTGAGCACCAACCAGCAGGGAGTATCCACTATTTAAGAGCTGGTTGGTTGTGGCCTGGGATGCGTCACGTCCGGCTCCTCCCCATTTTCTGTTGTTGACAGTGGACACAGCCTGTCTTTTCCCCTCTCTGGTTCCTTCGGCTCATTTTAAGTGGATTCTAAGACTGCTAACCTCTAAGTATTCCCTGTATCTCCGCCGAATGGCAGTTATATGAATCCCGTATACCCGTGCCTGTAAAGGGCTAATAGAGCTTATCTCCATTTTTCGGATTCTCTCTCTCGCTCCTGAGCGATTTGTCTCTGCTATAGTCGGAGTCCCGTTTGCTTCTCTGCTGCCATACTGCGAGAACGCCATAGCGTCCAGCTGTTCAGGGGGATTGTCGTTGTTTGGTTTCGTTATATTATAGTTTAGTGTATTTTGGGGTTGACGTGCACTAATTTGTGAAATACGGAAGAAATCACCCCGCGGTTGCTTCCTTCCAGCCTGTCTACCCTATTATTTGAATTGAGTTAATTTGTTTCTTTTCTTTTTCTATTGTACGAAAATTTGTATATTGTTTGTGATTTGATATGACTTTATCACTGCCTGTTCTTGTGATCATACAGTGATGTAATCAAATTGTGATTTATTGTAACGGTTTTTGAAGTTTATTCTAAGTTTGTTTTGTTTTCTTTCAGTTGCCGGGGTCCCACGGGTGAAGGGTCTCTTGTGGTGGTGGTGCTCCTCCTACGGTTGCCGTGCAACACTTTTGAAGTGTTTTGGTTGCGTGATCTAAATGCACGGTGGTGTGTGTTTGCAAGTGTGCTTTTGACTAACTAGCTTTGTGATCACTTCTCCATGGTGAACCTCGGCCCTGTAAGGTTGTATTTCTTTTGTCAGTTGTGTAATTATTATTTATGTAAATCGTTGTATCGTCCCCTTGGAATTATAAGGTTCTATCTGCGTTCTGAGCAGTTTTGAGATATTGAGCTTCAAAGTTTTTGCATTACATATAGGAAAATGTATATGGGGAACAAGTTTCTTTCAAACATGAAAATAACAGGGACCCTAAATGTATTCTAAATGTACAATATCAAAATCCTCTCAAATTTGTAAATGGTTTTTTTTGGAATGGGTCAAACGCAGATAGAACCTTCTAATTCTAAAAAAACACTTTTCGCTTAGAATTATAAGGTTCTATCTGCCAAAACATTATTTGAACATTAAATATAAAATTAATGTTGTAACAATGTCTCAACATGTGTTAGAAAGTAAAATTGTATCCTTTCTATGACATTTATTTCATATTTTTTAGCACTTCCATGTATTTAGGACATTTCAAATTAAGCAAGGTAGGTCTAAATATTTTGTCCAGTGCAGAATCTTAATTTTCGTTACCAATTTGGTGGGTAATTAAACACATTATTGCAGAAATTGTTACTTTAATCTTTCTTTTGTTTAGACAGAAAGCAGCTACTGTAATACATCTGAGCAGGACTTTATTCCAGCTAAAGTGGGCCAGGTGAAATGGCTTTCTCTCTAGACATCAGTATGGCTGAAATAACATGCTAACGTTTATTGTTGTAATTAAGACCCCATCAATGAAATTGTTAACTATTTGACCTTTAAGGCTTAAAATTGTAAAAATTAAGACATTTTAAGACTTTAAAAACTACAATAAAATCGACATGCTTCAGCAAATTAATTCATAAAGTTAAATAATCATTGAAAAATGATTCACTGACTATATGATCACAAAAAATGTCAGACTATTTTTTTAATCACACACACACACACACTCTCTCTCACTCACACACACACAGTCACACACACACACACACACACACACACACACACACACACACACACACACACACACACACACACACACACACACACACACACTTTCACACACACACCAACACACTTTCACACACACACACACACTTTCACACACACACCAACACACTTTCACACACACACACACACACACACTCGCACACACACACACACACACTCGCACACACACACACACACACACTCGCACACACACACACACACACACACTCGCACACACACACACACACACACACACACACACACACACACACACACTCGCACACACACACACACACACACACACACACACACACACACACACACACACACACACACACACACACACACACACTCACACACACACACACACACACACACACTCACACACACACACACACACACACACACACTCACACACACACACACTCACACACACACACACACTTTCACACACTCACACACACACACACACACACTTTCACACATTCGCGCACACACACACACTTGTATGTTAAATGTTTTTTTTTTAAATATTCAATTTACTCACTGCATATTTGTATAATTCAGATAATAATAACTATAATAATAATAGTTATTAATAATAACCTCATTCATAATTAATAATAATAACCAATACATTATAAAGAAAATGGCCAAATTGAAGCCACTTCATAACACTACACAATTTAGTGAATATTTAATTTACTGTAAATGTATAGCATTCTGCCTTTATGGGGTTTCTTTTTGTCTTCAAGGAAAAAGCCGGCGACATGACATATAAAGTTGATTCTGATTGGTCCTCTTCTGTGCATTCGAATTGCTGATTGGCTCACGCAGATAGAACCTTATAGAGCCAAGTTAGAGTTCGATTTTGTAGATAGAACCTTTTTGTTTTTTCAATAAAAAGTCCCACAATGTACACAACTTAAAAAAAACACATCACATAATGTAAATAAGTTGTCACATAATAAGAATATGTGAATAACTCAATTTTGACAAAAATGTCAGATAGAACCTTATAATTCCAAGGGGACGGTATGTCATTTGTTGTTTTGTTTGTTTTGAAGCCGATGTCAGCCATGCACTAATGAGTCACTAGACCCATTCTGGTGCAACAGAGTTTGTTTTAATGTGAATCTCATTCTCTTTTTAAATATGACTTTGTATTAATAAAACTTTGTATTTTTTTCATGCTACCCACGTTTCTGCCTACCTTCTTAAGAGAGTCGAACCTGTGTGACCTAAATTCTTAGGTTTCATTCATATTTCCCGAGGTGAAATTCCCATGGGTGGCGTAGTCGAAATTCTTGTTGTCTGAAATCTGTACTACTCCGTCACAAACTGGCGTAGTCGGCAGGGTCTCTATTGTGTAGTGCAAAGACGTGGGTATTGTTTTTAGTTGGTATTAGTGTTTTTGGATATTTGGTTTTTCTTTTTGTTTTTCTTTTTGCAGAAACCAGACAGCGGCAGTTTCTTTCGGGGGTCTGTAAAACGGACCGGTGAGTTTCGTATTGGTAAGTGCTGTGCGTGATTTATAGTCATGGACGATGAACTACGTGAGTTAAAAGAATTAGTACTCCAATTAAAGGCAGACAATGAAAGATTGCGACAAGAGCAGATGCCAGCGGCGCAGCCTGGTTCATCTAGTGCTCCTCTATCTGCCGCTGTAGACCCTCCTCCGCACACTGATTCTAGTGCAACAGAGCGATTTGTTTTTGTCCCTCGTGACAGAAAGTGTCCAAAATTTAATTGTAGGTCTGGCATTTTTATCGATGAGTGGGTGGAGGAGGCCCAGGCGTGCATGCGGCTTCGTCACCTTTCTAATACTGATCGGGCATATTTTTTGGTTGATCATTTGGAGGGAGAAGCAAGGGAAGAGATTCGTTATCGGACGAGGGACGAGAGGGAGGATCCGGAGAAAATTATTCAGGCCTTGCGTAACCTGTATGGTTGTACGAAATCATATGTTGCTCTTCAAGAGTCGTTTTTTTCCAGGAGACAACAGGATGGGGAGAACTTATTGGAGTTCTCCCTGGTTCTGATGGGTCTTCTGGAAAAGGTAAAAAATCAATCACCTTATGGTATGCCTAATGCGGAAGTTCTTTTGCGCGATCAATTTGTGGAATATGTTAATGACGGTGCCCTCCGGCGTGAACTAAAACGGCTAGTCCGTCGCCAACCTACTGCTACGTTGTTGGACGTTCGCAGTGAAGCTATTCGCTGGGAACGTGAGGGAGCGTTCTGCGTATGGTATTCAGTATGGAGTACAGGGACATCAGCACACGGGTAGTAACGCTGCGTCAACTGCATCTGAATTGAGCGAATTACGAGAGATGCTGAAAATGCAGCAACAACAGTTGAACCAATTGACTCAAAGCATAGCTCAAATTCAAAATCCTCAACCTCGACTGCGACCACCACAGCTTAATCGCATTATTTGTAGAAGGTGTCAACAACCTGGTCATTATGCCGGAGATTGTGATGGGGAGCGGCGACCACCACGTTTCCTACCAGCACTCGCGGGTTCCTCTGCGGCAGGGAGTGCGCAGTCACCATCTAGACAGTCGTCGGGAAACTAATTCCCGCCGAGCCGCAGGGCCGCCGCTCGGTTGGGGATAAGACAGGCTCGGATTTTTTGCTTGGTTCAGATTTTATGTCTCGTCTTATGTCAACTTGTCCGCAACTCGTCGTGGGGATAGGGGGGGTCAAGGTACCTTGCCTGGTGGACACCGGTTCTATGGTGTCCACCATTACGGAGAGTTGTTTCTTGAAAAATTTTGAATCTTGGGGTCAGGAACAGCTTCGGTCGTGCCATTGGCTACAGCTCCGGGCCGCCAATGGCCTCTCAATTCCGTACATCGGTTATTTAGAATTGGATGTTGAGCTTCACGGGCGAGTGGTTTTGGGTTGCGGGGTGCTAGTGGTCAAGGACCCTCCGGGTGGTTTGTGTGCTCAGGTTCCCGGCGTTCTAGGGATGAATGTCCTGAGCCGCTGCTACCAGGAGCTCTTTGGCCAGCATGGCATGAGTCTTTTTGATTTACCTGTTGTGTCGCAGGCCCCTAGTTCTGTTTTCCAGGCCCTACAACATTGCTGTCACATTGACTTCCAGTCAGTTTCGGATCAAGGGGGACGAGTTAGAGTGTGTGGACGTCGGGCGTGCCGCATCCCGGGCGGCACAATGAAATTGGTTGTCGTGACCTGCTCAGTACAGTACTCGAATGGTACAGTGCTGTTTGAACCACCAGAGGCTGGTCTTCCTGCTGGTTTGTTGGCCTCTCCTTCGTTGGTGCCAGTGGAGCGTGGTACAGCTTATGTGCCCGTGGTTAATGTTAGCGAGGCAGATGTATTACTATATGCTGGCACAGTCATAGGTACTGTCAATCAGGTTTACGTGGTTAGCTTACCTCCGGAGGTCACTGAGGTTAAAGTGGTATCGGCTAAAGTGAGTACACAGCTGGTCTCTTCCACTATATCTGAACAGATAGGGGCGATTGATTTATCTGTACTGTCAGTAGAGGAACAAGGTAAGGTAAGGGCACTTCTTGGAAAGTACGAGACTGTGTTTTCCACGCATGAGGGAGACCTGGGATGCTCCAATCTTCTTTCCCATGATATCCCCCTTCTGGATGATGTCCCAGTGCGGCAGCGATACAGACGTATTTCTCCCTCTGAGTACGAGGTCGTGAAAGCTCATATAAACCAACTACTCGAGTCCCAGATAATTAGAGAAAGTTGCAGCCCCTATGCGTCACCCATCATCCAGGTCAAGAAGAAGGACGGTAGTCTGCGCATGTGCGTAGACTATCGTCAGTTAAATTCTAAGACCAGGAAGGATGCCTTTCCTCTTCCCCGGATTGAGGAGACGTTGGACTCGCTGGTGGGGGCACGTTGGTTTTCTACCATGGACCTTGCCAGCGGGTACCATCAGGTTCCCGTTACTGAGGCGGATCGACCAAAGACTGCTTTTTGCACTCCGTTTGGCCTCTTTGAATGGAACAGGATGCCTTTCGGTTTGTGCAATGCCCCCGGCACCTTCCAACGATTGATGGAACGGATGTTTGGGGACCAACAGTGCCAGTCTTTGCTTCTTTACCTGGATGACATTGTAGTGTTTTCCTTTTCAGTTGATCAACATCTGGTACGGATGGAGGTAGTGCTAAGCCGGCTACTGAAGGAGGGTTTGAAGGCTAAGTTATCTAAGTGTGCGTTCTTTAAACAAGAAGTGCAGTACCTGGGTCATGTCATTTCGTCGGAGGGGGTCTCCACGGACCCAGGTAAGATTGCAGCAGTTTCACAGTGGCCGCTCCCAACCAATGTGACAGAGTTGCGGTCATTTTTAGGGTTTGCCAGCTATTACCGACGTTTTATGGAGGGATTCGCTAGGCTAGCTGCCCCCCTACATCGGTTGGTGGCGGAGCTGACAAATCCCAAGCATTCAAAGAAGTCGAAGCGTATCGGTGACGCCTGGTCTGCAGAGTGTCAGAGTGGCTTTGAGGAGTTAAAGAGGAAACTTACCACAGCTCCAGTACTTGCCTATGCTGATTTTTCACTTCCGTTTATTCTGGAGGTGGACGCCAGTCATGGGGGACTTGGGGCGGTTCTCTCACAGGACCAACAAGGCAAGGTGCGTCCCATTGCTTATGGTAGCCGGGGTCTTAGGCCCACTGAGCGCAATACATCTAACTATAGTTCCATGAAACTGGAGTTCCCTTTCGTTGTCACTCCGAGTTACGTCGGATGACGACGAATGGGGTTTCGCTTAGAAAGCCTATCAACTTCGAGTATTACAAAACGAGCCAATGGCAAAGAAATGCCATGGGTCTGCGGAATTTGCATGGCGTAACTCCGCCCCACCTCGTGGGTATAAAAGGAGGAAGCCGGCAGCAAGCAGATATGTTTTCGCTTCGGAGCCAAGTGTATTCTTCTCTCCACAAGCCATCTCTGAATTGTCAGCTTTACAAACGAGTACCTCGAGTGTTGGTGTGACGGCGATCTACGGCGAGAGCGTGCTTCCTGCTGATCTGTTGCAGTGGTCTGCCAGTCGGTGCGTTTTTCCCCGGGTGCTTCAACACTTGAGTTTTCTCTCACTAAAAGAGCTTACACGTGGCACGTCTTTTTAAAGACGGCTCGCCCGTGCATTTCTGGTTGCAGCGGACTGGTATCGGACTCTGATGGGCACGAGCGCTGTCTAGTGTGTTTGGGCTTTGATCATGCTTGAACAGCGCTCGTGGGTGACTCATGTTCTCGCTGGGAACGTGATCATCGCGTCATATATAGGTCGAGACTCGGTGAACTCGCAAGAGTGAGAGTCCCCTCATCCACCCCCCGATCTTCGGCTGGTGGCCAGGGTGACCTGAGGGTTACGGTCTGGATCTAGGCGCCGACTATGTGTCCGTGACCCCAGCCCCCCTCTTCAATGACGGTGCCCGCTAGTGAACTGCTGATTCCCGCGAGTCTACCCTCTGGTGGCCCGCGTGTTTCAGTTGAAGCTACAGAGGAAGATGCCATGTCTGTTGCAGCATCACTAGGTGGGTTTGAGTCTTCTGGAAGTGAGGGCTCGTCACAGCTGCCACCTTCCGGTGTGCATACGGCTGTGCCTGAGTCTGATCCGGAGATGACGACCATGCTTTCCTGGGACGATGGGTTTTGGGTAAGGCCGCCGACCCTCGTCCACGGCAAACCCCAATACCTCTCTTCCCGGACGTGCATGATGAGATCTCGAAGTCCAAGAAGACCCCCTTGTCTTCTCGGGACCGCTCGCTGATCTCATCCGCCTTTCCTCCCCTCGATGGGGCCGCTGCCCATGGGTACACTGGGGTTCCCCCGGCTGAACGCTCTGTTGCGATGCTATGTGTCCTCAGAGTGCTTCTTCTCGGCGCAATCCTAAGCACCCGCCCGTGGCCTGTAGTTTTTCGTCTACGCTTGTGGCGAGATCCTATAGCGCCACGGGACTGGCAGCCGCCTCACTGCATGCCATGGTCATTCTGCTGGTCCACCTGACCCAGATGCTCATGGACCTGCACGAGGGCGGGACTGACCCAGGGCTCTTCACTGAGCTGCGCGCCGCCACTGACCTTGCTCTCTGAGCGACGAAAGTGGCCGTACGCTCCCTGGGTCAGGTGATGCTCACCAGTCTGTGGCTGAACCTGTCTGATGTGCTGGATGTCGCGCGGACCCGTCTGTCCGACATTCCCATATCCCAGGTCGGCCTCTTCGGCGGTGCGGTTGAGGGCTTGCCCAACAGCTCTCAGCCGCCCATGAGCAGAGTGAGGTTGATTCTGTCCCGACGGCCCCGCCGTCCGCTCAGATCCCTCGTCTGCCCACCGCCGAAGGCGCCCTCCCGCGGCTCCCACCCCGCCCGTTCACGGGCCGTCTCTGGGGGCCGCGGGCGGACGCCACAGCCCTCTCCAGCCCCGCCCCCCGCTACACGCCGGGTTAAGCGGCGCTCGTGAGACGGGCACCTCGGCGATGGAGCAGACTGAGGTTGATTCTGTCCCGACGGCCCCGCCGTCCGCTCAGATCCCTCAGTCTGCCCACTGCCGAGGGCGCCCCCCCGCGGCTCCCACCCCGCCCGTTCACCCGGGTCGGCTCTGGAGGCCGCGGTCGGACGCCACAGTCCTCTCCAGCCCCGCACCCCGCTACACGCCGGGTTAAGCGGCGCTCTTGAGTTGGGCTCCTTAGAGATGGGACTCAGTTCTTTCCAGGAGTTGGTAGCAGGACCACTCCTTTCCCCGGGGAGGGCCGGGGAAGAATCCTTATTCTCCAAAGAGCTGATTCTCCCGTCTCTGAGCACAGAGTTCTCGGACGTCACAGAGCGCCGCCCACAAGCCGTGCTCTCCTCGTCCCCCTCTGTCCCGGAGGTGGTTGACATGGCGTGCCGTCCACGGACCGCTTCGCCGCTGTCCCCCTCTGTCGCCAGACCCCTGGCAGAGCAGGCCCCCGCGGGACGACCAGCCTGGTCCTCCCCTGGCCCCCTCTGCCAGGGCGCGGTTGCTAACTGTGCCCCCTCTCCGGGCCGCTATGCCGTCCACATCTGGGCCAGTTACTCCGCTTCGCTGCCCCTCCGGGGGGACGCCTGTGGCTCGCATGATCCCGTTGGTTCAGTTCCTGGGAGCCTGGCTAGAGCTTCCCCGTCTGTCCCACTGGATCGTGCGTACCGTCAGGCTCGGCTATGCGATTCAGTTCGCACGGTCTCCTCCCCGCTTCAGGGGAGTCCGCTCCACTTTGGTCGGTGGCAATGCCCCTATCATGAGAGCAGAGATTGCCACCCTGCTGGCGAAGGGTGCAATCGAGACTGTCCCTCCAGCCGAGATGAGGTCCGGCTTCTACAGCCCCTACTTCATTGTCCCCAAGAAAACCGGTGGGTTACGGCCAATCCTGGACTTGCGCGTGCTGAACCGTTCCCTTCACAGGATGCCGTTCAAGATGCTCACCGCCAAACGCGTTTTCGAATGCATACGGCCCCAGGATTGGTTTGCAGCGATCGACCTGAAGGACGCCTACTTTCATGTCTCCATTCTTCCTCGACACAGACCGTTCCTCCGGTTTGCTTTCGAGGGGCAGGCATACCAGTACGCGGTTCTCCCTTTCGGGCTAGCCCTGTCTCCTCGCATCTTCACGAAGGTCGTCGAGGCGGCCCTTGTTCCCCTTCGAGAACAAGGGGTTCGCATCCTGAGTTATATCGACGACTGGCTGATCCTAGCTCACTCTCGAGATCAGGTTTGCGAACACAGGGACCTAGTGCTTCGGCACCTAGCCCGTCTGGGCCTTCGGGTCAACTGGGAGAAGAGCAAACTTTGCCCCGTGCAGAGGATCTCTTTTCTCGGTATGGACATCGACTCGGTCGCCATGTCCGCGCAGCTTACGAGCGAGCGCGCGCAGTCACTGCTGACTTGCCTAAGACAATTCGAGGGCAAGAGTGCGGTTCCACTGAAACTTTTTCAGAGGCTCCTGGGGCATATGGCATCTGCAGCCGCGGTCACGCCGCTCGGATTGCTTCATATGAGACCGCTTCAGCTTTGGCTTCGCGACCGAGTCCCGAGGTGGGCATGGCAACACGGCACGTTCCGAGTACCAGTTACTCCGACCTGCCGTCAGTTCTTCACCCCGTGGGCGAACCTCGGTTTTCTCAGGGCCGGTGTCCCCCTGGCACGAGCTTCCCGGCATGTTGTTGTCTCAACAGATGCCTCCACCACGGGCTGGGGCGCCATGTGCAATGGACATGCTGCTGCGGGCTCCTGGACAGGACCCCAGCGGCTGTGGCATGTCAATTGCCTCGAGTTGTTGGCAGTACGCCTTGCCCTGCACCGCTTCCGGGCGTTGCTCAGGGGTCAACACGTACTAGTCCGTTCAGACAATACCGCCACTGTGGCGTACATCAACCATCAAGGTGGTCTACGCTCCCGCCGTATGTCACAACTCGCTCGCCACCTCCTCCTATGGAGTCAGAAGCATCTGAGGTCGCTTCGAGCCATCTTCATTCCCGGAGCGCTGAACTGTGCAGCCGACGAGCTCTCACAGCTTCAGCCCCTCCCTGGAGAATGGCGACTCCATCCCCAGTCGGTTCAGCTGATTTGGGACCAGTTCGGGGACGCGCAGATAGATCTGTTTGCCTCTCACGACTCGACCCATTGCGCCCAGTTCTATTCCCTGACCGAGGGCACGCTCGGCACGGATGCTCTGGCGCACAGCTGGCCGCAGGGCCGCAAGTATGCGTTTCCCCCAGTGAGCCTTCTTGCGCACACTTTGCGCAAGGTCAGGGAGGACGAGGAGCAGGTCATTCTGGTTGCCCCTTACTGGCCCAACCGGACCTGGTTCCCCGAACTAGTACTCCTCGCGACAGCACCTCCCTGGCCGATCCCTCTGAGGAAGAACCTTCTTTCTCAGGGACGGGGCACCCTATGGCACCCTCGTCCCGATCTTTGGAACCTCCACGTGTGGCTCCTGGATGGGACGAGGCAGGTTTGAGTACCCTACCACCAGCGGTGGTGGCTACCATCACTTCCGCTAGAGCGTCGTCCACGAGACACGTCTATGCGTTGAAGTGGAACCTCTTCGTCAACTGGTGCTCTTCTCTCCGAGAAGACCCCCGGAGATGCTCGATCAGTGTTTTGCTTTCCTTCCTTCAACAGGGGCTGGAGCGAAGGCTGTCTCCCTCCACCCTGAAGGTCTATGTTGCCGCCATTGCCGCACATCATGACCTCATCGAAGGTAAGTCGGTGGGGAAGCACGACCTGATCATCAGGTTCCTGAGAGGAGCGAGGAGACTGAATCCTCCTCGTCCTCCTCTCGTTCCCTCTTGGGACCTCTCAGTGGTTCTAACTGCCCTGAAGAGTGCTCCCTTTGAGCCCCTGCAATCAGTTGAGCTTAAGTTCCTGTCTATGAAGACAGCGCTCCTGGTTGCACTGGCCTCCATCAAGAGGGTTGGGGACCTGCACGCATTCTCCGTTGACGAAGCGTGCCTGGAATTTGGGCCGGCTTACTCTCACGTGATCCTGAGACCCCGGCCTGGATATGTGCCCAAGGTTCCTACCACTCCCTTCCGGGACCAGGTGGTGAACCTGCAAGCGCTGCCCTCGGAGGAGGCAAACCCAGCCTTGGCACTGCTCTGTCCAGTACGCGCTCTCCGCGCCTATGTAGACAGAACGCAGTGTTTCAGGACCTCAGACCAGCTCTTTGTCTGTTATGGTGGGAAGCTGAAGGGAAAGGCTCTCTCCAAGCAAAGGTTGTCTCACTGGATAGTGGACACCATTGCCTTGGCTTACCAGCAGCAAGGTCGACCGTGCCCCCTTGGTGTGACTGCCCACTCCACCCGGAGTGTGGCGTCCTCTTGGGCTCTAGCGCATGGCGCCTCGCTAACAGACATCTGCAGAGCTGCAGGCTGGGCGACACCTAACACATTCGCCAGATTCTATAATCTCCGAGTGGAGCCTGTGTCCTCTCGTGTACTCGCTTCAACCAGCTAGTACCGGACCCGCTCAGGTGTCTTCGCTTGCTCGCCATTCCACTCCACGGACTGGATACGTGCGATATTTTCCTCAGGTGAGCTTTTCCGAAAGCCCTGAGCTCCTCCAGCACTCCTGACGTCGGCGCCAGTGTCTATTGCCTGCGCGTCGGCTAGGTGCCTCCCGTGTGCATGGTCCCTCCTCCGAGCGACCCCCACATGTGTATTTCCACTGTAAGCCTCTCTGAGCGTGTGTCTTTCCCTTGGCAAGCCACCTTGCCACCCCTGGGGTTGAAATATTCCACCTGCGGCTGGACACCCCAGTGTTTTCCATATGCTTCCTTCGGGTCATATGTGTATTCTCTAAGTCCCCCCCCCTCCGGGCTGGCATTAATTGCATACTTCCCCTAAGCTTGGGATATGCTTCCCAGTGTACCATGGTATTCCTGTGATAAATGGAGTCCTTTGTCCAGGCTGACAGGGATCTCGATTTACGCAGGGCACTGGAAGACAGCTGAGAAGGTGGCGTGATTAGACTGGTAACCCCATTCGTCGTCATCCGACGTAACTCGGAGTGACAACGAAAGGGAACGTCTACGGTTACGTATGTAACCCTCGTTCCCTGAGTAGGGAACGGAGACGTTACGTCTGCCTGCCACTTTCCGCTGTACCGCGGGGATCGCCTGAGCTCAGTCTTGGCTCCTCAGCGAAGAAACATATCTGCTTGCTGCCGGCTTCCTCCTTTTATACCCACGAGGTGGGGCGGAGTTACGCCATGCAAATTCCGCAGACCCATGGCATTTCTTTGCCATTGGCTCGTTTTGTAATACTCGAAGTTGATAGGCTTTCTAAGCGAAACCCCATTCGTCGTCATCCGACGTAACGTCTCCGTTCCCTACTCAGGGAACGAGGGTTACATACGTAACCGTAGACGTTTCTTGCACTCAAGTGGGCCATGACCGAAAAGTTCCGCGAATACCTCCTGGGGCATAGGTGTATAGTGTACACCGATAATAACCCTCTTAGCTACCTGACCTCTGCCAAGTTGGGGGCCATGGAGCAGTGTTGGGCTGCCCAGCTGGCAGCCTTTGACTTTGAGCTTAAATATAGATCAGGTAAGAGTAACCGCAATGCTGACGCTTTGTCACGCCAAAACTTCCAGAGGGAGAGAGATCAAGATTTGTGTCAGGGTGCAGCTGTCCCGGTATTGTTGCGTCAAGCCGCCCAAGGTGGGTTGACCACTTGGGTAAATCAAATTGCATCATTTCCCTGTCCTACCAGTGATATGGGAATGCAGCAGAGGGCAGATCCAGTTGTTGGGGAGCTGTTGGCGTTCTGGAGGCGGAAGTCACCTCCTAGCTCGGAAGAGCGTAAGAAGCTCTCCAGAGCTGCTGTGATTATGTTGCAGCAATGGGACCGCTGGTCCACTCAGACCAGGGCCGTAATTTCGAGTCAGCTCTCATTCAGCAGCTTTGCTGCCTATATGGAGTTGAAAAATCGCGTACCACACCTTACAATCCGGCTGGAAATGGCCAGTGCGAACGGTTCAACCGAACTTTGCATAATCTTCTGCGCACACTACCGGTATCAAAGAAAGGGGATTGGCCAGTCTGTCTTCCTCAGGTACTCTTTTCTTATAACACCACTCCTCATCAAGCTACGGGGGAGTCCCCATATTTTTTGATGTTTGGGCAGGAGTCTAGACTTCCAGTTGACTTCCTGCTGGGTAGGGTTGAAAAACCACTGGCAGGTAGTGTGCATAGGTGGGTTCTTGAGCATCAGGATCGGTTGCAGGTTGCCTTTGAGGGTGCTCGTGAGCGATTGGGGGCCGCAGCAGATCGTCGGAAGGCCAGGCATGATCTGCAGGTAAGGGAAGCACCACTGAAGGAGGGTCAGTTGGTATACCTCCGCGACCATAGCGCGAGGGGTAGACATAAGATCAACGACCTGTGGAGCTCAGTGGTGTTTCAAGTCTTGAGGGCACCTAAGGAAAGGGGTGTGGTGCATACTATTGCCCCCGTCACAGATTTGGATAAGATAAAGCACGTGCACCGATCCTTGCTGAAACTTCAGATTAGCGGGAACCTTTCCCCCGTCTTGCAGGAAAGTCCAGTGATTGAACCTATTCAGCTTCCTAGAGAGGAAGATCTAGAGGATGGAGACTTGTTTGTCCTAGTGCCGGAAACATCCCAAGTTAGTCATGGGCGGGTTCCTCGGGGTATTGCACCTTCTGTCCCTCAGAGGCCTGAGCAAGTACCATCTGGTGAGTCCCAGAGAACAGAAGAGAATCTGGAGACGGAGGTGACCCTGCAGCCGGTAACGAGTCTTCCTTCAGACTCTGCTGTGGTCAGGAGGACGGGAAGGAGTACTGCTGGACAGCACCCAAATGTACATCACCTCCCTCGATCTGTGGGGGTAGGGACGGTATCTAGTATAGTGGGTAGTACATCTGTTACTTGGTTTCGGCCATGGAAGTGAGGGCTCAGAGTGTAGGTTCTGTTGAGTTCACCGTCGGGGCGTCGGTGCAGAAGCTGGGGGTGGATTGTAACCGAATGTATGAGATAAGTGGTGGTGATTGACGGTTGTGAGCACCAACCATCAGGGAGTATCCACTATTTAAGAGCTGGTTGGTTGTGGCCTGGGATGCGTCACGTCCGGCTCCTCCCCGTTTTCTGTTGTTGACAGTGGACACAGCCTGTCTTTTCCCCTCTCTGGTTCCTTCGGCTCATTTTAAGTGGATTCTAAGACTGCTAACCTCTCAGTATTCCCTGTATCTCCGCCGAACGGCAGTTATATGAATCCCGTATACCCGTGCCTGTAAAGGGCTAATAGAGCTTATCTCCATTTTTCGGATTCTCTCTCTCGCTCCTGAGCGATTTGTCTCTGCTATAGTCGGAGTCCCGTTTGCTTCTCTGCTGCCATACTGAGAGAACGCCGTATCATCCAGCTGTTCAGGGGGATTGTCGCTGTTTGGTTTCGTTATATTATAGTTTAGTGTATTTTGGGGTTGACGTGCACTAATTTGTGAAATACGGAAGAAATCACCCCGCGGTTGCTTCCTTCCAGCCTGTCTACCCTATTATTTGAATTGAGTTAATTTGTTTCTTTTCTTTTTCTATTGTACGAAAATTTGTATATTGTTTGTGATTTGATATGACTTTATCACTGCCTGTTCTTTTGATCATACAGTGATGTAATCAAATTGTGATTTATTGTAACTGTTTTTGAAGTTTATTCTAAGTTTGTTTTGTTTTCTTTCAGTCGCCGGGGTCCCACGGGTGAAGGGTCTCTTGTGGTGGTGGAGCTCCTCCTACGGTTGCCGTGCAACACTTTTGAAGTGTTTTGGTTGCGTGATCTAAATGCACGGTGGTGCATTTGGAACCTCGGCCCTGTAAGGTTGTATTTCTTTTGTCAGTTGTGTAATTATTAGTTATGTAAATCGTTGTATGTCATTTGTTGTTTTGTTTGTTTTGAAGCCGATGTCAGCCATGCACTAACGAGTCACTAGACCCATTCTGGTGCAACAGAGTTTGTTTTAATGTGAATCTCATTCTCTTTTTAAATATGACTTTGTATTAATAAAACTTTGTATTTTTTTCATGGTACCCACGTTTCTGCCTACCTTCTTAAGAGAGTCGAACCTGTGTGACCTAAATTCTTAGGTTTCATTCATATTTCCCGGGGTGAAATTCCCATGGGTGGCGTAGTCGAAATTCCTGTTGTCTGAAATCTGTACTACTCCGTCACACATGCAAACATCCAACTCATGGCTGATAAGTTGCTTCATCTGAAAGTAATTAGTACCAACAGAATTGACATAATGAACATAATGCACTCACTATGTTGTGAAAGTCTAACTAAAGCCTGCATGTATAGAGATTGTGTCCATTGCCAGGACAAAGAAGTACAAACTGCTGCATTTGAACCTGGTGAGCAAACACAGTGGATGGAATGGCAAAGCAAAACTGAAATCAGGGAGAAAAAGAAAGGTGGTGATAAGGTGGCATTCACTGATCACTTAACAGTGAAGGAACACATCCAAGGAACCATCCAACACTTGTTGGAAAATTTCACAGCAGCACTAAAGAACAAGTTTGGCAAACCTTCTTTTAACATTGCACATCAGTACTCAACCCTCAAAGCCCTGAAGGAAAATGTTCAAGAAAAAGAGTTAATTCTCCATGTGGACTTTGCTGAAAATTATCAGTGCAAGTATTCTTTGGAATTACAAGTCGTACATTTTGGAGACTGGCATAAGCAAGTATCCCTACACACAGGGGTTGCTTTTACGATTGATGGTGCTCAATGCGACACGATGCCTCAGCAATATGGACACATCTGAGCCCTGTACTCTCTCACTTCAAAGAGCTCATCCCGTCTCTGAACATACTGCACATGAAAAGTGATGGACCAACGACGCAGTATCGTTCAAAGAAGAACTTCTTCTGTCTCAGCTCTGTTCCATTTCAGCTAGGATATAAAAAGGTCACATGGAATTTCCTAGAGGCAGGCCATGGAAAGAGTGCAGCTGATGGGGTTGGCACAGCTTTAAAACGGAGGGCAGATGTTCTTGTTGCAGGTGGAACAGACATTCCAGATGTTCTTTGAGAAGCTGATAGAAGAGAAGTCAAAAATCAAGCTCTTCTACATCACAGAAAGTGAGATAGAAGAAAATGACAGATCTATACCAGACCAGCTTGAAACTGTATGTGGTACAATGAAAATCCACCAGGTAAGCGTGAGCACACACCACACAAGCAGTACAACAGTCCAAAGTGTTGCTTTTCTTTTAGTTTATATTTGTGTTGTGTGAAATTATGACTGTTGTGCTTTTTGTTTGTAGATTTTTACCACCAAGTCTGGCCACATCAACTGGCTAATCCTAAGCTGTTTCTGCTCAGCTCCTGAAGATTGCCTCTGCTTTGCCCCTGAGTCTGTGGTCCTCAACAAAGCACAGAAAAAGAAAACCACTATGACGACAGAGCCATGCCAAGGGATGCTCAATACAACTCCTGAAATAACCATGTCTTTGGTGGGAGAATGGTGTGTGGTCTGTTACGATGGGGAGGCCTACCCAGGTGTGGTCCAGGATGTCGATGAAGAGTCTGTCCAGGTGAAAAAAATGTGTATCATTGGGGTTAACCTTTTTTTTGGCCTCTCAAAGACGACTGTAACGACGGTTCTTGTAAGGGATGAAAGAAGACAAGGGTCGGCGTAATGGGGACTCGTACAAATTATTAATAAATAAACAAAACAAAGAAAAGGTGCGCCTCATGCGCGTTCACCGTAGTAAAACTACAGCACAGTATAAAGACACTCCTTCCCACTGGACTCAGCTCAGTTCACTTTTATCAAACTCTTCCCGATGTGTAAACTCAGTCCATTCATAAAACTCTTTCCGATGTGTAAACTACGTCCGTTTGTCAGCCAGCAGGTCGTGAGTGTTCGTACGAGTCCCCCAGTCCTTCTCTCTCTCGCTCTCTTGCACCAGCCAGCTTTTATGCGGTCTCCCCACGCAAATTACTGCAATCAGAGACAGGTGTTTGTCATTTTGCACTTGACCCACTTTCTTACCGCTCGGCTCCTCCCTCACTCTCTTGCTGCAGACTCCGCAAAACCAAGCCCCTCCCATCACATACCCCCACCGCCCGACTCAGGTCGGGGAGCTATCCGGCCTGCAGCCCCCCCCCCCCCCCTCCTTCTCCTGGAGAGGAAGTCCGCCACAGCCATCTGCGCCCCCGGCCTGTGGACCACCTGAAACTTAAAAGGTTGTAACGCCAGATACCAACGCACTGGAAAAAGGGCCACTCCAAAAAAAATCTGCCAATGGAACAAGTGAAAATTCTCTTGGTAAGATTTCTTGAAATAAGACATTATATTTAAGCCTTACAAGATAAGAGTGATCTTGAAATAAGCTGGGAAAACTCATTTTTAGCTATATTTTACTAGAATTGTGATGGTTTGCGTCTCATAATAAGCGTGTGATGCTCAAAAATAGTATTTTTCCCTCAAAAGTAGCATCTTTTTTTTGTCATCCTGTTTGTTTCAAGTGTATTTAACTTCTTTTTAGTTCTATAATTGTTACACTGTTCTAGATTTAAGTCCACCACCTACTTGAAATAAGATTAGAAACTGGCATTTTGAGACAAAATGTCTTGAAGTTAGCATTCCTGACTCGTATTAGGCAGTGTTTTGCCATACCATCATCTCGTGTATTTACCTTATTGTAAGCTCTACAAAAGTAATAGGGTTCTAGATTCAAGACAGTCACCTACTAGATTCAAGACATTAACTACTTCTTATAAGACAGAAAAAATGAAAACTAGTCTTGCATTTAACCAACTGTTTTTTATTTATTATTTAAACAGCAAATAGTCCCAGAGGACTGCATAAAAGCGAAACAGCTTAATTTTTCTCAACATTTTGGCCCACAGTATTTATGGAACTGCAATATGAAAACATAGCAGAACATGCCAAATATGTGAGCGAGTTAAGGTCACGTCCAAACATCCGACCAATGTGCCCCTCAATACACGTACAAAAGCTGTGCTTTGCACAGGCACACTCAAAGCATATAGGTACACTAAAACTGCTCCAACAGTGACATTCATTCTTAATACAAATGCTTAATATTGTAACATTCAAATGAACGGTTCTAGGCTTACATGAACAACTAGTCCCTCAATACACTATTAACCTTTGTAACATCATCATTAAGGATGCACCATACTGGACTTTTTGCCAATATGTTAATATTTAACAACTCAACTGGACAATAACCGATACCACTATGTTCACTTTTATCCCAACTTAACTGCTTAGTCAATTTACTCTTTCACAGTAGATGCGCCTAAATTAGTGACTGCATCTGCTGAACAGACAATTAGTTGTTTAAACTCAATATTAACTGAAAAGTTAAAATAAACTTAAAAATAAGCAGAATCTGCACTGAATTGTGCAAACACACAAAATATAACATCACAGGATATCGGCATGTTGGCTAATATTGTCGTAATATTGCCAAATTAACACTGGGCTAACTTAGCCAAATTCCAACCAAGAATCAATAGCAATGAACTGTAGTACCCTTGGAGGGAGAGAGGAAGTGCTATCCTACACCAAATCTGACCACTGGTTTTATTGGCCAATAAAAGCTTTCCACTCAGCCATGCTCTTCTTGTAAGACGATGTGAGATCTCTCTCATGGATTTTGTCTAAGAGGACCTCCGTCTGTATGACTGAAAGCAGAGTGGCTACACACTTTGGATAAGTCAGGTGTAGGGTATAATAGTAGGCCATAAGGTATAAAGCACTCTCGGTAAGCTTCTCTTTTGGAAAGGTGGCTATTGCCACATCTCCTACCGCTATGAGGCAGTTGGACGGACCGACAATCAGGACTGGGCAGGAGAGAGGGCGTTTCTTCAAGTAGGAATTAGGGTCTTCTGTTCCCTGTAACACATAAAACAGACATCCTTCTGTCAGGATAATGCATTTTGTTCATTTGGAACCTAGGGTAGAGGGTTGTTTACAAACATAACTTTGCAAAGCAAAATTTTGACAAAAGTTACAGTACTGAGAAAGCTCCATCTGAAAGTGCTGTTTTTAACTATCCCCAATGCATTTACTGTTTACACAAGTCTTGCCTTCCAAAAGTAGTAAAAACCAAGGCTAGTCTTGCTTGGTTATCATTAGGGTGATAAAACCTGCTACCATGTAATGCACCCATTTTTGTACATACTGTGACATAGCCAAGACATCTACCCAGTGAAAATAATCCTTCTAAAAACAGATGTTTTAGGTGTCTTTGAAGGCTTAGAACATACAGTATGTGAATAGGAAATACATTGGGAGTCGTCAGGGGCAGCACCTTCCGTTATAATTTTTTCCCGATACTGCGGTCAAAATGATCCTGCAACATTTTAGACAGCTCACATGGAGGACATGCACCAGAGCCTCACTCGGATCTCGTACCCTCTTTGGAGGAGCAGACGTGGAGGGGAACAGTGATGGCAGCACACGTAGGATCTCAAGAGCCTGATCAGCTGTACAGGCAAAGATTCATTACTTTAAAACTTGGACAAAGTGCACAAGGTCAAATCTGATCAAAAGGTATACAACAGACACAATGCTTAAAAAAAAAACATTCAGTAAATAACGGGATAGCCATCATAGATGAAAAAGAAAGATGACAAAACACTTGCTCATGTACTTCACAATTAACATGCCTGAAGGTCCACCCTAAACCCTATTCACTAATAACACCAAAACAGCATTCCCTACCTTTGTCCATTCCCATTGGGGGTTTCAGCGCCTTTTTCCATACACCAAAAAACTGCACATTCTGGCAGAAGTCATGCCATCTTCCCTTCAGTTCATCGATGAAGTTGGTATTATCCTTATCCAAAATGCGTTGAAGCTCCTACCATCACCTATGAAATATCAAATATACCAATACAGACATTTGAATGCATAATTTAAGAGGATATTGGTATTTTAAACATTGTGTGTGATACCATGGTTTTAATCATCCACAGTCAATAATGACTCACATGTCCAACATCCTTGAAACAAGGATATGCTTCTAGAACCTTCTCATGTCTGTCCTCCTCGCGAACTGTATTTGAATCAATGAATGCTCTTCTGGCTACAAATTCCAAATCCAAGAGATGAGAGACATCCTGGTGGTTTGGATTTTTTCTTTTATACAAAATTTGTAGGGTCTTGTAGTGCTTGGCCAAGGTTGCTGGACTGGTGTCTGGACTGTCAACACCTTCAGAATTGTTAGCTGTAAGACACAAAAATACATAATTAATATTGCTCAGTTTAAAAAAGTTCATCTCATGTTGTTGCATTAAAAAAAAAAAACACTGCCATAAAAATCATACACCAATTTTAGCTTAAACTTTCATGGAATTAAATATTTTAACAAAAATCAGCCCTGATCCTATTTGGTAAACTTTTTTTATAACTAAATATAGTAAACAAAACAAACTCATCAACTTTAAGATGAACTGCCCACAACTCTTTGATATTAAATACAAATCATAGGTGCAATTAAACTTTAAATAAAGTGTTGCTGAATAATTTTTCAATCTCATGTTATTGCTTTACTTCATCAATCAGTTTATAATATCTGAATATTTTATATTGAACTATACTATTCATAATAAATTAATATCCTACAAAATTAAAAGGAAGTAACTAGTTATGTGTTAATTTGTTCCCCAGTACATTTTTGCCATGTCTGCTTATTATACTGCGTTTAATGGGCTTGTTTTGCTCTTTTTGTGATATCTGGCAACCTGGAGCTTTAATCGAGAGAAGTTCAAGTTCAGAAGTGACTAGAAGGAGCAGTATGAACCGAACAGCAGCTACTGTTTGTGTTGACTAAGTAGTTTAAGTTATACACACCTTATAACTGCGTCATTATTTGACCATAGCCCGGTGAACACTGACACACCGCGCTCCCTCTCAGTGCGTGTGCACGCGCGCGTCTTTTGCATCAGTAAAATGTGATCGGCTAATTTGAGTGTCAAGTTGTAATCACGTATCGAATCAAATGAAGATTGCAATGACTATATTGACAGAAATGGGAGATTAATAAACATTCTGAAACAATAAAAACATTCAACATTTAAAACATTAAAAAATTCAGATTGCGATTATTCCTCTGCAAAGCAGCGCAGCTCTTCATTAAGATCATGACTGACTGTGAGTGTACAGGCGATCACCTCGTTCAGATAATGTTGCACAATTAAAATGACACACATAGTACAATATAAGTCTAAATAAACTGTTTTAAAGATTGACGTTTAATGTAAGGTTCAAATAAGTTTAATTTCTTGTCTAAACTGCGTCTGGCCATTATTTTCTGACAGCCACGCGGGGAGACTGGGCGGAGATTTAAATTACGTTCACCTGTGAATGCAGACACGATCTGGATTGCGTTTATATTACACTGAGATCCGATCACAATGCGTCCTCGACTCCCTCCGAACCTGGACACGCTGATCGGATAACATTCCCATCAGAAGCGCGTTTACACTCGTCTTTTCAATGTGTATGTGGACAACATCAGGATACAGGTCGCATGTTAATACCAAGTGTAAACGCAGCCTCATATGGTCATGCAATCACATACAATAGCATGTAGGAACACAAATCCACCCCTACAAAGAGCACACCCCCACTACACACAGTAATGAAGCAGTTAGACAAACTCACCATCAGGACTGGACAGGGCAGAGGGTGCTTCTTCAGGTAGGCTTTGGGATCTTATTTTCCCTTCAACACATAGCACAGACATATTTCTGATAGGATAATGTACTTTAAGGATCATTTCAGTATTTTGGAACCAAAAATTACATTACATTAAATTAAAAATAGCAAAAATGCCACTAATAAGACACATGGGTTTTAAATACATAACATTATTTGATATGCTGGAGAGGTTATAGAAAGTAATGTTGCACAGTAGACTGATACTAAAAGGTACTGCAGTATCCAGCTGTTCAAAATGATAAAATACCAGCTTTTTATTAATACCAGATTTCTGCTAAAACTACATTTGTACTGTTTTATCATCAATTTATTAACATTATTGTAGAAATTAAGTGTAAATACCTATCCTCTGATGTCCAATTTAAAGCCTTTTACTTCTGTCATGTCAGGAATGTCATCTTGACCAATAAAGTGGGTTTATTACGTTGAAACTCACCTTCTAACTCACTTTCTTTACTGTCTGAGCTTGGGGTGCCACTTCCTTCTGTGGACAGATCTAGAATGACTGTTGAGTCACTTGAATCTATTTCATCCGTGTCTGTTGCTTGCTCAAGACAGCGCCTCTTTGTAGAGCTGCAAAGATTAGTCAGTTAATCAATTAGTTGTCAACTACTTGAATATTTTCTAGCTTCTTTAGTCCTCTATGACAGTGAAATTAACTTCTTTAGGTTGTGGACCAAACAAGACTTTTGAGGACATCACCTTGGACTATATATTGACCAGACAACTGATCAATTAATTTTAAATGATTAACAGATGAAAATAATCATTAGTTACAGCTCACCTCTTTGAATGTCTCCCATCTGGAGTTCTTTTTTGGGGGGATCTCACATTTTGCAATCTTTTGTATAGCTGTGTGTACACAGTGATCTGCACAAGACATTTAATACATTTTTCAAATCGCTACTAAAAATGTCCAACATGAAACAGTCATCAACTGGATGCATTTCACTTACCCATGTATGTAGGCCTTGGTCCTGCAGCATGGGGTAGTACAGTACTATTCTCTTTGCCATTGCTGTAATTTCTGGCTTTGACGGGTATCTGTGAGATTCTGCATCCCCCTTTGCCCTCAGGATTGCAATCATACTGGTCATGGTGTTTCGAATGAGCCGGCATCTGAGCTCCTTTGACATCTGGCAGTTGCGCTGTTCACCTCTCTTCGACAACTCAAAGTACTGTTGTCGGACTTGCTCAAGTTCTGTGTCGGTGTGCAATACATATTCTGGAAAGGATAACTTTACAACCTTTTCAGGGGTTGTGTACTTTGGAGGACTTGCCTTCACAGGAGTGGATGTCTGTCGCATGGGTGATGCATTAAAGGAGGAACTGCCCGATAATTTTGAGTGTTCTTGACCAGACTCCTGTAAAATAAAAGATAACTACTGCAAAAAGCAACATTTTTTGTTTTTTTGTGACAACACAAAATGCAATGTAGCATTGACAGCTCTGCACAAGTATAAATAAGCAATGTTCCATTTTAGGGGTGAAATCACTTACATCAACTAACTGAACACCTATCAATTAATCTAAACTGAATTGAACACACATGTAGACTACCATGCCTGCTCCAAAAACACTGTACTGTTAGCTCAATGTGCTGCTGCCAACTTAAATAGGTGGTTAGTTTAGGCCACTTAACTAAGAAACTGACCTCCTCCGATGCACCATGACAGGCACGCCAGACCGCTTTTCTACGTAAAAAGTTCTCTGGGCCTGGGAAAAGATCCCGCAAGTCTTCACGAGACAGGGTGCTCATCATTGTCTCTGTGATGTTTGCAGCTATGAAAACATTGAAAGACAAACATAGCTAGATGAAACAGTGCCCTAAATGAAACAGCATACTATTAGAAGTTGACACTTCGTTCAAATTAGGTAGCTAGTAACCAGCTTAGTATAAAACGTCTCAGGTTACTATTGTAACCATAGTTCCCTGAGAACAGGGAACGAGACGATGCGTCCATCGACGCCATGGGAACGCCCCCAGCGTGACTGCGTCTGAAGCATCTATGTCAACTAGTCCAATGGAAAGAATGAGCGTCACGGGCGGGTGACGTCATGACCAGGATATGATAAAAGCACATCCGGTGCAAACCGGCATTAGCTTCGAAAATTGCCGAAGCAAGCCGATCACAGGGATGCAGGAAGTATGGCAGGGTGACGCATCGTCTCGTTCCCTGTTCTCAGGGAACTATGGTTACAATAGTAACCTGAGACGTTCCCTTACGAAGGGAACTCAACGATGCGTCCATCGACGCCATGGGAACGAGAATACCCAAAGCGCCAGACTTTCAAATGCCTGAGTGTCAGCCTGTTGTCACACTGCACCAAGCACCTGGGATCCTGGGGCAGCATCCAGGTCCAAGCTGTAAAACCTCATGAGTGTGAGCGGTGAGGACCAGCCCGCCGCATCACAAACGTCTTGGAGAGAACTCCAGATAATACGCTTAGAAGCCATACTCCTAGTGGAATGAGCCCTGACCACCAAATGGTTGGCCAGAAGACTCACAAGCAAGAAGAATAGTCTCGACTATCTATATGCTCAATAGGTTGGATTTTCTCGACAGAGAAGTCCGATGAACATAAGTGTCCAGTGCTCGCACTGGCACAAGAGGTTCAGCTTTTCCTGGTCCGAAAAATGGGGGAGGACAGAAACCTGCAGCACAATAGGCCTCGGAATAATGGTAGGCACCTTTGGAACATATCCATGTTTCGGGTAAGATTGCCTTGGCCATCCCGGTGCACTCAAGGCAGGTGGGGACCGAAAGGGCCTGAAGGTCTGACTCTTATAGGGACGAAATAGCTAGCAGAAAATAGTCTTAAAAGAAAGGAACTTCTCTGAGACCAAATCTAAGGGCTCGAAGGGAGCCCCAGATAGGCCTACTAGAACTATTGCAAGGTCCCAAGCCAGCACCTTAGTGCAAGTTGCATGCCTCAGCCTCAAAGTGCCACGAAGGAAACGAGTGATCAGGGGGTCTCGACCCAAAAATGTACTACCCACCAGGGCGTGGAAAGCCGCAATGGCCGCCACACATATTATACCTTAAGCGTGGAAGGACATAGACCTGATACAAAGCGTTCTTGCAGAAACTCGAATACTGTGTTTACTGAACAGTTAACCGGATCCCACTGACGCTGGTAACACCAAGAAGTGAAAAACTCTCGAAATAGTGAATATAGTTTCCTAGTAGCGGGAGCTCTGGAGCTTAGAATGGTCTAAACAACCTCGGTTGAGAGACCACTCTCTATGAGTTGGGCCCCCTCAGAGGCCAAACCCACAGTTCCCAAATCCCCTGCCGGGGGTGCAATATTGCATCCCCTGCCTGAGACAGAAGGTCTCTCCTGATCGGGACCTCCAAGGGAGGTCCGTCGAGGAGAAAAATTAGGTCCGCAAACCAAATTCAGCTCGGCCAGGGTGGTGCTACTAAATAGGCTTATTCCATCCTGGCGGATTCACTCCAGAACTCCTGGGAGCAGAGCAACGGAGGGAAATGCGTACAGACGTAGCCTCGGCCACGTCTGCACCATAGCATCCAGCCCCGAGGGGACTGGTTGAGTGAGGGATAACCAGAGTGGACAGTGCGTCGTATGCTGAGACGAGAACAAATCCACTTCTGCCTGGCCGTAAAACTCCCATATTTGCTCCACCGCCTCGGGGTGGAGTCCCCTGGCCTCAGCCCCTGCCTCGACAGGGTGTCTGCTCCAATATTCTGGCCCCCCCCGGAATATACACTGCCCTCAGACAGCGTAATTTCTTGAGGGACCAAAATAAGAGGCCACCAACGTGTTGTCTGTGGGTCAAGAACCAGAGTTTCCTCCATATAACCAAGGCGCGGGGATACTGCCGCGTGATCTTGATCGTAAGGAGTGGGTTTCCCCTCAGGGAGAACCCTCTGGTCCTGAGCCACCTCTGTAAAGGTCTCACGTACAGCAGGTCAAAGGGTATCACATTGGACGCTGCTGCCCTGAGGCCTAACAGTCACCAGAACAACACATGATGGCCCCTCAGGTCTGGGAGGAGATGTCTCAACGCATTGAAGACGACCATCATCTCTAGGCAATTCATGTGCCAAGAGAGATGATGACTCCTCCACAAGCCCTGAGCTGAGCGGCCTTCCAATACCGCTCCCCAGCCGGTGAGGGAAGCATCTGTCGAGATCACAACTCGATGGCAAAGAGCTCCCAACACCGGACCCTGGGTTAAGAACCAGTGTTTCCTCCATATAACCAAGGTGCGGAGACACCGCCGCGTGATCTTGATCATACGAAGTGGGTTTCCCCTCGGGGAGAACCCTCTGGTCCTGAGCCACCACTGTAAAGGTCTCATGTACAGCAGGCCAAAAGTTATCACGTTGAACGCTGCTGTCACAAGACCCAACAGTCTCTCTAACTGTTTTACAGTGCGTGACTGGCCTAGCCTCAGCTCTTTTGTGGCTGTTAGGATAGCAGCTACACGAACGGGCGACAGAGTGGCCCGCATCGTCACTGAATCCCATACCACACCAAGGAAAGTGGTTCTCTGTACTGGAGAAAGCACACTCTTCTTGGCATTGAGCCTCAACCCCAACATCTGCATAGGAGCGAGAACGACACCTCGGTGCCGAACCGCTAACTGTTCTGATTCCGCTAGAATCAGCCAGTCATCTATGCAATTCATAATGCATATGCACTGCAGCCTGGCGGGGCCAGAGCTGCGTCTACACGCTTCGTGAATGTGCGGGGTGATAGAGCTAGACCGAAAGGAAGTGCCTGATACTGGTGTTCTTTGCCCCAAAGAAAACCTCAGGAACCTCCTGTGCTGAGGGAGGATGGAGATATGGAAGTATGCGTCTTTTAGATCTATCGTGACAAACCAGTCCTCGGATCTGATTTGTGTCACGATCTGTTTGAGTGTCAGCATTTTGGAATTGAGTTCCAGCACCAAACACTCCAACAGACGAAGATCTAGTATGTGACGCAGCTCTCCATCCTTTTTTGGAACAATGAGATAACGACTGTAAAGACCCGACGCAATGTCGGGTGAGTACACCTGCTCTATAGCTTCCTTTGCTAACAGGGCCTTTACCTCTTGCTCCATTACCAGAGCCTGCTCGGGATGCACCACTGTGGGCAGCACCCCGTTGTAACGAGGAGGACGAGAACCAAACTGGATTCTGTATCCTTTCTCTACAATCTGCAGGACCCAATGAGAAATATTCGGCAGAAGCTTCCACGCTGCCAGAAAATTTACTAAGGGAACCAGCCTCTCGAGGCTGGTCTCTGGTGTTATCGAGACAGCCAATTCCGGAGCCTGAAACATAATGGCAGGAACTACCTGAACTGGCCGCTCTAAGGCCCCCCTCAGAGGGCGCGAAACCGATGCTGTGCCGCAGCATAGCATCAGCGACTCGCTGGAGACCGCTGCGCCCTGAAGCACCGAGGGTGGCAGGGTTGGCAGAACGGTCTCGTGAGGACCCCGAAATGGAACGGGCACCGTAAAATGAGGTGTACACCGCTCCACTTCGGTCGGGGCTGTCCTCACAGGCCTGATGCGTGAACATCAGGACCTTTTTTTCTTTTGAGCCGCAGCCTTCTCAGCGTGAAGAACGGTCCTCGGATCCGGCTTCTGCTTTGAAGGCTTTGGCTGCTGTGTTGTGTATGAGAAACTAGACGGCTGGAGCTGCTCACGCCCAGCAGCCCCAGGGGGTTGGACATAGCGAGGGAGAGATTATCTTGTATCTTTCTCTATGATTCCCATCAAATTGAGCCAGAGGTGTCTCTCAGTGACCACAAGGGCTGCCATCCCTGAGAGATAAATCTGTGGCCCGACGGAGTTCTCAAACCCCATCGGGCCAAACTCCCTCACTTCTGTCCAAATACCGCAGCAGGTCAGCCTGATATGCTTGTAGCACTGCTATGGTGTGCAAGCAGGCCCATGCTAGACCCACTGCCATATATGCTTTTCCCACTAGATTAAAAAATAGTTTTCTTTAATGGTTTAGTGAGAGAAGCCGACGCCTTCAGGTACAATACTGAACCGGGAGACAGATAGCTCGCAAGCGTCTGTTCTACCCGGGGTATTGCCCCATAGCCATACCCTCTTAACCCCCAAATATCTGAATATACATGAATGTGGGGGCTAAAAGACAAGAGGAGTAAGGCTTTTTCCATGATCTAGACAGCTCGCTGTGCAGATCGGGAAAAATGGAAGGCCCCGTGATGGAGGTGGAAAAACAGAGGGAAGGAAACTCGTTTAATCTATTTTATTTTTAGGACGAGTGCCCCCTTATTTCTGCTGGCCATAAATATTTAATTTATCTACAGCCTTAGTAAACACTTCCACCAGCTTATTATTTATATATATATATTTTATATATATTCACTTTATTTTATATATAATATATAAACTATCATATATATATATATATATATATATATATATATATAGGTTATATATATTTCTCATACGCTGGGGAAAGAGATGGCAAATTCACTTCCCCCATGATTGTGTCACTTTCAATGCCCAGCACATCTACCTCCTCGGAGGTAGAGCACTGAAGCATTGATTTCTCTCTCTCCCCGGGCGGAAGAGACCGCAGCGCGGGCTTCCGAGACCGGCGAGAGAGCACTGGATCCCTCGTGGAAAGGGAGGAGATAAGATCCGCGGACCCGTCTCCAACCCCGTAAAGAGATCCTATTCGCGATCCACAGGAATGCATTCTCCGCGCTGCCTCGGCAGACGCGGGACCTGTCACCCTGAGAATTGCGAGCCCGGCCACTTTCCTCGAAAAGTGACAGGCGGGAGCGGAGCATGCGAAGCGAAAGCTTCTCACAATGTTGGCAATCAGCCCCCTCGGAGGCTGATACCGCATGCTCTACTCCCAAACCCATCACACAAAGCTCGTGTGTGTCCCTACTCGTTAAATAGCGCGAGCAGGGAGAACACAGAGTTTGTGCAATTGTTTAGTTTCCATAAATATATATATCAGACAGACAACAGTAAATATAACAGACAGTTTGACACAGATCGCTTGCTGAGGCAACAGAAGCTAATGCCGGTTTGCACCGGATGTGCTTTTATCATATCCTGGTCATGACGTCACCCGCCCGTGACGCTCATTCTTTCCATTGGACTAGTTGACATAGATGCTTCAGACGCAGTCACGCTGGGGGCGTTCCCATGGCGTCGATGGACGCATCGTTGAGTTCCCTTCGTAAGGGAAATGTAGATACCCCATTGGCTGCTGTTGCATGTCATATAGACGTTACTAGTATAACTACAGGGTTCGTAAGCACTTTCAAGGTCCATGGAACCCGTTTATTTCAATGGCTTGCGCAGTACGAGGACGTTTTGTTGCCGAGTCGACCAAAGCGGAGCGCAGCATTGGAGCTCGAGCGCACGCCGAGGTCAAAGTTAAAGAGTGTTTTCTTTTTTTTCTTCTTTTTATAGGCTTTATGCCGAGCGTCACGTGACCAAGCCGGAAAACAGGTCACATCGCTTCCGATTCAGGTCTTTTGTATGTGCTTCATGAAATTTTTTGCGGTTTTACTCAAGATAACTTAAAAGGAGCACGCAAAAATGAGCACAACCAATGTCCCTCGCATGTGCAGATTGATATTTAAAAGTTTTTTAATTTTTCTTCTTCACACTAACGTTTAGATATTTAAACAGCATAAAACACCAATAACAAAGTGAACTTAGTAGGTTAGCTGATTACCTTAAAAATCAATAGATATCGTAGTTAGTTCTTACGGCCGTTAACACTTTCTCTGACAAGCGGATGCAATGAGACCTGTTTTCCGGTTTGGTCACGTGACGCTCGGCATAAAGCCTATTAATGCCAAGGTATCAACTTTTGCCGCTGCGCTCTGTGACGATTACCCGCGCGGCCAATAAAAACGGGGCATCCAAACAAGCACGAAAATTAAAATGAAAGCTCCGCCTACTTCATTTAATAAACAAACTATTCAGTCAGATAGGTATTTGTTGTGAAATAAAGTTACAATTTCAAGCATTTTATCCAGAATTTAAGCATTTTCAAACCTTGAAAAGAGCTGCCACCAACTAAGAATTTTTCCAGTGACCAACAATTGTCATTTAAAATAACATACCGGGAGTCGAAAATTCATTTTGCTATTGGTCTGAACACAACATACTATACAACATTATCCCCAAAGCGCCATTCAGTTCCTACAGTTCACCGACCACACACTTCACACAACAGGTGACAGAAGGAGCGTGATGTGACAAATAGGAGAAAGAATTTGAGGCCCACAGTGCTGTAGCGGGGCCAGCGCTAGGAAGCAACTAAGTTAGCTTCTTTCTTCTTCTTTTTTTAGCTTCAATTAGGCCTCTGCATTCATACGTTCATATATGATAAAGAAAAATATTTGCATACATTACCCCTTAAAATCGACACTGCGACATCATCCAATTCTTCCATGCTGTTGGCTGACTTGGTTAACGTTAGCTAATTAGCTCCGTTAACGTTAGTTTGCCTCGCTGTCTCTGTTCGGCTGCAACGATACACAAACACATTGAAACGTCGACAAAAGTCAATGGGTGTGCGTGTGTGCGATATGAACTACAAAGAATGAGCATACAGCACTTTAATTTAACTTACTTGGCTTGCAATGAAACACGTCAATCCAAGTTCAAATCCAAGTCGGTCCCATACCGTCCGTTAGTTTACGCCCACATTCTCATTTTGCAGCAGCTAGCTGGCGGGTGTAACCATAGTAACGAGTTTTTACGGCAGTCTTGCTCGACCGACCTGTGAGCAGTTTACCGTTCTCTTGCCTGTGACATATTTGCTTCCAACATGATTTGGCGTTGCTTCATATGCTACATATTTGTGGCATTGACTCTGAAACAACTTTTGAGTCACATTAACACCATGCACAGTCGAAGCCCTGACTTTCGCGTCGTGTGCGGGATTGATGGCTGTCCAAGTGAGTACAGGGTGTATAACTCCTTCTACTATCACGTGAAGCGGACACACGCGCATCATCTTCTCCACGTTGAAGCGGCGGAGGATGAAGAACCGACTCGCCACGGTTTACCTGGAGCAGGTGAAAGGACAGCCACAAACGACCAAACTAATGCAAGCCCTGTGGCTGAAGCAGAGGGCTCAAGCATCGTCGTTCCAGCGGTAAGTTGTTAACGTTACACAAGCTAAAATTTTACGTAACATTTATTTAGGTCAACTGTGCCTGATCCAAGCGCGTCCACTACACTGTTTTTTTTTTTTTTGTCAATGACAGGCTCAGGTTGTAAGATAAAGTAATAGCAGTGTTGAAAGTAACTTAATGTGTTAATTCCACAACTTTTGTCAGTAACGAGTAATAACGCAAAAACAACTTGCCTACTGAGATAGTTTTATATTCAGTAATTGGTAAATTAATTGACATTGAATTCACTTGATTATTAGTTTAATTAGTTTAGTTTAATTATTAGTTATGTAACTTAATTCAGTTACCAGACTTCATTGAAAAAAAAATCAGTAACGGTAATGAATGTTAGTCATTTAAACAACAAATTAAAAATTACAGGTTATCCTTCAACAGTTTGAATCAAGCATAACTTACAGGCCGTAATATGTGTATTATTAGCTTATCATTCACAAAGTTGTAACTGGCAGATTAGACATGTCTTCATGACAGTGTGTGACAGGAAGTTGTCTCATAGCTTATTGGAATACAAGTTCAGTTCAAAGGTCTTTAGTAATGTTAATTTATTGGCAAGAGAGCAAGTGAAGGGATACAATTTAGTATGTGTGTCAATCTTAACACTCATGAAGTACAGATTTTTTCTTATGCTGTCAAAGTCATTGTTTTTTTTTGTAGTACTGTTTTGTTTTTATTAGTTTTTGTTTTTGTTGTTATTTTACATACTCAAAATAAAGACACCAATCAGTAAAAATACACCCATCTTGTACCTTTTTATAGGAAGAAATCTAGCTAGCTAACCCAGGTAGTTGTCAGATTGTCTGGTGGTGCTATACAAATTGCCAGTATATTTTCCCTAATTTAATAGATATGTTTGTTGTTCTCTTTCAGAGTGGATTTCAAGAAGATGGAGAGGGTCGCATGAATGTTGACCTTTCTAAACATGCAACTGCATTTCTTCTTCAAGCCAGAGAAACCCATCGACTGACACAGGTAATTTATGCCATTGATTTTCCATTTAATTATATTTCATTTTTATTAGCAAGCTTAAAAGCTATAAGCTTAAACTGTAGAAAGACTTAGCCACTGTTCAGACCTGGCATCTTGTTTGATCCGATCACAGATGAACAGCTAAAGGTATGTCAGAGAAACACGCTTCTTCAGTGACCACTTGTGATCGGATCTCACTTCCCCGCTATATATGCAAATATACACATACTTTGCTTACAAAATCTGCCCATCCACTATAATTTGTTGAGCATGAGCTAAGAATAGAGACAACATAATACACCCAGCACTTACAGTTTTATTTAGCACTGTCCACTTGTGATCCTATTGCTCAAAACACGTTTTAAGACCAAGTGTAAACAAGGTCTTAAAACTGCAGAAGGAAATATTATTTCATGATAGTTTTGCTGGAAATAGCCTATTTTAATAATTGCATGACACTAACAATATGTAATTGAAGGGTTATTTCTAAAAAATAAAATAAAAGACTGCATTTTTATATGAATTTTATAATGTATCATTTTTTTTTTTTTTTTCTATTCCCCAGAGAGCGGTTAACCAAATGGTGAGTGGAGTCCAGCAATATCAGGCTGCGTTATTGGAGCACCTAAAACAGCAAATGAGCAACATGATTGAGAGACATTCTGGGGACCTGGATCAACTAAAGAGTGATGCAATGGGGATATTTGACCAGTTTGTTGACCCTTTCTGTCAAATTGCTTCCACCCATTTGCAGGATAAGACCATCAAAGAACTGTTAAAACCAATTGAACCAGAGATTGTTGTCGCAAAACAAACAGTATGTTATGTGAAAAATGGAGACTCCAGAGTTCTTACCATTAAGGACCATTATTTTCATTATATACCGTTGGTGAAAAGTTTGGAGCAGCTGCTATCACATCCAAGAATAATTGCAATGATTGATAAGAGGCCACAGACATGCAAGGATGGATTTTTTCTTGATTTCATTGATGGAGACATTTTTAAGTCGCACCCACTGTTTTTGAAATTTCCCACAGCATTGCAGTTGGTTTTATATACAGATGAAATTGAGCTATGCAATCCTCTTGGATCTCGGGCAAACAAAAACAAATTGTTATTGATTTATTACACCTTAGGTAACATCAACCCTAAATACAGATCAAGACTTGCTGCCATTCGTCTGCTTGCCATGGTAAAATCAAAAGATCTTTCCCATTGTGGTATTGATGAGATATTTGAGAGGATTAACCGTGACTTAACTGAGCTGTGTGAAGGTGTCCAGATTGTCACTGCAAATGGTGAGAGGACCATTTATGGGGCACTTATGTCTGTGTGCGGAGACACTCTAGCTCAGCATGAAGTGGCTGGATTTAAGATAGGAGTGGGATTTGCCTACAGTAAATGCAGGCACTGCGATTGCAACTTTGAAGACATGCAGGAGCAATTTAATGAAGATATGTTTGTTAAAAGGACAATGGCAAGTCATAACAGGCAATGTAATGACATTGAAAAGGCGAATACTGACTTTCTGAAAGACAGTCTTAAAATGACATATGGCATAAACAGGAGAAGCAAATTAACAGAATTTCCTCACTTTGATATTATCAATCAAACCCCACAGGACATCATGCATGTCATTCTTGAAGGTGTTGCCCCATATGAAATCAAATGTGTTTTCAAGCATCTTGTGCTTTCAGGGCATATGGACTTAGACGCATTCAACAGTGCAATTATTTGTTTCCCTTATTCTCCTGTGGATGCAAGGGATAAGCCTTGCCCCATATCTGTCAATACACTGTCATCAAATGACAATAAATTAAAACAGTCAGCTGGGCAGATGCTGATTTTGTTAAAGATCCTGCCATTTCTCATTGACAAAATTGGAGAAAATGATTACATACAAATGCTACTTAAGTTGTTAGAGATAGTCAAAATTCTGTTTTCACCTATTATTGCTCTCTCAACTCTTACAAGGCTGAAACTTTTAATAGAGCAACATTTAAAACATTTCAAACAACTGTTTCCAGATGCAAATATTATACCTAAACAGCATTACTTGCTGCATCTTCCTTCTCAGATTAAGGCACTTGGTCCTACAGTGAGGCATATGTGTATGCGCTTTGAGTCAAAGCATTGCTTTTTTAAGCAGTGGGCTTTGAAAAGTAGTTTTAAAAATATCTGCAAGTCTCTTGTGAAGCACAACCAACTTTATGAATGTAGTCAGAATGTGCATGAGAAACATCCAATTTGTTCAAGTGAAGTTGACATGGGCCCAGCCTCTGAGGTTAAAAATGTTCACTATGTAGAAGGAAAGATTAGAGACTTCTTAGGAATAGAGCACGTTGAACATATAGTTTCAGTACAGTGGATTACGCAACATGGAAATAAGCATACATGTGGAAAATCTTTGGTTATTTCTAATGTCATCAATGATATTCCAGAGTTTGCACTTGTGAAAAACATCTATATTTTAAATGCGTCAGTCTATTGTTTTGAATGCGAACCTCTCTCTACAGTTGGGTGGAATGATAGTTATTTAGCTTATGAGGTAGAAGTTCCTGACCTAGCTCAAGCTAATATTTTAATTGATGCTGAAAAGCTTGTAGATTATACACCATACTACTATGTAAACTTTAATAATACCAAGTACATTCCACTGAAGTATGATCTCACAGACATCATCAAACATCATTCTTGAGTCTGTACTGAGTGTGGGTATTTGGGAGCAATTTATTTTTTTAAGCACCGACTGTATGACAGCATTTATTTTTACTTTTACTTTATTTTTTCACACCACATGGATTGATGAAATGTAAGAAAAATAGCCACACTGTACTGTGCATTGTGAGTTGAGTTGGGCATGACCTGCCGTTTTCAATAAAGCAGATCTGTTGTCTCAATTCAAGTTGTCTATTTCTTGAAACAAGACGATTCATCTTTTACAAATAACACAGCAGCTTAAAAACCTTATGACATGTCAAAAAAGCTTGTTTCATCTGAAATATGACTCAAAACAAGATGTTTTCAAGACGGTTTCACTTAACAAGATATTCAAGATGCACTGTCTAAAAACAAGCTCCTTTATCTCACTTAAATCTTGCTTTTTAGGTGATTTTGTCTTATATTAAGTGTGATGAGATATTTTAACTAGAAACTAGATAAATATACTTGGGAAGATTTTGAGTTTTTGCAGTGCGGGTGATCCTCGCGTTGGTATCTTTCATGCGGTGGAGCCATTGGAGGGGAGCATGGTCCGAACAGAGGGTGAATTCCCGTCCCAAGAGATAATAGCGGAGAGTGAGAACAGCCCATCTGATGGCAAGACACTCTTTCTCAATGGTGCTGTACTTAGTCTCTCTCTTAGAGAGCTTACGACTAATGTACAGCACCGGCCGCTCCTCACCCTCTATCTCCTGGGACAGGACTGCACCCATCCCCCTGTCCGACGCGTCTGTCTGCAAAATAAAAGGGAGAGAAAAGTTAGGAGCCTGTAAGAGCGGTCCGCCACACAGAGCAGCTTTATCTGGGTAAAGGCCTGCTGACACCGCTCCGTCGACTGGACGGTATCTGATCCATCCTTTTTAGTTAGATCAGTCAGCGGGCTAGCGAGGTCCGAATAATTAGGCACAAACCTTCTGTAATATCCCGCTAGCCCCAGGAACTGTCTAACCTCCTTTTTGGTCTTAGGTCTCGGACAGGTCGCAACTGTTGCAGTCTTATCAATTTAGGGACGCACCTGTCCATGACCCAAGTGGAAGCCCAGATACCTAACCTCCACACGCCCAATCGCACATTTCTTTGGGTTGGGCGTGAGCCCAGCTCCTCGCAGCGCTCCGAGGACAGCCCGCAAATGCTGCCTATGACGCTGCCAATCATTACTATAGATGATAATATCATCCAAGTAGGCAGCGGCATATGCAGCATGCGGCCGGAGAATTCTGTCCATCAGGCGCTGAAAGGTTGCCGGAGCCCCGAACAAGCCGAAAGGAAGAGTGACAAATTGGTGTAATCCAAACGGCGTTGGAGTTAAGGGGATCTGCCAATATCCCTTTGTTAAATCCAGCGTCGAATAAAATCGAGCGCTGCCGAGCCGATCAAGCAACTAGTCAACCCGAGGCATTGGATAGGCGTCGAATTTCGACACAGCATTCACCTTGCGATAATCGACACAGAACTGGACCGAGCCGTCAGGTTTTGTTACCAAAACTATCGGGCTTGCCCAGTCACTGTTGGATTCTTCTATTACTCCCATGTCCAGCATAGCCTTCAATTCTTCTTGAACTACTTTCTTTTTATGTTCAGGTAAGCGATATGGCCGGCTGCGCACTACTACACCCGGCTCTGTCTAAACGTGGTGCCGAATGAGATCGGTTCGGCCGGGCAGGGGCGAGAACACATCAGCAAACTCCGTTTGTAAATTACGTATATCAGTGATTTGGAACGGCGAGAGGTGGTCTCCACCAGTGGCCAGAGCGAGTGATTGAGACTTTGAATTCGCCTCTGGACCAAGATCCTCCTCCCCACTCACTACCGTTGCCAACATCACTGACTCCGCCTCGTTCCATTTTTTAAGGAGATTGAGGTGGTAAACCTGATGTGTCCCTCCCCTATCTGTACGAACGACCTCATAGTTGAGATCCCCAACTCGCCGTGTGACCTCAAAGGGTCCTTGCCACTTCGCGAGTAATTTTGAACTGGACGTGGGGAGTAATACAAGTACTTTATCTCCCGGTGCAAATTCGCGTAGTCTAACCCCCCTGTTGTACAGCCGACTTTGTTTGTCCTGGGCCTGTAACAAATTCTCCATAGACAGCCGCCCAAAATTGACGCCCATAAAGAAGCTCGAAGGGGGAAAACCCCGTGGAGGCTTGGGGGACCTCGCGTACAGCGAACAAGAGGGTTTCTAGCCACTTATCCCAATTTTTGGCGTCTTCCTGTACGAACTTCCGAATCATTGACTTCAACGTGCGATTAAAGCGTTCGACCAGTCCGTCTGTTTGTGGGTGATAGACGCTGGTGCGAACCGATTTAATGCCCAATAACTCGTAAAGTTCGCGAATAGTACGTGACATAAACGCCGTGCCTTGGTCGGTGAGAATCTCCTTTGGGATTCCCACCCGGGAGATTAACTGAAACAGTGCGCTCGCTACGCTCTTGGCGGAAATATTGCCAAGCGGCACTGCTTCTGGATATCGCGTTGCATTATCCACTAGGACTAATGCAAAGCGATGCCCTCGTGCTGATCGTTCTAATGGCCCGATGAGGTCCATGCCAATTCTCTCGAAGGGGACCTCTACTAAGGGAAGGAGGCACAATGGTGCTTTTGGGTTGGCCGGTGGGTTTACCAACTGACATTCGCGACAAGACGCGCACCACTTGCGCACGTTCTCGTGAATGCCCGGCCACAAAAAACGGGTCATTAGACGATTTAGTGTTGCTGTCTGCCCTAAATGCCCAGCCATTGGATTACAATGAGCCGCCTGGAAAAGCATTTCCTGACGGCTCTTCGGAACTAATAACTGCGTTGTATCTTGTTTTGTCTGGGCGTCCTGGGTCACCCGATACAACTTATCTTTTATAATTGCGAAATAAGGATATGAAAGAGGCCGGTCGGGGTGGAGAGGCTGCCCACTGATCGTGCGGACCTGATCAAAGGCATTTTTAAGCGTTTCATCTCGGGACTGCTCCAGAGGAAAGTCATCACGCTCAGAAAGATCTTGTCTTTCAATACCGTTCCGATCCTCTGGTGCAGGTTCCGATGGTCCCGGTAAAGCCTCTCCCACCTGAGCGACCGCTCTCCTCCCCCGCTTCCTTTTAAGCCCAGAAACACCCGCACATAAATGTCCCAATAAAACTTTAAACCCCGGCCAATCGGTCCCCAAAATTAGCGGGTGTCGGAGGTGCTGATAATCCACCACTTCCCCGTGCACACACCTCACCTTAACCATGCGGCTATTATCCAATGCCCCAGGTTGAAACAGATTTTGATGGATGGAGGTTTGGTTACAGCCTGAATCCACCAAAGCCTGAAAAGTACCCCCCTTTATACTCACCGGTATTTCGTACAACCTGGCTCGATCGGGGGCGGCCTGCGGTGTGTCAGGGACCCTGATCAGAGTCCCCACCTCCATCACGGGACACTGATCGATAAAATGACCAGGGTCCCCACAACGCCAACAGGCTGGCCCAGACCTTCCCGCCCCTCCAGTGGCGGGAAGCGGGTCAAGTGGTTGGCTTGGGGAGAGGGCGGGTGCAGGTAGCGGAGGGAGACCGGACAAGGAAGTTGTTCCCCTAGGCGGCGCTCTGGGTGCGGGGACAGGCTCGGCCCCGGTGCCGGTCCTCCAACGGGGCGCCGGTCTAGGAGGGAAGTTTCCCCGGGACCCAGGGAGAGGGACAGGGCGAGAAGAAACAGAGGGAGGGGGGAGAGAGAGAGAGAGAGAAGCTGCTGGAAGGGGTTCGCCGACCCCTGGGTACGCCACCATCTGGTCCTCCGCCAACTGGATGGCCTGGTTCAGCGACGTCGGGTGGTGGCACTGGACCCATTGCGCGGTCCTCCGGGGGAGCCGCGCCACAAACTGCTCCAGTAACACCTGGTCGATGATTGCCTCGACTTCACGTTCCTCGGCCATCAGCCATTTGCGGCACGCGTCCTGGAGCTGTTGCGCGAAGATAAAGGGCCGACCAGACTCCCCGAGCTAAAGGGTCCGGTAGCGCTGTCTGCTTTGCTCAGGGGTCCGGCCGACCCGCTTTAAGATGGCACGCTTGAGGTCGCGATAGACCAGGAGGTTCGGGACTGGCAGCTGTTGTGCGGCGATCTGTGCCTCTCCGGACAACAACGGGATCAACGGCACGGGCCAGTCCCCGGGCGGCCAGCCCCAGGCCTTGACCGTCCTCTCAAAGAGGTCAGGGAAGGCTTCATCCTGCGGACCCATTTTGTGCAGGGGGATGGTCTGGGCCGAGGCCCGCGCTGATGGTCTGGCCCGTTCCTCCCGGTCCATCCAGCTCCGGAACAGCTCGCGGCCTTCCTGCTGGGCTCGGAGGAGCGCCTCGAACCGGCGCTCCTGCTCCTCCTTCACGGCCAGCAGGGGACGATGTTGCTCTTGGTGTAGACCCGCGAGCGCGTGGATGACATCCGCAAATGGGGACGGAGGCTGTCTGGCGGCGGCTTCTTCTTGCATCCCGGGTTTCGGCACCAGTGTAACGACGGTTCTTGTGAGGGATGAAAGAAGACAAGGGTCGGCGTAACGGGGACTCGTACAATTTATTAATAAATAAACAAAACAAAGAAAAGGTGCGCCACATGCGCGTTCACCGTAGTAAAACTACAGCAGGGTAGTTCTTGTGAGGGATGAAAGAAGACAAGGGTCGGCGTAACGGGGACTCGTACAATTTATTAATAAATAAACAAAACAAAGAAAAGGTGCGCCACATGCGCGTTCACCGTAGTAAAACTACAGCAAAGTATAAAGACACTCTTTCCCACTGGACTCAGCTCAGTTCACTTTTATCAAACTCTTCCCGATGTGTAAACTCAGTCCATTCATAAAACTCTTTCCGATGTGTAAACTCAGTCCGTTTGTCAGCCAGCAGGTCGTGAGTGTTCGTACGATTCCCCCAGTCCTTCTCTCTCTCGCTCTCTTGCACCAGCCAGCTTTTATGCGGTCTCCCCACGCCAATTACTGCAATCAGAGACAGGTGTTCGTCATTTTGCACTTGACCCACTTACTTACCGCTCGGCTCCTCCCTCACTCTCTCGCTGCAGACTCCGCAAAACCACGCCCCCCCCATCACAACGACAGGCATGAAGATTTCCTGGGGCTCGTGCCAGGGGTAAAACCAGTCACCAAGAGGTATATGATGCTTGATGTCTTTGATGGATGAGAGGATGGAAGTTTGACAAGTTTTTGTCTGTTTTGGTATCAATGACATGTTTGTGTTGTTTTATTTTTTAAGCAATTGTTGAACAAAAAGTTTAAGTAAACTGTCAGATTAGATTCTAGTTGTTTGGGATACATAATATGACTAATGTGTTATTTCAGCGTTTTACTGCAATGTCATCACCATCACCATACATATTTTTGCCAATAAATTATGTCTAAATTACAAAAACATCCTACAATTATATATTTCTGACAATGTTGGACAGTCTAAATGATCACTGTATTAAAAAGTTTTGATATATGGCATTCACGTAAAATAAGCTTATATTACAAGCCAGGGTAGATTGATGAATCAGAAATGTAGATACTTAAATGACTATAATTCATCTTGCAAGTAAAAATCAACAATCCCATTAAGTTCAAGATAAAATAGATTCCATTTGAAACCACAAAATGTTTTAAAAGCACTGATTTATCATTTAAGTTTTATTTTTTACATATATTCGATGATGTGATGGTAATGACACATTTACTTGACATAGTTAAGAAAATGGCAAAAAATCATAAATTCCCTTATCTTATGGTCTCAACCACGCTCATAACATCGCTCCCGACTTAAGGACTGATAATTTGATGTATACCAATTAGTCAAATTTGGAATTTTAATTTTCAAAATTGCAGCAACCCATTTTGGCCCTTAATCTGAGAAATGCCAATACACAGAGTCCTTCACGGTGTGAAGCGCATAGCGCAGTTGCGTTTGGGGCATATCCAACTCCAATTTTGCTAGTGTGACGGCAGAAAAAAACGGGCGCGTGGTTCAAAAGGGTCGTAGGATGCAATACACCAATATCAGTGTTAACTCCTTTGTTAAGCCAGGTGCGATTGTACTTTGGCGCATTGCTATTATAATAGCTATGAATGGTGCTTTATGAAAATAAACAATTGACTGATTGAATTGCAGACTCACAGCAGAAAGAATTATGCAAATAGCCTAAGTGTGGACAACCCCTGATCATGAAGCCTCTGTTACTCTGCTGCTCTGTAGTTTATCAGTCTGTTAACAGACAGACGCTGTCTCTGATGAAACATCTGGATCCTCATTGTGCTGCCTTAATATAAATTATGAGTAGTAAATAGCCTACACTACCTGTCAAAATGATTGAGTGACATGTGGGCGTGGCTATCATTTGATCTTCCCCTGCCCCTTCCGGTTCCTCCCCTTCTTGCCCCGCCCCTTGTCCCGCCCCTTCCGGTTCTGCCCCTTCCTGTTACCTTTGACCTAGTTCCGCCCCTTCCTGTTACCTTTGACCTAGCTCCGCCCCTTCCGGTTAAACTTTCTATCAAAATGATGGATGTGTGACAGTTAGTTTGATCGATTTAAGTTTGTTTGATCAAGAAAAGGGGAGGTATTGGCCTTTGATGTTAACAAAAGCTTTGATGTTACAGTTACAAAGTGATGTGACAGTTAGTTTGAGATGTATTGGCTTTGATGGTGACAGTTCGTTTGAGATGTATTGGCTTTGATGGTGACAGTTAGTTTGATCGTTTGAAGTTGGTGTTTTGGTCACCGCCCCTGCATTCCTGAGCAGCAGCATGTATAAATGGGTCAGCTGTGAAAGTGATAAGAAAAAATGGTGGAAGTTTATCTGTTCTTTAAAAGAATATAAAATAAAACCTCACACAAAAAGTTTAAAATAAATGTAGATCTATTCACTGAACAAAGCATTTCAGTTTAAATAAAATGGTGAAAGTATATCTGTTCTTTAAAAGAATATAAAATAAAATCTCACGCTAAAAGTTTGAATAAAATGTAGAACTATTCACTGAAACAAGCATTTCAGTTTAAATAAAATGGTGAAAGTTTATTTGATCTTTAAAAGAATATAAAATAAAACCTCACACAAAACGTTTAAATAAAATGAAGTCACAAAAACATTGCAAACAATCCAATGTATGAATGATCTCACACTGTGTCAAAAACATAGCGAGCGCGCGTCTATGTATGTGTGTCTTTGTCAAGGCCGTAAAAGGATGTGCCGCGTGCACTTATCTGTCTGTTTAGATGAAATAAAATAATCTTACATGTTTTTACAGAACTGAAGAAAAATCACACGCTAGAGCCGGATCTCTCTGAAATGTATCTCCAATTATAATATTTTTGGCCCGTAACCCAGTTAGGGATGCGTGTGTTCGACATGAAATACATGCTTTGTCTGTATGAGACTGTGATTTTGGTTCAGGGACGAAGTCTCGAGATAAGACGCTAACATGCGCGGTGCAATGGCGACATCTAGTAGACACGGAACACTGTTTTTTCTCCATATCCAAATATAAATACAGATGTCCTCAGGGCCAAAAATCATCAGAAACTTCTTTTCCTGACTCAGCTCAATCATCTCTTCTTGGTCATCAGAATGCAAAACTGTGAGTATTTATTTTCTCTATATTTTATCTGTTATAATAATATGATTTTTTTCCACCATCTGCACTATGCAAAGTTGGTATTAGTTTAATATGATTGTTTATACATTATTGTTTTAAACATGGATGCATTGTGCTATTGAAGTTTCAACTGCTTTATGTTTATCTACTGTAACTCAAATCTCCATTATGCTATCTGTTTAATGTTTATCTGTTGATGTTGGTATTTTTTATCATAAAACTATGATTTTTAAAAAACTGTTATACTTTTTTAAACTTTCATTGGACTATGGGGTTTTATCTGTTATAATAATATGATTTTTAACGTAGTGGTTTTCATTCCTATGGTGTATTAATCATGCAATGTGCTATTGCCTTTATTTAATTATTTTTAATTTTTAAAAACTGTTTATTAGTTTTAAACACACATGCATTATGATATTGATATTGCTATATTAATATGGTTTTTCGACCGTATAAGCTTCAGAAAACTAAATTTCTTTAGTTTTTTTAAATAAATTATAACGCTGTGCTTTTTTCACCATTGAGTGACTTTTATTATGAAAAGACTAGGCTTTTCTAACAGGAAGTGTCCGGTGTTTGCTTAGCTAGCAGCTATGCTGTGATTCTGTTTTTTGCTATGTATCATTTCTGTTTGCATTAAATCGATGTTTTGCCATCGCGTTGTTTTGTTATCTATTTACTATGACAGGTTACTCCCGGTTATTAGGCATGCCATAGCTTAGCACCGCTCCTGTTAGAAATGCATGGTTTAGCTTAGCAGCGCGTGCTACGTTGCTAACTGCTCTTAAATATGTTTGACATCATGTATCATATCTAGTTTTGATCCGTATCTGTTTCACAAGGCAGATCGATCTGTTTTTGATATATTGGCATGTTATTTTTAGACCTAAAAAGCTTGTTTTAGTCACTGTCTTAAACACACCATGTTATTGATACGGGAACTAAGCAACTCTGCGGCGCCACCTGGTTACCCGGAGTTAAAACTACATCCTGTTATGGCGAAATTGCCCCCTCTAGTGCACCGTTGTGATATAACATCCTGTTATGGCAAAATTGCGCCACCTGGTTATCCGGAGTTAAAACTACATCCTGTTATGGTGAAATTGCCCCCTCTAGTGTACCGTTGTGATATAACATCCTAATATGGCGAAATTGCGCCACCTGGTTACCCGGAGTTAAAACTGCATCCTGTTTTAGTGAAATTGTGCCCCCTAGTGCATCAGGGTTATATAACATCCTGTTATGGCGAAATTGCGCCACCTGGTTACCCGGAGTTAAAACTGCATCCTGTTTTGGTGAAATTGTGCCCCCTAGTGCATCAGGGTGATATAACATCCTGTTATGGCGAAATTGCGCCACCTGGTTACCCGGAGTTAAAACTGCATCCTGTTTTGGTGAAATTGTGCCCCCTAGTGCATCAGGGTGATATAACATTATGTTATGCTGAAATTGTGCCCCATTACGTTCCGGGGTTATATAACATACTGAAAAATAATGATTATTATATTTTATTTTGTAATCATTTATTTTTTATTTAATTATTATTATTATTATTATTTTTTTTTTTTTTTTTTTTAAAGCATCTGTCTGTAGGCGTGTCATCAAACAAGCATATAAAACGACTTACAAGTGTTTCCATTCATAACAGGATTTTTTTCCCCCAGGTCCGAATTCCGAGAGCGGCGCTTTCGATGACATCGAAAGGACATGTGAGGACTGATCTTTTTCTATTCTTTTATAAATTATTAAATACATTTTAATAATATTTTAAAATAAAAAAAATGTAATTCTCTCTTTTCTTTTTAAATTCGCAGCAGCTACTCCGGTGATTGATGCAGACAACGCATCGGATGGTGAAACAAGACCCATCGTCGATGTAAAAATTGTTCTAACGCCTATGAGAAATCTAATGTATTTATTTTTTATTTATTTAAGATTTCATATATTTTATTACGGATCACACTCAAGAAGAGAATGAAGACCTCACCAGTGTTGAAGTAGCAGATGCAGCTGACCCCACTCCGGCCCGTGCTGAGGATCAAATAGTCTTTTAGAAAGAAGACTAGAAAAACGGATCATTCTACCTCACCGATCAGTCCTGAGAGAAAAACAACCCGTTTTGTCCCGGCGATCAGTCCTGAAAGCAGTCCTGACAGGAAAACTTTTTGTCTGACTCCACCGAACAGTCCTGAGCCGAGTCTTGACAGTGTATTTCTTTATGGTAAGACTATCTACATTATTTTGTATTTAAACTCAAATTGAGTCATACCATTAAGATTTTCGAGTTATATTTCTACACAGCTGGGTCCGGTAGAAGCCCTGACAACGTGACTGGTTGGAATACACCTCAACGCATCGCTTGGGATCAGAGTTATTGGACAAGCGAACACGCTGAGGTGACAACCACAAACGCTGGTCAATCGCCGTATCCTTTTCTCTCACCGCCGGAAGAAGAGCCAGCTGCACATCACCCGACTGATGAACCACTCAAAGATAGTTCTCTGACCCGTAGGCCCATTGATGCAATAGAGACATTAGTGGAAGAGTTTCGTGACTCACAGGTTGATAGAAACAACAAATTCATCGAATTACGCAATGCACAAGATGATATAATGACCAAATTGAATGCACTGCACAGTGAGAGACCAAACGAAACGCGTATCCGATTAGACGCATTGCGCAGTGAGCTTCGGGCCTCTCAGCTCGAGACACATAGCCGATTTGACACACAGGATCGCTTTATTCAAAATCTGGCCGATTAAATATTCAGACGTAACCAAAGAATGCATGCAGCTGTTGTGAACTTTTTCTTCTCAAGTGTAGAAAAGATAGAGTTGCAGACCAGGAGATTGTTGAGGTATAAGTTCTTTATTTCGTCGCTGTAGTCATCTCAATCAAGTCTAACTTCTTGAGTCAAACATTGTAATATATATACATTACAAGAGGGAGGGATTACATTGTGATGGTGGAAACTCGTATACCAGTTTAGTAACCTGTATTAAAAGAGAGAGGGAAAAACTTATTCAAACCCTGAGACTCCAGAACAGGAGTGACAGGACTCTCTCTTGCTAAGACAAAAGCTTAGCGAGAGTCTCCAAGAATTTCATTAACATGTTTCATTTAACTTACAATAGAAAGAAAACCCGTCTGACAGCTGTATATAGAGACACAGAATAAGACAGGAGTTTCGTGCTCCACAGCTGAATGCTAAATTCAAGTTACAGAACTTTCTCAGTTTATATATGAAACTAAATTAAACATTTGACAAAGTTGTATTCCTTCAATTCCCCCTTTGGGAGTTCTAAATAACTCCCACACTATATACAAATATAAACAATTAAAAATTCATTCTTGCAACTTGTGATAGTTACAGGCACATAAGGCATGTTCTGTGTTTGTTTTTTCTGTAATTGCATGTTGACACAGAAACAAAACATGCAATTAGGGTCCGTGAGTCTTTTCTGGTTGGAACTGTGATTTTCTCGTGATCAGTCAAGTTTCTGAACCATGAAGAATTATCTTCAGTCATCTTGGTGTAATTTTGCTGAAAGATCAAGAATGTCTTGTTGGACCAACATGTTTGTGCACAAGTGAGTCCTGGAATGCAGTCATCTTCGGATGTGACATGCACACTTTCTTTCCAGCAAATAAGGCATTTGTGACATATTCATCAGCTCTAAGAATATGTTGTTTCTGGAGTCCGGACTTTGTGCGATCTTCATGATGTGTAGTAGTAGGACAATCTTGATCATGTCGATGGATGACTGAAGGTTTCGTAGTCTCTGCGTTGTGTATTTTTTTCTTTTTCTTTTCTTTATCCTTTTGTGATAGTTGTCTCGGAAGTGGGTCAAGTTGTTTCTTGAGGTTTTCTTGTGGCTTCATACGCAGATGACGAGGTCAGTGCGTATGGGTCTCGGGAAGTCATCAGTGGTATCTGCACAGAGTAAGAAAGAAAACAAAAGACAGGAGAGCAGTATTTGTTCTAGGGTTGTACTTTTCTGAGTCTGCTCGACAGTAGAGCAGTATTGGTTCAAACACAAGGGTGGTAAATTTTCCGAGTCTGCTATTGTTGTTCCATCCCTCCCTATTTCTTAAACCTTTGACACCTAAGGAACAGTGAGGTAAGGATGGACTAGGATAGGGCCTATGAGGGAATTTTCACCGAAGGGTTGGCCCCCGACGCCTGTTGCAATCGGTTCTTCCCTCGGCTCCTCACTGGTTCGTGTCCTATCCTATCCCTGTTGGAGCAGGAACAACCTTACAGTGTGACACATGAGTCCAGGTTTTCCTTCCCTGACACAATACTGCAGCTGCTGTAATCAACATCACTTGATGTGGCCCATGTCACTTTGGTTCTAATGGAGGAAACGTCTTTGTACAGATCAATTATTGATTCAGGAGGCATCATTTTCTTCTGTGCTGCACTACCTGAACACACTTGTACAGTTGCATAGAAACAAGCCTGTTTAGCTGCCATATCAGCAAGAGCATTACCTTTAGCTTCCGTAGTATTAGTTGTGAGAACTGCTTTCACTTTGATCACTGCTAATTTCTTTGGAAGTTTCGTGGAAAACATTAGATCTTTCACTAATTCAGCATGCTTAATGGGGGATCCCGCAGAAGTTAGAAACTGCCTGGTTTGCCAAATGACACCAAAATCATGAATTACCCCAAAAGCATATCTGGAATCTGTGTAGATATTAGCAACTGATCCTGAAGCTAGCGTGCATGCTCTTGTTAGGGCTACTAGTTCTGCAGCTTGAGCTGAAAAATGATCTGGAAGACGTCCTGAAGCTAACACTTCCGTGGTGGACGTTACTGCATAACCTGCTCGTCTGTTACCTTTTTATTTTACTTCACTCATAGGTGTATATGTAAGCGTAACACAACCGTGAGTAATTTCTCCTTTATCCTCTAACAAAACTTCAGTCATAGCAGATATCATACATGAGGACGGATTTGTGACAGGTGCTCGCTGTAAGACAATGTTCGGGGTTGTGAGAGTTGCTAACCAATTTCCCCAATGGGAGGAGGTGACAGAAGTTTCTTTTGTTTCATTCATCAGTGTGGACACTGCATGAAGGCATTTTACATTTACAGTCTGACCTAACATCATTACTGATGAAGGGCCTGTGCTGTAGCATAACATTTAAGGCTGTGAGTCTACTTAACGTGGTGTTCCCCAAAGGAAGAGTGAGACAGTCACTTTCCTTTTGTTCTATTAAACAAAAATAAGTCTTTCATCTTTGTTGGAAGTTACTGGGGATATTAAGCACTCACAGCCCAAATGGTTAACACATCAACAAGCTGCCCAACGAGTTTAATGACGAGGGGACGGGCTGCTTCAGAGTAGCAAGCAGACTGAGTAGGAGCTGAGTAACATTGTTAACTTGTTTAAAGCTCTTTTTGCTTTTCCTACACTCCTTTCCCCAATGTCCATGTTTACCACAGTAATAACAACTGCTGCCCTCTCTCTTAGGACATTTGCGTTTCTGTTGATTCTCTGTGTTGACCTTAAAGGATGCTGCTGCAATTTTTACTCCAGGGTTCCCACGGGTCATGGAATTTCTGGAATGTCATGGAATTTTAAAAGGTCTATTCCAGACATTGAAAGTCAGGGAATTTTATATATTTTTTGTCCAAGTCATGGAATATCAGGGAATTTAGTTTGTTGCTTTAAATTTTAGTTTCCATTTATCAAAATGTAATTTTTCTATACCGATTCTCACCAGCAGGGGGTGCAACCGCGTGTTGTTGACGAAGACCAGAGCTACAGTTAGAGCAAGCCATTCATTCATAATAACTCACATACATGATCTATAGTATAAGATACATGTTAATATTCCTACATACATGATTAATCTGGGTAGGGTCATAGCACTTTCATATTGTTGTCCTATATTGTTAGTTTAACTATAACTTATGTCGCTTTGGATAAAAGTGTCTGCTAAAAGACTAAATGTAAAATTGGCTTGACATTCACACATTTAGGGACCGTCTCTAAAGTAACATTGGTAGTCCTATAGGCCTAAACGTTTCTAACTTCAATACCAAACTTAAATTTATCTGAATAAATTGCGCATTATGCCTGACACCTACATGAACACTTTACAGTTGGTTTTATGACTGCAAGTCGTTCTCTTCAAATGCTATTGAAGTTAGAAACGTGTATACCAATGTCGTATGTAACTTTAGAGATTGTCCCTAAATGTGCGAATGTCCAATGTCAAGCCAATTTATGCCAGTATCACTGAGAAACGCCCAGCTTTAAACTTTGCGCGTTAAGTTCATATTCTGAGTCCTTCTGCTTGCCTGCGAGTTTGGTCTTTTATATCACTGTATGAGTCCATTAAGCTACGTTAAGCGTTTTATATGTCCAGCAGGGGAATGCTGACATATTGAGGGAAACCCTAGTAGCTACTGCATGCAGCACAATCCCCGCAATATAAGGTTGAGGCAACTAAACAACCAATAGATATGTCAAACTCAAATGTAACATTGGATCTGTATACATCCGCATAGGGGGAATAACATTATAATCTCGTTCACGGTAGAGATGCATGTAGGCTACACAGGAAAAGTAATCGTGAAGACACTGAATTTCACATAAAACATAATAATCATTCACAGATACACTTACATTGTTGTAAATGAGTTTTTATGAATGAATGGCTTGCACTTGTGGAAGTGAATTTGCAAAGCGAAATAAAATGGACCGAAAACCGCCTGTTGAATATTATAGGTTGTATTTTTAATCAGTTTGAATATTGTGGAAGTGAAATATGAAAGGTGAATATGGATTATTGAAATTTTACTAATGAAAATGTGTTTGAAATGTTTTGAATTTAAATATTCACAGCTTAAATATTCAACCATGCTAAATTTCAGCCCATAAAAATGCAAGCCCTAAAAATACAATGCATTAAAATACAAGCAGGGTTAATGCAATGCATATTTTTTTCAAGTAGTACAATTTATTTATTTTGGATTTTTTTGAAAAAACAAAAGGGACAATACATATTAATGAACATTTTCACAAATGTAAATATGTCAGATTATAGCCTTAGGCTAATTTCCATCTGCAATTCAACAGGCTTTTTGTTTCAAAAACATTTGGCGTTATTTTACTTCCATATTATAGGTCATGGAAATTCATCTTTTTAGTCAGTGAAAGTCACGGAAAAATCAGGGAATTTGACATTTGGTTTAGAGTGGGAACCCTGTTACTCTTTCCTTGACATCAGAATCTCTTTCCCAAGTAGCTAACCTCTCCAAGTTGTTTTGTATGGTTCTAGTGGACCATGTTAAGTCTAAGAAAGGCAATGCTTTTCTATGTTCTGACAACAGACCATCAAACCATGTGCGAACTAGGGGACCATTATCTTCTAGCACCTTCTCTGAAGTGTCAGCTATACCACTGTATGCTGCTGCTGACTGGCAAAATCTTTGAGTGTACTCACTAACAGTTTCACCCTTCTTCTGTAAACAACTAGTGATCTTCGACCAGTCAATTTTGGGTCCAACAATGATCTTCAACGCTTTCAGAACTCCCTCTCTCAATTCATCTTTTCTGGCATGTTGTAGTTCAGAAGTAACAGTAGACTCAAAACTGTTGAATTCAGATTCAGTTAGAATTTGTGACATCAGCTGTGTGACTTCTGCCAACGACATGTCGTAAAGACGCATTTTACTGATCAATGCCCTTCTAAATTCAGAAAAATCTGTGCGTACTGAAGGTAAGCTTTGGGATAGTCTTTCTATGTCTCTAGGTCCGAGTGCTTTGGCAACAGTTTGGTTTTGGACAACAGAAGAGTTGGGAGGAACACTTTCAGTTCTCTCAATTCCCTGAGATCTTCTTGCGACACATACCTTTACCGAATCTACAGGCTTATCAGTTACTGATGGGATGTCTACATCTGTTTCAAAGAATGCTTGTAAGTCAGGATAAGTTTCATCTGACTGTTGGTCTTCTGAGTCACATTTGGTTGAGGCCTTGTTATGGCCCACCTTAGTGTGCATTTGTTTGTTCTGTTCTTTTAATTTAGCTATACACCTAGATTGTTCTTGTGCAATGGATAAGCTAAATTCCATGTGACAGAAAATAATGCCTTTTATGTTTCTCTTCCTGATACATGCACCCAACACCTTCTTGCATTCTTCAATAGACCATACTTTTTCTGGGTGAATACCAAATTTCTTTCTCAAATCCAATCTGACTGACTCAGTCACTATGGAGTCCATCTGTTCTCCTAACAGTGTTTTAAATTCACTATCTGACCACAAAGGAGTAGCAAGACCACCTTTTTTAGTTGTGGAGATTAGTCTAGCACTTTTCTTAATCATTTTGTGGATTTCTTTGTTACCACACAAACAAGCACTAAACTTCTCTGATCACAGAGGGTACGCTTGTTAACACAAATAAACTATTGTTAAACTTCCTTGTTACCAACAGATCACAAACTATTAGTATGTTACGCTAATCTTCCCTAAAAGAAAAATGCAAAAGGATCTTTCACCTTCTTAACTTTTAGAGGATAAAACAAACAAAAACACTAAATCTTCTCTGATCAAAAGAGGCTACACTCGATAACACAGATTACTGTTGTTAATGCTAACCTTCTCTGCCTAAAGCAAAGGATACACAAATTACTAGCAATTTATACTAAAATCTTCCCTGCCTGAAAAAAAACATTTGCCACTTCCCTGGCAAAGCAGAGGATAAAACAATATTAATTTGTACGTTAATCTTCCCTGCCTGATTAACATGTACGTTAATCTTCCCTGCCTGACGCTAATCTGCCCTAAAAGAAAAATGCAAAAGGATCTTTCACCTTCTTAACTTTTAGAGGATAAAAAAAAACAAAAAAAAAACAGAGGGTATAATATATTAGCACTTGATGCTAATCTTCCCTAACTTTATAGAGGATTAAACACTTCCCTGGCAAAGCAGAGGGTAAAACAGTATTAACATGTATGTTAATCTTCCCTGCCTGAAAAACAGAGGATACATTTCATCTCTAAAAGCAACTTTAGAGGATAACTTTAGTTAACAAACCCTACAGCTGTCTGTTAACTTCTTCTCTGATGGCACAGAGGATAATTTTGTACTGGTTTTTCAACGGTTCTTTGAATGGAGTGAAACTCACCAAATTTTTGTTGTATGGAAAAATTCCGTCTGGAAACTCAGTCAGAGATCTTTGTTGAGCTTGGTTCTGGAACTCAGTTAGCTTTGTTGAGATCTTTGTTGAGATTCAGTTCTGGAACACAGTCAGCTTTGTTGAGATCTTTGTTGAGATTCAGTTCGCAAACTCAGGCAGCTTTGTTGAGATCTTTCTGGATACAAAAGATTCAGTCTGGAACTGGAAAGTCAGATCTTTGTTGAGATCTTTGAGCTTTGAAGTTTCAAAAGTTCATTCTTTGTTGAGTTCAGTTTCTCCATCCGGGTCACGGCACCATCTGTTGTGAACTTTTTCTTCTCAAGTGTAGAAAAGATAGAGTTGCAGACCAGGAGATTGTTGAGGTATAAGTTCTTTATTTCGTCGCTGTAGTCATCTCAATCAAGTCTAACTTCTTGAGTCAAACATTGTAATATATATACATTATAAGAGGGAGGGATTACATTGGCCCTCATTTATCAAAAGTGCATACACCAAATTTCCAGCGTACACCTGGCGTACACCCAAAACCACGGTGACTTTGACATTTATCAATATGGACGTTATCCTACGCCAGGTCAGGAGGTGGTGTACATGTACGCACGTTTTGAGTTAGTGCGGAAATGCGCAGAAAAACAATTCCTAACACCACAAAACGCACTGACAAACTAAAAGATATGAGGAGCTCTTTTCCAAAACGGGATAAACGCCATTTTTAAAAATAAATTTGTATTTTATTTCTATTAAACTAGTGTTGTGTCTGCAAAGATGAAATTGATGATCACCATATCCGTAGTGAACGCGCCTATAGAGAGAGTAGCCTGTTTCTTTTCGTTTATAATAGTTTCGTTTAAAGACATTTCAAGCTTTCTTTATAGATATATTTCTCATGTCTGTGAGGCATATACTGAGTTTCGGTTAATTTGTAATGAGATGCGCTCCAGTTCACGTGCAATGCAAGGGACCGCGCCCGCGCCTCAATGTCATGACTCATGATTATATTGTCTGCTATTTGCTTCTTATTTATTAAATCCAGGCAATTGGTTGATGAAAAAAATATTAAAATTAAGATACAATTTATACAAAACGAAATTCACTTTAAAGAAAGGCTTTCTACAAAACAAAACGTAATTAAGTGTCCAAAATCATGTCTGAGCATGTCTCCCGATATATTGCGCATCCTATCTTAGCCTATGTTCACTTTTCATAATCAACATAGATGGGGAAAAAATAACATTATTATTTTTTGACAAATATGAAACTAAATGCACTTAGTTAATGGCTACAACACGTAGCCTAATAGTAGGCCTGAATATTGTTATCATTACTTTGTTCAAGTTCGGCACGAATTAGCCTACTATTAGCCTAAATGTGTTACTAAATGATTTGAATGTATTTTTAACATTGTTGTATTTAAAGACTGTATTTGTGTGTTATTTTTAAATTATTTGTTTTATGTGGTGGATAATATTGGAACGTGACATTGGAAAAATATTTATTTTATTTTTACTATTTAATTTATTTTACTATTTATTTTGTTTGGCTTTTATTTATTTCATGCAGTTGCACTTATTTAATTTATATTAATTTATAGTATGAATCTGTGATTATATGTTGCATGTTCTCTTCTTGTTGTTGTTTTTTTAGACAAAAAATGGATGGATTTATAGCGTTTAAAAAAAATACAATTAACTTTGAATTTATCATCAACAATATTGTTGTTTGATTTAATAATAATTTTTCATGATGGTGATGGTGTCGATCTCCAGAGAAGTGTCTCCTCTTTGCCGTCTTCCGTGTGTCCATGGCGTAAAATGAGGGCGTGGGGGAAGCGGATACTTGAATATATAGGGGCGTGTTATTCTAATGACGATCATTTTCAGCCGCAGCATTTATCAAGGGCAGGTATTGTGTACACCTGGATTTCAAAGGTACGCACAGCTTCATAAATCAGGCGGTGAGAGGAGTGTAAGCATAATCTTACGCCAACATATACGCCCGTTTCTACGCAAGAATGATAAATGAGGGCCATTGTGATGGAGGCTCGTATACCAGTTTAGTATGTGAACTTTTTCTTCTCAAGTGTAGAAAAGATAGAGTTGCAGACCAGGAGATTGTTGAGGTATAAGTTCTTTATTTCGTCGCTGTAGTCATCTCAATCAAGTCTAACGTCTTGAGTCAAACATTGTAATATATATACATTATAAGAGGGAGGGATTACATTGTGATGGTGGAAACTCGTATACCAGTTTAGTAACCTGTATTAAAAGAGAGAGGGAACAACTTATTCAAACCCTGAGACTCCAGAACAGGAGTGACAGGACTCTCTCTTGCTAAGACAAAAGCTTAGCGAGAGTCTCCAAGAGTTTCATTAACATGTTTCATTTAACTTACAATAGAAAGAAAACCCGTCTGACAGCTGTATATAGAGACACAGAATAAGACAGGAGTTTCGTGCTCCACAGCTGAATGCTAAATTCAAGTTACAGAACTTTCTCAGTTTATATATGAAACTAAATTAAACATTTGACAAAGTTGTATTCCTTCACAGCCATCTGTGAGGATTTTGATAGAATCGTTCGCATGTACACCGAATACCACCGTGAGCATATGCTTTTGATCCGTCATCTCATTCTCACCATCCTATATGAAACAGCGGAGTAATCCTTGAACCCCATTAAACTTTTACGGTTGTAGTCATTTTCTTTAGCTATCATCTAGTATACTCTATGATTTTGTAATATTTCATTTGTACTTTTTACATGTACTCTATGATTTTATGCATGTTTTGATTTGTCCATATACTCTATGTTTTTCATGTATGCTTTGATTTTTTATACTATACGATTTTGTAATATTTCATCTATGGTTTTTACATATACCCTGTGATTTTTATATTTCATGTTTTGGTCTGAAATCTAAAAATGGATGGTTCAAAATGCTTTTTGTGCAGGCGCTTGTCAACCAGGCCAATGTCCCGCAGAACTGTCACCGGACGAGATTGAAATGCTAAGTATGCTGCCTGATGAGCTTTTAACGTATACACATTCTTTAGACCAGTATTTGTTTAATCTAGAATATTCACAACACTTGGCTAATTTGGATCTTTTTGAATTAGCCGTGAATCCAAATATGAATTTGTTCGATCATGTGTTAAGCGTAGACAATGATACTGTTGTACAATACGGCAGTGATTTAAATAACCCACCCTCCACATCTAGCAGCGCTGATTCACCCACAGATCATGACCACGACAACACAGAGCCTCCCGCTAATGATACTTCACAACCATCCACATCCGCAGGAGGTAATGTTGATACTTCACGCGACGATCGATTAAGTCCTCCGGACATTGATGCACTGATCCGTCAAGGTGGGTACGTTAACGGATATCACGTTATACCACGACCTCGTTTCAATAGTGTCTCGTTGAGAAGATCCATGAATTTGCGAGTGATTAACTCTCCAGATTTAGCCGTTTATCACACCTACTTGCACGACACGCTGAGTGAGATTGTTACCTTCGCTAGAGATTTTGGTGGTAATGCCCCCATCATTAATATGACCGTGTCTGCTCCCAGTCTACAAACACCCATCAGCGCCGCTTTTACACCGGGCAATAATTACGACGCCGATTTGCTTTACGATCAAATTGAAAAAGTCCTCCAGAGCGAAGACGGGTTATTATCGGACACTTCCGTAGAAGTAGACGCGTCCGTCGTCTTGAACAGAGAAGGTGGGGGGCGTCGTAAACTTACAGATCTTGCCGTTGATGAGGTGATCAAAAGAAAATAGACGAGTTTATTTTGCCCCGTAAATATATCAAATAATTTGTGTTTCTCTATTTGTCTCGCCTGTTTTCTTAACCCTCAACACCCCGAGAGCGAGTTAGAAAAACTGGCTGCCGCTATCCAAAACAACGCGGGCTTCTCAATCCAAGATCCAATCGCTTTTAGCGATATAGCATCGTTTGAATGCGCGCTAGACATTAAAATTGTGGTATTTCACAGATCTAATGCCTAGGTCTTAGAAACGTACAAAAATAACGATGAGCCTCACCCCAAAACGTGTGTTCCTCTATCTGGACAACGACCATTACTACATGATTTTGAATTTGCCCGCGTTCATCGGTTCACCATACGTGTATGAATTTTGCTCTAAAAGTTACACACGTCACAGAGACCATCGCTGTAAGCATGTTTGCAGCGTATGTTTTGATGCAGAATGTTACAGATTCCCTAAACGAACCATCCACTGTTCTGACTGTTTGCGGTACTGTAAATCAAGCTATTGCTTCGAAATGCAAAAAAAAAATTCAGCTCCCTTTGCGCAACGATATATCGATAGTTATTCATTTTTTCCTTTCGCTCTTGCGAAAATGCCTGCGGCGTTAGACTTAACAATGACTGAAAAAGGCTACTTCTGTTCAACACGGTCGAAAATAATAACTATTTCGGACCGTACCCGGACAAAAAGTTTTACAACTACGACAACATGTCGGACAAAGATCAGGAAAAGTTCGATGCGTGGTACACCACAGTTGAGGGCAAATGGTTTGACTTCAAGAAAGAACTGTACGAGTACGGCGTTAACGAAGTGGTCTTATTACGTGAAGGTTGTATGAAATATCGGAAGTCGTTCATCGAATGCGCAAAATTAGACCCTTTTTCCTTCGTGACCATAGCAAGCTGCGCAATGGGTGTGTTCAAAACCCATTACCTCGAGAAAAATACGATGACTCTCACGCATAACAAAGCGTACATGCAACAGAGAAAGACCTATTCGAGCGGTTCAATTGAATGGCTCGAGTTTGTCAAAAAGACACGAAACGTTGACCTACACCACGCTGTAAACCACAGCGAAGTATCCTTCGGTAAGTACTTTTTAGACGGCTACTACGAGAAGAGAGACTGAAACCCAGAGACGCTCTCTTCGGAGTTGAACTAACGCTTATAAACTCTATCACAAGGTGACCGATGGTGAGAAAATAAAGTACCTCGATTTCACCAGTCTCTACCCCTTTTGCCAGGCTACGAAAACCTATCCAATTGAACATCCACAAATCATTTTCAAAGATTTTGAACCCATTGAAAATTATTACGGACTTATCAAAGCGACTGTGCTCCCTCCCCGCAAATTACTGCACCCGGTTCTCCCTTACAGATGCGGTGGAAAACTCATGTTCCCGTTATGTAGAACCTGCGCTCATTAGGAAAACCAGACCACGAGGAGCAGTCACACGGATCAGGAAAGATCTCTCTCGGGGACCTGGGTTAGCATCGAGCTTTTAAAAGCCGGCGAGATGGGTTATGTGGTGGTCAAGATAGACGAGGTTTGGCATTTTCTGCAACGGTCAGACACGTTGTTTGCCGGTTACATGAAAACGTTTTTGCGTTTGAAACAACAAGCGTCCGGGTACCCATCGAACATCGTCACGGACTACGAAACAGAGACTTACATTCGCGAGTATTTTGAAAAAGAGGGGATTCAACTCGAGTACTACGCCGCCCAGAGGGCAATCACAAAGCTAATTCTGAATTTGCTTTGGGGAAGTTTCTCGTTAAGACAGAACCTGCCACAAACGATCCTGGTGAACGACCCCGAAGATTTCACCAGAATCGTTTTTGGCAATACCGACACGCTGACGTATTTCACATTCGTCTCAGACAACGTAGCTCTCATCAAGCATAAACCCGCCAAAAACGATGTCTGCAAGGCACGCGAAGTTAACGTGTATATAGGGGTGTTTACAACGGCGCATGCCAGACTGGAATTGTACGAATTGATGGACAGACTCGGTGACCGACTTTTGAACTCCGATACGGATTCAGTCGTCTTCGTGTCTAGGGACGTATACTGGGAGCCCCCTCTAGGGGACCATTTGGGAGAGCTGACGAGTGAGCTAGACGACGGCGATTTCATTATAGAATTTTGCTCTAGCGGCCCGAAGTCTTACGGGTATCGGACGGCCAAAGGTAAAGTGTCCATGAAAGCTAAGGGGGTATCGTTGAATGCGAAGAATTCCCAAGCTATCTGCCTGGAATCCCTGATTGGTCTGGTTGACGGGTATGTGCTGTCGGACGACAGTACCAGATACATCCTGGCTCACACGGAAAACATAGTGAGGAATAAAAAGTCTCTCACATTGCACAACAAATCACTTGTTAAAAAGTTCAAGGTGGTGTATAATAAACGCAGGCTTTTGCCCGATTTCACCACACTTCCTTATGGCTACTGATCAGATGATGCACAGGGGGTCATTGGATGTTTCCGATTTTGATTTCAGACTTCAACATCCATTTAGTTGTATTATTAGCGGAGCGTCCAATTCTGGAAAGTCTTATTTTGTAAAACTCTTGTTGGAAAAAGGTTTGAATATAATCTCCAAGAAAATTGAAAACATTGTTTGGCTGTATGATTGCTGGCAACCTTTGTACGATGATGTACTGAAATTTTATAACATTAAATTTGTACAAGGAATACCCTAGAGTCTGAATGATGATGATTTACTACTCGTTCATAAAGCAAATCTTCTCATCGTGGATGATTTGATGCAGCAAGCTAGCACCAGCCTGGAACTCCAGCGCGTTTTTACGCAGTACGTCCATCACAGAAACGTCAGTGCCATCTACATAGTTTCAAAATTTATTTGTGCAGGGCAAGTCCAGCCGAACCATCAGCTTAAACGGCAATTATATGATTCTGTTTAAAAATCCTCGGGACGTCAATCAAGTGGCGCTGCTAGGACGTCAAGTGTACCCGGGGCACACAAAATACTTTATGGAGTGTTATCAGGATGCGGTCAACCAACCTTTCGGCTACCTAATGATAGACTATAAAGCTAAAACTCCTGAGCAGTACCGTCTCAGAACAGGATTGCTTTCCGACCGTCAAGTGTTTTATATTCCGGAAATAAAAAAGAAGAACGAGATAAATCGTCATGTCCGCCAGACTTTGTAAACATCTGCCGGTGTTGAAACTGCTACATAAAGCATCTCCTAAACAACAAAGCCTTATTTTACAATCGGCGTCCGACGAATTCATTTTATCGTTGTGTGAATTGGCGCTTAACATCCTCTACGGTACGATCCCGGTCACTCGACAACAGTACCAAAAACTGAAAAGGAGAAAAACGGAAATAAAATTTGTGGCTAATAAAAAAATTGGTCTAGCGGCCAAGAAACGAGTCTTCAATCAGAAGGGTGGGTTTCTTCTACCCCTCCTAAATATAGCTCTGCCATTTCGGTCGAACTTGATATCCAACCGTTAGGATGGAGTACGCCGAGAAGATGTATTTAGTCCCGCACCATCAACTGGATAAGATCAAGAGTGAAAATGTTCGCGAGAGCATTCAACAGAGTGTGGAAAACGATTTGGATTATGCCATAAGAAACATTTTACACCGCGTCGATTTGAATCCGTACGAAAAAGCCAAGCTTTACTCAAATACCCTGACCAGGTTTTTGACCATCGTTAGACAAGGAGATCGTGAGAACAGTGTTTTAACGCTTTCGTTACCCAATACCGAGCCTAAAGATGAACAACCAGCTGCTGCTGATGCCCCCGTCGTTGAAGACATTACCAATGGTGGTGGGGTGGAAGTGGGGGACGAAGTTCTGAAGAATGTGCCTTCGAGAAGTGTGAAAATTACCAAATACATATTAGACAAGATGTCTAAAGCTAAAGGGCTCTGCGCCTGGAAAGAATCGGGCGAGTTTGTGTTTAGGGGTAAACCCATACAGGGTTCTCACATGCTCGATTTGTTAAAAAATGTGACGGCCCCGCAAAAGGTTCGCAATGACCGTAGACCTCTAGGAGGGATGGAGTTTCTTCAGGCTTTTGCCGAATTAAACATCCCTTTTTCTACAGTGTCGAATCAGCAGGTCAGACGCACGATTAACTCTCTAAAGAGCAAACCCGACACACCTCGTGTTAGACCTCCTAAAAAAGCACAAAGATATTCACGACCCGAGTCCGAAGACGCTGTGTTTAAGTCACCGGTTATTAATCGAAGAGCATGGTTGAAATTTTAATGAATTGTATCTTATGATGAAATAAAAGACGACAAAAAATATAAATGGTTTTAAGCTTTTTTTTTTATTTATAGGTCAAACATGTCTGCACACAGTGAACGCAGGATAACATTATATCATTACAAACATACGGTCTTAATCTCTTCACAAAGAGGGAGACGATCTTATCATTTTTGATATATTCATTGGTCTATAGTTTCATCACATGGTTATAGTCGTAACCTCTGGCTAAATGATATAGAAAAAACAGACAGTGCTGTCCGCAGGTATCCGATGAATAATCCTGGACGCGTCTATCGGAATATTATACGTCAACGTCGTTGGCAAATAGAAAGTTATTAATGCTGATCGGAAAGCGTAGGCTGTAAGGTGGATTGCTGAAGCTGTCGAAAAAACAAGCAGGCTCCTCTTGGGGTAAATAAACGGCGATCCAATGCTGGCCGGGGAGTCTGGCGGGGTCAGTGTTAATGATAGCCATCGACGGTAAGATCCTCATGGGTTTTTTGAGTAGTTGATCGCTCGGTAGAACGCCGAGAAAATGAGTCCTGCATGTGATTTTATCCATGATGGCGGTGAGTTGTAGGGTGTTCATCTCTCAATAGTAGTCGATCAGTACCTGTCTGCGGTTAGACACTTCAAGGATGCTGTCGAAAACGGAGTAAATTATTAAATTAATGGTATTCGGCAATGGTTGTCTGAAACGCGCCTCGACTCTGATATTCCCGGACTTGATGAGGGATACGTGCTGACCGCACTCTTCATTCGGGGGTGAGGTTAAATGCGTAAATTGTGTATTCGTTCAGGAAATCATTCCTGCTGATACAGAGCGGCTGGTCTTTAAGGTGTCTCCCTGTCGTCATAGCCAACTGATAAAATTTGCGTACTGTCAAACCATCTTCAAAATTAGGTTGTCGAGGCTTCAAGGGGTATTGTTGACCATCTACGTAGACGGCTAGGAATTCCAGATCATAATGTTTGAACGCAAATGGATTTTTAGTGTAGGAGCCGGTGAATGCGCCGTTGTCGACCATAGCTATGACGATAGACTTTGGCAGCCTTCCTAAAAATAGATTTTCTTCATCAATACATGATGAGGTCAATACATTTGAGACGACGTCGGATACTATATTTTTAGCGGCTGACTTTAGGTGGGGTTTAGCGATGCTAAATCCTCTTTTTAACAGGGGTACTGCCATCCTGAACAGACCTCTGAAAAGCCCCCCTAACCCCGCACCATACATAACCCCTCCCCCGGCATAGCCTGGTAAACCCCCGCCCGCCTGATTTTGGTAGTAGCTGACATAGTCCGCGGTGTCTCCGGGTCTATAATAAACCATTTTTTGGTTTAAAGTGTAGTTTTACGATGACTTTCCCGTAAGAAAATGGTACTTCGTGGTTTTGATCGTCCTTCAACTCTATGGTGATGTCGGTGATGTGATCCTTGCTGATCGATGCGTAGTGGGGGGTGTCGTATCTAGCAATGACCGTGTCGTTGCCTTTTCCCGATATATGTATGCATCTCAAAAGGGGTACGTGAGAATCGCCGACCACTTGAAATTTGATAATGTCTGTGTAAACGTACAATGTGTAGAACCCGGCGTTGATGTCGGATTGATGAGGAGCGTACGTGATGACGCTCGTGGAAAAATCAGGTTCTTTATGATAGTTTAAACCTCCGAGAGGTTTTAGTGTCATTCCTAAAATAGTGGCGAGTCTCCCTTTGAAGCTGAGTGAAACGTAGAGGTGAGCGTGGACCATGGTTTAAAAAAACCACGCTTGGGAGGGTCTGACAGGCGTGCTTTCGCATGGCTGTAGCGAATGGGGGCGGACGGCTTGGTAAATGAACTGCTGCGCACGCATCTCTCAGGTTGGAACCGCGGCACTTTGATTTTGTTGTACCCCTCATGCATGTCGGCCCATTTTAACATTTTGTTGATGGTTGAAAAAACATTACTCATTATATTCAGATCGCCCCACTTGAACAAAAATTGCATTTCATACAGATTGTGATGCTCGTTAGGCAGGATAACTCCAGACCGAGTGCTGCTGAGCTTTGTCTTGTCTTTACAGCAGAATATGTAAACCGAATCATTAGGCTCCTTGTTAGTATGGTCACCTACCACACGGTAGCGGACATTCGGAGTTACTCCATCCCACTCTGCAGTGTACAAAGGCTCTTCGCCGGGGTCATTCAGATCCTTCCAGACAAATTTGTAAAATAGAGACCAGTCTTTTTCAGGAAATACAACACACGGGTCTTCCCCAGGCTAGAACTCTCCTGGACCGTCAACGGTGTAGAGCATAACAACTCGTGATGGTTTGTGAAATTTGTACCCAAATACACAGTTACTAGACATCATGAATTCACCTTCGGTCCATTCTGAAATTTCATGGAGAAAATTGGTCAAACGGATGTGGCCGAAAGGCTCTCTCGGAGCCATAGGCAGACTTTCCAAAATTTTGCTGCTCAACCCAGCCTCCGGGGTTTTGGGCGATGATAAACTGTCCATGCTTGTGTAGCTCATGTTTCTCTTTCTAGTTTTTGTAGAACACGGCTGACCCATTTATACATGCTGCTGCTCAGGAATGCAGGGGCGGTGACCAAAACACCAACTTCAAACGATCAAACTAACTGTCACCATTAAAGCCAATACATCTCAAACTAACTGTCACCATCAAAGCCAATACATCTCAAACTAACTGTCACATCACTTTGTAACTGTAACATCAAAGCTTATGTTAACATCAAAGGCCAATACCTCCCCTTTTCTTGATCAAACGAACTTCAACAGTCAAACTAACTGTCACACATCCATCATTTTGATAGAAAGTTTAACCGGAAGGGGCGGAACTAGGTCAAAGGTAACAGGAAGGGGCGGAACTAGGTCAAAGGTAAATGGAAGGGGCGGAACCAGAAGGGGCGGGACAAGGGGCAGGACAGAAAGGGGAGGAACCGGAAGGGGCGGGGAGATCAAATGATAGCCACGCCCACCTGTCAATCAATCATTTTGACAGGTAGGGTAGGCTATTTACTACTATTATGAACCAGTCGTGAGTCACATCTCTCCCACACTGGTGTCTTTATTCTGTGTTTAAAATAACAAAAGGTGAAACAGGTGTGATGAATCTTTAAACACTGCAGGATTAACTCAGTGGAACTGTTTTCTCAAGTAGCTCCAGGTAATCACAGCTGAGGGAGTAGCAGTGCGACACCCGCTGGTCATTTTTTGTCAATCCTTTTCGAGTGCTTGCTATTAGTTCGATGGCATCGATCTTTATAATATTTGGGTGCTCGAGCACCGGCCCTTTTGCCCCTTGGTGCCCAAAGAGCCCTTTTGTCAAGGCAAAATTTCCTCTCCTTTTTTTTGTAATTAAAGGCCCTTTTGTGGATGCCTGCCCAATCTAACTATTAGTAAAATTAATGAATAATAATTTAGCCGTAAATAAAATGACCCACATGATGACCTTTCACCTGACGAACTCATCCGGGACGATTCCTCACGCTGCACGCGCATTTTTCAATTTCGCGCGGCTACGTGCACTACCAGAGGACATCTTCAACTCTGCGGCTGCTGGTAAGTGGTGTCTTATTCTCAGCGAAGTGATTATGATGTTTGTTTACTTATTATTATTTTACAAGAACGACGTGAAGAGCGTGCTGAGATGTTTATTGCTGTGTGTAGGCTGTAGAAGTAACGTTAGCTTGCTGTTTGAGGGAGAAAAGTTTCACGGACGTCGAGGGGTCTGGTCTTTTTATGTTATTTGACTAAAAACTATTATTATTATTACAGTATTTATTTAAAAAACGTATAGTGCCATACAAATTATCACAAATCTGGTAAGAGTATAGGCTTACCAATATCTTATGTTTTGTGTGCAGAAGCGTCTGTGAACATCTCCCCTAGTACTATTATATACTATTATTATATTATTATATTATAGCAGCCTGGGCAGAATCTGCAGCTTTACAGCAGGTCAGTGAGTTAGTGAAGGTTCCAAACACTGTCAGCAATCTTTACATCTTGTCATGGTCACATGAAAATGATTTAATCAGCTAATATATCTCTATATGTTTGTTTTAATGTCTACAGTCTCAGATCAGCTCCAGCAGTATCAGCAGCAGCAGCAGTAACAACAACAGCAAAGGCAGCAAACTCACGTAAGGACTTTAGTAAGAATGTACCAGAACAGGTATCACATTAATGTTAAAAATCTTGTAAAGTATTAATTGCTGTTTCTGTTTGCTTTGTTTTTATTTTCATTGTATAAATGTAACTCTTGTATTTTTTTAAATCAGTTTTTGCCATGAAAATAGCCATAGATGCTGATATGGCATTAAATAAAACTATACTGTACGAAACATGGGCCACGTTGATTTTGTCCTACACAGTTTACTATAACAGCTGTTCTTTATTATTCTGTATAACAGAGAAGAAAAAGCCATCAGGTTGGGACAACTTAAGATACTTCAGTTTCTAATCCCAGATTTATTAATAGGTGCACACTGCACATTAATTATTTTTTTAACTTTTAAACTTAAAATTTGTCTTTTCTGTTCCTTTTTCAAAACTGCATCAATGCATTTGCTACTGTACCGATACAGAATCATCCGTATTGATATATTACTGTATTGATATTTTGAGCACAGCCCTATTTAAAGCCTTGTTCCGCATGTGCTCCCTTTTATATTTTGAGCACCTGCCCCTCCAGAGGTCTCTGCACGGCCCTGGGGTTGTGCAACTTAACGCGTTTCACAGAAATATTTATATCAGAAATATTAAATATTAATCTGCACCCAGACGGTTTTAACTAGCTGTGCAGGGTTAAATCTGTGTAGTGCTGCACTAGACAGCGCAGAGCGGGTGAAGCTCAGACCAATGTTCTGTCAAGTGTAAATACACAGCAGTCATAATTCTTCTTTTAGACAACACGCTCAGTTTTGGACAAGGGGTGGTCATTGCAAATACTGTAATGCAAAACTGCTGATGGTGGTGGGTTCCGATAAATTAAAATGTAACTAATCATAGCCGCGAGAGTGAGACAGCGAGGTGATTGACAAGACGATAGCGGAGGAAAAAGATCAAGATAGCCTAACATGTGTTAGTAAAAAAAAATATTTCTTTGTTTAATATAAGTGAGTTTGTATTTGAAAACAACAACAACAAAGAAACAATCAAATAACAGCGTGATCCACAAACTGAGCGTTCATTTTAAAGATACATTTCCAAATATCTTTTATTTATTTGTTATAATGCTGTTGTTTTATGTATTCCATCTTAATCTTTTTGTTAAAAGAAGTTTAATACTATGCAGTAGTTTTTTACTAGTATTTTATTGTAGCCTATGTTTACCGAGGCATTTCATATACCCAATTAGAAAACTAAACAGTTCTAAGCATGAACAGCAAGATCAATTAAAATTTTCATTTGGGTTTATGAAGTGCCGTGGTAAATATAGCATAGGCTACACATTACATTATTTATGGGTACGTTCATGGTAGCCTACTACTAATTGCATAAGCTCCTGTGGTTGTATGCAATATATTTTATTGACGCATGCATGTTTCTCATTTTTATTTTTGATTATACAGCCAAGACTGGAGTTGTCTGGACCATTGGGCTAGACTGGGCACCATTTGGGTCCCACCCAGTATGATCCTGATTCAACAGATTGATTGAACGCATGTTCGCTTGATTTGTTCCGTTTATCTCAGTCAGAAATTATGATGGGCCGACAGTAATGCCACCAAATTTAAAGAAACTGACACCAATGCAAATGAGTTAATGTATCATATTTTCATGATATAATTATGTAATTTGCTTATGGCTGACTTGGCGCCACCTACTGGCGGTCTTGAAAGTATTGTTACATGTAACTTCATATTTTTCACTGTGGCATTTAATAGTCTATTAGTATGCAATTGAAATTTATATGTAAATGCACTTACTGTGCCACATTTGAGCTGCATAAAACTGTGTAAATAAATTTAAATTCCATGTCAGATACAGATGTCATCAGACAGCCTACAGTATGACTACTGCAATTTGTATTGATTAAATATTTAGAAAGTGATGACATTTACAGGTTTTAAAGAAAACAATTCTACATTTGCCTACAACATTTTTCTTACAAAAACATAATTTCGCTGGACAATGTCTATTACAGTATACAACATAAGGGTGCTAATAGAGTGATACAACACTCTTTAAGAAAAGTTTGTTCATCACACTGTAAAGTGATTTAGAGGAAAATAAATTAAAAAGTTCAAATTCCAAAGATTTAAATATAAACTCTGTATGCAACCCATCATAGGCTACTGTACATTAGTTGGTACCGCGGGAAGTAGGGGTGCTGAGGGTGACCCCTGGCGTAGAGTCCAGGGAAAATATGCTGCCAATAAAGCACCTAAAAGCTGTCACAAAGAACCGGCAAAAGTAATGAATATAAATATGTCAAATACAGCAAGGAGACATTTTAATTGTTTATTAATAAACATATGTTTTTTTGTGTGTCAGTGTCGGCTGCATGCATATGTATTTCCCTCATATTAAATATAAAATGCACGTGTATTTCCCTCATATTAAATATACAACGCATGTGTAGAATGATATTTTTCTAATGTCTGAACTCCTTTATTAAAGAGTAATAAACAATTTTTTTTATTTTTTATTTGCACTATACAAAGAGTATAGGCCTATTTGTTACTTCTTTTTGGTATAGTGCTTAACAAGCATAATTTAATTGTGCCCAGTTGTGGCCTATTGAGGGGCAATAAATATCAAAAGTTCCAAAACATATATTGTGTTATTTGTATCGATCCACTATAAACATAATATCTACATGGCATTTGATTGGAGGCTGTCTCACTTTGTCCCCGGGCAACTTTAAAATAGTTTAGATTGTGTACATTGTTTCTGTTAATAATGTATTGTAATAAGTGTCCATTTCATTATAATATTCAGGTTTATCATTAATAATTGAACATGCACATGTATTTTAAGTTCCGTTAAAGAGGGGTGGAGGTGGGGTCACATTTGATTTAAAAAAGTTACTAGTTACTTTTATCATTTGTAACTGAGTAACTAATTTAGTTACTTTTTGGAAGTAGTAACTAGTAACTAAGTAATTATGATTTTAAAGTAACTTGCCCAACTCTGATCATAACAAATAAATAAAAGATATTTGGAAATTTCTCTTTAAAATGAACGCTCAGTTTGTGGGTTCACACTGTTATTTGATTGTTTCTTTGTTGTTGTTGTTGTTGTTTTTTAAATACAAACTCACTTATAGGTTATTAAACAAATAAATATTTTTTAACTAACACATGTTAGGCTATCTTGATCTTTTTCCTCTGCTATCGTCCTGTCAATCATCTCGCTGTCTCATTCTCGCGGCTATGATTATTTACATTTTAATTTACCATCATCGGTACCCACTACCAACAGCAGTTTTGCATTACAGTATAAAGTAATGACTAAGCGTGTTGTCTAAAAGAAGAGTTATGACTGCTGCGTATTTACGCTTGACACAACATTGGTCTGAGCTTCACCCGCTCTGTGCTGTCTAGTGCAGCCCTACACAGATTTAACTATGCACAGCTAATTAAAACCGTCTGGGTGCAGATAAATATTTAATATTTCTGATATAAATATTTCTGTGAAACGCGTTAAGTTGCACAGCCCTGTACAGTTTAAGAAGCGGGTCGCAGAGCCATATGACTATTATTTTGTTGAAAAGACCTGGGGTCTCATTTATAAAACTGTGCGTAGGATACTTACTAAAAGTGTACGTGCACCCGAAAGCCAAAAATGGCGTACGCAAAAAAATATTCAGACTTAAAAAACCGTTCGTACGCCAAAACCTGCGCAAAATTCACTTTATAAATCCCAGTGAGCGGAAGAATGTGCGCACATGCGTCTCCTCCCCGAAATTACCATAAATGGAGCTTACAATGCCTAGTTTTACTATGCATTTCCTCATCTGCATGTCATTTGCATATGATTATTCATCCACGTGATACCATGTTTAACGGTGCAAGACGTTAGTAAAATATGAAATACGAAATACGGATGTGCCCTCACATTATTATGCTACATTCATATATTTTTTAGTAGCCTATATCCTTGCCTTGTTTTTGAATAAATAAATCAAATAGTGTAAAATACTTTTCAGAGAAAGTTTTCTCCATCTTTTCCACTTTGCCACATTTTTGATTGATTTATATTTTTAATGGAAACAGATAGACATTGTAGTGTATTATTTGCACGAAACAATTTCCCCAGACAATCTGCTATTAGCTATCAGTTAAAACATTAAAACACGGTATGCCAGAGGAAAAGTGTTCAAAAGCATTGAATCCACAACAAATAGGTCTATTTCTATTTAGGGAAAGATATTATTGCGCCAAGTCGAAGTGCGCAAAAGCACTTGTTATGGTATTCCGCCATACAATATAGTCATCAATTTTAAACGCTTAGAAAAGCGCATCGGTTTATTTTGTGTCACCAGCCCAGGTCAAGTTACACTACTCGAGTAACTGTGTTTACATAGGGAAAACGTGGAAGTGTTTGGTCGCTTCTCTGCTTGGCCCATATTTAATGCATGGGCTAAGCTAAGTGCTAACATAGTTCTGCGGCAATACAGAGCGATATAGTGCACGCACTGAGACGAGAGAGGTATGTATCAACTCGTCTTAGTTAAGGGAATAACATAGTTTAATAAGAAAAACTGGTGGAGTATCCCTTTAAGATTGTCGGAAAGGGGTAAATCGGGGCTAAAATCGGCCTAATTATCCTGCCGTGTGAACCAGGCTTTAGATGAAATCAACTGAAGATAAAATACACAACATCTCTCAAGATCTGATTAAACAACTCCACAAACAACATTACCAGCTTCACTTATTACTAACCAGGTTGACTTTATTTTTGGTAGACATCTACAGAAGTTCTTATTGAAAATTAACAGAGGTTAAGATGTTGATTATTTATTGAAAATTATAGTTTGGTTTGATATTACCATTATGGTTATAAGTGTTTGCTTTAGTTGGGCTATTGACTTTTTAACATTAGTTTGTCTCTGCTCAGTTGTATCTGATTGGTATGTTGAGAATAGCAAGAGAAAATGCAATCAGATTTTATAAACTGATTGATGAGAAAAATAAAATCATTGTGTGTGAGCTTTAAACACGTGATTTGTTATTCATTTTGTTTTATTGTTGTGATTCTACAGCAAGAGATCAGCACATTTTTATCAGAACATCAAATGATTTTTAAAACACCATTTTCACATTTTGGACTTCTGCGGTTTTTACTCACACACAGACATCAATAATCAGCATATGAATCGCTACAATGGTGACATGCCTCATGGTGCAATGCATTCCGGGAGCCATGGATAAGTTTCGTATGATGCACCCAGAATGCAGTGCACCATGAAGCATGTCACCATTGTAGCGATTCATATGCTGATTCTTGATGTCTGTGTGTGAGTAAAAATCCAAAATGTGAAAATGATGTTTTAAAAATCATTTGATGTTCTGATAAAAATGTGCTGGATCTCTTGCTGTAGAATCACAACAATAAAACAAAACGAATAACATCTCACCCGTATAAAACACACACACAATATTAATGAGTTAAGCCACTACATGATGATTATATTCTAATCATCAATCAGTTTATAGAATCTGATTGCATTTTCTCTTGCTGTTCTCAAAACAACAATCTGATACAACTGAGCAGAGAAAAAAATGTTAAAAAGTCAATAGCCCAACTAAAGCAAACACTTATCACCATAATGGTGACATCAAACCAAACTATTATTTTCAATAAATAATCAACATCTTAACCTCTGTTAATTTTCAATAAGAACTTCAGTAGATGTCTACCAGAAATAAAGTAAACCTGGTTGGTAGTAAGTGAAGCTGGTAATGCTGTTTGTGGAGTTGTTTAATCAGATCTTGAGAGATTTTGTGTACTTTATCTTCAGTTGATTTCATCTAAGGCTGTGACTGGAAGTAGCTCTTGTGTTTCTCTTATAAGTGATTATGCTTGTTAACAGCAGGTGTTCATCATTAATGCTCAATCATTATTCAATCCCTTAATTATCTCATTAACTCCAACACTGATCAGTGTTACATTTAACAGCCTGTAGTGTGCACACTGAGCAGTGTTCATTTCATCTGGGCAAACCCATGTGGGGCCTACATGGAAACCGGGGGCAAAACTGGCTGGGTCCCAGTTAAATAGCCCAGGTCAAACCCATGTGGGCCCCACATGGCTGTGCTGGCTGGGAAATCATTCTTTTATTTATTTAAACTGTTATTGTGAACATGCACTCTATTTATGATTGTGACTCATAATGAAGATTTACGGTTTTACTTCATCTGCCGTTAGCTATGCGTCAGTTTCACTAAACGGCACAACGCGCTCGCTGGCGCGGACATTTAAGAATGGATGGATATTTGCTTCAGGTGATGATAGGTTTGTTAAATTATATTTGTATTATCTTTCTGTATAATTTTCTTTAGATTGTCGGTCTAAAAGTGACCAAAAGGACATTTAACTCCAGCTCACAATCGGTGTCGCCAAACTGCTCCGTCTCCAAAACGTTTGCACGCATGGGTCAGAGTTTGCATGCAGGTGCGCACATTTTCCCGTCAAGTTTGTTTTTATAAATTACAACTCATGAGTCAGAAGTGGCGTATGCTTCTTTCAGGGCCTGTTTTGTGCATACGCAACGGTTATAAATGAGGCCCCTGGGCTGCGTTTCTCAAAAGCATCGTACGCCTAAGAAGATCGTAAAAACGTACAAATGATCTTAATATTACGCTCTGTTTCCCAAAAGCATCGTAACTTAAGTAGCACTAGAAAATCATCGTAGATCTACGAGTGCTCTGGAGTAATCGTAAATCCCCAAGTGCATCGTACGAAGACAGAGTTATGAGGCCCACCTGCAGGACAACCGGCACATTACACATTTAACTTTATTCAAGTGCAATGTGATTATAATATAAGGTTTTGATTGTACTTTATTGTACACTTTATTAATCGTTTATTGTTTAAATGAATTTATAAATAAAATAATTAAAAAGAGCAGAAAACAACACCAAAAAAAGAAATAATTTAATCTAATAATTTGAATCTAAATTATATGAATGAACAAAAAAATAATAAAAGGTGTAATATGCTTCAAAGACTGGGGAAATAGGATGAACTAAAAAAATATGTCAATGACTTGCTGACATGCACGAAAACCAGCCATGTAGCCTGTTCCCTGGATGGCCCCATGCCATGTGGTCCCATGCCATATTTGTCCTTCCCCCTTCTTCATCCTCCTCCCTGTTAAGTAAGGACACTCTCATATGTCCTGGCTACAACAACAAACATTCTCAAATTATCATGTTCTCAACATTCTCAAACTGCTGAGATGTTGTGGCTGCAGTCTGGACAACAGAAGATGGAGGCTGAGGCCTGGGAGGGTTGTTTGGAGGACTGGGAGATGATAGATGCTGGGAGATGGCAGATGAAACTGATGGTTCCTCTGAGGATGAAGGACCTGACCAGGCTCAGGTTGAGTTACCCCTACTCCTCCATGGATGTCAATATCACCACAAATACCATCTGAAGCACTTGTGCCAAGAATTGACAAGGCCTTTTATTCCTCTGCTGTGAGAAGGGGGAATCTTTGGTCCCACCACCTGTTTTATTAAATGTTGTCCTCTGCAGTGCCCTTTTCCTTTTAGCAAGGCTGGCAAAGTCCTGCCACTTCTTCCTGACCTCCTTCCCTGAACTTTTAATGCCCCTAGTTGGAGTTGGTTTTGTAGCAATAATATCCCAGATTTTTTGTTTTTGTTTTATTTGTATGACTGCCCTTAAACCTGCTGAATAAAATATGCTGTATAGCTCCACCTCCTCTAAAATGACATTAATCTCCTCTTAAAAAAAATATATATTTTCTTTTTTTTTTGGTTCAGCCATTTTGCTGGTGTCTCCACCCATAGGTTTGTGCTTTTATAGATTATTGGCCTCCTAGAAAATGCATCGCAGATGAAAACAATTAGGCTATACATTTCAAAATACAAGCGTGTGCTACAATTACGAGCGTGACATTTCAGCATTTGATAAATGTACAGCGACTCTTAAGTAGCACTTAAAGCACAGCTGCGCACGATCGTGCTAAGTGCGTTTTTGTGAAACGCACGTGAAATGAACACGAACGTTCGTAAAGTCGCTCGTAGAAAATGCTCGTAAGTGCTAAAATCCATCGTTATCGGGAAACGCAGCCCAGGGGAATTGCTGATGACGTCACAGGCTCAGATTTGCTTGACCAATCGGCTGAAAGGGGCGTCTCATGACCGCCCACATGTGCAAAACTGTGATGAATCACCGGAGGCAGTCAGGTCCATTTGCAACGTTTTATTAAGAAGAGTAGTAAGCAGGAAAAGGGTCAAACACTAGCAAGATCAACAACGAAGATTAGGCTCACACTTATCAGATCCAGGCGAGGGGTCAGGGCTGGCAGCGAGCAGAAGAGAATCCAGGGACAAAGCAGGGTGTCGATAGACAGGCGGCAGACAACGGGATAATCAGATCAGCGGAGGTCAAACACAGGCAGGCAGAGATACAGGAATAAACGCTCAGAATGTTCACAGTGGAAACGAGACTTCGCATTGTTTGAGAAGTGAATGGGGCTTATATGCAGGTAGATAACAGGGTGCAGGTGCGTGAGTGATCAGTGATGGCAGGTGTGTGAGTAAAGTCAATATTCGGGTGATGGTGCCCTCTGGTGGCCAGTGAGGGATGTTGTGGGTTCTGAGAGTGTGACAGAGTCCCCCCCCCGCGAGCGACTCCTGGCGCGAGGATGTTGACGGCGTCGAGGTCTACCACGGGGTCGAGGAGCAGGTTTGCTTGGATGATTGCGATGAAACTCAGCGGTGAGAGTGGGGTCCAGAATGTCCGTGGCATTGACCCAGGAACGTTCCTCTGGGCCGAATCCCTCCTAGTCGACAAGGTATTGGAGCAACCTGCCCCGGCGCCTTGAGTCCAGAAGTTGGTGTACTCGATAAGCCTCCTCGCCCTCTACCAAGATGGGTGGAGGATTCGGTTCCTGGGGTCGATTCTCTCCTCCCTCAGTGGGGTCGGCAGCGGGTTTGAGGAGTGAAACATGGAAAGTGGGAGCAATACGAAAATGATTAGGCAGGGCCAGGCGGTAGGATACTGGAGTGATTTGTCGAAGAATTTTGAAAGGACCAACGTACCTTGGACTGAGTTTTTTGCAGGGGAGTTGAAGACGAAGGTCTCGGGCGGACAACCACACCCATTGTCCTGGTTGGTACTCTGGGCCGGCTCGACGGCGGCGGTCAGCCTGACTCTTGAAGCGGCGGACTGCACGCAGGAGGTGTGTGTGTGCTTGGTCCCATGTCTCCTCACTGCGTCGTAACCAGTCGTCTACGGCTGGAACGTTTGTGGGTTCCCCAGACCAAGGGTATAGAGGGGGTTGGAAACCCAGGATGCACTGGAAAGGAGTCAAGCCCGTGGAGTGCTTTTGTAATGAGTTATGGGCGTATTCCGCCCAGATCAAGTATCGACACCAATCCTCTTGGTGATGGTGACAGTTGGTCCGGAGGAACCGGATGATGTCTTGATTGAGACGTTCTACCTGGCCGTTGGCTTGCGGGTGGTATCCGGACGTGAGGCTCACGTTGACTTGAAGAGCCTTGAAGAAGGCCGACCAGACTCGGGAGGTGAACTGAGGTCCTCTGTCGGAAATAATATCCTCAGGTAGACCATACAACCTGAATACCCAGTTGCAGAGATGTTCTGCCGTTTGTAGTGCCGTGGGAAGCTTGGTTAAGGGAATGAGGTGGCAAGCTTTGGAGAATCTGTCCACCACGGTGAGGATGGTAGTGTGGCCATTGGAGGCGGGTAAGTCCGTAATGAAGTCAATTGCTATGTGGGACCAGGGACGCTGAGGTATGGGCAGCGGATTGAGTAAACCGGCGGGTAACAGACGAGATGATTTCTGGGTGTTGCAGACCTGGCATCGTTGGATAAACCTGGTGGTGTCTTGGGTTAAGGTTTGCCACCAGTAGCGGTTCTGGAGGAGTTGAATGGTGGCTGTAACCCCTGGATGACCGGAACTGGGAAGAGCGTGAACATGCTCCAGGACCTGGTTACGAAGCGTCTCGGGGACAAAGATTATGTGAGGCGGACAGGCTATGGGAACCTCCGTTTCAGCGTTGGCCTGCTCCAGCTCGGTCTCAAGATCCCACTGGATGGGACCAACGACGAGGTCGGGGCCCAGGATAGTTTCAGGAGCTTTGGTGGCTGGTTCTGGGTCGTACAGTCGGGACAGGGCATCGGCCTTAGTGTTCTTAGACCCTGGACGGTAGGTGACCATGAATTGAAAACGGGTGAAGAAGAGGGACCAGCGGGCTTGTCGAGGGTTTGACCTTTTGGCGGTGAGGAGGTATTCTATGTTCTTGTGATCGGTGAGTACGGTGAAGGGAGTAGCGGCTCCTTCTAGCCAGTGTCGCCATTCCTTGAAGGTGGCCCTCATGGCCAGAAGTTCGCGATCTCCTACGTCATAATTCCTCTCAGCGGCGTTGAGTTTTCTTGAGTAGAAGGCACAGGGATATAGTTTGGGTGGCAACCCCGTTGGGACAATACTGCGCCCAGGCCCGTACTCGACGCGTCCACTTCCACCACAAAGGGTAGGTTGGGGTTGGGATGGTGCAGGATAGGAGCAGACGTAAAGAGTTGTTTCAACTGATTTAAGGCACGAGTGGCTGACTCATTCCAGGGGAGACGTGATGTATCTTTCTTGATCAGAGATGTCAAAGGATTTGCCACAATGCTGAAGTTACGGATGAAGTGGCGGTAGAAGTTGGCAAACCCGAGGAAGCGTTGTAGCTCCTTGAGAGTAGTGGGTCGTGGCCACTCGAGAACAGCTCGAACTTTGCCCTCATCAATGGCGACGCCCTCAGGGCTGATGATGTATCCCAAGAACGCGGTGGAGGTCTGATGGAATTCACACTTCTCGATCTTGGCATAAAGCTGATGTTGAATGAGGCGTTCTAGGACCGCTCGAACGTGTTGAATATGTTCCTTCAGGGTGTTGGAATAAATCAAGATGTCGTCAATGTAGACGATGACTGTTCGATGGAGCATGTCTCGAAAGACGTCGTTGATGAATGATTGGAACACGGCAGGACTGTTAGACAGCCCGAACGGCATGACCTGATATTCGTAGTGCCCTGAGCACGTGGAAAAGGCTGTTTTTCACTCGTCCCCCTCGCGAATGCGGATGAGATTGTAGGCACAGCGCAAGTCGAGTTTGGTGTAGAACTTGGCCGTGCGGAGTAGTTCCAGGGCTGCTGGTACCAGAGGGAGCGGATAGTGGAATTTGATGGTCTGATCATTGAGAGCCCGATAATCAATACAAGGTCGGAGACCGCCGTCCTTTTTCTTGACGAAGAAAAAGCCAGCTGATGCTGGAGAAGTTGAGGGTCGGATGAAGCCCTTTGCGAGGTCTTCCATCGATGGCCTCGACTGTGAGACAAGAGTAGCAACGGGTTAGAGAAATGTTGTTTCGTTGAACAAAGTCTTGTGACATAAAGTTTCCAGCAGCGCCGGAGTCAATCAAGGCATGGGTGTTAATTTGACGCTCATTCACTGTGAGCATAAGAGACACAGTTATGCAAGAGTCAGGGTTAGGGCTTTCAGCAGGGAAACTCACCGGTCGTAGATTTCTCAGTGGAGGACGTATGGGACAGTTGATGCGGAAATGACCCACCTCGCCACAATACAAGCAAAGGTTTTGACACCGCCGTCGTTCCTTTTCTTCCGGGGTTAATCGAGAAGTGTTTACCTGCATGGGTTCGACGTGGTCAGCGGATCCGTGGGTAGAGTGTCTGGAAGGAACCACAGGGCGCGAGGTGAATACAGGACGATGATTCACACGGCGAGATCGGATGAGGTTGTCGATCTGGATAGCCAGATGAATAAACTGATCCAGTTCTCTCCCCTCGTCGCGGCAGGCTAATTCAGCTTGTAAGTCATGACTCAATCCTCTTCGGAACATCACCTTTAGGGAATCATTGGTTCAATCCGTCTGCGCGGCGAGGGTTCTGAAAGAGAGTGCGTATTCGGCGGCCGTGGAACGACCGTGGGTGAGTTCAAGAAGTCGGTCGCCTGCTCCTTTGCCCTCTTTAGAATGTTCAAAAACCTCTCGAAACTGCTGAAGGAATGTTTCGAAGGTGGGAAAAGCTGTACCATCAGCTCGCCATACTGCCGTAATCCAGTCCAGTGCTCTTCCAGTTAATAGAGAACAAACGAAGGCGATCCTACTGGTTTCGGTGGGATAAAGCATGGGTTGCTGGGCAACGATGAGTGTGCATTGCAGGATAAAGCCTTTGCATTTCCCTGAATCCCCATCAAACCTCTCGGGAAGTGCGAGGCGAGGGTTTGCGCTCGCGGAGGGTTGGGCTTCGGCGGCACGGGGAGCTGGTTGTGGTATTTGCTGTGGAGAAGGGTTGGGAGCGGGGTTTTGCATGGTTTGAATGGCTTTCACCAATTCCTCAGTTACCGATGTGAGACGATTAAGTTGGTGGTGATGCGTGGCGAGTTGATCCGCTTGGGCGGCGAAAGCTGCGGTGAGTGCAGACATCGTTGCTGAACCTTGTTGTGGCGAAGTCTTATAAAAAGTCAATATTCGGGTGATGGTGCCCTCTGGTGGCCAGTGAGGGATGTTGTGGGTTCTGAGAGTGTGACAAAAACGGATTTTGAAGTCATTTATCCGATTTTTACCGTTTAATGTAGATCTTCAAACGGAGAAATGAAAAACGGAATTTCAAAAAAACAAAATCGGACCGTTATTTGTATTTGGTTTAGTCGTTTTTCGTTTTTGGATTCAGAAACCAAAAACGGGTGAACGGCTCTTTTTTTTACCGTTTCTTTTTTTTTGGTTTGAAACGACAAACGGAAAAAATGTGGTTTCTTGTTATTTTGTTTTGTGGTTCAAACGAAAAAACAAACTCTCAAAACATACACGGACCCGATTTCATAGGATCTTTCAGTTTCTCTAAAATACTTTTAAAATAACATCATAAATCTTGCTGTTGTAATAGGAAAAATTAAAGGACAACTCACTCCTGTCCTTAATGGATTTCTTGCAGACATGTTTAATTTGTGAAATGTTACATTGTACAAAAAGTTACTTAAATATGTTCATGTTTATAGATGTGCTACGCCATATTCTGCACTTGTAAGTACTTTCATTATATATATACTATAAGGTATTAACTAGGTGTCTATTTCACAGAAACAGTGTTAATGCAGATTCTTTCATTTGTGCCACTCTTCGATGCAGTGCAGGGAGACAATTCTGGGTTACGTCCAACAGGACCTCATAGAAAAGAAAGCAAGATTCCATGCATCTCTGCATCTGTAATGAAATGCTGCCTCCATCTGGAGGGAAAATGAACATTTATTTTAAAAAATGCTAGAGAGTTTCATATTCAGGCAGAAGAAAATGGAAATCATGTAATAAAAAAAATAAAATAAAAAAAAGCAAGAATAAATCCTCCAAATAGAACAACAGTTAAGAAGATTTAAAGTACAACATTATTAATGTGTTGACAGTGTTCTGCACGCGCACACACACACACACACACACACACACACACACAGTTTGAGTTTCCATGTGAAATCACGAGCTATGCAGCAGGGCCTGAAATTCAAAATAGGACTGCACACTTAATATTAGCCTTGTAATGTTCTGTCATAGCACTTAAAAGTATTATTTATTTATTTTCCATAGAAGAAAGAAAGACATACAGGTTTAGAACAACAATTTTAAGTCATGGTCCTTCAAAACTTTGCAATATTAAGTGAATAAAGATAAATTAATTTATAATTTTGAGCTGTCATACAAAGTAGACTTCAAAACGCATTTTAGACAGTTAACTGATGTGATTTAGTTCCAGTGGCTAACTATGCAAAAATTGGAAGCCCCAAAAGGGAGTTTGCGTTTCAAGGACACACTGCTTCATCTTGCCTCTCTAGCCAGTCCCTCAGAGGAATCATGGAGCCAGGTAAGGGTTACACCACACTCCCTGCCACTACTTGTGAACGCTATGCTTCCCAGGATAGGCCCCTCCGCACCTCCTCTCTGCCCCACTGTGGGCACATCAGTTGTCCCTTTGGTCAAGTCAAGTCACCTTCATTTATATAGCATTTTTAACAATATGGACAAAGCTGTTTCAAAGCAGCTTTACTGTGATAATAGGGAATTAAAGTAACAGATATTGTTTTGGCTTTACAGCAGCTCTAGAATAAAGTTATTTTCCAGCTAAATTTAGTTTTGATTGATTCACTTCCGTTGCAACAACCATTAGTTATTAACTTAGGGGCCGCTAACACAACACCGTTCTAACAGAAAACTTTTAATGCGATCCAGCCGCTCATTTGCATAAAACAGTGCCTGGTGGCTTTGCCACGTGAATCGAAATTATCCCGACAACGTTTTATCAGTACAGAGGTAAAGGGAAGGAGGCCTTCACAAGGGAGAGACTTGTTGACACTTCAGTACTGCGTTGTTGTGTCCAGGCGCAGGTCCTTCATCAGATCCGGATAAACATTGAGATAAACAGAGAGACTGATATTAGCGTAGATGCCATCCTTCTTAAGATGTACAAAGTACATCAGGATTTAAGGGAAGTGTTCCCGGTTCCGGCTGATCTAAACTATGCAGCCTAACATTGAATTATAGATGTCTATAATGTGTTATGTGTATGCTAGGTCAAAGAGATGTGTTTTTAGTCTAGATTTGAACTGACAGAGTGTGTCTGCTTCCTGGAAAATGTTAGGAAGACACAAAAGTTTTGGTGCTAAATATGCTTTGGTGTCACTTATGCAGAGCCTGAGACCCTGGGTAGAACTTCCCAGCTCGTCCCATTGGCTCTTTCGGACAATCAGACTTAGATACGTAGGCCTACCATAATTCCTCAAATAAAAACCGGGGCCTTTATTTACCTGAACTGCAGAAGGTAACCGGCTTTTATTTGAAGCAGGCTTTTATTAGAGGCAGGCCTTTATTTCTAATTCCATCTTTTTCATAAATAATAGGATTGGGCCGATAGGCGATGCAATCATCTATTGCGATGGCTGACAGACATCACTATGTTGAGACTGAATCGCGATCCCCCCGCCGCCCTGTTTCCATGGTGACGCGTCATGCTTGGCACGCACGTGATTCACCACAGCCAAAATAGCGCTGTATGACAGATGTAGCACTTTTTTTTCTAAATATTAACAAACTTGCTTAAACTTCCAAACTCCGATTCTCAAATACATGTAAGAGAGTTTGTTGTGTCGTTTAAAAACCTTTAACGTTAGAAATGATCTTAATCTGTAACGTAAGATGTTTGTTTGGGCCGCAGTCCAGAGATTCCTGTCGGTTGGATTTATTACAGCACGTGAATTTATCAGTTTCTCACGAAATACATTAAAGTAAGTGGCCGTGAACTGGGAGAAGAACAGAGTATACTTGCACTGTGATATGAATAAAACCCCTCGGCAAATATATTTGAATGAATTGTCATTGCCGCTTCAATAGACACTATTGTGTATTTTACAAACTATAAATGTATTGTTGTTCTATAAATGATATGTATTTAAATGTCTGAAACCTAAAATAAACATGATGTGGTTAAAAACACTGAATAGTTGTGATATAAGGTATGAAAAGCGCTGAAAGCTCAGCGTGAAAGCACAGTTTGAATCTGGCAGTTATGTCGCGTCAGAGCAGGCCGACCTCGATGATGAGATGTAGAGGAAAAAATCTAGTGGAAAATGAGTATGTTACGTTATGTCATTATATGAAAGGCACAGGAGATTACCTATCAACACTTAATTTTCCCCGGCCTTAATTTGAGACCGGCCTTTATTTGTCTGTGTTGACCCCGCCCCCCGGCCACTATTAGAGGCCCGGCGTTTAATTGACTACCGGTTTTTATTTGAGGAATTACGGTAATTCAGTTTGCCAGGCGTCCCCCCAGGTTCAGTGGCATCTTGCTTAACTCTGTGGCAGGCAAAGATGCCCCTGTACTGCGTGTAGAGATTGTGGTTCTCCTGATGAACGACATAATAGAGCCTGTCCCTTTAGCTAGCTGTTACAGCCAGTACTTCATCCTACCTAAGAAAGGTGGTGGGTTACGGCCACTGGTGTAGTGCACGGTATACGCAGGTATACGGCATATACCCACTTCTTTTTCAGTCAGCATTGCGTATACCCCGAGGTCCGGACCTCAGTAATTTGAGTGTATAAAATGAAAGTTGTGAAATAATTGCCTAATATTAACTCTAATTTGGTGCTGCAATGATTCGTCCATCGCGACGATAAATAACCTTCTCATCTGAGCTGCTTCAGCACTCAAACCCCCACTCTTTAATATCAAAATGTTTGAGACCAATCAAAGCCGAGCGCGAATCCCAACATGATGCTTCACGCTTCAGTTAACGATAAAGTTTTAAATGACGACAGAAATAATCAGTTTGATCAAAGTCAGAGAAAACTATAAGCTCAATTTAACAACACAAGCACCCTATTAAATATATTGCCATTATTATTATGAATATATTATTTATAAATATATTTGTATAGGTGACCCGATCTGGCGAAATGAGTCGGAAGTTGCAACGTTCCATTTTAAGATATGGGCCAATTATGTTGTAAAACAATGCAATAGTTGGAATTTTTTTTTTTTTGCTAATTTCAAAGAACAGACATTTAAAAATAATCTCCCAAAGTTTCGTAGTCCAGGTAATTGAGTAAAGGTATTTAAATTACTATTAAAATTTACAAAGTTTTACTAAATTCGCTGGAAATGAACATTGCTTTTCTCAACTCCTATCTTCACCCCTGAGCATTTCCCGCCCTGCTGAAAAATCCAGCTAAAACCAGCCTAAGATGGTCAGGCTGGTTTTGGCTGGTCTCCCAGCCTGGTCATAGTTGGTTTATCAGGCTGGTTTTAGAGGGGTTTTGAACACTTTTTTTAGCTGGTCAGGCTGGTCTTAGCTGATCAGGCTGGTCTTAGCTGGCCAGGCTGGTTTTAGCTGGACAGCCTGGCTGGTTTTAGCTGGCCAGGCTGGTTTTAGCTGGTCAGCCTGGCTGGTCAGCCTGGCTGGTCTTAGCTGGCCAGGCTGGCATTAGCTGGTCAGGCTGGTCTTAGCTGGTCAGGCTGGTTTTAGCTGGTCAGCCTGGTCTTAGGTGGTCAGGCAGGTTTTAGCTGGTCAGTGTTGGCCTTAGCTGGTCAGTGTTGGTCTTAGCTGGTCAGTGTTGGTCTTAGCTGGTCAGCCTGGTCTTAGCTGGTCAGGCTGGTTTTAGCTGGTCAGTGTTGGTCTTAGCTGGTCAGTGTTGGTCTTAGCTGGTCAGTGTTGGTCTTAGCTGGTCAGGCTGGTTTTAGCTGGTCAGTGTTGGTCTTAGCTGGTCAGTGTTGGTCTTAGCTGGTCAGTGTTGGTCAGTGTTGGTCTTAGCTGGTCAGTGTTGGTCTTAGCTGGTCAGGCTGGCTGACTCTATGTCTTCTCTATTTTTCCTGCCACTGGTTGTGACAAAGAAAGTAAACAATTCCAAATACACTTTAAATAATCTTCAGGAGCACAGGCAACCATTCAAACAAATTTCTTTTTTGTTTGATATTTCAGCCCCTTAAAACAAACGTCCTGGTTGCGTATGCAACCCACCGTTCCCTGAAGGAGGGAACGGAGGACGTAGTCGACGGTCGACTGAATTGGGATCACGCTAGGGAGCCTGTCTTCTTCGAGTACTATTGATCGAGCCAATGTAATTGGCGTGCGTGATTCGCATCACACACTCCGCCCCCGCGGTATTACGGAAGTGGATGCACGCACTAGTTGCTTTTCGCTGAGGAGCCGAGAGTAACCCGGGGTCAGCGGTGGTCCAGCGGTAGTGGCAAGGGGACTACGTCCTCCGTTGCCCTCCTCCTGCATACGCAACCAGGACGTTCCCTTTCAGTCGAGAACGTCAGACGTAGTCGACGGTCGACTGAATTGGGATCACCCATTGAACACGCCACTAACGCTGCCACCTTCCAGTGCCTAAACCAAAGCCTCCTGATGCCCCCGCAAACTTAAGGCGGGGAAGGACAGGGCTTAGGCCAGGGAAGTCACTGCTGTTCCTACAGGACCACTGGGAAAGCGTTCCCCGTACGTTGGAAGGAAGGGACGCTGCGGAAGGCACATCCAACCCAGAGGGAGGTAATGTGGAGAATACACATATGAACTGCGCGGAAACCGGGCAGTCTAACATATGGAATGTCACTGGGGTGGCTCCAGCCTAAGACGGGGGGAGACACACCGGACAGTGACGGCAGAGAGACTCTGCCGAGGGAAGACACGGGCTCACCGCAGGGAGCCGTATCGTGGAAGAATACACATATGGGGTCACCGAAGGGACCGCAACATATGGACCCAGCCTAACACAGGTTCCACACTGCTTACGAGTGGTAGGCCTAACACCAGACGTTCCGCACGTCCAACGTCGGAGGGGTGTGGAGGAACTCAACAGGGTTCAATTTTAAGGGAACTCAACTGGAGTAAAAAGGCGCACGTATCCAGTCCATAGGAGGGGAATGGCGCAGCAAGCCGACACTTGAACCGGGCTCACGGTGAAACTGGCTTCATGAGAAGGGAGCCCACGGGAAGCAGCGGTTCAACTAGGTGTCGTCCAGCCCCCCACTCTAGAATCTGTTTAGCAAAGTATATCGTCAACGCCCAGGCGGAGCACTTTACACTCATCATAGAGGAGCTCAACACCTAAGTGGACATGTTGCATCTCGGATCTTTGCCGAAATGAAGGCAAGCACTAAGTGCAACTTTGCATGGAAACAGCCTTCCCTCTCTGCTGAATTCCAACAGATATTTGAAGAGCTGGTCTGAGGTCTATGACTTGCATTCTGTACACGTCCAAGCGAACGGACAGAGAAGCCAGGGCTGGATCTGCCTCCTCCAGGGCAGCGCTTGCAGGCTCACCACCTGCTCCTATTACGGGAGAGGTAGGAACCTTGGGCACAATCCGAGCCGGGGTCTCAGCTTGTGAGAGTTAGCCGGCCCAGACTCCAGGCACAATACGTTGACCGAAAGCGAGCAAGTCCCTACCCTCTAGTAGAGACCACGCGAGCAGGAGAACTGATATAACAGAATTTTTAACTCACTACCTGCAGTGGCTCAGGGGCGGTCTCTGCAGTGCAGTCGCACCAGGGACAAGGCCCAAGAGGATAAAGAGGGACACAAGGATTTACAAGACCTTGCTCCTCAGGAACCTGACGATCAGAACGTGCTTCTGCATACTTCTGCAACACGATGAGCGTCGTTTAAACACCGAGGCAACATCATTTTGAGGGTGATTTAGGAAAACAGCCTACTGCAACCCATTTTGCAGGAAAGAGAGCACTGAAGTGATCGAAAGCTTTCAGGATCTCCTCAGGAGAGAAGACGCACTCAACGACTAGGTTCCACTTCTAAAGGCGTAAGCACGCTACCCAATTCTAGGGGGTGCTCGCAGAAGTGATGGTAACTATCACATGTTCTTGTGATAGCCACCTGAACCTCCGCGTTCAGATGTAAGACCGCCCGGAATCTCCGGGGGAAGAACGCGTGTGCCATCGTGCCCCGTCCCCGAAAGAGTTTCCAGGGGAAGTCAGGAAGGCTGTTGAAGGGAACCAGGTCTAGTTGGGCCAATAAGGGGCAACTATGAAGACCTGTTCCTCTCCTGACATGGCACGTAGGTGCAAGTGATGGGCGCAAAAGACAGGAGCATTGCTCAACACAACATGTGAAGATCACTGGGCTCAGGAGCATTTTCTGCTCAGCACTTGGGTGTGGCAAGTTCACTGAGCTTCAGGAGCATTCCTGCTCAACACCTGAGTGTGATAAACTCACCGAGCTTCAGGAGCATTTCTGCTCAACACTTGAGTACGAAGAACCTCACTGAGCGACAGGAGCATTTCTGCTCAGCACTTGAGTGTGACAAGTTCACTGAACTTCAGGAGCATTCCTGCTCAACACCTGAGTGTGATAAACTCACTGAGCTTCAGGAGCATTTCTGCTCAACACTTGAGTGCGAAGAATTTCACTGAACGACAGGAGCATTTCTGCTCAGCACTTGAGTGTGACAAGTTCACTGAGCTTCAGGAGCATTACTGCTCAACACCTGAGTGTGATAAACTCACTGAGCTTCAGGAGCATTTCTGCTCAACACTTGAGTGCGAGGAACTTCACTGAGCACCAGGAGCATTTCTGCTCAGCACTGCGTGTGATGAATTCACTGAGCTACCTGTGATGGACTCACTGAGCTACAGGAGCATTGCTGCTCAACACCTGAGTGCGATGAACCTCACTGAGTTTCAGGAGCAATTCTGCTCAACATGAAGAGTGATAATTTCACTGACTTGCAGGCGCAAGGCGACCATGAGTCGCAGTCACTTTTAGAAGGCTCACTGGGGTTAAACGCATTTCTGCGGGCCCCTGGGGCAGCTGAGACCCAGTGTTTGTCCAAGGGTAGTCCGCTCGGTTTACCCAAACACTGGCGGAAAAATAAAACCGGGGGGGCAACTGAGCGGCCCCGGAATGGTCATGACCCAGCCGGACCCAGGGGATGGAGTCTCCACTTGCTCTGGCTATAACTGTCGTGAGGCTCGATGGCGGCACGATTGAGTAAGCGGGAGGAGTGGAACAAGGCGCCCTCAGAAGCGTCTGACTCCAAGGAGGAGGTGACGGGTGAGTTTGTGACATGCAGGGGAAGCTTGCGCAACGGTCGCAATGTCTAACAACTCGAGGCACGAATGCCCGTGTAGTCGGGGGTCGCCCAGGCCCCCGTTAAAACACGCCCTTTGTACATGGCCCCTCTGTTGAAGAGGGTTTGGCAGCAGACCGGGATGAACTATAGTCACACAGGGTGAGCTGCTCTGCCACGGTCACCTCGGGACTCGATCGTGAAGCTAGCGCTGAAGCGGTCACATATGGAGGGAGCCAAAGGCTGCGACTACCATATACCCCAGGAGCCTCTGAAAGTTCTTTCAGTGGGACCCTTTCTCACTTCAACACCAGCTGAACACATTCTCATTGGAGAGACATGTTGGACCGAGTACCTCTCCAAAACTAGAAAAGAGATACTCAGCCCGTGGGCGAGATTACTCTCTTCCAGTTGACCTGAAGACCCAACGGGCTCTGGAGCACTCGAGGGGAAGGACACTGTACTGATACTCCACCCTTAGACGCAACACACAGGATGGCCTGCGGTGCGGGAGGTAGAGATCTGAAGCACATGTCTTTCAGGTCAAAGCTGCAGACCAATCTTGGGCCAAGATGGTCATGACCCACCACCTAGTAGCACGAAGAACGAGTTCACAACTGGCCTTCGTACCGGCTGGAGGAGCGGCTATATCAAATCCTTCGCCAGCAGGATAAGATAAGCACGCACAAGTCAGGAGCACTGCTCAACACTCGGTGTGATGAATATCACTGAATTTTCAGGAGCACGTCTGCTCTACACCTAATGTGATGACTATCACTGACTTGAGCGGGGTAGCCGAGCCTGAGGTGGGGCAGCAAAGTAGAGAGAGTGGTGTTAGTGTGCTGTGCAACACTTACCTGTCTCCACAAGCGGCAGGGGGCGCGTGAGAAGGCGGATGACCGGGTCCTCGAACGCACCAAGCTGCCTGCTGGCGACCAAGGGGGGGCTGAGGGGTGTAAGGCTATACAGGGTCACACCCGCCAGACTGGCCCTCTTGGGACCCAGGAACAGATGAAATTGCTCTCTCTTTGAAGTGTGGGTACCGCTTGCTCCGCTTTTTTTTTTTTTTTTTTACGGAGCCAGCGGCGGAACAGACACACACACAAACAAAGGCTCCACCCGGCCCTCACCCGGGGGGAGGGAGTGATCGTGCCACTCCAAGAGCATCTCATCCATTCCTGGGCGGCCCGCTCCGGAATGCTTTCGCTGTCGCTTGCCACCTGGCTTGGCAGCGCCTGGAGCGGGCTGGGCGTCTCTACTGCGGCCGGCTCCATGCTGAGGCCTGGGTGGAGGCTGCTGCGGAGGGCCAGCAGGAGCGGCGGCCGGGGAACGCCCACGGCAACGAGCAGGCGGAGGAGCTGCCACCGGCGGCGGGTGGAGGCAGCAGCTGGCCACCAGGGCAGGATGTGCCGGATGACCTCCGTCTGCGCTTGAGCGGCAGAGAACTGTTTGATGCAGTTCTCCACCGCGTCGCCGACCAGCCCAACCTGGGAAATTGGGGAGACCAGGAACCGAACCTTGTCCGCATCCGCCATACCAACCAGGCTGAGCCAACGAAGGCGCCACTGGACCACCAAGGTGGACATCGCCAGACCGATCACGCACGCTACGACACCCGTACCCCGGAGGGTGAGGTCGGATGCAGTGCGGTGCTCACCTATGAGCGCACGGTCTGGATTACCCTCGTGCATGCCATGGGTGCCCTAGCCTGCAGCAACGCCATGGCACGCAAGAGGAAGGGGCTTGCCCACAGGCTTTGTAAGCTCTGCCCGTCGGAACAGACGAAACTCACAGGCCTTAGGGGGGAGACGAGGATCCCCCCAAAAGGCAGCGGCCGCCGGACACAGGTGCACCTGTGTCGACAGACCGCTCCAATGGAGGGACACCTCGCAACCCTTCACCGTTCCTCCATCAAGGGTAATGAGGGGGAAAAGCTATTCAGGCAGTTTCTGGCAGAGAAAGATGCTGTTCACCACCTGATAAGCTCTCCATGCATTTCGGGAAAGAAAGGCACTGGGGCGGCGAGCTGAGAACCAGCGCGGCCCGCCCCAAGATACCAAACTCCAGATTCCAACCGAGACTGAACGGGACACGGTGGAGGTTCCACTCGAGCCCGGCAGCCTCGGCGGCCCGTTTCAGCATAGCTGATAATTCTGGATCCGGCTCGGGCAACATTGAACTCCCGGAGGGAGACAATGCAGCCGAGTCATCATCTCTAGAAGTCAGCTCACCCTCCGATGCTGCAATCGGCGTCCTGTCCTCCAGGGGAGCCCCGAGTGAAACCGCTGGCCCACCCATTACAGATGGACCAGCAGACAACACAGGAGGCTCCAGTGGTTGCAGTGGAAGGGAGGAGTGAGGAGCCCACAGGGAATGGTTACCGGGCGGGACCTCCAACACTATCCTCCGGTCACCCATCCCACACAGCACCCGAGGGTGGGGCATGGTAATGGGGACTCGCTCTCCGCGAACGAAGGCGAGTCTCGCCCTCAACACTGCGACAGTCATGTTCCCACCGTGAAAACATGAGCTGTCCACAAAAGCTGTCTCAGCGTGCTGTAAGCCCAAACACGTGACACAACAGTTGTGACCATCAGAGAGAGACAGGGAACGACCGCACCCAGAAACGCACGGGCGGAATGACATCTTGAAAAAGACGCAAACGCACCCGTGTTGCTCTTTCAGAAAATAGGACCGTCACCAGTGCCGGAGCACACAGGGGAATGACCGCGGCAACACTGAACAGAGAACTGAAACAGTGAAGCACTCACTTTTCCGCCCTCTAACCAGCCATCAACACACACAAACATTTCGAAATTTGTTGCTGTTAAAACAGCAGTTGAGAGCTCAAAGCTCGCGATCACCGCTGCACTCGCGCTGTAGAACACCAGCACTGGGAGATTCTTCCTGAAGAACACCGACACACTCGCTCGTTGTAGACAACAGCACTCTCAGAGACATCAAACGATCGGCTCCGAAGCGAAAGGCAACTAGTGCGTGCATCCACTTCCGTATTTATACCCGCGCTGCGGGGGCGGAGTGTGTTATGCGAATCACGCACGCCAATTACATTGGCTCGTTCAATAGTACTCGAAGAGGATAGGCTCTCTAGCGAGATCCCAATTCAGTCGACCGTCGACTACGTCTGACGTTATCGACTGAAAGGGAACTCACACAGGTCTCATTCTCTCACAACTCTTTACATCCATCATAAGGCTACTCTTATGTTATGAAGATACTCGACAAAATGACATTTTGGCATAATTGTGTGTGTTATTGTTCGTTGAAGCGCAAAAGAGAACTGTGTTGTGGCGCGCGGTCTGTGCATGCACATGATACTGGCACGCGTCTTTCTGTGAGTCACAGTCAGGACATTCACAGGCAGTGCGCTCTCTTTTGACTTGTCACACATGAATAGTTTAAAAGCAGTTTAAAAGCGGGATTATGTAACACTTGCCAAAGAATGACAAACACAAATATTTCTAGGTCAAAAGAAGGGTAAGATTTAAGTGATTTAATATTATATATTACACTTATTTATCTTTTTATGTCAAATGAATGGCCCACATGCCAAAGACAACTGCAACATGGAGGTGTTTGCAATACAGATGTTGTTGTATTTACAACATGACAATCTCGCTGAATACTGTTTTAGTGTTTGTTCTACCTACAAGTAGGTCCACTCTACAACTGATGATTGATAATTAGTTATGATGACACCCAGGGGCGGAGCGGGGGGGTGGCTAATTGGGCTTAAGCCCCGAATGGAGCTTACTGGCTAACCGGCTGAAGTTATTATGGACATCATAAAGTTTTTTTATACGGAACATTAACAGTAAACCTCACCGGCCGGAGAGAGATTCAGAAGCAGCGTCAGACGAACCGCGGACAAGTGTTACATGTGAATCTGCTGTTGTAGGCCTAACACTTGAGTTAAGTGATGACAACAATTCCAAGTACAGATGCATCAATATCGTCAATAAGTTATTTTCCCCCCCATACTTTAATTTAAAAAGTAAATCTTTAATATATTCTAGATTCATTACATAAAAAGTTAAATATTTCAAGCCTTTTGTTGTTTTAATCATGATGATGGGCTTACAGCTCATGGAAATCAAAACTCCAGTACGCCTATCTCAAAATGTATTAGAATTTTAGAACAAAGAATTTTTTATACGACCTGACAAGATCTCTAATCAGCTAATCAACTCAAAACACCTGCAAAGGTTTCCTGAGAATTCAATCTGTCAGTTTTGTTCTGGTGGTGCAGCACAATGACCTTTTCCACAATATTACATTTTTGAGATGCGCCTGTAATAATGTAATAAACATATTAGTATTTACATAATTAAAGGAATTGTTATGGTGAACAGTGCTAATGAATAAATGGTAGCAGCAGAGTATTGCTAATTAAATGAATATCACTGTCCACAATTTTATATGTAAGCTTTTTGGGCAACGCATCATTAATTTACTGTAACATATTGCACAATATCATCAATATTTAATGCAGCAATTCTGAACAAAAAGTATACATATTTAATAATAAGACACAGGTCTTTGGAACTTTTATTGCACACATGAGACTTAAATTATTCTCAGCGAGTTATGGTGGCGTTTTGGCCCCAGTCTAAAAGGGCTGCTATATAAGTTTTACACGCCACCAGATACCACTGTGTTTTACCTATTTAGTCAAACTTAAAAATAGTCAGATAATGGTTGCCTCTTTTTAGTTGCCAGGGGTGAAAATGAGTCATCCTTAACATTTTTGGTGTTTTGGATTCACTACAGCTGGAGAACAATTACATACAAAATAGGTTGTAGGCTCTACTCTGTGATTTTTTTTTTTTTTTACTGAGTAGGCCTAACTATCATAATTTTCCCAGGTAGTGTATAGATTTTTAGGCTTTCTAATATCTCAAACAGCCTGAAAAATAGTGCATTTAGCTGACGTAAATGGGGAAAAAATCTCCAAGGGAGTATGCCCCTGCCTGGACCGCCCCTAGGTTTGGGCTAAGCCCCGAATGTTTACATCGTCTGGCTCCGCCCCTGATGACACCTTCTCTGCCCTACAAAGGCAAAGTGCAGTAACTACACCAACACTGAAACTGTTTTCATACAGGCCAGCCAAACATGTTGTAGGTACAATAGTGTTGATACTTTTATGTAATACCTTTACAGGAAGGAAAATGTTATACATAAAAAAAAGACCATTGATATGACCTTTGACCCTAAAAATGTAGATACTGCACTCTGCCTTTGTCTAACCTCAAGCAACTAAAACACTATTACAAAAGCAGAGAGCAGTATCTACAATTGAAATGTGTTAATCCAACTTTCTTTTTTTATACCTTATACTTTTTCATTTGTTTTAATTGGTTTTATGTTTTGTGTATGGATGTTTATAGGTTGAGTGTTGAAGATGCTTCGTACTAACCTTCATCCAGGTTATTCAAGAATAGTATTTTGTCGTAATGTCCCTGTCACATCAGTCTTAAATGATTAAATTGTCATTCTCATTATTTTCCCCAAAACAAACTTATAATTTTACACATAATCAAAATGCTGGTATTTTGGTTTGTGGATTTTTGTTTTTATTGAAAATTTATAGTCGTAATAGAAATATAGAATAGAAAAATTAAGCTATTATGTTTGCATGAGAATGCATGTCTTAAGCCTTGTTTTTTTTAAAATAAGTTTTATTAATAAAGGCATAAAAACAGTTTATTTGTAGTGCACTGGCAATACTTTTATATAATTAGTTTATTAATTAAATTAATAAAAAGACAAAAATACCTTGAGATATGTTTGGTAATTGAACCTGAATGAATTTAAAATTAATTTGCTATATTTCAGATAAATATATTTGTTTTCCTTAATTTTAATTAGCCCTAACTTTATTCTCATCTGAATTATAAATAATTGACTTTCGTATAGAATAATACTACCATTAAAAACACATTTGATTTTCTTTTTTAATCAATGTAGAATGTGTAACTTAAAAATAAACAGATTAGTGCTCTGTTTGAGGACAAGAAATGAAAACCAACGCAATATGATGAATATAAATATATTATATTTAAATATAAATATATATTTATAATATAAAAGATGGCACCCAAAGACAGTTTTTTATGGGGTTGGGTAAATATGTTTTCCTTTTAAAACTGTTTATAGTTTGACAAAAGCACAATGTTGTGTTTTATTGCGAGTGTACACAAATATAAGTAAACACTTTGCAGTTTGAATTAAGTCCTGTATGAACAAAATGATGGAGTATGTTTTTATGTTTCCACTGTTTGATCGTGCCCGCGCCTCTCTCTCACTCACACACACACACACACACACACACACACACACACACACACACACACAGTTCGATCGCGTCCGCGCCTCTCTCTCTCTCTCGCACCCACACACACGCACTCTGCATGTCTCACGTATTTCAACCACTGATAATGGTCAGAATACAACGCTTTTTCCACTACCCTTTTCCCATCAAGATAAAAGCTCTATGTTTACAACTTCCTCTTAAGCTTCAACTGAGAGATTACCCAATAAAGTACATTACAATATCGTAAGAAATGAAGACAACAAGAAACAAAACAGTTATATCAGCGTTTCCAGAGTGGATAGATGCTAATGTTACTGCCTTCAAGCGGAGCAGGTAAGCTAAAATGGTTTACATGCTAGCGGCTTGCTAGCTGGTAACGGCAATTTATTGATTCAGGTGGTATTTGCCAAGGTTAGGTGTTCATATTTTACCATGTTCCTTACCGCTGTCTGGATACTTGCGTTTTAAAGCTAGAGAAACCATATGTTTTCATCGGGATTGTGCCATGTTTCTCTGCGTTAATTATAATATGTTGTTGGCTTGCTGGTGGTCTGTGTCACAGTGTCACCTTGCGCATGTTGTTCCTTATCGTGATAAGGATGCTGTGCGCGAGGCGGACAGATTGGTAGATTCGAATGTGGCTACAGAAGCAGACCGCAGTATCTACCGTGTCAAAGCCAGGTAAACAAAGGCAGAACGCAGTAGCTTCACTTACTGTGGTTTGCCTTGGTACTAGCTACCACGTCAAAGCCGAGTAAACAAAGGCAGAACACAGTAGCTTCACTTACTGCGATTTGCCTTGGTAGTAGCTTGGATTTTGTAGTTACTGCAAATTTGACATTGTGGTGACCCACAAAATAAGACTGAAAGAGACATTCACCAAGGGTCTATACCTTTAAGGAAATGTTGGGTTTTAGAGTTTCCGATTGAACGGATGTTGTGTGTCGATCTCACTGCTGTACAGTTCGAATTATAGTGATTGTAATTGTATAATGAATGTTTGCAAATATTTGTTCAGGGGTAATGAACCTGTTTCCAGCATTATTACACTATAATATTTATATAGAGATCAGGAGTAATAGTGGAGTTCACCAGCAGGGGTCAGGTTGGCGTTTACTGTGCTCCAGGGGGCGACTTTACGTCAGTTGTTTCGCTTTGCGGTCTTTCTCTTTTTGCTGAGCGAAATGAAAAACGGATCCAGAGTTTTCCCTGTCTCAATTATTTCTGCTATTTTCAGATTGGTGAAATAGTAAATGAAGCTAAATATCAAAAGTATTATATGTTGACATGTCACTGAATGTTTCAACGTCGATTAATAAGTCTGTTTGATGAATATGTGGACATATATGTACAAATAGAAGTAGCCGCATGTTCGCACTGATAACGTCACCTATTGTATCAAGGCCACGTTGGACAGTTTTATTTTTAGCTCCTTGAACAATTTTGTTAAGTCTAATAGTTTGAAAATGTATGATATTGTGAAAAATTTGAAAAGCTAATGTGGGAAACAAATGTAATACTATTTAAAAGCATTAAAAGAAAAGCAAGTTAAAAATCTGTTAGCTCATGCTTAGTGAAAGAGGATAAAAATGTGAAAATGGATTTGGGAACAATATGTAAGTGGTACCATAAGTTATGTTTTATATGTAAGTGGTAACATGAGCTATGTGTTATATTAAGTTGAAAAGAAACAGTTTACAGAGTAGGCTAACAGTGGCTATTGTAATTTTGATTTATTTGATCAAAAAAATTATAACTCAGTATTTGCTGAAAGATGAAGAAAAGACAAAAATACAAATTGTATTGTATTTTGAAGTTGTGTTTATTTCTTAGGTCTGAGGCCATTGGCCACTGCGCTATGTCACCAAGCAGTGAATCATCGAAAGCAGCTTGCTGGTTCAATACCAATTGAAAATAGTCTGCCCAGCGTATGAGGAAATCAGCCTTGTCAGAAAGTAGGGTTCCGCCAATGGCACATACAGGTGTAGAACCAGCTCTCACAGGCCCATAGACTGCCTTTAGGCCGTGATAGAATGCCTTCATATCATATCGGTCTGCAGCAAACTGGAGTTCCTCAGCTTTTAACTGCCACCATCTAGTCTTCATTTCACGCAGGCGGGTCTGTGCTGCATTTCTTGCCCTAGTATATGCTGACTTTTTCGCAGTGCTGGATTTATCATTGACCCACGCCAAGTGAGCTGTGTGCATTGTGTACAACAGGGCTTGAGCTGCAACATCCTGATCATCAAACCAGTCCTTATGTTTGGATGTGGTGAAGCCGAGGACTTCAGCAGCTGTGTTGTACGTGATATCCCTGATTTTGGACCATGTCTCCTCAACATTAATGGTAGCTTGATTGTCCAAAGTGCTGAGCCTGTCTAGAAGGGTCTGACAGAAGTTAGTATGGCAAGAGTCAACACGAAGCTTAGAAACATCCAGTCGCTTCCGCCTTTTGGCTTTATGTCGATGAGATGGAGCTAGGTCCAGAGACAACACACTACGCAGCAGTCGGTGGTCAGACCAACAGCTTGTGCCTCGCATGGCTCGAGTTATATGGACCTCCCTGAGATGTTCCTGCCGGGTGATGTAGTCATAGCATAGCATAGCTTTTTAATTTTACTTGTGCTAAATTGTGACTTCAGAAACAAACATTTCGAATGAAATCTAACCGATTTTCTATTTTTGTATTTTTCGTCTTGTAATTTGGGCCGTGGGCGGTACCATTAACACGGGGGTGTGGCCGTGGACTAACTTTACTATCATTTCAGTGATGCAACTGCTACTCTCGACATGCAGCGTTTATGAAGTCACAATTTAGCACAAGTAAAATTAAAAAAAGGGGTGAAAAGGGCAACTATCCATTGATAATGTAACTGGAACAACAAGAAAAATGAACGTCTGGTTTCAATTTTTCATTTTTGCATTTTATGGTCTGAAAACTGAATTGTGAAGCGTTACACGGACCGTGGATGTTGAATAAATCCTTTCTCTATCTTTGTGCTGAGCGAGATGAAAAACGGACGTAGAGTTTTCCCTGTCTCACTTATTTCTGATGTTTCCAGATAGAGCATATAAGCCGTTTACATGGTGCCAGCCGGTACATGTAACACTACCTAAAAACAACATAGTACAATCCCAGAACCACATGAGACTACACAGACTAGATACAATTTCTACATAAAGTGCATGTGCAAACGTGTGCAAAAAGTACGGAACAGTACAGTAAATTACTAAAGGAACAGGACAATAAGCACAGTAAAAGACAGTGCAGCACCGACCAGTACACATTTTTGATCTGAGTAGTGCAAAAAGATGATACTTTTTAAAATCCCAAATGTAAACATAACATACTATGAATAGTGTTCTATGGACATAGCAGTAATTGAGGTAGCAGCCTGGTATAAAGTGACAATGAATTAAAGTGCAACTCTGGACATGTTCAAAAGTTGGAGACACACAGGTGTGTGTGTGTGTTACTGAGTATTTAGGAATCTGATGGCTTGGGGGAAGAAGCTGTTACACAGTCTGGCCATAAGGGCCCGAATGTTACGGTACCTCTTGCCAGATGGCGTGAGACTGAAGAGTTTGTGTGAGGGGTGTGTGGGGTCATCCACAATGCTGGTTGCTTTGCAGATGCAGCGTTTTGTGTAAATGTCTTTGATGGAGGGAAGAGAGACCCCGATGATAATCTCAGCTGTCCTCACTATCCTCTGTAGGGCTTTGCGTGGTCCCAAACAAGGGTGCAAGTCCCAAACCAGGCAGTGATGCAGCCACTCAGGATGCTCTCAATAGTCCCTCTATAGAATGTAGTGAGGATGGGGGGTGGGAGATGTGCTTTTCTCAGCCTTCGAAGAAAGTAGAGACGCTGCTGGGCTTTCTTGATAATAGAGCTGGTGTTGAGAGATCAGGTGAGGTTCTCCGCCAGTTGATGTTCAGCGGAGAGTGGTCACTCTGTGCTCTCTTTTGTTTTATCCACATTCAGAGACAGGTTGTTGACTCTACACCAGTCCGTTAGCCGCTGCATCTCCTATCTGTATGCTGACTGGTTCTTGCTGATGAGACAAACCACGGTCGTGTCATCGGCAAACTTGACGATGTGGTTTGAGCTGTGCATTGCACACAGCCCTTGGGGCCCCAGTGCTCAGTGTGGTGGTGGTGGAGATACTCTTACGATCCGGACTGACTGAGGGTCTAGTGAGGGGGGCAGATGGGTCAGTCCCTCCAGAAAAACGCGATTATGCGATCGCTTAATTCAATGCATAATTTCGCATTTTTTCAAATACTCCGCAATTTCGCCACATACATTGCTGATTTCCGCACAAAATATGCATTGAACATAAATATTGTACGTTTGACCTAATTCCTTTCTTTCTATTTGTGTTTTTTATTTATAGGTGTGTAGCAGAAGTTCTCCACAGTCTGTTAAGAGACTCCACGAGATGCTTCAAGACCCTGACCTAGCTCAGTCCCTGAATGTCCAGACCAACATCATGGCTGACAAGTGCAAACGCTTCCTAAGTTTTCTCGATATCTTCAAGAGCAGACGTCCTGTGACCACACAGATCTTTACTTATCTGGAGGATCTGCAAGTGGTCTTTGCTGCCAACAAAGAGCTGCGATATGAGGCATGTCCCGAATACTTTGAAGGGTTTGACTTACCACACACCACAAAGACACAGATCCTCTGCACAGTTGGTCAGGCAAATGAAAACGCTGAAGAAAAGCTCACCAAGTACATGTCACATGGGCAGCCAGCCATCAAGTTTCTCCAGGAGGTTAGGGTGTTTGACCCTCACCACATCACATTCCTAGATGACTCTGTAGCAAGCTACAAGGCCATTCCGGGTTTCACTGAAGTGAAGAGTGATGAATTTGATTCTTACTTCAAGACTCTTGGTCCAGCAGCACTCAGAGCTGCACCATCCGGCGTAGTGGATTTGGATGTGTTTTGGGATGGCCTACAGGAGAGACTTCCTGTGCTGAGTTCCTTGGCCAAACGGTATAAAGATGCTGTCTCAAACTCCGCTGATGCTGAACGCACCAACAGTATTTATAAACTGGTGTTGTCTAACCGAAGAAGATCAACTACCAACCAAAACCTCAAAGCCCTGGTCTTCCTTTACCACAACCAACGGGTCCGTAGGTGAGCATTTGAGAGGGAGGAGATTGAGATGGAGGAGGAGGGGGAGGAGGAGGAGGGGGGAGAGGGTATGGAGGATGGAGGATGAGGATGGTGAATGATTGGCCAGTGTTAGAGGCTACGCAATTATTGTTTTCATTTTCACAGTGGACTATTGTATTTTTATTCAGGAGTTGATGCAACTTTACAGTTGTAAGATTGCACTTTTTTTGTTACCAGTGGGTTAAATCATACTAGTTTCAAAAGAATAGTTACAGTTGTAAGAATATTAGTATGTACATTTGTTACAGTAAGAGACTGCACTTTGTGCATTGGAAGCACTTATTCTAACAGAAGATGTCTGTTTTGTATAGCTACCTCTGTTAAACAGGAAGCACACATTTTATTTTTTTATATTTTATTTATTCATTTTTACAGAAGTTGTAGCATATTCCTTTTGTAAAGCTACAGAAATTGTTTGACTCAATGTTTTGTAAGTTTGCCATGTTTATTAAGGTCTGAAATAAAACAAGATGAGACCTTAAATATTCCCAGCACTTTCTGTGATGTAGTGCTTGCTTATCATAGGAAGTAATAAGAAATGACTCTTTACATTAAGGTAGTAACTTTTTTTCTCTTTTTCATCAAACCGCAATTTTTGCAAGTTCCCGCAATTTCATTGCATAAAATTGCATAAATATCCCGCATATTCCATCGAATTTTTTAAGAAAACGTGCCGCGTAATCAAGGATTTTTGCCTGCAAAAATCACAAAAAAACTCCACATTTTTCTGGAAGGACTATTGGGTCTTGATGTGGCTCATGACGAGCCTCTCGAAGCACTTCATGATGATGGGTGTGAGTGCGACGGGACATAGTCGTTGAGGCAGGACACTGTAGACTTCTTTGGCATGGGGATGATGGTGGTGGCCTTGAAGCACGTTGGAACGACGGCGCTGCTCAGAGAGATGTTGAAGATGTCGGTTAGAACATCTGCCATCTGGTCTGCACATCCTCTGAGCACCCTTCTAGGAATGTTGTCTGGTCCAGCAGCCTTCTGTGGGTTGACTCTACGTAGAGTTTTCCTCACATCAGCCGTGGTAAGACAGAGCACCTGGTCGTTGGGAGGAAGTGTGGTCTTCCTCGCCACCACGTCATTCTGTGCCTCAAACCGAGCGTACAAGTCGTACTGCGCATCTGGAAGGAAGGCATCTTTGTCACAGGAAACTTATGTTGTCCTGTAGTTGGTGATGGCCTGAATGCCCTGCTACATGCGCAGGGCAATCCTTGTCGCAGCTGTCCTGGAAGTGACTGTGGATTCTCTGGGCGTGTGCCAATCTGCCTCTACTAAGGCCCGAGACAGTTTGGCCCTCACTGTATTTAGGGCCGCCTTGTCACCTGCTCTGAAGGCAGAGTCTTGGGTCGTCAGCAGCGCACGCACCTCCGCAGTCTTCCACGGCTTCTGGTTAGAGTGTGTAGTGATGGTCTTAGAGAAAGTGACATCATCAATGCACTTGCTGATGTAGCTGGTCACTGATACTGTGTATTTCTCCAAGTTGGTAGAGTCGCCATATGTTGCAGCTTCCCTAAATATGTGCCAGTTAGTACAGTCAAAACAGAGTCCTGAAGAGCAGAGATGGCTCCTGCTGGCCAGGTTTTCATCTGCTTCTGAAGTGGTTTTGTGCGCCTGACAGGCTGGGATTAGCATAACAGAGATGTGGTCTGAGTAGCCAAGGTGGGGGCGGGGCTCAGCCCGGTATACACCTGGGATGTTTGTGTAAACAAAATCAAGCGTGTTTGCCCCTCTCGTTGAAAAGTCCACATACTGATGGAATTTAGGGAGCACTGTCTTGAGATTCGCATGGTTGAAATCTCTGGCGACAATAAACAATCCATCAGGGTGAGAGTTCTGCAGTTCGCTAATAGCCTCATACAGTTCACAGAGCGCTTCCTTAGTATTAGCGCTAGGGGGAATGTAAACTCTGGTTATAATGACAGTGGTGAATTCCAGTGGTAAATAAAAAGGTCAGCATCTAACAGTCAAAAGATCTACCAGCGATGAGCAGTAGTTAGAGACAAGCATAGAGTTATTGCACCATTCCTTGTTGATGTAAACACACAAGCCACCACCGCGAGTCTTACCCCACAGAGCTACATTTCTGTCGGCACGAAACAAGGCAAGCCTGTCTAACTGAATGGCGGCGTCCGGAACTCTGTCGCTGAGCCACATCTCCGTGAAAACAAAGACCCACCGGTCTCTAAACTCACGCTGCGTAGTCTGCTGGATTTTCAGTTTTGTTACCTGCTGAGGAGCCGATACTGAACTCAGGCGGTTCCAGCGGTACAGCAGAAGTGGCAGGGAGACGTAACATCTCCGTTGCCTCCTCAGGGAACGAGGGTTACATGAATAACAGTTCAGTCACTTCGAGTTACGTCGGTGACTGACGAATGGGGTTCCCAGTCTAATCATGCCACCTCGGCTATCTTCAAGTGCCTGTTGTGGTTTTCAATCTTTCCGAAAAATAACTTCGCAGAGATATTTGATGCCAGAAATAATTAGACTTTATTTTCGAACGCCGCCGCGTTCCATAGAACGGCGCTCTAACGCTCTGGCCCTCCGGCCCACTGGCCCTCTGGCCTTCCAGCGCGCTCCCGAGTATATTTTGGTTCAGAGTTATATACATACATCATCTTCCAAAGAAGGTAACACACCCTATAGATAGTTTTGGGTAAAGGTCTTTTACCATGTGACTTCTCAGAATATAATTTTCTGCAGCAAACAACATTCCATTCAAGGTCTTTCACATACACAGAGGAAATCCAAAGTCACAGACAGTAGAAATAATTGTATCCAAATATATAGCAAAATTACTTGTTTTCTAAATAATAAAATCTTCAACATGCCCTGCCTAAGTCTGAGGTTGTGAGAATAGCACGGATGAAGGACTCATAATTAACAAAGGAATACCAAGGTACACTGGGAAGCATATCTCAGTGAAAATATGCAACACAATGCCTGCCCAAAAGGAGGACTTAAGAATACACATATGACTCTCGAGCGGGTAACATATGGAGAACACTGGGGTATCCAGCCCGCAGGGTGGAATCTTTCAATCCTAGGGGCTTGCCACCTTAACAGACAAAGAGGTTGTCTGAGGTCCTGAAACACTGCGTTCTGTCTACTTAAGCACAGAGGGGACGTACTGGACAGAGCAGTGCCAAGGCTGGGTCTGCCTCTTCCGAGGGCAGCGCTTGAAGGTTCACCACCTGATCCCTGAAAGGAATGATGGAAACCTTAGGCATGTATGCAGTTTGGGGTCTCAGGATCCTGTGAGAGTTAGCCGGCCCAAATTCCAAGCACGCTTCGTCAACCGAAAATGCCTGCAGGTCCCCTACCCTCTTGATGGAGGCCAATGTGACCAGGAGTGCTGTCTTCATAGACAGAAGCTTAAGCTCCACTGGCCCAAAGGGAGCTCTCTGCAGGGCAGATAACACCACTATGAGGTCCCAAAAGAGGGTACAAGAGAAGAGCGAGGAGGATTTAGTCTCCTCGCTCCTCTAAGGAACCTGATGACCAGGTCATGCTTCCCCAAAGACTAACCTTCAACTGCATCGTGATGTGCAGCGATAGTGGCAACATCCACTTTGAGGGTGGAGGTAGACAGCCTTAGCTCCAACTCATCTTGCAGGAAGGAAAGCACGACACTGATCGGGCATTTCCTGGGGTCTTCTCGGCGAGAAGAGCACCAGGTGATGAAGAAGTTCCCCTTCAGAGCATAGGCGTGTCTCGTGAACAAGGCTCTAGCTGAAGTGATGGTAGCCTCCACCTAAGGTGGTAGGGTACTCAAACCTGCCGAGTCCCGTCCAGGAGCCATACATGCAGATTCCATAGATTGGGATGTGGGTGCCAGAGGGTGCCCCGTCTCTGAGAAAGAAGGTCCTTCCTCAAAGGAAATGGCCAGGGAGGAGCTGTCGTATGGAGCAACAGTTTTGAGAACCAAGTCCGGGTAGGAAAATGAGGCGCAGCCAAAAGGACCTGCTCCTCATCCTCCCTGATCTTGCAGTGTCTCTGCAAGAAGGTTCATTAGGGGAAACGCATACTTGTGGCGTCCATCTGTGCACCAGTGCATCCATGCCGAGCGTGCCCTCGGTCAGGTAGTAAAACAGGTGGCAATGGGAAGAGTCGTGGGAGGCAAACAGATCTACCTGTGCGTCGTCGAACTGTTCCCAAATCAGCTGAACTAACTGGGAATGGAGTCTCCATTCCCCCGAAAGTTGCTTAAACAGGGAGAGCTCGTCGGCTGCACGGTTAATTTCTCCCTGAATGTGAATGGCACGAAGCGATCTCAGACTCCATAAGAGGAGATGGCAGGGGAATTGCGACCTCAGACTCCATACGAGGAGATGGCAGGCGAATTGCGACATGCAGCGGGAGCGTAGACCACCTTGTCTGTTGATGTACGCTACTGTGGCCGTGTTGTCTGTACGGACTAGTACGTGTTGGCTTTTGAGCAACGTCCAGAAGCGGTGCAGATCGAATCATACTACCAGCAACTCAAATCAATTGACTTGCAGGAGGGGCTGGGGAGGAGCCCACGGCAGCATGTCCATTGCGCATGGCACCCCAGCCCGTGGCAGAGGCATCTGTTGACACAACAATATGCCTGGAAACTCGTTCTAAGGGTACTCCACCCCATAGAAGGCTAAAGTTCGACCACGGGGTGAAGGTCTGATGGCATGCCCGAGTAACTGGTAACCGTAACGTGCCCTGTCGCCATGCCCATCTCGGGACTCGATCTCGAAACCAGTGCTGAAGCGGTCTCATATAAAGCAGTCCAAGCGGTGTGGCTGCCGCTGCGGATGCCATATGCCCCAGGAGCCTCTGAAATAACTTCAGTGGAACCACACTCTTGCCCTCGATTGTCTCAGGCAAGTCAGCAGTGTGCGTGGTAAGACACATGATGACCGAGTAGATACCGAGAAAAGAGATCCTTAGCACAAGGGAGAGTTTGCTCTTTTCCCAGTTGACCCGAAGGCCCAAGCGGGCTAGGTGCCGGAGCACTAGGTCCCTGTATTCGCAAACCTGGTCTCGAGAGTGAGCTAGAATCAGCCAGTCGGCGAGATAGTTCAGGATGCGAACCTCGTGTTGCTGTAGCGGCACAAGTGCTGCCTTGACGACTTTTGTGAAGACACGAGGAGACAGGGCTAACCTGAATGGGAGACCCGTATACTGGTATGCCTGCCCCTCGAAAGCAAACCATAGGATCGGTCTGTGTCGAGAAAGAATGGAGACATGAAAGTATACGTCCTTCAGGTTGATTGCTGCAAACTAATCCTGTGGCTGAACACATTGTAAAATGTGTTTGGCCGTTAGCATCTTGAACGAAAGCCTGTGAAGGGATCGGTTCAAGACGCGCAGGTCCAAGATTGGCCATAGCCCACCGGATTTATTCGGTACAATGAAGTAGGGGCTGTAGAAGACTTAATTTCGGCTGGAGGGACAATCTCAACTGCACCTTCCGGCAGTAAGGTAGTGACCTCCGCACGCATGACAGGGGCATTGCCACCGACCATAGTGTAGCGGACTCCCCGAAGGCAGGGAGTAGATTGTGCAAACTGAATCGCATAGCCGAGCCAGCGGGACAGGTTGGGAAGCTCTAGCCAGGCTCCCAAGAACTGAACCAGTGGGGTCATGTGAACCACAGATCAAGGAAACGGGTTCGCTCGGACTCTCGCATATCAGCCAGGTTGAGCCATAAGTGTGTCTCTCCTGGACCACTGCTGTGAACATCACCTGACCAAGGGAGTGTGCGGTCACATTCGTCGCCCGGAGAGCGAGGTTGGTGGCAGCACGCAGCTCATCCAAGAGCCCTTGGTCAGCTCCACCCTCGTGCATATCCCTGAGAATCCTGGCCTGGTAGACCCCAAGGATGGCCATGGCATGCAGTGAGGCGGCGGCCTGCCCCGCAGCTCTGTACAATTTCATCACCAAAGTAGAAGAAAACCTACAGGCCTTGGAGGGGTGCTAAGGATCTCCATGCCACGTTGATGCACTCTGAGGACACAGTTGCATCACAACAGAGCGTTCAACAGGGGGAATACGAAAATCTACAGGCCTTGGAGGGGTGCTAAGGATCACCACGCCACATTGAAGCACTCTGAGGACACAGTTGCAGCGCAACAGAGCGTCAACAGGGGGAATCCCAGTGTACCCTTTAGCCGCCCCGTCAAGGGTAGAGATGGCGGAGGATGTTGCCGAACGATCACGGGAGACAACAGGGACTTCCATGATCTCGAGACCTCCTCATGCACCTCCGGGAAGAAAGGAACTGGGGAGCTGCGCTGACGGGTGTCAGCGCGTGCAGCCCCCAAGAACCAATCATCCAACCGCGAGCGCTCAGGACAGGGCGGAGGGTTCCACTCTAGTCCGATGCTCGCAGCGGCCCCGGAATACATGGCTGTCAATTCCGGGTCAAATTCGGACAATGCTGGCACACCCTAAGGCGGCAGCACAGCCGAATCTTCATCCTCTGAAGACTCCAGCCCACCTTGTGGAGCCCTGAATTAGACACGGGGAACATCAGGAGATGGCTCCGCGATCCCACTCGGAAGACTCAAGGGTTGCGGTGCGCAAGAGGGGGGTGTGGCCCGAGGAAGCATCGTCAGGTCACCGTAACCCTCAGGTCAGGTCACCCTGGCCACCAGCCAAAGTATCACCTCTTGTGGAGGGGATAGATTGGGGTGTGGCAGAGGGAACTCTACCTCTAGTGAGGTCATGGAGTCCTGACTGCCGCATCGCGATGGTCACGTGCCCGCAATGAGAACATGAAACATCCGCGAACGCTGCCTTAGCGTGCTCATAGCCCAAACATGCAAGACAGCGCTTGTGCCCATCAGATGACAACATGGAACGACAGCACCCAGTTGTCCTCGGGCGAAACATCTTTAAAAAGACGTGCCACGTGCAAAGCTCTTTTGTGAGAGGAAAACTCAGCAGCTGTGCTGAAGTGCCCAGGGAGAAACACACACACTGCTGCAGACCACTGCACAGATCAGCAGGCAGGAATGTGAAACTCGCTGGAAAATGCAGTCACAACAACACAGACTCGAGAGCTGCTCGTCGCGTAGAAACTCGAAGAAGACACTCAGAGAACAGGCTTGCAGGAGTGAAGAGGACCTCTTGGCTCCAAAGCAGAAACATAACTGCATATTGCCAGCGTACTTCTTTATATACCTAAGAGGTAGGGCGGAGTTGTGCTATTTGTAATACACAAGGATGATAGGCTTTCTAAGCGAAACCCCATTCGTCAGTCACTGACGTAACTCGAAGTGACTGAACGAAAGGAAACAGCATTACGGTGTATAATTATATATAATTAACAGCTTACATTTTTATGCAGCATTTTATTTACTTCATAAATTGAATGTCACCATTGTTGACTTTGAGTGTTGATGTTTAAGTGTGTCTAACTGACTAAATGTATTGGTTTGTTGTTCCATGCATTCAACCAAAGGGAACACTAATCACTAAAATGGTAACTCAAAATAAATCTAAGTTGTTTGATTTCATAAATTTGATTTAATCTAAAAAAATGTATAGCTGTAAGTCGGTTGTAATTGTTGTGGCGTCTGCTTGTCTGTTCTCTTTTTCCTCTGTTATTGTTGTCTCTTCAGTCATTCTGTTTATTTACAGCAGGTGTCATTACTAACGGTCAATAAGGACTTGTAGATGAACCCACGTTATAAACTGCAACACTGCTTCCTTCAGTATTTTTACTTGGAGTGGATCCATTTCTACATTGAGGAGTGTTTTCAATTACAGAAGCTTTATTTCTAATTTAATTTATTAATATACATCCCGAAATATAATTAGAAGCATTAGTTTTACCTTATGTGTCTTTAATCTAGAGCACAAATTAAATACACATTAGTAGAGCTCACCTAAATCGAGGGTACTTTGTGTAAAAATTTGTCAGTTTGTGTTAAATGAACTTAAATGTCCGAAAGATTTTTTGTTTCTGAAATATTCACTGGAGTACAAAGTATAACAAAAGAGAACACTGAAGGTAGATCATGTGTTATATTAATAATCTGTCAAGAGGTGGAGCTGTTGTCCATGTGAATGCCAGTTAGTGTGAAGAGAAGTCTGTTAGATGAAGATCTGTCATGAGCTCTGTCAAAGCAATATAGATTATTTCACACAATACTAATGAACAAATACTTTTTTTTCTATTTTTTTTTTCTGAATTTTAATCCAGACAATTACACTGAATGACATTTTGACATTTTAGAGTACAATAACTCCCTTAATTTAATAGTTTGCAGCACAAATATTTCTGGGGCAAAAAAGGGTAAGAGTTAAGTGATTTAATATTATATTTACACATAGTTATCTTTTTATGTTCAATGAATGACCTTCGGAGACCAAATATGCATGACTCATGGATTTCTGAGGTATACATACGGGCTTAGTTGTCTCACCTTGTGCGCCGGTGCTGTGTCTGCTGTGACTCAGCCCCCCTTCATTCACCATTCCCTATATTAGTCCACAGAATAAAGTCAACTTGAAGGAGTATATGGAAACAAGTGTATTTGGACACTGAGTGAGCCTGGATGCTTTGACGTAGTTTGTGCTTGCTGTTTAATAATAAAATTAAAAAATGCTGACAGGGTGTTCGGGAATGTCACATGCAGTGTTTGCCTGAATCCGCATTTTCAGCCTCTTCTGCAGATATGTCGGTATTCATTTGTGGGACCCTCATATTGTAGTATGGGTATTCTTTAGCAGCTAAATGTACATCACATTTACGCTTGTCATTGTAGTGCATTATCGGATTTAATGAGTGCACTCGATAATGTCCGCTATGGTTTTGACCACCTATACAAGATGGATGTCTCCTCTAATAAAGAGAATAGTGCACTCCAACCTCCTAGAGCCCCAGAATAGCCTGGTTTCTAATAAATTAGGACTATAAAACGCCATATTTTGCCTAGGTTAAAGCAACAGTTATACGATTTTCTGACTTTTCCCATTGGATGGAGATTGTTATCACTAAGAGAGCATGCTCTGTATTTTATTTATTTATTTAGTGTACCATCACATGTTTACACATCAGTAGTGTTTTTTTTTTCTGTTATCGTCTTCTACAGTATATTCCCACCCATCCAGCCCATACAAATAGGTGGTCAGTCTTGTTTACAGTAGTGCGTGCTGGCTAATTTCAGTAATGTGGTTTTGTACCAATTGCTTGGCATTTTAATGACGGTTATTTATGCCATCCTTCCTCATAAGTGGCTAGAGGAAGTTGCAGTACAGAAAGAAAGAGCTTTGTGAATGACACCACAATTTGCTGTGTGAAATCTATTGTTTTAATTAGGTGAAAGCCAAAGTGACATTTATTGGTTTCAGAGTTACTTGCTAATGGATTGCTAAAGTGTGGCAGAAGTACAAGTAAAATATTACAAGTAAAAACATTGCTGAAATTACATAAATAATTTGTAGATGCTACGTTAATGAGTATATATTATTTCACTCAGAGACTGTCAATTCCAATTTAGCAATAACTCATTTAACTTTATGGATTAGGCTATTTGGTGCCAAAATGGCACTCCCATGAGTCAAAGTACACTTTTGTTAGTTATTAATGCAGGATTCTTAACTGTTATTTCTTCAGGACCTTTATTTTATATTGAACATAAAGTAGTAATCCAAAACTTTACCACAAAAGTTTTGCTTACAAAAATAAACAAAAACATTCTTAAATGAAATACTGAAATGTTGATGATGAAGGCATTTCTAGCTACTAAAGTATTACACCAAAAAAACATAGAACAAGGCTATTCAGTTGTTTAGTTTAAAAAAATACGTTTTTAAAGAATTAAAATTAAAGCTGCATTTGGTTGCCAGGTTAATTCTGTAAAAAATACAATAAAATACTTACAATAAATTACAATATTTTACTTCATCGGAATGGTACACAACTGCGTGAACACAAAATAAAATCACAGACATGATTTGAAAAGGTTAAATGGTCCTGGAAAAAGATAGTCACTCTTATTTTTTTCGAAATAAATGGAAATGAATGGGAGACACGTTTTATATTGGAAACGTTTGGTACTGCGCACATACAAATTCTTACTGTGAAGCAATTTTTTTCAGATATCAACCTCAAATTTGGAACACAGCTTGTTTAGATTTATGGCTTTGATTTTCTGACAAATTTAGAGTAAAACATATTTTGGAAAATATATATTTTAAATAAAAATGACATAAATAAATGTATAATTAAAAAGGTACAAAAAGTATAAAACTTTTTTTCAAGTTCACTTTTTTAAAACTTTTTTTCACCAGCAATAATCTGTGATCTGTGACTTAAGTCTTGTCTTTTTTTTTATTTTCATTGTCAGGTCCATGCTCAAAAAGTGTTATACAAAATATGAAATAAAAATATATTATCAAACTAAAATATAGTACAGTCATTTCATTAAAATAATAATAATTTAAAAAAATCTGTCATTTTTTGACAGACACACAAAAAGTACCAGAGGGTTAACAACATAAGATGTAACAAACCTGCTGTCACAATCATTTTTATTTTCATTGTCTTCTGTAGTTTCTATAGGCATGGTTTGCTTTGTCATTGTTTTAGCCTATGTTCGAGTTCTTCATTATTTGTCATAGTTTCTGATTAGTTCACACCTGTCCCCTGTTCCATTAATCATCTAGCCTTGTGTATTTAAGCCCTTTGTTTCTGCTGTTCAGTGTTCTGTGTTAACATTAATGGATATTGTCTTTGTTTTAATTAAAGTGTATTGTCATTGTTCTTTCTGCATCACTCATCTTTCTTGGGATTCAAACTACACGCACCCTCAAGTAATTACATCTATAATTACACTGTAGAGTCTTCCCTTAAACCTTAACACTCCCTTAACCCACCCGTAAACCTAACCATATAACGAAACCTGTTCCTAACCGTACCCACCGTATACCAACTCAATTGCAGCTAGTTTTTTGCAAAGTATTTTGCAATACAGCATGAAAACAATAATGCATTATACCAAACAATTATTTATAATATTTTTGTTAGTATGTAGTATTTAAAGACACCTAAAATAATCAGCATACATCTGTTCATTGTAAAAAATAATTTAATTTATTCAGATAAAAAATATGAACATGGTTAAAATATGGCTAGATGTGGAACAAGCAATACTGTATGAGATCGAAATAAATTGGATTTATATTGATGATAAATATATACACCTGTTGTTTTTTTTAGTGATAAGTCTTTTATGTTGCTGTTATAATTATGCATGATTATATTAGTTGCTTTTATTAGCTGCATTTAATATTATTTTTCTCTGCTGTCCACAATCAAAATCTGTGAACTATCACAACTCACTGAGAGCCACTGTTTTATCCTACTATTTTATGTGCCAAATTAAAACTTTTGTTTATTGCACAGTACAAGTAAGCAACAACTAACACAGTATAAAAATACAGTATATTTGTGTTTTTTCTGCTGTCACTGTCCTCTTTCTCATCCTTTGTCCCACCAGCTTTGTGGAACATATTTCCTGTTTGGTTGAGCCAGATCTATCTCCCTCAGTGTCAGCGGAATCTGACAGGCATGCCAAAATGATCATTGTCTTGCTCAGACATGAGTTACAATAGGAGGCAGATCTGATGCTTCATCAAAAAGAACAGTCAAATATCATTGTGTGTATCTCTCTTCACACTTTTGTGTCTGTCTAACCTCACATGGTGAGATGTGTACTTCAACTTAAAACGTTCCTGATTGAAGATGATGTGATGGGATATAAAGGTCAAAGTGGGCTACATTTTAGTGCTGCAGGGTTACACGTTCAGCCATAAAGATAACTTTCTGTCCAGTGATGTTGAGCTGTTCTTTTTACCGCCTCTTAGTAGAATGTACTCTTCAAAGAAAGAGAGAGAGAGAGAGAGAGAGAGAGAGAGAGAGAGAGAGAGAGAGAGAGAGAGAGAGAGAGAGAGAGAGAGAGAGAGAGAGAGAGAGAGAGAGTGAGAGAATAGTATTAGAGTGGTGCTTGTCTGTGTAAAACACATGGCATGGTACTAATTGTTCCTATTGGTTACCAGAATGTTACTATGTGGTTGCTAGCATGTTTTGGATTGTGGCTTTCTGCTAGCCCCAAGTATATTCCTTATTTAGCCCTTGGTTATTCCTCAAAGTAAATGTAATGTTGATTTTTTTTCATGTGTTATTTCATGTAAAGTGTATGTCTGAACACATACAATTGTTGTCATTCTAGGAACAAGGAATGCAGGCAAAGATATAGATATATGTGCAGTGGTTTAATTGTAATCAATAATAAAAAAAAAAAAGTAACATTACTGAACTTACTTAAGCTGGACTGTGATGCTATTTTCAAGCTAACAAGACACACCTAGGAACAATTAAGACAATTCAACATGAAAAAGGGACTACAAACATGGCAGAGAAACAGAAAGTAACAAAAATCCAGGGACAAAAACAGAGGTAAAAGGAAGACCACCGAGCTTGGGGGTGCTGCTCCAAAGGACATGACTGGTCATCCATTAGAAGGACCTTTGGAGGTTCCAACGGCGGCAGCGTTTGTGAGGCGTGAGGGACCCACGGAGATTACCTAGGTGGGGAAGCCGTCACGGTAATCCTCAGATCACCCTGGCTAAGCACCAAAGTAGGCCTATTCTGAGGTCCAAAATAGGGACGTCCCGCGTGATGTCACGACATTAGGAGCAGCCATCTTGACGGAATAGAAAATGCTATACCGCCGGTTAAATCCACTGTTGCTATTGAAATCTGCAATGTTTGTGTGGACTACCAAGCATTCAGCATAACATAAGCTTGTCTTAGCCGGACACATCAGGCTCCCAATTTTACAATATATAACGTTATATACACTCACCTAAAGGATTATTAGGAACACCATACTAATACTGTGTTTGACCCCCTTTCGCCTTCAGAACTGCCTTAATTCTACGTGGCATTGATTCAACAAGGTGCTGAAAGCATTCTTTTGAAATGTTGGCCCATATTGATAGGAAAGCATCTTGCAGTTGATGAAGATTTGTGGGACGCACATCCAGGGCACGAAGCTCCCGTTCCACCACATCCCAAAGATGCTCTATTGGGTTGAGATCTGGTGACTGTGGGGGCCATTTTAGTACAGTGAACTCATTGTCATGTTCAAGAAACCAATTTGAAATGATTCGAGCTTTGTAACATGGTGCATTATCCTGCTGGAAGTAGCCATCAGAGGATGGGTACATGGTGGCCATAAAGGGATGGACATGGTCAGAAACAATGCTCAGGTTGGCCGTGGCATTTAAATGATTCCCAATTGGGACTAAGGGGCCTAAAGTGTGCCAAGAAAACATCCCCCACACCATTACACCACCACCACCAGCCTGCACAGTGGTAACAAGGCATGATGGATCCATGTTCTCATTCTGTTTACGCCAAATTCTGACTCTACCATCTGAATGTCTCAACAGAAATCCAGACTCATCAGACCAGGCAACATTTTTCCAGTCTTCAACTGTCCAATTTTGGTGAGCTCTTGCAAATTGTAGCCTCTTTTTCCTATTTGTAGTGGAGATGAGTGGTACCCGGTGGGGTCTTTTGCTGTTGTAGCCCATCCGCCTCAAGGTTGTGCGTGTTGTGGCTTCACAAATGCTTTGCTGTATACCTCGGTTGTAACGAGTGGTTATTTCAGTCAAAGTTGCTCTTCTATCAGCTTGAATCAGTCGGCCCATTTTCCTCTGACCTCTAGCATCAACAAGGCATTTTCGCCCACAGGACTGCCCCATACTGGATGTTTTTCCCTTTTCACACCATTCTTTTTAAACCCTAGAAATGTTTGTGCGTGAAAATCCCAGTAACTGAGCAGATTGTGAAATACTCAGACCGGCCCGTCTGGCACCAACAACCATGCCACGCTCAAAATTGCTTAAATCACCTTTCTTTCCCATTCTGACATTCAGTTTGGAGTTCAGGAGATTGTCTTGACCAGGACCACACCCCTAAATGCATTGAATCAACCATGTGATTGGTTGATTAGATAATTGCATTAATGAGAAATTGAACAGGTGTTCCTAATAATCCTTTAGGTGAGTGTATATATATATCATTTGTTGTTGTTGTTGCTTTAAACAGAATTCATTTGTTAATCAAAAGTTTAGCTGTCGCTCTTTATGATAGAACTATTGTAAATTTTTTCACGGTTCTAACGGTGTATGTGTTGACTACATTTTTCTACGTTTTTTTTTGTAGCAGTGAAAAAAAAACTGCCAACATTAGCTAGAAACAGTATTAAAGTAGTAGTAAAGAGTAGAGAAGAGAGCCATGGAACTGCTCAGTTAGCTTCAGAGTCACTGGTAAATGCATTTACCTAACACACTGTAGCCCAATGTCAAAACGTTTTTATGTAATTATATTATTAGTATAATAATATACTAATAATATATATTACCCACGGCAATGGATCTATTATTACTAACAAAGAGCATAGAGGAACAACTCTACTCTTTGCCCCTAATAATTGATCCATTGCCACAGAGTAGCTGATGGATGTATTCCGTCAAAATGGCTGACCGGCAACTAGGGGTCACGTGACTGGGAGATCCCTATAGGCACTCGATCGGGGCATAGGCGAGGGGACTGGACCTTCCTTGAGGTAAGCGAGTCTCGATCTCAACGCTGCTATAGTCATATTCCCGCAATGGGAACATGAACTATTCACAAAGTGTGCCTCAGCGTGCTGAATGACCAAACACGAGAGGCAGCTATTGTGCCCGTCTGCTGGCGCCAGGGAACGACCGCATCCTGAAACGCACAAGCGGAATGACATCCTGAAAAGGACGCAGGGTCAAGCTTGTGTTACTCTTTTTGTGAAAGAAAAAAAGCTGTTTGTGAACTCTCACAGTGCTGAGGCACCCAGGGAATGGCCGCTGTGTACTGTGTACACTGATGGCAAGCGCCCACCGAACCGACACAAGCTCTCTTGCTGTAAAAACAGCAGATGTTTGAACAAAGAATGTTCGCGGGCAATCGTTGCTCGAGCCGTCACACCAACACTGTCTGTAGAGTTTTCAACGAACAACGGCAGTCAAGATGAACAGGAATAGATGATAGGGCTCCCTGAAGTGATCCCAATTTACGTCGTTACGTAGATATAACGTTGAACATGAGTGACTGATAGGGAACTACAAGGGGCTACAAACATAGCACAGAAGCAGGAAGTAACACACAAGCCCAGGGACAAACACGGAGAACATATTATGAATTTGAGGGTATCATTTATGTCTGGTTCATCACCAGTGCATGAGTTACATGTCAGATTATAAAAAGAAAACAACATGTAACCATGAAACGCTGCTGCAACTTTGCTTAATTTGGCAATGTATGCAATAGGATATAAAAAGTAGGGCAGAATTGTATCCACCAACCCAAATACTGAATGAGCAGTAGTAATTGGGATGTTTGCCTTAGCAAGGACCAGTAATAAGAAAATAAAACTTGTAAAGATTTTCCATTTGATATTCTCTTTAAAGAGCATTTAGAATTTATATTAACACTTTTCACTCCAAATAAGTGGGAGAAAATGACATGCACCAGCAACAAAAACACTTGAAAAACATGATGGAAGTTTGGAAATTTCTAATTCAATAACTTGTGCCTTTCAGTTGAATTAGCCACACTAACCTTCATTTCTCTCCCTGACTCAGAGAGTAAACAGCCTCAGAGGAAACCGTCTCATTTTTGACCTTGCCACAGTCTTTTGAAAAGTACAGTCCATAAGACCTCAAATTTCTTGGCAAACTAACTCACCATCTCTCTGCTAATAAATATCATAAGGTGAGAGCCCCAGCTGGGGTGGCCAGCAGGAGAAAAGCAGTTTTATCCCTTGGTCGGCTCATTTTCTCTGACAGCTTGTGGGGTCATAGAGGCTAGAGACTAACCTGCCAAGTTCCTCAGACAGGACCAGTTAGGTGAATAGACTCTGTTATTGTGACCCATAGCATGCGTATTTGCGCAGCTGCTGCCACTTTTACATCCTGCCATGTTAGGTGCTCTCTTAGAAGCTCTTGGGTGGAGATATATTTTTGTTGATGTTTCAAGAGACTTCTGGGGAAATGTGGAACTACGAAAGATCCAACAGAATAATATTTTACCTACAGTGAATTTGAAAGATGAAGGTACATAGTATCTGGATGTGTATATGGAGAATAATGGTGACTGTGATTTTTCCATGTAGGATGTGTCTTTGGATCAAGATCTTTTGATGGTCCAGGAACAACATTCTTGTCAAACAAACATAGCTCTAACCCCATCTCAAATTCCAACCATAATCCAAAATTTTAACAACCCGTTAATGGTCCAGAGTTTCATGGAGTTGGACCCTCTTCAAAGCACTCACTCTCTATATCTTGTTCTTTCCCATGGGTACTAAACAATCAGGTTTATTTTGAACTCTGTCTTGTAGGATCTCACTTGTACAATATGAGTTTGATTGCACAAAGCCAAGCTCTGTGGGCTGTAGAGTGATTCACTGTGTGTGACTGTAGTGTTTTCACTATGATGAGAATCACAGTCTTTATCTAAAGCATATGAGCCATGTTTAAAGAAACATTCAAAGGAATTAAGTCGTTTTTCTCTCCATTTTATATGTTATTACTTAGCTACTCTAATGTAGCGTACATTTAAATTTAATTTATTCAGTTTGTCCATGGGGTGGCCAACATTAGTACTTTGTTACGTTCATCACATATCTTTGGTAAAATATTCTTTTTTTAAGCAGAAAAGACAAGTTTATAAAAATGTATTAAAAAAAACATTCTGGTAATTTAGCTTAGTCTGGTATAAGCTATTATATAAAAACTAAGTCAACGGAAAATCTCAGCATGACTAAAGGAATCAGACTAAATGGAATATTTCTAGAGCACACAGTTTTGTCTAAACCATGTTAAGACAAAAGTCTAAAACATGCTACAACATATGTTGGTTGCAGCTAGAGGGTTTAACAGAGAGACACACAAAACCCACCTCTAGGAATGTTAACCTTACCATTCTTTGAGCTGTATTTTTTTGAAAATGATAATTCACTCACAAATATTAAGAAAACCAATAGATGAAATGGGTGTCTATGCACTTTTGGTGCCAAATTAAGTGTTATTTAAAGTCTAAAGCAGAAATATTACTAGAGGCATTCACCTCAGAAATTTTTATGTGATTCATAGGTAGCCAGTTGTTGTTGTTTTGGGTTGATTACATTTCAGATTGTGAATGACGGTGAATAAAGGATTTGTTTAATACAAGCCAAGCAAGAGAGCAGAACTGTGACACTGAAAACACATCTGGCCCATATTTCAGAGGGCCTGAAAATAATCGGCAAAGTAAAACATAACTAATTACTACATTCAAGGGAAATTAAAGGCTAAAAACCAGTCTCCGAAGAACTGGCACTTAATTACTGCATGATTAGCATAATCATGCATGCTAATGGGAACGCTAATGAATCACTCTGGTTGGGAGACAAGCCACATCTATAACTGTACTGGACAGGTACATATTTTGTTGTCTCAATCAAGCTTGTATAATGTGTCTCCCATAAAGACGATTTCATCAATCATTTTAATGGCCACAAACACTTGATCCTGTATTTCCCTGGCTGACTCCTTATAAATGTCTTGATTGCATTTGACAAACAGCAAATATGGCACTTCTGTCATATGTCATACATAGCGAGGCAGAACAGTATATTATATACGTTTATGAGCGACAGACTTGCAGAATGATATCTGTTCCAGCAAAGGGCATTAATGTCCAACAATACACAATATGATTTAAATTAAATGTTTCAGTAAGAACAGTTACACAGTAATATTGACCTCTAGACTTTTTTTTATCTTGTCCCAAATTCATTCAAGATTTCCTAAAATACTGTGTGTTCATGAGGTCTGGCCAATATCATATAGGTTACAATGTTTTCGGTGTTGTCAGAAACAAGTTAAGTGTCAAGGAACTAAATAGACTGTGACCACAGCAACGGCTCCAATTGGACCCGTTCTTAGAGTTAGTTCATAAATACCTGAGCCATAAAAAACATTGTACATGGGTGATTTTTACTCATATTTTATTAATATCTCAAAATCAGGATTTTTTTTTAACTATACATAAAAAAAGTTTATATTGTATGAATTAATTTGAATGTTTGTGTTTGTCCTTTTGTCACATTATTATTATTATTATTATTATTATTATTATTATTATTATTTCTGCAAAGAAAAGTAAACTAGTTTAAAGCTGCAGTAGGTAACTTTTGCAAACAAATATTTGTTAAAACTATCATTATGTCCTGACAGTAGAATATGAGACAGATAATCTGTGAAAAAATCAAGCTCCCCTGGCTCCTCCCAGTGGTCCTATTGCCATTTGCAGAAATACACCGCTCCCGGTCAGAAACAACCAATCAGAGCCAGGAGGAATGTCTTAGCAGTGTCAATCACGCTCGTGTACACACTGATCACCCTTCTCTTGCACAGCGCGAGTGCGCACCGTCGTTCGTGACTCTCCTGTTCGAACTCGTTCATCCAAATGAACGAATCTTTTTTCGAGTTATTTCGTTCATTCAACGAACGAGATGACTCAAAAAAAGACTTGTTCATTTTGAACGAGTCTTTTTCGGAGTCATTTCGTTCATTCAACAAACGAAATGAATCGAAAAACATTTTGATGAACGAGTTCGAACAGGAGAGTCACGAACGTGCATCACAGAACAGAGCAAGGCGAGCATTTGTGCTTATAAAACTTAACGTTTTTTTATTTATTTTTGAAATGACCGATCGTTTCACTAGATAAGACCCTTATTCATCGTCTGGTATCGTTTAAAGCCCTTTGAAGCTGCACTGAAACTGTCATTTGGTCCTTGAACCGTTTGTGTCCCATTGAAGTCCATTATATGGAGAAAAATCCTGGAATGTTTTCATAAAAGACCTTAATTTCTTTTCGACTGAAGAAAGAAAGACATTGACATCTTGGATGACATGGGGGTGAGTAAATTATCACCAAAAGTTTTTTTTTTAAAAAGTGAACTAATCCTTTAACGTTATCTTACTAGCTATTTATAACTTATAGAAAGAGTGCAAAGTTATAAAGTTACATGTATTGCAAAATACATAATGATTTGAGGACCAAGTTTGTAGTCAAAGTATGGGCAGGCCATAGTCAATGTAAACCATATTGTTGATGTTTCGTCCCTATTAGTGAATGTTCCATAACTGTTTATAATCCGCCGTCATCGGTGGTCCTGTTTACTAGCCTGCGCGTTAGAGCCCGACCGATATGGATTTTTGGGGGCCGATGCCGATACCGATATTAGGGAGTAAAAAAAGCCCGATACCGATATATCGGCCGATATTATTTATGTGTATATTATAATACAGTAGCAATATTATTTATGTGTATTATAGTACAGTATACCAGACAAAAGTTTGGACACTTTCCTATTGGTGTGTACAAACTTTTGATGGGTACTTTACACAGAAGCTATAAACAGAATAAATATATTTTATAAACACGTTTTGCAATGATCACTCAAATGTGGTAATCAAACACTTGTGTGACACAGATATGTAATGGAGGCAGGGGGAATGATAGAATGAGAATTATACAGCTGAGCTGTAACCAAACTAGTTTGCATTGCATGTTATATTATATTATATTATATTCTAAATACTGTTGCATAATCTTCACTAACGACGACTTTGTCTTTTAATTTAGTCATAACTTGTATCAATAAATATATAAAAAGTGTCACTGACAAAACCTTATTATCTTCTATTTTTACTCTTAATTCCTCTAATCTCTACCAGTGGAGGAAGAACTCAGATCTTTTTACTAAAGTAAAATGAATAATATCATAATGAAAACGTTTTTAATTACATATGTACAGTACTTTTATACTATTTTAAATAATTAGTAAGCAAAATACTAAACGTGAAACTAGGCTACTCTTAATGCAAAATGGCCCTATATAAAGTGTTATAATTATATACATTTTTGGAATATTGCTTGATGTTGTAACGTAGCGTTATCAGGCAGAATGAGCTTTAACACTGTGTCTACACCGAACACGGCCGTTACTGCTCGCGTCGCAACAGCTGTTTACCCTAGACAAAGCAGAATCAGTTTACTGTCGGAGATCGCTCGCGCCACGCATTTTAATCAATGTTTCATCAACCAATTGCCTTAATAAATAAGAAGAAGGCCTAAATATAGCAGACAATATAATCAGGACTTCTCAGCTGCGCGCTTGCAATAGTCACAAGCTCACACAATACGTGACAGAGGCTTGTAGCAGAGAAATCAATTCTGTGAATTACACTGCGCAAATCACAAGTAGGCTACTACCCACCGGATGAAGAAGGGTTGGCTCTCAGTCTCCACAGGCTACATAAAATATTCATTTTATTTTATTTTATTTTATTTTTCGTGTTCGCATTTATGAGGAAAAAACAATGTTACAGACGCGACAGTTCAGCACTACGGACGTGAGCGCTCTGAAAGCGGCACTAATGCTTTGAAACTTTCACATAGACATCAAACAGAAAGCACAAAACCTTTCGTTTCAAAGTGAATTTCGTTTTGTATTAATTGTATCTTAATTTGAATCAATGTTTCATCAGCTATTTGCCTGGATTTAATTTATAAGAAGTAAATTTAGCAGACGATAGATAATCTCGACTCGGAGGCGCCTGCGGGTGAACTGGAGCTCGTCTCATGAACCGAAACTCAGCGTATAGACCTGAGAATTGAAATATATCTATATTGAAATGTCTACTTTTAAACAGAACAATTCAAAACGAAAGACAGACAGACTCATGTAATCGTATGAAATGTGCATTTCTCTCTGGCGGGCGCTCACTGAAGATCGCGAGTCAGCATCGTCAACTTCATCTTTGGCTGACACTGACTGAAAACACTTGTTTATTAATAAACAATTAAAATGTCTCCTTGCTATATGTGTTGTATTCATAATCATTATTTTTGCCAGTTCTTGTGACAGCTTTTAGGTGCTTTATTGGCAGCGCACCCTTACATGAATCACCGTACCACATTTTTTAAAATATTCATTTATCGGCCATTATAAATGCCAATACCGATAGTTAGGAAAATGCCTAAAATCGGCCGATAATATCGGCCCGCCGATATATCGGTCGGGATCTACTGCGCGTTCACGGCAGGCTCCGCTGTGGGGGAGGAGCTGTGGAGGGAGGGCTGTAGCGCAGCAGAGAGCAAGGGGGTTGGACCTGTAAGTTGTGCTTGTTTAAATTTTCAGGCTAAGTCAACATTTTCTCAAAACTCCCTACTGCGGCTTTAAGTTGATTGGTTCACATCAATGTCAAGATGTCATCTGTTGTGCTTATTCATACCATCTTGTCATGTTGTATTGTTTTTTTTCCCCCTTAATAAAGTCAGTATGTGAATAGAGTTTGGAATGGTTATGTTGTGGTGCAAGTTGATTTATTAGTGTCAAGCTTATATTGAGTACAATGACAGTGCCACTGGAAAACATATGTTCCATGTCAAAAAAGATTAAAAACTTGATAAATTGGATAATTTCCATTTTTGTATAGTACCAGAGAGGGATTCTTAATAGACAACAGTCAGTAGAGCTTAATAAATCTAATAAATTGTAATTTAGTTTGGGCGCTTTAAAGTAAAAGTATACCCAAAATGAAAATTCTGTCATCAACCTTTATATTATTACAATCCTTTATTTCATGGATATATTTAAAGGCTCCTTTTCAGTAGAACAAAATAATATAAGGGACTGTTAAGCTCTATTTAAAAAAGCTATTATTCATGTTTGGAATTGAGAAATGTTTGGGCAAACTCATTCAAAACATGTAAATGGATACTGTCACTCATTGTTGTCTGTACACAAAACACTTTGTTTTATTCCAAAGTATATGCACCTGTAGACACTCTCATGCTTCTACAGACATGCTTTGAATCCTTATTTTTTCACATCAATGCTTTGTTTTAGCATGTTAATGTCTGAACCAGAGGTCACAAGCTACAGATTAGAGACTGCAAAAACGACTGCATTAGCCAATAGTATGGCTATCTCTCTGACGCTGTTGCAATGTGTGTTATTGGCAGAAAAGACAGACAGAAAGCCTCACACTGATGCTCATTATTTCCAATTCCAGCAATTTCAAAGATTTAAGCAGGGCATTTTGGGTATCGCCACTAAAGGAGATGTATGGATCAGGGTGGAGATTAAACATATCATCTTATTACCACACAAGAAAAGTCAAGCCGGTGAAGCAACACTAGCCTGCCAGACATATATAAACTAAATTATCTACAGTTGACATTATTAACAAATATATATTTATTTGTTTGGATATATTTTGAGTATTTTCGTATGTTTTACATTTGCAGAAGCAGTATGTTTTTATAACTGTGTGTTTGGATTTATTAATGATCTATGATAATTACCTTATATGCTGTATTATTTTACATATCAAAGATATGTATGCAAAAGGTGTAAAGAGCTCTTTATTCTGGTTAACATTTCACAACACCTTATTTCAATAAGTTAGCCATCTTTGTTTTCAGGACCTTGAGTAAAGACGGCATATTGAATATTGTGTCACCACCTAAATGTGGCCCCTAATTTCCTCAGACTGGCTAAAGGGACATTTGCATTATTGACGAGGCATTCCTGTCACCTCAAACATAGACTATTTAAGGAAGAGTAATTTTATGCAAACTGTGTATTGATGGACTATTGGTCAATTTGGCCTCTGCAACAATGTTAATATGCAATTATTTCAGTATGATGTGCATTCCATTGTCCATATTCCATTTATAAAATGGGTATTTATAATACAAATTACAGTATACAAAATTGTGATACAGTAGCTAGGTAACCAGGTCTTTTTGCTGCTACTGCATATCAGATATTTTAACATGACTGGGACCAATTATCATCTAAGACTGGAACGTCTCGGTTATGTATGAAAACGTCTCAGGTTGCATATGTAACCCTGGTTCCCTGATTGGGAACGAGATGCTGCGTTTGAGACGCGGTGGGAACGCTCTGCGTGATTACGTTGTGAAGCACGTGTAAAATCAGTCCAATGGAAGCCCACTACGACATAGGTGACGTCATAGACCAGGAAACTACAAAGCAACCCTGAAATCAGACCGCGATAGCTTCTGAAAAACCTGAAGCAAGTCGATCAGGGCATGCAGGAAGTATGGCAGGCAAACGCAGTATCTCGTTCCCTATCAGGGAACCAGGGTTACATACGTAACCTGAGACGTTCCCTTTCAAGGGAACTCGAGCTGCGTTTGAGACGCGGTGGGAACCCCATACCCACTACGCCATAGTGACAAATGCCCGTTCTGTGTGAAGTCCTGCGCACACTAAGAAGCAAGCAACCTCGCCCCAGGAGTGGAGAGGTCAAGGTCATAAAACCTGACAAATGTATGCGGAGAGGACCATCCTGCCGCATTACACATGTCAAGAAGGGAAACTCCCGAAATTAAGGCCATAGAGGCCGCCATACTCCGAGTAGAATGGGCCCGCACAGCCATAGGTGAAGGCTGTCCGGCCGCTTCATAAGCCAATGAAATAGCCTCGACTATCCATTTACTCATAACCTGCTTAGATGCAGGGCATCCTCTCTTGAGTGACCCAAAACAAACAAATAGTTGCTCAGATTTACGCCACAGGGCAGCTCTGTGAAAGTAGGCATCTAAAGCCTGGACTGGACATAACAGGTTAAGCTGTTCCTGGTCAGGGGTATTAAAGGGTGGAGGATAAAAGGCCTGTAGCACTATTGGGCCCCCAATATTCAGTGGGACCTTAGGAATATAACCCGGCCTGGGGTAGAGAAATGCCTTCACCATACCAGGAGCATTTTCCAGACATGAAGGAGCAACCGACAGAGCATGTAAATCACCAATTCTCTTGATAGATGAGATAGCAAGGAGAAATAAAATCTTTAGAGTGAGGAATTTTTCTGAAACCTCCTCGATGGGCTCGAAGATAGCTAAAGCCAGACCCTCAAGTGCAATGGCCAAGTCCCAAGCCGGTGCTCTAGAGTGTAGTGCAGGTCTCAACCTCAATGTACCACGGAGAAAGCGAGTAATTAAAGGGTTTCTCCCCATAGAAGTACCGTCCAGAGGGGTGTGGTAGGCAGATATAGCCGCCACGTAAACCTTTAGGGTGGAAGGAGATAACCTGGCCGAGAAACGGTCTTGCAGAAAATCAAGAACTGAACCAACAGGGCAGTTAACAGGATCTAACTGACGTTCAACACACCACGTGGTGAAAAGTTTCCATTTTAGCGCGTACAGCCTTCTCGTGGAAGTAGCTCTGGATTAAAGAATGGTTTCTACAACATCGGTCGAAAGACCGGTTTCCCTGAGCCTGGCCCCCTCAGAGGTCAGGCCCAAAGTTTCCACAACTCCGGCTGAGGGTGAAATATCGTCCCCTTGGCCTGGGACAGGAGGTCCACCCTGAGTGGGATCTCCAAGGGGGAGCCGTCCAGCAGTGACACCAAGTCCGAGAACCAAACTCGGGTCGGCCAATAAGTTGCTACTAGTAGCAGATGAGCCCCTTCTCGGCAAATCCTCTCCAGAACCCCCGAAAGCATAGATATCGGGCGAAAGGCGTACAGGTGCAGCCCTGGCCACACCTGCACCATCGCATCCAGACCGAGAGGAGCTGGGTGCGTTAGAGAGAACCACATGGGACAATGGGTTGAATCTGATGATGTGAAATGTTCTACCTGAGCACGACCGAACTCTTCCCACAGGAGCTCCACCACTTTGGGGTGAAGTCTCCACTCCCCGGGCCTCAGCCCCTGTCTCGACAGAATATCTGCTCCCACATTCTTCGTCCCGGAATATATATACCGCCTTGAGCGACAATAACTTCCCCTGGGCCCATAGGAGGATCTGATGGGCCAATTTGCAATGGTTGATATAGGAGACCACCGAAGTGCTGTCTGTGCGTACCAACACATGATGGCCTCTCAGGTCTGGCAGGAAATATTTGAGTGCTCGAAATACCGGCATCAACTCCAAACGATTTATGTGCCAGGAACATTGATGGTCCTGCCAAAGACCTTGCGCCGAGCGGCAACTCATGACCGCCCCCCATCCCGTGAGCGAAGCATCCTTCGAAAGCGTGACGCACCGACAAGGAGCCCCCAACACTGGGCCCAGGGTGATCTTGCGGAACGGATTTCCCTTGGAGAAAACCCCTTGGTCTGAGCCACCACTGCAGGGGTCTCATGTGCAGAAGGCCAAAAGTAATAACGTTGGACGCAGCTGCCATGAGACCCAACAGTCTCTGAAACTGTTTCACAGTGAGTGACTGGCCTAGTTTCACATTATTTGCAGCTGTGAGAATCACAGAAATACGAGCAGGAGACAGGCGTGCCTGCATTGTGGTCGAATCCCAAATTACACCTAGAAAAGTGGTCCTCTGAGCAGGAAGGAGCACACTCTTTTTGGTGTTGAGCCGCAACCCCAAACTCTTTATGTGGGACAGAACAGCATCTCGATGCTGAACTGCCACCTGCTCTGACTGAGCTAAAATCAACCAATCGTCGATGTAATTTAATACGCGGATGCCCTGGAGTCTCAACGGAGCCAGAGCTGCATCCACACATTTTGTAAAAGTGCGGGGAGATAAACCTAGGCCAAATGGAAGAACCTGATATTGGTATGCTTCGCCCCCGAAAGCGAACCTCAGGAACCTTCTGTGATGAGGATGGATAGATACATGGAAGTACGTGTCCTTCAAGTCTATTGGGACAAACCAGTCCTCGGATTGAATCTGTGATACAATCTGTTTGAGTGTAAGCATTCTGAACGCAACCCTCCATCCTTCTTTGGAACAATGAAGTAACGGCTGTAAAACCCTGACTCTCTGCTGGGAGGAGAAACCCTTTCTATAGCTCCTTTTCGAAGAAGTGTCAGTACTTCTTGCTCCATTACCAGAGCCTGCTGTGAGTCCACCACCGTGGGGAGGACTCCTTGAAATCTGGGCGGACGAGAACTGAACTGAATTCTGTAACCCTTTTCTATTATGTGCAGGACCCATAGAGAAATATTTGGCAGAAGTTTCAGAATGCTGCCAGAAATTCCGATAAGGTAACCAGTCTCTCGAGACTGGCCTCTGGATTTGATTGAACAATCATTCCGGCGCCCTGAAGCGGCGAACCGGCAGGGAACAACCAAACTGACCGTTCTACAACCCTAGTCAGAGGATTGCACGGGGACGCTGACACCTCGGCGCCCTGAAGCGGCGAACCGGCAGGGAACAACCGAAGTTGCAACCTCCTCGGAGAGTCGCCCCCCGGAGGGTGCCAAGGAGGGACGGTTCCTCGGAATCGTTCCTCCCTGGAAGGGACCACCCTCAGAAGCCTGATAGCCTTGGCGTCAGGACTTCTTCTTAGACCAAGCTCTCCTAGAGATAACAGTCCTCAGATCTTGTCTACCCCTAACAGGCTTGGGCTGCGACCACCACTCAGGAACCATAGATTGAGGAGGTGCCCGAGCGGCGACGCTCTGTTTTTTCTGAACTCTGTGAGCGGAGCTCGTAGACGGACGAGGCTGCTCAGACTTTATACCACGAGCAGCCTCGGGGACACTAGACAGGCGAGGAAGAAACCTCTGAAAAGCAGCCGCTTGTTTCTTATTTTCTTGAAACCTATCGACGACACAAATTATAGCGTCACCGAACAGACTTGTAGCTGACAGCGGTGCGTCCAGAAGAACAGATCTATCTTTATCCTTTATTTCAGATAAATTTAACAATAAATGGCGTACCGTGGCCACCAAGGCTGCCATAGAGCGGCCCACAGACTTGGCCGTCTCCTTGGTGGCCCGGAGAGATAAATCTGTCGTGCGACGCAATTCTCGAATTGCGTCAGCACTAACTTCCTCACAATCGTCCATGTCCCTCAGCAGATCAGCCTGGTACGCTTGGAGAATCGACATATTGTGCAAACATGCCGCGGCCTGACTTGCTGCCGAATACGCTTTACCCACCAACAAAGATGTATTTTTTAAAGGTTTGGTGGGTAACGTCTGGGCTTTCAGAGGAGAAGATGACTCGCTAGTGTGTCTTCCACGCGCGGCATAGATAAATAACCAAAGTGCTCGATACCTTGAATTTTGCTATAATTACTGGTCTGAGGGTTATGTACTCTGAAAGATGCCGGTTTGATCCACGATCTCGACACCTCAGTGTGGAGATCGGGAAAGAACGGGAGTTCGCGACGAGGAGGTCGTGATCTAGATGGTAGAAAACGCTCATCTAACAGACTTTTTCTAGATACCACATCAACATCATCGGCTGGCCAGGCAATATTTAACCCTCTGGGGTCGAGAAACGCGCCGGCGCATTTTGCTGTTTTTTTTCCACATAGCAGCAACATAGACTTAAAATACTCTGTCATTTTTAGTCATAGAGACTTAAGAAAAAATAAAAAAAATAAACTGTTGAATGTCTATTTTTTATGTGCCCACTTACAATCGAAATAAAACATTGTGCTTTTGTAAAATAAAGAAAATAAACAGGGTGTGCTTTCTGTCTCTCCATCTCCGTTAACCTTTTTTCTGGAACAGGTCTCTAAACTTAAACAAAACTCAGCAAATACTATTCACCCAAGCATGAGCAATATATCTAATTCAAAACTAAAATAAATATTCTCTGTTTATGTAATCTATAAAAAAAGAGAGAGGAGTTAGCCGATCTCATTATCGTTCTCTCAGCTCATTATTCTGCTAATGTGACACGCCCACGGAGAGCGCGCGCTATTCAGACGCAAAATATTCTGAAGCCACACATGCAAACGTGTCAACGCCCCTCATAAACGCGATAACACAACAAATTTAATCATCAGATTAATTTCGTCTTGCGAGGCTGTGACTGTGAGGAATAATCCTGGGATATTTACCTCAGAACATGTGCTGGTTTATTTTCATTTCAAGGAGCGACGGATCTAGCCGAGAATTGTGAGTAGCCTAAGTTTTTTATTCCTGTGCTTTGTTCTAAAAAGACTCTTTAAATTTGAATCAGTTTCTGTGTGTGAATGAATTAATGGCACAGATGGGCGCTGTTGTTTATGTTTAGCCTACTATGTTACAGATGAAATATGAAAGACAACATTTCGTAGTTTTGGATAGATTATAAAGTTTTTATTCTAAAATATCAAAGAAGCTTTTGTTATCCAGTTTCTGCTCATGTTAAATATAGGCTATGTTCTGTCAAAAATAAACTCATCAACAAGATGTTATTATAGTGTTTGTTCCAATGTAAGCTATATCAAACTAATGAATCCTTAACTTTAAAACATGTATGATAAAATGTATTGGCCTACATTTAAAAATAATACTTTATAAGAAATTTATGGGAAAAGACAATTTTTTCAAGATGTTTCCAACTCTAACTTTGAACAAATTCTGTAGAATGGCCCATATAGCCTATTTGAACAGGATTTGTCTCCAGGAATGACTATGCACTAAAATGTGCTTTTGACTTTCATTTATATTTGGATTATATATATATTCAATTCAATTCAATTCAAATTTATTTGTATAGCGCTTTTCACAATACACATTGTCTCAAAGCAGCTTTACAGAAATTGCATTTCGGAAATGTACATAGAAAAATACAGTTAGTTAATCAAGTATTAATTTATGGCATAACATATCGCCGGCTTTGAGTCGTCTCTTCACAGGCGTCGAGTCGTCTCTTCACAGGCGTTGGGGCATCTGAAGTCTCCGTGAGAGGCTGGATACAAACTGGAGCTGACGAACGCTATTTACCTCGGGACTAGCGTCCCGAGATAACAGCAGAAAGGCAGATGGGAAATAATTAGCATAGCTGATGTTCATAATGTTAATGCATTCGAACTGATTCAGCAGTATCAAAGGTTAAGCATTAAGTGAATGCTTGGTTAAAGAGATGCGTCTTTAATCTAGTTTTAAACTGGGACAGCGAGTCTGAGTCTCGTACAATATCAGGAAGGCTGTTCCAGAGTTTAGGAGCTAAATGCGAGAACGCCCTCCCTCCTTTAGTGGACTTAGATATCCTAGGAATGACCAGAAGCCTCGAATTTAGTGATCTTAAAGAGCGCGATGGATTGTATGGCGATAGAAGGTCTGTTAAATACACAGGAGCTAAACCATTTAGGGCTTTATAGGTCAGTAGGAATACTTTGTAATTGATACGTAACTTAATAGGTAACCAGTGTAGAGATGATAAAATAGGTGTTATATGATCATATTTTCTTGATCTAGTAAGAACTCTAGCAGCTGCATTTTGCACTAACTGTAGCTTGTTGATTGAGGATGCAGGACAGCCAGCTAATAAAGCATTACAGTAATCTAGTCTCGAGGTCATGAATGCATGAACTAACTTTTCTGCATCAGAAACAGATAGCATGTTGCGTAGCTTAGCAATGTTTCTAAGGTGGAAAAAGGCTGTTCTTGTAATATATGAAATATGATTTTCGAAAGTCAAGTTGCGGTCTAGTATAACACCCAGGTCTTTTACTGTAGTGGATAAAGTAACAGGACATCCTTCTAAATTAAAGTTGTATTGTAAGGGATTTTGTGGGTAGTTTTTTGGACCAATCAGTAGTACCTCCGTTTTATCTGAATTTAATAGCAGGAAATTACACGTCATCCAGCATTTTATATCATTTAGACACTCTGTCAATTTAGATAAGTTAGTGTTTTCATCTGGTCGTGATGAGATATATAATTGAGTGTCATCAGCATAACAGTGGAAATTAATTCCATGTTTTCTTATAATATTACCAAGTGGCAGCATATATATTGAGAATAGCAGAGGGCCTAACACCGATCCTTGCGGCACTCCATAGTCTACTGACGTTATCTTTGATTTTTCCCCATTTAGACAGACAAAATGGTAACGGTCTGATAAGTAAGATCTAAACCAGCTTAATGCCTGTCCCTGAACACCAGTGTAGTTTTGTAGTCGATCCAGGAGTATTTTATGATCGATAGTGTCGAACGCAGCGCTTAGATCGAGTAGAACTAGTATTGAGATACAGCCTTGGTCAGAAGCTAAAAGTAAATCATTTGTAATTTTAACTAGCGCAGTTTCTGTGCTATGATGCGGTCTGAATCCCGACTGGAATTTTTCATAGATATCATTTTCTTGTAAGAAAGAGCACAATTGAGCGGACACAATTTTTTCTAGTATTTTAGACATAAATGGAAGATTTGAGATGGGTCTGTAATTTGCTAAGTTATTTGGATCTAATTGCGGTTTCTTAATGAGAGGTTTTATTACTGCCAGCTTGAATATTTTTGGAACATGACCTAAAAATAAAGACGAGTTAATAATATTAAGAAGAGGCTCTTCGACTACAGGTAACACAATGTTAATAAACATGTTGTTGGTTTCGATGCAATGATAAGTTTATTTAGCTCTTCCTGTCCTATAGTTGTAAAGCGGTGTAGTTGTTCTAGAGGGGCCATAATTGAGGCTGAATCATAAGACATCAAAGAGGATTGTATATTTACAATTGTGTTTCGGATGCTTTCTATTTTCTCATTGAAGTAATTCATAAAATCATTACTACTATATTGTAATGGAATATTTTGCTCTGGTGATGTTTGTTTATTTGTTAGTCTAGCCACGGTGTTGAATAAAAACCTTGGATTATTTTGGTTATTTTCTATTAGTTTGCGGAGATGCTCAGCCCTGGCTGCTTTTAGAGCCTTTTTATAACGTGACATACTGTCTTTCCACGCGATTCTAAAGACCTCTAAATTAGTTTGTTTCCATTTACGCTCTAAGTTACGAGTTTCTCTCTTGATTGCATGCGTAGCACTGTTGTACCATGGTGCTTTAGTTTTCTCTCTTACCTTTTTTAATCTAATTGGTGCAACAATTTCTAGTGTACTAGAGAACATGGTGTTCAAACTGCTAGTCATTTCCTCTAGTTCATCTGTTTGTTTGGGTGCACTGCGCAGCTGAGATAGATCAGGTAAGCTATTTGAGAATCTATCTATAGTGGTTGGAAGGATTGTTCTGCCTGGTCGATAACGTGGCGCAACGTGACAAATTTCAGCAGTACGTATTATACAAGTTACCATGTAATGATCAGTGAGATCATCACTTTGCGGTATAATATTTATATCAGTTGGATTGGTTCCATATGATATAATTAAATCTAGTGTATGATTTAGACGATGAGTGGGACCACTGACGTTTTGCGTGACCCCAAAGGAGTTTAATAAATCTGTAAACGCAGTCCCTAACGCATCATTTGTATTATCTACGTGTATGTTAAAGTCTCCAACAATTATTGCTTTATCGACATTGACCAATAGATCTGAGAGAAAGTATGCAAACTCTTTTAGGAAATCAGCATAGGGCCCTGGAGGTCTATATAGGGTAGCCAAGGCTAGAGATAATATGGATTTGTTTCTTGCATCTAAGAGCGTAACATTTAGCACAAGTACTTCAAACGAATTAAACCTGTGACCTGTTTTCTGAGTAACATTAAGAATATCTCTATAGATTGTTGCAACACCGCCGCCACGACCGATCAGACGGGGCTCATGCTTATAACAGTATCCTGGTGGAGTGGACTCATTTAGACCGAAATAATCATTTGGTTTAAGCCAGGTTTCAGTAAGGCAAAGTACATCGAAACTATTATCTGTGACCATTTCATTTACAATAACCGCCTTAGGTGTGAGCGATCTAATGTTTAGAAGACCTAGCTTTAGAAATTGTTTTTGTTCACTGATATTTAGATTTTCTGGTTTAATTACAATAAGATTTTTGCTAGATCCTACACTAGATTTATTGTTTGGCCTCACTAAGCGAGGAATAGACACAGTTTCTATATAATGTTCTACACTACTTATATCAATTAAGTTGGGACAGCAAAGACTGTGATTTGGACTTTGACTTACTAGTCATATGGTGTGTAACGTCTTGGAGATGTTGTCCGACAGAACAGCCGCTCCGATTCTGCTGGGGTGCAGGCCATCAGCACGGTAGAGCCTAGGTCGCTCCCAGAACAGATTCCAATTATTTACAAAGAGCAGTTTCTGTTCATTACACCATGACATTAACCATTCATTTAGAGCAAATAATCTACTGAACCTTTCTTGTCCTAGTCGGTACGTGGGAAGCGGTCCAGACACGATGATCGTTGCTTCAGGCGATGTGCTGCGAACCGTCTCGATCAGGCTTCTGTAGTCCTTCTTCAGAACCTCCGTCTGCCGCAGCCTGATGTCGTTCGTCCCCGCGTGTAGGACCACAGCTCCGACGCGCTCGTCACCGTTCAGGATCTCGGGAATCTGTGCAGCGACATCAAGAACACGAGCACCAGGAAAGCAGTGAGTGCGCACCTTACGCTTACCTGAGGTAGCACGGACATGACGGACCATGGAAGTGCCGATGATCACGGCGGCGTCACGTTCCGGCTCGCGAAGAGGGGAGAAGCGGTTCCGGGTGGAGATCTCGAAGACCGGGAGGGGGGGGGAAGTCCTTGGTCTGGTCCTGGCTCGTGTCTTCCGCTGTGGGATCACCCAGGGTCCGTGGTGTTGCCTCGGTGCCGGAGTGAATGAAGGCAGAGATGATCGCGTCCTCCTGGGCAGAAAAACGCACGGAGTAGACGAAGTCGGAGTCAAAAAGTTACTAACCACTGACTTGTGAGCATCGGCGCGTGATGTTTCAAGCGTTGATCGCCGATCTCGCAGCTCGGCTTGCTTCACCAGCAGAACGCGGATCTGTTTCTCCACCGACTCCAGCTCCAATCGTACCGAAACCAGCTCGAATGTGTCCTCACCTGCACTCAGAGGTAACGTTAGACACACATCCGATATGTTCGCCATTATAACAGATGAACAGTAAATTAGTAGTGATACTACCAATATCACTACTAATTTAGGACTGAAATGATGGATATAACACGTATCCTTTCAGTCAAACGGGTGTAAAATGAGAGGGTCGATAGGCGCGAGGCCACGCGTGAAATGCTAGCGGGCTAAAGGCTAGTAGCCGAGATTCGGAAAGTTGGATCTAAGTAGCGATATCAAAGCAATCCGATTGTTTTTTATAAGGAATAGTGTCGAGGATAAGTTCACATGATATACAAATGGAAAGTGCTTGTTTATAAATGAGTGGTAAAGAAGAAAATCAGGGATTAATGAATCAATTCGACGGAGCTCCAAACACAAACACAGATCGCACGCGCATGCGCAAAAAGGATATATATACACTGCCGTTCAAAAGTTTGGGTCGGTACGATTTTTTATGTTTTTAAAATAAGTCACTTATGCTCACCAATGCTGTATTTATTTCATTAAAAATACAACAAAAAAAACAGTAATATTGTGAAATATTATTACAATTTAAAATAACTGTTTTCGATTTTAATATATTTTAAAATATTCAGCTGAGCTGTGGAATACTGTAGTAGTTTTTTTTTTCATTCTCAAGTGAATTGCGTTTCAGTGTGTGAATGAATGAACTGCAGAGATGCGCTGTTTACCACAACTCGCAAAAAGACAGTTTAAATTTGAATCGCGTTTCTGTGTGTGAATGAATGATCCACTTTTAGCAAACTATATTGCTATACTGAGATGAGTAAAAATCGACTGAAATGTGTTGAAATAAAATGTATTTGTATAAGCAACGTATTAAACTGCAAATTAACATTTATTTTTATTATATAAACGAAAGACCTATGTTACAGACATATGCAAGACAACATTTCGTTGACTAGTTTTGGATAGGCCTAGATTATACATACTGTAAAATATTTGCCACCTCAAATAAGCTTTTGTGTGCCAATTTGTTTTCATTTGTTAAATAGCCTGTAGTATGTTTTGTCAAAAATAAAGTAATCAAATAATATGTTATTATGTGTTTGTTTCAATGTAGCCTATAGGCTATATCCAAAGTAATGAATCCTTAACTTTGAAATATGTATGATAAAATGTATACTTTAGTTTTTACAAAGAAAGATTGCACTTGAATTGTTGTTGTAATTATAACCTTTTTAATAAAAAAAAAATATTTACAAGGTAGATGTAAACAAACTATTAAAAGGTAAATATAAGCCTTTTCTTTAAATAGTTTTTATTGAGTTTTATTAGTGACAAATTTGGGGAGAGGATACATATTCCAAAACTGAAAATACAGTATGAGAATTAACTGCACAATTAGGCTACTAGACATGGAACAATATATAAAAAAATGAGATGCTTCCAACTGTGAACCAATTTGGTAGAATATATATATATATATATATATATATATACACACACACACACATATATGTTGCTCTTGCATTCTTTCTTGTGGCTCAGTGACACACCATCAGTGGCTCATTAAGTATGCGGGCCCCATTGTCTCCTCAGGTGTGAACCACTAAATATGCAGGATGATGTTGAAATCGTTGACGCCCCTTGCGCATATTGCCTTTCCAACCAAAAAGTGTCTTACAAAATTTAAATCAATGTATTGTTTTATGTGAATGATTAGGCAGGAAGATTTTCATATCATTTTGAAGCAAAAATTCTAGGCAACAACACCCATTAGTCAAAAGTCTTGTGGACACATATGTAGTATGCGTTTTGTGGCCTTATTTGAGATACTTTAAGTTTTAGTTTTTTCAATAACCAGGCATAAACATTATTCTCTTAAAAATACAAACATGTACATACATGTTGCTCACATATTACGGTAGCCCCGTTTGTGCTATATAGAGTGAATTTACACCTTTGCCATTAACATGTTTATAAATAACTGAAAAAAGCACAAATGTCAGAGCATGTCAGAACACCTCCAGGACCCAGAAAACACCTCAGACCCCAGAGGGTTAATTTAGCTACAGCACGAGATAAAACCTCCATAAGCTCCTCATCAGCAGGGGTATGAGCTGGCGAACACTCAAAATACCCCATACACGCGACATCCAGATCCTCAGAACTGGATAGCCGCAATATTGGTGCCCAGGCCCGGGAAGGAGAAGCCGCAGAGCGGGCTCCTTCCTGGGCAAAGACACCGGATCCAGCAGGTAAGGGCTGAGAAAGGGCCGGGCCCGTCTCAAGCCCCGCTACTAGATTCATCTGCGAACCCCAAGATGAAAGTCGACACTGAGCCTCAGCAGCAGCGGGACCCGCACCCCGGGGAACGCGAAGAATGATTGGCGGGAGCGGAGTGTCTTCATAGATAGACTCATACAATGCTCACAATCAGCCCCCTCGAGGACTGACTGAGCATAATCCACTCCCAAACAAGCAACACAAAGCTGATGCGTGTCCCCACCCGTGTATATAGCGAGGGCAGGGAACAACACACCGTCTATAATCTTGCTTGCTCGCCATTTTATATGATAGATATATGAATATATATTGGGCTTGACAGACAACAATAAATAGACATGGGCAGATATACAGAGAGCGCTTGCTGAAGGTACAGAAGCTATCGCGGTCTGATTTCAGGGTTGCTTTATAGTTTCCTGGTCTATGACGTCACCTATGTCGTAGTGGGCTTCCATTGGACTGATTTTACAAGTGCTTCACGACGGAATCACGCAGAGCGTTCCCACCGCGTCTCAAACGCAGCTCGAGTTCCCTTGAAAGGGAACCTCGTTCCCTGAAGGAGGGAACGGAGACATAGTCGATGTGTCGACTGATTGGGATCACACTTAGGGAGCCTGTTATCTTTGAGTACTGTTAAAATGAGCCAATGCACATTGGCGTGTGAGATCTACATCTCACACTCCGCCCCAATGCACGCACCAGTTGGTTTTCGCTGAGGAGCCGAGCGGAGCTGGGAGTCAGCGTTGATCCAGCAATAGTGGCGATGGGACAATGTCTCCATGCCTTCCTTCAGGGATCGAGGGTTACATACGTAACCGAGAGCTTCCCTTTCAGTCGCTTACGTTCGACGTAGCCACATTATTTGAGGTGGAGATGGGACAGGGAAGTCGCTGCTGTTGATGATGGCAACCACTATGCAGTGGGCCAACCTCTGCTTGAAAACAGCCTTCCCTTTATGCTGGCCTCCATGACAGACGAGAGCTGGTCTGAGGTCCTGAGGCTTTGCATTCTGTCCAGTTATAACCGCAAGCAGCAGAAAGGGCAGAGAAAATCCAGAGCTGGGTCTGCATCCTCCGGGGTAGCGCTTGCAGGCTCACCACCTAGTCCCCTTTTCAAGGGAGAGGTAGGAACCTTGGGCACACATTCAGGCCGGAGTCTCAGGATAACATGTGAGTTGGCCGGCCAGAATTCCAGGCACGATTCGTCGACCGAAAATGCGTGAATAAAACAAAAAAAACCTCTTGATAGAGGCCAAACAAGCAGGAAAATGTCTCGGTTACGTATGTAACCCTAGTTCCCTGATAGGGAACGAGACGCTGCGTCAAGCTGTGGGATGGCCCCTGCGTGTGTGTGTCATGAAGCACGTATGGAATCAGTCCAATGGAGAGACGGAACGTCATAGGCGGGTGACGTCATCGACCAGGAAACTATAAAGCACCCCCAAAACACAAGCGCGACAGCTTCTGATAGGCCTGAAGGAAGCGCTAACGGGCATGCTGGGAGTATGGCATAACGACGCAGCGTCTCGTTCCCTATCAGGCAACTAGGGTTACATACGTAACCGAGACGTTTCCTTTCAAGGGAACTCGAAATGCGTCAAACTGTGGGAACGCCAATACCCACGTCGCCATAGGAGCAAATGACTGTCATGTGGGAACTAGCGCACAGAGGACGAGAGCAGCTGTGCCCCAGGAGTGCAACTTAAGTCCAATTCATAGAACTTAACAAATGTATGCGGTGAGGACCACCCAGCCGCATCACAAACATCACTTAGCGATACTCCTGACAACAATGCTTTAGAAGCAGCCATACTCCTAGTAGAGTGGGCTCATACAGCCAAAGGTGAAGGCTGACCAGCCGACTCATAAGCAAGTGAGATAGCCTCAACCACACACTTGCTCATTCTCTGTTTAGACGCGGGACACCCTTTCCTGGGTGGTCCAAAGCACACAAATAACTGTTCTGATTTCCTCCACAGGGCAGCTCTGTGGACGTAAGCGTCTGATGCCCTAACCGGGCAGATAAGGTTAAGTTTCTCCTGATCTGATGACACAAACGGAGGAGGATAGAAAGCCTGCAGCACTGTATGTCTGACAGCATTAGTAGGGACCTCAGGGACATAACCTGGTCTAGGGTATAGAAAAGCCTTAACCATACCAGGCGAAAACTCCAGGCACGAGGGTGCAACCGACAGGGCCTGCAAATCTCCGATTCTCTTAAGTGAGGAGATTGCAAGCAGAAAAAGAGTTTTATACGTGAGAAATTTCTCAGAAACTTCCTCAATAGGTTCAAAGGGGGCCAAAGAAAGGCCCTCTAGTACAATGGCCAAATCCCAAGTCGGCACCCTCGTACGAACTGCAGGCCTCAGCCTCAAAGTGCCACGAAGGAAGCGAGTTATAAGTGGGTGTCTCCCAAGAGAAACTCCACTGAAAGGGACATGGTAAGCAGCTAGTGCCGCCACATACACCTTTAGTGTGGAGGGGGATAACCCTGCAGAGAAACGCTCCTGTAGAAACTCCAGCACTGCACCCACTGGGCCGTTAACTGGGTCCTGCCGGTGTTCTGCACCGAAGAAGTGAAAAGTTTCCACTTCAGGGCATACAACTTCCTCGTGGACGGAGCTCTGGAGTGAAGGATGGTCTCAATAACCTCAGTTGAGAGACCAGATTCTATGAGCTGGGCCCCCTCAGAGGCCAAGCCCACAGTTTCCACAACTCTGGGCGGGGGTGAAATATCGTACCGCCCTCCTGAGAGAGTAGATCCCTCCTGATCGGAATCTCCAAGGGAGAGCGACGACAAAGAGCCCCCAACACAGGCCCTTTGGATAGGAACCAGGTTTCTTTCCACATGACCAGAGCACGAAGGCAGCGCCGCGTGACTTTGATCGTGCGGAGGGGATTTCCCCTCGGGGAGAATCCCTTGGTCCGGAGCCACCACTGCAGTGGTCTCATGTACAACAGGCCGCAAGGTATAACGTTGGACGCTGCTGCCATCAGACCCAACAGTCTCTGAAACTGTTTTACAGTGAATAGCTGGCCTAGCTTTACTTGTTTCATAGCTGAAAAAATCGAAGCGATGCGGGTCGGAGAAAGTCGCGCCCGCATCGAGATCGAATCCCAAACGACACCCAGAAAAATGGTCTTCTGAGAAGGAGATAATACACTTTTCTTTGCGTTCAGCCTCAACCCCAACTTTCTCATATGAGCGAGAACAACATCTCGATGCTGAACCGCCATCTGCTCTGTCTGAGCTAAAATCAACCAATCGTCGATGTAATTGAGGATACGAATGCCCTGAAACCTCAGGGGCGCTAAAGCTGCATCCATGCATTTCGTGAAAGTGCGGGGAGATAAAGCTAGGCCAAATAGAAGAACCTTGTACTGGTACGCCTCGCCCCCGAAGGCGAACCTCAGGAACTTCCTGTGTTGTGGAAGGATGGAAATATGGAAGAAAGCGTCCTTCAGATCTATCGTGACAAACCAGTCCTCGGATCTGATTTGTGACACGATCTGCTTGATAGTGAGCATCTTGAATTTTAGCTTCCCTACCGAGCGATTCAACAGGCGCAGATCTAAAATTGGATGCAACCCCCCATTCTTATTTGGAACGATGAAATATCGGCTGTAAAAACCTGACTCCAACCTGGGAGGAGGAACCCGTTCTATAGCCCCCTTTTGAAGGAGCGCTTTCACCTCTTGTTCCATTACCAGAGCCTGCTCGGGGCCCTACACTGTGGGCAGAACCCCTCTGAATTTTGGTGGACGACACCTGAATTGGATAGTATAACCCTTTTTTACTGTGTGCAGAACCCACTGAGATATTTTTGGAAGGCTTTTCCACTCTGCCAGAAATACTACTAAGGGTACCAGTCTCTCGAGACTGGCCTCTGGTGTAACTTGAGCAGCAAACACAGCGCCCTGTAACGGCGCACCGGCAGGGAACGACTGGCTTAACTGCTCTGAGACCCTCCTCAGAGGGGGCGAGCATCCCTCGGGAAAGCGCTCGCTGGGACCGTCTGTGCCCCGGCATGAAGGCGGGGTTGGCAGAACGGGCCCCTGTGGGTACCGAAGAAGAGCGGGCACCGTGTAATGCGGTGAACACCTCTCTCCCACGGCAGGGACCACCCTCAGCATCCTGACGCCAGTGGCGTCAGGACTTCCTCTTTGCCGAAGCCTTCTTAGCCAAAACTAGATTAAAGACGCATCTCTTTAACCATGCATTCACTTAATTCTTAACCTTTAATACTACTGCTGAATCAGTTCGAATGCATTAACATTATGAACATCAGCTATGCTAATTATTTCCCATCTGCCTTTCTGCTGTTATCTCGGGACGCTAGTCCCGAGGTAAATAGCGTTCGTCAGCTCCAGTTTGTATCCAGCCTCTCACTGAGACTTCAGATGCCCCAACGCCTGTGAAGAGACGACTCGACGCCTGTGAAGAGACGACTCAAAGCCGGCGATATGTTATGCCATAAATTAATACATGATTAACTAACTGTATTTTTCTATGCATATTTCCGAAATGCACTTTCTGTAAAGCTGCTTTGAGACAATGTGTATTGTGAAAAGCGCTATACAAATAAATTTGAATTGAATTGAATTGAATAATAACTGTCCTCAGATCAGTTTTGCCAGAAGACTTCGGCTGAGAGTGCCGCGTCTGGTCCCACTGTTTGGAAGGGGGAGCGCGAGACGCGACACTATGCTTCTGTTGCGCCCTATGTGAAGAGCTGACTGACGGCCTGGACTGCTCCCGCCCAGCAGTACCGGGGACATGAATTTTAAGAGGCATACATTTCTGAAACGCTGCCGACTGTTTCTTCTCTTCCTGAAATCGGTCTATGACTGTATTTACAGAATCACCAAACAGACCATGAGGAGAGAGCGGAGCGTCCAAAAGAAAAGCTTTTTCTTTCATACCAGAGAGATTTAACCATAGATGCCTCTCTACGGCCACCAGGGCTGCCATAGTACGGCCCATTAGCTTGGCCGACTCCTTGGTGGCGCGCAGAGATAAATCTGCAGCCTGACGCAGTTCCCGAACTACATCAGTGCTGACCTCTTGAGTGTCACTCACATCCTTTAATAAGTCAGCCTGGTATGCCTGCAAGATGGACATCGTGTGCAGGCACGCCGAGGCTTGACCGGCCACCGAATACGCCTTACCCACTAAAGCTGACGTACTTCTAAGAGGCTTAGAGGGTAAAAGTGGTGCTTTAAAAGAAGATGCAGCTTCAGCATTAAGATGACTAGCAAGCGCCTCTTCTGCTTTGGGCATCGCCCCATAACCATGAGATTTAGCCCCCACAATGTTTGAATAAGTGGAAGTTTGAGGGCTAAAAACACGATAAGAGACTGGCTTTTTCCACGATCTCGAAACCTCTGTGTGGAGATCAGGGAAGAAGGGCAAGCACCGGCGTGGAGCTCAGGGAAGAAGGGCAAGCACCGGCGTGGAGGTTGAGAACGGGAAGGCAAAAATCTTTCATCTAATTTAGATTTTTCTCTAGACTCCTGCCTAACAGCTGGCCACTCGATGCTTAATTTAGAAACAGCACAAGTGAGCACCTCCATAAGCTCCTCACTTTCGGGAGAGCGAGATGGCGAATCATCGACATCTCCCGCATCCAGACTAACAACATCCAGATCCTCAGAACTGGATAGTTGCAGTACTGGGCCCTCAGTTCGGGGGGAAGAAACCGCAGAACGTGCTTCCGAACCCGAGACTGAGGCACTGGATCTAACAGGTAAGGGCTGAGAAAGGGCGGAACCCGTCTCAAGCCCCGCTGTTAGATCCATCTGCGATCCCCACGAATGACGTCGCCGCTCAGCCTCGGCATAAGCGGGACCCGATCCGCGGGCTATTCAGTTCCCTTGCTCGCCTCAGGAACCTGACGATCAAGTCATGCTTACCCATGGATTTGTATCCACTGCATCATTATGTGCGATAATATAGAGGCAACAAACATTTTGAGGGTGGAGGGAGACAGCCCTGCTCAACCCATCAGCTTAAAAAATGTCTTGTAGTTTTTCAGGATTATGCATTGTGTGGATGAGTTTACAAATGTCAGTAAATTACTCTTTTATTCAGACCTCTGCATTCGAAGTCATCTGTAAGACCTTTGATTGTTCAAAGACAGTGATCATCTATGTAAAATTAATTAGTTTGGTATAATCTTTTTTGTTTTATATGATGAAAGTCCTTTTCCACCTCGATGTAAAGGTACATTAACCTTACTTATTTTAATAGAAAACAGTTTTACATACAACTTAAATTAGTTTATTCAATATAAACCAGAGTAAATAGATCCACAGAATTATTCAACACTAATGCAGTCCCTTGCCAAGCATGCTGGGCATTTCCCAAAAGTATCGTAAGCCTAGATCGGAGAGCCACCAAATGTCTCAACAATCAACTTAGCTCACAATGCTTTTGAGAAATGCAGCCCTGTATAATATATATATAGTTTAATATTAACATTTTTTATCAAGCTCCTATGTATAGGTTTCTACCCAAGTACCGACACTTCTGTTTGAAGTGAAAGTATTTGATGAACGTATACTATGTGCGGAGAGCATTCACTCAATATTATTATCTCATTTTTGACAGAAGTGGCTTTTAGAGGCTTTTGCATCGGAGGTCCTCATATATATATATATATATATATATATATATATATATATATATATATACAGTATATACAGTATATATATATATATATATATATATACATATTACAAAAATGTAAAAATATATTCCAAACTACATCACCAGTATTAACAAACATTTTAGATATAAATCCAAATGTGCCTTACTGTACATGCAGAAAACATGTTTTCTCTTATCAACTTTTAATCACAAAGTAGATGATTCACTTAATAAACATGATTAGCAAAATTTACACTTGCTGTGATTAAAAGCTGATAGAACCCCTTGAAACTATTGAAAGCTCCTTGAAGGGTCACTGGAGGTAAAAAACAAAACAAAACCAAAAAACATCTGCAATTTGGGTCTTGAGAAACGTCTTGATCATTTATTATCTGACATGTGAACACGATTACAGTGTAGATCAGATAGATCTATAAAGCCATAAAGGTAAAGATAAGAATACAGGTGTGAGTTCTGAGTTGATGTCGCCCTAGTGCTCTGTAATGATAATAATATGTGTGCATTCCTTTTAGCTCTTCTACGGGTGCTAGAAACAAGATAGAAACTATGTTTTCAATATTAAAAAAATATATATAAGAACATTTAGTCACAATAATATCCATCCAAACTGATTTGACTTTCTTATGTGGAACACAAAAGGGGATCTTTTACATAATCTGCTATTTTCTATACAACAAAAGAAAAATTGTCAAGCTAAAAAAAAAGGCCTTATGGCTCATGAGCTTTATTTAAATTTACAATTGCATTCTTATAGACTTACAATAGCTTTGTAAATTTGAGAAATATGTTACACTTTTCAAGGAAATCCGAATGGCTTAATAACCTGGGATAAGAGAAAGTAGTTTTACATAAAATATTTTGTTTTCAAAGATTATTCGTGAACAGACAAAATGTTCTCTTCATGCTGTCATATCAATCCCAGTAATATCTAATGATATGTTGATTTATACTTTCAATTGCCCTCAAATCTGTGCAGACATAATGGGAAGGGAATGAGCACAATGTATTATGTAATGTTTCCTTAACAGGAGTGTGTGAAAAACACAGATTAAGTCGAAATGTATTTCAAGGGTCAATGTGGATGGAGTTTTATATTGAATCCAGTGGCTTGAGTTAATATGCTTCATGCTCTTGCAAATCTGCAGTATAACAATAAGAACTATTTCCCATGTGGTCCTCAGATGTACGGATTGCAATGAATTTTACAGCAAGTGCACTTATGTGTACATACAGTGTAGAAAGTATTGGGTGATCTAAGGTAACTGCATAGATCTGCATAGGTAACTCTTTGATTCCAATCTTTCATTTGAAAGTCATGTGTCTAGTATCTGTAAAACGTCCTGGGTGCGTATGCAACCCAACGTTCCCTGAAGGGGGATCTCACTAGAGAGCCTATCCTCTTCGAGTACTATTGAACGAGCCAATGTAATTGGCGTGCGTGATTGGCAACACACACACCGCCCCCGCGGTGCGGGTATAAATACGGAAGCGGATGCACGCACTAGTTGCTTTTCGCTGAGGACCGAGAGTAACCCGGGGTCAGCGGTGGTACAGCGGTATTGGCTCCCTCCTTCAGGGAACGGTGGGTTGCATATGCAACCAGGACGTTCCCTTTCAGTCGATAACGTCAGACGTAGTCGACGGTCGACTGAATGGGGATAACCTTTGAAAACGCCACTAACGCTGCCACCTTCCAGTGACAAAAACAAAGCCTCCTGATGCCCCCGCAAATTTAAGGCGGGGAAGGACAGAGCTTAGGCCAGGGAAGTCACTGCTGTTCCTACAGGACCACTGGGAAAGCGTTCCCAGTACATTGGAAGGAAGGGACGCTGCGGAAGCCATATCCAACCCAGAGGGAGGTAACGTGGAAAATACACATATGAACTGGGCTGAAACCGGGCAGTCTAACATATGGAATGTCACTGGGGTGGCTCCAGCCTAAGACGGGGGGAGACACTCTGGACAGTGACGGCAGAGAGACTCTGCAGAGGGAAGACACGGGCTCACCGCAGGGAGCCGTATCGTGGAAGAATACACATATGGGGTCGCCGTAGGGACCGCAACATATGGACCCAGCCTAACACAGGTTCCACACTGCTTACGAGTGGTAGGCCTAACATCAGACGTTCCGCACGTCCGACGTCGGAGGGGTGTGGAGGAACTCAACAGGGTTCAATTTTAAGGGAACTCAACTGGAGTAGAAAGGCGGACATATCCAGTCCATAGGAGGGGAATGGCGCAGCCAGCCGACACTTGAACCGGGCTCAAGGTGAAACTGGCTTCATGAGAAGGGAGCCCACGGGAAGCAGCGGTTCAACTAGGTGTCGTCCAGCCCCCAACTCTAGAATCTGTTTTAGCAAAGCATATCGTCAACGCCCAGGCGGAGCACTTTACACTCATCATAGAGGAGCTCAACACCTAAGTGGACATGTTGCATCTCGGATTTTTACCGAAATGAAGGCAAGCACTAGTGCGACTTTGCATGGAAACAGCCTTCCCTCTCTGCTGAATTCCAACAGATATTTGTAGAGCTGGTCTGAGGTCTATGGCTTGTGTTCTGTACACGTCCAAGCGAACGGACAGAGAAGCCAGGGCTGGATCTGCCTCTTCCAGGGCAGAGCTTGCAGGCTCACCACCTGCTCCTATTACGGGAGAGGTAGGAACCTTGGGCACAATCCGAGCCGGGTCTCAGCTTGTGAGAGTTAGCCGGCCCAGACTCCAGGCACAATACGTTGACCGAAAGCGAGCAAGTCCCTACCCTCTAGTAGAGAACAGGCGAACAGGAGAACTGATATAACAGAATTTTTAACTCACTGCCTGCAGTGGCTCAGGGGCGGTCTCTGCAGTGCATCGCACCAGGGACAAGGCCCAAGAGGATAAAGAGGGACGCAAGGATTTACAAGACCTTGTTCCTCAGGAACCTGACGATCAGAACGTGCTTCTGCAACACGATGAGCGTCGTTTAAACACCGAGGCAACATCATTTTGAGGGTGAAGGAAAACAGCCTACTCCAACCCATTTTGGAGGAAAGAGAGCACTGAAGTGATTGAAAAGCTTTCAGGATCTCCTCTGGAGAGAAGACGCACTCAACGACTAGGTTCCACTTCTAAAGGCGTAAGCACGCTACCCATTTCTAGGGGGTGCTCGCAGAAGTGATGGTAACTATCATATGCCTGTGATAGCCACCTGAACCTCCGCGTTCAGATGTAAGACTGCCCGGAATCTCCGGGGGAAGAACGCGTAAGCCATCGTGCCCCGTCCCTGAAAGAGTTTTCAGGGGAAGTCAGGAAGGCTGTCGATGGGAACCAGGTCTAGTTGGGTCAATAAGGGGCAACAATGAAGACCTGTTCCTCTCCTGACTTGGCATGTAGGTGCAAGCGAAGGGCGCAAAAAGACAGGAGCATTGCTCAACACAACATGTAAAGATCACTGGGCTTCAGGAGCATTTTCTGCTCACTACTTGAGTGTGATAAGTTCACTGAGCTTCAGGAAAATTCCTGCTCAACACCTGAGTGTGATAAACTCACTGAGCTTCAGGAGCATTTCTGCTCAACACTTGAGTGCGAAGAACTTCACTGAGCAACAGGAGCATTTGTGCTCAGCACTGCGTGTGATGAATTCACTGAGCTACAGGAGCATTTCTGCTCAACACCTGAGTGTGATGAACTCACTGAGCTACAGGAGCATTGCTGCTCAACACCTGAGTGCGATGAACTTCACTGAGTTTCAGGAGCATTTCTGCTCAACATGAAGTGTGATGAATTCACTGACTTGAGCAGGCGCAAGGCGACCATGAGTCGCAGTCGCTTTTAGAAGGCTCACTGGGGTTAAACGCATTTCTGCGGGCCCCTGGGGCAGCTGAGAGCCAGTGTTTGTCCAAGGGTAGTCCGCTCGGTTTATACAAACACTGGCAGGAAGACGAAACCGGAGGGGCAACTGAGCGGCCCCGGAATGGCCATTACCCAGCTGGACCCAGGGGATGGAGTCTCCACTTGCCCTGGCTATAACTGTCGTGAGGCTCGATGGCAGCACGATTGAGTAGAGCGGGAAGGATGTAACAAAGCGTCCTCAGAAGCTTCTGACTCCAAGGAGGAGGTGACGGGTGAGTTGTGACATGCAAGGGAAGCTTGCACAACGGTCACAATGTCTAACAACTTGAGGCACAAATGCCCGTGTAGTCGAGGGTCGCCCCGGCCCCCGCTAAAACACGCCCTTTGTACATGGCCCCTCTGTTGAAGAGGGTTTGGCAGCAGACCGGGATGAACTATAGTCACACAGGGTGAGCTGCTCTGCCACGATCACCTCGGGACTCGATCATGAAGCTAGCGTTGAAGCGGTCACATATGGAGGAAGCCAAAGGCTGCAACTACCATATACCCCAGGAGCCTCTGAAAGTTCTTTCAGTGGGACCCTTTCTCACTTCAAACACCAGCTGAACACATTCTTATTGGAGAGAGTGTTAGACCGAGTCCATCTCCAAAACTGAAAATGAGATACTCAGCCCGTGGGCGAGATTACTCTCTTCCAGTTGACCTGAAGACCCAACGGGCTCTGGAGCACTCGAGGAGAAGGACACTGTACTGATACTCCACTGTTACACGCAACACACAGGATGGCCTGCGGTGCAGAAGGTAGAGATCTGAAGCACATGTCTTTCAGGTCGGAGCTGCAGACCGATCTTGAGCCAAGATGGTCACGACCCACCACCTAGTAGCACGAAGAACGCGTTTACAACTGGCCTTCGTACCGGCTGGAGGAGCGGCTATATCAAATCCTTCGCCAGCAGGATAAGATAAGCACGCACAAGTCAGGAGCACTGCTCAACACTCGGTGTGATGAATATCACTGAATTTTCAGGAGCACGTCTGCTCAACACCTAATGTGATGATTATCACTGACTTGAGCGGGGTAGCCGAGCCTGAGGTGGGGCAGCAAAGTAGAGAGAGTGGTGTTAGTGTGCTGTGCAACACTTACCTGTCTCCACTAGCGGCAGGGGGCGCGTGAGAAGGCGGATGACCAGGTCCTCGAACGCACCAATCTGCCTGCTGGCGACCAAGCGGGAGCTGAGGGGTGTAAGGCTATACAGGGTCACACCCGCCAGACTGGCCCTCTTGGGACCCAGGAACAGATGAAGTTGCTCTCTCTTTGAAGTGTGGGTACCGCTTGCTCCGCTTTTTTTTTTTTTTTTTTTTTTAGGGAGCCAGTGGCGGAACAGACACACACACACAAACAAAAGGCTCCACCCGGCCCTCACCCGGGGGGAGGGAGTGATCGTGCATCTCATCCATTCCTGGGCGGCCCGCTCCGGAATGCTTTCGCTGTCGCTTGCCACCTGGCTTGGCAGCGCCTGGAGCGGGCTGGGCGTCTCTACTGCGGCCGGCTCCATGCTGAGGCCTGGGTGGAGGCTGCTGCGAAGGCCCAGCAGGAGCGGCGGCCGGGGAACACCCACGGCGACGAGCAGGCAGAGGAGCTGCCACCGGCGGCGGGTGGAGGCAGCAGCTGGCCACCGGGGCAGGATGTGCCGGATGACCTCCGTCAGCGCTTGAGCGGCAGAGAACTGTTGGATGCAGTTCTCCACTGCGCCGCCAACACTATCCTCCGGTCACCCATCCCACACAGCACTCGTGCAGGGTGGAGCATGGTAATGGGGACTCGCTCTCCGCGTTTAACGAAGGCGAGTCTCGCCCTCAACACTGCGACAGTCATGTTCCCAAAGCTGTCTCAGCATGCTGTAAGCCCAAACACATGAAACAACAGTTGTGACCATCAGAGAGAGACAGGGAACGACCGCACCCAGAAACGGACGGGCGGAATGACATTTTGACAAAGACGCAAACGCACCCGTGTTGCTCTTTCAGAAAATAGGACCGTCACCAGTGCCGAAGCACACAGGGGAATGACCGCGGCAACACTGAACAGAGAACTGAAACAGTGAAGCACTCACTTTTCCGCCCTCTAACCAGCCATCAACACACACAAACATTTAGAAATTTGTTGCTGTTAAAACAGCAGTTGAGAGCTCAAAGCTCGCGATCACCGCTGTACTCGGGCTGTAGAACACCAGCACTGGGAGAGTCTTCCTGAAGAACACCGACACACTCGCTCATTGTAGACAACAGCACTCTCAGAGACATCAAACGATCGGCTCCGAAGCGAAAGGCAACTAGTGCGTGCATCCACTTCCGTATTTATACCCGCACCGCGGGGGCGGAGTGTGTGATGCGAATCACGCACGCCAATTACTTTGGCTCGTTCAATAGTACTCGAAGAGGATAGGCTCTCTAGCGAGATCCCCATTCAGTCGACCGTCGACTACGTCTGACCTTATCGACTGAAAGGGAACCACATCTAAATTACGTCATATGCTCTCATTGACAAATGCGGAACAACTAGTTCTACCAGAAAGACTCGGGAGATAAATTGAATAACAAGCGTATTTATTAACAGCTCAGCAAGCATAAATTTATAAAGTTCTTTGGCGTAGGCCCCGTCCTTAGCGAGCAATGCAAGGGTAGCCGAGTCTGCATGTCCTGCCTGAAGAAGAAGGCAGGGGCGCAGCCGACCCCCCCTGGAGGTAAAGAAAGAGACCATCCTGGTGGTGGTGGGGAGGATGAAGGGGAAGGTACCATCTTGGAGGTGGTTGGGGAGGATGGAGGTAATTGGCGCATCAGCATCTGCGAACTCAGACAAACATAAGTACCAGTTTTTTATACTAGGAGTGTCAGCACCTGATTGGCTAGAAGTGAGATAATGCGTGATGCGCTGATTGAGTCTTCCTGACAGAACTTACGCTAAAGCTTTAATTTCTACCAGAAAGACTCGGGAGATAAATTGAATAACAAGCGTATTTATTAACAGCTCAGCAAGCATAAATTTATAAAGTTCTTTTGCGTAGGCCCCGTCCTTAGCAAGCAATGCGAGCTTAGCCGAGTCTGCATGTCCTGCCTGAAGAAGAAGGCAGGGGCGCAGCCGACCCCCAAAGAAGGGAGGAGGAATAATTCCTCCAGGACGGAGCCCGCCCCCAAAGAACTGTAAGTATACCCACCAGTCGTGGATCCTGCAGTTCCTGAAACGAGAAGAAAAGAAAATTAAAATAAACTTGATTAAAGCAAATCATTGGATTTTTTTTATTTTTATTAAATTAGTAAAGGTTAAGATGGCCACCTATAGGCGCGGCCGCAATGGACCATTAGACCGCGATAGGCCGCACATAGACCTAGTGTGATAGATGATGAAGAGACGGGTCATGTGGGCCGCACATATAAGCCATAATAGTGCAAGGTCGGATGACCAGTTAGAGACAAGGCCACGATGGACCACTTGACCACGATGGGCCGCACATGAAAGCCGTTGAGGCGCCGTTCATGATAGTCCACATAAACAAAAGGTCAGCTTGACCACAAGCCTTGATAGGGCACATAAACACAAGGTCAGCTTGACCACAAGGCCGTGATAGACCACATAAACACAAGGTCAGCTTGACCACACGGCCGTAATAGACCGCACATAAGCAAGGCCGCGATGGACCAACATACCTCAATGGGCACACACGGACGAGCCACGATGGCAACACGGCCATGATAGACCACACATAAGCAAGGCCACGATGGCCACAATGGGCCACACACACACAGGACAGGCCACGATAGACCGCACGGCTGTTGGACCACATAAAACCAAGGCCGCGATGGACCACAGGCCATGATGGCCGCATATAGGACAAGGCCACAGTGGGCCACATGGCCATGGGAGACGAGACCGCTTAGGAGACATAACGGCCGCAAATGCCACACAAAGACGAAACCTATGAGACAGGGCTACTAAGCCACACAGAACCAAGGCCACGTTGGACCACGATGGGCCACACATAGGACAAGGCCACAATAGGCCACACGGCCATGATAGAACACACAAAACGAAGGCCGCAATGGACCACAGACCACAAATGGCGACAAGGCTGCAATAAGCCGCAGAGCCGCTAAAGGCGACATGTAGACGAGCTAAACATAGACATAGCCATAAAGCCACATGAAACCAATACCTCTAGAGGTCACTAGACCACGATGGGCCTTAAAGGACAAGGCCACAGTAGGCCACACGGCCATGGGAGACCACAAAGACGAGACCGCTTAGGAGCCACAACGGCCACTAATGCCACACAAAGACGAAACCTATAAGACAGGGCTACTAAGCCACACAGAACCAAGGCGACGATGGACCACAGACCGCGATGGGCCACACATAGGACAAGGCCACAATAGGCCACACGGCCATGTAGACCACACGAAACGAAGGCCGCGATGGACCACATACCACGAATGGCCACTCGTAGGACAAGACTGCAATAGGCCACAGAGCCGCTAAAGGCCACACATAGATGAGCTAAACAGAGACACAGCCATAAAGCCACATGAAACCAAGAACTCTAGAGGTCACTAGACCATGATTGGCCTTGGAGGACAAGGCCATGGTAGGCCACGCGCCATGGGATAACACAAAGACGAGACCGCTTAGGAGCCACAACGGCCGCTAATGCCACACGAAAGACAAATTTCATGAGACAAGGCCGCTAGGCCGCACGAACCGGGCCACGATGGCCCGCGAGGACAAGGATCACACAAAGACGAGAGACAGGCTGAAGATAAGCCACGCGGACAGAACTGCAACACAGAGACAAAAACAAATATGGCTTATCAGATCATGCGGATTAGAGCTACTGCTCAGTAGTCATAGTACCACCACCAGTATTTGCATGAGGATTTACCTGGTTTGTTATTGGAGAGCTTGCTGGGCATCAAGGTGGATTTTGAATCAGTTCTTATATAGGATTCAAAAGCTGAGGAAGAACATCTGCCCATGATCTTAATAGACCTCTTTCAGCTGCTATAGTGGCTGCCCCAATTCTGAAGGAGTGGCAGGTATAGAGAGAAGGGGATAGACAGTAGCTTTTGATAACAGTAGTTAAAGGAGTCCTGAACCAGGCCTTAAAAAGTGCTCCGTTAGGTAATATGAATAGAGGATTGTAATATGAAGTTCTAGGGCAGATTTTTGGACTTTTTATAACAGATGTGAAGGGACAAAAATTGTTATTGATTTTGAAGTGTTAGGGGGAGTCCGAAGCCTTGAGCGTCATTCTTAGAGTGCTAAAGAAAGAGAAAGAATTTAGGCAAGAAGCATAAATGGAAAGGAAGGACCACGGGCAGGATCGAAATATAAACGTCTGAACTGAAATCCCCAGGACACATGAAGCCATAAAAGCAGATAAAACACGGCTTTTAGCAGAATATGCATGTATGGAAAGAGATCATAGCGAATAGAGATGATTAATATCGGTTAAAGAGCGAGGTAATAGGTGGGCGTTATTCTGGAAATGCTAGAGGATTTAGCTAGGCCTTTGAGTAATAAGCGACGGAAGTTAGTAGTGAAAAGACTGGAGAATTAGGATTGATAACTTTGCGTAAAATTGAATACCTGCGAGCGATCTACAAATGAAGAAAGATTTAATTACGATTCCGTAATTGTAGCTGAGGAACGAACCACCGGCCGTGATCAGGATGGGAATAGAGGAATCTGGAAGAAAAGCAAAACGTTATAACTGAGACAAAGCAGCGGTATAAGCTTGGAGGGAGACGTGCCTTCGTGAAGTACGGTCTAGCTGGATTAAGCAGATCATCTAATTTAGCATGTCTCTGTTAGAGGAAGCAGGATCGGAGTGGACTGAAGGGCAAATCCATCGGAAGCCTGAAATGAAAGCATGTATCTAAGGCATTGCAGTGGCAAGAAAGGTGCATGGCCTTAGTTAAACTACTGATTGCCATATAAAAATCTCAGAATAGCATAAGCGTCTGACGAAAAGATCTGCCTTAATGATGGCAACCTTGTTTCGTTAGCACTAGCGACATAAAATGTTTAGCGACCACATCAAACCTCAAAAGAAAAGACTCTGGCGACGGCTATAGGAACATTTTTGTGAAGCGCAGATGAAACTAAGCTTGAGTGAACTTGGTAAATACATCTGGTCTTACTGATCCGGGTATCCGAATCTGAGATCGGACGTGCACCCTTCGTCTAGCTGGATCGGGTCACTTGAATTATGCACAGAGTGGGCCAGCGTTAACAGACAAGAGATAAATACCCTTCCTTGGGGAATGAACCTCATAGGGAATTTGGTGAACAAACAGAGAAGCATATAAGGCTTGGAATTTTTTTTTTTCCCAACCAACTAATTTGACTTGATACGATACTTACCTGAAGTAAGGTGACGGTGTCCCGTCAAGAGCTACTATCATTACCTCAATGATACTTGATGACCTGTTGTCTTTTGAGCGTAGAATCCATCTCTCTGATGCTTAGCATATACCCGACATGGCTCCCAAGTTGCTTTTTGTAGAAATTATTTTATTCATGGCTGGGAGATCGCCAGCCACAACAATCAATTGAGTCTCTTGAATATGTAGCAGTAGAGGAGTTTCACTTTCCTTTGTTGGCGTCATTGCCCTTATATGGGAATGGGCGGATGAGGTAATCGGGGCCAGCGTATTTAAAGGTTCAAACAGGAAGCCCTTGAATGTAGGCTTTGTCACGCCGCCCCTCTTCCGGTTTCACTATAGTCCAGGTAAGCGACGGAGGTTATGCACGGCTTCGTGTGGTTTTAAAGTGTTTAGACTGTTTTTATCTTTGAAGGATCGCTGTAACCGTTTTGGCTGCGTACCCTGGGAGTTGCGTCGAGCACTCATAGAAAGCTTGAGGTATGTCAGCGATCACAATCTGTTGTGATGTGGGTTGTATGGGGTTAGTCCAGTTTAATGTGGGTTATTGTGTGTTTTAGTGAAACAGTCGCGAGTGTATCCTGACATTGTGATGTGTGATCCGTGATGTGTGTGTGATTCTCGTGTGGTATGTATGATTTAGTAATATTTTGTATTTGTTGGTTGGAGTAGATCCTTGTCTGATTGTTATGTTTTGTTTTACAGTCTTCCGCGTACCACGTGATTTAATTCAGGTCGTGCTGCTGTTTTTCTTAGACTAGATTATTCCTTTTGTCCTTCGTGAATAATTGTGTTCTTAGGTTTTCATGACTTTAATAGTCGCGGTGTGTTTTTGATTTCATTTTATGGTTTGGGTTATTTTGCTATTTCTGTAATGGAGTTGGACTGATCAGTGTGATTTGGGCCTTAGTGCCGTGTGGTGTTATATTAGTGTCTATCTAACGGTCATCCACTGAGTATTTTGGGGTCCTCACAGCCGATGAGGTAGGACAGATTATTCATCATCTGTACACCCCCTGATCTGGTCAATCATCATATTTGTGTCTGATGTGATTGTGATTATTCTGTTTTTGTATCTTCCCTACTAATCTTTCTTTTTGTTTCCTTTTGGTTTCGAGTCAAGGCTGAGTGCGCCGAGGGGGAGGCTAGTCACCTGGGTGAACACATTTGCTGTGAGGTTGGAGCACCCGGGTTTGAGCACCTCTTCATATGTAGTTTGCCGTGCACACATAAATGGTTGAGAGCACAATTGTTTACAGCTAGTTTGCCACCCCTAACGTAAGCTTTAGCCTTGCAGTTACATTCTTTTTGTAGTAAATATTCTTTTTGTCTGTTTTATTTTGTGGGGACGGTACATATTCTTTTTTTTGTTTGTTATGTTTGGCTTAATGTGATGCAGTGCTTAAAAATAAGCGAGGTCTGGAGGAATGTTCTTTTAGCATTTGATGTGTTTTGTATTGTTATAATAAACTTGCCAGTGAATTATATTACGAACAAATGGTGTTAGTGGGACATTTTCCTTGCAAATAAAACCATTAATTTATTGGATGAAGCGACTCTGTCTTTTCTCTGCACCACCGAACCTGGGTCCCTTTTTTATTTCCCTGGGTGCAATTCCCAGGGTGGCGTAGTCCGTGCTATCTGAATTTAGCTATACTAAAAATCATACCGCTCACGCTACAAATAGAAAGATACATGAACATGTGAATCATACGATTGAGTAAAAACAATGTCACTCGAGTCTTCTTAGCTGTGATTAGATCCGGTGATTGGTTTGTTATGATAAAACTAATCAAATGGCTGATAGTTTTACTGTGTTAAGCAATTTTGGCTAAGTATGTTTGGCCTTTGACCGTAGCATCCTTAGTCTGCATTTCTCTGTATATTTAATCTGGAAATACCAAAATATTTCTATCACACATATCAGTGGATTAAAGTAGTCACCAGGAAAGATTGTGTTACAGCAATTTTAAGCATTTTCTAATATTGTAGATCTAAATTTTATGTATTAAAGGACCTTAATAATATGAATTAATATGGTGTAAAATAGTTGTTTGTGAAATTTCAACACTTATGTAAATATGTCATTTACTTCCATTGAAGAGAAATCTACTACAGTGTATGCATAACAGCCAATGGCCAACTTGCTCTCTTTTAGATCGGCGTTTTTCCTTTTTCAGATATGGCTGTATTTTTACTTGTTAATAATGAATTTTTTGTATTTTTTTTTTGTATATGCACATCGTGATATTCATAACATGGTATGCCCCCTGATGTAAGTCTGCAAAACATTGCTAGATGTTGAGAAGTCGAGATCTTCCCGCGATCGGGAAGTGATTGTAAATAACATATCTATGCTGAAGCAATAACGAATTCATAGAGGGGCATGTAACGAGTTGAATTAGGTAGGCTACTGCTCCTTTAAGGTGGAACGCACTCTCTCACTGGCGAGTGAGCAGACGTTATGAGGAGCGAGACCGGTGAATATGGTATATGTATAAAAAGATAGTTTAATATTCTTTACTCTTAAACTTATTCTATTTCGATTAAGTTATGCAGTTGTTAGTGAGTATTTTGCAGAACTGCCCATGTGAGCGTGGGATCGACAAAGCTGATATAATTTGATTACCACTGCATTGTGGAATATCAGTACTGCTAATCTTTGCTAACGCTTGTTACAAACATTAAGGCCGTATGTCCACCAAAGTGTTATTTCCCGCAGCTGGCATATAATTCCAATTGTTTTCAAATGGAGCGCCATTTTTTTTTAACGTGTATTTAACGCTCAAGCGCTGAGCGTTCGGTGTTTTTTACTGGCCGCCGAGAGTTGAAAAATGTTCAACTTTGGGTACAATGCTGCTCTCATCACTGTCACTTTTTACACAGCCGTCCAATCACAGTGGAGGAGGGCCAGGACAAAAACCACACCGACCAACTGTCACAACATTCTTTCTGAACAACGGCGTCAACCAGCAGAGCTAACCGAACAAAATGGATGAAAAATAATTGTTTAGTATGAAACAAATTATCTACGAAATCAGTTACAAGTAAACTGTCCTGCGGATATTCTGTATCATAGCAATGAATCATCTCAACTGAAAAAACGCAGCGCTGCCAAAATGCTCTTATGGCGAACAGGACGGCCGAGGGACGTGAGAGAACGGCGCGAGGCCGATGGTGCGATTGCTAATGAGCAACACCTGTGAAGCATACCGGTCTCGCATCTCTCACGGAGGAGCGGAAGCATAAAGGAGGAGCGACGACGTTGATGATCGAGAGATGAACAGGCCTGGATTTTAGTTATGTTTTGTTTTTGTATTTGTATTTTATTTTAGCCAGCAGTCGTCCGCGAGGGGCTGCTGGCAGTTTTTATTTATTTTCGGGAGCCAGCAGTCGTCCGCGAGGGCCTGCTGGCGGTATTTTGGTTTGTTTGTTTTATTTTAAATAAAGTATGTTTAATTGTTTGCCGGTTCCCGCCTCCTTCTTCCCTGCACATTGCTACAGATCTCAAGCGCCCACAGCTAGGCGTTTTCAGCAGTGCGTCTAGCGTTTTCAGCTGGCTAAAAACGCTTTTGTGGACACACGGCCTAAAGCTACGTTCACACCGCCAGCGACTTTGTCGCTGTATGTCGCTAGGCTCTGTACTGTGAAGTCGCTTGTGGGCGTTCGTAGTGCTGTCGCTCTAATGTTATTGGTAGACTGCACGTCTGGCCATATCTATACAAAATACCATCACAAGTGATATATACAACTATACAATTTTAATTTGACTAGGAATTAGGCTCAAAAGAAACAGTATATGCTGTTGGGGGAGTGTTTTTATATTACCACAGCAGTGTTCAGTGGATTAAATAATTTACTAGATTAACGATCGATCAATCAACAAATTAAACTCACTCATACTGTCATAAATTACTAAAACTTCATTCGAATTTGACAAATAATCAATTTTCTTGTCCCTAATAGTCAACACAATGCAGGGGAAACTGTAAAATGAACTGCAGGAGTACTAAACTTGCATCATAAAATTACACCACTCGAACTATACATGTATGAATTAAACTCACTGAGACTGTCGACAGTTTCTTTTCCATGCATCATTTTATTATATCCATATGTGGTTATAGTCAAATCATATAAAACCGTGAAATCATCCTCGAAACTCTTCTGTCTTCCCTGCACTCGAGACGGTGACTTAAGCTCCACTGAAAAGGCTTTTTTCCTATTGGTTGTCGCTCGCGAAAATCGCTTCTCATTTGCATAAAGTTGAAATTTCTCAACTATTGTTGCTTGTCTCTTGTCGCTTGTCACGGCCACATTCTGTCGCCAACGGTCGATGTCGCTCGTGTCGCCGGAAGTCGCCAGCGCTCCATTGAAATGAATGGGATCATGTCGCTTTGTCGCTGCGTGTCGCTGGCGGTGTGAACGGAGCTTCAGGCGAGCTATCTGGCCCTGCTGTTTAAAGTGTTGGAGTATGTTGCGTTGCAGTCTGCAGATCAGCAATTATTAGGAACATACCGCGTCAATGCAGTCACCGATTTGAACTTTGCCGCTGGTGTAGGAAGCAGCAGAGAAGCCAAGTTAGATACTCACCTGAATGAAGTTTATAGGGGACATTTACAGTGGCTGGTGGAAGCGCCTACCAAGCTTGAAAACCGACTTGAAAGCCTTGGAAGTAGAGTTTGCACTTGAGAACCAGTGTGAGAAGATCTGCCCTACAAAGGCTAAGAGCAGTATCAGCAAAAACGCCAAACTGAGAAAAACAGCTTTTTGTGTTTTTCTTACACCAAATATAAGCATCCAATTAAATTTAACAACAAAGGGTACAATTAGATAGATCAAAGGGAGGTGAATATTAAACATTTCGTTTTTTGACAGTCAGGAAAAATTTGGTAGTTTTATAGGCTATACTGCGCTTTGCCTTTGCATTACTGCGTATACTTACATGGCCATACAATAACATATAGCAGTAAGTGTAGCTAGTGATCATAATCACTTGCTTATATCATAAATCATAAATCACCAAAACCTTTGCACACAGCTGCAGCAGCTGCTTATAGTTGTCAAAAGTACAGTATATGTTAATTATAACCAAACTATTAAAATTATGTGGCATATTATATAAACCCCCGTTTTCTTTTTTTTTTTTTTTATTGACCGTTTTCTCCATCTTCATTCTTTCTGCTAAGCTGTGACTTTCCATCCCCTTTGGCATTATAATCATATTTTCCAAAAAACAAACAAACAAAAAACACGCATTATTAGATTCATATATTTTAATTGTATCACAAAAGTGCTGTTTTTTATGGCAATCATTAACTTATTGCTTTTATTTCAATTTGGGATAGGTATTCACATGTAATTACAAACAATTTAAGTTTAATCATTCAGGGAATCAATATATCAATAAATGAAATATGAGCTATATACATACACAGTATGCTATAAAACCTGACTCATGCCACACAAAGACAAACTGCAGTATAATAGTGAAACCAAGGCAGACTGCATGTCAGACTGGAGTACGGGCAGATACTGCATTCTGCCTTGGTTTCACTCTACTTTTGAATACAATACTGCAACTAAAAATGCAAATTTATGTAAGAAATTTATTAGGTAGCCATATGAAATTTTAACAGATTGTAGAGCAGATCCGGCACTTTTCATTTGTGCAAAAAAAAATTTTTTGAAAAATTGAAGATACTGCTCTTAGCCTTTGTAGGGCAGAGATCGCCTCTCGTGAATTGCAGAGTTGTTGATTCATGGCGGTGGGATCGGCAGCGAAGTTCTTTTTGCTGGAAAGTTGAGGATAATTTAGCAGTTCTCTTCCTGCCGGATTACTTTGGCTGAGCTGACGATGTTGAGGCTTTTGATGTCGTGGAAATGGAAACTGATGGGTTACCCAGGGTGTTTTGGTCCGAAAAGGAGCAGGACTTCTCTTGATGGGCCTTGCTAATCAAACTCTCCGAAGACCGCTGTGCTCACAGGGAGATGCGCCACTGAATGCGCGAACTGCAACGTGCAGCAGGAGAGACCGCGTGACGAATTTGTCGTCGGAACTTGATCATCGTAAACAATACGCCACGTGACGTTTGGTTGGCAGCTGAACAGGAGCATAATTGGCGAGTCAGCATCTGCGAACTCAGACAAACATAAGTACCAGTTTTTTTATACTAGGAGTGTCAGCACCTGATTGGCTAGAAATGAGATAATGCGTGATGCGCTGATTGAGTCTTCCGGACAGAACTTACGCTAAAGCTTTCATTTCATGCGTTCATGACATCAAGGCTAGATTATTGTAATGCTCTACTGGGTGGCTGCCCTGCACGCTTAATAAACAAACTACAGCTAGTTAAAAACGCAGCAGCTCGAGTTCTTACTAGAACCAGGAAGTATGACCGTATTAGCCCAGTTCTGTCAACACTGCATTGGCTGCCTATTAAACATCGTATAAATTTTAAAATATTGCTGATTACTTACAAATCACTAAATGGTTAAGCTCCGAAGTACTTGAGGGAACTCTTAAAGCATTACAGTCCTTCACGTCTATTGCGATCTCAAAGTTCCGGCCAGTTGATAATACCTAAAATATCAAAATCGACTTCTGGCGCTAGATCCTTTTCCTATTTAGCACCAAAACGTCCTGGTTGCGTATACAACCCAATGTTCCCTGAAGGAGGGAACGGAGGACGTAGTCGACGGTCGACTGAATTGGGATCTCGCTAGAGAGCCTATCCTCTTCGAGTACTATTGAACGAGCCAATGTAATTGGCGTGCGTGATTCGCATCACATACTCCGCCCCCGCGGAGCGGGTATAAATACGGAAGTGGATGCACGCACTAGTTGCTTTTCGCTGAGGAGCCGAGAGTAACCCGGGGTCAGTGGTGGTCCAGCGGTAGTGGCAAGGGGACTACGTCCTCCGTTCCCTCCTTCAGGGAACGGTGGGTTGAATATGCAACCAGGACGTTCCCTTTCAGTCGATAACGTCAGACGCAGTCGACGGTCGACTGAATTGGGATAACCTTTGAAAACGCCACTAACGCTGCCACCTTCCAGTGCCTAAACCAAAGCCTCCTGATGCCCCCGCAAATTTAAGGCGGGGAAGGACAGGGCTTAGGCCAGGGAAGTCACTTCTGTTCCTACAGGACCACTGGGAAAGCGTTCCCCGTACATTGGAAAGAAGTGACGCTGCGGAAGCCACATCCAACCCAGAGGGAGGTAACGTGGAGAATACACATATGAACTGGGCGGAAACCGGGCAGTCTAACATATGGAATGTCACTGGGGTGGCTCCAGCCTAAGATGGGGGGAGACACACCGGACAGTGACGGCAGAGAGACTCTGCCGAGGGAAGACACGGACTCGCCGCAGGGAGCCGTATCGTGGAAGAATACACATATGGGGTCGCCGTAGGGACTGCAACATATGGACCCAGCCTAACACAGGTTCCACACTGCTTACGAGTGGTAGGTTAGACGTTCACCAGATGTTCCGCACGTCCAACGTCGGAGGGGTGTGAAGGAACTCAACAGGGTTCGGTTTAAGGGAACTCAACTGGAGTAGAAAGGCACACGTATCCAGTCCATAGGAGGGGAATGGCGCAGCAAGCTGACACTTGAACCGGGCTCCCGGTGAAACTGGCTTCATGAAAAGGGAGCCCACGAGAAGCAGCGGTTCAATCTAGGTGTAGCCCAGCCCCCAACTCTAGAAAATTTGTCAGCAAAGCACTCTGTCAGTGCCCAGGTGGAGCACACACTCATTATAGAGGAACTCAACACCTAACCGAACATGAGCATATCGGAATTTTTCACCGAAATGAAGGCAGCCACCATCAGTGGGCCAACTTTGCTTGGAAACAGCCTTCCCTCTGCTGATTTGAACCGGGCTCCCGGTGAAACTGGCTTCATGAGAAGGGAGCCCTACATTACCTTGCTCCCTCAGGAACCTGACGACCAGGACGTGCTTCCCACGCTTCTGCAACATGATGTGCATCAAGTACATAGGCAACATTATTTTGAGGGTGGAGGAAACAGCCTACTCCAACCCATCTTGCAGAAAAGAGAGCACTGAAATGATCGAAAGCTTTCAGGATCTCCTCTCGGAGAGAAGACTCACTCAACAACTAGGTTCCACTTCAAACGCGTAAGCACTCCACCTCTTTCCAGGGGGTGCTCGCAGAAGTGATGGTAACTACCACATGTACCTGTGATAGCCACCTGAACCTCCGCGTTCATTGTAGGACTCCCTGGAATCTCCAGGGATAGAACGCGAGTGCCATCATGCCCCGTCCCTGAAAATGTGTTCAGGGGATGTCAGGAAAGCTGTCGATGGGAACTAGGTCGGGTTGGGCCAATAAGGGGAAATTATGAAGACATGCTCCACTCCTGAGTGTAAGGCTATTCAGTGTGACATCTGCCAGACTGGCCCTATTGGGACCCAGGAACAGATGAAGTGTGGGTACCGCTCGCTCGCTCTTTTTTTTTTTTTTTTGGGAGCCAGCGGCGGAACAGGCACACACACAAACAAAGACCCCACCCGACCCTCACCCGGGGGGAGGGAGTGATCATGCCAACTCCAAGAGCATCCTCATCCATCCCTGGGAGGTCCACTCTGGAATGCTTTTGCTGTCGCTTGCCACCTGACTTGGCAGCGCCTGGAGCGGGCTGGGCGTCCCTACTGCGGCCGGCTCCATGCTGAGGCCTGGGTATCGTACCGTTATTGTGCCTTGTTTGATATTTCTGGTTTGTGTGGGAGCTAAGATGGCTTTTGTTACATTTTTTCTTTTGATTTAAACCTTTTACTTTTCTTTTCTTTTCTTTTCTTTTCTTTTTTTGTTTGTTGTAACTCCAATTAACTGGTTATAGCTCTGGATGCATGTGATTAATTATCTATTAATGTCATCCTATTTGTGTGTGAACATCTACCAAGTTGAAATTGCTTTGTAGTAATCTCAAGTGACCAACTATTTTATTTTTCTAAAGTTATTGTTTCTTTCTTTTTTTATTTTGTTTTAAATTGATATTCATTGACGTGAGGACTTGCTTCATTATTGATGTCCATATTGCCAATTTTATGTTGATTTCTATAGTTTCTTATTGTTCTTATTATTTTTCTGAAGGAGCAGGGGTCCCACAGGTGGATTGCTCTTTCCCCTTTTGGTGGTGGTTCTTCTTTATTGTGTGCAGTGTACACTTTGAGTGTTTGATAGTGTGATTAGACTGCACGGGTGTGTGGACGTGTGCCCTGTAAAACCAAACTCCACATTGATTCCTGCCGTTGGGAGCCTCGGCCCTGCTGATATTATTATTATTATTTTTTATTTTTTTTACATATATACATAGTTGTTACATATTAAGTTGGGTTGTATTCTTTGTTTTCTTGTTTTGAAGTGGGGTTGTTAGTGTTTCTTGTTGGTTTTAGTGTCCAACATTTTAAATCATTTTTGTATTAATAAACATTTGTATTTGTTGTACTTTACTACGAGGGATTCTAATTATTAGAGAAGAATTCTTAATTCTACGAGGGAACCGAACCTGTGTGCTTTACTCATGTTTGAGTATTATCCCTGGGGTTAACTCTTAGGGTGCCGTAGTCAGATTTTCTTATTAGCAAAACAACTTGGGCTTGTGTCTCGAAATTGCACCAACGCGCCACATTCGCTTCCCCTGCCAAACTACACTAGTTTTAGCAATAGTTACGCTATTATACCAAATGCTTGGTTGTATCAGATTTTGCTGCCACTAGGGGTGTAAGCTTCGCCCAAAAGATCCCGTACAACTGTTAAATTGGCTACAGCAACACCCTTGTTGAAATGTTTCCCTGCTTGCTCCAGTTTGGGGTGATGCTTCCCCCAAAAGATTGGATCTATAGTACTCAACATATGCCACTAATATCAGGATGTATTAACCATTCTATCAGCATCAGTCGTGTTGGGGGTAATGAGAAAAAAAAATACATCCAGATTTTCACTGTCAGTTTGTGTTTGGGGGATATTGGCAATTGGTTTTGTTTTGGGGGGTTATTGCTGCTCTCCCTGCTCTTATTAATGCTAGGCTTCATGGATGCACAGGGAGTTCTTGCCCAAAACAGAACCATACAGCCAATCCTAACTGTATGCTTACTCTCAATTGTATTTGACGATAGTGGTCCTGACAGAAATTAAGCGTAGCTTCAGTTCTGGAAGGTCACGTTAGTAAAGCTCGCATCAGCTGACTCTCAGCTGATACACGTCTAGTCTACCTATGAAAGCTTTAGCTTAAGTTCTGTCAGGAAGACTCAATCAGCGCGTCATGCATTACCTCATTCCTATCCAATCAGGTGTTAACAGTCACAGTATAAAAGATTGGTACTTACACTTGTCTGAGTTCGCAGATGCTGACACTGCCATTCATTTCGACACCTGTCGTTGCAGCACGGGTCGTGTCGTTGGTTTGATCTCACCGGCTCTGGCGGTGCGCGAGTGCGAGACACGCGTGCAGGAAACCAGCGCATGGGCTTAAATCTCATGATCTCCTTACACGGTTTTCAAGTTCAACTTTCAAGGCTTTTACGCTGGTTTCCAAGTTTTAGTAGGCGCTTGCAGCAGCCATTGTTAACTTACCCCCTTTACTTTGACAAACTTCATTTAGGTAAGTATATTAACTTGGCTACTCAGCTGCTCACTTCATCAGCGGTAAAGTTCAAATTGGTGACGCAGCAGTTTTCTTAAACTGCTGATTCAGAGATTGCAACGCAACATACTGTAACGGTTAAACAGTAGGACCGGATAGCTCGCTGAACTGTTGTAGCAAAGTGTAAGCAGATTCACGTAACTGTCACAGCTCAGTGGTAATTTATTTTTTAGCGTCGTTGACTCCACGCTCATAGGGCAGTTTGCTAAATACATCAACTGCGTTGCCGAACAGAATTAAACAAGTTTAAGAGCAAATTAAATATTAAATGGGATCTATATATTTTCAGCTCGCGCTCCTCATCTGCTCACTCAACATTGTGAGAGCGCCTTAGTTCCATCTTAAAGGAGCAGTAGCCTATACCTATCAACTTGTTTACGCCATTCTTAAATTCGTTTTACATTATATATATATATATATATATATATATATATATATATATTGTATCATATCAACAATATATTTTAAATACTTAAGTTTTAAGTTCTTCAATAACAAAAACACGGTATAATCGCCATAACTCAAATTATTCTGGTGACGAATCCAATGACTTTTGTTATAGAAATATTTACGTTATATGTATTTGGTATTAAATGTACAGAGAAGGCAGACTAAGGATGCTCAGGTCAAAGGTCATTTACTTAGCCAAAACAAGCTTAACACAGTAGAATTAACAGGAGTTATAAGTTAGATTATAACATCTAAACCAATCACCAGAACAAATCACAGTCAAGGAGACTCAAGTGACATATTTACTCATCTGTACAATTTAAATGTTAATTTATTTCTATTCAAGGGACTCCTCGGTTGCCATGGCCAGAGATTCTCAGCCGTGAAAAAAAAAAAAAAAAAAAACTTTCTTCCTACAAGAGCAACTCGAGAGTATGTCAGGTATATGCTGCGCAGCTGAGAAATGGATACTACGCTCAAAAGTCAACATTAGAATATCAGTGTGATTGAGGTAGTATCTTATCGCTATGCCATCACCTTACTTCAGGTAAGTATCGTACTAAGATTAATAAGATTAAGATTTAGCGGTTAGAAGATTTACCAAGCCTGCTCAGGCTTCGTTCATCCGCGCTTCACAAAAATTTACCCTATAGCGGCTGTTAACATCCTTTCGGGTTCGAAGAGATTGCAAAACGTATACATTGTATGTGCTAACAAGCTTGGTCTAACAAAGTCTCTAATTGGATGATTAAGGTCGTTCACATTCTGGCCCTGCAATTCATCAGCTACGGGCATTCGTGCTTTAGTCTTCAGGCTTCAGACAACCTTTGCCCTCCAGCAACCCATATTCATCACCCTGCCCTCTAGCAGAGTTCAAATTACTCTCTCTGCTCAATCCAGCTAGACCGTATATCACCGAAGGCTTGGCTCCCTACTCCTAAGAAACGTATTCTGCCTTATTTGTTTATAATGTTCGCTTTTCTTTTCAGATTCTTCTATTTCCATTCTGATCACGGCCGGTTGTTCCTTCGTCATCAACAAATACGAAACCAATGCGTGATTGGTCTACGGTGCCCCTAGGGCGTGTGAAAGGTTTGGCTCGGAATACCCCACAGATGTTTTTGTATAACAATCTGGAATTGTCATTCGAGGGTGAGTAAAGCGCATAGTTTTTGTCTGTCCCTTTGGATGCAGTTGGGCTGCTGCTCCCGACACGGGGCGGAATTTCAATAGCTTGTTCGCAGTTTCGATTACCTCTCACAGAAAAATTTCAAAACTATTAGCTTCATGTTCAAACCGAAGGCAGACGGAGAGACTCAAGAGGCGTCAACATGTAGCAACATTCCGAATGGTTAGCAACATTCCGAATGGTTAGTTGACAAATGTAGCTTATGCGTAGCTATTTTCTAGTCACTAGCTATTTTTAGCTATTCCGTCTCGATATTCTATAAATCATGCTCCATGGGCAGGATTCATGTAAAATTAGGGTTGTGATGCACTAACCTAGGAGGAATGTTGCGTGGTTCCTCTCAGCGCTGTTGTAGTCCTTAAAAGGAATTTCTAAATGAAATTCTCCCATTGCTCGAACTTTGAGTGTTGTAACTTTGCATATGTTGGTTATGCTTAAATGGCAACATTACACACTAAGAAAGTTAGGAAAGCAAATCCATCCAACCAACCTTTTATTACCTCCCGTCTGCAACAGTCTCTTTTCCTATTGTTATATTCAGATTGTAACCGGGTTGGTTACAGTGTCCATGACTCATGCATCCAGGGGATTCACTCCGACCTTACCCATGGGCTTTTCTGATTCGGTTTCTCGCCTAATTTCTTTACTCTTCTTAAGAACTCTAAGAATGACTCTCAAGGCTCAGGTATCACATTAACATTTTCTAAAATGGTGATTAAATCTGTCCCTTCTCATCTATGGAAAAAAAAAATTCTATTTATCCTAACTACTGGAGCACCTCTGTCTAAAGCCTGGTTTAGGACTCATTTAGTTTCTGCCCACAAAGCTGCTGTTTACCCCCCTCCCTTTGTACCGGTCATTCGTTCCGGATCGGGGCAGCCACCACAGCAGCCGAACGAGGTGTGTCTACATCAGCCATCAAAATAATGGGAAGATGGTCTTCCTCAGCTTTCGAATCCTACATAAGAACTGATTCAAAAATTATCATCGAAGCCCAGCAAGCTCTCCATTAATAATCCAGGTAAATCCTCTCGCAACTACTGGTGGTGGTGGTACTACGTTATCCACTTGAGCGCAGTTCAATTTGCACTATCTGATAACGCCCCTCTGTACTCGTCTGCGTTTGTGTTTTGTCCCGCGGTGTCTCCGTCCGTCTTCTGTCTTTATGTGATCCTCCTCGGCCACTAGTTTAGCTGTGGTCCGTGCAGGCTATCATAGCTTTGTCCTTACGGTCCATCGCGGCCTGGTCTGTCTGGTCTAGTGGCCTTGTTTCGTGAATATTGTCTTTCATGTGGCATTAGCGGCCGGTGTGGCTCCTAAGCGGTCTCGTCTCTGTGGTCTCCTATGGCCGTGTGGCCTATCGTGGCCTTGTCCTCTAAGGTCCATCGTGGCCTAGTGACCTCTAGGGGTCCTGGTTTTATGTGGCTCTATGGCCGTGTCTACGATTAGCTCGTTATGTGTGGCATATTGAAGCCTGTCCTATATGTGGCCATTCGTGGTCTGTGGTCCATCGCGACCTTCTGTGTGGCTTAGCAGCTCTGTCTTATAGGTTTGTCTTCATGTGGCATTAGCGGCCGGTGTGGCTCCTAAGCGGTCTCGTCTCTGTGGTCTCCCATGGCCGTGTGGCCTACCGTGGCCTTGTCCTCTAAGGTCCATCGTGGCCTAGTGACCTCTAGGGGTCCTGGTTTTATGTGGCTCTATGGCCGTGTCTACGATTAGCTCGTTATGTGTGGCATATTAAATCCTGTCCTATATGTGGCCGTCCGTGGTCCGTGGTCCATCGCGACCTTCTGTGTGGCTTAGCAGCTCTGTCTTTTAGGTTTGTCTTCATGTGGCATTAGCGGCCGGTGTGGCTCCTAAGCGGTCTCGTCTCTGTGGTCTCCCATGGCCGTGTGGCTTACCGTGGCCTTGTCCCCCAAGGTCCATCGCGGCCTAGTGACTTCTAGAGGTCTTGGTTTTGTGTAGCCTAATGGCTGTGTCTATGATTAACTCGTATGTGTAGGCTATTGAAGCCCGCCGTACATGTGGCTACCAGGGCCCGCGGTCTATTTGACCTCTTGTTTATACCTCGTGTTTATGTGGTCTATCATGGCCTGTGGTCAAGCTGACCTTGTGTTTATGTGGTCTATCATGGCCTGTGGTCAAGCTGACCTTGTGTTTATGTGGTCTATCACGGCCTGTGGTCAAGCTGACCTTGTGTTTATGTGGTCTATCATGGCCTGTGGTCAAGCTGACCTCGTGTTTATGTGGTCTATCATGGCCTGCGGTCAAGCTGACCTTGCGTTTATGTGGTCTATCATGGCCTGTGGTCAAGCTGACCTTGTGTTTATGTTGTCTATCATGGCCTGTGGTCAAGCTGACCCCGTGTTTATGTGGTTTTGCGTGATGGTCCATTGGGCCCGGTTCTATATAAATATATAAATAAATAATTTCGTAAATAAATATTCATCATCTTATCTGTATTCTTCTTTCTCCTTTCAGGAACCGCAGGATCCACAACTGGTGGGTATATTTATTTACAGTTCCCTTTCGTCCTGGGAACTCCGACGTGTCGTCGGGGGAGTTCCCTGACGAATTGGGATCACGCTAGGGAGACCAATTGCCTTCGAGTGAATTAAAACGAGCCAATGAAAATTGGCATGCAAGATTTGCATTCCGCGACCCGCCTACCAGCGCGGGTATAAAAGGCGGAAGTAAACATTGCGCAATGCTTTTAGCTCCGGAGCCGACCGATTGGGTCCTCTCTGAGTGAGTGAGCTTTAAGATTGTATTTTTCTTACGGCTACGAGTCTGCTGTTTCGGGAGGGGATCTCTCTGTGTTGGTGAGATGGCGTTTCAGCGACCGCGCGGTTTCCTGTCTGCCAGCTGCGTCTATATGCTGTTGATTCAAAAGCTGTTTTCACAGCTGGTAAACGGTTGAGTGCGCACAGCGGGCTTGCAGTTTCCCTGCTGTGTTGCCGCGTTGGGTCCCTGTGTGCTTCAGCACGATAGAGAGAGTACTTTCTTCCTGAAAGAGCAACACGAGTGAAGATCGCGTCCTTTTCAGGATGACGTTTCACTCGTGTGTTTCTGGATGCGATCGTTTCCTGTCCTTATTTGACGGCCACTTTCATTGTTTCACATGCCTAATCAGTGTGTGAGACTACGTTCGTGGGTGGTTCATGTTCTCTCAGGAGTGCATGACCACGTCGGCACGTTGTTCGTCTCCCCTTTCTCGTAAAGGCTTGAGCCGCTCAGCGTGCCGTGTGCCGTCGAGCGCCAGCTGACAGCGCGGGTTGTCACGGCAACCCAGCGCGCGTCATTCGGCGCTCAAGATGCGCGGTCAAGATCAAGACTCGCGTGCCTCTATGAGGTGAGTCCCTTTGCTTATTTCCCGATCTAGTTTCTCTTCTGGTGCACCAGAGGAGGGCTACTTTGGTGAATAACATTGGTGATCTGAGGGTTTCAGTGAGCACCAACTATTCACTCCTCTAGCGCATCGCAAACATGCTGAGACTGTGTTCGTGGGTGGTTTATGCTTTCTTATGAGAGCATGACCACGTCGGCACGTTGTTCGCCCTGCCTGAAGGCTTGAGCGCCCAGCGTGCCGTGTGTCATCGAAGCGATGGCCACGTTCACTATCTTGCATGCCTGGTTGACGGCCACGATCACGGTTTCACATGCCTAATCAGTGCGTTGAGACTGCGTTCGTGGGTGGTTCATGTTCTCTCAGGAGTGCATGACCACGTCGGCACGTTGTTCGTCTCCCCTTTCTCGTAAAGGTTGAGCCGCTCAGCGTGCCGTGTGCCGTCGAAGCTTTCGGATGAGAATCTGGTCCTTCTCATGAGGGACCAAGCATTTCATTCGGGGCCCCAGGGAGGACAGATGTCGATCGCTACATCGGAGAGAGGGCTGTTATACTCTGAAATGATGCTGAGTTCCTACTATAATGGTGTGTTCTCATGCTGAAGATTCAGACTTAACAGCCACACTTTCCTGGGCTGTTCTAAAGTGCCTGGATGTGTGTGAAGAATTTTGGCAGCATGCAAGCATTTTTTGGTGCCAATATGGCAAGCCAAACATGCCTAAATCTGCAGAAGTTTTTCCTCTCTCACTACCACTGCACGTGCGTAGTTCTAACATGGGGTTGAGCTGAGCTTAGTGACTGACCGTGATTAGTCACAGCGCTGGCCCTCGGTTAGACGATGTCCACACTGGTGGTCCAGAAGCGCCTCAAAACCAGCCCGCTCAGAGTTTGTTTCCCCCAGCGAAGGGAAGCAACCCTGAGATGAGCGACCCAGAGTGTGTGACGATCTGCTCTCTGGGAGTGCGTGTCATCACCACTCCTTCCCCCGGGGGAGGGCCGGGTGGAGAATTTTTCTTTCTGTTCCGCCGCTGTATCAGCGGTACCCAAAGTTTGAGCAGTCCACTTCCTCTGAGTCGTTCACGGGCCCCAGCGCTCAGATGGCAGTGAGGGCTACGGCCTTGTCACTCTCGTCTCTCGCTGGGTGAGGGGAAACCAGGACTCGATGCCCCCGGGCCTCGTCCCTCGTTCCCCTCACGGTCGAGACTGGCAGTATAATAAGACCAGTTTCCTCCGTCCGAGAGGGTCAGAATGGCAGTGCGTGCCGCCCCCGAGCTGCACCACTCCCGTTCCCCTCTCCCCAGCTTGCAAATAGCAGTGACGCAGCCTCGGCTGCGTCGCTCCGGTCTGCAGCTGGGCCCGGAGGCGCAGAGACCAGCATACGAGGAGTCAGGGCGTCGTTTCTCGTCTCTCCCCCTCCCCTCGCCACCGGGCAGTCCGCAGCAGAACGCCCACGAGCCTTCTCTGCTGTCTGCCCCTCGGTGGAAGCAGGTTGGTGTCAGGCGCACCCAGACCCCCGCTCTCGGTCACTACAACGCCACCAGAGCCGGGTCCCTGTCTTCCACCTCGCTGCCCCTCCGCGGGTATGCCGGTGGTTCGGGTGGGTTCATTGCGATGCTATCTGGAAGCCTGGCTAGAGCGCTTCCGGGTCCGTCCCGATGGCTCATCCGCACCGTCCGGTTCGGCTATGCAATTTAGTTTGCACACCGGCCTCCCAGGTTCAGGGGCGTCCACTTCACCCGTGTGCGGTCACTTTATGCCCCTGTCTTGAGGAAAGAGATCGATGTCCTGCTGGCGAAGGACCCGATCGAGCCGGTCCCTCCTGCCGAGATGAGGTCTGGGTTTTACAGCCCTTACTTCATTGTACCCAAGAAAGGCGGTGGGTTACGGCCAATCCTGGACCTGCGTATTTTGAATCGGGCCCTGCACAAACTCCCGTTCAAAATGCTTACGCAGAAGCGCATTTTCGAATGCATCCGTCCCCAGGATTGGTTTGCAGCGATCGACCTGAAGGAGGCATACTTTCAAGTCTCGATTCTTCCTCGACACAGACCGTTTCTTCGGTTTGCTTTCGAGGGTCGGGCGTATCAGTACAAAGTCCTACCCTTCGGCCTGGCCCTGTCACCCCGCGTCTTCACGAAAGTCGCGGAGGCGGCCATTGTTCCCATGAGAGAACAAGGCGTTCGCATCCTCAACTACCTCGACGACTGGCTCATTTTAGCTCACTCGCGAGATGTTTTGTGCGATCACAGGGACATGGTGCTTCGGCACCTCAGCCGGTTGGGGCTTCAGGTCAACCGGGACAAGAGCAAACTCTGCCCCGTGCAGAGGATCTCTTATCTCGGTATGTAGCTGGACTCGGTCGCCCGGACTGCGTGCCTCACAGAGGAACGCGTCCAGTCAGTGCTCACCTGCCTCAGGTCTTTTCGAGGCAGGACAGCGGTTCCACTGAAACAATTTCAGAGGCTCCTGGGGCATATGGCAGCCGCAGCCGCAGTAACGCCGCTCGGCCTGTTACATATGAGACCAATTCAGCGCTGGCTTCACGATCGAGTCCCGAGGTGGGCGTGGCACAGCGGCACGTTCCGGGTCAAAGTGACCCCGCACTGCCGCCGAACCTTCTCCCCGTGGTCGGATCCTGTGTTTCTACGGGCCGGAGTAGTCCAGGTTTCCAGGCATGCTGTGGTTTTCACAGATGCCTCTGCCACCGGGTGGGGGGCCACGTACAACGGGCATGCAGTTTCAGGTCTGTGGACGGGGCCTCAACTGCATTGGCATATCAACTGCCTAGAGTTGCAAGCAGTACGCTTAGCCTTGCGTCGCCTCAGAGGGGTTCTCAGACACAAGCACGTACTGGTCCGTACGGACAGCACTGCGACCGTTGCGTACATCAACCATCAAGGTGGTCTACGCTCCCGTCCTTTGTCGCGACTCAAAAACCTCCTCCTATGGAGAAGCATCTGAGGTCGCTTCGTGCCATTCACATTCCAGGGGACCTCAAACGTGGGGCAGACGAGCTTTCACGGCTGCCTCCCCTGCCAGGAGAGTGGCGACTCCATCCCCAGTCGGTCCAGCTGATTTGGAGTGTCTTCGGAGTCGCACAGGTAGACCTGTTTGCCTCTCCGGACACGACCCATTGCCAGTGGTTTTACTCCCTGTCCGAGGGGACCCTCGGCATGGACGCCCTGGCTCACAGCTGGCCCCGCGACCTGCACAAGTATGCGTTTCCCCCAGTGAGCCTTCTTGCACAGACACTGTGCAAGGTCTGGGAGGACGAGGAGTAGATCCTTCTTGTGGCGCCATATTGGCCCACCAGGACTTGGTTCACCCAACTCATGCTCCTCGCGACAGCCCCTCCCTGGCCGATTCCTTTGAGGAAGGACCTTCTTCCTCAGAGACGGGGCACTCTATGGCACCCGCGTCCAGACCTCTGGAAACTCCATGTCTGGTCCCTGGACGGGACGCGGAGGTTCTAGGTGGTCTACCACAGGATGGTAGACACCATCACTTCCGCTAGAGCCCCCTCTACGTGGCGCCTCTATGCGTTGAAGTGGAACCTGTTCGTCGATTGGTGTTCCTCCCGTCAGGAGGACCCCCGGACTTGCCCGATCGTTGTCGTGCTTTCCTTCCTGCAGGATGGGTTGGAGCGGTGGCTGTCCCCCTCCACCCTCAAAGTGTATGTCGCAGCAATAGCTGCGCATCACGATGCAGTGGAAAGTAAGTCCCTAGGGAAGCACGACCTGGTCATCAGATTCCTTAAGGGTGCCAGGAGGTTAAATCCACCTCGTGTTTCGCACTCTGTACCCTCTTGGGACCTTGCTCTGGTACTTAGAGCTCTTCAAAGTCCTCCCTTTGAGCCTTTGCTGATGGTAGAGATAATATCCTGTCCATTAAGACAGCACTCCTGTTGGCATTGGCCTCTTTCAAGAGGGTCGGGGATCTGCAGGCTTTTTCGGTCGACGAATCGTGCCTAGAGTTTGGGCCGGGCCTTTCTCACGTTGTGTTGAGACCCCGGCTCGGATATGTGCCCAAGGTTCCTACCCCTCCCCTCGTGGACCAGGTAGTGAACCTGCAAGCGCTGCCCGAGGAGGAGGCAGACCCAGCCCTGGCTTTTCTCTGTCCCGTCCGTGCCCTGCGGGTTTATATTGACAGAACGCAAAGCTTCAGAACCTCAGATCAGCTCTTTGTCTGTTACGGAGGCCAGCAGAAGGGGAAGGCCGTCTCCAAGCAGAGGTTAGCCCACTGGTTAGTGGATGCTATCACCCGAGCATATGAGTCTCTGGGTGAGCCTTGTCCTCCCAGGTTGCGCGCTCACTCCACTAGAGGTGTTGCCGCTTCCTGGGCTTTGGCTCAAGGCGCCTCGCTGACAGACATCTGTAGAGCTGCGGGCTGGGCGACACCTAACACGTTCGCTAGGTTCTATAGCCTTCGTGTGGAACCTTTTTCCTCCCGAGTTCTGGCTGCGGCCAGTGGGTCAAGGGAATAGGTTGTGTCGGCTTGCTACGCCACTCCGCCCCAAACAGCGGATACGTGCGTTCTTTGCTCCGTATGGCGCCCTACGTTGGTGAGCCTCGTGAGTTCCTCCTTCACCCCTCCGGTGCTGGGCGTGGCGGACCGCCCGGCACCAGGTCTGCTACCTCTAGTAAGGAGCTGCTAGTAGACTGGGTGCTCAGTGGTTTCTATTTGTGACCCATGAGGCCACGTACAGTTCAGCCGTGTCTTCCCCTTGACGGACTCGTTCGTCGTCCCTGTTGAGTACGCTCCCACTTCCCTTGGATTGGGACTATCTCAGGGACTGCCATATGTTTCACTATTCCTTCGGGCTAGTACATATGTGTATTCCTGGCCTTCCTCCGTCAGGCTGGGGCTTCCGCAGCGTTCCCTCCTCTCTTGAGGGAACCCTTTCCCAGTGTTATCCAATATCCACTGTGCGGGTCTCGCGGAACAGCAGTGTGTTTCCCGTGCTAGCTCCCGCAACTTATTTCAAGAAACTGCTGCAGGGAAGCTTTGCCGGGCGCTGGAAGGGGCCAGCACCATGGCGTTTTATTAGGGATCCCAATTCGTCAGGGAACTCCTCCGACGACACGTCGGAGTTCCCAGGACGAAAGGGAGCGTCTCGGTTACATATGTAACCCTCATTCCCTGAGTACAGGGAACGGAGACGTGTCGTCCCTTCGCCATGTTGCTGTACCTTCGCGGAGGACTGGACACCGTTCGGCTCCTCAGCGAAAAGCATTGCGCAATGTTTACTTCCGCCTTTTATACCCGCGCTGGTAGGCGGGTCGCGGAATGCAAATCTTGCATGCCAATTTTCATTGGCTCGTTTTAATTCACTCGAAGGCAATTGGTCTCCCTAGCGTGATCCCAATTCGTCAGGGAACTCCCCCGACGACACGTCTCCGTTCCCTGTACTCAGGGAACGAGGGTTACATACGTAACCGAGACGTTCTTTGGGGGTGGGCTCCGTCCTCGTGGAATTATTCTTCCACTTCTCTTTGGGGGTCGGCTGCGCCCCCGCCTTCATCTCAGGCAGGACATGCAGATTCGGCTAACCTCGCTTTGCTCGCTAAGGACGGGGCCTACGCCAAAGAACTTATAAATTTATGCTTGCTGAGCTGTCAATAAATGTATACAGCTTTTCAATTAATCTCCCGAGTCTTTCTGGTAGAAATGAAAGCTTTAGCTTAAGTTCTGTCAGGAACACTCAATCAGCGCGTCATGCATTACCTCATTCCTATCCAATCAGGTGTTAACAGTCACAGTATAAAAGATTGGTACTTACACTTGTCTGAGTTCGCAGATGCTGACGCTGCCATTCAGCTCCATCCTCCCCAACCACCACCAAGATGTTACCTTCCCCTCCATCCTCCCCATCACCACCACCAGGATGGTCCCTTCCTTACCTCCAGGGGGTCGGCTGCGCCCCCGCCTTCATCTCAGGCGGGACATGCAGATTTGGCTAACCTCGTTTTGCTCGCTAAGGACGGGGCCTACGCCAAAGAACTTATAAATTTATGCTTGCTGAGCTGTCAATAAATGTATACAGCTTTTCAATTAATCTCCCGAGTCTTTCTGGTAGAAATAGGAATACGACGCCTATCACTGTATACATATATAAGATCCTTCAGTCTTATCAGCAGCTATCGCATTTCTCAGGAGTTAATTACCCTCATCCATCCCCATCTCCTCCTCTCGTCCAGTCAGTATTGCATTTTGTTCTCAAATTATGTTGCACTTTAAAATCTTGAATTTATGATATCTGCAATAGATTCATTTTGGTTCTGTTCTGTTTACCCTAAGGGGAGTTATTGCTGCTCCCCCTGCTCTTATCCATGCTAGGCTGCATGGATATGCAGGGAATTCTTTGCCCAGAACAGAACCATACCACCAATACAAACTGTATGCTAATTGTCAATCGTATTTGACGATAGTGGTCCTGACAGAAACGCAATTGCTGAAGGAACCATGCCATATTTGCTTGTTTCTAGAAGTAACTTTTATCATGCCTCATCTTTCACAGGATTTATACCCTAGCTCTCGCATAGCAAATACAATTCTGTACCAACTGAGCTACCGAACAAGCTTAGTATGTCAAAAAAGCCAAACATATGGAGCTGGTAATGTTAGGCAAAGTCCAAAATGTAATAATTTACAAATCAAGCACTATGTGCTTTGAGGGCATAATACAATATTCGGCATGGATCCGCATGAAAATAAGTCTTAATTAATCCATAATAAGCCCTTTTAAGGTGCCCGATTGAAAATGCTTGCTGTTTACTGCCTCTAGTGTTCATTTCTGTTTGAAACTGCAGTGATATGTATGTATTGGTACGTATTTTACATTTTGCAGAAATGTTGCCACAGGTATGGTTTTACAATGAGCCTGTATTGTCTATTATTTAAAAAAATTGACAAGTTCACATGAGCAATGAAGCTGCACTATATGCCAGAGAGGGGACGTGGACTCTGCTGTCATTTTAAGTTAAATATTTCTCAATGTTCCAAACTTTATTTTCCTGTCTATATTGTTTATAGCATGTTAGATAGCAGATTTTAATTGAAGAGAAAACATGCTATAAAGCCATAAACTTCATGGCACCTACTGCCAATTCTTAGAATGCTGTAAAATGCATATCTTTGTGTCTACTCTATTACCTTAATATAGCAACGTCATGTCAACTTTGGACCCAAATCTTTTTTGTGAAGACTGAATCGTACCGGACTTATTCCAGGTTTAACTGGTTTACCAATATTCAGTATAATTAATATTAGTGTTGCAGTACTCAAGACCAGTATTGGTCTTGTGATTGGTCTCAGGACTATTTATTTTGAAGATTTTGGCCTGTCTCTGTCTCAGACTAAGAGAACTCAGGATTCTCAAAACCGGTCAAGACCACAACTGAGGGAATATCTCTAAATTGCCAGTGCATTGCCTAATTTATTTGTTAACATCATTACATTTTTTTGTTTCAAATGCATTTAATAACTTATTTCTAATTTGGTTTATTTTGCCGGGTCAGAAATTAATGGGGGATTATGTCAAAAATGTCAACAAAAGGTACATGCCCACAAAATTCAAGATATGATTGCAAAAAGCACTTGTACAAGATCTTGTTTTTATACATTATAACATATTATATAATTAAGCAATATAACAAGAGCAAGAGAGCTTTTGTCATGAATATAAGCATGATTACAAAGGTGAAATTGATTTTATACAAATGTTCAATAAACAAAATTGTATTTAAAAAAAGAAAAAAAATCATCACAACATTATTAATGCAGTAGTACTTTGACCAATTCAGATGCAGCTTCTGTGCCACTGCAGTGCAAAGATTCATTTTCTTGTTAGTGATTTAATTTGATTGGTAACCGCTATATGTAGTGTCATATTGTTCCAATTGTGTTTGTTGTTTAAATATAAGACATTTCTCAGGCAGTAGCTAGATGTTGATATTTTAGATGAATTTGAGAACTGGTCTTGGTCTTGACTCAGTTTCGACCTGCCTTAGTCTTAGATCTCATCTCATCTCATCTCAAAGTCTTGGTCTTGTCTTGGTATTCTTAACATACACTGGTCTTGATCTTGACTTGGTCTTGGTTTCGGTGGTCTTGACTACAAAGATAGATCATTGTAGTTAATTGAAATCATGAAATCAATGGCAAACTTTGTGGGGGGAAAAATAAATAAAACAAAATGAAAGTTCTGTGAAATTTAACCTTTATACAATTGAGCTTTCAGAAGTGCTTAATGAATGACCAGTGGCTCATATTTGACTAACACTATAACACTATGCAATAGTCAAAAGGAAATATAAAAACTTTTTTGCATAAAGATGAATATTTATGAGAAAGATAATGTTTTTACATTGATAAAGGTTCAGCCCCATAGAATATAGAAAAAATAATATTATTTACATATTATATTGTTATTTTTAAATAAATATTAATTTAAAATAATGAATTAAAGTGAGAAGTAATAAGAATGTAACGAGATTCATCATTGTAAAAAAAAAAAATGAGTGGGGGGCGGTGATGATTTCCGGGAAAAAAAGAACAACAAAACATCATAAATTGTGGAGTCTTAGAGTCGGAGGATAGGAGGAGAGGAAATATGTAATGAAAAAAAATATTACAATGCAGAATGTAAAATAAAATAAAAAATTACTCAGACATGTTTTCATATGACTGACACAATATGTACAACATTTCAAGAGCTAAAATTTAAAACATTTATAGAATTGAAGTTCCATCCATCCATTTTTTATACATATTTAGGATTGCGAAATTGACATTCAAAGTTAATATATATATATTTTTTTAAATGGAACTTGAATGCAACCAGTCCATCCGACATCATGAATATCAGCAGTGTTGTCCTCATAGACCAGCCTAAATGGGCAGATAAAGTAGATGATTGATCCATCTTGAGTCGCTAGTCTCAAGCTCTATGTTCCTTTCTCATGTGGTTTAATCTGGCTGTCTGTCACATGGGATCACCTTGAACTTTGGTAACTTCATTATTTCAATAGCACTACCACATATCACATTTCACAGCATAGGCACGTTCAAAAATAATTAACTGTGTTCAACAGATAGTGAGAATGAAACGCCCGCCAGCGAGCTGTTGAATAGACCGATAGACTGATTACGGAGATGTGAACTTTTATGAATGAAGCTGAGTGAATAAAGTATGGAAAATGTGAGCAGTGCTTGCATGTACACAATTCAAAGAACCACAATACTAGGGTGTAGTAGTGGTTAGTTTCCAGACCACTGCTATGTGGTTACTAAAGGGTTACTGAGTGGTTATTAGCACATTGTTATTGGGTTGCTATGGTGTGTTGGATGTTTGTTTTCTGGGGCATTGCTTGGACAGGTCACTTTTGAATCATATTTTAACTTTTTGTTTTTTTTTAAAGAAAAATCGTAGAATTAATTTATAAAATGTAGATGCCTTCATAATGAATTTAACTGAGATGAACAAAATATGGGTTGAGTGCTCTCTGAAACCTCTCAAGCAAAAGAGAGAAGTCCTCCTGCTTTGACAAGAATGCACCTTTTGCTCATAAAACACAAGTGACACGTCTCATGTCACCGGACATTATGACAAATCATAGTGTTAGGCAATAAAATTTAATTTGATAGCTCCATAAACCAAGATGTCTTTGTGTTTCCTTCCTCAGTAATCGAGACGTCAATGACCTCTGTGTAGATGATGTATTTTACAATACAACTTTTACTGTCTGCTGAAATGAGTTATAGGTATAATGAGAGAAATTAAAGAGCAATCCAGTAGCAGCAGGGATTAGCAGGTGCCTTCTTTAATCGCAAATATAGACAATATTGTTAAGAACAGCTTCTAGGCAATATATTTTACATGAAGTTATCTTTAATTTACCTTTTTTATTTTTTACTGAAGCTTTTGTAATTTATATTTAATAAAGTGTTACATTACAGTATTTGCCTATAACCTGTTCTGCATTTTATGTTTAATTGTATTCTAAGTGTGTACCTTATGGCTTTTAATTTGCCAATTATAAATGTGTTTGGTATAGATTTTAAGGTGGTAACTTACAAAAGACGCCACCATTTTAATAGATTAAGACCCCAGGGAACAATGCAGTATTGAATAACTAAATAACATGATTTATGATTATGCTAAAGAAATGCAACACATTTCCCAAACATTAAACCCACATGGGATTTTCTCATCCCTTGGCAGTGTCAATAATTGGGTCAAACCTTTTAAAAATTCTATGTTATTTTAATTACAAATGTGATGGTGCACCAGGCCTTTCTTCTGAAATAAAGCAGTTGTATGCTAATTAAAATGGTTGATCCCACTTTACATTAGGTGTCTTACCTAAGACAGACCCAATTTTGGCATGTGGGGCATACATGACATACCCAAAATAAAAAGGTTGCTGCTCATAAGTCATTCTGAATTGACACATAACCAACATATATTTAGAAAGCCAACCCTTGAGAGTTTACAGTTCAAGACTCAGAATGTCAGGATACAGGCACAGAGGCGGAGGTAAGTGAATTCAAACGTGAGTTTATTTACAATGATTCAAGTGACAAGGTGAATTGGCAAGGTTCAGGTGAAGGTGCGGTGACGATCACTACGTGCAGAGCGGATTCCAGGTGAGCAGATCCTCCTTTAGTTAGCTTGGCGTGAGCAGACACTGTTCATTGATACGTCTCCTTTTCTATTTCAGATACAGTAGCGGACACGGAGATCTCGGCGGGAACGTGGGACACTCAGACGAATCTCCAGGACTCGGGGAACATGGGACCAGGCAGGACTTCTGGGAACAGCGGGATAAGGATACAAAGGTGAGTATTTCAAAGGAGAGTATACGTTACGTGGTGGTTTTCAGGTTGACGTGGAGACTTCAGGAGACAGAGGGTTATGGTCTATTCCTGTTGGAGGCTTGACAAAGACTGAAGTGTGCATGGGTGTTTTGTAGAGCTGGGTGATGAGGTAATTGATGGTGCACAGGTGGGAGTGGTTAGTATTCCGGGGAGAGTGATCTTTGAGTGGTGGATGGGAATGAATCTGATTGATTCCTGACACTACCCCCTCCTCCAGCGTCCGCGCCAGCGGACCCAGGACCCTGACATCGCGGGGGTCTACCTCGAGGTCGAGGAGCAGGTTTTTCAGGATGTTGTTCATGGAAGTCAGTGAGTAGCATGGGATCGAGGACGTCCTTACGAGGTACCCAACACCTCTCCTCTGGTCCATGATTCTCCCAGTCAACCAGGTACTCGAGTTGACCACCCCGACGTCGGGAGTCCAGGATCCTTCTTACAGCGAAGATGGATTCTGCTTCAATGAGGAGTACCGGAGGATTCTCATCTTGCGCCAGATCAGTAGAGGGAACTGGAACAGGTGAGTGATGGGGCTTCAGAAGGGAGACATGGAATGAGGGGTGGATGCGATACTGGTTTGGCAGACGGAGCTGGTAGGTAACTGGATTAATTTGCCTCGTTATGGGAAATGGACCGATGTATCTTGGACTTAGTTTGCGACAAGTTAGTCTCAGCCGGATATCCTTGGTCGAAAGCCAAACCTGTTGGCCAGGTTGGTATTCGGGGGCGTTGCGACGATGAGCGTCTGCGAAGTGACTGTGGCGGTTTATGGCTTGTTGGAGGTGATGGTGAGCTTGGTTCCATACCCTCTCACTGTTCCGGAACCAGGCGTTGACTGCAGGGACTTCTGAGGACTCCCCGGACCATGGGAACAGTGGGGGTTGGTAACCCAGAATGCATTGGAACGGGGTTAAGTTGGTGGAGGTTTGTCGAAGGGAGTTTTGAGCATACTCTGCCCATACGAGATGGCGGCTCCAGAGATGCTGGTTGGCATGGCAGAAGGTACAGAGGAAACGGCTGACATCCTGGATTTTACGTTCCGCCTGCCCATTCGCCTGTGGGTGATACCCTGAAGTTAGACTTACGGTTACGTTCATTAATGCAAAGAAGGCTCCCCACACCTTTGAGATGAATTGTGGCCCCCTGTCTGACACAATGTCCTCTGGAAGGTCGAAATTCCGGAAGACATGTTCCATTAACAGTTCTGCGGTTACAAATGCTGTGGGTAAGTTCTTCAGGGGAATCAACTTGCATGCTTTAGAAAAGCGATCAATGGCCACCAGGATACAGGTGTTTTCCTCTGAGGGTGGAAGGTCAGTCACAAAATCAACCCCAATGTGTGACCAGGGTCTTTGTGGAACAGGTAGGGGCATGAGCTTTCCAGCGGGTAAGTGACGGGGATTCTTATTCATAGCGCACAGGATGCATCCTTGGATGAAGGTCTTGACATCGCAGAGCATGTTGGGCCACCAGTAGCGGGTCTGGAGGGTGGAGCAGGTCTTGGTTATTCCAGGGTGACCCGTCCCAACGGATGAGTGTGCTGAGGAGATTAGTGACATGCGAAATTCATCGGGTACGTAGATCTTTCCGGCTGGGCACTCTGGAGGACTGGGCTGGTGTCGGGACAACTCCATCAGTTGCTCGTTTAAATCCCACTGAATGGGATTGACAAACATCCTTTCTGGTAAGATATTCTCGGGTTCTTCGTGGTGAGTTTCGGGGGCATGGAGACGAGACAGAGCATCCGCTCGGACGTTCTTTGAACCAGGGCGATAGGAGATCTGGAAATGGAATCGAGTAAAGAAGAGTGCCCATCTGGCCTGGCGTGGATTGAGTCGCTTTGCTTCCTTTAAGTACTGGAGATTCTTGTGGTCAGTGAGAACCAGGAATGGGTGTTTGGCGCCCTCTAACCAGTGTCGCCATTCTTCAAGAGCAAGCTTTACCGCCAGGAGTTCCCGATTGCCGATATCATAGTTTACCTCAGCAGGCGATAACTTGTGAGAGAAGAACGCACATGGCATAGGTTTGGGGGACGAGTTGGAGTACTGGGATAACATAGCTCCTACCCCAGTAGTGGAGGCATCAACTTCAACAATGAACATTTCCTCAGGATTAGGATGTCGGAGTAGAGGAGCTGTGGTGAACGCTGTCTTTAGAGACTGGAATGCGTGATCGGCCTCACCGGTCCAGAGCAGTGTCTTGGGCTTTCCTTTGAGGAGAGATGTTAGAGGGGCAGTTAACAGGCTGTACTGGTGAATGAACCTCCGGTAAAAATTGGCAAATCCAAGGAACCTTTGCAATTCTTTAACAGTCTGTGGGGTTGGCCAGGAAGCATCGCCTTGGTCTTGCGATCGTCCATCTCTACTCCTTTTTCACTGAGTTGATAACCGAGGAACTCGACTGAGGTTTGGTGGAAGGAACATTTCTCTGCCTTTAGGAACAGGGAGAATTCACGTAGCCGTTGGAGTACTAGGGAGACATGTCGTTGATGTTCCACTGGATCCTTGGAATAGATTAGAATGTCGCCAATTTAGATTATTACGAACCGATTCAGGTAATCTCGGAAGACTTCATCCATGAAGCTTTGGAAGATGGAAGGAGCGTTTACCAGACCATATGGCATAACCAAATATTCGTAATGGCCTGCTGGGGTGATGAACGCGGTCTTCCATTCGTCGCCTTCTCGAATTCGGATGAGATTATATGCGCTTCTCAAATCCAGTTTGGTGAATACCTTAGCCTCTCGAAGTTGTTCCAGAGAGGAAGGAACCAGCGGGAGTGGATAGCTGAACTTCGCGGTTATCCGATTCAGGGTTCTATAGTCGATACACGGACGTAGTCCGCCATCCTTCTTAGGGACAAAGAAAAAACTGGCAGCAGCAGGTGATGTGGAGGAGCGGATATAACCCTGTTTCAAGGCTTCTTCAATGTACTGTTGCATGGCTCTTTGTTCGGGAAAAGACAGGGAATAGATTCGTCCCTTAGGGATGGGCTCTCCTGGAACGAGATCGATGGCACAATCCCAGGCTCGGTGAGGTGGTAATTTGGCAGCCTCGACTGGATTGAACACATCTGCAAACAGAGAGTAACAGGTAGGGATGGACACTGACAGGCTTTCTGTGGGGCTTTCAACGGAGGTTGAGTTCACTGGAATGTTGCCGGGCATGTTAACGATGGGTGTGATCGCGAGTTCGGCGGTCCTGGACGCACATTTACAACCCCATGTCAGTATTTTACAGATTTCCAGTTGATATTCGGTTGATGTCGTATAAGCCATGGGCGGCCAAGGATTATATCAGTCTGACTGTTCTCTAATATGAAAGGTTCAAATAATTCATGGTGTGTGTCTTCGACACCGAGGATGACAGGTTTGATCTGAGATGTGACATACCCCTGATTTATGGTTTCACCCGTCATTGCATGGATGGAGTACGGTCTGATGGTGGCTGACTTCTCGAGCTGGAGTTTTTGACAGAGCTGTCCGGAAATTAAGTTTCCTGCCGACCCGGAGTCCACAATGGCTGTGGCAGAAACATGGAAAGTCGTGGATTTTAGGATCACTGATATCGTTAATGGGGCTGACACCGAATCGGTCGTAAAGACAGAACTCACAAGCATTCTAGGGGGTCGAGTTGGACATGACTGACGAAAATGTCCTCCCATTCCGCAATACAGACATAATCTTAGCTCTCGACGTCGGGCACGTTCCGCTGGAGACAGTCGGTGAGTATCCACTTGCATCCTTTCTCCACCTGCTTCGGATGGACTTTCCGCAGGGTACTGAGAGGTACTAGTGGGTAGTTGAGTTTCAAGATAGCAGCCCTGAGATCGCTGGTGCACACGGAGAGCTTTCTGGATAAACTTTTCCACACCCAGGCTGTCATCATATATTGCCATTTGAAGACGGAGAGCAGGATTCAAACCACGTCGGTAGACGGTGATGAGCGCTTTCTCTTTCCAACCACTTGCGGAGGCTAGAGTGCGAAACTCCAATGAATACTCAGAAACCGATTTTCTGCCCTGATGCAGTTGCAGTAGTTTGTCGCTGGTGGAGGAATCATCAACTGGTCGCCCGAAAACTTCTTTAAAATGGTCTACGAATTCCTGTACCGACGAGGTAACAGTGGATTCCTGTAACCACAATGTTTCAGCCCATCTTAAAGCAGCCCCGGATAACTGTTGGATTATAAAAGCAATCTTCGATCTTTCTGTGGGGTACAACTGGGTCTGCTGTTCCAAAGCGAGCGAACACTGAAGCAGAAACCCGTTGCAATCCTCCGCCCGACCGGAGAATGGCGCTGGACGTGATGCTGGGTTCGCAAAGCAAACCATAGAAGAAGTGGGGCCTGCGGAAGTGCTGAGCGTCGGCTGACTGGAATTCACAACAGCGGTTGTAGGTTGTACAGGATTATCACCATGGCGGGTAGACTCCATCGCGCTGTTTCTTTTCCTTTGTAGGTCAAGCCTTCTGTCAGGATACAGGCACAGAGGCGGAGGTAAGTGAATTCAAACGTGAGTTTATTTACAATGATTCAAGTGACAAGGTGAATTGGCAAGGTTCAGGTGAAGGTGCGGTGACGATCATTACGTGCAGAGCGGATTCCAGGTGAGCAGATCCTCCTTTAATTAGCTTGGCGTGAGCAGACACTCTTCATTGATACGTCTCCTTTTCTATTTCAGATACAGTAGCGGACACGGAGATCTCGGCGGGAACGTGGGACACTCAGACGAATCTCCAGGACTCGGGGAACATGGAACCAGGCAGGACTTCTGGGAACAGCGGGACAAGGATACAAAGGTGAGTATTTCAAAGGTGAGTATACGTTACGTGGTGGTTTTCAGGTTGACGTGGAGACTTCAGGAGACAGAGGGTTATGGTCTATTCCTGTTGGAGGCTTGACAAAGACTGAAGTGTGCATGGGTGTTTTGTAGAGCTGGGTGATGAGGTAATTGATGGTGCACAGGTGTGAGTGGTTAGTATTCCGGGGAGAGTGATCTTTGAGTGGTGGATGGGAATGAATCTGATTGATTCCTGACACAGAATTAATCAGACTGTTATTAATATTGAGATGCTCAAACATAAAAACAAAAACAAAAATAAGAATATATTTATTAAATGTATAAAAATATTATATGAATGTAGTATAACAACTAAAGTGTAGCCACACGTGTGGTCATGTTTAATTTAAAATTTGAGGATGATATCTCTAAAATTATCCATGCTGTGAAGACTTAAGTAAGAGAATGTCAGGGGAGTTTTTTATTTTTTATTTAATTTTTAGAAAAAGCTGATAAGATGCTTATCAAATATTTTATTGCCCTGTAAACACCCATTTAGAGTCTCTGACTAATGTCTGGTGAGAATTTGCCCTATTGTTGGCAATCGACAAACCTTTCACACCTCTGCCTGTATGATACTTAATCTTCATTATTCTTTTATCCTTATTATTTTCTTTGAATTCAGCAATTATAGCCTATATTCTGATATTATGGTTTGGCCATTCATCCCACTATACATGAATAATCCACTTAACGTAAGTCTTGCTAGAAAACAAAAAAAATATATATATTCTTGGGACCTTATGTGAATTCTTTTAACAAATTAGATTATGGAATAGAACAGCTCATGCAGCAGGCGGATTAGAGCAATTTACAATGAACAATTTAAAATAGTAATATTACACTTTTACTTAAAGCTGTTTTTTTACTTAAAAAACGGCAGGCCCCACAACCACCAAAGCCTGCGGGCCCAGCTCGCCCTCCCCCTCCTCCCGTGAGAGCTCTTCGGCCTCTGGCACAGCGCCAGGGCCCACACCCTCCTCCAGCGGCTCGAGGTGAACCAAAAACAACTGATACCAGCTGTGGCGAGGGACGGCCGAGGGACGTGAGAGAACGGCGCGAGGCCGGTGGTGCGATTGCTAATGAGCAACACCTGTATAGCACACCGGTCTCGCATCTCTCACGGAGGAGCGGAAGCATAAAGGGGGAGCGACGACATTAATGATCGAGAGAGGAACAGGCCTGATTTTAGTTGTTCTGGTTTTTGTATTTGTGTTTTATTTTAGCCAGCAGTCGTCCGCGAGGGGCTGCTGGCCGTTATGTTTATTTTGAGTAAGCCAGCAGTCGTCCGCGAGGGGCTGCTGGCGGTATTTTAGTTTGTTTATTTTATTTTAAATAAAGTTTGTTAAATGTTTTGCCGGTTCCCGCCTCCTTCTTCCCTGAACATTGTTACACTGGTGCCGAAACCCGGGAAGAGGGAGGAACGCGCTGTCAGAGAGTCCTCGCCGCTGTGTGGAATCCGCGGTGCCATCGAGCATGGTGCGCGAGTCGCCGCCGCTCGCCGTGGGCCGGAGCCTGCTGCCATCCGCCGGGCAGGGGAGGAGCAGGGAGCGGGGGACTCGCGGCCATGGACGCTCGAGGCGGTACACTGGAGTGAGTTGCCGGGGGGACGGCCGAGCTCGCTGCCGGCCGCCTGGGAGTTGGAGGGGCGGCTGCCGTCCGGGAGGGAGCGGGGGAGTCGCCGCCGCTCGCCGTGGGCCGGAGCCTGCTGCCGTCCACCTGCAAAGGGGAGGAGCAGGGAGCGGGGGACTCCTGCCGTCTGCCCTAGATCCCAAGGAGCCGTCGCCGTCCACCGGGCGGCGGAGGAGTGTCGAGCCGTCCATCGAGGGCTACCCAGCGTCACCGCCAGGCACCGCGGAGGAGATCGCCCAGCTGGTGGAGGACCATGATGGCAGCGCGTTGTGGGAACCGGACCATGTTTTTTTTTGTTTGTTTTTTTTCCCTCTCTCCCGTCTCTCGATCTGTCGCTCCTCATGCTTCCGTCTCCGTTTCCCTCGGCTTGTCGGTCCATACCCCCCAGGGATCGCCGCCGCCGGGGGGGAGTAGGCACAGGCTCGTGGGTGCCCCCCCGGCCTGTGAGGGGCGATGGGGGTGTGTGGCGAGGGACGGCTGAGGGACGTGAGAGAACGGCGCGAGGCCAGTGGTGCGATTGCTAATGAGCAACACCTGTATAGCACACCGGTCTCGCATCTCTCAAGGAGGAGCGGAAGCATAAAGGGGGAGGGACGACTGCTGGCTTACTCAAAATAAACATAACGGCCAGCAGCCCCTCGCGGACGACTGCTGGCTAAAATAAAACACAAATACAAAAACCAGAACAACTAAAATCAGGCCTGTTCCTCTCTCGATCATTAATGTCGTCGCTCCCCCTTTATGCTTCCGCTCCTCCGTGAGAGATGCGAGACCGGTGTGCTATACAGGTGTTGCTCATTAGCAATCGCACCACCGGCCTCGCGCCGTTCTCTCACGTCCCTCGGCCGTCCCTCGCCACACAAGCTCTCAGTGATATGTGTCGGGTCCCCGCTATGACAACAATAACTTTCTCAAATGTTTACAGAACAAGCGGGGACCCAGTGTGCCTGTATCTTTCTCTATTGCTGTTCGAATACATGATAGAAGGCCTAAGGCCTTCAAAAGCCGTACAGCAAACCCATCTAATCTGGTGCCTATTACACGACAAACTATGATTGCTGTGGGGACAAAAAGTAAGACTGTTAAGTTAGCACTCTGAAACATCCGCTCACTTAAAAATAAATCACTTCTAGTCAACGACTTAATAACCACTTACAACCTGGATTTTATGTTGCTAAATGAAACTTGGCTAGAAGACAGCTGCAGTGCAACAGTCCTCAATGAAACATCCCCTCCTAACTTTCCTTTTAAGAGTGTCTGCAGAGCTGTCAGAAGAGGTGGGGGTTTATCTGCTCTTTTTAAAGATGTCTATCAATGTAAGCAAATATCATTTGGGAATTACCTGTCTTTCGAATATATGAGTACTGTGTTAAAAGGTGCTCCACGCATTTTACTTATCATTGTTTACAGGCCTCCAAAATACTCTCCAGCCCAGTGTTGCCAACTATTTTCAAAGGAAAGTAGCTAACGCCTTCCCTAAAAGTCGCTAAATGTCGCTAGATGACGTCATACGTCAATTAGCATATTCGTGACATCATCGCGTTGTACTTGCGTTCTGCTTGTCTAATGTGTTTTCTCTATAAATTAATGCTCAGCTCACATACTGTATTTAATATATTATAATATAATATAGCCGAATGTTAAATAAAGCTGTTCTCATTTCCTACATGTTTTGTCAGACAATAGAACGAGTAGCTATGATATAGGCCTACTGAATGACTACATTTATAGGCCATTTTATAGGCCAATGTGGAAAATTATCTGAATTGAGAGAGTTCGGGAGCCGGATGAACAAAAGCTCTGTGATAGTGAGTATTACAAGTAATACCGTAAGCACAAGAAAAGGAAGGAAACTAAATTATTTAAATAAAATAAAAAAGAAAAGCAGATAAGTGATAAATCCGTGGAAAAACACTGCTCATTTACGTCTCTCAGCGGCCGTGCGCTCAACAGATGAATGTGCTGCTGCTCCTCTCAGCCATTTACTGAACAGGGTAGACGTAGCTAGAGTGAGTGACGCTTGAAAAGTCGCTAAAAATAGCGACTCATTTGCACGATTCTTTTGCAGTCTGTACGCGGAGGGGTGAACATCTCCTGCTCTGACTGCAGCTGGGAGGGGCTGAAAGAAATCAAAACTTTTTTAAAAACCTTTGATCTGACTCAGCATGTACATGGACCCACACATAATCGTGGACACACACTAGATTTATTTATCAGTAAGGGTCTAAACATTTCATCGATTGTTATTAAGGATGTAGCACTGTCTGATCATTTCTGTATTTTCTTTGATATATTGATCTCTCCTACCATTGAAGCTAGATCTGTGTCTGTCAAGAAGAGATGCTTAAATGAGAACACTAGTGTACTATTTATGAAGGCTATATCTTTAACACCAAGCATATCTGCTGACTCTGTTGATTTTCTCCTTGATTATTTTAACTCAAAAGTTAAGAGTGTAATTGATGATATTGCTCCTGTGAAAGTCAGGAAGAAGAATGTCAGACAAAAAGCACCTTGGAGAAACTCAACAGCAGTGCAAAATATGAAAAAACAATGCAGAAAAGCAGAGCGCATGTGGCGGAAGACAAAACTTGTAGTCCATTATAACATCTACAAAGACAGCATCCATGCTTTCAATAAGGAACTAGGCAAAGCTAGACAGACTTTCTTCTCGAATATTATAAACAGCAATATAAACAACACACGCACTCTTTTTGCTACTGTAGAGAGACTGACAAACCCCAAGCCAGATTCCCAGTGAAAAGCTCTCAGAGAGCAAGTGCTGTGAGTTTGCTTCTTTCTTCTCTGAGAAAATCAATAATATCAGAAAGGTGATCAGCTCATCCTTGAGTTGCACTGGGGTCAGACAGATCAGACAACAGCCTGAGAAAGTAGTCACCATGTCGGATTTCAAAGAAATTGCAGGCAAAATTATGGAATAAACTGTACAGCACCTTAAAACATCAACATGCGCCCTTGGCGCACTTCCCACATCTTTTTTCAAAAATGTGTTACACAGCTTAGAAGCAGATCTCCTAGAAGTGGTAAATGCCTCACTTCTCTCTGGGAGTTTTCAGAACTCCCTGAAAACTGCAGTTGTCAAGCCCCTCCTGAAAAAGAGCAATCTGGATAAGACCATATTAAACAACTATAGATCTCAAATCTTCCTTTCATAGGCAAGATCATTGAAAAAGTTGTCTTCAAACAGCTGAACAAATTCTTAAGCTCAAATGGATACTTTGACAATTTTCAATCTGGTTTCCGACCGCATCACAGCACAGAGACAGCGCTCATAAAGATAATAAACGATATTCGCTTAAAAACTGATACAAGCAAATTATCAGTGCTGGTACTACTCGACCTCAGTGCAGCATTTGACACTGTAGATCACAACATACTTCTTGACAGGCTTTCTGGGATAATCCTAAAATGGTTCAGGTCATACTTGGTAGGGAGAGGTTATTATGTGAGTATTGGAGATCATAAGTCTGAGTAGACACCCATGACATGCGGAGTCCCTCAAAGCTCAATTCTTGCGCCACTCCTATTCAACCTGTACATGCTCCCAATGAGCCAAATAATGAGAAATAACCAAATCGCTTACCACAGCTATGCAGACGACACACAGCTCTACTTAGCCCTATCGCCTAACGATTACAGCCCCATTAACTCTCTGTTCCAATGCATTGATGAAGTAAACAATTGGATGTGCCAAAACTTTGTTCAGTTAAACAAAGACAAAACTGAAGTCATTGCGTTTGGAAACAAAGATGGAAAGTTCTCAAGGTGAACGTATACCTTCAGTCAAGACCATAAGACAGTTGCAGCTCATACAGAACGCTGCTTCTAAGATTCTGAGCAGAACCAGAAAATATGAACACATCACACCAGTCCTCAGGTCTTTACACTGGCTGCCAGTTACATTTAGGATTGTTTTTAAAGTATTATTACTGGTATATAAATCATTCAATGGCCTAGGACCTCAATACATTGCAGATATGTTCACTGAATATAAACCCAACAGATCACTCAGATCACTAGGATCACATAAGCTACAAATACCAAGGGTCCACTCTAAGCATGGTGAGTCCGCTTTTAGCTATTATGCCAGCTGCAGCTGGAACCAGCTTCCAGAAGAGATCAGATGTGCTTCTACAGTAGTCATATTCAAATACAAACTCAAAACACTTCTGTTTAGCTGTGCATTTACTAAATGAGCACTGTACCACTGTTCGTCCGACTGTTTGTACTGTATTTTATTTTATGTTTTAATTATTCTGATTTCTTTTGATTATTTCTGTATTTTGTCTTTTATTCTAAACTGTTTTAATTATTCTGATTTCCTTTGATTATTTTCATTTCTTCTATGTAAAGCACTTTGAATTACCATTGTGTATGAAATGTGCTATATAAATAAACTTGCCTTGCCTTGCCTATATTTAGCATTTTATGTGCAGCTAAGGGCTACACCTGCTTAGCATGTATACTGTAAACATTCTTTATTAAGGCAAGATGAAAGGTGAATAGGGTAAAATTTTAAAATAATAGATATCACCATGAAACTTCCTCAGTTGATTACACAAGTATAATGAAATTTGTATGTTTAATTATGTGAATTAGGCAATTTTGCATATATTTTCGGTAGATAGATCTGAACATATGATAAAGCCGGGTTCAAAATTCTTTTTTCCTTTTGCACACAAGATGAGAAAAAAAATTCAGAGGGATTTCAGAATATATGCTTTCATTACTTAGGAAATCAAAATATACAGTCCATAGCCTTAAAAAAAATTGTTTTTTTCCTTATTGTTTATTAAAATATCACATAAATCAGTCCAGGAATGATTTATTAACAAATCCCTCTGAAAATATCTTTAGAATACTGCTAAGTGTATAACTGGAAAGTTTGGTGTACATAGGTGCTACACAGGCTGAGATGTTTGTACTGGAGAATGACAAAATACTAATTTTGAGATAACTGCATTTAAAGATTTAAATAGGGGAATTTAATACATTTCTATTGGAAGAAAATTGCTCAAAAACAGAAAAAATGCCAGGGCCTTAGTAATAATAATATATAATATTTCAAGCTCATGAAAACTGATTATTTAATAACATGGAAGACATATAAGGCCTAAAAATGCTGTAACTCAATGAATTAACATTGGCAAAGTACACCACGTGATGCGTCTGAGCAAATCTCGTTAGCAGAAACCAGCAGTAGCCAATGAGATTTCGTCATTATCTTTAAATCCCCCTTTGGACATTCACAATTGATTACTGATAGAAAGGAAATGCCCATATTTGGGTTACATAGGGTCGTGCAGAGCTTTACAACATAGAGTTGTGCAGAGCTTTACGATTTCCATTACACGAGAGTAGATGTTAAAACTTCATGTTGATTTGTACTCGGCTTTCGCCAAGATAAGCACCAACTAAGACATAGCTTTACAGTAACCTATGCTTCTCCATCCATTTACGCTTCTTTCCATATGGTGATGTAAATCTCCTTCTGTCTAGTGTTAACACGCGTCAGCACACACAAAACGGCTGCAACCACAGTGCGGTCCCCCCATGACAACCGTCTGGATTGAGCTGAGTAGGGGACATCTCTAGGGTTTTTCAAGTGGGCACCTTCCGTCCTCAGTGTTTCGTCAACTAGCCCACGACACCTCAAGAGGGCTCGACAGTGACTCTGGCGTCCCAGAGACACCCCCCTCCGTCCCCCACTCAACTCAGCCCAGCTTACTGACCTCTACATCCCTCCTGCTGCTGAGACCTAACCACAATCTCACAATCTCTCCGCAACCCAACCATATGCGCCAACCCGTTTGACTAAGGCTGTCGAGCCCCACTGGTGTGTTAATATGCAGTTTCAGTGGCAACGGTTCTGTATGGCATACCACCTATCGCAAAACACAATATCTGCCAAACCACCCATCATTCACGCAATATACACAGGAACGTAATGACTGTAAATACTATACAACCTATACAAATAAACCAACAGACTCTTCAAGTTTTCAAGAATTCTATGAAACCGTAGCATGGCGGCCTGTACACAGCCAGCTAGAATCTTTCCGTCTCAACCACAGCCAGTTGCTGCTCCTTTCTGCTAAGTTCTTTACTGTGCGTTGCAACTCTTGGCCACTGAATCCGACGTCTCTGTGGAACCGGGTTGTAGAGTGTGCCACAAAACCTCGACAACCCACTTCCACTGGATAAACCTGGACTCTCCATCCTTGCTGTTCTGCTTCAGTGGCCAGATGAGCATACTGCAGTTTCTTACTCTCATATGCCTCATCTACCGCATCCTCCCATGGCACTGTTAACTCTATCAGTTGAACAATGCGTGCTGATCCAGACCACAAAACAATATCTGGTCGTAGGTTAGTGGTGGCAATCTCAGGTGGAAAATTAAGCCGTTGATCAAGATCAGCCAGAATCTTCCAGTCCCTAGCAGCTTCCAGTTGTCCTGGGCGAGAATTGGTGTTAGCACCTTTTCTTGGTGGTTACTCGCCTGGGCGGAGGAATATGTCGTGCGTAGGAATACTTCAAGGTGTAATGTTTTGCTAGAACAGACGGCAACTTATTGGTCATACTACGCTTGCCTTCCAATGCTAAAGCCAAACATCACAATAGTTGGTCATGGCGCCAAGTAAACCGACCTTGGCTAAGAGCCACCTTACATCCTGTCAAAATGTGCCTTAATGTGGCAGGTGATGAACACAAAGGACAAGAGGGTTCCTCTCCTACCCAGAGGTTAAGGTTCTGCGGTGATGGGAGAACATCATATGTTGACCTAGTAAGGAAACTGATCCTACTCTCTTCCATTGACCAAAGGTCTTGCCAGCCCATTTTGCGTTGTTCCACACTCTCCCATTTCATCCACTCTCCCTGCTTGGCCTGGGAAATGGCCTTTATACATCTCATCCTCTCCTCCTGCTTTCGCACCTCGTTGACTACCAGCTTCCTCCTTTGAGCTGGGCCTGCCTTGTGCCATTTAGGAGGAGCTTTACAAGAATACCGGTCATGACAGACTTCAGTAAACAGACGGAACTCGGCATGTCGCGTTGGAATGCTAACTTCTTGGTACATTCAGGAGAAACTAACTGCCGCAAGTAAACAAAATGTAATAAAATAAACATCTTAATGTATATTTTCAATATTTTCTTTATAGCAGCCAGAAAGAGCACATATTGAAGGAGTAAACTAGCCCAAAATCTCAAAACTGACCACTGCATGAAAAATCAATGTTTTTGCCTGCCGTGTCTCACCTTAATATGAAAACACCCCAAATCGAACGAAAATTGCACTCAAACCACATATACTCAAAATCATGCATTTATTAGCTTCCTGTTTCAGATGAAGAGATGTGTCTTTAGCTTTGTTATCACAGAGGTTAGAATGAGGAAGTATACACAGGACCGCGTCATGCAGAAGGGCAGGATTATGGTCACGTTGAACCACGTGTGATGATTGACAGTTGTACAGTGAATGAGTGAGCGCTGAGATCATAACTGACACAAATAAGGAAGCGGACAGACATAACTCACTGTGTTCGCTGTTTGAGCTCTTCAGGTCGCATAATTCATTGGAATCATGTGATGATAAATCATTGTTTCTCCAAATATGCGCACCATTGGACTAAGAGCCCAGGCGGATGCTGTATATTGCATGTATGTGAACACAAATAAACCGGAGAATACATGACTGACTGCATAATGAGTGATGATTTTTATCCAAAATAACAAACGTTACTATGGCTGTAACGATATGCGATAAGAAACCGAAATCACGGCATTCAGATCCACAAACCTGTGTCGCGGTGTGAGAAGGCAGAATCACGACACACCCCTTTGAACTCCCAGAGTTATCCTTTCAGTCCAGATCCAATGCTACCACATCTTTAAATTACTATTAGTATTATTTGAATTTTACATTATAAAATATGTAGACCTACACCACAAAACTAGTTGAGGATAATTTATTTAATTTTACCTGTAAGCGTCCTTTAATTACGTGTGACTACCTTTTTCAATGATGTGATGTGAGCTAGTTGAAAAACTTGACAAAACATGGAAACCAACCCAGAGATTGCGAACATTTTGGCTACCCGGTGGAGAACAAGGATGGCAATCGTGTAGTCGACAAGACCCACACAATTTGCCGTAAGTGTTTTAAGAAGCTTCCCCAAGTGACCGGCAACACGTCCAGCATGCAGATGCATATCCTACGGCACCATCCCGAAATCAATTTAGCTGGAGCACAGAAAACAACCCAACAGCAGCAGCCTACACTACCTAGTTTATTCCAAGCAAAGTTTCCAGCCAATTCAGATCGAGGACAAAAAATTACTAATGCAATTCGAAATTTTATGGCATTGGATATGCGCCCCTTTTCAGTTGTTGAAAACAAGGGGTTCAAGTATTTACTTAGTGTGCTCAAGCCCCGTTATGCATTACCAAGCCGGGCGCATTTCTCTCAAAATGTGCTACAAAAACTTCTGGAGAAAACAAAGGCTAAAGTGGAGGAAGGGTTGAGTACTGCTGAATCCATCGCAATCACCACCGATGGATGGACAGCCGTGCCACTGACCGTTATATAAACATAACCGCACACTATATTACGGGCAATTGGCAAATAGTAAACCCCTTACTGCAAACATGTGCGGTGTATGAGAGCCATACAAGCAACCATTCATCGGGAATATTTAAAGATGCTTTGATAGATTGGAAGATCAGCAGATCAAACGTCCCCGTTCCCGTAACAACAGACAACGCCAGAAATATTGCCAATGCTGTCGAAGCGGACGGATTTTCCCTGCACATACGATGCTTTGCTCACACTGTTTATCTGGCTGCGCAGAGAGGGATGGGCATTCACCAGATCTCCCGACTCCTCGGCAGAGTGAGGAAAGTGGTCACGTTTTTCCACCGCAGCACAACTGCTGCTGCTGTGTTGAAGGAGAAACAGGTGATGCTACATCTGCCCTTACACAAGCTGGTCCAGGATGTGGCTACCAGGTGGAACTCGAACGCTACCTTGAGCTGCAGGCTGCTGTTTTCTCTGCATTAAGGGGGCATTCGGCAACTCTAGCTATTTCTTCGCTGATTTTCACTTTGGTTGTCGCATGTTTTCTCAACGAGCTCCCTCTACAGCTGTGAGGCATTTATTTCACAACAATGTCGTAAAAAAACTCACTTGCGGCACCCTCCTCCCCCTTTCAACCGCTGCTCATGTGCATTTGTTATTATCGGAGCTGGCCAACTTTACGCTGCCAACGCTGCTCTGGTTTTATCGTGTGGAGCTATGTCTACCGAGGTGGGTAATACATCATACAAATTGAGGGCGGCCTGTGTGTTTATGTCGAATTGGCGTAAAGCAGTTTGTGTTTCTCGCTCGTTCTCGCATCTCACGAGACTTCCTATTTCCAACTTACCGGGACGTTAGTCCCCATGTTGCAAGGTTGGTTTTCCGACTGGGAATGCTGGGGGGAGCGGGGGAAGTCACCATTCTCACCAGAACAGGTTATTAAACCATCCAAATGATTTCTAGACCGAAAGGTAAAACCCGGTATTCAAAGTGGCCGAGGGGAGTATTAAAGGCGGTCTTCCACCCGTCACCTTCCTTAATGCGAACAAGGTGATAGGCATTGCGAAGGTTCAGTTTTGTGAAAAATTGCGCTCCCTGCAGGATCTCAAATGCGGATGACATAAGTGGCAAGGGATAGCGGTTCTTAACAGTTATGTCATTTAAACCTCTGTAATCAATGCAGGGACGCAGAGAGCCATCCTTTTTCTTCACAAAAAAGAACCCTGCACCGGAAGGAGAGGAGGAAACAATAATACCTGCATCCAACGACTCTGAGAGATATATCTTTAAAGCCTCACACTCAGGAATTGACAAGGAATAAAGTCTTCCCCGGGGAGGGGTGGAGCCCGGGAGAAGCTCTATGCTACAATCATAGGGGCGGTGCGGAGGAAGAGAAGCAGCCCGGGAACTACTGAAGACCGTTCGCAAATCGAAGTAGTCCTCAGGGACCCCTGACAAATCACCTGGTTCCTCCTGGAAAACAGAAACAGAGGACACGGGAGGAACTGCAGACATCAAACACTAAACATGACAATAAAGATTCCACGAGAGGATAGAGCCTAAAGCCCAAATAATCTGGGGGTTATCCTAAACAAGCCAAGGATGACCCGAAACAACAGGGGTATTAGGGGAGTAAAAAACTAAAAAAGAAATAGTCTCACGGTGGTTACCGGAAACAGTGAGGCTCAAGGGGGCAGTAGCACGGCGAACCCTGACAAGAACCCGTCTATCCAAGGCAAAGACAGTAGTGGGGTCCTGGAGATCAACGAGAGGAATACCTTGCTCAAGTGCCCAGGTTTCATCCACAAAATTCCCCTCAGAGCCAGAGTCTATCAGGGCTTGACAGGAGGCGGAAGAGTTGGGCCAGCGGAGGTGAACCGGTAAAGTAGTCCGAGAAGGCGGCGTAGGGTGCAGATAGGAAGTGCTCACCAGTAACCCTCTCTCTACTGGCGAGCTTTGGCTTTTGTCTGACAGGTGGTAACAAAGTGATTGTCAGAGCCACAATATAGGCACAGTCGATTGATGATGCGGCGTTGGCGCTCAGCAGCAGAGATACGGATCCCGCCCAGCTGCATAGGCTCCAGATCAGCCACTGGAGCGGGGGAAGAGTTGGCCACCGGTGAAGAGAGAGGGGTAGACGCTGTGTTGCGAGCGCGTCGTCGTAGCTTGAAACGTTTCTCCACTAGCAGAGCCAGGTCAATCAGGGGGTCGAGATGAGATGGAGCCTCGTGAGCCAGAACCTCATCCCTGATCTCAGCATTAAGACCCTCAATGAAACGCTCTACGAGCATGGGCTTCATTCCATCCACAGGAGGTGGAGAGTGTGCGGAATTCAACAGAAAAATCCGCGACTGAGCGTCTTCCCTGGCGAAGGGTGGATAACAAACGAGAGGCCTCGGGACCATGCACGGAACGGTCAAAAACTCTTAACATCTCCTCTCTAAAAAGGGTGTAGTGGTGTAGACAGTCTGCATCAGAGTTCCAAACAGCCGTTCCCCACTCACGAGCCCGTCCCTTGAGAAGCGAGATGATGTAGGCGATGCGAGAGCGCTCCTTGGCATAGGTGAGGGGCTGAAGCGAGAATACAACCTCACATTGAGTCAAAAACGACATACACTCGGTCTGCTAACCCGCATAGCAAGGGGGATTGTTCACACGGGGCTCAGGAACGTCCGAAGATCTAGAAGAGGAGTCTGTGCGGAAAAATTGGAACTGTCTAGTGAGGTCGGCCATCTGGGAAGCTAATGTCTCCACGGCCTGACGAGCAAGTTAGATCTCCTCCTCGTGCTTACCCAGCATGGCTCCCTGGATCTCCACAGTGGTCTGGATCTGATGCTCCTCCGCTGGATTCATGTTGGTCGGATTATTCTGTCATGGGTATGCAGAAGGAGAGAATCCAAAAGGCGTGAAGCAGGTGATACCAGTCTTTAATAGAAATAAGGCAGAGCCACTGAGGCCGATCAACAAAGGAATTTCACAAATAATTCTGGTAGAGAACGTGAGATGCTCAAGCGGCAGGTCCGAAAGGCTCGTGAAAGGTGAGAACAAGACTGCTGGTGAGGCGTCGAACCCTCTGCAGCTGTCCATGGTTCGAAACTGGACACAGCACAAATCAGGTAACGCACAGTTGATAATTATTAGGCAGCGACGAACAGGACAGGACAGGACAAGACTTCTGTAGATCAAACACAATAGTCAATAGCATATGTGACGGTCAATAATAATCCGACAAAGAAGAGGAGAAAGAGATAGCTAGAAATAGAGAGGCTAATGACAGGAGATAGAGAGCAGGTGTGGGGATGAGAGAACGAGGAGCAGCTGAGTGAGTGATAATGTGTGTGTGTGTGGATGAGCGCAATAGAAAAGGGAGCAGAGAGAAACCAGGAGATTCTCACAGAGTTCTTGTGTGACACACCTGAATGACAGGCTCATTATGCGGCTCATTTTGCGGCTCATTATCCAGGTCATTATCTTCTCAGGTGTAAATCATAGCATTATTCATGATCCTTCACGCCCCCACGCATATTGCCTTTCCAAACAAAAAGTGTTTTGCAAAATTTAAATCAATGTCTTGTTTTATGTGAATGATTAGGCTAGGTGATTTTCAGATCATTTTGAAGCAAAAACTCTAAGCGACAACATTCATTAGTCAAAAGCATTGTGTACACATTTAGTTTGTGTTTTGTGGCCTTATTTCAGAAACTTTCATTTTTAGTTTTTTCAATAACCATGCATAAACAATATTCTCTCAAAAATACAAACATGTACATATTATGCTCACATATTATGGTAGCCCTGTTTGTGGTGAAAAGAGTGTAATTACACATTTGCCATTAATATGTTTATAAGCAACTGAAAAAGCACAAATGTCAGGGAATGTCAAAACATCTCAAGGACCCCAAAACCCCAGAGGGTTAACATTAATATAATGAAATAAAGTTGCTGTGTAAATCAGTTAGGCCTATTTAATTAAAGTCAGTATTTAAATATAGTCAGATAATACATGTTTAACTTTATTAAACTAGCTTTAATAAATATACTAGCTTAAATACTAGCTTTATTAAACTATATCCTCCATTGTATCTAACATTATGCTGCAATTGTGTTATGGATTTTGTCTGTTAGGCCCAGACTTCCAGGGAAGAGCAATCAGAGAAAGCCTCCAGCCGCAGTAACTGTCCTCCTCCAGCCAAAAGAGCACCAGTGGCTGAACTGTTTGGAGACTTCTTTCCAATGGAACAGGCATCGTCATCTAAGCCTTTCTCTGAAGTGATGGATGAGGAGATGCAGCAGTGCAGAGCCTCTCAGTGGAGTCAAATCCACCTGTGTGGTGAAAGGACAACCAGAACCAGTTCCCTCATTTAGCCAAGTCGGCTAAAAGTTACCTTGGAATCCCAGCCACATCTGTCCCTAGTGAGAGAGGGTTTTCCAATGCGGACATGATGGTGTTTCAGAAGAATAATTTTCAACTCCCTTAAATCAACTCCACAACGAGTTTGGTTTTCTTAAGATAAAGAAGTTGTTTATTTGTTTAATGTTTACTTACTTGATTTGTGGTTTACAGCACAGACAGTAAGCCTCAGTTACCTCAGTGTGAAACAGTATCAATTTAATTTACTTGTAAATGTAAAAGAACTTGATTGAAGAAGAATTTTCAACATGCTCGAATCATCTCCACCATGTAATGAAAGCTTTAGCATAAAGTTTTGACAGGAAGACTTAATTACTACGCCACTAATTACCTTCACATCTATCCAATCACGTCCTTATACTCTCTGTTTAAAAGATTGGTACTTACACACGTTTGAGTTCGCAGAAGCTGTCGCGACAACTACCTCCATCCTCCCCACCACCAGCAGGATGGTCCTGTCCATACCTCCCAGGGAGGCCCCTGCCTTCGTCTTCAGGCAGGAAATGCAGATCCGCTAACCTCGGATTATGAACTACAGACGGGGCCTACACCAAAGAACTTTATAAATAATTGTTTGCTGGGCTGTCAATAAATTAATGCTTTGTTACATCGTTATATCTCCAGAGTCTTTCTGGTAGAACTTTAGTTCTGTTTGTTTTTCAACAGTATTTTGTTACAAAGAAAACAAAAGAGTTATAGCTTTCGCTATTTATTTATTTTACTTGGGTATATTGTTAATAATTTGCTTAGTTAATATTGTTTTTTGGTGTTCAGTTTATACAGGTTTTTCAAATGTTATTTAAAAAAAAAAAAAAATTTATTCTCAAAATATCTTTTTTTTCTCTTCTCCAACAATATGCATATGAGGTTATTCTAATCATAGTTTAACTCTTTAGCAGCCACCCTTGCATGGGCAAGCACCACATGTCTATGGCTTATAACTTGAGCTACAAAAAATGTTTGCCTGTAATTGTTATTTGCATGTAAATATATTAAGGCTGCCAGAAAAACACATGGTTTGTATAATAAAATTACCCTATATAAGCACATTTCAGGATAATTTAATTGGCTCATAATACTGTAAGGCAGTCTCAGCATAGGGTCTGTGGGGACTCTGCAGGTATCCCGTATGTCAGTGATGACATATAACGGGACTACACTCTCTGTTCAAGACATTTAAGAAAGTAAAGAGAGAGATATGCAAAGCTAGTTTAAAAAATCTGCTAGATGTTATTTCAGTTGGTCTAAATGTATGGTCTGGCTCATGAAATGGAGATTTCCCAGACCCTTTCCCCATATTAAATAGACTCTACATAGAGTAACGGGAGAAAATGAGGCTCAAAGCAAGCGTTCTCATGATTTCCCATCTTCTGGCAGGCTGTCACACACAGAAGCATTCAGTGCCTTGACAGGTCCAGCACCTCCTCAGAGTTGGAGGGAGATTTGGGCCATCACCATCAGTGACAGCAGAGATTAGCAGTGTAATCCCATTTGAGCGTTGTGGGAATATTCTTGGTTTTCTCTTAACAAGCTAATTCATTCACACATTTTAGTAGTGTGTTAATGAATGTGTTAATGTAGGCTAAGTACTTTTATGTTCGTTGAATCACTCCAGGTTAGTTTCTTTTTTCCTTTCCTCTATCTATCCCTCGGTATCAGGAGCCCATCTGAAGTGGATTTAACAATTAGTAAAATGCTGATTGTGCTGAACTTACTAAAAATTAACAGTTTTCTTAATGCAGGCCCCATTTCTATTCATGTGCAATGCAAATGAGATTGAGGTTTAAGTAGAGAATCCTCTGCATTCTGTCTGACTTTTGTTTCTGTCAGATTGTTAAGACTCTTGTTTCTTTGAACATCTCATGGAAATCTGGGAAAAGTGTCTATGCTATAGCGTATCTTTGTTTCAAATGCTTATTTTTCAAAGTCATTATGTTCAATTACACACAAATGTCTGCCTTAAGAAATGTTAACCTCCCATTACGATTCATCTGTAATGCCATTCTGAAATTCAGTTCCTGGTGTTATATTTTTTATATACGGTTATGGTTACAGAGATTGAATTCATATTCTTAATTTTTACAGCTGTGCAATAATACATAATAACATCTATGTAACACATGTGCACCTAGCTACTGTGTATATATCACTGCAAAAAAACATAGAGCCCATAGTTTATGCCAGGAATTTCATTTTAATAAGTATTTAATTTGTTAATGTATTTAATTTTTGTAAATGAAATATGGTCAAGGCTCTGTTATATTCCAAATGGGTTATAAGGGCTACTCCATTGCAAATTGTAACTAAAATTGCCCTTTAGCTGTAACTATATTCACATTATCGTATTCACTTCTCAGGGTTATGACATACTTCTGTCTGTTTAGTTTAATCATGTTTTTGTTTTATTGTCCATGCTCCCATTATGCCTGTGTTCCTTGGTCGTTATTTTCTGATTAATCTTGCACCTGTTTCTGTTCTGGTTAAGGAACTCTCCCTGTGCATTTAAGCCCTTAGTTTCCTTAGTTCTTTTGTCCGTGATTGTCTATGGTTTAATGTGGTTGTGTTCTCCTGAGTTTCTCCCTGAGTTTATTATTAAAGATTGCTTATCATTGCAGCCACACGTGTGACAATATCAGACACAGATAAGATTTTGTTTGCAGGTTTTTTTTTGTTTTGTTATTTTTTTGTTATGGACTTGTCGGCCATACAACTGATCTGTCTAGAGTTAAAAGAGCTAAAATCTAGGAATACACCAAGGAATTTTTTGTTCTGGCGTGCCTTACACACTATCTTGATTTATTTGGTGTGGCTTTATGCAGAGCAGTTGGACGATCGACAAGTCCATAACAAGAAAGGGAGAAGAACATCGAAGGCATGCCTGTCTGGTGTTGGTCCTCGGGGAGATTCCTCCGCATTTGTAGAGTTGGCTGCTGGTGAATAACGTGTTCACCATCTGCCCTGCTGAGGATGACATTATCAGCCCCACTCTGGACCCAGAGCACAGCCAGCCACCTCCCACAGCCTGCACAGAGCATATGCCAGACCCCGCCACAGGCACGGAGTCCAAACCTGCTGCAATGTAAGTGTCAGAACAAAGACTGATCCAATCATCGGCCCGAGACCTATGGATTGTCTGACCTGGTGCGTGAGCCGGCTACACCATCTATCACTGTGGTTGTGCTGTGTCTCCTAAGATCCTGCCCAGCCTCCCTCTCCTACCTCCTCTACCTATAACAGCCAGTTTCTTGGGCCCCACCTCTGCTGTTTCCCTTCAGTCCCTCGGACTCCACACTGCAGTGTGATTCTGCATTGGATCTTCCATTCTCCAGCTTCACATAGTCAAGAGGATCCCCTGGCTCCGCCTCTGGCCACTGAGCCGATTGATCCCCCATGGCTTGTTGACCAGTCGGCTCTACCTTGGCTCCTCCCTCCCTCACCTCCATCTGGGACCATAGTCCTAACTGCTCCACCTTGGTCAGACGTCACTCTGCCTGCGCCATGGACTTCCAGGCCTTCAGCTGTGGTTCCTCCACCCCTTTCAGCTCCGTCGGGCTCCACCTTTGTCCTCTGTCTCACCGGCTCCATCTCAGTCCTCCACCTCTGACGCTCGTTGCTGCTGCTCCGCCTTGGTCTCCAGATCCATTGGTGTCGCCTGGTCTTATCTTCTCTTCAGCTTCGCCTGGGTCTGCACCTCCATCGGCTCCATGTCTGTCTGTAGTCCCCCTGGTTAAACCTGCAAACTCTACTCCATGGGTCTTCCCTCCTTCAACTCTGCCTTGGGCCTGTGTCCTAGCTGTGGTATGGGTCCCCATCTGGCTTCTTCTGCCCTCCTCTTCTCCCTGGCTCCTCCCACCATCATCACCTCCCTGTTTTTTTCCACCGTTATTTCCAGTTTCATACTCTGCGGCAGCCCCTCGTCCTTGCATGGTAAAAGTAAAAATCTATCTGGGAAACTACTTATATGAAAAACTTGAAACATTAGCAGCAGCACTTATAATCCCCTTGGTCTGAGAAAGGTAACAGTAAGATTACTAGACCTGGAAACTTCAAAAATAGAACTGAACACAACTTAAATCATCCCTGAGGAAGGTGACAGTAAAATTAGAGGGCGTCCCTTAGAACAGTCAAATGAAGATATAGGCTACCTCTCCTGAAACAAAAACATTCCTGTCTCAATGTGTTTTGAATAAGCTCCTGACCTAGACCCCTATATTTTTGTTCAAGAAAATAAGCATATTAACATGGTCAGGAGTAAGTCGTGTGCGCAGCCTGTTTACAGTGAGGCCAGCTGCTGAGAATACACGTTCAGATGGGACAGATGTGCCCGGTATGCACAGATATCGTCGTGCCAAATTTGCCAGCCTCGGAAATCTTCCTTCATTGACTTTCCACCCTTCTGTGGGACTGGAATCAAGGAGTGGTGAGGGATCCTTCAGAAACATGTCCACTTCATTTTCTATGTTATCGTTGCTGCTGGTGGTATCGTTTTCACCCAGTAGAAGAGTCATAGCAGAAGTGTGTCTCTGAAGTGCAGCTCCCTGGACTGGCACATCATCTCCAGTGGTGGCTTCATTTGTTGAAGTGGAGCCCACATGTTTTGCCATAGCCAGTTCAAGCATTTTGGAATGAGCTGAGATCCTGCTTGCTAGAATCAGACATTCCAGGTGCTTATGCCGAGGGTCCAGCATCGTTGCTATCATTGGTGTTGTTGATGTGTGGTCTTCAGACTCAACCTGTTACAATTAAATAAAGGAGAAAGCTAGCATCAGAGTTTTTTTTTTTTTTTTAATAAGGTTTGACATGACTAGGGTACAACTGCATAAAAACGCAGTTTACACTGTGACAATGTGTCAGTGATAAGTGATAATTTATTCACCCCATGATCTGTTAATATATATACATATATATATATATATATATATATATATATATATATATATATATATATATATATATAGCTCAAATGAGATGTCAAAATAAGAGTTTAATTAATTAATGACCATAGCTTACCTTCATCCGTTTACCCAACGAAGTGCACACTTTAGATTTGAATTCCGCCACTCTGCTGCTGTCTCCATCTGCCGTCTTGAGATGCGCGTTGATCAGACTGAATGTGATGGGGTACGTGTTGGATATGGATACTTCAGTATCTGCAGACATGACAATAGTTGCACATTTAAGAGCCTCCAGTGCTGGCGCCATGTCCTCCATCAGCTGCCAGAAGTCATCTCTCAACTCCAGCGTCCTCGTATCTGTAAGCTTTGTCTCTGAGTGGTCTGATAGTACAGCACACACGGCCCATCGCTGTTCTACGAGTCTGCCAAACATTGCATGTACTGAGTTCCACCTGGTATTACAGGACTGAATGAGCTGATGAGCTGGTAGCTGCATTTGTTTTTGTTTTGCTTCTAGCGCTTTCGTTGCTGGTGTGCTGTGGTTGAAGTGTTTGACCAACCTGCCACAAGCTGCAATTATTCGGTTGACACCAGCAGCGAATCCGTCGTTGACGGCCAGATTTAAATTATGTGCAAAGTAAGGAACTGATTTCCAACTGACTCGTGCAGGGTTGTTTGCTGAGACAATGTTCCGAGCGTTGTCATGCACACAGGCTATTACACGCCCGGTGAGTCCCCATGACTCCACAGACTGGTTGAGTTTGTCAGCTAAATTATCAGCTGTGTCTCTCTGAGAGGCTCTCCGTGAGAAGGGCTGCTGACTTTACCTGCCAGTCGTTTTCAATGTAGTGGCAAGTGATTGTAATGTAGCTTTCTGTAGTCAGTGCTGTCCAACAATCCATCGTCAGAGCCACATTAGCCGTGGCTAACTGTGTTTTTAGCTCAGCCTTCTTGTTTTTGTAGCATGCTTCCAAGTGGGTAGTTATGGTCGGTCAAGAAGGGATATTATATCCTGGCTCCATGAAGTGTATTAACTCCCGAAATCCCTCACCATCAGTGGCGCTAACTGGCATCATATCTTTTTCGATCATGCCACAAATCCTTTGAGTAATGCCTTCCGCTTTCCTATGGTCACATACTTGCCTTCCCACCACAGCAGCAATTGTAGGTTGTGAAGGCGACAGACTTCCTCCCTGCAACGCGGCTGCATGCAAGTTATGAAGGTGGTATCTTAGCGGACTCGTAGAGCTGTTGTACTTAATCGTAGTACCGTAGAGTTTACACTGTGCATCTTTGTCATCATGAATTAATTTGAAATACTCCCACACTCCACTCTGTTTTGACTGCCTCATGTTTGGTTTCTTTTTTGCCACCTCAAGTTTATGTCAGGTCTCTCGCCGCCTGCGAGAATCTTGTGTCACGTTCGCAATGTTCAGTTAGCCGACAATTAATTTAATTTAATCGAGTAAATTCTTGTCGACAATTAATCGATAATCGATTAACCGTTAACATCCCCTAATAGAGGGTCTAGTCTCATTTTCTTAATCTTTCAATGTGACCCTAAAGATCAATGGGAGATAATGAAAAATAGGGATTTTAAGCATGAAAAATCGAGTAAAACATGAACAACCACATGATTCCCAGTTTGACCTGGAAAGAATCTAGGTGGTTTACAGAAAATATATATATATTTTTTTTACTTTCTCATATTGCATAACCACAGTCATTAGAGTGACTGATGTTACACTTAATAAAAAAAATTAAAAAAATATATCTGAAATGGTGTACCAAATGTAACTTATATTTGTTCTGCTGAAATAAATGATACCTCAAATTGTATGGCTTGAACAAGAGATGTGCTCTTTTACGTTTTTACCTGGTGGATGACTCAATGGACAAATCAGTATTTTTGCAGACAAGTGCCACTTCCTTTTTTTTCTTTCATCAAGTTGTAGAAATATTTTCCCCAGAACACCAACTCAAGGACTATAGGCTACCGACTGATTAGATGAACAATAGAGAAAATAATGGGGCCAAATATGAAAATCTGAGGCTTGCTTTGGTTTGTATTATGGTATTAAATTGCTTTTTAAATTAAACATAAAAGAGACACTAACTCTATTGAACTCTAAGATGGTAAGATCACTTTGACAGAAAACACCCTAATTTTATGGTAATCTACTGTGAAACCATTGTGAGAAGGATAGTTATTTTGAATTAAACCATGTGGATATTACTGGCCCCCCTTTCTAGCGGGATTACTCTGACATTGACTGATGAAATATCTTTGGACGCCAGCGCTCGAAGGGTGTCGGAAAAACAACCACTTCTCTGGAAGAGCCTTCCTCTCAACCCTTCAGGCAGCCTTACCTCCATCCACAAAAGCCCTCTGTACATTAATTAAAGTCCTGAGGCAGGCGGGATACAGTGCCTCGACCGGCGGATTAGTGGATTATGATCTGGGGAGGGTCTCTGTCGCCATGGCACCTATCCTTTAGTGACGGGCATTTCTCTGAGTCCCACTGGCACCTCACTAAAATAAGATCTACTAAAGAGGGATTGAGTATTGTATACTCATCTGCATGGGGTATAGATATAGAGAGAAAGAGGCCAGACGACAGTCAAAAACTGAATCAACAGAATATATATATATATATATATATATATATATATATATATATATATATATATATATATATATGTATATATATATATATCATTATTATTATTAAAAACACAAACCAAATTCACCCATTTTAATTTAGGTGGGATTCATAAGATTCTCTAAAGCAAGCAACCAAAAGAACTGTTGTACAGGATTTCTGTTCTGTTTTATTGAAGGTTAAGTGTGTAAGTACCACTAGTGTGACAGAATTGTATAAGTAATTGCTGCACACCTTTCCATACTTTCAACCTCACAATAAAACATATCTATTTGACAAGGTGACACACTTCATATGAATTTGTACAATATGAATCGTTTAGAAAAAAAGTAAACATAAAAGTCCACCCCTAACCCCACCCGTAAACATTACCATCACTGAGGCATAAACAAATCATATGAAAACATACAAATGAGATCATATAAATTTTTATGAATTCGTCACCAATTTACCAACATGTAAAACTTACGAATTGCAATATACTTACAAATTGCAGTGAGATTGTGTTGATGCTTTCATAAAATGTACTGAAATCGATAAACTACTGATGAAGTACTGTCTGTACATATGCAAGTATGTTGTATAAATAAGTTACCACCAGACATAATTTATCGCCAATGTTGGCATTTCCCTTTGAATCATGACATACTAACAACATCTAAAAAACCTTGATGAATCCTGAATATTTGCATTTACTTTGGATTGAGAAAATGTATGTTTTCAGTCAGGTTTCAAACACTCCCCCATCAACTATTGGTTGGAAAACAGTGTCTCTCATGCCATTGGACAAATATAGCACCACCGTGTTTCCACTTTTCAGAGGATATCAACATACAAACACAGAGGCAACAAGCTGATATCGATAGGTCTGCCTCGATTGCTCCGGTCTGCCTCGTTGTCCTGCTGCCTAGGATTTCCGTCTATAAGCTCCGTATAGCTTTCCGTTTTGAATTTCTATTTACTATCATTCCTTGTTGTTTTTATATCACTAAATATATTGTACTCATCAACCGGATATCTGATGTTATCTAATTTTGTCTGTCACATTGATCTGACTTCGCTAGCTTTAATCTAAATCACTATCGCTCGCAAAACGCGCTAGCCTTCCTCTAGCCTGTTAATCTGCCATCTGTGTTTGACATCTTTTTTTCTCTCGCGCACTAGTGCCTTTTCGAGTCCATCAAACAACTGTGGTGAGTAGGATCAGTCAACAAACACAGTGAGTCATGTATTCTATTCCTATTATTCTTATTATTGTCACTTGCACTTCATGTCATATGTATAGTATTGCCTTCACTGTCAGCGCCGAGGGCTTTACATGTGATAATTCCAGGGAGTCAGGCTGACTGAGAAGATTTCACTAGAGACACGGATCCAAACTTTAATCGAGGATAGTAAGAATGCAAGGGCTTTAGATACTGCTTTGGATGCGACTAGCTTGGTGAACTCTGTACATTGTTCAAATCCGGCTGTAGAGCCCGTGCAGCAGGGCAACTGGGTGACCGTGAGACCCTGTAGTCGCGGGACAAAAAAACGCTCTTCCGTTCCGGTAACAACATTAAACAAGTTCTCTCCACTCAGTGATGCACCCACATAGAATCCTGTTGAAAGTGCCCTAGTTATTGGTGACTCTATTACACGGAACATAGTCACCAGCCACCATAGTCACATGTTTGCCTGGAGCCAGAGCACCTGACATCAAAGCAAATTTAAAAGTGCTGGCTAATGTTAATCGTAAATTCTCTAAGATTATTATTCACGTTGGCACTAATGATGTTCGACTTCGCCAGTTGGAGATCACTAAATTTAACATTAAAGAGGTGTGTGAACTTGCAAGTACGATGTCGGGTACTGTAATTTGCTCTGGCCCTCTTCCTGTTCAAAGGAGTGATGAGATACTAAGTAGACTGTCCGCACTCAATGACTGGCTGTCTAAGTGGTGTCCGCTAAATAATATAGGGTCCATAGACAATAGGAAAGCCCCAAAAAGTTTTTGGGGCAGACCTGTCCTGTTGAAAATAGATGGTATTCATCCCCGATCAGATGCAAGTGGCGCCGTTAATCAGCGGTAGTGATCAGTGACATGCCCACATACACACACAACAACACAAGACAAGAAAGAGTCAGTGAATTCATGAACCGTGACAGTAATATGCCACATAGTCTTTGAGATCAAACATGACAATGGGGCTCAGGTTAGGAAGCAGACAGACCGACTAAACCGAGCTTCTGCTAGCTGTCTCACGTCACTGAGGTCAGATAAATCACATCACATAAAGACTCTTTCACCTAGATAGCAGCACATAGAGACTGTGTCTGTTCACGGAATTAGGAAATAGCTCCCAAACCCAAAAGGGGGAGGTATTGCTACGTTATCTAGAGTAAGTGATAAATCCTGTTTACATTTGTGCTGGCTACTGTATACAGGCCACCAGGGCACCATTCAGATTTTATCAAATAATTTGCTGATTTTCTATCAGAGTTATTACTGACTGCAAACAAACTCCTAATTGTTGGTGATTTTAATATCCATGTAGATAATGAAAAAGATGCATTGGGATTAGCATTTACAGACATTCTAAACTCTATTAGAGTTAGACAACACGTGTCAGGGCCTACTCATTGTCGTAATCATAATTTAGATCTAATATTGTTACATGGAATCAATGTTGATGCCGTTGAAATTCTGCAGCAGAGCGATGACATCTCAGATCATTATCTAGTCTCGTGTATACTTAATTTAGCCAAGGTTGCAAAGCCGACTCTGTGTTATAAATATGGTAGAACTATCGCTTCTGCCACTAAATAATGCTTTATAAATAATCTTCCTGATCAGTTTCATCACGTCAGCATCCCAGATAGCTTAGAAGAACTTGATGTTGCAAATGATTGACTCTCTCCTTTCCAACATTTTAGGCATAGTTGCTCCATTGAGCTTAAAGAAGATTTAAGGAAATAGTCAAACACCGTGGTACAACGAGCACACACCTAAAGAGAGCAGCCAGAAAAATGAAGTGTAGCTGGAAGAAAACAACATTAGAAGTTTTTCACATATTTTGTGGAGACAGACCACGATTTAGTCCAGAAAGGCCTTAAAAACTGCTAGATCTGCTTATTTTTCAACACTTTTAGAAGAAAACAAACACAACCTGGGTATTTATTCGAAACAGTGGCTAAATTAACGAAAAATAAAGCTCCAACATAGGACGTTTCCAAACAGCACAGCAGTAATGACTTTATGAATTCTTTACTTACAATATTGATAATATTAAAGAGAAAATTATAATTATGCAGCCATCTACTACAGTGTGACATCAGATAGTGCATTGTAGTCTCCCTGAGGAAAAAAATAATTCATTCATTGCTATAGGAGAGGAAGAATTGTCTAAACTTGTTAAATGATCTAAATCAACAACATGTATGTTAGACCCTATACCGACTAAACTATTGAAAGGTGCTTCCAGAGGTCATAGATCCTTTTCTTAATATCATTAATTCATCTTTGTCACTAGGATACGTACCGAAAACTTTTAAGCTGGCTATTATTAAACCTCTTATTAAAAAAAATGCAGAAAATTAGTCAATTACAGGCCGATCTCGAATCTACCTTTTATGTCAAAATTAATAGAAACGGTAGTATTCTCACAACTATGTTCCTTTTTAGAAAGAAATGGTATCCGCGAACATTTCCAGTCAGGATTTAGACCATATGTGACCCCGCCTGTGAAACCCCGGCTAAAGTCGCAGAATCTAATTATGAGTAAAAGAGCGTCAAAGTAGTCGTAGCCATAAAAAAACCTAACTGCGCATGCGCGTGCGATCTGTGTTTGTGTTTGGAGCTCCGTCGAATTGATTCATTAATCCCTGATTTTCTTCTTTACCACTCATTTATAAACAAGCACTTTCTATTTTTATATCATGTGAACTTATCCTCGACACTATTCCTTATAAAAAAACAATCGGATTGCTTTGATATCGCTACTTAGATCCAACTTTCCGAATCTCGGCTACTAGCCTTTAGCCCGCTAGCATTTCACACGTGGCCTCGCGCCTATCGACCCTCTCATTTTACACCCGTTTCACTGAAAAGATACGGGTTATATCCATCATTTCAGTCCTAAATTAGTAGTGATATTGGTAGTATCACTACTAATTTACTGTTCATCTGTTATAATGGCGAACATATCGGATGTGTGTCTAACGCTACCTCTGAGTGCAGGTGAGGACACATTCGAGCTGTTTTCGGTACTATTGGAGCTGGAGTCGGTGGAGAAGCAGATCCGTGTTCTGCTAGTGAAGCAAGCCGAGCTGCGAGATCGGCGTTCAGCGCTTGAAACATCACGCGCCGATGCTCACAAGTCAGTGGTTAGTAACTTCACTCCGGCACCGAGGCAACACCATGGACCCTGGGTGATCCCACAGCGGAAGACACGAGCCAGGACCAGAGCAAGGACTTCCCCGCCCCTCCCGGTCTTCGAGATCTCCACCCGGAACCGCTTCTCCCCTCTTCGCGAGCCGGAACGTGACGCCGCCGTGATCATCGGCACTTCCATGGTTCGTCATGTCCGTGCTAACTCAGGTAAGCGTAAGGTGCGCACTCACTGCTTTCCTGGTGCTCGTGTTCTTGATGTCGCTGCACAGATTCCCGAGATCCTGAACGGTGACGAGCACGTCGGAGCTGTGGTGCTACACGCGGGGACGAACGACATCAGGCTGCGGCAGACGGAGGTTCTGAAGAAGGACTACAGAAGCCTGATCGAGACGGTTCGCAGCACATCGCCTGAAGCAACGATCATCGTGTCTGGACCGCTTCCCACGTACCGACTAGGACAAGAAAGGTTCAGTAGATTATTTGCTCTAAATGAATGGTTAATGTCCTGGTGTAATGAACAGAAACTGCTCTTTGTAAATAATTGGAATCTGTTCTGGGAGCGACCTATGCTCTACCGCGCTGATGGCCTGCACGCCAGCAGAATCGGAGCGGCTGTTCTGTCGGACAACATCTCCAAGACGTTACACACCATATGACTAGTAAGTCAAAGTCCAAATCACAGTCTTTGCTGTCCCAACTTAATTGATATAAGTAGTGTAGAACATTATATAGAAACTGTGTCTATTCCTCGCTTAGTGAGGCCAAACAATAAATCTAGTGTAGGATCTAGCAAAAATCTTATTGTAATTAAACCAGAAAATCTAAATATCAGTGAACAAAAACAATTTCTAAAGCTAGGTCTTCTAAACATTAGATCGCTCACACCTAAGGCGGTTATTGTAAATGAAATGGTCACAGATAATAGTTTCGATGTACTTTGCCTTACTGAAACCTGGCTTAAACCAAATGATTATTTCAGTCTAAATGAGTCCAGTCCACCAGGATACTGTTATAAGCATGAGCCCCGTCTGATCGGTCGTGGCGGCGGTGTTGCAACAATCTATAGATATATTCTTAATGTTACTCAGAAAACAAGTCACAGGTTTAATTCGTTTGAAGTACTTGTGCTAAATGTTACGCTCTTAGATTTAAGAAACAAATCCATATTATCTCTAGCCTTGGCTACCCTATATAGACCTCCAGGGCCCTATGCTGACTTCCTAAAAGAGTTTGCATACTTTCTCTCAGATCTATTGGTCAATGTCGATAAAGCAATAATTGTTGGAGACTTTAATATAAACGTAGATAATACAAATGATGCGTTAGGGACTGCGTTTACAGATTTATTAAACTCCTTTGGGGTCACGCAAAACGTCAGTGGTCCCACTCATCGTCTAAATCATACACTAGATTTAATTTTATCATATGGAACCAATCCAACTGATATAAATATTATACCGCAAAGTGATGATCTCACTGATCATTACATGGTATCTTGCGTAATACGTACTGCTGGAATTTGTCAAGTTGCGCCACGTTATCGACCAGGCAGAACAATCCTTCCAACCACTATAGATAGATTCTCAAATAGCTTACCTGATCTATCTCAGCTGCGCAGTGCACCCAAACAAACAGATGAACTAGAGGAAATGACTAGCAGTTTGAGCACCATGTTCTCTAGTACACTAGATATTGTTGCACCAATTAGATTAAAAAAGGTTAGAGAGAAAACTAAAGCATCATGGTACAACAGTGCTACGCATGCAATCAAGAGAGAAACTCGTAACTTAGAGCGTAAATGGAAACAAACTAATTTAGAGGTCTTTAGAATCGCGTGGAAAGACAGTATGTCACGTTATAAAAAGGCTCTAAAAGCAGCCAGGGCTGAGCATCTCCGCAAACTAATAGAAAATAACCAAAATAATCCAAGGTTTTTATTCAACACCGTGGCTAGACTAACAAATAAACAAACATCACCAGAGCAAAATATTCCGTTACAATATAGTAGTAATGATTTTATGAATTACTTCAATGAGAAAATAGAAAGCATCCGAAACACAATTGTAAATATACATTCCTCTATGATGTCTTATGATTCAGCCTCAATTATGGCCCCTCTAGAACAACTACACCGCTTTACAACTATAGGACAGGAAGAGCTAAATAAACTTATCATTGCATCTAAACCAACAACATGTTTATTAGATCCAATACCCACTAAACTACTGAAAGAAGTGTTACCTGTAGTGGAAGAGCCTCTTCTTAATATTATTAACTCGTCTTTATCTTTAGGTCATGTTCCAAAAATATTCAAGCTGGCAGTAATACAACCTCTCATTAAGAAACCGCAATTAGATCCAAATAACTTAGCAAATTACAGACCCATCTCAAATCTTCCATTTATGTCTAAAATACTAGAAAAAGTTGTGTCCGCTCAATTGTGCTCTTTCTTGCAAGAAAATGATATCTATGAAAAATTCCAGTCAGGATTCAGACCGCATCATAGCACAGAAACTGCGCTAGTTAAAATAACAAATGATTTACTTTTAGCTTCTGACCAAGGCTGTATCTCAATACTAGTTCTACTCGATCTTAGCGCTGCGTTCGACACTATCGATCATAAAATACTCTTGGATCGACTACAAAACTACACTGGTGTTCAGGGACAGGCATTAAGCTGGTTTAGATCGTACTTATCAGACCGTTACCATTTTGTCTGTTTAAATGGGGAAAAATCAAAGATAACGTCAGTAGACTATGGAGTGCCGCAAGGATCGGTGTTAGGCCCTCTGCTATTCTCAATATACATGCTGCCACTTGGTAATATTATAAGAAAACATGGATTTAATTTCCACTGTTATGCTGATGACACTCAATTATATATCTCATCACGACCAGATGAAAACACTAACTTATCTAAATTGACAGAGTGTCTAAATGATATAAAATGCTGGATGACGTGTAATTTCCAGCTATTAAATTCAGATAAAACGGAGGTACTACTTATTGGTCCAAAAAACTACCCACAAAATCCCTTACAATACAACTTTAATTTAGAAGGATGTCCTGTTACTTTATCCACTACAGTAAAAGACCTGGGTGTTATACTAGACCGCAACTTGACTTTCGAAAATCATATTTCATATATTACAAGAACAGCCTTTTTCCACCTTAGAAACATTGCTAAGCTACGTAACATGCTATCTGTTTCTGATGCAGAAAAGCTATTCATGCATTCATGACATCGAGAATAGATTACTGTAATGCTTTATTAGCTGGTTGTCCTGCATCCTCAATAAACAAGCTACAGTTAGTGCAAAATGTAGCCGCTAGAGTTCTTACTAGATCAAGAAAATATGATCATATAACACCTATTTTATCATCTCTACACTGGTTACCTATTAAGTTACGTATCAATTACAAAGTATTCCTACTGACCTATAAAGCCCTAAATGGTTTAGCTCCTGTGTATTTAACAGACCTTCTATCGCCATACAATCCATCGCGCTCTTTAAGATCGCTAAATTCGAGGCTTCTGGTCATTCCTAGGATATCTAAGTCCACTAAAGGAGGGAGGGCGTTCTCGCATTTAGCTCCTAAACTCTGGAATAGCCTTCCTGATATTGTCCTAGACTCAGACTCGCTGTCCCAGTTTAAAACTAGATTAAAGACGCATCTCTTTAACCAAGCATTCACTTAATGCTTACCCTTTAATACTACTGCTGAATCAGTTCGAATGCATTAACATTATGAACATCAGCTATGCTAATTATTTCCCATCTGCCTTTCTGCTGTTATCTCGGGACGCTAGTCCCGAGGTAAATAGCGTTCGTCAGCTCCAGTTTGTATCCAGCTTCTCACGGAGACTTTAGATGCCCCAACGCCTGTGAAGAGACGACTCGACGCCTGTGAAGAGACGACTCAAAGCCGGCGATATGTTATGCCATAAATTAATACATGATTAACTAACTGTATTTTTCTATGTACATTTCCGAAATGCACTTTCTGTAAAGCTGCTTTGAGACAATGTGTATTGTGAAAAGCGCTATACAAATAAATTTGAATTGAATTGAATTGAATAAAAATGACAAAAATAGGTCATGTGTGTTTATTGCTGTAAATGATAGATTATACCAAGGGTTTTCAGATGCAATACTCAAATTTTCATTTATAACATGATAAATACTAAAATTAATGATTTTATTGACACTACGTTATACTTTTGCGCAAAAAAAAAATACCGGACGTGGGCTTCCTAAACATTTCAATCGTCTCTGGGTTTATTTTTCGGCGCAACAACACCTGCTGATTCTTATATCATTCAGTCCAGGATCTTCTTTTCTACTTATTTTCTATTAGAAAGAGTAAACAGACCTTAATATCAATCCGCACGAGCGGCAATCAGGTCAACACAATGAAAAAAAAAATTCGACTTAAGCCGGGTTCAGATGTCGGAGGTGATTGTTTTGTGTTATCGCCCAACATTTAAGAACAGCTTATTTGTTTTGTAGCTCAGTATTCTGCCAATAATATTAATCTTATTATTAGGACATTTTAGGCCTGCTGAGTGTCAATAATATAATTAGTTTGCTGGATGGTAAATTACTGCGTTGTTTTGACATCTGACGGCAGCACCGGTGCATGAGCAGGAACGTAAAATAGCTGATTGCTAACAGCTTGTTAGATATTTATCTCGGTGGAATTGCCCCAAATTATGATTTAACCGGTTTTATAGTGGATTATTTTCTGGAGGATGATGGTGATGATGAACAGGACACATTCTTTGACGAAACTGACGAGGAATTTGATGGTAAGTTTTTGTCATTATTTTTTTTTTTCATGCTTAATATGTAACATAGGCCTACTGTCAGTGTTCAGCCAATGTAATGCTAACACAGAATTCATCCTGTAATGCAAAAATAGTGGATTTAAATGTTTATTACATTTGTTGATTGGGATTGAGTCAGTTTAAATTAATTACGTTTATGACCTGATGTTTATTTGTTTGATTACACTCTGAATTGAAGCCATGGCCATATCCATACCTGTTTCTTGTCCCTATGCCCTCCCCTCAATTAATCAGATCCAGTCTGATATTTTCATATAAAATGCTTCATTATGCATTTTAAATGTGGATTTAAAATGTATAACCCCCCTCCCCCTGCATGTTTAGGTCTCCATTTAGGTCTCTTGCTTTGAATTGAAACAATTCTCCTTGTTTTTTCAGGCATTGACCAACATGATGATGAAGACGAGCCAGTTTTGGTGATTGAACTCCAAGCTATTAGTCTGATATTATATTTTCACTGATATTTCATTTAACTAATAAAGTTAAACAAATCATTCAACTGAATTGACATGGTAATTTTTGCTACAATCAATCAAGCTCTTCTGGTACCCCCATTCGTTTTAAATGTTTTTATGCTTTTAGCTTTTTGGACATGCGCATCATAATAAATAGGCCTGTTTTACAAAACTTTAAGAATTTTCCCATAAATGTGTCATATATCACTAAAAAGGGGAGAATCTCAGGTTTAATGTGGTATATGGCACATATGGAGGATAATTATGGATCAAATGTGTTGCAGTTTTAAAAATAAGCTTTTTTTAAAATTGGAATTTCTCAAAAACATGATTTTCTAAACCCGAAATTCAGCAAATCTTTGACATAGCCTTACTCAGTCAATATTAAAGATATCAAGGTTATATTTTCACAGAATGTTCTTTACATTATGTAGGATGATTTTATGTAGAAAACAGTGAATCACAAAAAAAATGACTTTAGCTGGGTTTTCACAGGCAGGGTCACATATCATAGTACTGAGACTGCTCTCATTAGAGTTACAAATGATTTGCTCTTATCATCCGATCGTGGTTGTATCTCTCTATTAGTGTTACTGGATCTTAGTGCTGCATTTGATACCATCGACCAAAACATTCTTTTTAATAGACTCGAAAAATTATGTTGGCATTAGTGGAATTGCACTAGCATTATTCAAATCATACTTATTTGACCGTTATCAGCTTGTAGCAGTAAATGAGATGTTATATCGATCAAATGTTCAGTATGGAGTACCAAAAGGCTCAGTACTAAGACCGTTGCTGTTCACCCTGTACATGCTACCCTTGGGATATATCATTAGGAAGCATAGCATTAGTTTTCACTGTTATGCTGATGATACTCAGCTCTATATTTCTTCGCGCCCCGACGAAACGCACCAATTCACAAGATTAACCGAATGCATAGCTGATCTAAAAATTTGGAAAACGTCTCGGTTACGTATGTAACCCTCGTTCCCTGAGTAGGGAACGGAGACGTTACGTCGGATGACGACGAATGGGGTTTCGCTTAGAACACCTATCGACTTCGAGTATTACAAAACGAGCCAATGGCAAGGAAATGCCATGGGTCTGCGGAATTTGCATGGCGTAACTCCGCCCCACCTCGTGGGTATAAAAGGAGGACGCCGGCAACAGGCAGATATGTTTCTTCGCTGAGGAGCCAAGACTGAGCTCAGGCGATCCTCGCGGTACAGCGGAAAGTGGCAGGCAGACGTAACGTCTCCGTTCCCTACTCAGGGAACGAGGGTTACACACGTAACCGAGACGTTCCCTTTCGTTGTCACTCCGAGTTACGTCGGATGACGACGAATGGGGTTACCAGTCTAATCACGCCACCTTCTCAGCTGCCTTCCAGTGCCCTGCGTAAATCTGAGATCCCTGTCGTGAGACTGGCACGGACGAAGGACTCCTATTTAGCACAGGAATACCAAGGTACACTGGGAAGCATATCCCAAGTTCAGGGGAAATATGCAATTACTGCCAACCCAGAGGGGGGGACTTAGAGAATACACATGTGACCCGAAGGAGACATGGAGAGCACTGGGGTGTCCAGCCGCAGGTGGAATATTTCAACCCCAGGGGTGGCAAGGTGGCTTGCCAAGGGAAAGACACACGCTCAGAGAGGCTTACAGTGGAAATACACATGTGGGGGTCGCTCAGAGGAGGGACCATGCACACGGGAGGCACCTAGCCGACGCACAGGCAATAGACACTGGCGCCAACGTCAGGAGTGCTGGAGGAACTCAGGGCTTTTCGGGGAAGCTCACCTGAAGAGAATATCGCACGTATCCAGTCCGTGGAGTGGAATGGCGAGCAAGCGAAGACACCTGAGCGGGTCCAGTACTAGCTGGTTGAAGCGAGTACATGAGAGGACACTGGCTCCACTCGGAGATTGTAGAATCTGGCGAATGTGTTAGGTGTCGCCCAGCCTGCAGCTCTGCAGATGTCTGTTAGCGAGGCGCCATGCGCTAGAGCCCAAGAGGATGCCACACTCCGGGTGGAGTGGGCGGTCACACCAAGGGGGCACGGTCGACCTTGCTGCTGGTATGCCAAGGCAATGGCGTCCACTATCCAGTGAGACAACCTTTGCTTGGAGAGAGCCTTTCCCTTCAGCTTCCCACCATAACAGACAAAGAGCTGGTCTGAGGTCCTGAAACACTGCGTCCTGTCTACATAGGCGCGGAGGGCGCGTACTGGACAGAGCAGTGCCAAGGCTGGGTCTGCCTCCTCCGGGGGCAGCGCTTGCAGGTTCACCACCTGGTCCCGGAAGGGAGTGGTAGGAACCTTGGGCACATATCCAGGCCGGGGTCTCAGGATCACGTGAGAGTAAGCCGGCCCAAATTCCAGGCACGCTTCGTCAACGGAGAATGCATGCAAGTCCCCCACCCTCTTGATGGAGGCCAATGCAACCAGGAGCGCTGTCTTCATAGACAGGAACTTAAGCTCCACTGATTGCAAAGGCTCAAAGGGAGCACTCCGCAGGGCAGTTAGAACCACTGAGAGGTCCCAAGAGGGAACGAGAGGAGGACGAGGAGGATTCAGTCTCCTCGCTCCTCTCAGGAACCTGATGATCAGGTCGTGCCTTCCAACAGACTTACCTTCGACTGGGTCATGGTGTGCGGCAATAGCGGCAACATAGACTTTCAGGGTGGAGGGAGACAGCCTTCGCTCCAGCCTATCTTGAAGGAAGGAAAGCACGACACTAATCGAACATCTCCGGGGGTCTTCTTGAAGAGAAGAGCACCAGTTGACGAAGAGGTTCCACTTCAACGCGTAGACGTGTCTCGTGGACGACGCTCTAGCGGAAGTGATGGTAGCCGCCACCGTAGGTGGAAGGGTACTCAAACCTGCTTCGTCCCGTCCAGGAGCCACACGTGGAGGTTCCAAAGATGGGACGAGGGTGCCATAGGGTGCCCCGTCCCTGAGAAAGGAGGTCCTTCCTCAGGGGAATCGGCCAGGGAGGTGCTGTCGCGAGGAGTACTAGTTCGGAGAACCAGGTCCGGGCGGGCCAGTATAGCGCGACCAGAATGACCTGCTCCTCGTCCTCCCTGACCTTGCGCAGGGTCTGCGCAAGAAGGCTCACTGGGGGAAACGCATATTTGCGGCCCCGCGGCCAGCTGTGCGCCAGTGCATCCGTGCCGAGCGTGCCCTCGGTCAGGGAATAGTACAGGGCGCAATGGGTCGAGTCGTGAGAGGCAAACAGATCTATCTGTGCGTCCCCGAACTGGTCCCAAATCAGCTGAACCGACTGGGGATGGAGTCGCCAATCTCCCGGGAGGGGCTGAAGCCGTGAGAGCTCGTCGGCTGCACAGTTCAGGGCTCCGGGGATGTAAATGGCATGAAGCGACCTCAGATGCTTCTGACTCCATATGAGGAGGTGGCGGGCGAGTTGCGACATACGGCGGGAGCGTAGACCACCTTGATGGTTGATGTACGCTACAGTGGCGGTATTGTCTGAACGGACTAGTACGTGTTGGTTCTTGAGCACGGCCCGGAAGCGGCGCAGAGCAAGACGTACGGCCAGCAACTCGAGGCAATTGATGTGCCAGAGGCGGCGGGGTCCTGTCCAGGAACCCGCGGCAGCACGTCCATTGCACATGGCACCCCAGCCCGTGGAGGAGGCATCTGTCGTTACAACAACATGCCGCGAAGCTCGTTCCAGGGGCACTCCGGCCCGTAGAAAACTGAGGTCCGACCACGGGGTGAAGGTCTGACGGCAGGACGGAGTAACAGTTACTCGGAAGGTGCCGTGTTGCCATGCCCACCTCGGGACTCGGTCGCGAAGCCAAAGCTAAAGCGGTCTCATATGAAGCAATCCGAGCGGTGTTGCCACGGCTGCAGATGCCATATGCCCCAGGAGCCTCTGAAAGAGTTTCAGTGGAACCGCACTCCTGCCCTCGAACTGTCTCAGGCAAGTCAGCAGTGACTGCGCGCGCTCGCTCGTAAGCTGCGCGGACATGGCGACCGAGTCGATGTCCATACCGAGAAAAGAGATCCTCTGCACGGGGCAAAGTTTGCTCTTTTCCCAGTTGACCCGAAGGCCCAGACGAGCTAGGTGCCGGAGCACTAGGTCCCTGTGTTCGCATACCTGGTCTCGAGAGTGAGCTAGGATCAGCCAGTCGTCGATGTAGTTCAGGATACGAACCCCGTGTTCCCGAAGGGGAACAAGGGCTGCCTCGACGACCTTCGTGAAGACGCGAGGAGACAGGGCTAGCCCGAAAGGGAGAACCGCGTACTGGTATGCCTGCCCCTCGAAGGCAAACCGAAGGACGGTCTGTGTCGAGGGAGAATGGAGACATGAAAGTAGGCGTCCTTCAGGTCGATTGCTGCAAACCAATCCTGGGGCCGCACACATCCGAGAATGTGTTTGGCAGCGCCTTGTTCCAGACCGTAACCCTCAGGTCACCCTGGCAACCCGCCGAAGATCGGGGGGTGGATGAGGGGACTCTCACTCTTGCGAGTTCACCGAGTCTCGACCTATTTATGACGCGATGATCACGTTCCCTTGCGAGAACATGAGTCACCCACGAGCGCTGTTCAAGCATGATCAAACACACTAGACAGCGCTCGTGCCCATCAGAGTCCGATACCAGTCCGCTGCAACCAGAAATGCACGGGCGAGCCGTCTTTAAAAAGACGTGCCGCGTGCGAGCTCTTTTATGAGAGGAGAGAAAAAACTCCGCGATGTTGAAGCGCACAGGGAGACACACACACACTGGCAGATTACTGCACAGATCAGCAGGCACTGTGAGCTCGCTGCAGATCGCCGTCACACCAACACCGGAGAGAGAAGCTCGTCTCATAGAGCGAAGTCAGAGATGACTGTGGAGTGAAGAAATGCTCTTGGCTCTGAAGCGAAAACATATCTGCCTGTTGCCGGCGTCCTCCTTTTATACCCACGAGGTGGGGCGGAGTTACGCCATGCAAATTCCGCAGACCCATGGCATTTCCTTGCCATTGGCTCGTTTTGTAATACTCGAAGTCGATAGGTGTTCTAAGCGAAACCCCATTCGTCGTCATCCGACGTAACTCGGAGTGACAACGAAAGGGAACTAGTAATTTCCTACTACTTAATTCTGAAAAAAACAGAGTATCTAATTATTGGGCAAAAAACCTCGTCACCTATTAACCCAGAATACTGTCTAACAATTGATGGCTGCTCTGTCAAGTCCTCGTCATCGGTTAGGAACCTGGGTGTGCTCTTTGATGCCAATCTTTCATTTGAAAGCCACTTTCAAGCATCTGTAAAACCGCATTCTTCCATCTTAAATATATATCTAAATTACGACATGCTTTCAATGAAAAATGCAGAACAGTTAGTTAATGAGTTCATAACCTCAAGGCTAGATTATTGTAATGCTCTACTGGGTGGTTGCCCTGCACGCCAAAGAAACAAAGTCCAGTTGGTCCAAAACGCAGTAGCTAGAGTTCTCACTAGAACCAGAAAGCATGACCGTATTAGCCCCGTTCTGTCAGCACTGCATTGGCTCCCTATTAAACATTGTATACATTTTAAAATATTGCTGACTACTTATAAAGCACTAAATGGTTTAGCTCCCTTGTACTTGAGCAAGCTCTTAACACATTATAGTCCTTCACATCTACTGCGATCTCAAAATTCTGGCCAGTTGATAATATAGAATATCATAATCAACTGCAGGCGGTAGATCCTTCTCCTACTTAGCACCTAAACTTTGTAACAGGCTTCCTAACATTGTCCGGGAAGCAGACACACTCTGTCAACACATCGCTTTTACCTGGCATTCTCATAGAACACTATACATTTCTATTATTCAAATCAGTTAAATGATTATTAGGCTGCATAGATTAGGTCAGCCGGAACCGGGAATACTTTCTAAGAACACATCATAAGAAGAATGGCTTCTACACCAATGTTAGTCTTTCAGTTTATTCCAAGGTTTACTGAAGTCAGCCGGATCTGGGCCGAATGCAGATCAGATGGTGGACCTGCGCCTGGACCCATCCACAATGCATCCCCGAAGTGCCAGCCTCATCAGCCCTGTGAAGGCCTCATCGACACTGATCCTCAACAAACTCGTCTCCATACCGGCGTGATGACTCCGACTTCCAACCAGATGGAACTGGTTGATTTCCATTACACAAGAGTAGATGTTAAAACTTCGTGCTGATTTGTACTCGGCTTTCGCCAAGATAAGCACCAACTAAGACATAGCTTTACAGTAACCTATGCTTCTCCATCCATTTACGCTTCTTTCCATATGGTGATGTAAATCTCCTTCTGTCTAGTGTTAACACGCGTCAGCACACACAACGGCTGCAACCACAGTGTGGTCCCCCCATGACAACCGTCTGGATTGAGCTGAGTAGGGGACATCTCTAGGGTCTTCAAGTCGGCACCTTCCGTCCTCAGTGTTTCGTCGACTAGCCCACGACACCTCAAGAGGGCTTGACAGTGACTCTGGCGTCCCAGAGTCACCCCCCTCCGTCCTCACTCAACTCAGCCCAGCTTACTGACCTCTACATCCCTGCTGCTGAGACCTAACCACAATCTCACAATCTCTCCGCAACCTAACCATACGCGCCAACCCGTTTGACTAAGGCTGTCGAGCCCCACTGGTGCGTTAATATGCAGTTTCAGTAGCAACGGTTCCATATGGCATACCACCTACCGCAAAACAGAATATCTGCCCAACCACCCGTCATTCACGCAATATACACAGGAACGTATTGACTGTAAATACTATACAACCTATACAAATAAACCAACGGACTCTTCAAGTTTTCAAGAATTCTACGAAACTGTAGCATGGTGGCCTGTACACAGCCAGCTAGAATCTTTCCATCTCAACAACAAACAGTTGCTGCTCCTTTCTGCTGCTTCAGATAAGTTCTTTACTGTGCGACGCAACTCTTGGCCACTGAATCCGACGTCTCTGAGGAACCGGGTTGTAGAGTGTGCCACAAAACCTCGACAACCCACTTATAAATATTATAAATAAATATTCTGAATGTTCTGATCCAATCTGACTTAAGACCTGCAATGCTGCCTGAATCATAATAATACACTGTTCGTTCGTTGGCCAGAGGAGAACTGGCCCCCTGACTGAGCCTGATTCTGTCACCTGATGGAGTTTTGGTTCCTTTCCACTGTTGCCTTGGCTTTTGGCTTGCTTAGTTGGGAACATTTAATATTTAACAATATTATTGATCTGCCTTACTGAAGGTGGAACATGGCGCAATTTTCTTCTAGAAACAAACTTTGTTGTATTACTTTCATGTTATCACTGTGAAGCTGGTTTGATACAATCTGTATTCTAAAAAGCACTATATAAATAAAGGTGACTTAACTTGAGTTGACTACAAACGTTACTCTTAACATTTAAAAATTGACAAGTTACCTTTAATTCACAACAGTGCTCTGTGCAATAGGACTGGATCCATTTCACAAGAAACCTGATGCCATTAATTTAAAGCGGTACCAATCTGGACTGTGTGTTCCAAAATATAAATTTCTCACCCAATTACAAAGACAACTTTATGGCTAGAAAAACCTTTAATTATTTTAACAAGAGTAAAACATTTTCTATCATCCGGAATCGCCAGCTGATCTAAAATTAGCATTGCCACTGTAAGCAGAAATGACTGGAATAATAGAAGCTCCACAGGAGAGGCCAACTCTAATAAAGAGGGATGTGTCAAACTCCAGCAACTACACTCTGTGTGGTCCACATACACTCTGGCGATACACATGCACTCAAGCTTTTACACAAAAACACATAAAACATTTATTATTTCATGGGATTATGGTGTGGACGCTCAGGTGTCCCACTGAGATAAGTGAAACAGAAATAGCTTGTGAGCATTCATTAGTTTGGGGATCCCTGCATAACATTTACTACAGATGTTCCCTAACTGCCTAAAATCAGCCTACAAGGAACAAAACTCAGTGGCTGCTTTTGACCTCAATTTCCACAGGAGATGCAGTGACTCTCAAATGTAAGAAATTGATATATTGATGAATGTAAATGACTCGCTCAATTAGTACAATTAAGATTGTAATTAATTAAAATCCAATCACTCTTTCAGATTCATAAACTACTCTATTGTCATTAACCAAAACTAAAAGTAAGGTATAGAAAAGATGGATAGTTTTAAAAGTAAATTTCAGAGTGCAAGCTGAAGATTTTTGTCTGTTAATGCTGTAAACACTAATTTGAGTTTAAAAAAAATTCAGGTTTGACCTCTTTAATAATGAAGTGACATTGGTTTTACTTTTAACCTGTCAGATCTTAATGGTTAATGACGGTGCTTTGCTGTTATTAGTCAGTGATGTTGAATGAATGTCTAGGAGATCGGCTAGATACAATTTGGAAACAAGGACACACAATAAAATTCTTATAAAAATCAGAAAAACTGATGTCAAGCATTTGTATGATGCAAAGAACTACTGCCTAGTTTTTCGAAATCAGTCACTTATGAGGTTAATAATATTAATATTAACAGAATAATAGAATAATATTGATCTGCCTGCATTGACACTATTATACAAGAATTGAAATGAGCTGGATGATGACATCACGGTTTACTCCAGAGCGGCTATATATATATATATATATATATATATATATATATATATATATATATACATATATAAATTAACTAAATTGATCACTTTTTTTAAACAAAAATGAAACATCACTGAACTTACTTAAGGCGAGACACGGCAGGCAAAAACATAGTTTTTTTTTCTTTTTTTTCACCGGTCAATTTTGAGATTTTGGGCTATTTGTCTTCAACAACATGTCTTTAAGACTTGTGCTAAAAAAAGTTGCCCCCCCAGTAAATGACTGTTGTGTATGTGACATGGTGTCAGAACAGAAGTAAGTCTATCGTTACTTAATACACAAGGAGTAGAACATTGTACGGTGGCCGAATATTTTCCAATGGAGGTTCTACACTATAAGCCACCTGAGCCGTTTGATTTTGACTGTCCTAATGTGAGCGCCGCGTGGAAGAAATGGCAGCAACGTTTCGCCCTGTTCCTCACAGCATCGGGAAACAGTGGCGCATCTTCAGAGAAAAAGGTTGCTATTTTGCTCACGATACTGGGAGAGAGAGGATATGATATATATAGTAACTTTAGGTGGGCACCGGCTGAAGGTGATAGAGAAGCGGAAAATCGTAATGACTTTGATACTGTGCTCAGAAAATTCTAGCAGTATTCCAACACGAGGACTCGAGTAATGGCTCTGCGTGCAGAGTTTTGGCATACCAGAGACCTGAAGGCCAGGGTTTAGAAGAATTCGTAAATGATCTCAGAACGATGGCAAGTAACTGTCAGTTTACTGATTTAGAGACAACGCTACGAGACAAATATTTTTTTTCCATAAAAGATCCGGCAATGAAAATGAAAGTAATGGGTGATGATGGCAATGCATCCCTTGAAGTAGTGACACAGCGAATGCGCACGTTTGAGAGCGCTAAACGGGAACTTAATATGATACAAGGCAAGTCGCCGCAAACCTCTGACAAGTCAGTTCACACTCTAAACACTTACACGCGAGGCAGAGACCGTTGGCGTTATCGAGGACGAGGGAAACAGTGCGTGCAGTCAGCACAAGCTAGTAACCACCTGCGGAGTGGAGCTACCGCTAAAGCAACACAGCACTTGTCCAACACATGCAGCAAATGTGGTACAACGCATCAACCTTGCAACTGCCCTGCGTATGGTAAGGAGTGTCGTCGCTGTAAGAAATTAAACCACTTTGCTGATCTATGTCAAGCCAGAATGCCTAGCTGTCGTAGCACAGGTCGTGGTCGTGGAGCATCAACTGTACACTCAGTGGAATCTGATTACGAACATTTCTTTATAGACTCAATGACACATGATCTCAGTGATCCCTGCTGGTATGAAGAGGTAATTGTTAATGAGGACAAGATTAAAATGAAACTAGATACAGGAGCTGATAAAAACTGTATGCCACTGTCACAGTTCAGACAGCAAACAAGATACACCAGCATCCCTGTTTACAAGTCTTCAGCTAGACTGTCAGGATATGGAAAGCACAGCATAGAGCACATAGGAAAAGTTAATCTGAAATGCTCAACGCGCAAGGGTGCTCAAGCAAGCTATGACTTTTTCCTCACAACTGAAAATGGACCAACGATCTTAGGTCGTCAAGCATGTTCTGGTCTTCGACTCATTCAAAGAGTAGACAACATTGAAAAATCACTAACTCAAGAAGATCTGATTGAACAGTACCCGGGTGTGTTTAGTGGTCTTGGAAAATTCACAGAACCATATGACATTAAGTTGAAGCCCAATGTGTCACCTGTAATTCCCCCGCCGCTTAGAGTGCCTTTGAGTCTTCATAATCGTCTTAAAGAAAAGCTTGATGATATGGAAGCAGTCGGCGTCATCCGTAAAACATCAAAACACACAGACTGGGTCAAGGGTGTTGTGGTAGTGGAGAAAAAAGATGGCTCACTTTGTTTATGCCTAGACCCTAAAGATCTGAATCGCGCCATTAGAAGGGAACACTTCATGATCCCAACCAGCTCTGATGTGATCAGCCAGATGTAAGGGCAAATAATGTTCACGGTGCCTGATCAGTTCATAATGGGAAGTTCCACTCACTGAAGCCAGTGCAGACCTGTGCACATTCAATACTCCTTTTGGGCGATATTCTTTCCAGTGAATGCCATTTGGAATATCAAGCGCCAGCGAAGTCCTACAGCGAAGAAACCAGATGGTTTTTGGGGACACACAGCCGGATAACCAGACTTTTCAACCGTCTTTTAAGCGATTTGGATGCAAAATTAAGGATCATTTTTGGCTTCAATATCTCGAGAAAAGATTACTTTACCCGTAGCGTAAGCAACTTACGCAATACGAGAGAACCTCTCGTAAGAGAACTGAAATGTGTTGTGCAATGTAATTGTTTTGTATATATAGTGTATAAAGTATAGTATATATGTGATGTATGTATATAATGTCAGCTTGTCACGTGACGATTCTGAACGAAACACATTGTCAGAAATTGGGATCAGCCAATGAGATTGCGCATTTCGAGTTAAATTGCCCATTTTACTTTCATGATTGGTTGCTGATAAACAGGAAATTACCATATTTGGATCTGACAGTGTTGCAAAGGAGAGAGAGAGCTTTCTAAAGGTATATGTGATGACAGTGTCATGATTCTGCCATCATGTCTTTTGATTTCTCTGGTCTTGTGGCAGAATCATGACAGACCCATGTTTTGTGTACAAGCACATGGCCTTTTGCTTGGGCCATGTGCTTGTGTTGTCTCGTTACGTAACCCCGCCCCCTTGTTATCCTCGTCTTGTCATTATTGTCTAGTCAGTTTCACCTGTCCTCGTCATTAGTGTTCCTATTTTATCCCCTTGTGTTTGCTGTCCTGTGTCCGTTCATTGTGTCAAACAATCTGTGTATCATTCTCCAGGCAAGTGTACCTCTCCTAGCGCCACCGTTTTGGCAGGTGAGAGATGAAGTATACATTGAACATGGACTTGTTTTTGTAGGAGACAGAGTAGTAATCCCAGAGTCTATGCGACAGGAGATTATTCCCGCCCTACATGACACTCATATAGGCATTGAGAAGTGCAAAACCAGGGCCAGAGCTATCATGTATTGGCCTGGGATGTCTAGGGACATTCAAGAAGCAATTGCTCGTTGCAGTGTGTGTGCAAAATTTCACAGAGGCAACACCCAGGAGCCAATGTTGCCACATGAAGTGCCAGACCGTCGATGGGCTAAGCTGGGTTCTGACATATTTACTTATAATGGAACAGATCACCTACTCGTCGTTGATTATTTCTCTAAGTACACTGAAGTGGTGAGTCTGAGAACCAAGACAGCACAAGAGATCATCAACAAGCTGAAGTATCTTTTTGCCAGGCATGGAGTGCCGGACATGCTGGTGAGTGACAATATGCCATAAGCCAGTCATGCTTTTTCGCCAGTTTGCCGAAGATTGGAACTGCCGAATCTGCCGAAGAGTGAGAGGTTTGTGCAAACAATAAAACAGCTAATGAGAAAAGCAGCAGAGGATGGCAAGGACATCTACAAGTGCCTGCTTGATCTCCGAGACAGTCCTATTAGCGGACTCCAAGTCACTCCAGCTCAATTGCATATGGGTCGCCGTCTCAAGTCAATCTTGCCTGTAACCTCACGTAAACTGATGCCTCAAGCCACGGTGCAAGGTAGAGATGAGTTGGTGGCTCGACAACAACAGATGGCACACTACTATAACCGGGGAAAGAGAGAACTGCCTTCCCTGCAACCTGGTGAAAGCTGCCGCATCAGACAAGGAACCGAGTGTGGAACCGAGCAGTTGTGGTACAACCTCATACCACCCCTCGATCATACACTGTCATGACAGAAAATGGAACCACCTACCGACGCAAACAGAATTCACCTGTCCGCTGATCCTGACAAATCAGCACTTCAAATGACACCGGACATTGCTGACCCAGCATTGAGTGGACACATTGAGTGTCCCCTACCAATAGTGGGTTCCCCAAGGCATCCTCACAGCTGCCAGTGTCAGTCTGTGAGCGCCCAGCCAGGGCAAGATGTTTGCCAAAGAGATTTGACTATGTTATGCACAAGAAAAGCTTAAATATTGTACATGTGTTAGTAGCTATATGTTCAAGTCTTAGCACTGGGATTAATATTCAAGTTAGTGACTTTAGACCAGTTAAGCTACATTTATACCTAACTGTTGACTTAAAAGACATTATGTCTTCACGCAAGATCTGAGGTTAGGATTGTGCTAAGAGAAATTTTGGTTCATTATGTTTATTGAACAGGTTAGATGAATAATATGCACTATACTTTACTACTTTAAGTACAGCAAGTGTGTAATTGCGAATAAGCATATGCAATTTAATAATATCGTCAAATAAGACTTGCGGTGGAATATGTTGAAAACTTTATAAGTTGAGGGTTTGTGTTTAAAAGGGGAGATGTCATCTGTTGATCTAAACAATAACGTTGTCATGCATACTTGACCTGTAGTGCTGAATCGGAAATAAAGTGAATGAGTTGACCCCCAGTAAATGATTGTTATGTATGTGACAGATTTTGCCTAAATACATCAAAAGTTGGCGTTCTAAATCATCACGCTGCTCCACGATAGCTGTTTGCACCCTGTCTGTTATGTGGATGCAGGAGGTGAACCCAAATGCAGACAGACTGCGATGAACACAAGGTTTATTGGTAACAAACGACACGACCTTCCACAAAGTACTCACAGGTAAGATAAGCATGGAGAATGATACACACATTGTTTGACACAATGAACCGACACAGGACAGCAAACACAAGGGGATAAAATAGGAACAGAAATGACGAGGACAGGTGAAACTGACTAGACAATAATGACAAGACGAGGATAACAAGTGGGCGGGGTTATGTAACGAGACAACACAAGCACATGGCCCAAGCAAAAGGCCATGTGCTTGTACACAAAGTGTCATGATTCTGCCACAAGACCAGAGAAATCAAAAGACATGATGGCAGAATCATGACACTGTCATCACATATACCTTTAGAAAGCTCTCTCTCTCCTTTGCAACACTGTCAGATCCAAATATGGTAATTTCCTTTTTATCAGCAACCAATCATGAAAGTAAAATGGGCAATTTAACTCGAAATGCGCAATCTCATTGGCTGATCCCAATTTCTGACAATGTGATTCGTTCAGAATTGTCACGTGACACGCTGACATTATATACATACATCACATTTATACTATACTTTACACACTATATATACAAAACAATTACATTACACAACACATTTCAGTTCTCTTACGAGAGGTTCTCTCGTATTGCGTAAGTTGCTTACGCTACGGGTAAAGTAATCTTTTCTCGAGATATTGAAGCCAAAAATTATCCTTAATTTTGCATTCAAATCGCTTAAAAGACGGTTGAGTCCCGCCGCGGCCGGACCACCATTGAAACGTCTGGTTATCCGGCTGTGGTGCTCTAAGTGTAGAAAATGTGCCCACATCTCAGTGTTCACCCCTACATGCAAGAACGATAACCCAGTGTCTCACACACTCACAGAGCCCACTCTCATAAAGCTGGCAAATGCCGCTCGAGTGCTAGATGTAGGAAATGTGCCCACAACTCTCTGCTCACGCCTACTTTCTGCCCTGCACTGTCACATGGCCAAAACAGCCTCATATCGGTCAGTTTACGAATGTAAGTTACTTGCCAGCTTACGAGCACTCATGCTTGCTTGTAAACGCCCGGCACTCCTTGCGAATCACAAAGTTATCTCAAAACGCTCCCCGTTCAAAGCAACTGGGACGTCACATTTGAAACAGCCAGCCAATGCTGTCAGCGAGCCGCCGTATTCAAGCACTGAGGGCGCGCGCACCGCGCCCATACCTCCGGTTCAGTTTTCCGAGCCCACAAAGTGTGGCGATCGGCACCCCGGAGGCTATTCTGCCCATGGCTATGAATGTAAGTTACGTGCCCGGCCCGCTCACGAGTGCTCACGCTTACTAATAAACGCCCGGCGCTGCTCTTGCATCACAAAGTTCTCTCAAACGATCCCGTTCAAACAATCGGGATGTCACATGTGAAACGGCCAGCCATCGCTGTCAGCGAGCCGCCGTATTCAAGCACCGAGGGCGCACGCGCCGCATCCATACCTCCGGTTCAGTTTTCCGAACCCACGAAGTGTGGCGAAGTCTGCCCATGGCTATGAATGTAAGTTACGTGCCCGCTTACGAGCGCTCACGCTTACTAATAAACACCCGGCGTTGCTCGCGCATCACAAAGAAGGGTATAATGTCTGGTTATCCGGCTCAGGCCGATGGTGTCATAAGTGTAGAAAAGGTGCCCACATCTCAGTGTTCACCCCTACACACAAGCACTATACCCGTGTCTCTCGCTCTCACAGAGCCCACTCTCTTAAAGCTGGCGAATGCCGCTCGAGTGTTAGATGTAGGAAATGTTCCCACAACCACGTGCCCACGCCTACTCTCTGCCTGCTCTGTTGCACGGCCGAAGCAGCCTCATATTGGTCAGGTTATGAATGTAAGTTATGTGCCCGCTCACGAGTGCTCACGCTTACTAACAAACACCTCGCCCCAGGTGTTTTGCAACTCTGGTTCTCATTGACTGAAGCGAAAACGCTCGTGGCGAAAGCACGGCCGGCACGGCCGGAACATGAGGCTGCACACCCACACCTCCGGTTCAGTCTCCCGAGCACATGAAGTGCGGCAAAGTCCATTCTGCCCCTAGCTATGCATGTGAAAGCATGGGAAGCTATTCCAGGGGTGTCAGAATGGATGCTAAGCACAATAAGACAGGGTTATTCACTACTGTTCGCTCGCCGTCACCCTCGCTTTCGAGCACGGACCGAGACGAAAGTGAAAGCAGAAGTAGCGCATCTACTCCGCGCAGAAATAGCCAAACTGCTGTGCAAAGGGGCTATAGAACGAGTACCTCCCGAGTCAGACTTTTACAGCCGCTATTTTCTCGTTCCCAAGAAGGACGGAGCTCTAAGACCTATCTTAGATCTGAGACATTTGTACAAAGCTCTCACGAGAAGACCGTTCAAAATGATTACGACCAGACAAATCCTCGCACAAATTTGCCCGAGGGACTGGTTTATATCTCTCAATCTAAAAGATGCTTATTTTCAGATTCAGATAATACCCCGTCACATGCCATTCTTGAGATTCCCCTTTCGACGGTCAGATATATCAATACACCGTCCTCCCGTTCGGCCTGTCTTTAGCACCCCGTACATTTACGAAGTGTATGGACGCGGTTCTCGCTCCCCTGAGAAATCAGGGCATGCGGATTCTGAACTATTTGGACGATTGGCTGATTCTGGCACAGTCAGAGATAGAACTATTATCTCACAGAACAGTGCTCCTCAGCCATCTGGAGAACCAATAGCTCATTACTGCCCAGTCAGTCAGTTTCCTTTCTGGGAATAGAACTGGACTCTGTGGCTATGACATCCCAGTTATCGACACAGCACGCGCGCCGTGTTTGACACCTGGCCGCGTCTTTCCAGAGGGGCAGTATCGCTTCTCTAAAAATGTTTCAGAGAATGCTGTGCTGTATGGCCTCAGCTGCAGCAGTGCTTCAGCTGGGCCTACTGAGCATGCACCCGCTACAACGCTGGTTGAATGCTCGAGTGCCCTCACCGAGCTTGTGTTCTCGGCTGCAGACGAATCAGAGTGACTCAGAGCTGCGTCTCAGCACTGCAGCTCTGGTTAGCGGCCGACTGGTACCAGCGGGGGTGACGATGGGAGCCGTCTCATATCGAAAAGTCATCTGGACGGACGCCTCCAACCTGGGTTGGAGCGCTCTCTTCGAGGGCAGACCGGTCTTTGGCCTGTGGTCAGACATAAACTGTCTGGAGATGATAGCGGTCGAGATCACGCTGAAGCACTTTCTCCCGCTCATACGAGACCCCCACGTTCTAGTTCGATCAGACAACATGTCCGTGGTGTCTTACGTGAATCGTCAGGACAGTGTCAGATCCAGGAATCTCTGCGATCTGACGGAACGCCTCCTCGTTTGGTCCCAGCACTTTCTGTGCCCGCTGAGAGCCGCGCATGTGCCATGCCATCTGAACGACGGCCCAGACAAACTGTCCAGGAACAACGTTCCCCCAGGGGAATGGTCCCTGCACTCCCAAACAGTCCAGTTACTGTGGCGCCTCTTCGGTAAATCGGAAGTCGACCTGTTTGCGTCAAAAGACAACTCTCACTGCCCAATGTTCTTTTCAAAGGACGAGGACCCAATTGGCCCAAATATGGCCCAGCCTCCCACTCTATGCTTTCCCTCCAGTCTCTCTGTTACCACAGGTAATCAAGAGGATCAGGGAAGCGTGCCACTCGATGCTCCTGGTAGCCCCGCGATGGGAGAACGAAGTCTGGTTCCCGGAGCTGACGCGGCTGTCACACACAGCCCTGTGGCCAATTCCGGTGAGGAGAGATCTCCTCTCTCAATCCCGCGGCTCAATCTGGCATCCCCATCCAGAGTGCTGGTCTGTGCACGTATGGTTGATCAACGGATACCCGTTGTCTTGCCAGAAGGAGTGATGAACACGATTACGCAATCCAGAGCTCCCTCTACGAGGCGGCTCTGTGCATCTAAATGGTCTGTGTTTTCCAAATGGTGTGCTGATAGAAATCTGGACACACGGACATGTGGGGTATCGTGGTTGCTTAGTCTCCTTCAAGAACTGTTAGACAGGGGCAGGTCCCCCTCCACGCTTAAAGTTTATGTGGCGGCCGTTGCGGCATTCGCTGAATCAACGCACGGCCAGTCATTGGGAAGGAACGAGCTGGTCATCCGCTTCCTTCGGAGAGCCAGAAGGATGAACCCCCCACGACCCCCGTCGGTTCCTATATGGGATCTTTCTTTGGTCCTAGAGGCCCTGAAAGCATACCCCTTCGAAGCGCTAGACTCCGTGGACCTAAAGTACCTCTCGCTCAAAACTGTTTTTCTGACAGCTCTGTCATCAGTAAAACGGGTGGGGGATTTACACGCGCTATCCGTTAGCGCTGCGTGTCTTGAATTTGGACCGAAAGACTCTAAAGTCATCTTCAAACCGAGACATGGCTATGTCCCTAAGGTGTTGGGCACTCCCTTCAGAGCACAGGTAATTTCTCTATTGGCTTTGCCTGCATCCGATAGTGAGAGCGATATTAGTCTCCTCTGCCCTGTTAGGGCGCTGAGGGCTAACATAACGCGCTCCGCCACCTTCAGGCGCTCGGAGCAGCTGTTTGTTTCGTTCGGTGGGCGCACCAAGGATCTCGCCGCCTCGAAACAGAGCCTATCCAGATGGATAGTGGACGCTATAGGGAATGCTTATGTGTCTAAAGGTCTGCAGTGCCCTTTGGGCAACAGGGCTCATTCCACTAGAGGCGTGGCCTCGTCGCCCAGATCTGATCGTGCCCAGTCTACTCTCACATGACTTCTCTCCTGGTTTAGCTGCATTATATGGTTGATATGATAGACCGGCAACGCCGCTCTGTATTCCCTATGGGTGTTTATGAACAGTGTGCTGGCCCGCGTTGCTGGCCACCTGCTTACCACTTATCTATGTTCCCCGGGACTCCCTGGGAATCATGAAGTGGATACTGGCGTTGCACGGCGTTGACAAGGGGTTCCCGTAGCGTAAGCAACTTACGCAATACGATTGAACCTCTCGTAAGAGAACATACTCGGTTACGTACGTAACCTCGTACGTATAAGTTTTTGTATAATATAATTACTATATAATAGTAAACAAATCTGTAATTGTGGGATCCTAAAGTGGTTGTGAGTCCCTCAGGCAGATACATATGTGACCGATCACGGAAACTAGGGACACAAGTCGGTTCTGGGGCATTTTCAGTTATTGATAGATTCTGAAAGTGTAGTTTCCAAGCTTTCCAACGATGTGTAACACATGGAAATCTGATAATATTTGGAGAAGTTGTGGCCATTTGAAGGTAGGCACTCAAAAAAGCTAAAAGGTTAGATCACGGCCTCTAAAGATTGTGCAGTTCTCACCTCTCTCTGCTGCAAGGAGTGACAATCGGGCTCATTTACATCTCACTTAGATAAGCCATACCCCCTGTAAAGCTCCCCCCTGTGCTTTACAGCTTTTTTTCTTTCCTGAGCTAACTAATAACAATAGTTAGGTATGGGAAGGTCTAAACATGGACTAAACATAACGTGTACGTGTTCTTAGAATGAACACAAAACGACAAACTTTGATATTTATGGAAACTCACCCCCAGGACCGGCGAATGCACTTCTGCCGCTCTAGGTGAAAAACAATTGTGCAACCCCTCTATTTGCAACCTATACCAGCAACAACACACAAAGACCAATATGCCATATACATATAACTCAAAACCAGCAACAACACACAAAGACCAATATGCCATACATATAACGCAAAACCAGCAACAACAGACAAAGACCAATATGCCATACATATAACACAAAACCAGCAACAACACACAAAGACCAATAAGCCATAGGCCTACATACAACGCAAATAGTACACAATGCGCGTGTGCCCAAAATGTCAACAATGTTAAAGTTTATGCACGAGGCAAATGTCTGCTGGCATTTTTCTTTAAGCAGTTATTACAGGAAGTTTCCAAATAATCACATTTCACTTCCTCAAATTACTGTTGCAAATCTCTTTACACCATCTACGTCCATCTTCATTGAATTTTGATATCAGATGGAGCCGGGCCAGAGCGCAGCATAAGAAGTAGCCACGCTGTTCACTTGGAGGGTGGGGGCAAAAGCTGGCTTATGCAGTATGGAAATACACACAGACAATGACACGCCACGCCCCTACTGCATGCTAGAATCTCCGAAAACAAGCCGATTTAAACCTCAAAATGTAAGCTTTTAAATATATCAATACTGTTATCTCACACATGGAGAGGCTTCTTCGTGATTTCAACTAACAGATTCTGCAAAAAATTGAAATTCACCAATTTGAAAAAAAAAAACCGCTTCTTTCTCATTTTGCTCGAAGGTTGTGCTGCCGGCTTGTGTCCCTAGTTTCCGTGATCGGTCACATAATTCACCTATGTGATGGACTGTTGATGTGTTGTTTTAATGTTTTGATGTGTTGTTTTGGATGTTATGATCAGTGATGAAGCAATAATGAGTTTTGGATGTTAAACAGTGTGATACATGGATTTTACTTGGGCCTAAAGCATATTTTGTCTGTAATTCATGGCTTTCAATAGAAATAAGTGGAATTTTGCCATAAAAATCTTTAAAGGCCGTTTTCTCAAAATTACTTTTTTCGTACACTCCGAGTGACGATTTTCCACCTGTAGCAACAACATACACCAAACTTTACAGTCTTATTCCTATCTATATTGTGAAGGTTTGTCCAGAGGGATTTGTTGATATATCATTATTGGCCTGATTTATATGACATTTTATGCCTAAAAATAGGGTGGAAATCAATTTTTTGGCAGTATTTTCTAATTTACAGGGAAACAAAAGGAGATATACATAACCCCCTCTGGTAATGTCTTTTCATTGAATATATCAACAAAATGCAAAAAATAATTTAAACCTTGTTTTTTTTCAATGGTCAGATTTGTCACTTCAAAATATATGCAAATTAGCACATATTTAATTAGATATAGCCTGATTAGCATATTTAAACATAAAAATTACAGAACACTTCCAATACATTTTTTCTCCTATTCATGTGATTAATAAAATGGTAAAGTTTCATGGTGATATCTGTAAGTTAAAATGTTTACCCTCTTCAACTGTAGTGTCTCGCCTTAAGCTGGACTGTGATGCTATTTACTTTTTTGCATTTTTTTTCTGTTATCTCTGTAAGGCTGATTTGAAACACTATGTATTGTAAAAAGTGCTATATGAATAAATGTAACAAATTGAGTTGACAAAAAAAAAAAACACTGGATGGAAACAGCAAGATGCGCATACATTCTAAAAATGCGCATTAAAAACGTCTCGGTTACGTATGTAACCCTAGTTCCCATATAGGGAACAAGATGCTGCGTCAAGCTGTGGGAACGCCTCTGCGTGTGTGCGTCATGAAGCATGTATGGAATCAGTCCAATGGAGAGACGGAACGTCATAGGCGGGTGACGTCATCGACCAGGAAACTATAAAGCACTCCCAAAAAACAAGCGCGACAGCTTCTGATAGGCCTGAAGGAAGCGCTAACGGGCATGCTGGGAGTATGGCAAAACGACGCAGCGTCTCGTTCCCTATCAGGGAACTAGGGTTACATACGTAACCGAGACGTTCCCTTTCAAGGGAACTCGAGCTGCGTCAAGCTGTGGGAACGCCAATTCCCACGTCGCCATAGGAGCAAATGACCGTCATGTGGGAACTAGCGCACAGAGGACGAGAGCACCTGCGCCCCAGGAGTTGAACTTAAGTCCAATTCATAGAACTTAACAAATGTATGCAGTGAGGACCACCCAGCCGCATCACAAACATCACTTAGCGATACTCCTGACAACAATGCTTTAGAAGCAGCCATACTCCTAGTAGAGCCTGCAGCACTGTAGGTCTAACAGCATTAGTAGGGACCTTAGGGACATAACCTGGTGTAGGGTATAGGAAAGCCTTAACCATACCAGTCGAAAACTCCAGGCACGAGGGTGCAACCGACAGGGCCTGCAAATCTCCGATTCTCTTAAGTGAGGAGATTGCAAGCAGAAAAAGAGTTTTGTAAGTGAGAAATTTCTTAGAAACTTCCTCAATAGGTTCAAAGGGGGCCGAAGAAAGGCCCTCTAGTACAATGGCAAAATCCCAAGTCGGCACCCTCGTACGAACTGCAGGCCTCAGCCTCAAAGTGCCACGAAGGAAGCGAGTTATAAGTGGGTGTCTCTCAAGAGAAACTCCACTGAAAGGGACATGGAAAGCAGCTAGTGCCGCCACATACACCTTTAGTGTGGAGGAGGATAACCCTGCAGAGAAACGCTCCTGCAGAAACTCCAGCACTGCACCCACTGGGCCGTTAACTGGGTCCTGCCAGTGTTCTGAACACCAAGAAGTGAAAAGTTTCCACTTCAGGGCATATAACTTCCTCGTGGATGGAGCTCTGGAGTGAAGGATGGTCTCAACAACCTCAGTTGAGAGACCATATTCTATGAGCTGGGCCCCCTCAGAGGCCAAGCCCACAGTTTCCACAACTCTGGGCGGGGTGAAATATCGTACCGCCCTCCTGAGAGAGTAGATCCCTCCTGATCGGAATCTCCAAGGGAGAGCCGTCCAGAAGAGATATTAGGTCCGCGAACCATAACCGGGCCGGCCAGAACGGGGCTACTAGAAGTAGGCTGACCACGTCCCGGCGAACCCTCTCCAGAACTCCTGGTAGCAGAGCAACCGGGGGAAAAGCATACAGACGTGACCTCGGCCACGGCTGTACCAGAGCGTCCAACCCCAGAGGGGCTGGCTGACTGATGGAGAACCACAGATGACAGTGCGTTGTCTCCTTGGAAGCGAATAGGTCCACCTCGGTGCGACCGAAACTCAACCAAAGGAGCTCCACCACCTCGGGGTGGAGCCTCCATTCCCCCGGCCTCGGCCCCTGCCTCGACAGGGAGTCTGCTACCACATTCAAATAACCAGGAAGATACATAGCTCTCAGAGACCGTAACTTCCCCTGGGACCACAGGAGGATCTGACGGGCCAACTTGTAAAGTGGACGCGACCGCAGGCCCCCCTGATGATTTATATACGAGACCACCGACATGTTGTCTGACTGAACTAACACATGATGACCTCTGAGGTCTGCTAGGAAGTGTTTCAAAGCTTGCAACACCGCCAACATCTCTAGACAATTTATATGCCATGATAGATTATGGTCCTGCCACAGACCTTGGGCTGGACGACCACTCATGACCGCCCCCCACCCTGTGAGGGAAGCATCCGTCGTTAGCGTTACGCGAAGACAAAGAGCCCCCAACACAGGCCCTTTGGATAGGAACTAGGTTTCTTTCCACATGACCAGAGCACGAAGGCAGCGCCGCGTGACTTTGATTGTGCGGAGGGGATTTCCCCTCGGGGAGAATCCCTTGGTCCGGAGCCACCACTGCAGTGGTCTCATGTACAACAGGCCGCGAGGTATAACGTTGGACGCTGCTGCCATCAGACCCAACAGTCTCTGAAACTGTTTTACACTGAGTAGCTGGCCTAGCTTTACTTGTTTCATAGCAGAAATAATCGAAGCGATGCGGGTCGGAGAAAGTTGCGCCCGCATCGAGATCGAATCCCAAACGACACCCAGAAAACTGATCTTCTGAGAAGGATACACTTTTCTTTGCCTTCAACCTCAACCCCAACTTTCTCATATGAGCGAGAACAACATCGCGATGCTGAACCGCCATCTGCTCTGTCTGAGCTAAAATCAACCAATCGTCGATGTAATTGAGGATACGAATGCCCTGAAACCTCAGGGGCGCTAAAGCTGCATCCATGCATTTCGTGAAAGTGCGGGGAGGTAAAGCTAGGCCAAATAGAGGAACCTTGTACTGGTACGCCTCGCCCCCGAAGGCGAACCTCAGGAACTTCCTGTGTTGTGGAAGGATGGAAATATGCGTCCTTCAGATCTATCGTGACAAACCAGTCCTCTGATCTGATTTGTGACACGATCTGCTTGATAGTGAGCATCTTGAATTTTAGCTTCCCTACCGAGCGATTCAACAGGCAGATCTAAAATTGGACGCAACCCCCCATCCTTCTTTGGAACGATGAAATATCGGCTGTAAAAACCTGACTCCAACCTGGGAGGAGGAACCCGTTCTATAGCCCCCTTTTGAAGGAGCGCTTTCACCTCTTGTTCCATTACCAGAGCCTGCTCGGCGGCCCACCACTGTGGGCAGAACGCCTCTGAATTTTGGTGGACGACACCTGAATTGGATAGTATAACCCTTTTTTACTGTGTGCAGAACCCACTGAGATATTTTTGGAAGGCTTTTCCACTCTGCGAGAAATACTACTAAGGGTACCAGTCTCTTGAGACTGGCCTCTGGTGTAACTTGAGCAGCAAACACAGCGCCCTGTAACGGCGCACCGGCAGGGAACGACTGGCTTAACTGCTCTGAGACCCTCCTCAGAGGGGGCGAGCGTCCCTCGGGAAAGCGCTCGCTGGGACCGTCTGTGCCCCGGCATGAAGGCGGGGTTGGCAGAACGGGCCCCTGAGGGCACCGAAGAAGAGCGGGCACCGTGTAATGCGGTGAACACCTCTCTCCCACGGCAGGGACCACCCTCAGCATCCTGAAGCCAGTGGCGTCAGGACTTCGTCTTTGCCGAAGCCTTCTTAGCCATAATAACTGTCCTCAGATCAATTTTGCCAGAAGACTTCGACACTCTGCTTCTGTTGCGCCCTATGTGAGGAGCTGACTGACGGCCTGGACTACTCCCGCCCAGCAGTACCGGGGACATGAATTTTAAGAGGCATACATTTCTGAAACGCTGCCGACTGTTTCTTCTCTTCCTGAAATCTGTCCAAAAAGACCATGAGGAGAGAGCGGAGCGTCCAAAAGAAAAGCTTTGTATTTTTCTTTCATACCAGAGAGATTTAACCATAGATGCCTCTCTGCGGCCACCAGGGCTGCCATAGTACGGCCCATTAGCTTCGCTGACTCCTTGGTGGTGCGCAGAGATAAATCTACAGCCTGACGCAGTTCGCGAACTACGTCAGTGCTGACCTCTTGAGTGTCACTCACATCCTTTAATAAGTCAGCCTGGTATGCCTGCAAGATGGACATCGTGTGCAGCCACCCCGAGGCTTGACCGGCCGCCGAATACGCCTTACCCACTAAAGCTGACGTACTTCTACGAGGCTTAGAGGGTAAAAGTGGTGCTTTATACAGAAGATGCAGCTTCAGCAGAAAGATGACTAGCAAGCGCCTCTTCTGCTTTGGGCATCGCCCCATAACCATGAGATTTAGCCCCCACAATGTTTTAATTAAGTGGAAGTTTGAGGGCTAAAAACACGATAAGAGACCGGCTTTTTCCACGATCTTGAAACCTCTGTGTGGAGATCAGGGAAGAAGGGCAAGCACCGGCATGGAGGTTGAGAACGGGAAGGCAAAAATCTTTCATCTAATTTAGATTTTTCTCTAGACTCCTGCCTAACAGCTGGCCACTCGATGCTTAATTTAGAAACAGCACGAGTGAGCACCTCCATAAGCTCCTCACTTTCGGGAGAGCGAGATGGCGAATCATCGACATCTCCCGCATCCAGACTAACAACATCCAGATCCTCAGAACTGGATAGTTGCAGTACTGGGGCCTCAGTTCGGGGGGAAGAAACCACAGAGCGTGCTTCCGAACCCGAGACTGAGGCACTGGATCTAACAGGTAAGGGCTGAGATAGGGCAGAGCCCGTCTCAAGCCCCGCTGTTAGATCCATCTGCGATCCCCACGAATGACGTCGCCGCTCAGCCTCGGCATAAGCGGGACCCGATCCGCGGGGATCGCGAACCGAACCACTCTCCTCGAGAGCTGACTGGGCATGCTGCACTCCCAAACAAACAACATTGTGTGTATCCCCGCTCGTTAAATAGCGCGAGCAGGGAGGAACACACTTCTTAAATTGTTGTTCGCTCGCCATTGTCTCTCAATATATATATATATATAGTTTTTTGAAATAGTGAAACTCCTGCTTAGTGACAGACAAAAACAGTTGAGACAGATCCACATATTGCGCTTACTGAAGGCAAAGAAGCTGTCGCGCTTGTGTTTTGGGAGTGCTTTATAGTTTCCTGGTCGATGACGTCACCCGTCTATGACGTTCCGTCTCTCCACTGGACTGATTCCATACGTGCTTCATGACGCACACACGCAGAGGCGTTCCCACAGCTTGACGCAGCTCGAGTTCCCTTGAAAGGGAACCCAGGCTCAGTCAGGGGGCCAGTCCTCCTTTGGCCAATGAACAAACAGTGTATGATTATGATTCAGGCATAATCAGGCCAGAAGTCAGATGAGATCAGAACTTTCACAATATTTATCAAGTTCATCTGGTTGGGGGTCGGAGCCATCACGCCGGTATGGAGACGAGTTTTTTGAGGTGTCCTTCATCAGATCTTGATACATCCTGGATCCGGCAGTTTGTGGTAGACCTCGGGATAAACAGAGAGACTAATATTATACTGTTGACAGAGCAGCCATCAAGTGTTAGACAGTATTCTAGGTTATTAAGTGAGGAAGTTTTTTGTCCAATAATTAGAATCTCTGTTTTTTTCAGAATTGAGCAGTAGGAAATTACTAATCATCCAGTTTTTTTTATATCAGCTATGCATTCCGTTAATTTTGTGGATTGGTAAGTTTCGGCAGGGCGTGAAAAAATATAGAGCTGAGTATCATCAGCATAACAGTGAAAACTAATGCCATGCTTCCTAATAATATCTCCTAAGGGTAGCATGTACAGAGTGAACAGCAACAGTCCTAGTACTGAGCCTTGTGGTACGCCATACTGAACTTTTGACTGATGAGACATCTCTTCATTTACTACTACAAACTGATGACGGTCAGATAAGTATGATTTAAACCATGCTAGTGCAATTCCACTAATGCCAACATAGATTTCGAGTCTATTTAAAAGAATGTTGTGGTCGATAGTGTCAAATGCAGCACTAAGATCGAGTAGCACTAATCATTTGTGACTCTAATGAGAGCTGTCTCAGTACTATGGTACGGTCTAAATCCTGACTGGAAATCCTCACAGATACCATTTCTTTCTAAAAAGGAACATAGTTGTGAGGATACTGATTCTACTTACCACACAGCTTTGATGGATTTGTGAAATGTGCGAGCGCGTGAGCTAAATAAATAAATAAAGAGCGTACGGATGGCATGCTAACAGGCTAGCGAATTAGTAACTTATTGTACTAGCAAAGATTAAGATTGAAGCTAGCGATGTTGGGCTAATATGTGATGTTGAGTAAGTTGTATTTAGCAGTATAAACAACAGGAAAATGTAGTAAATAATGATTGAAAACAGAAAGATATACGAAGCTACAAACACAAATCGACAGCAAGGCAGCAAATGTAAATGTCAGCAAATGTAAAAACACACTTGAAATGTAAAAACACACCCTTCCAGAGTCTCGTCCCGTCGAGACCACCATTCCAGAGCTTCTTCACGTCTTGCCAGTCAAGCCTGAGCTTCTTCACGTCATACCTGTCACGCCCGAGGCCTCGCCAAGATGATTGCCGCCTCGCCACCTGAACCCTCAGCCAAGATGGCCGCCGCCTCACCGCCTGAGCCCTCAGCCAGGATGGCTGCCATCACGCCCAGACCAGTTCCTGCAAGGCAAGGCAAGTTTATTTATATAGCACATTTCATACACAATGGTAATTCAAAGTGCTTTACATAGAAGAAATTAAAATAATCAAAAGAAATCAGAATAATTAAAACAGTTTAGAATAAAAGATAAAATACAGAAATAATCAAATGAAATCAGAATAATTGAAACATAAAATAAAATACAGTGCAAACAGTCGGACGAACAGTGGCACAGTGCTCATTCAGTAAATGCACAGCTAAACAGATGTGTTTTGAGTCTGGATTTGAATGTGACTACTGTAGGAGCACATCTGATCTCTTCTGGAAGCTGGTTCCAGCTGCGGCTGGCATAGTAGCTAAAAGCAGACTCGCCATGCTTAGAGTGAACCCTTGGTATTTCTAGCCGATGTGATCCTAATGATCTGAGTGATCTGTTGGGTTTATATTCACTGAGCATATCTGCAATGTATTGAGGTCCTAGGCCATTGAATGATTTATATACCAATAATAATACTTTAAAATCAATCCTAAATGTAACTGGCAGCCAGTGTAAAGACCTGAGGACTGGTGTGATGTGATCATATTTTCTGGTTCTGCTCAGAATCCTAGCAGCAGCGTTCTGTATGAGCTGCAACTGTCTTATGGTCTTTTTGGGAAGGCCAGTTAGAAGTCCATTACAATAATCCACCCTACTGGTGATGAAAGCATGCACAAATTTTTCTAAGTCTTGACTGGAAACAAAGCATCTAATTCTTGCAATATTTTTCAGGTGATAGTATGCTGATTTAGTTATTGCTTTGACATGACTACTGAAATTAAGGTCTGACTCTAGAGACACACCAAGATTCCTGACTTGATTTTTAGTTGTTTGACCCCTAGACTGAAGGTATGCGTTCACCTTGAGAACTTCATCTTTGTTTCCAAACGCAATGACTTCAGTTTTGTCTTTGTTTAACTGAAGAAAGTTTTGGCACATCCAATTGTTTACTTCTTCAATGCATTGGCAAAGGGAGTCAATGGGGCTGTAATCGTTAGGCGATAGGGATAAGTAGAGCTGTGTGTCGTCTGCATAGCTGTGGTAAGCGATTTGGTTCTTTCTCATTATTTGGCTCATTGGGAGCATGTACAGGTTGAATAGGAGTGGCGCAATAATTGAGCCTTGAGGGACTCCGCATGTCATGGGTGTCCACTCAGACTTATGATCTCCAATACTCACATAATAACCTCTCCCTCCTAAGTATGACCTGAACCATTTTAGGACTATCCCAGAAAGCCCGACCCAGTTTTCCAGTCTGTCAAGAAGTATTTTGTGATCGACAGTGTCAAATGCAGCACTGAGGTCGAGTAGTACCAGCACTGATAATTTGCCTGTATCAGTATTTAAGTGAATATCATTTATTATCTTTATGAGCACGGTCTCTGTACTGTGGTGCGGTCGGAAACCAGATTCAAAATGGTCAAAGTATCCATTCGAGCTTAAGAATTTGTTCAGCTGATTGAAAAGAAATGACTGCCCAAATGACTGTCCTTATTCCCAGACCTGTTCCTGTCTCCGTCCCCAAGCCTGAGTCTTCTGTCGCCAAGCCTGAGTCTTCTGTCCCCGAGTCAGAATCGGTTCCTGAATTCCCATCCACCCTCCCTCTCCCACCTCCTCCCATCTGCCACCTCTCAACCCTTCTTCCGCCACTGCCTGTCAGCCCCTCAGCTCCTTCTCAAACCACTTTTGGGGAGGTGGGGTCGCCGTGGGTCTGCCAGCCTGCAGCTCCAGCCTGGTCGGTGGATCCCTGATCTCCGCCTCCGGCCTCCGTGAGCAGGACTCCGCCTCAGCCCGGCGTTCCATTAGCTCCACCTTGGCTGAACCTCCTTCTGCTCCACCGTGGCCCATCAGTTCACCAGTTCCGCCAGTCTCCCTCGTCTGTCATCCCTCTGTCTCCACCACGCCCTTCTGTGTCCCCCCCCCCCCCCCCCCCTGCACCTCAGTCGCCAGAGCCAGCGGCTTCACCATGTCCCACGGGATCCTTGGGGTCGCTGGGCTCGACGGCTCTCCGGCTCCACCCTGGTCTCCTCTCCCACCTGCTCCGCTCCCGTCAGTCAGCCCCCTGGAGTCGTCAGCCCTGCCTCCACCATGGCTCCTCTCTCCGTCTGCTCCACCCTGGTCCCTCCTGCCTTCTGTCTGCCCTTCACCTACTCTTTGTCCTCCTCCTGATCCCCCTCCCTCCCTTCGCAGTTGGTCCATCAACAGCGCGAGCACGCGCCTTGCGGAGAGGGGAGAGTACTTTCACAGTTGTGTTTCTGTCTGAGTCTTGTTTTCATTAGTTACATGTCTTCCTTTGTTCTGTTGTCCCGCCACTCCTATGTTTCCATGGTAACCTCCATTAGTTCTTCTGTCAAACCTGTTTCCTCGTTAGTCTTGTCAGCTGTGCTTCATTTCCCTGATCTGTTTCCCTGTGTATTTAAGCCCTGTGTGTTGCCTTCTTCATTGTCCGATCTCCGTACTAAGTGTGTGTGAACCTTATGCCTCTCTGTACCTGTTTATACTATATTGTTAGTAAACATTTGCATTGCAACTTTGGACTCCTCATCTCCTTCTGCCTGCACCACACCGTGACAGATATATTTCCTGCAGTTGTGTACTTTCAATATCCCAAAAGTTCACAAAGATTTTTAATTTCAGAGAAATTCCAATTTTAAATAATGGCTTGTCCATGTTTGTCGCCTGTCAAAGATGTAATATCCGCGTTATCCCTGGTTTCCGCTCGTACTGCCATAGTAACCATGGTGACACATGTGGACAACTGCGTTATGTCTAGCGGCACACTCATGCTATTGTTGTTTCATTCAAACATTATGGACCATGGCAAGCAGACTTTGGGCCAAAAGGAGAACTAAAACGAGGATCAATATCAGCGTGACATTTTCGAGATGCCGAAAGCTCCACGTCCGTGACAAACTTCGACTTGACAAAGACAAGATGGCGACCGGTGAGGATGTAGTTTTGAAAAGCTGAGGATGAAAGTTTGTTCCGTCACCTCAAATCGATTTTTTTTGTCTAATAAATTTACCAATCCGACCTCTAAATGTAAGATATTATTATTTATCAAGTAATTAACTCGGACAGTTGCTGTAATACCTTTGAACTTTGTAAATAACTAAGAGACTGCATCGAATTTCAGAAAAAAACGAAAAGTTTGGGAGAGTAAAGCCAAAGAAAAAAGCCTAACAAGGCCGCTGACAAAGATGAAGAATAAAGAGGAAGAAGCTCACATTTGCGGCACTGACATTCAAACAATGCACGCATATGTAATGCCAGGCGGTGCAACAATTCCTTTACCAGATTCAGCCCCAAGCATCTCTGACCTGAAGAAAAGTTAAAATGAACCGTCCCTGGCTGAAATTCAAGAAAACATTGTACGATGCATACATGAAATAGTCAACGGGTTAGATGAGCTCTTAAGTGTCACTACATCACAAAGGGTGAATCTATTATTTTTTTCTTTGTATTTAAAACATTTTCAGACCTTTTAAAAAAAAAAAATTGAATGGATGTTTTCTTTTGAACTATTGGCATGAAAACAAACTGAGGTTTCTATCATTCTTTCATGATTTGTCACGTTCATCGCTATTTCAAAATAAAGGTCTGAACATGCCTTAGGAGTATGAAAATATTCTAATATTCCAAATACGAAAATTAGAGATTGTAAGCTTTCAAATGATATATATAGTTTGTCAAGATTAGTTTAGGTTTAGTATAGGATATTACTGTTTTAAATATGTAATGGCTGCGGGCTGTGGGCCACCGGTGGGCCGGTGACACTTGGGCAAATATGGTGAGCTTTGAAGCTTTAAAGAAAATGACAGAATTCCTCTTCAACGAAGTAAAAGATCTCAAAGATGACATGAAAAATTTGAAAAAGAACATGAAGGTGATCCATGAAGTCAGTGATGCCCAAGGTAAAAAAAAAATGTCGGAGATCAATTCCAGGCTTAACGAGGTAAAACAGTACAAAAGAAGATTGAATTTGAGATTGACTGAAGACGTAAAGACACAGGTCATGGATATCTGTTGTGGTGTTCTTCCAGAGCTTACCAACAAAATACAACAAGATGTAGATATAGTACACCGGCTAGGAAGAAAACTTGAAGGAAAAATGCCACGAGAGGGAGAACCGTCATCATCCAGTTTGAGTTTTGGAAAGCAGCGAAGACCAGCACCTACCTGAGGTCCAGGGAACTGCGGTTTGGAGAGGATTTAACAACCATAGACAAAGCTATACACAAACAACTGTGGCCAAAAGTGGAGGCTGCTTGGCAGGTAGGAAAGAAGGCATATTTCATTGGTGTACGAGCCTTCGTTGATGGAAATACCTCCTTGACTGAATATGATGTTACGTCCTTAGGCCATATCTTGATCAATAACTGCACATGACACGATTATAGTGTTCTATATATGACAGTAACAAGTGCAGTCGTCATTTGAGTTAGGACATTTAGAACAGAATGTTTCTTTCAGTTTACTGACAGAATATATCTGTATCTGTTAATTTAAATATAAACATGTTATGTTACACAGTATCAGTTTCAAAGGTTTTGATTTATGTTAAGTATTATTAAGGTTAATTTGGGTTGTAGTTTTTATTGTTGAGGTTGGGAACATGTTTTGTTTCACATTTGTTAAGCCTAAAGTTGTTACATATAGCACATTGGTATCTTTGTCAGTTTTATTTTAAATGTAAGGGGAATTCATGATTTGTTGAAAAGGAAAGCAGTTTTTTTTGTGTGTGTGTGTGATATTAGAATAGAAAAGAATGCAGTATTTTTTATTTGGGGGAATATCTATGCAAGTAATTTTACCACACAAAATAGAACTTTATTTTTGAATTTTGAAGACCAGATTGAAAAAAATGTGGAATAATATAGCAATACAAAATTAATACTTGGAGGGGATTTCAATACAATATGGGATTCTGAAAAGGATTGTTTTCCACCTAGTCCAAGTAACAGATCTTTTCTTCTAGAATTGAAGAATTATGAATATGTTGTAATTTTGACTTGATTTACACTGAACAAAATTAAAAACGCAACACTTTTGTTTTTGCCCCCATTTTTCATGAGCTGAAAGACCTCAAAGATCTTATACTTTTTCTATGTACACAAAAGGCCTATTTCTCTCAAATATTGTTGTCTGTCTAAATATGTCTTAGTGAGCACTTCTCCTTGGCCGAGATAATCCATCCACCTCACAGCTGTGGCATATCAAGATGCTTATTAGACAGGATGATTATTGCACAGGTGTGCCTTAGGCTGGCCAAAATAAAAGGCCACTCTAAAATGTGCAATTTTATCACACAACACAATGCCACAGATGCCGCAAGTTTTGAGGGAATGTGCAATTGGCATGCTGACTTCAGGAATGTCCACCAGAGCTGTTGCCCATGAATTTAATGTTAATTTAATTTCTCTACCATAAGCCGTCTCCAAAGGTGTTTCAGATAATTTGGTAGTACATCCAACAGGCCTCACAACCGCAGACCACATGTAACCACACAAGCCTAAGACCTCCACATCCAGCATCTTCACCTCCATGATCATCTGAGACCAGCCTCCCGGACAGCTGCTGCAACAATCGGTTTGCATAACCAAAGAATTTCTGCACAAACTGTCAGAAACCGCCTCTGCATGCTTGTCGTCCTCATTGGGGTCTCGACCTGACTGCAGTTCGTCGTCGTAATTCGACTTGAGTGGGCAAATGCTCACATTAGATGGCGCCTGGCACTTTGGAGAGGTGTCCCAGGTTTTCACTGTACAGGGCAGATGGCAGACAGCGTGTATGGCGTGAGCGGTTTGCTGATGTTAACGTTGGGGATTGAGTGGCCCATGGTGGCGGTGGGGTTATGGTATGGGCAGGCGTATTTTATCGACAATGAACACAGGTGCATTTTATTGATGGCATTTTGAATGCACAGAGATACCGTGACAAGATCCTGTGGCCCATTGTTGTGCCATTCATCCATGACCATCACCTTATGTTGCAGCATGATAATGCACGGCCCCATGTTGCAAGGATCTGTACACAATTCCTGGAAGCTTAAAACATCCCAGTTCTTGCATGGCCAGCATACTCACTGGACATGTCACCCATTGAGTATGTTTAGGATTTTCTGGATCGGCGTATACAACAGCGTGTTCCAGGTCCTGCCAATATCTAGCAACTTCGCACAGCCATTGAAGAGGAGTGGACCAACATTCCACAGCCCACAATCAACAACCTGATCAACTCTATGCGAAGGAGATGTGTTGCACTGTGTGAGGCAAATGGTGGTCACACCAGATACTGACTGGTTTTTAGAATTATGTTAATGAGGTCTCTATATAGCCATCTGTTCTTACAGACCACAAAGCTATTTGTCTCTCACTAAATACAACTAAATCCAAAGATGTAAAAACTTTTACGTACTGGAAAATGAACCAGAATATACTGAAAGATTTGCAGTTTAAAGATGACACAAAAAAGGTTATCAAAGATTGATGGAATGAGTCAAATTCAATTATTTTTCTTTATTTTTTTTTAAATATCCCTTTGCTCCACCTGGCGGTCATTTCGCGAATGACTTTGAAATGCGACTGGTTTATTTATTATGGCTGCCGCGGCGGTAATAGGCATTCTGGTTTGTCGCCTGCTACCTGGATTTCCAGAGCCCGAAGTAGTATGAGCGGAGTCCAGAAGTACGAAGGTACGAGGTACGAAGACGCGCCCCTCTGTACCTCCCGGCGAATTGGGATGAAGACGGTTCTCTTCGGTCAGCTGCTCGTCGATGTCCCAGACGATAGGGTTGACGAACACGGCTGGGGGGAGAATGGGTTCAGGTGATGAATCTTCACTGGGAGGACTATGAATTCGGGAGAGAGCATCAGCTCTACAATTCTGAGTGCCAGGTCGGTAAGACACGAGGAAATCAAAGCGGGTAAAGAAGAGGTCCTATCGAGCTTGGCACGGGTTTAGTCTCTTAGCCTCTCTTAGGTATTCTAAGTTACGATGATCGGTAATGACGTGAAATTGGTGGTTAGCTCCCTCCAGCCAATGCCTCCACTCATCTAAAGCCAACTTGATGGCGAGCAGCTCACGATTGCCTATATCGTAGTTCCCCTCTGCCGGGGATAGCTTCTTAGAGAAGAAGGCACATAGATTGAGTTTAGGAGGATCACCCTGCCGCTGGGAGAATACCGCTCGAACCCCGGTAGAGGATGCGTCCACCTCAACGACAAAGGGAATCTCGGGATCAGGATGAACCAGGATTGGAGCGGTTTGAAAGGCCTCCTTGAGGATTTGAATGGTGACGGTGGCTTCAGGAGATAAGGACAGAGACTTGGGCCAGTCCTGGGGAGAAGATGTTAGAGGAGCACTGAAGTGACTGTAGTTCTTGATGAATCTTCGATAGAAATTGGTGAATCCCAGGAATCGCTGAAGATCCTTTACAGTTGATGGCTGGGGCCAGTTCTGAATAGCTTCCACCTTCCTCTGGTCCATCCGAACTCCAAGTTGGTCAATAACGTAGCCCAGAAATTGAACTGAGGTGGTGAGAAACTCACATTTTTCCAGCTTGAGGTACTTTTGATGAGCTCTCAGTTTCTCCAGAACAAGAGAGACGTGGCGTTGATGTTCAGCGAGGGAAGAAGAGTAGATGAGAATATTGTCTATTTTGACAACCACAAATTTGTTGAGATATTCTCTGAAAACCTCATTCATGTATCCCTGGAAGACGACTGGAGCGTTAGACAGTCCGAAGGGCATGACTCGTTAGTACTCATAATGGACGGAGGGTGTGATGAAAGCTGTCTTCCACTCATCGCCTCAACGAATTCAGTTCAGGTTATACGCACTCCGTAAATCAAGTTTAGAGAAGATGCGGGCTCCACGCAGCTGCTCCAATGCTGCTGGGACCAGAGGAAGGGGATAGCTAAATTTCACAGTTTGAGAGTTGAGATGACGGTAATCTATGCACGGCCTCAAGCCTCCGTCCTTCTTGGCCACGAAGTAGAAGCTGGAAGCGGCAGGGCGGAAAAAAACATGGCGGTAGGCAACACAGGTGTGTTGGTTGCTCTGCTACTTTACACATTTTTTGTAAAGTCCACACTGCCAGTTGAAAAATGTTATACCAAGGACACAATCTGTAACAACATCTTAAACAACTGGTTTGACAAGGAGGCATATTGGCACGAGAAAACAAATAAGATCAATGGCGTTTTTGGGTACGGAGAGTACACCTTGGCTGTCACACTTGCAGTTTCAAATCGCTACCATCAAAGAAGAAAACGCAAAGAAACACCCTGTAAGAAATCAACAAACAATGCCATGATAATATGCCTTTGCCTACTTTTGTCGGGCGACATCCACCAGTGTCCTGGTCCAACTGGCCAAACAACAGACAGAGTAAACCTTCCTGATGCGCCTACCTGTGGCTCCGGTGCATCTCTGGCGGCGGTGCTCCCGGGCGGTGTCTGCAGGGATCCGGCGTTGGCTCAGGTGAATCCCTTCGTCGAGCTGAGATGGTCCGGTGAGTTTGGCTCCTGCGCGGATGGTGGGCTGGATCTTCGGCGTGATTCACCGGGGAGGCAGCGGTTCGCGTACACGGAGAATGCATCTGCAGCTGCCGTTTTCAGCCCTGAGCTTGGTGGTGCTTCTGTGCGGCACCTGGGTCTGGACGGTTCGAGGTTTCGCCATGGTTCGCCGGGTGGACATCCTGCGGCAACGGGAGCGGCTCCCGCGCATGTGGGCGATGTGGCGGGGGGGGCCAGCGGTGGTGGTCTTCACGGAGCCGGCGTGGTGAGCACCGCTAACATCCACAAACGATTTACAGTAAATAAAGCAATACGCATGAACCGGAAGTGGAAGGTTGTTCACACTGTAAACAATGCACGCATAATCTGGGATCAAAAAGTCAAACCAAAAGGTCTCTTTGGCGGACATCTAAATATCCGAAGCTTAAAATCAAAAAGCGATCAAATTATCCACATGATGACTGAATCAAATCTGGATTATTTTTGCCTATCCGAAACTTGGCTGCATAAAAATTCCCCTACTGCTGCGCTTTTAGTTCCGCGGTACGTCTCCTACAGGAGAGATAGAGCTGATGCCAAAGGAGGAGGGGTTATGATCTATGTGAGAGATAATATACAGTGCAGTGAAATCCAGTGGAAAACCCCAATTGATCTAGAATGTGTTGGGTTAAATTTATCTCTTGCACCTCAGATGTCTCTCACATTATTAGTCTTATATCGACCACCATCTGCTAAAATAGACTTTTATGATAAGTTTAAGGAAATGTTAAAGCAGTGTGATTTTAAAAAGGAGGTTATAGTGATGGGTGATTTTAATCTACACTGGGACGATAACAGTACAAGGAAAAAACTGCAGCAAATTATGGATGGATTTAATCTTGTCCAGATGGTTAAAGGACCAACACGGATCACAAACAATTGTAGCACCCTAATTGACTTAATCTTCACCAATCATCCGGAACGGATCACAAAATCGTTCAATATGTTAACTGGTCTCTCAGATCATAACATGGTGCTGATAACAAGAAAATTAACCAGAAAGCGATTTGCAGCTTATTACGGAAAAAAGGAGTTCATCGGCATTCCAAGGAGCAAACAAGAACAATTTCACACAGCAATAAGAAATATGAACTGGGACACTTTATTAATGGACAATGAATTGGAAATAATTAGTCAGAAATTCACTGAATGCTTACAAACAAAAATTAAAGAATTTGCAGTGACAAACACAAAAACAGAAAGCATTCTTTTCCCTGGCTCAGTGATGATATCAAACAATTAATGAAAGACAGAGACAATACCCTTAAAAAAGCTATAAAGTCAAAACTATCTTGTGACAGACAAAAATTTGCTTCGTTACGGAATAAAGTGATAAGACAACTACGAAAAGCAAAGGCAGACTTTTTTATTACAATTATTAAAAACTGTCATGGTAACTCAAAAGCGATTTGGGAACAGATCAATAAACTAACAGGTAAAACTTCTTCTAGTAATAACTCAATACAACTAAAGAACAATCGGATGCTTATGCAGGATCCATTTGCTGTGGCACAGACGCTAAATGAGTATTTTGTTGATTCTGTTGATACCATAGCCAAAAGTTTCCTTGTGAAATATAACAACTTACCTGTTATTAGTTCAGATGTATTAATTGAGCCCCCACTATATCCAAAATTTGTATCCATATCTGACGTAGAAAAGGTAATTACACAGCTTAAGTCTTCAAGAGCAAAAGACGTGTATGGGATGGACACACTCATGCTAAAACAAATAGGTCAATCAATTTTGGGTCCATTAACGCACATCATTAATGGGTCAGTAGATCAAGGGAAATTTCCTGAGTCATGGAAACTTGCTAGTGTCATTCCTATATTTAAAGGTGGTAACTCCCTTCTTTCATCTAATTACCGACCTATTAGTATTTTGCCAACAGTATCTAAAGTCTTTGAAAAACTGGTTGCTAAACAAATCACCAATCATCTTAATTGCAGCTCTTTTCCTTTGCACTCAATGCAGTTTGGTTTTAGGGCTAATCATTCCACAGAGACAGCAACATGTTACTTTCTGGAAAAGGTTAAATCAAATATGGACAAAGGAGGGGTAGTGGGAGCAATCTTTTTAGATCTTCGTAAAGCATTTGATACAGTTAACCATTCAGTTTTACTGCATAAACTTCATGTATTTAATTTTTCCCCAAAATTCATTAGCCTCATTAATTCATACCTTTTATCTCGTTCACAAAGTGTAAGAATTGACCAATATAATTCTACCCCCTTACTATTATCAACTGGTGTTCCACAGGGTTCAATTATAGGTCCAATTCTTTTCAGTTTATACATTAATGATTTACCATCTTTGTGTAAAAACTGTGACACTTTGATGTATGCAGACGACACTGCTGTCTTGGCCTATGGAAAATCTACAGAGGAAGTTGCCTCAAAACTAACAGAGGCCATGACACTGATCTCAACCTGGCTAGAGCAATCCTGTCTGCAATTGAACATATCCAAGACAGTAGCCATGTTCTTTTCAAAAAATAATATAAATATAAAACCTGAAATTGTAATATCTGGAGAAAGATTACAGGTCGTCACAGAATATAAATATTTAGGACTACATATAGACTCTAACCTCAACTTCAAAACTCACATAAAAAAGTTAGTAATAGGATTAAGTTCAGTCTAGCGAACTTCAGATTCATTAGAGACTTTCTTTCAACAGAAGCTGCTAAATTATATTTCTTTTCTATGATCTTATCCCACATAACATATTGTTTAATAAGCTGGTCCAATACTCACTCTACAACAATAAAACCATTAAAAACATTATACAAACAAGCATAAAAATACTGGATAAAAAAACATACCACTACCACCACTGTAGTATTCTGAGAAAATATCAGTTACTTACTTGGGATAATCTAATTAAATTAAAAAAAATCTGTTTAATTTATAAAATCAAACATGTTCTAGCACCTCCTCCACTATGTGATTTTATACATTTTAGATCTAGTGAGGTTAGGGTAACCAGAGGGGCAGTGAGGGAAGACTGCATTATTCCCCGGAGAAAAACAGCTTTTGGTCAGTCTGTTTTCTCCGTAAGTGCAGCGCAGCAATGGAACACGTTGCCCGAAAACATCAGAGAGTCTTTGTCACTCTTTTCATTCAAAAAGAATGCAAAAAAATGGCTTGTAGAGAGCCAAACTTGTGGGCACTAATGCTTTCTGTGTGCACTTAAACATTATATATTTATTTATTTTATATGAATTGTATTTCTTAACCATAATGTGTTGTATGTAATTGTATTTTTGTGATTTTATACCTGTGGTTATTTTTAAGGTTGCCTTTTTTACACCTGGCTGGGGGACTACCGATGAAAATTAGCACTTCTGAGCTAACTCGGGTACATTTACATTGTTTCAATGTTGATTAATGTACACTGTCCCCTTTCAAATAAAGAGAAATAAAAAAAAAGGGGATGTGGATGGACAAATGTACTCTTGCTTGAGGGCTTCCTCGACATACTCCTCCATGGCCTTCTGCTCCGGGATGGACAGAGGATAGACACGGCCTTTAGACAGGATTTGCACCTGGCTCCAGGTAGCAGGTCGATGGCGCAGTCCAATGCCCGATGAGGTGGTAGCTTGGTTGCCAGATGCTTGCTGAACACATCCTGGAACGCCCTGTACTCCGCTGGAATCTCCACCTGATGTTGGACCTCAGGACTCTCAATTGATGTGGAACAAACGGGAAACTCTGGGCTTCCCACTGAAGATGAAGAACTTTGTGGAATTCTTTTAACCGCCGATATGCAGGAAGGGAAACAGTTCTCACCCCAACGAGGGACCTCCCCGGACATCCAGTTGATGGTGGGATGGTGTTGGACCATCCAAGGGCGTCCCAGGATGGGCTCAGCAGTGGACTCCAGCACCATAAAGGAAATCTCCTCAGTGTGTAGGCAGCCGACCCAGAGTTTCAGTGTGGGGGTGGAATAGCGAATTCGACCTCGACCCAGCGGTTTACCTTGAATAGTTTGAACTCGGAGATCTTGAAGGTTTCGGCGTTTACGGATGTTCAGTTTCTGTAGGAGTTGCGTGGATATTAAGTTCCCCGCGGAACCAGAGTCGAGGAGGGCTTGTGCTGAGACACATACATGAGAGGTTAATAAATGGACAGTAGTACGATTCAAAGGTGCAATTCTGGGAGGAATCTGAATGGTGCTTACCGCTGGGCGTTGAGGTCGAACGGGGCAGGTGCTGATGAGATGTTTATCACCCCCACAGTGCAAGCAGAGGTGATGTTGAATGCGATGCTGCCGCTCTGTAGAAGAGAGATGAGTGGAGTCTACTTGCATAGGCTCGGGTGCTGGAGGAGCGCCTGATGGAGCCGAGGGCGGGGGACATACAGCGGAAGCAGGGTTATTGCAGACAGACAAATGTTGGGATACCCGAATGGTTCTCTGAATGAGACTCTCAATTCCTATTGAGTCTTCAAATACCACAATCAGCTGTCTGAACAAACACTTCCTTGAAATGTTGCACAAAGTTCGATAGGGATTTCACAACAGGAGAATTAGAGTTCCATAAAGATTGCGCCCATTGGAGCACTCGACTGGATAACAGGGAGATAACAAAGGCCACTCGGGCTGAATCGTTCGAAAACTGGTGTGCTTGCATTTGGGAGTATAAAGAGGTTTGAAGTAGAAAACCGCTGCAGTCCTCCGCCTCTCTGGTGAATGTCGCTGGTCCGGCCATGGGACTCGCAGAGGCAGCTGACGAAGCAGTAGATGTTTGCGGAAGTGAGTGCTGGCGTACAGAATGGATGACATCTTCGGAAATGGATGGTGGATTAGTAGGTGGTGAAGAAAGTAGTGATTGGCGAGCCGCCTGAATGTGTTCGGCGAAGGAATCGCGTGATGGATTCTCTACGGGCTCCGCTGGTTTCTGCATGTTTGGTCTGGTCTTCTGTCACGGATGGAACAGGAGTCAGACTGGTGGTAAGTGAAGTAGTTTATTTAACAGGTTTTGCAGAAGCAGTCAGAGATATGGTAAGTTTATAGACAGATGATAGTTGATTGGTTACTTAACTGAAGATTAACTAGAGTCTCTATTGCAGATGCAGGCGAAAGATCCCAGGCACGTATGCAGACGGATGGCTGAAGAATGGGGATGAGTTCTGAGGGCAAGGCTTGCATGAAGTTCAGAGGAAGGCAGGTAAGTAGCGGGTGAGTAGCATGAAAGAGTCTGTGAGTCATGTATTGACAAGACCAGACAAAGAGTGAGTGCAGGGGAGCTGAATATAAAGGGAGATGTGATGATGGGGTGCAGGTGATGGTGATTAGAACTCGGGTGACAATGAACGAGTGGGCGGAGTGAGTGAATGAGTGGTAGGAGTGGATGAAGCTGGTGGAATCCTGACAACAGAACAATGCACTGATCATAAATGAAAGGTTTAAGATTTCTGATAACTTCCCCAAATTACCAAAAGTATACCTAATGTATATGATGTAATAACAGAAATTCAATATAAATCGACTTATTCTCGTATAGAAATTGTCGTATATCAGAGTAACATTTATGGGACAACAGATGCAACAGTTCTGATTAGCTTCATTAGGCCTACAGTATCCATGGACATACATGCATTAGTGTAGCCTACTTTAGATATTCCTACTTTGCCTCTTCATGTTCCCAACCAACTAAAAGACCCCAACATTTCTGAATATACTAGTTAATCCAAGCATTAAAATCTCTTTGTAAAATGGGATGAGGCTTACAGCTGAAGCTTGCATGAAAGGACGAAGTGTCATATCTAATGTGTTACATTTATGCCATTAGCAGCAGTGAGCGCATGAATTAGACAGCAGGGTTCTTCTCATCAAGGAAAAGTAAAGAGAGCATTTAAGCTAGACTTTTCAGAATGTGTACTTTCGTAGACCTTCCATCACCACCGTGGATAATATCATTGTGACCTATGCGAAGAAATCTCCCTTGAATGGATGAGTCCTGCTAAAATATTCATGCTTGTGCACTGCATTGTGGGATAGCAGTGGAGGGCAGGTGAGGTGGCACCTCATAATTCTGAGGTTTCATGGAAGCAATATACCTTCTCATACAGCGTATGGAAAATAAATATTGTAATGAGCTGTTTATCCAACTTCATGTGCACATCTGGCCAATTCTGTAAATTTATAGCAGGCCTGACGGCGTTCTGAATGGGCAATGTTCCCACTCAACATACCCACACATGTGGGCTATTATTTGTGAGGAAGCAACATTAGCGCTGGGGTTTAATTTCAGCAAAGTGGGGTAAAACACAATGGATTATTAGCAACAGTTGACAAAAATTGGCTGTTTGCTCTTTCATGCCTTATTGTGTTGTCCTATGGTCAACCTTTCACCTGTTGGCTGGATGAATAGATGGAAATGCAGATAACAGAATTTATGGAAGCACTAGTGCACTCAACTCACTCTAAGTACTCTGCATCCATTTCCTCTTGGAGTTGTTATCTTTGGTTCTGGTGTGAAGTGTACATTGGAGCTTATATCTTTCCAAGTTCTGTTGTGGTTGCTGTTAATGTACCATGCATAATCCCAGATGTTTAGACAAGAACAAGTCAAGTAATGTGAGAATCTGTTTGCAAATTACTGGGAGTTTGAGAGAGTCTGGACCCTAATAAAGAAGGCTTAAAGGAAACAATAAATATAGTCAAACAAAGTCTTAAAAATGTGTGACCCCGCCTGTGAACCCCCGGCTAAAGTCGCAGAATCTAATTATGGGTAAAAGAGCGTCAAAGTAGTCATAGCCATAAAAATGACAAAAATAGGTCATGTGTGTTTATTGCTGTAAATGATAGATTATACCAAGGGTTTTCAGATGCAGTACTCAAATTTTCATTTATAACATGATAAATACTAAAATTAATGATTTTATTGACACTACGTTATACTTTTGCGCAAAAAAAAATACCGGACGTGGGCTTCCTAAACATTTCAATCGTCTCTGGGTTTATTTTTCGGCGCAACAACACCACACGCAACGCAATTTGTTTTGTAGCTCAGTATTCTGCCAATAATATTAATCTTATTTTAAGGACATTTTTGGCCTGCTAAGTGTCAATAATATAATTCGTTTGCTGGATTGTAATTTACTGCGTTGTTTTGGCATCTGACATGGCAGCACCGAAAGATGAGCAGGAACGTAAAATAGCTGATTGCTGGTTTTATAGCGGATTATTTTCTAGAGGATGATGGTGATGATGAACAGGATACATTCTTCGACGAAGGAATTTAACGAGGAATTTAACGGTAAGTTTTTGTCATTATTTTTTTTTTTTTATGCTGAATATGTAACATACTGTCACTGTTCAGCCAATGTAATGCTAACACAGAATTCATCCTGTGATGCAAAAATAGTGGATTTAAATGTTGATTACATTTGTTGATTGGGATTGAGTCAGTTTAAATTAATTACGTTTATGACATGATGTTTATTTATTTGATTACACTCTGAATTGAACACCCCCCCCCCCCCCCCCCCCCGCCCCCCCCCCCTCTATGACCAACATGATGATGAAGATGAGCCAGTTTTGGTGATTGAACCCCAAGCTATTAGTCTGATATTATAGTTTCACTGATGTTTAATTTTTATAGTTATACAAATCATTCAACTGAATTGACATGGTAATTATTTCTACAATCAAGCTCTTCTGGTACCCCCATTCGTTTAAATGTTTTTGTGCTTTTAGCTTTTTGGACATGCGCATCACAATAAGTAGGCCTGTTTTACAAAAATTTTACAATTTTCCCATAAATGTGTTATATATCACTAAAAATGGGAAAATCCCAGCTTTAATGTGGTATATGGTACATATGGAGGATAATTATGTGTTGCAGATTTAAAAATAAGCTTTTTTTTTAAATTGGAATTTCTCAAAACGTCTCAGGTTACGTATGTAACCCTGGTTCCCTGATAGGGAACGAGACGCTGCGTTTGAGACGCGGGGGGAACGCTCTGCGTGATACGTCGTGAAGCACGTGTAAAATCAGTCCAATGGAAGCCCGCTACGACATAGGTGACGTCATTGACCAGGAAACTATAAAGCACCCCTGAAATCAGACCGCGACAGCTTCTGAAAGGCCTGAAGCAAGTCGATCAGGGCATGCAGGAAGTATGGCAGGCAAACGCAGCGTCTCGTTCCCTATCAGGGAACCAGGGTTACATACGTAACCTGAGACGTTCCCTTTCAAGGGAACTCGAGCTGCGTTTGAGACACGGTGGGAACCCCATCCCCACTATGCCATAATGACAAATGCCCGTTCTGTGTGAAGTCCTGCGCACACTAAGAAGCAAGCAGCCTCGCCCCAGGAGTGGAGAGGTCAAGGTCATAGAACCTGACAAATGTATGCGGAGAGGACCAACCTGCCGCATTACAAACGTCAAGAAGAGAAACACCCGAAATTAAGGCCAAAGAGGCCGCCATACTCCGAGTAGAGTGGGCCCGCACAGCCATAGGTGAAGGCTGTCCGGCCGCTTCATAAGCCAATGAAATAGCCTCGACTATCCATTTACTCATAACCTGTTTAGATGCAGGGCATCCTCTCTTGAGTGACCCAAAACAAACAAATAATTACTCAGATTTACGCCAGAGGGCAGTTCTGTGAACGAAGGCATCTAAAGCCCGGACTGGACATAACAGGTTAAGCTGTTCCTGGTCTGAGGTATTAAAGGGTGGAGGATAAAAGGCCTGCAGCACTATTGGGCCCCCAACATTCATTGGGACCTTAGGGATATAACCTGACCTGGGGTAGAGAAATGCCTTCACCATACCAGGTGCAAATTCCAGACATGAAGGAGCAACCGACAGAGCATGTAAATCACCAATTCTCTTGATAGAGGAAATAGCAAGGAGAAATAAAGATTTTAGGGTGAGGAATTTTTCTGAAACCTCCTCAATGGGCTCGAAGGGAGCCAAGGCCAGAACCTCAAGTACAATGGTCAAGTCCCATGCCGGTGCTCTAGAGTGCAGTGCAGGTATCAACCTCAATGTACCACGAAGAAAGCGAGTGATTAAAGGATATCTCCCAATAGAAGCACCCCCCAGAGGGGTGTGGTAGGCAGATATAGCCGCCACATAAACCTTCAAGGTGGAAGAGAAATCTGGCAGAGAAACAGTCTTGCAGGAAATCAAGAACTGAACCAACAGGGCAGTTAACAGGATCTAAGCGACGTTCACCACACCAAGTGGAGAATAATTTCCATTTCAATGCATAAAGCCTTCTCGTGGAAGGAGCTCTGGATTGGAGAATGGTCTCGACGACCTCAGTCAAGAGACCGGATTCCCTGAGCCGGGCCCCTTCAGAGGCCAGGCCCACAGTTTCCATAACTCCGGCCGAGGGTAAAATATTGTGCCCCCTGCCTGGGACAACAGGTCCCTCCTGAGAGGAATCTCCATGGGAGAGCCATCCAGAAGAGACACTAAGTCCGAGAACCAAACTCGGGTCGGCCGGTAAGGGGCTACTAGTAGCAGACGAGCCCCTTCTCGGCGAACCCTCTCCAGAACCCCCGGGAGCATCGGTATAGGGGGAAAGGCGTACAGGTGCAGCCTCGGCCACACCTGCACCATAGCATCCAGTCCGAGAGGAGCTGGGTGCATGAGAGAAAACCACATGGGACAATAAGTTGAATCTAATGATGCGAAAAGGTCTACTTGAGCCTGACCGAACTTCTCCCACAGGAGCTCCACCACCTCTGGGTGAAGTCTCCACTCCCCGGGCCTCAGCCCCTGTCTTGACAGAATATCCGCTCCCACATTCCGTTTCCCTGGAATATATACTGCCCTGAGTGACAGCAATCTCCCTTGGGACCAAAGGAGGATCTGATGGGCCTGTTTGCAAAGGTGTCGTGACCTCAGACCCCCCTGATGGTTGATGTAAGAGACGACCGATGTGTTGTCTGTGCGGACCAACACATGACGGCCTCTCAGGTCTGGCAGGAAATATTTGAGCACTCGAAATACCGCCATCATCTCCAAACGATTTATGTGCCAGGAACATTGATGGTCCTGCCAAAGACCTTGCGCCGAGCGGCCACTCATGACCGCTCCCCATCCCGTGAGTGAAGCATCCGTCGAAAGCGTGACGCGTCGACAAGAAGCCCCCAGCACTGGGCCCTGGGCGAGGAACCAAGGTTTCTTCCACATGACCAAGGCACGAAGGCATAGCCGCGTGACCTTGATCCTGCGGAACGGATTTCCCCTCGGAGAAAACCCCTTGGTCCTGAGCCACCACTGTAGGGGTCTCATGTACAGAAGGCCAAAAGTAATTACGTCGGACGCAGCTGCCATGAGACCCAACAGTCTCTGAAACTGTTTTACAGTGAGTGACTGGCCTAGTTTCACATTCCTTACGGCTATGAGAATCGCAGAAATACGTGCAGGAGACAGACGTGCTTGCATGTTGTCGAATCCCATATTACACCAAGAAAAGTGGTCCTCTGAGCTGGGAGGAGTACACTTTTTGGTGTTGAGCCGCAACCCCAACCTCCTTATGTGGGACAGAACGACATCTCGATTTTGAACTTGGAATCTCAGAGGAGCCAGAGCTGCATCCACGCATATTGTAAAGGTGCGGGGTGATAACCTAGGCCGAATGGAAGAACCCGATACTGGTATGCTTGGCCCCTGAAAGCAAACCTCAAGAACCTCCTGTGATGAGGATGGATAGATAAGTAAGCGTCCTTTAAGTCTATTGTGACAAACCAGTCCTCGGACTGAGTCTGTGCCACAATCATATTTAGCGTAAGCATACTTTGAACTTAAGATTCTGAAACCTGCTGTTTAAATGACGCAGGTATAGAGTAGGACGCAACCCCTCATCCTCCTTCGGAACAATGAAGTAATGGCTGTAAAACCCTGACTGTCTGCCGGGAGGAGGAACCCCTTCTACAGCTCCTTTTGCAGAAGTGTCAGTACTTCCTGCTCCATAACCAAAGCCTGCTCGGGGTCCACCACAGTGGGGAGAACCCCTAGAAATCTCGGCGGACAAGAACCAAATTCTGAACCCTTTCCTATGGTGTGCAGGACCCACTGAGAAATATGTGGCAGTAGTTTCCACGCTGCCAGAAATTCTACTAGGGGAACCAGTCTCTCAAGACTGGCCTCTGGATTTGGTTGAGCAGTCACTACGGTGCCCTGAACCGGCGAACCAGCAGGGAACAACCGAACTGACCGTTCTAAGACCCTCGGAGGAGGATCGTATGGGGACGCTGACATCTCGGTGCCCTGAACGGCGAACCGGCAGGGAACAACCGAACTGGCAGCGCTGCGATCCTACTCGGAGAGTCGCACCCCAGAGGGCGCCGAGGAGAAACGATTTCTCAAAACCGTCCCTGCCCCGGAGGAGCCCTCAGAAGCCTGATAGCCTCGTTTTTTGCGACAGGACTTCCTGTCTAAGCTTTATTAGAGATGACGATAATCCTCAGATCTTGCCTACCTCTAAAAAACTTAGTTCCTACGACCCTACTCAAAGGATCATTGGAAAAAGAAGACACCTCGGCACCCTGAAACGGCAAACCGGCAGGGAAACCGAACTGACTGCTCTATGACCCTCCTCGGAGGATCGTTTGGGGACACTGACACATTGGTGCCCTGAACGGCGAACCGGCAGGAAAACCGAACTGGCAGCGCTGCGACCCTCCTCAGAGAGTCACACCCCAGAGGGCGCCGAGGAGAAACGATTTCTCAAACCCATCCCGACCCCGGAGGGGACCACCCTTAGAAGCCTGATAGCCTCGGCGTCAGGGCTTCCTCTTTGTCCAAGCTATTTTAGAGATAAAACAGTCCTCAGATCTTGCATATTTCTAACTAGCTAGACTGCTACCGCCACCCAGGTCCCCCTCGATTGTGGAGGAGCCCAAATGGTGATGCTCGTTTTGCACTCTGTTCTGCGAGGAGCTTAGTAGATCAAGACTGCTCCCGCCCAGCAGTCTCGGGAGGAAGAAACCTCTGGAACGCCGCTGAAAGGTTTATTTTCTTAGTTTTTTTGAAAGCGGAGCGAACAGACATAATTTATCTTATTTTTCTTTATTTTTAAATCAGAAAAACGTATATATATATAAATATATCACTCCGTGGCCACCAGCAGGAAAACAACCGAACTGGCCGTGCTGCAACCCTCCTCAGAGACTCGCCCCCCCAGAGGATGCAGAGGAGAAACGATTTCTCGAAACCGTCCCTCCCCAGTATAGTTTATCTGTTTTTGCATGACGCAATTCTCGAATAGCGTCAGTTGCGACATCCTCACATTAATCCATGTCCTTATACTTTAAGATGGCTGGTTGGTAGCGTCGGGGTTAAAAACGATGACGCCGACTCGGGAGAGAGAAAGCTCGCAAGCGTCTCTTTAACCCGAGGCACTGTCATACCATGATACTTAATACCCAAAGCATTACTATAGTTAGACGTTTGGGCATTAAACACATAAAATAGAAACCGGCTCATTGCACGATCTCGACACCTCAGTGTGGAGATAGGGAAAAACAGCAGTCCCCGACGAGGAGGCTGAGATACAGTGTTTTTCTTTTTTTAGATTTCATCTAATTAACTCTTTTTATTTTCACTCTCATAATGTTCAGCTGGCCAGTAAATATTTAACTAGCAACAGCACTAGATAAACCTCCTTGTAAAGCTCCTCTTTATTCAACAGAGTTATGAGCTGACTTATTTATTTATTTATTGAAAACTCAAACATCTGCCTTTTTCTTAATATCTTTATTTGTTTTGTTCTCTTTTTACTAAACAAAACAATAACGATACCAATTCCTCGGAACTGGAAATCGCCAGCACTGGATCTGACAGGTGAAAGCTGAGATAGGGCGGAGCCCGTCCCAACCCCCGCTGTCAGATCCGTCCCAAAATGTTAGCCACCGCCGTGCCCCGTGATATAACGTGGGCAGGGAACAACACAAAGCTGCTTGCTCTCTTTTGCCATAATATATATATATATATATATATATATATATATATATATATATATATATATATTGCAACTTGACAGACAACAATAAATATGACAAGGACATAATACACAGATCGCTTGCTGAAGGCACAGAAGCTGTCGCGGTCTGTTTTCTGGTGTGCTTTATAGCTTCCTGGTCTATGACGTCACCCGCCTAAGACGTCTCGCTCTTCCATTGGACTGATTATACACATTCACGACGCAATCACGCAGAGCGTTCCCACCGCGTCTCAACGCAGCTCGAGTTCCCTTGATAGGGAACTATTAATAAGCAGTACATTAGGAATTTATTGAGGCAAAATGTTATTGAGTCATATGATATGATGACCATATTATTCACTTTAATGAATAAAGACAAAAAGATTAATTTAATTATAAATATTTTATTATACAGTATTTTTTAATTAAAATAAAACATGAAGTGTTGTGTTATCTACTGTCTGCCTAATGATGATGATATAACGCTTTTTAATGAATGATGGTAAAAAATACATATAATTTTAATGAATTAAATATGTATTAAATTACAATTAAGTTCTTAGTGTAATCTTAAATGTAGTTTTTTTAGTTTTTGTACTTAGGGTTAAAAAACGAATTAAACTAAGCTGTAACTGACAGTCTTTTTTAAAAAATAAAGTGTTATTGCATAGCAGAACAATAACAATATACACATACAGAGGATCACAATATATTCAACTATTATCTATTACATTCATAATAGCATCAAATGAAACAGAATATATATATATATATATATATATATATATATATATATATTTTTTTTTTTTTTTTTTATAAAAGCAAAAAAAAATTATACAGGGATAACTACAAAAAATTCCAAAAAGAAAAGGATTCAAAAAATGTATACATCCATTTTGCTTTTTTATTTTTTGCATATTTTAAGTCTCCAATATAATGCTTGAGTTCAATTTTAAATAATATAATGTTAGGTTTATTATTAGTCAATTTCTGCTTGTGTATGTGGTATTTTCCATACATAAGTTAATCACCAAATGCATATCTTTACCAGATAGTTGAATCTTTACATTTGTGAATTTAAATATTAGATGTTCAATATCAATTCAAGACAATTGGGTAAATACACCTTAAAAAAATAAATGGGTAACACTTTATTTTACAGTGTCCTTGTTACATATGTTACATGTAATTGCCATAGTAATAACAGTAAATGTGCATAATTACATTTAATTAACCCTTAACCAAATCCTAATCCTACCCTAACCCTATAGTAAGTACATGTAGTTAATTAATATTAGACTGTACTTAAATATTTAATTACACTGTAACAATGACACCTTAAAATAAAGTGTTACCAATAAATGTTTTATGGATTCTTCTTCCAAATTATTTAACTTTATTGGTTAGACAGTATTTACTGGGTAAACTCCAGAACTCTTTCCAATCAATCTTGTTATATGTCGAGTTCCAAAAAGGTTTGCGTTTAGGCAATAATATAATTCTACATTTTTTTATATACAAATTATCACATTGTTTATCTATAATTTTCACACCATTAAAACTTTAATGATTAGTATATAATGGGATAGACTCAGAAGATATATTGCCTGATAAAAGTTGAATAAGGCCAGTAGGAATGGCATCAAATACTTCTGCAAACTCTTTAGCAGTTACAGGGATCATAAAATGATTAAGGAATTCACAGTAATTAAAGAGATTTCCATTATTATAACCGTCTGACCAAAATGATACCGTTATTGTACCGGTTTCTGTAAAATAAAGTTGTTGTTTTTTAAACGTAATATATTTGTTGTTCCAAATCACAGACTTGTGTGGATAAAAGTTACGCTTGAAGATGAGCATCCATAATAAAAAAAAGCTGTCTATTAAAAGAAGAAAAAGAAAAAGAAGAAAAAGTTGTCTATGAAAAGAAGAACGTTTTATTGGAACCTCACATCAAAATTAAACCTAAAAAAAAAAAATCTAAACCCCCAATATATCAAAAATGAACTCCGGGATGATATTCCAAATTTTACTTTTACAGTTCAAGTAGTTCTTTATCCATTTGTTCTTAAAAACTCAAAGAGCAGTATTAAAGTCAAGTACATTTAAACCACCATCACCAATTGGATTGCATAAAATTCCCTCCATGAAGGAGGGAACGGAGGATGTAGTCGACGGTCGACTGAATGGGGATCTCGCTAGAGAGTCTATCCTCTTCGTGTACTATTGAACGAGCCAATGTAATTGGCGTGCGTGATTCGCATCACACACTTCTGTACACGTCCAAGCGAACGGACAGAGAAGCCAGGGCTGGATCTGCCTCCTCCAGGGCAGCGCTTGCAGGCTCACCACCTGCTCCTATTACGGGAGAGGTAGGAACCTTGGGCACAATCCGAGCCGGGGTCTCAGCTTGTGAGAGTTAGCCGGCCCAGACTCCAGGCACAATACGTTGACCGAAAGCGAGCAAGTCCCTACCCTCTAGTAGAGACCACGCGAGCAGGAGAACTGATATAACAGAATTTTTAACTCACTGCCTGCAGTGGCTCAGGGGCGGTCTCTGCAGTGCATCGCACCAGGGACAAGGCCCAAGAGGATAAAGAGGGACGCAAGGATTTACAAGACCTTGCTCCTCAGGAACCTGACGATCAGAACGTGCTTCTGCACACTTCTGCAACACGATGAGCGTCGTTTAAACACCGAGGCAACATCTTTTTGAGAGTGAAGGAAAACAGCCTACTCCAACCCATTTTGCAGGAAAGAGAGCACTGATGTGATCGAAAAGCTTTCAGGATCTCCCCTGGAGAGAAGACGCACTCAACGACTAGGTTCCACTTCTAAAGGCGTAGGCATGCTACCCATTTCTAGGGGGTGCTCGCAGAAGTGATGGTAACTATCACATGCCTGTGATAGCCACCTGAACCTCCGCGTTCAGATGTAAGACCGCCCGGAATCTCCGGGGGAAGAACGCATGTGCCATCGTGCCCCGTCCCTGAAAGGAGTTTTCAGGGGAAGTCAGAAAGGCTGTGGATGGGAACCAGGTCTAGTTGGGCCAATAAGGGGCAACTATGAAGACCTGTTCCTCTCCTGACTTGGCACGTAGGTGCAAGCGACGGGCGCAAAAAGACAGGAGCATTGCTCAACACAACATGTAAAGATCACTGGGCTTCAGGAGCATTTTCTGCTCAGCACTTGAGTGTGATAAGTTCACTGAGCTTCAGGAGCATTCCTGCTCAACACCTGAGTGTGATAAACTCACTGAGCTTCAGGAGCATTTCTGCTCAACACTTGAGTGCGAAGAACTTCACTGAGCAACAGGAGCATTTCTGCTCAGCACTACGTGTGATGAATTCACTGAGCTACAGGAGCATTTCTGCTCAACACCTGAGTGCGATGAACTTCACTGAGTTTCAGGAGCATTTCTGCTCAACATGAAGTGTGATGAATTCACTGACTTGAGCAGGCGCAAGGCGACCATGAGTCGCAGTCGCTTTTAGAAGGCTCACTGGGGTTAAACGCATTTCTGCGGGCCCCTGGGGCAGCTGAGAGCCAGTGTTTGTCCAAGGGTAGTCCGCTCGGTTTATCCAAAACTGGCAGGAAGACGAAACCGGAGGGGCAACTGAGCGGCCCCGGAATGGTCATGACCCAGCTGGACCCAGGGGATGGAGTCTCCACTTGCCCTGGCTATAACTGTCGTGAGGCTCGATGGCGGCACGATTGAGTAGAGCGGGAAGAGTGGAACAAAGCGTCCTCAGAAGCTTCTGACTCCAAGGAGGAGGTGACGGGTGAGTTGTGACATGCAAGGGAAGCTTGCGCGACGGTCACAATGTCTAACAACTCGAGGCACGAATGCCCGTGTAGTCGAGGGTCGCCCCGGCCCCCGTTAAAACACGCCCTTTGTACATGGCCCCTCTGTTGAAGAGGGTTTGGCAGCAGACCGGGATGAACTATAGTCACACAGGGTGAGCTGCTCTGCCATGATCACCTCGGGACTCGATCATGAAGCTAGCGCTGAAGCGGTGACATATGGAGGAAGCCAAAGGCTGCAACTACCATATACCCCAGGAGCCTCTGAAAGTTCTTTCAGTGGGACCCTTTCTCACTTCAAACACCAGCTGAACACATTCTCATTGGAGAGACGTGTTAGACCGAGTCCATCTCCAAAACTGAAAAAGAGATACTCAGCCCGTGGGCGAGATTACTCTCTTCCAGTTAACCTGAAGACCCAACGGGCTCTGGAGCACTCGAGGGGAAGGACACTGTACTGATACTCCACCCTTACACGCAACACACAGGATGGCCTGCGGTGCGGAAGGTAGAGATCTGAAGCACATGTCTTTCAGGTCGGAGCTGCAGACCGATCTTGGGCCAAGATGGTCACGACCCACCACCTAGTAGCACGAAGAACGAGTTTACAACTGGCCTTCGTACCGGCTGGAGGAGCGGCTATATCAAATCCTTCGCCAGCAGGATAAGATAAGCACGCACAAGTCAGGAGCACTGCTCAACACTCGGTGTGATGAATATCACTGAATTTTCAGGAGCACGTCTGCTCAACACCTAATGTGATTATTATCACTGACTTGAGCGGGGTAGGCGAGCCTGAGGTGGGGCAGCAAAGTAGAGAGAGTGGTGTTAGTGTGCTGTGCAACACTTACCTGTCTCCACTAGCGGCAGGGGGCGCGTGAGAAGGCGGATGACCGGGTCCTCGAACGCACCAAGCTGCCTGCTGGTGACCAAGGGGGAGCTGAGAGGTGTAAGGGTATACAGGGTCACACCCGCCAGACTGGCCCTCTTGGGGCCCAGGAACAGATGAAATTGCTCTCTCTTTGAAGTGTGGGTACCGCTTGCTCTGTTTTTTTTTTTTGTTTTTTGTTTTTTTAGGGAGCCAGCGGCGGAACAGATACACACACAAACAAAAGGCTCCACCCGGACCTCACCCGGGGGGAGAGAGTGATCGTGCCACTCCAAGAGCATCTCATCCATTCCTGGGCGGCCCGCTCTGGAATGCTTTCGCTGTCGCTTGTCACCTGGCTTGGCAGCACCTGGAGCGGGCGGGGCGTCTCTACTGCGGCGGGCTCCATGCTGAGGCCTGGGTGGAGGCTGCTGCGGAGGCCCAGCAGGAGCGGCGGCCGGGGAATGCCCACGACGACGAGCAGTCGGAGGAGCTGCCACCGGCGGCGGGTGGAGGCAGCAGCTGGCCACTGGGCAGGATGTGCCGGATTACCTCCGCCTGCGCTTGAGCGGCAGAGAACTGTTGGATGCAGTTCTCCACTGAGTCGCCGACCAGCCCAACCTGGGAAATTGGGCAGACCAGGAACCGAACCTTGTCCGCATCCGCCATACCAACCAGGCTCAGCCAACGAAGGCGCTACTGGACCACCACGTTGGACATCGCCAGACCGATCACGCACGCTACGACACTCGTGCCCTGGAGGGTAAGGTCGGATCCAGTGCGGTGCCCACCTATGAGCGCACAGTCTGGATTACCCTCGTACATGCCATTGGTGCCCTAGCCTGCAGCAACGCCATGGCATGAAAGAGGAAGCGGCTTGCCCACAAGCTTTGTAAGCTCTGCCCGTTGGAACGGACGAAACTCACAGGCCTTAGGGGGGAGACGAGGATCCCCCCAAAAGGCAGCGGCCGCCGGACACAGGTGCACCTGTGTCGACAGACCGCTCCAATGGAGGGACCCTTCGCAACCCTTCACCGTTCCTCCATCAAGGGTAATGAGGTGGAAAAGCTAGTCAGGCAGTTTCTGGCAGAGAAAGATGCTGTTCACCACCTGCTAAGCTCTCCATGCATTTCGGGAAAGAAAGGCACTGGGGCGGTGAGCTGAGTACCAGCACGGCCCGCACCAAGACACCAAACTCCAGATTCCAACCGAGACTGAACGGGACACGGTGGAGGTTCCACTCGAGCCCGGCAATTCTGGATCCGGCTCGGGCAACATTGAACTCCCGGAGGGAGACAATGCAGCCGAGTCATCATCTCTAGAAGTCAGCTCACTCTCCGATGCTGCAATCGACGTCCTGTCCTCCAGGGGAGCCCCGAGTGAAACCGCTGGCCCACCCATTACAGATGGACCAGTAGACAACACAGGAGGCTCCAGTGGTTGCAGGGGAAGGGAGGAGTGAGGAGCCCACAGGGAATGGTTACCGGGCGGGACATCCAACACTATCCTCCGGTCACCCATCCCACACAGCACCCGTGCAGGGTGGGGCATGGTAATGGGGACTCGCTCTCCGCGTTTAACGAAGGCGAGTCTCGCCCTCAACACTGCGACAGTCATGTTCCCACAGTGAAAACATGAGCTGTCCACAAAAGCTGTCTCAGCGTGCTGTAAGCCCAAACACGTGACACAACAGTTGTGACCATCAGAGAGAGACAGGGAACGACCGCACCCAGAAACGCACGGGCAGAATGACATCTTGAAAAAGACGCAAACGCACCCGTGTTGCTCTTTCAGAAAATAGGACCGTCACCAGTGCCGGAGCACACAGGGGAATGACCGCGGTAACACTGAACAGAGAACTGAAACAGTGAAGCACTCACTTTTCCGCCCTCTAACCAGTCATCAACACACACAAACTTTTAGAAATTTGTTGCTGTTAAAACAGCAGTTGAGAGCTCAAAGCTCTCGATCACCGCTGCACTCGCGCTGTAGGACACCAGCACTGGGAGAGTCTTCCTGAAGAACACCGACACACTCGCTCGTTGTAGACAACAGCACTCTCAGAGACATCAAACGATTGGCTCCGAAGCGAAAGGCAACTAGTGCATGCATCCACTTCCGTATTTATACCCGCGCCACGGGGGCGGAGTGTGTGATGCGAATCACGCACGCCAATTACATTGGCTCGTTCAATAGTACTCGAAGAGGATAGGCTCTCTAGCGAGATCCCCATTCAGTCGACCGTCGACTACGTCTGACGTTATCAACTCAAAGGGTACTGTTTTTTTTCTTTTTTTTAATAATGTGATATGTTCTTCGAAAATGAAATTGAACAAAACAGTATCCACCTCTTTTATGACCGATTGTGGAACATCTAATGCAAGAGCTGTATACACTAAGCGTGACAACCCTTCAGTTTTGGAAAAAATTATATTCTTCCTTTTAATGATAGATCTCTCATTAACCATGAGTTTAATTAAGGTTAAACTATTTGTTTAATTTTCATAGAAATATGAGTAAAATTCAAATTATTTCTCTCCATTTGATCTTTACAGATCTTAATACCTAAATACCATCTCCTTTACTGGAATACCAAGTATGTTTTCAAAGGGAATAACACACATTTTTTAATGTTTAAACATAAAACCAGATACAGATGAGAACATATTTAAGCACTCAATAGCTTTTTTAATTTCAGTTTCATTTTTTTTTTAAGGTCAGTGTCATCCGCTAATTGAGAGCATTTTAACTCTTTCTCCAAAAGTCTAATACCACAAAATTGATCTCTTTTAGTATGTATGGCCATGGTTTGTGTTACAAGTAAAAAAAAAAAAAAAAATTGTGAAATGGTGCATCCTTGTCGTATGCCTCTACTATTTTAACCCTCTGGGGTCTACGGTGTTTTTGGGGTCCTTGAGATGTTTTGAGATTACCTGACATTTTTGCTTTTTTTCAGTTGCTTATAAACATATTAATGGTGAAGTTGGGCTTTAACAGGACTACCATAATATGTGAGCAACATGTATATACATGTTTGTATTTTTGAGAGAATATTGTTTATGCATGGTGTGGCATCATGAGAGGGCGTGTTCTAGAGGGCAGATACATTACCCTTGCTGGAGCAAGATAGCCATCTGTTAAGGACTACAAAACCCAGGCTGCCAGATAGTACAGCTGCAGATAATGAGACCAGCAGCATGCTCGAATAGTGGGTGTGAGAAACTGTTGATTACTGTGTGTGTGTGTGTGTGTGTGTGTGTGGCAGGAGAAAGGACATACCTCTGTGAAACAAAGAAAATTAAGTTACTTTTGAGCTGAAGAGATTTAAGTTGTAAACGTTTTGTTTAATTATTAAACACACCTACATACTGAAGAGACTGTTGAAGTGGTGTTTACTGGGAACTTGCACACACTAAAGATCCTGAACCTCTCATGCTGTCACATATGGTGGAGATTGCGGATAAGTGGATGACTGCTGATGTTCCAGAGCGACGTGGAGGACCTCACAAGCCTGTTTTCTAAGCTAAGTACACAATCAATTGATTGTAAAATGGAACAGTTACTGAAAACAATGATAGAGAGTAATAAAGTGCAGCAGCAAATCCAAGCTGGCTTGCTGGAGGAACAAAATTGGGCTAATAACCTTAAAGTTAAAGAATTGGAAATGAAACAAGCCCAAGATGTTAGCAGGATACGGGCTAGTGACTTTATTCCTAAAATGGGAGAGAATGATGATGTTGAAGCTTACTCGTATGCCTTTGACCCACAACTGCTTTCAGAGAAAAATGGCCAAGAGATAAATGGGCTAAAATATTGGCACCATTTTTATCTGGAGAATCACAGAAAGCCTTCCTAGATCTAGACCGAACCTTGGCCAATAGATATGATTAAAGAAAGAAAAATTAAATCGCAGCGATCTTAGAGAATTTGGGAGGGCCCAGAGGTTCCATGCATGGTGCTTCAAGAAAGAACAGCCACCACGTACACAGATGCACGAATTAATGCGTCTGGCTAAGAAATGGTTTGAGACTGGTAGGCACTCAGCAACTGAAGTGGTTGATTCCTTGGTGATGGACAGATTTGTTAGAGCCCTACCCGCTGAAGCTAAATGATTTGTCTGTCTGAATAACTCAAGTTCACCCCAAGAATTGACAGAAGAAGTTGAAAGATACCAAGCCAGTGCAGAAATGCTGAACTCACGGTTCCCAACCAGTGTGCAGCCCCAACAAATGTTTTTCCCTAGAGCCCCTACTCCCAGATGGGCTAGTCCACAGGCGAAAAGGTCCTGCCAGAAAGATTCGCCAGTCGAAAGCACATTGTATAAACTGAGAACCTGTTACAAGTGTGGGGAAGTAGGACACATTTCATGGCAATGCAACCAAACAGATGAGCCTATGCCGACAGCTGAGTCTTCAAGTGGCTTGAAAAATAACCTTTTTGCTGCCTTATTGGGCAACTCTGTGTTCCAAGCTATGACATGCCCTGTGTCAGTAAATTGTCAAAAATGTCCAAACTCTAACACACCATTGCCTATCAGTGCAGACACGGATGTATAGAGGAGACAACCTGGAAGAGACTGAGTCGGCCTCAGAAAAAGCAGATGAGCCACCACCACAGCCCGTCACTCAAAACAGGGTACAGTTACAGACGAAACCCGAGAAGCTGGGGTCAACCCAGGGGAGTGATAGCAGCAGTCCAGTTCCCAGCAATCCTCCAATAGTTTACGATTATTTTGCAATTAAGAATGGGTTGCTCTACCAAATAAAATAAAAAGGGGGGGGGGGGGGCTATAGAGCAGTTGCTTGTGCCTCAAACCCATTGGGTCACAGTACTGCAATTACCCCACACTCATCTGCTTGGGGCACATTTAGGGGTGAAAAACAAAACAAAGAAAGAGTGTTAGAACGGTTCTTTTGGCCTGGTGTGCATAAGGAAGTAGAGATCTACTGTCCTGGTTGCCCGGAGTGTCAGCAGTCAGCTCCAAAACCTAATTTTCATAGTCCCTTGTTTCCTTTACCCATCATCGAAACCCCCTTTGAGAGGATTGGGATGGACATTGTGGGGCCTCTTCCGAGGAGCGGCAGGGGTCACCAATATATTTTGGTGATGGTAGACTATGCAACCCGCTACCCTGAAGTGGTGCCGTTAAGGAAAGCTACATCAAAACACATTGCCAAATAATTATTGCTGATAAGTACCAGAGTGGGAATCCCAAAAGAGATTCTTACAGACCAGGGGACCCCATTCAAGTCTCGTATAATGAAAGAGCTATGCACCCTCCTAAAGATAAAGCAAATAAGAACATCAGTGTACCATCCACAGACAGACGTGCCTTGTGGAGCGTTTTAATAAGACCCTCAAGCAAATGCTTCGTAAGACCATTGACACGGATGGCAGAAACTGGGATCAACTCTTACCCTATATGTTGTTCTCAATTAGATAGTATCACAAGCCTCTACAGGGTTCAGCCCTTTTGAACTTTTGTACCCATACAAGCCAAGGGGTCTGCTGGATATAGCAAAGGAAGCATGGGAGGAACAGCCTTGCCCCATAGGTCGCTCATTGATCATGTGGGGGAAATGAGAGACAGAACGGCAAACAATTACTCTATAGTAATAGAACATATGGAGAAAGCACAACAGGAACAACAAGCTATATATAACCGCCCAGCTTAGCCTAGATAATTTCAGCCAGGAGACCGAGTGTTAGTGCTGGTGCCCACAGTAGAGTGCAAATTCCTAGCCACCTGGCAAGGACCCTTTGAGGTCATAGAGATGGTAGGGGAGGTCAATTACAGAGTTAAGCAAACAGGCAAGAGAAAGCCTGACCAAATATACCACGTCAACCTCTTTGAAACGTTGGCACCCTAGAGATGTGATGGTGTGTTCTCTTTCCCCAAGGAAACCCAGTGACCCACCACGAGAAGAAGTCCGTGTGAGTCCAGATCTGAACCCACAACAAAGACAGGAGGTGATGGAGCTAGCAGATCGTAACAAAGATGTTTTTTCCCCAGTCCCAGGCCATACTCAAATGATCCAGCACAAGATCCATACTGTCCAAGGGAAAATTGTACAGCCTTACAGAATCCCAGAGGCCAGACGAGAAGCCGTCAAGGAAGAGGTGAGAAAAATGCTTAAGTTGGGGGTCATAGAGGAGTCGCAAAGTGCATGGTTGAGCCCTATAGTGATGGTCCCCAAGCCCGATGGCACAGTAAGGTTCTGCAATGACTTTAGGAAGTTAAGTGAGATCTCAAAGTTTGATGCATACCCTACTGCCCTACAAAGGCAAAGTGCAGTAACTACGCCAACACAGAAACTGAGAAAAATGGCTTCAAAGTTTTCATACAGGCCAGCCAAACATGTTGTAGGTACAATAGTGTTGTAATACCTTTACAGGAAGGAAAATTTTATACATAAAAAAATACCATTGATATGACCTTTGACCATAAAAATGTAGATACTGCACTCTGCCTTTGTCTAACCTCAAGCAACTAAAACACTATTACAAAAGCAGAGTGCAGTATCTACAATTGAAATGTGTTAATCCAACTTATTTTTTTTATTCCTTATACCTTTTCATTTGTTTTAATTGGTTTTATGTTTTGTTTATGGATGTTTATAGGTTGAGTGTTGAAGATGCTTGGTAGTAACCTTCATCTAGTGTATTCAAGAACAGTATTTTGTCGTAATGTCCCTGTCACATCAGTCTTAATCATAAAATAATTTATGAATGTTTTATTTTTATATGATAAAACCTAACCTTGTATTTGTGTTATATTTATTTTTTATATGTGAAGTCTTTTTTTGCTTATTCTATTATACTGAGATTTTTCCTCCCAACAATGGAGTTTTAGAAAATTGAAGAAATTATCCATGTAAAAAAATGAAGTTTAAACACAATGCAAAGCATCCCTCATAAACAGGTGGACTGGTTGAATCATCGTGGGCACGATTTGTTAAACCGAGGGAACAGTTTAAGAATTCGTGAGTACAGTTTATAAACTGAGGGGACGGACTGCATAACCGTCGCCACGGATTGTTTTTTTTCCCCCACAGGAGACTTTCTGGGCTCCGTACTACGGGTATATAAAACCCAGTTGAATATAAAAAAAGTGCAGTTCAAATGTTACTCCCGCTCGTCATCGGTAGCTGTCACAGTTGCTAGGCGACAAGAACAATCATCCGTCATTTCTTTAAATAAAAGTGCTGTCGTCACCGGCGCGCAATGACTTATGGGGTAGGATCGGGGAGGATAGACCGAGAAGGATTCATTTATGTATCCTTCCTTACCCTTTTGAATCAGGGTAGCCTTCGTCGCGCCACGATGACGCAACTGGCCTTTGAATACAGCCTTCAAAGGATGCGAAATTGAATTGGGACAGCCTTCATCGCGCCGCGGTGACGCAATCGGCCTTCAAATGCGGCCTTCGAAGATGCAGCCTTTGAATTGGGACATCCTTCGTCGCGCTGCTGTGACGCAATCGGCCTTCAAATGCGGCCAATCAACCTTCAAATACGGCCTTCGAAGGACGCAGCCTTCACATTGGGCCACAGCTTATTTTCTAGCTTCACATGAGAAGTAAACATTAAGAAAAAGTGATGTCAAAATGGCTGCTGACCCCTGAACTTTTGACTGACTGGTCATTTAGCCAATCGATTCATGATAGAGGTGACGCTTTGTATCAATAGCCAAGCAGCGCCCAGTCCGCCTCTGGGGTGCGCCAATGAAGAAGAATGGCACCTCCCTCTCTTTGAGTGACTGTAAATCAAACCAGTCGTAATAGAGTATGGAAATGACTGTATTTTTTGATAGCCAATGAATTTCTGTAAAGATTGATATGCCGCTTTAGTGGGACGATTCATCTGGTCATCCGTGAAGTCCGTGCGCAAAGTATCATAGTGATCCATGCGCCCGTGCGCAAAGACAGCATTGATGGAGTTTACGAGTCAAACAAGATAACGTGTAAAATGGCAAAGAGAACTATAAAAACACACTTCTTACTTGAAGTTATTGAACAGTGTACTCACCGTGACATTGATGAGTCGGAAGATGACATTTCTGACGAAGAGAGCGATGTTTCATCCATTGACTCGGTCGCAGCAGAGGACATTTTTTTGGATGGTGGACAGTCACTCTCATTCTCAACAAGTAAGATTTATTTTATTATGCAACATATTTGACTATATACTGAGGTATACTTGTCAACTTATGTCGTGTGTTTGGTGTGTTATGCCGAGTGTATGTGTTTGTTTTGTGTAGCCTACCTGCCAACTTCTGTAACGTTAGTGTGCGCTCGTGCAGGAATGTTTGTTTATGTTTGTGTTTGTGTTTATATGCTTATGAATACAGAAGCAATGTCAATGTTTTGTTAATTACTTGTTTCTGTGTTTTTTTTTTATTTTTTTTATCACAGACCATCATCTGAAAATGTTGTCTTTAGGTACAAACAGGTACATCATGGGTGGTGGGACCTATCTAATGCACTAATAAGTCACTACAAAGTCATCCACGAGACCCAGAAGTGGTATAAGACATTCTTTTAATCTTTTTATTTTTTTACCTTTATTATTTTCTTGGATTCTGAAAAATATAATTTGTAAATAGTTTGAAATAAATATACATGTGTGTGCATGTATATATATATATATATATATATATATATGTTTATTTTTTATGTTGTAATATATATATATTATATAATGTGTATATATAGAATGTGTATATATAATGTGTGTGAGTTCTAATATTAAAGTGTTTTAGTACCATAGCACTTGTTTGTATCTTTATTTGTAGAAAATTTGGTTTCAAGAATTGAAAAAAAAAAAAAAAACTATAATAACACTATAAAGTGTAACCTTTCATTAGAGCCCAAAATTTTTCACGGTTTATAAATTCACTGTTTTCCTTTTTGTCTCGTGTTTCTGTTGTTATGTGTGGGTGTGTGGGAATGGGCGTTGCCACTCCATTCACTGATCAGCGATCCAGCTGAGCGTACTCATCTCACCAGCTGCAGCCCATTCACTCGCCTACTTAATCTCACCACATTCTCCTCTCATTGTCAGATCGTTGTGTGATGTCTCTCGTGCGTGTTGGTCCTGGTCTTGTCGGAGTTTCAGTTCGTGTCCTGTTCCTGTCTTCGTGTTCCTTGGATTACTTCACCACTCGGCACTCATCACCTCACCACTCAACTACCGGACACCTGATCATCACCACTCAACAACCGGACGCCTGATCATCTAGTCCCTGCGTCACCAGTGTTCTTGTGTTTTCTGACCTTTAAATAAATATTTATAGAGTTACTTGCATCCTTGCTTCCTCGTTTTTGATCGTGATAGAACGATCTGACCAACTATGGAAGCAGCAGGTGAATCTACACCACTGGAGGAGTTCGTGCATTCCAGCATTCAACGGATGGATCATCAAGAGAAGAACTTGAATGAGACGGCTCGCGCCGTTCAAGCGCTGGTGACGCAGGTGTCCGAGCTCACCCAGCATGTACAACTGCTACGAGTTCCCACTGCGCCACCCACACCAGCCGTTCCTCACATCCCACCTGAAGATGCACCCCAGTCAGAGCCCCGCCTACCAGTTCCCCAGACATATGATGGTGAGCCTAACTTTTGTAGAGCATTTCTCACTCGTTGCTCAATGCACTTTTCTCTACAGGCCCGGACTTTTCTTCAGGAGAGAACCAAAGTGGCTTTTGTGCTAACGCTTCTGACTGGGAGAGCGGCACTCTGGGGACCGGCGGTGTGGGAGAACCAAGATCCATGCTGCGCCTCGTTCCAAACACTCGCCGCCGAAATGAGAAGAGTGTTCGATAGAGCGGTCGCCGGGAGAGAAGCGGCTCGGATGCTTGCGGAACTCAAACAAGGCGAGAAGTCGGTATCGGATTACTCTATTGAGTTCAGAACCCTGGCGGCAGAGTGTCACTGGAACGAGGAGGCGCAGTGGGACATGTTCCTGCATGGGCTGGCTGACTGCGTTCAAAGGGAGATATACGCCCTGGACCTACCCACCTCTCTAAATGAGCTAATAGATCTAGCCCTTCGAGTGGATGCGAGACTGACCAGGGTGGAACGCAGAACACTGTCTAGCCGGAGCTTGGGAGGGACCGAGAGTCAGCGGTCCAGCGGCGGGGACGCGGTCAGCCCCGTCTACGATCACGAGCCCATGCAGGTCGGGCGAGCTCGGCTTTCCCGGGAGGAGAAGGAAAGGCGGAGATCCCAAGGACTCTGCCTTTACTGCGGGGCAGCAGGACATTTCGCCTACAACTGCCCAGTAAAAGGCCAAGCCCGACAGTAAGTATGAGGCTACTGTCGGGTGGGATCTCCGCTGAAAAGACCTCATCTACATCTACGCTCCTTCCGGTAAGACTAAGATGGTCAGGCCACAATCACGACTGTCATGCACTGGTTGACTCTGGGGCAGAAGGTAACTTCATGGACCATTCATTTTCTCAAAGATTTCATATCCCCCTTTTACCCCTCACCAGTAGGATAGCTGTGCACGCACGGCCAAGATCTTCCCACCATCGCTCTCATCACCGAACCAGTCACACTCATCACGTCTGGCAACCACGCTGAGACTCTTTCATTTTACATACTGGACTCTCCACTCACACCCATTGTTCTTGGACACCCCTGGCTCATCACACACAACCCCAAAATTGACTGGCAGCAGAGATCAGTGGTGGAGTGGAGTAATAAATGTCATGAGTCTTGTCTTGTCTCTGCCTGTTCGTCTGTTGCTGTCTCTAAGTTTCAGGAGGAGGCAGTGGACTTATCTAACGTGCCCGCGGAGTACCTAGACCTGAAGGAAGTGTTCAGTAAGTCTCGTGCTGCTTCTCTTCCTCCGCATCGTCCCTATGACTGTGCCATAGATTTACTGTCAGGTAAGTCTCCGCCTAAAGGCAAGTTATATTCACTTTCTGTTCCAGAGAGGGAGGCTATGGAGAAATATATTTCTGATTCTCTAGCATCAGGGTTCATCCGCCATTCCTCTTCTCCAGCGGGGGCGGGGTTCTTTTGCGTGGGGAAAAAAGACGGGTCTCTGCGACCTTGTATTGACTACCGAGGGTTGAACAGCATCACGGTAAAGAATACTTATCCTTTGCCGTTGATGTCTTCAGCTTTCGAGAGGTTGCAGGGAGCGTCTATCTTCACTAAATTGGATTTGCGTAACGCTTATCATTTGGTTCGCATTAGGAAGGGGGATGAATGGAAGACTGCGTTTAACACCCCCAGGGGGCACTTTGAATACTTGGTCATGCCTTTCGGGCTGTCCAACTCCCCAGCAGTCTTCCAGGCACTTGTCAACGACGTGCTGCGAGATATGGTTGACCAGTTCATATATGTTTACCTGGATGACATATTGATATTTTCATCTTCTCTCCAGGAACACGTTCAGCACGTCCGACGAGTGCTTCAAAGGTTGCTAGAGAATGGGCTTTTTGTCAAGGCGGAGAAATGCGTTTTTCATGCACAGTCTGTTCCGTTCCTAGGATACATCGTGTCGTCTGGGGGAATTCGCATGGATCCGGAGAAGGTTAAGGCTGTGGTGGATTGGCCAAGTCCAGATTCTCGTAAGGCCCTACAGAGGTTTCTGGGATTTGCCAATTTTTACCTGCGTTTTATTCGCAATTTCAGCCAACTAGCCACACCTCTGACCGCCTTGACCTCCCCCAGAACTACGTTCAGGTGGTCAGACGCTGCTGAAGCAGCGTTTGCCAAACTGAAGGCCCGCTTTGTTTCGGCCCCCATCCTCATTACCCCTGATACATCACGTCAGTTCGTGGTGGAGGTCGACGCGTCAGAGGTGGGGGTAGGTGCAGTGATTTCCCAGCGTTCTCCCACAGACGACAGGGTTCATCCGTGCGCGTTTTTGTCTCATCGATTATCCCCTGCCGAACGCAATTATGACATTGGTAACAGAGAGTTGTTGGCAGTCAAGTTAGCGTTGGAGGAATGGCGTCACTGGTTAGAAGGGTCGGGGGCACCTTTTATCGTCTGGACCGACCATAAGAATTTGGAATATATTAGAACCGCTAAAAGATTGAACTCCAGGCAGGCTCGATGGGCACTTTTTTTCGGACGTTTTGATTTTACTCTCTCGTACCGCCCGGGTTCTAAGAACATCAAACCCGATTCTTTGTCACGCATTTTTGACCGTTCCGAACGCCCGTCTACTCCCGAGTGTATTTTGCCTGAGACTCTAGTTGTCTCCACACTTGTATGGGAGGTCGAATCGAAGGTCATAACGGCCTTAGAAGGGGTAACGCCTCCGCCCGGGTGCCCACCGAATCGTTTATTTGTGCCGGAGGGATTACGGTCTGACGTTATTCAGTGGGGTCATTGTTCCAACGTGGCTTGTCATCCAGGAGTTAACCGCACTAGCTTTTTAGTCAAGCAACGGTTCTGGTGGCCTCTTATGGCTCGTGACATTCACAGTTTTGTTTTGGCTTGCTCGGTTTGTGCCACTGGTAAGACCTCCAATCGACCCCCAGATGGGTTACTTCAACCGCTGCCTGTCCCTTCGAGACCCTGGTCCCATATCGCTCTAGATTTTATTACCGCCCTCCCACCCTCCCAGGGTAACACGGTTGTTTTAACTGTGGTGAACCGGTTCTCGAAGGCGGCTCACTTTATTCCCTTACCCAAATTCCCCTCAGCTAAGGAGACAGCGTTGACAGTCGTAGATCACGTCTTTCGTATACATGGCCTCCCGACAGACGTGGTCTCCGACAGGGGACCCCAGTTTGTGTCCAAATTTTGGCGAGAGTTTTGTAGGTTACTGGGAGCGACTGTTAGTCTGTCCTCAGGGTTCCATCCCCAGAGCAATGGTCAAACCGAGAGAGCCAACCAGGATTTGGAAAGGGTGTTGCGATGTTTGGTTTCCAAGAATCCTTCCTCATGGAGCCAACAACTGTCCATGGTGGAGTACGCCCACAACACGCTACCAGTGTCATCCACGGGTCTGTCTCCGTTTGAGTGTAGCGTAGGGTACCAGCCACCAATTTTTGCCAGTCTGGAATCCGAGGTCGCGGTTCCCTCCGCTCACGCTTTCGTCCAGAGGTGTCACCGCACTTGGACTAGAGCCCGGGAGACTCTACTCCAGGTGGGGGCGCGCACCAAGGCTAAGGCCGATCGCCACCGGTAAAGGCCTCCCGTATACGTCGTTGGCCAAAAAGTGTGGCTTTCTACCAGGAACATTCCTCTCCGCTCCGTTTCTAATAAACTAGCTCCCAAATTCATTGGCCCGTTTACTGTCGCCAAAATCATTAGTCCGGTGGCAGTCCGCCTCAACTTGCCTCCAGTGTACAGGAGGATTCATTCCGTCTTTCATGTATCCAAAATTAAGCCCGTATTTCATTCTCGCATTAACCCGCCAGTCCCGGTTCCTCCTCCGCCGCGACTCGTAGAAGGGGAACCAACTTATTCGGTAAATCGTATTCTGGACTCTAGGCGAAGGGGACGCGGATTACAGTACTTGGTGGACTGGGAAGGTTACGGTCCGGAGGAGAGAAGTTGGGTACCTGCTAGAGACATCCTGGATCACTACCTTATTGATGATTACAATCGACAGGTAAGGGAGTCTGGGAACGCCAAGAGGCGTTCCTAGGAGGAGGGGTACTGTCACGGTTTATAAATTCACTGTTTTCCTTTTTGTCTCGTGTTTCTGTTGTTATGTTTGGGTGTGTGGGAATGGGCGTTGCCACTCCATTCACTGATCAGCGATCCAGCTGAGCGTACTCATCTCACCAGCTGCAGCCCATTCACTCGCCTACTTAATCTCACCACATTCTCCTCTCATTGTCAGATCGTTGTGTGATGTCTCTCGTGCGTGTTGGTCCTGGTCTTGTCGGAGTTTCAGTTCGTGTCCTGTTCCTGTCTTCGTGTTCCTTGGATTACTTCACCACTCGGCACTCATCACCTCACCACTCAACTACCGGACACCTGATCATCACCACTCAACAACCGGACGCCTGATCATCTAGTCCCTGCGTCACCAGTGTTCTTGTGTTTTCTGACCTTTAAATAAATATTTATAGAGTTACTTGCATCCTTGCTTCCTCGTTTTTGATCGTGATAAAATTATGACTGTAGAGTAAAGCATTCAAGTATAGCAGCATTTTATGTGACTATGGTTACAAAGGGTCATTTGGAGTCTCCAAGTGGCCTTTTTTGGGAAGCGCCTAGACATAAACTTAGATAAACTTGTGTAAAACATTCATTTTCTAAGGTATTGATATAAAATTTTAAACTGGGTTTGGTAAGGATTCATGCTGTGGTCCCATTGTGTTTTCCAGCTAATAGCTCCCAGCTGTAGTTATCTGCAGGCATCTGTTTACAAAAAAAAATGAAGGCGGATTTGTTTTTGTCCTTTTTCAGTGTGTTCAAAGTTATATTACTCAATACCAGTACGACTTACAGTGATTCTGATTATTTAGGAACAAACCTCTGAGTGTCACCTTTCAAAAGAGACCGAAAGCATGCATATACTCCATATGGTTCAAGAACAGCATGTAATATGTAATTTTATTTGGGTATGCCTTTTTAAGGCGTTTTAGGCTAATATTGCAGGAAAATTAGGGATGTCCTGCGCCTATACCAATGATTGGTTTTGGGGCTGATTTACCCGTTAAGCGCTGAAGGGATTGTTAGAGTTATAATTTTTTTTCTGAGTGACATACACAAAAGTAAAGACTCATAACTCCAAATTATAGCAAGAAGATTAAAAAGTTAGGGATAGTTTGATTTTTAAAAAATCATTACATATCATTACAAAACATTTGGAACCAAGGTAGACTTTTTGTTTAGCGCTTTGTGTCGTAAGTTCGTAACTCTGTGAGAAATATCTTGTGATGGACGCAATGGATTATGTTGGACTCATTTTAATCATGAGAATCTGCTGTAAATAATGATGTGCTGTATACTTTGGGTTTAAAGCAAGGGTTAAGCATTTTTTTTCAACTGATCAGTATTGGCTATCCTCAGCCTGTCCATCAGCTGTCACAAAGGTGTCAGCACCTTCAAGTGGGTTTGCCAACCGTCATCAAAAGGCAAAAGAAGAGGCTGAAATGTGCGGAGACAAGAGCTGTGTTTGAAATTGACCCCACAACCATCATTCACTATTCCCTATGATACTCCACTGAAGTAGTTTACTAGGAGTGAATGAAAACAAATGAGCGAATTCAGACACTGAGTGTGCCGGAAGGGCTGCTCGTGCCTTTTGCATAGTTTGTGCTTGCTGTTTAACAATGATTTAAAACTTAGCAAACTAGTAGATAGAAATGAAAATATTTTTTGAACTCTGTTATGGAAACTAGCATGTGTAAACCTTACTTAAACAATTTAAAAATCATTTAAAAAGGATTTTATACCTTTTTGATATTACGCTGTACCCACATTGGACCAGCAGTTTGGAAAATGAATGGATGGATGATTCAGCTGAGGGCGCTATCTTCTGGCGAGACGCATGAATTAATTCGGCACAACCCTCACAGTGGATTATGGGTATTGAGTGTACATCCAACATCCAATTATGGGTATCGGTTGTACACTTGTTATTGCGGTGCATTATGGTATTAAATGAGTGCCCTCGATAACATCCACTATGGTTTTGGACACCACTATAAATGGTAAAATACTTCAAAGAGTACCCTATTTAAAGGTATAGGGGGCTATTTAGCCATGCCAAAAGATGAATTGCTACAACAGAAACTAATCCATATCCCTACACTAGGGGTGTAACGGTACACAAAAATCACGGTTCAGTACGTACCTCGGTTTTAAAGTCACGGTTCAGTTCATTTTCGGTACAGTAAGGGAAAGAAATGCAAACACTAAACTGTTGGTTGTTTAGTATAAACTTTTTTTTTAACAATTTGTTTACACTTTTTTTAAACACACTTTTTAATTAAATATAATAAATAAAATATATATAAAATAAAGAATAAGAAATAAAATACTGCTGCAAAGTTCTCCACTAAATAAAATACTCTCAAACCTATATCATATAATAAAATATAATGAAAAATATAAATAACTATGGATTAAAGTGCAGCATTACCAATCCCAGCTTGTAGGCCTGCTCATATTAAAAAATATATATATAACTTTTCCAAAGTGTAAAGTGCAGCATCAACAGTTTCGTTTTTTAGGCCTGCTCAGATTCATTCAACTTTCATGTTTTTTGTCAAAAAAATTAACTTGTCCACATTGTCTGCAGAAAGGGCAGATCTGCTGGCAGTTACACTGTCTCCAACTGTAGAAAATACCCTTTCGCTAGGGACTGAGGTAGCAGACACAACAAAGTGGTGCTTTGCTAACTTGGCAATATGAGGATATGTGGGTTCATTGGTCCTCCACAATTCAAGTGGGTTGGAATCCATTGAAATGCAGTCCACAGCCTTGTATAAGGTAACCTCTTCCTTCACCAGCTGCAAAGTAGGCCTCTGGGTGCCCTGTCACTGGGGATGAACTAACTGCTGTGGCCTCCTCACTCTGCAAAATAAAATTACAAAACTTTAATGAACTACTATTACTGGCACTGTAGCAGCAAGTATTTCAAATTATACAATGAAAATATTTACACACAAGTAAATTAACACAATACCTGTTCTTCTATGGTTTAAATGAATAAAAATGAATAAATGTACAATCTCTGTGATGAAGTTGTTGTAGATTCTGTCACGACAGGCATGATCCACATGAGCAAGGGCCTTGAACCTCGGATCAAGAGCTGTGCATTTGTGGAGGAAGTCATGACAAGCAGAGTATCTGTTCTTCATGTTTTCTGTGATGGCAGTCTTGATTTCTCTCACAGTTGGACTGTCTTCCTCATTGGGTGCCATGGCGTTGAAGACTGTGGTTTTGAGGGGGGGGGGGGGGGTCATTGATACTGAAGGTGTGGCTTCAGTGCTCATCAGTGTTGTGAGGGTTTTTAGTGGTTTAAGAACCTCAAGTACCTCCTCTGCTATTTTCACATCCTGGTCAGACAACGTGCTTATTTCTTTATTCTTCTTGAGGGCCTTTTCTGTCAGTGCAGAGTGCACAGCTGCTTGCTGTTCAAGGTATCTCTCAAGCATATCATAACTGGAGTTCCAGCGGGTGGTGACATCATGAATAAGGGTGTGTTTTGATATATTAAGCATGTCCTGTTTGCTCTCCAATATATGTGCAGCTGTTGGGCTACGGTGAAAAAAAGACACAACCCTTCTGACTCTACCTAGCACTCTGGACACCTGGTTGAGACCTGTTGCTTTCTGTGATGCTAAATTAATTGTGTGTGCAAAACATCCAATTTGAGGGCCCAGTCCAGCTTCACTGACTGCATTGACAATATTCCTAGCATTGTCTGTTGTGACAGGAATTGCAGTACCTGGCCTCTCCAATTTCCACTCCAACACTGTCTCATTAAGTCCCTCTGCCAGATTTGTGCTTGTGTGTTGTTCATAAATGGGGCGGGTTTGCAGAGCATGGCTTATCATGTTCCACTCTGGGACTGTTAAGTAGCTCTCGGTAGCTCTAGATGTCCATCCATCAGTTGTGAGTGCTACAGCAGATGCCTTGGACAGGTCGTGGACAACATCAGTTTTAGCCTTGTCATAAAGGGCGGGTTAACTTTTTGGTTGAAATGTGGATGAGAAGGAATTTCATACCTGAGCTCAGTCCCCTTCATCATGTGCTTAAAACCAGTGTTCTCAACAACCAAGTATGGTCATAGATCAGCTGCAATAAAAACATCAATTGCATTCGTTATTGCGTTGGCCCGATCGGAATTACAAGCAAAGGTCTGTTTAAATGGCGACGGGAGCTGCGTTTGAACTACGCTTGTTTTTTTCCTTGTTGTAGTGATGTCCACATTCGCGTGATGCCTTTTTAAGTGCGTTAACAAGTTTGAAGTGTTGCCAGAAACATATCCGATCATTACTGAGCAATGTCGGCATACTGCTTTCGTCTTATCGACTAGTCTTTGTCCGTTGACGTATTTCACTGGGAAACCGAAGTGTTCCCAAACAGGAGACCTTAATGATAAGGGTGGGTCTTCAATCTCTGGCTTGTCTGCATTGGCCATGACGCTAGCTAGTGAGAGGCTGGGCTAAAACAGGCTGTGTATGTACCGCTCAAGTGCAACGCGGAGACTTCCGCCACTTATTATGTTCATGTGGAAACTCGGAATTGACGTATGTTCCGCACACAAAACTAGCCTAATTTATGTAAAAGATGCACATGTGCACATGTGCACCGTTCCGAAAATCCTGGACCGAAACGGTCCGGTACGAATACATGTACCATTACACCTCTACCCTACACCATACACTGACAGATAGCTTTCGGGACCAATGTTAAAGACTTTTCTCCATGGCCCTACCTTTCTGCACACCCTTGTGGGAGCTGCATACAACTTGAATGGGACATCCCATCCCATACCATGTAAATAATGCAGTTTTGATTAATGCAGTTTTAATTAATTTAATAAATATTACATTTTGACTATTAAAATAGTCCAGTGCAAAAAAAGTGCAAAATTTAATCCATGAGTGAAACACACCACTTATACTTGAATGAGAACATTGCAGCAACAACAGCATTAAATATTAAGTCCATAAAGTGTTAGGAAATTGTTGTATTCATTTATTATTGCTGTATTGAATGCAGCAGATTTTAATGTAGTTTGAGAAATATAAAATTGTTTGTTGAATTAGTTTTTTTTTTTTTTTTATCTTGTACAAAGCAGCACTGCTTCAGAGATGTATCTCTTCCCACTGGCTTTATGCATGTTTTCTGAAATCAGTAACACTGGTTTTCTAAAAACATATACTAATAATTTCTAAAAACACAAATATATAACAAAAAAACAAACAAAAAAAATCATGATTAAATGCTTTAGTAAATTGAGAGCCCTTTTAATTTTAGCTGTATATGATATTCTAGTGACATTTCCCTTCGACTAACATCAAAGTGAACTAAGTCATGAATAATGCCAACCCACACTGAATGAGCAAATATTTCATTCCATACCATGAGCCTGCTGTCTCTCTTTGATTTAATTTTGAATTACAAAGAACAAAGAAACCACAAACAAACTTTGAGATTAATTTTCATTAATTAAAAATACATAGGTAACTAATTGTGGATCATGTCAAAACAATATGTTAATTTGCAAAGTATTATTTTGTCATAACAGGATAAATGTCAGGAGTTTCTTTTTATGTTTTAAAGGTATTGTAGGTAGAAATCCACAAAAATACTTTTTGTCCAAATTTGTTTAAACTGTCTTTATATATCAATGCATAATTAAAATGTAAGTACTCTGGGAAAGAAATTATAAAAATCGAGTGTCTGTAGTCCTCTCAGGACTGCAATAAACACAGCTCATTATTCCATTAACTCCCACCCCTCCCTTCTCGGCTCCTTCCAAAGCCACGCCCCCAAAACAAATGAACGCGCGATCCTGGCCGTTCGCTCAGCTGGAAAGAGTCGGACGCGTTTACCAGCTTTACCAGATGTAGTGACATCATGTCAGAATCACAAGTAATAAAATAACTAACTTTATCAGTATGAATATAAACAATTAACATGGCTGTTAGTACTCACTATCAAGCTCGCATATCGTTTAAAATATTTTACTAGCTCGTAACGGAATCAAACTCAATATAAGGCAAAGCTATAAATAGCTTCATTGATACACGTTTGCCGTTACTATCAGTTACACTGTGATGAAGGTGAATTTGTAAGATGCATAACATAAGATTGTTTACAGATAAACTGAGTAACATGCACTCAAACACCTTCTCACAACTGCATTGCAGATCCAAGATAATATAACACACACACACACAACATTGTATAGCACATACAGATACAACATAAATACATTATAGGTAAACATATGTAGAGCATATAACAACAAACCAAACGTGAAAAAATGGAGCAGGTACAGTTCACGTTGAAAATAGGAACAAAGTTTAGGCAGAGGATAAAGCTATGTATACAAATAGATCCCCTAAACGTTTTAACCTAAAGTTAGATTTGGCGAAATTAAACAAAACAGCTTTCAACTGCAGATAGGCCTATTGCTTATTTATCGTCTCAACCCTAGCTCACTAACAGTAACGTTATACCAGTCGACACCAAAGTTACACTGTCATAGCTAAGCCAGTACCGTTTGTTATGCTACGTAACGTTAGGTAGCTATATTAGGTAGCTACGTGTGCTAGTGATACATGCTTCATAATAAATGCCATCAAAATGAAAACAGCAAGATTACCTGTCCAGCAGAAATAAAGCCATCATGGAGTCACTTTTCAGCCCCTTGAGATCACTCAGTTGTCGCCACCGCTGGAAAGCCACGCTGATATTGACTCTTGTATGATTTCTTTATTTATCCAAAGACTTTTTTTTTCATAGCCTTTTCAAATACTGTCTTCCTTTTTTTTAACTTGTTTGACTTCGCTGCCTCTATAACGCTGCAGGTAACGTTACTGAGAATTTTGACTGTTCTTTCTCTGCCATAATTATATTACTAGTGTGGCGAGGGGGGGGGGGGGGGGGGGGGGGGGGCTAAGGAGCAAGGTGAGAGATGCCAACTAAGATAAGCAACCTGGAAGTTCACATTAATAAAACGCTAATACGGTTTACATGGTAGCCAACTACGCCACCTCCGGAATTTCACCCAAGGATATGTAAAACAGCACAGGTTCGTTCTTACCAAGAGGACTGAGACAGTTCTGACAATTAAAAGCAATTTATTACAAAAATCTTTTTCACATTGAGAAAACAACACATTCACTAATAAATACCTTTCCGTCATTTACCTCTTAATTACCCACAGATGTTAATACAGAAAAAGGTATTTTTAAATAAATAAAACTAGATAAATAAATACTGGGTTAATCAAAGACACTAACTGGAAAAGGGATCCCTGACCCACCTTGTAAGTAATCACTCATTAGACTGCACCCACACGCAGTGACCCTCACTACAAAGGCAATGAAACAAATCCACACTCCAGTGTGTTGAACACTACACCCCAAAAGCGGGTGGGCCAGATAGCCTTTCGCAAATGTCTCAAAGAGAAAACCACAGCACTTAAATTGCAGGTTCCCTAGAAAAATACTCACAACACACAAAATATTAATACAAAAGACAAAAGCAGCAATACATTTACAATAAAGACAAAACAGCAGCGTAGTCTGGGTCCGTGTGTCCTGCTAATTACAGAGCTCCGAGCTGGATGCACGCTGTTAGACACGACCCCAACTACACACACACACACACACACACACACACACACACACACACACACACACACACACACACACACACACACACACAAACTTCACTGCTGTGTTTGTGTGTAAGCACATTTAAAGCAGAAGAGAATCCCCAAAAAGAGATCATACTCACTGCGTCAGAACAACGTATCTAAAACCACTGAATGCTGCAACATGCTCTCACTGCACTGCAACAACTGCAGAACAGGCTTTAGGTTACACACAAAAATAAATCACATGCCACTTTACACTCATCCACATACCAGAGATTGGAGAAACAAGTAACCCAAACTACACGACTCCATCCGGGAAGGGCATAAAATGGACAATTAGGAATGGCTGAACACAAGCTCAGCTACCTGTGCACCTTGCTTTTATTAAAAGTGCAATCATGATAATGATTAACCAGCCGGTATTGAACACAGCTGAATCCATGGGGAAATTATTCCCGTTCTCCACCAGGGGGAGTAATGGAGGAAAATCCCCAATCTGCTACACTAGCTTCCGTGCCTCTTCAAACGGGTGCGCGCATTTGGGCTGCTCCTGTATCAGCAGAGATGGTATCCATGGTAGCGAGGGAGAGTGACAGTCGCCCCAGCCACTCATTTCTTTCGTCCCGAATGGAATAATGAGCTGTGTTTATTACAGTCCTGAGAAAACTACAGAAACTCGATTTTTATAATTTCTTTCCAGAGTACTTACATTGTAATTATGCATTGATATATAAAGACAGTTTAAACAAATTTGGAAAAAAAAGTATTTTTGGGGATTTCTACCTACAATACCTTTAATGTCACACTGACCACAGATAAGAGCATGAGCATTGTAGTATAAAACAGTCACAGGTTATGTGGGCTCTATTCCAAATCCTGTAGCTATATGCCTGTAGTTATGTTTCCAAACAAAATTGGAACAACGCATAAACCACTTGAGAATGAAGCACAATTTCCATTCCATGTATTCAAAAGAACAAAATCGTCACTTCCTGGGCACAACATATCTGTAATAAAAATTGTATTGTGTGTAAGTTGCTGCAATCGGGGAAGCCACTGTGGCTCTTTTATTCTACATCATAAATGACTTGAGCCTCAGAGCTCACAGATGAAACACAATAAACACTGTCATGTTATCTTGCATTCGTATGCCTGATGTTTGTGTACACAATCATGTGAGACACTTCTGGTAGGTAATTATACTAAATCATTTTGATGACAGACTTTGGCTCAGACATTTCAGAATGAGTAAAACAACACTGAGATATTGTACATATACTGTGAGATAACCGCTGGTTATTTCAATTATCCAATCAAATTCTCTGTCAAAGGAAAAGTCGCACATTTTTTGTTGCGCATTTAGGGATTTATTTGGTAAATGTGTTTCCATCAAAGTTTATGCACATGTCTTTGACTCACATGACTCAATTGAGCACATATGTTCCCTTTCAAGGGAACTCGAGCTGTGTCAAGCTGTGGGAACGCCTCTGCGTGTGTGCGTCATGAAGCACGTATGGAATCAGTCCAATGGAGAGACGGAACGTCATAGGCGGGTGACGTCATCGACCAGGAAACTATAAAGCACTCCCAAAACACAAGCGCGACAGCTTCTTTGCCTTCAGTAAGCGCAATATGTGGATCTGTCTCAAGTGTTTTTGTCTGTCACTAAGCAGGAGTTTCACTATTTCAAAAAAAAATAAATATATATATATATATATATATATATATATATATATATATATATTATATTATATTGAGAGATAATGGCGAGCGAACAACAATTTAAGAAGTGTGTTCCTCCCTGCTCGCGCTATTTAACGAGCGGGGATACACACAGCTTATGTGTTGTTTGTTTGAGAGTGCAGCATGCCCAGTCAGCTCTCGAAGGGGCTGATTGTGAGCATTGCGAGTAGGGGTGTGCCATATCATACCATCCACGATAATACCGGTATACATTTTTACATGATAAAAAAAGTGTCATATCGCGATATCAATGATATAGCGACGCGATGACGTATGGCGCATTTACGTTCCCTAGCACGCACAACAACAACGCCTGTGTGAGCGCGAGAGCAGCCTGTCAGACTCCGATCACGATTTAGCAATTTCACAAACAGCATGAGTGTTCAGCGGGGCTGCCGACGCGCGTCTTCTCTCGCGCGCGTTTAGGAGTCGGGACATGACTGAATGGTCTTGCACAATAGAGCCATCAGTGCATCGTAACTAAAGTTTATAATTTTCAAGTCTTATTAACTCTTATCAGTTTAAACATTCAAGCGGTTTTAAACTATCCAGTAAGCTACTCGCGCACTCTCTGAGAGAGTTGCACTGCGTGCATACATAGAGTACAGCTCGCGAGAAACTAAAGTTATTTTTCGCGGATTATATCGCTTTAATGGGGGGAAAAACGCAAAATTGTGTAAAACTTCCGGTCTTGGTAAGTATACTCATAAACACAGTCGGTTATGTATAAAACGCATGTCACAGTGTGACAGACAGTATAATGAAAGAGCAATGGATCCGTGCACTAGCTCTAAAAGTGACAGCAGCCATAGGCTATGCGTCTCATTAATGTTGTCGTCAAAACAACAAAAGATAGCTTTAATTGTAATGAATGAGAATTATTAGCCTATGTATTTAATTTAATCAGGAAACAGAACTAAAAGACTATGTGTTATTTTACATTTGATTACTTTATTATGTTTCTGTAGTATTTCTGAATACTGGTGTTAGACCTACACACATATAACATTTAATTCAAAGATTGAAATCAAGCTTCCTTGTGTTGTGTAAACTCTTAACAAAATTACCACATTGTAAAAACGAAATGAGTGAGCAAACATTTAGGCGAGATAAACATAATAAGAAAATTTTCAACAACAACAACAACAAAAAATGTCTATATCGTCATAAATATCATTATCGCAAATATTCTTGAAATATCGTGATAGAATTTTGAGGCTATATCGCCCACCCCTAATTGCGAGCGTTTGCCTCTTACAACGCTCCGCTCCCGCCGATCACTCTTTGAGGAGAGTGGTTCGGTTCGCGATCCCCGCGGATCGGGTCCCAATTATGCCGAGGCTGAACGGCGACGTCATTCGTGGGGATCGCAGATGGATCTAACAGCGGGGCTTGAGACGGGCTCTGCCCTATCTCAGCCCTTACCTGTTAGATCCAGTGCCTCAGTCTCGGGTTCGGAGGCACGCTCTGCGGTTTCTTCCCCCCGAACTGAGGCCCCAGTACTGCAACTATCCAGTTCTGAGGATCTGGATGTTGTTAGTCTGGATGCGGGAGATGTCGATGATTTGCCATCTCGCTCTCCCGAAAGTGAGGAGCTTATGGAGGTGCTCACTCGTGCTGTTTCTAAATTAAGCATCGAGTGGCCAGCTGTTAGGCAGGAGTCTAGAGAAAAATCTAAATTAGATGAAAGATTTTTGCCTTCCTGTCTCAACCTCCACGCCGGTGCTTGCCCTTCTTCCCTGATCTCCACACAGAGGTTTCGAGATCGTGGAAAAAGCCGGTCTCTTATCGTGTTTTTAGCCCTCAAACTTCCACTTATTCAAACATTGTGGGGGCTAAATCTCATGGTTATGGGGCGATGCCCAAAGCAGAAGAGGCGCTTGCTAGTCATCTTTCTGCTGAAGCTGCATCTTCTTTTAAAGCACCACTTTTACCCTCTAAGCCTCTTAGAAGTACGTCAGCTTTAGTGGGTAAGGCGTATTCGGCGGCCGGTCAAGCCTCGGGGTGCCTGCACACGATGTCCATCTTGCAGGCATACCAGGCTGACTTATTAAAGGATGTGAGTGACACTCAAGAGGTCAGCACTGACGTAGTTCGCGAACTGCGTCAGGCTGCAGATTTATCTCTGCGCGCCACCAAGGAGTCGGCCAAGCTAATGGGCCGTACTATGGCAGCCCTGGTGGCCGCTTGCAATCTCCTCACTTAAGAGAATTGGAGATTTTTTCAGGCTCTGTCGGTTGCACCCTCGTGCCTGGAGTTTTCGCCTGGTATGGTTAAGGGTTTTCTATACCCTAGACCAGGTTATGTCCCTAAGGTCCCTACTAATGCTGTCAGACCTACAGTGCTGCAGGCTTTCTATCCTCCTCCATTTGTGTCATCAGATCAGGAGAAACTTAACCTTCTCTGCCCGGTTAGGGCGTTAGACGCTTACGTCCACAGAGCTGCCCTGTGGAGGAAATCAGAACAGTTATTTGTGTGCTTTGGACCACCCAGGAGAGGGTGTCCCGCATCTAAGCAGAGAATGAGCAAGTGGGTGGTTGAGGCCATCTCACTTGCTTATGAGTCGGCTGGTCAGCCTTCACCTTTGGCTGTACGAGCCCACTCTACTAGGAGTATGGCTGCTTCTAAAGCATTGTTGTCAGGAGTATCGCTAAGTGATGTTTGTGATGCGGCTGGGTGGTCCTCACCGCATACATTTGTTAAGTTCTATGAATTGGACTTAAGTTCCACTCCTGGGGCGCAGGTGCTCTCGTCCTCTGTGCGCTAGTTCCCACATGACGGTCATTTGCTCCTATGGCGACGTGGGTATTGGCGTTCCCACAGCTTGACGCAGCTCGAGTTCCCTTGAAAGGGAACGTCTCGGTTACACATGTAACCCTAGTTCCCTGATAGGGAACGAGACGCTGCGTCGTTTTGCTATACTCCCAGCATGCCCGTTAGCGCTTCCTTCAGGCCTATCAGAAGCTGTCGCACTTGTGTTTTGGGGGTGCTTTATAGTTTCCTGGTCGATGACGTCACCCGTCTATGACGTTCCGTCTCTCCATTGGACTGATTCCATACGTGCTTCATGATGCACACATGCAGAGGCGTTCCCACAGCTTGACGCAGCGTCTCGTTCCCTATCAGGGAACTAGGGTTACATACGTAACCGAGACGTTCTCCCAAGGTTTTTTTCTCCATTCTGTCATCTGATGGAGTTTTGGTTCCTTGCCACTGTTGCCTTTTTGCCTTTCTCCGCCTTTGTCGCCATTGGCTTTCGGCTTGCTTAGTTGGGGACATTTCATTTTGTATTTAACAATACTATTGCAACATTATTTTCCTGTTATCTCTGTAAAGCTGCTTTGAAACAATCTCTATTGTAAAAAGTGCTATATAAATAAAGGTGACTTGACTTGACTTGGTCTCGCTGGCTGCTGGTGATGGTGGTTGTTTTCTGGATCACAACTCTCACCAAACACCTGCCAATGGGTTCTCTCCAGTTCAGTCCATCTGTGTTTGGGAGGTCGGTGGCCTGGTGGAAATTGGCCCCGATCCAGAAAAGCAGCTTGAGGGTTTCATCTTTGAGGGTGCTAGTGACGGCTCAACGAACAAACTTCTTCGTGAAGGAAAATAATTCGGTGCTCTCTTGAGCAATAGCTACAAAAATAGCCCCGTTGTCCATATGGGCTGGTCCGTTCTTCTGTCACGGTGTGGTGCAGGCAGAAGGAGCTGAGTCCAAAGTTCCAATTCAAACGTTTACTAACAATGTAATATAAACGGGTACAGATAGGCAGAAGGTTCACAGACACTTTTCCGGGCACTGAAATGTAATTTACAATTAAATGAAAATGTATTATAATTTTCTTTTGTAGTAAAATGCAAGTAGTTGAACTTAAGAGTGCTCTTTTGTTCCTTTTAAGTATGACTTCAGTATACTTTATATGCAATTTTATAATTATATTGCTTTTATATGGCTAAACTCCTGAATGTACTGTCAAGCATGTATGGTAAACTAAAAAATACTTTAAAGGCATTTATTTGTAATCTTGTATGTCATGTATTTAAATATTTTTAAATATATTTGTAATGATGAAGTACATTTAAAATATATTACCTCAAATTGTAATAACTCATTGCTGTTAAAATCATAATCAAGTACTTTACATGTGCTTTAGAATGCTAGTCCATTAATCAAAATAAATGTGCTTCTTTAACGTGACAAAAGTTTGTTAAAACAATGCTTTAAAATATACAAGTTTTTAGTACTGCATATAACACAGTATGAGAGTTACTTGTTTGTTTGTTTTTTGCTTTGTTGTTTGTTATCTCTATGTACAGTACTTTGGTAAACATCTGTTGTTGTAAAAAGGTGCTCTATAAATAAACTTTGATTTGATTTGATTTTAAAAGTATACTTACTGTAAAGTGTGTTGAGAAACATAGTCATGAAAGAAATAGTCATAGTCAATTTATTTAATTAGCATGATATAATCTGCAAGTAGATTTTTTTTTAAAGGCATATTTTTAATATTTACATTACAAGTAGCCTGGCTAACGTCAGACCTCGTCTCATTAAGACATGGGTCTGGGAACCACATGTTCATTTTCTTGTATTTGTGGCGTGGTTTACGAATGCCCAGAAACATTTATTGGGTGCTACAAATGTCTATCAAATGCGTCTGTACGTAGCTCATAGCCAATCGTTTCAATTATACCAGATGATGTATGTAGAGCGACAGAAATTAGACGAGGAAGAAGACGATGGGTCAGAGACGTCGTAATCGTCTTGCTGCTCCCTCCCCATTCTGTGATTGGTCCCCTCGCCGAGGCGAAAATCTGGTCCATGGAATCCAGGCTGCCTAGCAGCGTGAATAAAATTGCGCTGCACACAAGGCAGCATTGGGAAACCCAGGCTACATTACAAGTGCACATTCAGTACAAATAAGCACACCTCTTTTTCACAAAGGGAGGCTGTGAAATCTTTGTTTTGTTAAAACATTTCTTAAATATTGTTTTGGCTTTCTGTATAGTGAAACCAAATTACAGTTACTATAGAAAATTACTGATATAAAAAAATTGCATATAGAAAATTATTTAAAAAATATGATTCCCTTTGCAAAGTATTCTTCAATTGCAAGCATCTTTAAATATTACAATATACATTTCAGACTTGACAGGAAGTAAACCACACAATGAATGAAGGAGAATTAGCATGCACATCCCATGAATGGTTAGATCTGCCTCTAATGGGCCCAAATCCAGGAACTGGTATGTCGTCTGGGCACAATCAGATGACGTTACACTCTTTTCTTCATCACTCCATAGATGCGGGTGGCTACTGTGTTCCAGCAGGATGGAGGTTTAGTCCTGTCACTGCGTGATCAACCCAGCAAGAAATCCCCTCCAGTGTGACATACTCCTTCACCATAGCTTGGAAAAGGATACTCCCAGTAAGACTCGCCAATGAGTCGCAGCGGTCAGGAAAGAACTTTTTTTTAATAGATGAGCATTTTATAACAATTCTTGTGCCATTCCTGGTCTGCCCACATAAAAAGATCCAGTTTCTTTCCTGAAAATCGGAATGATGTGTAGTGTGAGGTTTTTCAAGGAAACATCTACTTCATGCATGTCAATCTTGTCATAGAGAATAAAATTACTCCACCACAAACAGAGACATTGAATGTAACTGGGTTTTGGCCAAAAACCTAAAAGAACTTAAAGAACCATCTCCGGATATAAGCAGTTTCAGAACAAGCTCATTTCTGAAGATGTTTAAACTGATTAGTTGTTCGGCATGATCAGCCTTCACTACTGTTCTGATTAAACCTGACTAATTATATTTTTTGTTGTTGGTAGAATTTTAAATTGTATTATATGTATTACTTGATATTAATACATATATTATACTATATATTTTAATATAACATATATAATATGTGTGTGTGTGTGTGTTTATAGTTTATAGTACAAAATTAAGTCGTCGCCTTTGAGTTTTGAATTTAATAATTAAATGTCAACTTTCTCTGAAGGACTACAGAGAACAGAGTGGTCAATGATGAGATGCAGTTTAGCATTGTCATGTCCAATGCTGATGGTTTAAATTAATTTTCGATAAGCTAGAGAATACGTGGAAAACTGAATCTAATCTGAATATTAGCCTAACATTCTAAATATTCTAAAACAGTGACATTAACCCCTTAACTGTCCTACAGTTACAGACCTACAGACGGCCAGGCTGGAGACGGCCCTTCAGTCGGCCAGGGCGGAGCCGGCAGCTCGGGAGACCCGTTCAGAGCCGGCAGTTCGGGTATACGGCTATAACAGTGAGACATAACATGTCATTCCAGTGAAGATTGTAACACAGATTTATATTGTAAAAGCTGAAAGACAAATAAAGAGGAGTTAATCCACTGATGGATTAAACAGTAAAAAATTTGATTTCTCAGAGTAACCAGAGGTGGTAATCCAGACTTGCCATAGAACATACAATGATGTGTTTGATAACTACAGGTTAAAACCAGTAATAAAATGTAAAGCACTATATATGAAAGGCAATGTAATTTTTTTTTATATACATATTGTACAGAGGCACTCCTATATAGCAGATCTCCATAGTCCAATAATGGTAAAAATGTTGCAGACACCAAGTATGTTATAGCACTAGAAAAAAATAAAAAGTTATTTCTAAAGTAAATCCCTAATTTAAGTTATGTGTAAGTTTAAAAACGTCTCGGTTACGTATGTAACCCTAGTTCCCTGATAGGGAACGAGACGCTGCGTCAAACGCTGTGGGAACGCCCCTGCATTGTGCGTCATGAAGCACGTATGGAATCAGCCCAATGGAGAGATGGAACGTCATAGGCGGGTGACGTCATCGACCAGGAAACTATAAAGCACCCCATAAACACAAGCGCAACAGCTTCTGATAGGCCTGAAGGAAGCGCTAGCGGGAATGCCGGGAGTATGGTGGAATGACGCAGCGTCTCGTTCTCTATCAGGGAACTAGGGTTACATACGTAACCGAGACGTTCCCTTTCAAGGGAACTCGAGCTGCGTCAAACGCTGTGGGAACGCTAATACCCACGTCCCCATAGGACCAAGTGACCGCCATGTGAGAACTAGCGCACAGAGGACGAGAGCACCTGTGCCCCAGGGGTAGAACTTAAGTCTAGGTCGTAGAACTTAATCAAAGTATGCGGTGAAGACCATCCAGCCGCATCACAAACGTCACTGAGGGAAACTCCTGACAGTAAGGCTTTAGAAGCCGCCATACTCCTGGTAGAGTGGGCTCGTACAGCCAAAGGTGAAGGCTGACCAGCCGACTCATAGGCAAGTGAGATAGCCTCGACCACCCACTTGCTCATTCTCTGTTTAGACACGGGACACCCCTTCTTGGGTGGCCCAAAGCACACAAATAGTTGTTCTGACTTCCTCCACAGGGCAGTTCTGTGGACATAGGCATCTAACGCCCTAACAGGGCCGAGTAAATTAAGTTTCTCCTGGTCAGACGACAGAAATGGAGGAGGATAAAAGGCCTGCAGAACTGTAGGTCTAACAACATTAGTAGGGACCTTGGGAACGTAACCTGGTCTAGGATGCAGAAAAGCCTTAACCATGCCAGGCGAAAATTCCAGGCACGAGGGTGAAACCGACAGAGCCTGCAAATCTCCGATTCTCTTTAGTGAGGAGATAGCAAGAAGAAAGATAGTCTTAAGCGTGAGAAACTTCTCAGGAACTTCTTCGATAGGTTCAAGAGGAGCTAGGGAAAGACCTTCTAATACGATGGCCAGATCCCAGGCCGGCACCCTCGTACGAACTGCTAGCCTCAGCCTCAGTGTGCCACGAAGGAAACGAGTTATAAGCGGGTGTCTCCCAAGAGAAACTCCACTGAAAGGGACGTGGTAAGCAGCCAGTGCCGCCACATACACCTTTAGTGTGGAGGGGGATAGCCCAGTGGAGAAGCGCTCCTGCAGGAATTCCAGCACTGCACCTACTGGGCAGTTAACTGGGTCCTGCAGGTGCTCTCCACACCAAGAAGTGAAGAGTTTCCACTTCAAGGCATAAAGCTTCCTCGTGGATGGAGCTCTGGAGTGAAGAATGGTCTCAACAACCTCGGTTGAGAGACCAGAGTTCATGAGCTGGGCCCCCTCAGAGGCCAAGCCCACAATACTGGGCGGGGGTGAAATATCATGCTGCCCGCCTGAGAGAGTAGATCCCTCCTGACCGGGAGCTCCAAGGGAGAGCCGTCCAGGAGAGACATCAGGTCCGCAAACCATACTCGGGCTGGCCAGAACGGGCCTACTAATAGTAGGCTGACCCCGTCCCGGCGAACCCTCTCCAGAATTCCAGGTAGCAGAGCAATCGGGGGAAAGGCGAACAGACGTGACCTCGGCCACGGCTGCACCATAGCGTCCAACCCCAGAGGGGCTGGATGGCTGATGGAAAACCACAGATGACAATGCGTGGTCTCCTTGGAAGCGAATAGGTCCACCTCGGCGCGACCGAAACTCAACCAAAGGAGCTCCACCACCTCGGGATGGAGTCTCCAATCCCCCGGCCTCGGCCCCTGTCTCGACAGGGAGTCTGCTACCACATTCAAATACCCAGGAAGATACATTGCTCTCAGAAATAGTAACCTCCCTTGGGACCACAGGGGGATCTGACGGGCCAACTTGTAAAGCCGGCGAAACCGCAGGCCCCCTGATGATTTATATAAGAGACCACCGACGTGTTGTCTGACTGAACTAACACATGATGACCTCTCAGGTCTGCTAGGAAGTGTTTCAGAGCCTGGAACACCGCCAACATCTCTAGACAATTTATAAGCCGTGATAGATGATGGTCCTGCGACAGCCCTTGGGCTGGACGACCACTCATGACCGCCCCCAACCCTGTGAGGGAAGCATCCGTCGTTAGCGTTACGCGACGACAAAGAGCCCCCAACACAGGCCCTTTGAATAGGAACCAAGTTTCTTTCCACATGACCAGAGCACGAAGGCAGCGCCGCGTGAATTTGACCGTGCGGAGTGGATTTCCCCTCGGGGAGAATCCCTTGGTCCTGAGCCACCACTGTAGCGATCTCATGTACAACAGGCCGCAAGGTATAACGTTGGACGCTGCTGCCATCAGACCCGACAGTCTCTAAAACTGTTTTACAGTAAGTAGCTGGCCTAGCTTTACTTGTTTCACAGCTGAGAGAATTGAAACGATGCGGGTCGGAGCGAGTCGCGCCTGCATCGAAACCGAAACCCAAACGACACCCAGAAAAGTGGTCTTCTGAGGAGATAATACACTTTTCTTTGCGTTCAGCCTCAACCCCAACTTCCTGATATGAACGAGAACGACATCTCAATGTCGAACCGCCATCTGCTCTGTCTGAGCTAAAATCAACCAATCGTTGATGTAATTGAGGACACAAACACTCTGAAGCCTCAGGGGCACTAGTGCTGCGTCAATGCATTTTGTGAAAGTGCGGGGAGATAAAGCTAGGCCAAACGGAAGAACCCTGTGCTGGTACACCTCGCCCCCGAAGGCAAATCTCAGGAACTTCCTGTGTTGTGGACGGATGGAAATGTGTAAGTACGCGTCCCTTAGATCTATCGTGACAGACCAGTCCTAGGATCTGATTTGTGACACGATCTGCTTGATAGAGAGCATCTTGAATTTTGGCTTCCCTACCGAGCGATTCAATAGGCGCAGGTCTAAAATTGGACGCAACCCCCCATCCTATTTTGGAACGATGAAATATCGGCTGCAATAGCCTGTCTCCACACTGGGAGGAGGAACCCGTTCTATAGCCTCCTTTTGAAGGAGTGCTTTCACCTCTTGTTCCATAACCAGAGCCTGCTCGGGGCCCACCACTGTAGGCAGAACCCCTCTGAATCTTGGTGGACGACACCTGAATTGGATAGCATAATCCCTTTCTATTGTCTGCAGGACCCAATGAGATATTTTTGGAAGGCTTTTCCACTCTGCCAGAAATTCTACTAAGGGTACCAGTCTCTCGAGACTGGCCTCTGGTGTAACTTGAGCAGCAAACGCAGCGCCCTGTAACGGCACACCGGCAGGGAAGAACTGGTATAACCGCTCTGAAACCCTCCTCAGAGGGAGCGAGCGTCCCTCGGGAAATCGCTCGCTGGGACCGTCTGCGCCCCGGCATGAAGGCGGGGTTGGCAGAACGGGCCCCTGAGGGCACCGAGGAAGAATGGGCACCATAGAAAGAGGTGAACACCTTTCCGCCTCAGTGGGGACCACCCTCAGTGTCCTGCGCGCCGTGGCGCCAGGACTTCTTCTTAGCCGAAGCCTTCTTAGCTAATATAACTGTCCTCAGATCAGTTCTATTACTGGGAGATATCGGCTGAGAGTGCCGTGGCTGAGCCCACTGTCCAGCAGGGGGAGCACGAGACGCGACACTCTGCTTCAGCGCCCTATATGATGAGCTCGCAGACAGCCGGGGCTGCTCCCGCTCAGCAACCCCAGGGACATGAATTTTTAAAGGTAGACATTTCTTAAAAGCTGTTGTTTGCTTTTCCTTCTCCTGGAATTTATCAATGACAGAATTTACAGCATCACCAAATAAACCCAGGGGGGAGAGAGGAGTGTCTAATAGGAAAGCTTTTTCTTTTTCTTTTATATTTGTCTGATTTAACCACAGATGTCTTTCTGCGGCCACCAGAGCTGCCATAGATCGACCCACTAGCTTGGCCGACTCTCTGGTTGCGCGCAGGGATAAATCAGCAGCCTGACGCAGTTCGCGAACCACGTCAGCACTGACCTCCTCACTCTCACTCACGTCCCTCAGCAGGTCAGCCTGGTATGCCTGCATAATAAACATAGTATGCAGACATGACGCAGCCTGACCCGCCGCCGAATACGCTTTACCCACAAAAACCAAAATATTTCTAAGAAGCTTGGTGGGTAATGCCGGTGCCTTAACAGATGACGCAGCCTCGAGGGAGAGAAAACTCGCAAGTGTCTCTTCCACGCGAGGCATAGCCGAATAACCATATGATTTTGCCCCCACAATATTAGAATATGTTGAAGTCTGGGGACTAAACACTCTATATGACACCGTTTTTTTTCCACGATTTCGACACCTCAGTGTGGAGATCGGGAAAAAACGGCAAACACCGGCGTGGAGGTTGCACTCGTGACGGCAAAAATCTCTCATCTAATTTTGATTTAGAAACAGACTCCTGTCTAGTCACTGGCCATACAATGCTGAGTTTTTCTACAGCTCTTGTTAATACCTGCACTAGCTCATCACTTTCGGGAGTGTAAGGTGGCGAATCCTCCACATCTCCCTTATTTATAACTGGTGCCTCAGCCCGAGCGGAAGAAACCGCAGCGCGTGCTTCCGAACACGGGACTGAGGCACTGGATCTCACAGGTGAAGGGAGAGATAAGGCAGAGCCCGTCTCTAACCCCGCTGAGAGATCCATCTGCGATCCCCACGATACGCGTCGTCGCTCTGCCTCGCCAAGAGCGGGACCCAAACCGCGGGGAGCGCGCACCGAACCGCTCTCCTCGAAGAGCGCCCGGCGGGAGCGGAGCGTCCTTAATGGCAGACGCTCGCAATGCTCACAATCAGCTCCCTCAAGAGCTGACTGGGCATGCTGCACTCCCAAACAAACAACACAAAGAACGTGTGTATCCCCACTCGTAAAATAACGCGAGCAGGGAGGGACACACTTCCTAAACTGCTGTTCGTTCGCCATATCTCTCTTAATATATATATATATATATATATATATATATATATATATATATAAATTGTTTGTGTGGTGCAGAGTATGTAAAGACAGACAATATTCACACAGGGACAGATTCACATATAGCGCGACTGAAGGCACCGAAAGCTGTTGCGCTTGTGTTTATGGGGTGCTTTATAGTTTCCTGGTCGATGACGTCACCCGCCTATGACGTTCCATCTCTCCATTGGGCTGATTCCATACGTGCTTCATGACGCACAACGCAGGGGCGTTCCCACAGCGTTTGACGCAGCTCGAGTTCCCTTGAAAGGGAACTAATTTATCAGTATGAAAATTAAAAGATAAGTGATTACCAAAAAGAATACCCAAATACTTAGCAACACATTCTATGTCTTTTGTAATAAAGGGATGTTATTGACATAACAGTGACATAACATAACAATGTAACAGTCATTCATAGGTGAAACAGACAGCAACATATTCTTATAGTGTGTGTTCGTCCCATCAGTGGATAAACAACCATTACATATTAACATTGCAGTTAACGCTTTACCCCCTGAAATTGTCATCTACTACATGTTTTCGTGCACTTTTAATGTGGTGTTCTGCATGAATAAAGACCCCCCCCCCCCCCCCCCCATCATTTATCTCTGTTGAGTGAAATGAACATTGAACCTTACCCAATAAAAATATATTGTATTTTTTCTTTTACATTCCTGAATCCCTTACAACAACTGGGCATTAACTATTTATTCATTAATATTTGTTATTTAGGTATATTTTATTTAGGTGCAAATACTTTACATGTTTCGACCTTGAAATCCACACAAACAGGGCTGAGACGGTAAAATGGAAGATGATTTGCATGTGTGCTGAAGAACATGTTGACACCCCAGAGTAAATACATTTCTTTGGCAAGCAAAAAGAAGAAGAAAAAAAAAGGATTAACATATCTGGGCTTAAAGTTATTTGATCCTGTGAGAGTCATCAATATTAAATAGTAAGAGTGTGAAAGTGCTGACAAGGGTTTTCAGTGGAAGGACTAACTACTGTGTTTTAAGACTCCAGATAAAGAGGTGCGACTCAGAATTTTAAAAGAACATAATGAGTGTTTTACTCCCGTGTGTAGTTTTTACAGATTTAATTCACCACGCACCTCCCCCATTTCTTTTAAGTGTTCTTATATCATTCTATTTCATCTACCTATTTAAGTGAGCAGAAATCAATGCTTTGGATAATCAGGACTTGATTTGAACTCCTTTGTCACAGGCTTTTTGGGTGGTTACAAGTTTTAAAAAACATGTCATGCATTACTGTTTTATTTTTCCCCCCAGTCTTTTGTTTTCTTCATTATTAAATAATTAATTGTCAGTTATTTATATAAACGGTTTAGTTACCTGTGGTTCTAGAAGCATGTGGCACTATAACTGGGTTTCTATCCAAAATATTTCTGAAAATTGTACTAAAGAAAATGTAAATTACTGAGTTTTTACGTCACGAGCATTGTCCATCTTGTCATGATGTAGCAACTTGCTTCAGGGAAAGGTTGTTTTTTTCTGCAACAGAACAATAATGCATTGTTAATAAATTATGCCAGAAGATGACACATAAGAAATGTTGTGATTGTTTGTTGGCCCTTCTGTCACAGACATGGAACCCTTCGACAAATCCATGTAGGGCCCATACCTCAAGCCCATGAGTATAAAAAAATAAGTTTCATAAGTGCAGTAACATGTAAGAACGAAAGCATTTTAGAACTGTGACTATGATATGTCAATAATAACTAAATGATATACCTTGTCTGGCCTTTTGGAATGAAAGAGTGTCTCATGTCACCTGGCTTGTGACCTTAGACAGCCAGTAGGCTGTTTTTGTTGTTTGCTGTTTAACTAGCATGAAGTAAATACCACAAGGAAAAGTTCTTGCTTGTGTTTTTCTTGCTACTGCTCTGGCATTATTTTTCTAAGAGAAAATGTTCTCAAAGTACAATCATAAAGTGTCCCAGTGCTTCCTGTGGTGTGAACATGCAAAAATACCTTGTTTATCTCTGTTTTAATTTTAATAGCTAAAAGAAATATAAATATATTTGGACATATTATCATTTTATTATTATTTGTTAAATAATATAAAATATTTACAGCATATCACATTTATTTCATGGAGAGCATGTAACTGGACAGAAAGGTTAATATTTGCACTTTAATATTAGCATATTTGTGACCCGATCTGGCGAAATGAGTCGGAAGTCCCAACGTTCCATTTAAGATATGGACCGATTATGTGGAAAAACAATGAAATAATAGTTCCCTTTCGTTGTCACTCCGAGTTACGTCGGATGATGACGAATGGGGTTTCGCTTAGAAAGCCTATCAACTTCGAGTATTACAAAACGAGCCAATGGCAAAGAAATGCCATGGGTCTGCGGAATTTGCATAGCATATCTCCGCCCCACCTCGTGGGTATAAAAGGAGGACGCCGGCAACATGCAGATATGTTTTTGCCTCGGAGCCAAGAGTATTTCTTCACTCCACGGTCATCTCTGACTTCGCTCTACGAGACGAGCTTCTCTCTCCGGTGTTGGTGTGACGGCGATCTGCAGCGAGCTCACAGTGCCTGCTGATCTGTGCAGTGATCTGCCTGTGTGTGTGTGTCTCCCTGTGCGCTTCAACATTGCAGAGTTTTTTTCTCCTCTCATAAAAGAGCTCGCAAAAGACGGCTCGCCCGTGCATTTCTGGTTGCAGCGGACTGGTATCGGATTCTGATGGGCACGAGTGCTGTCTAGTGTGTTTGGCTTCATGGATGACTCATGTTCTCTCTGGGAACGTGATCATCGCGTCATATATAGGTCGAGACTCGGTGAACTCGCAAGAGTGACAGTCCCCTCATACACCCCCCGATCTTCGGCTGGTGGCCAGGGTGACCTGAGGGTGTTGGTCTGGAACAAGGCGCCGACTCTGTGTCCGCGACCCCAGCCCCCCTCTTTAATGACGGTGCCCGTTAGCGAACTGATGATTCCACGAGTCTACCCTCGGGTGGCCCGTATGTTTTCATTTGAAGCTACAGAGGATGATGCTCTGTTTGTAGCAGCATCACTAGGTGGGCTTGATTCTTCTGGAAATGACGACTCGTCACAGCTGCCACCCTCTGGTCTGCATACGGCTGTGCCTGAGTCTGATCCGAAGATGACGGCCATGCTTTCCCGGGACGATTGGTTTTTGGGTGAGGCCGCCGACCCGCGTCCACGGCAAACCCCAATAACTTTCCTCCCGGACGCGCATGATGAGATCACGGGTCCACTCGTTGGTCTCATCCGCCTTTCCTCCCCTCAGGGGCCGCTGCCCATGGGTACACTGGGGTCCCCCCGGTTGAACGCTCTGTTGCCATGCTACTATGTCCTCAGAGTGCTTCCCGGCGCAATCCTAAGCACCCGTCCAAAGCCTGTAGTTATTTTCGTCTACACTAATCTGTGGCGAAATCCTATAGTGCCACAGGACAGGCAGCCGCCTCACTGCATCCCATGACCATTCTGCTGGTCTACCTGACCCAGATGCTCATGGACATGCAGGAGGGCGGGACTGACCCGAGGCTCTTCAGTGAGCTGCGCGCCGCCACTGACCTTGCTCTCCGAGCGACGAAAGTGGCCGTACGCTCTCGGAGTCAGGTGATGTTCACCATTCTGGGGCTGACCGGTCTGATGTGCACGATCTCCCAGGTCGGCCTCTTCGGCAGTGCGGTTGAGTGCTTCTGCCCAACAGTTCTCAACCGCCCGTGAGCAGATTGAGGTTATTCTGCCCGACGGCCCCGCCGTCCACTCAGATCCCTCAGACTGCCCACCGCCGAAGGCGCCCTCCCACAGTTCCAACCCCGCCCGTTCACCCGGGCCTGGCTCTGGAAGACCGTAGGGGGGATGCCACACACCTCTCCAGCCCCGCCCCCCGCTAAACGCCGGGTTAAGCGGCAATTTTGAGATGGGCTGCTCAGAGATGAGACTCAGTTCTTTCCAGGAGTTGGTAGCAGGGCCACTCCTTTTCCCGGACTCTCTCGTCTCTGAGCATACTGAGTTCTCGGACGACACAGAGCGCTGCCCACAAGCCGTGCTCTCCTCGTCCCCCTCTGTCCAAGAGGCGGTTGACACGGCGTGCCGTCCACGGACCGCTTCGCCCCTGTCCCCCCCTGTCGCCAGACCCCTGACATAGCAGGCCCCCGTGGAACGCTGATCCTTCCCTGGCCTCCTCTGTCAGGGTGCGGTTATGACCTTGCCCCCACACCGGGCCGCTATGCCGCCCACGTCTGGGCTGGTCATTCCGCTTCGCTGCATCACCGGGAGGACGTCCGTGGTTCTTGACGCCGCTGGCACAGTTGGGAGCCTGCCTAGAGCTCCCTATCTCTTCCGCTGGGTAGCGCGAACCATCGGCTCGGGTATGCGATTCAGTTCGCACGGTCTCCTCCCCGCTTCAGGGGAGTCCGCTCCACTTTGGTCGATGGCTATGCGCCTATCATGAGAGCGGAGGTTGCTACCCTACTTGCGAAGGGTGCGATTGAGGCTGTCCCTCCAGCCGAAATGAGGTCTAGGTTTACAGCCCCTACCTCATTATCCCGGAGAACTCTGGTGGGTTACGGCCAATCCTGGACCTACGCATCTGAACCGCTCCCTTCACAGGCTGCCGTTCAAGAGGCTCCTGGCCAAACGCATTTCTGGATGTGTGCGACCACGGGATTGGTTTGCAGCGATCGACCTGAAGGACGCCTACTTTTATGTCTCCGTTCTCCTTCGACTCAGACCATACCTACAGTTTGCTGTCAGGGCGCGCACATATCAGTACGCTGTTCTCCCATTCGGGCTAGCCCTGTCTCCTTGCGCCTTCACAAGGTTGTTGAGGCAGCCCTTGTTCCTCCATGGGAACACGGGGTTCGCATCCTGAACTATCTCGGTGACTGGCTGTCTTAAGCTCACGCCTGAGACCAGGTTTGCGAATAAAGGGACCCAGTGCTCCGGCACCCTAGCTCGCCTGGGCCTTCGGGTCAACTGGGAAAGGAGTAAACTTTGCCCCATGCAGAGGAGCTCTTTTCTCGGTATGGACTTGGTCGCCTTCTCCACTCAGCCATTGCTGACTTGCCTGAGACTATCAAGCGCAAGAGTGCGGTTCCACTGAAGTTTTTTCAGAGGCTCCTGGGGCATATGGCATCTGCAGCCGCGGTACGCCGCTCAGATTGCTTCATATGAGACTGCTTCAGCTTTGGCTTCGAGACCGAGTCCCGAGGTGGGCATGGCAACACGGTACCTCCGAGTACCAGTTACTCCGACCTGCCGTCAGTACTCACCCCGTGGTCGAACCTCAGTTTTCTACGGGTCCGAGTGCCCCTGGAACGAGCATCCCGGCATGTTGTTGTCTCAAAAGATGCCTCCACGGGCTGGGGCGCCATGCGCAATGGACATGCTTTCACACTCTCATGTTGAGCAGAAATGCTCCTGAAAAATTCAGTGAGATTTATCACACCAGGTGTTGAGCAGAAATGCTCCTGAAGTTCAGTGAATTTCTTCACCCTTAGGTGTTGAGCAAGGTTGCTCCTGAAGCTCAGTGATTCTCGCATGTAGTGTTGAGCAGTATGGCATGTCTATTGCCTCGAGTTGCTGGCAGTTCGCCTTGCCCTGCACCGCTTCCGGGCGTCAAGGGGTCAACACGTACTAGTCTGATTAGACAATACCGCCACAGTAGCGTACATCAACCGTCAAGGTCGTCTACGCTCGCGCCGTATGTCACAACTCGCCCGCCACCTCCTCTTATGGAGTCAGAAGCATCTGAGGTCGCTTCGAGCCATTTTCATTCCCGGAGTCCCGGAGCTCTCTCGGCTTCAGCCCCTCCCTGGAGAATGGCGACTCCATCTCCAGTCGGTTCAGCTGATTTGGGACCAGTTCGGGGACGCACAGATAGATCTGTTTGCCTCTCACGACTCGACCCATTGCGACCTCTATTATTCCCTAACCGAGGGCACGCTTGGCACGGATGCACTAGCACACAGCTGGCCGCGGGGCCGCAAATATGCATTCCCCTAGTGAGCCTTCTTGCGCAGGCTTTGCACAAAGTCAAGGAGGTCGAGGAGCAGGTTCTCCGAACTCATACTCCTCGCGACAACACCTCCTTGGCCCATTCCTCTGAGGAAGGACCTCCTTTCTCAGGGACAGGGCACCCTACCTATTTGAGTACCCTACCACCAGCCGTGGCGGCTACCATCACTTCCGCTAGAGCGTCGTCCACTAGACACGTCTATGCGTTGAAGTAGAACCTCTTCGTCAACTGGTTCTCTTCTCACCGAGAAGACCCCCGGAGGTGTTCGATTAGTGTCGTGCTTTCCTTCCTTCAAGATGGGTTGGAGCGAAGGCTGTCTCCCTCCACCCTGAAAGTCTATGTTGCCGCTATTGCCGCACACCATGACCCGGTCGAAGGTAAGTCTGTTGGGAAGCACGACCTGATCATCAGGTTCCTGAAAGGAGCGAGGAGACTGAATACTCCTCGCCCTCCTCTCGTTCCCTCTTGGGACCTCTCAGTGGTTCTAACTGCCATGCAGAGTGCTCTCTTTGAGCCTTTGCAATCAGTGGAGCTTAAGTTCCTGTCTATGAAGACAGCACTCCTGGTTGCATTGGCCTCCATCAAGAGGGTGGGGGACCTCCACGCATTCTCCGTTGACGCAGCGTGCCTGGAATTCGGGCGGCTTACTCTCACGTGATCCTGAGACCCTGGGTCCCCATGTGCCCAAGGTTCCTACCACTCCCTTCCGGGACCAGGTGGTGAACCTGCAAGCGCTGCCCCTGGAGGAGGCAGACCCAGCCTTGGCACTGCTCTGTCCAGTACGCGCTCTCCACGCCTATGTAGACAGGACGCAGTGTTTCAGGACCTCAGACCAGCTCTTTGTCTGTTATGGTGGGAAGCTGAAGGGAAAGGCTCTCTCCAAGCAAAGGTTGTCTCACTGGATTGAGGACGCCATTGCTTTGGCATACCAGCAGCAAGGTCGACCGTGCCCCCTTGGTGTGACTGCCCACTCCACCCGGAGTGTGGCGTCCTCTTGGGCTCTAGTGCATGGCGCCTCGCTAACAGACATCTGCAGAGCTGCAGGCTGGGCGACACCTAACACATTCGCCAGATTCTACAATCTACGAGTGGAGCCAGTGTCCTCTCATGTACTTTGACTTTGACAAGACATTGACTTCCTGCTCAGCTACTGTTCGGACGCTCTCGCTTACTGCTCCGCGCTTTGCTCTATCGCTTTTATATTTCTATATTTTATCTCCTTTTATCACCTAATTTTAACTTCAGCAAATCAGCACAGTGCTCAAACGCTTGGATTACTACAAAAAAAGAAAAAAAGAAAAAAAAAAGCATAATTATTTTATTCGACCAGCCTCCCACTGAAAGCTTACATTCCGGGGAAGAGAAAACAAAACTGCCTACATTCATAAGGATAAGAAAATGCCTCCTCTGGAATCTACTTGCTGCTCCAACTGCCACAGACTTTTACAAAGGATTGCAATTCTTGAAACAAAGTTAATTGCGGGACCACCAAACCAGACGGAACACACAACAGAGCTTCGTCATGGACGTCCTCAGCATACAGCCGGTGAGTCCCATGAATCTAGTGTTTCTCGACAGGCCATACTGAGTGTAGAGAAACAAGCCGATCGTTTTACTAATCGATGGCACAAACAGGGTGCGAGACCCAAAGGCACTCGAGACATCAGATTGTCACGAGCATCACATATTACTGCAGTAGCATCCTCTACCCCAGATACGGCTCTGACAAGGACTGCAAACACTGGTCTCCTACCACCGCCTATACATCTTGAGAACAGATTTGAAGTATTAATGAATGAGGAATCCCCAAATTTGATGAATGTGATCGCACACAGACTGAATCAGCCAGTAGCTAACACTGATGCTAACTGGGGCTCAAGGTCGACCAGACAGCGGCACTCAGCTCACAGTGCAGCCGAGCCCAGGACTCTGATAGTGGGCGACTCCGTAATCAGAAACATTAATAGCAGGGATACAACAACGTGCTGCCTTCCACAAGCAACAACATCTGATGTAAACAGGGAACTTGAGAACATTCTGATGAAACATAAGACTGCAAATCGACTCATCATTCATGTGGGGAAGAATGATATTCATAAAGAGCAGTCGGAACTTCTTAAAAAGGATTTCAATGAACTTTTTGAAACACTTAAAAGACTGAAAGTTCAAACATCAGTGGACCACTCCCAGCAAGAGGAACAAACAGGTTTTCACGGTTGCTTGGGCTTAATACATGGCTGCAAAAAACCTTCAATATAAAAGGAGTGAACTTTATTGACAACTTCAATCTTTTCTGGAGTCAGAGGCAACTGTTTCAACAGAATGGCCACCACCCAAACAAACTTGGTTCAAGAGTGCTAAAGGACAATATCTACTTCTCCCTCCGTCATCCTTCTGCAATGTGTGCCAATCCACTCAACCTGAATGGCACACACACACCTGGATACAGTATGAATGACCACAGGATTTCACTTCAGCACCTGAATGGACATGCGGTTGACACATCACACAAGGAGAGTGATAACAACACTCAGCCACAACAACCTCTGCTCACGGACACAATCTCAGCTGAGCCATGCCCACAGAGCTCACCACAGACAGACTGTGACATACCAGCACTGCTCCAAGATACAGCACCCAAGGACGATTTTCTGGAAAACAGCCAGGGAAACCAGGACAGCATACTACAGCCTCCAATAACACCAGAGCAACAATCCTTCTCACCGGAAACATTATCACTCTCTCCAGCATCTCCACTTCTGTGCTTCTCTGAGAAAATGGAACAACTGGTGCATGCTGGAACTAGACTATCCCACTCTTTTGCTGCGAGCCCCCAGAGACCAACCAAAAAACGCCAGGCCCCACAACCACCAAAGCCTGCGGGCCCAGCTCGCCCTCCCCCTCCTCCTGTGAGAGCTCTTCGGCCTTTGCCACAGCGCCAGGGCCCACACCCCCCTCCAGCGGCTCGAGGTGAACCAAAAACAACTGATACCAGCTCTCAGTGATGTGTGTCGGGTCCCCGCTATGATAACAATAACTTTCTCAAATGTTTACAGAACAAGCGGGAACCCAGTGTGCCTGTATCTTTCTCTATTGCTGTTCGATTACATGATAGAAAGTCTAAGGCCTTCAAAAGCCGTAGAGCAAACCCATCTAATCTGGTGCCTATTACACGACATACCAAGATTGCTGTGGGGACAAAAAGTAAGACTGTTAAGTTAGCACTTTTAAACATCCGCTCACTTAAAAATAAATCACTTTTAGTCAACGACTTAATAACCACATACAACCTGGATTTTATGTTGCTAAATGAAACTTGGCTAGAAGAAAGTTGCAGTGCAACAGTCCTCAATGAAACATCCCCTCCTAACTTTACTTTTATGAGTGTCTGCAGAGCTGTCAGAAGAGGCGGAGGTTTAGCTGGTCTTTATAAAGATGTCTATCAATGTAAGCAAATATAATTTGGGAATTACCCGTCTTTCGAGTATCTGGGTATTGTGTTAAAAGGTGCTCCACGCATTTTAGTTATCATTGTTTACAGGCCTCCAAAATACTCTCCAGCTTTTGCTGAGAACTTAACAGAACTGTTATCAACAATTTCCTCAGAGTTTGACTGCTTTGCCATTGCTGGAGATTTTAACATTCACATAGATAATGCAGAAAACAATATGGCAAAAGAAATCAAAACTGTTTTAAAAACTTTTGATCTGACTCAGCATATACATGGACCCACACATAATCGTGGACACACTCTAGATTTACTTATCAGTAAGGGTCTAAACATTTCATCAATTGTTATTAAGGATGTAGCACTGTCTGATCATTTTTGTATTTTCTTTGATATATTGATCTCTCCTGCCATTGAAGCTAGATCTGTGTCTGTCAAGAAGAGATGCTTCAATGAGAACACTAGTGTCCTATTTATGAAGGCTATATCTTTAACACCAAGCATATCTGCTGACTCTGTTGATTTTCTCCTTGATTCTTTTAACTCAAAAGTTAAGAGTGTAATTGATGATATTGCTCCTGTGAAAGTCAGGAAGAAGAGTGGCAGACAAAAAGCACCTTGGAGAAACTCAACAGCAGTGCAAAATATGAAAAGACAATGCAGAAAAGCAGAGCGCATGTGGCGGAAGACAAAACTTGTAGTCCATTATAACATCTACAAAGACAGCATCCATGCTTTCAATAAGGAACTAAGCAAAGCTAGACAGACCTTCTTCTCGAATATTATAAACAGCAATATAAACAACACGCACACTCTTTTTGCTACTGTAGAGAGACTGACAAACCCCCCAAGCCAGATTCCCAGTGAAATGCTCTCAGTGAGAAAGTGCAGTGAGTTTGCTTCTTTCTTATCTGAGAAAATCAATAATATCAGAAAGGTGATCAGCTCATCCTTGAGTTGCGCTGGGGTCAGGCAGATCAGACAACAGCACGAGAAAGTAGCCACTATGTCTGATTTCGAAGAAATTGATGGCAAAATTTTGGAAGAAACCGTACAGCAACTAAAAACATCAACCTGCGCCCTTGACGCACTTCCCACATCTTTTTTCAAAAATGTGTTACACAGCTTAGAAGCAGATCTCCTAGAAGTGGTAAATGCCTCACTTCTCTCTGGAAGTTTTCCGACCTCCCTGAAAACTGCTGTTGTCAAGCCCCTCCTGAAAAGGAGCAATCTGGATAAGACCATATTAAACAACTATAGACCGATCTCAAATCTTTCTTTCATAGGCAAGATCATTGAAAAAGTTGTCTTCAATCAGCTGAACAAATTCTTAAGCTCGAATGGATACTTTGACCATTTTCAATCTGGTTTCCGACCGCACCACAGTACAGAGACCGCGCTCATAAAAATAATAAATGATATTCGCTTAAATACTGATACAGGCAAATTATCAGTGCTGGTACTACTCGACCTAAGTGCTGCATTTGACACTGTCGATCACAACATACTTCTTGACAGGCTGGAAAACTGGGTCGGGCTTTCTGGGATAGTCCTAAAATGGTTCAGGTCATACTTAGGAGGCAGAGGTTATTATGTGAGTATAGGAGACCATAAGTCTGAGTGGACATCCATGACATGCGGAGTCCCGCAAGGCTCAATTCTTGCGCCACTCCTATTCAACCTGTACATGCTCCCAATGAGCCAAATAATGAGAAAGAGCCAAATCGCTTACCACAGCTATGCAGACGACACACAGCTCTACTTATCCCTATCGCCTAACGATTACAGCCCCATTGACTCCCTTTGCCAATGCATTGATGAAGTAAAAAATTGGATGTGCCAAAACTTTCTTCAGTTAAACAAAGACAAAACCGAAGTCATTGCGTTTGGAAACAAAGATGAAGTTCTCAAGGTGAACGCATACCTTCAGTCTAGGGGTCAAACAACTAAAAATCAAGTCAGGAATCTGGGTGTGTCTCTGGAGTCAGACCTTAGTTTCAGTAGTCATGTCAAAGCAATAACTAAATCAGCATATTGTCACCTGAAAAATATTGCAAGAATTAGATGCTTTGTTTCCAGTCAAGACTTAGAAAAACTTGTGCATGCTTTCATCACCAGTAGGGTGGATTATTGTAATGGACTTCTCACTGGCCTTCCCAAAAAGACCATAAGACAGTTGCAGCTCATACAGAACGCTGCTGCTAGGATTCTGAGCAGAACCAGAAAATATGAACACATCACACCAGTCCTCAGGTCTTTACACTGGCTGCCAGTTACATTTAGGATTGATTTTAAAGTATTATTACTGGTATATAAATCATTCAATGGCCTAGGACCTCAATACATTGCAGATATGCTCAGTGAATATAAACCCAACAGATCACTCAGATCATTAGGATCACATCGGCTAGAAATACCAAGGGTTCACTCTAAGCATGGCGAGTCTGCTTTTAGCTACTATGCCAGCCGTAGCTGGAACCAGCTTCCAGAAGAGATCAGATGTGCTCCTACCGTAGTCACATTCAAATCCAGACTCAAAACACATCTGTTTAACTGTGCATTTAGTGAATGAGCAATGTGCCACTGTTTGTCCGACTGTTTGCACTGTATTTTATTTTATGTTTTAATTATTCTGATTTCATTTGATTATTTCTGTATTTTATCTTTTATTCTAAACTGTTTTAATTATTCTGATTTCTTTTGATTATTTTAATTTCTTCTATGTAAAGCACTTTGAATTACCATTGTGTATGAAATGTGCTATATAAATAAACTTGCCTTGCCTTGCTTACTTGCTTCAACCAGCTAGTAATGGACCCGCTCAGGTGCCTTCGCTTGCTCGCCATTCCACTCCACGGACTGGATATGTGTGATTTCTCCTCAGGTGAGCTTCTCCGAAAGCCCTGAGTTCCTTCAGCACTCCTGACGTTGGCGCCAGTGTCTATTGCCTGTCCTGTGCTAAATAGGAGTCCTTCGTCCATGCCAGTCTCACGACAAGGATCTCAGATTTACGCAGGGCACTGGAAGACAGCCGAGAAGGTGGCATGATTAGACTGGTAACCCCATTCGTCGTCATCCGACGTAACTCGGAGTGACAACGAAAGGGAACGTCTCGGTTACGTATGTAACCCTCGTTCCCTGAGTAGGGAACGGAGACGTTACATCTGCCTTCCACTTTCCGCTGTACCGCGGGGATCACATGAGCTCAGTCTTGGCTCCTCAGGGAAGAAACATATCTGCATGTTGCCGGCGTCCTCCTTTTATACCCACGAGGTGGGGCGGAGATACGCTATGCAAATTCCGCAGACCCATGGCATTTCTTTGCCATTGGCTCGTTTATTAATACTCGAAGTTGATAGGCTTTCTAAGCGAAACCCCATTCGTCGTCATCCGACGTAATGTCTCCGTTCCCTACTCAGGGAACGAGGGTTACATACGTAACCGAGACGATTTGTTTTTTTTTTGTGCTAATTTCAAAGAACAGACATTCAAAAATAACATTTACATTTACATTTACATTTACATTTACATTTACATTTACATTTACATTTACATTTACATTTACATTTACATTTACATTTATTCATTTAGCTGACGCTTTTATCCAAAGCGGCTTACAATTGCTCTATATGTCAGAGGTCGCACGCCTCTGGAGCAACTAGGGGGTTAAGTGTCTTGCTCAGGTACACATTGGTATCTCACAGTGGATTTGAACCCGGGTCTCTCACACCAAAGGCATGTGTCTTATCCACTGCGCCATCACCACCCACACCACCCAAATAATCTCCCCCCAAAATAATCACCACCCAAATAATCTCCCAAAGTTTCGTAGTCCAGATAATTGAGTAAAGGTATTTAAATTACTATTAAAGTTTACAAAGTTTTACAAAATCCGCTGGAAATGAACATTTTTTTTCTCAACTCCTATCTCACCTCTGAGCATTTCCCGGGTATCCCCTGAAACGTCACTATCTCTGCTCTCCAAATGGTGTTACACGTTGTATAGAACCAATCAAATTTTTTCCTATGCGTTTTTTCGTATTGATTCGGTGGCTCCGAAATGTCAAAACACCATTCAAACTGCGTGCTACGGATGCGAAAAACTTACGATTTTTTTTATATAACGGATGAAAGTTTCGTAGACAGTGTGCAAGCGTGATTGACATAACGTGAGGTTGATTTTTTTAAAAACATTTTTATGAATTTCAGACTCTGTGCAATGGCCTTTTTCTGTACAAAAATATCCGTGAGATTTGGCCAAAACCGCCAGTTGAGAAAGTAAGCTGTCCCTCTCCCTGCCCAGCTTAGAAGAGAAGATGAGCTGAAAGGTGAATTTAATGTCAAATTTGATTCTGAGTAAGGTGTACAGTATTTACTGTGTATGGATGTGAATGAGCTATTTATCTGTAAGGAGAATCCATTACAATGTGTTTGATTAACCCGATATTTAACTGTTGGTATCTCCGTTATGAATTTGTTACACTGTTATTGTCAACTAGCCTACACAAAGATATGATGTTATAGACTAGCATTATTTGATCTCTCACACACACACACACACACACACACACACACACACACACACACACACACACACACACACACACACACACACACACACACACACACACACACACACACACTTCTTCTCTTTGATCCCTAGCTGGCACTTGGTATGGATTGGCTCCTAAGCCCGTACGCTGCTGTGGGTGCCAATGGTTGTCGAATCTCATTCACGAGGCGTTTCCATGCGGGACGATCCAAGGCGGTTGTTCTAGTGTCGTCGATATTTAATCTGTGATTTCTGATGTCCTCCTCAACCTGTTTGAGCAACGTTTTCTTTGGTGCCGTTCGCTGGATTCTCCACTGGGAGGGTCGGTTACGCCAGTGGAGTTGGTGTGGTAGTCGGCTTCCACTCATTCTGCAAACATGGCCAAACCATCACAGTCGTCGTCTTTGGATTTGTTCCTCGATCAATGGTTGTTGGCATCTGCGCCGTATGTCCTCATTTCGAAGGCGATCTCGAAGTGATACTCGCAAGATATGGCGCAGGTATCGCATTTGGAAAGCTTCGAGTTTGTTGAGGTCCGCCTTCAGCACAGTCCACGTTTCGGATCCGTAGAGTAGAATCGTCAGGAGTAGCATCCGGAATAGGCGAATTTTGGTAGGGATGGAAATATTGGTTTGCTTCCACAGACACCACTTTAGCGAGGCGAATGCTGCGGTTGCTTGGCCAATTCGACTGTGGATCTCCGCCGTAGACGCAACTTTCTTCTCTTCAATCAGTAACCCCAGGTATTTGAACTTCCGAACTTGCTCAATCTGGATGCCGTCGAGGTGGACGTTGGCCGGCGATCCTTCTGTTGTCAGTACCTTTGTTTTGTCAACGTTAATTTTCAAACCATATGATTGGGCAACGCGGGCGGTCTCGTAGAGAATGTCCGTGGCTTCGGCATCGTCCTCGGCCAGCACGCCACTGTCGTCGGCGAACATAAGATCCGTTACTGATGAGCCATTTTCGTCGAACTGTACTCCTCGCCTACCCTCGAAGACTTTCCTCATGATTGCATCGACAACGATGTTGAAGAGCACTGGTGAGGCGACGTCTCCCTGGCGGACTCCAGTGCGGTTAGTAAATTCCGCAGATAGCTCGTTTCGGATGCGTATTTGGCTTAATGATCCATTGTAGTTTTCCTGCAGGAGCTTGATGACTTTCGGTGAGATGTGCTCGGTCTCCAGCGTCGTCAAAGTGCTGGCCAGTCGATGCAGTCAAAGGCAGATCAAAAGTCGATGAAGACGATGACCGTCCGCTTTCCACATCGAATTTGCTCTTCCATCACCTGGCGGAGACTGAATATCTGGTCACAGCACCCTCGTTGCGGTCTGAAGCCGGATTGCTCCTCTCTACTCGTTTGCTCACGGTGTTTCTGCAGGCGTGCTTGGATAACTTTCATGAAGACCTTGCCGACGATCGAGAGCAGACTGATGCCGCGGTAGTTTTGGCATTCCCGATTGTCGCCTTTCTTGATGATCGGGATGATGATGGCCTTTTTCCATGTGGTTGGTATTTTCTCCCTACGCCAGATGTTTTGCAGGAGAAGTTGTACTCGCTGGCGAAGAACATCGCCACCAGCCTTGATCGCTTCTGTGGTGATCGCACCCACACCAGGCGCTTTGCCATTTTTCAAAGTCCGGATGGCCGCCCTTACCTCTGCGAGTGTCGGTTCGGCATCGGACATCGCGGCCTCTGGTGGCTCGATTTGTGGCAACTCCGCCGGGGGTCCTTGTGGTGGGTCGTGTTTGTACAACGTTTCGAAGAACTCCCTCCAACATTGTAAACGCTCCGTCGATGATCGCACAAAGGTGCCCTCGGCTTTTCGGATGTTGTCATTCGCTGATTTAGCCTTCCCGCTCAGTTGTCGGAGGGTTCGATAAAGCTTGTGGTACTCGTGCTTCGAGGCCGCTACCTCCAAGTCAGCTGCTACTTGGTTCCATTAAGCATCTTATTCTTCTTTCATTCGGCATCGGACGTCCTTGTTGAGCTGGCGGTATCGCTCGAAGTCAACCAACTTCACTCGCTTACGTTCGTCTACCATACTGAGACACTCATCCGATATCCATTCGTCTTGCGAACGGGATCCAACAAACATTCCCAGGTCTAGAATGGCTGATGGACGCGATATGCATTTGGTTCTGTGTAGTCGAAGCTTGATCACAGCGCGCACGAGGTAGTGATCCGAACCACAGTCTGGGCCACGCATCGAACGGACGTCCTTGAGTGATGATCAGAAACGAGAGTTGATCAGGATGTAATCCAACATCGCGGAGTCGTTGCCAGCTGGATTTCGCCACGTAAGTTGGTGTTTCTTTGAATGTTGGAAGTGGCTATTCCCAATGAAGTAGCTGTTGGCGGTGGCTAAGGACAAGAGGTGCAGACTCATTTTGCTGGTTCATGTCACATTTAATAGCATCTTTCAACACAATCTTTAGAACTAAGTGATCTGAGAAGCAACATAATTTATTCAGAGATGTAACTGAGAAAATAAAACATCAGGAACATAGGCTGCCACTTGGTAGGTGGCAGCCTATGACGTTACCACTGGTGCGACCGTGAGTATAAAAGGAGACATGTGAAATATGTCATCCTCTTATTTGTCTTCAGCAGACTGTCTATCTGTGTATGTGTTAGGAGTGAATTTCATGAAGCACTTTGCATCTTGTGCGTTTTGTGCATGTGTGAGCAGCACTTGGTTTAGCCCTTGAGGGAGCTGAGTGCACGCATTGCGAAGTTTTCTTAATGAAAGGCTCCTTTCGCGTCGTCCCTATTCTCGAGGGTTTTGGGGAGTGCAATTGGGTGGAATTCTGTCGACTCTTCTAAGAAGCTGGATGCACTTGTTAGGATGCATTCACAAGACTGACTACAAGAGACAGGTAAAGAGTTTTTCGACCCAGGCTTGACTCTCTCTTGAGGAATGAGAGTTGAGCGCCAGCAATCCGTGGTTCAGGTCCCACGGCCGTTACTGCGGGGAGGCGATATCGAGCACGGGGTTTGTTGGTAGAGTACGGAGAAGTCAAACAGGAACCTTTTCTTTTTGGGCTTCTCTTTTTGGCTCAAATATTGCTACTGATTCATTGTGTTGTTTCTAATTATGGGGAATTAGGGCTAGTAAGAGTGTAGTAGGCTCTGGTCCTGCCATTTAGATTGTTATTATACTGAAGGGTACTGAGTTGTTAGGCTCTCTCTAAGCCTCCTTAGTTACTGCCTATACTATGGAGTGTTGTGGTTTGTAGAGGCCTCCGCTCCTCAGACCTATGCCTGGAGATCAATATCAAGTAGCTAGGTTCTCTGTGAGCCTCCTTAGTATGCTGTCCTGCATGTTGGATGTGTGGGTGTAGGCCTCCTCTAACCTCCTCTCACCTTGAGAGTCATCATGTTTTGGCCTCTCTGTGAACCTCCTTGCAGATATCCTGAGTGTGGGGAGTTTTTAGGTCTCCTCTCAATTTAGAGAGTAGTCATGCTGAGGCCTCTGCTAGACTGAGTTATTTAACTCTTTCTGATGTTTCTCAGTACTGCCCTTGGTTAGAGCGTTGGTAGGCCTGTTTTTTGAGGCCTCCATTCTTCAGGGCTGTCTGATCAGAAGTTCTGAGTGTTAGGCTCTCTGTGAGCCTCCTTGGACACTGGCCTGAATATGAATGAGTTAGGTTTCCTCTCTTCACAGTCATCCTATTCTCGAGAAGCTCCGGTCTATGATCGAGTTGCTGGTGTGCACCTTAGTGATGAGGACTCCTTTGAGTCCTTTGAATTAGCTCAGCCACTAGGGCACTCATCCCCTCAGGATGGCGGCGTGGGTATTCTGTTCCCCATAGCGCTCTCTAGGGGATGCAGCATTACGCATGTAAACATTAGGCATGGTTCCCTGAGAATAGGGAACGAGACGCCGCGTCCCTTTGCCATGCTTACGGTATTCCTGCACAGGTCTCCTTCAGACAAGAAGTGGATTACATATTTTATAGGTGCCCTTTTATTCTCACGTTTACATAAATTAATTACAGCTGTAATTAATTTATGTAATTACATTTGTAATTACACTGTTGTCCATTCCCTTAAACTTTAACCTACCCTTAAACTGACCCATGCCACCACACCTGTCCCTAAACTTACCTGTATCACACCTGAATAGCAGCACAAGTGTTTTACAATACAACCTGAAAACAATAAGTTCATTGTACTTATTTTTCGATGCAAGTACATACTTAAAGTCACTTAATATAAAGTGGGACCTTCTGTTTTGTTCATGTCTGAGTTTCTAAGTTAGTTTTCTTGTTTGTTAATTAGTTCTATCCTTCAGTCCCTGCCTGTTGGTCACCATGGTTACTGGTTGATTTACTATTCTGTTCAGGTGTGTCTTGTTAATTAGCCCCATTTGTTTGCTGTAGAGCCCTCAGTTTCAGTTAGCTTTTGGTTCTGATATTAGTCTTGGTTATGCTGTTTATTTGTATTCGGTTTCCTATTATACCCTCGTCTTCTGTTTGTGAATTTAAATTAAACTTCTGAGGATTTGGATTCCTGCTTTATGTGAGTATTTGAACTGTACAGAAGGAATGGGCAAATTAAGCCTCATGGAGCACTGAGGCTTTCCCCTGATTGTTTCGGGAATAGATTTAAGGCTCCGGGAATGTCGAAAACAGCGCCATCTGGTGTTTAGCAAAAAGAAAGCAAATCCTGTGAAAGAAGCTTCCTCGGATGAAGCAGCCACCACACATTCCCTAGCTAGTTTCATGTTAAGTGCACAAATAAAACCTAGCTGTGTGTGTGGATGCACGTGTGTGTGCGCGCGCGCGCGCGTGTGAGTGTGTGTGTGTGTGTTGAAATGCTCTATGTGCTAAATTAGAAGAATGGATAGAAAGTGAGTCTTCGTTTGTGATCGGTCACGTGGTTTCTATGTTAACAACACAAGCTTTGAATCGCGGCTTCATCTGGCACGCCCATTTATGCTCGACACAAGCTCCGAAGCCTCGGTTGAAATGTCACATCACTACTATATAGCATGACTACTATATATGGTTGTCAACGAATGGGATGCTAGATTTTATTATAAAATCTATTTTTTATTATTTATTATTAGATTTGGCTGTAATTTCCGCAAATAAATAGGCAAAAATGAGCCTGGTGTCCTCCATCCCTATTCCTTCCAACAATAAAGCACTTGAATGTGACAAGCTCGTAATCACGACTTCAGAAGTGGGAAGTGAGACATTTCTGAAAGGACGTAAAGGGAGCATAAGTGCAAATATCCTGTCTTGTTAAAAAAGGCTATCACACTTAACTCCACCCACTAGTGTCACAGTGTTGGGTTTGTGTTGTCCCTGGTCCCTGGTGTCCACCAGAGGTCCTCCTTCTAGGGACGTTGTATATACCTTCCGTATATATACCCTGTCTGTTTTAGTGTTTGTCACGGAGTTGTTGTTTTATGTCGCCACTTCTGAGGTCTGTTTCCATGCTTGTTTTGTTCTTATGTTTTGGATTGATTTTTGATGTTTTGAAATCCCCGCCTGGATTACAATGATTTTGGATTGCCTAGATTATTAAACTTACTGCGATTTGATTTTCTGCTTCATGTGTGTGGTTCGTGACAGAATGACTCCGTCCAAAACCAAGATCCAGCGGTATGTTTTTTAATATCTCTTCCCCAGCCACCGATCGGGAGAGAAGGGAATTATTTGAGGGGACCCGGTTGGTCAAGTTTCGTGGGACCCGTGGAGGTCACAGTGGAGTAGGTGGTCGAGAGGAATCCCAACATAATTTTTCCACTCAGGCCCATCTTCGACCCTGGGCTGGTGAGATCCAGTCCAGAGTTTCATCCGGCGCTGTTTCCATCTAGCCCAGAGCACGCACTTCACCAGCGGAAACAGCGGAGGAGGAGGAAAACCTCTAGCCTCTCCAAAGGCCTGGAGGCCGTGTCCCAGCAGCCCGCCGCTTTTCTGGAGGCTGATCCAGAGATGGTTCACGTCACGTCTGCCCAATCAGAGATGGTTCATGTCATGTCTGCCAAGTCAATGATGGTTCACGTCACGTCTGCTCTGTCAGAGACTGTTCACGCCACGTCTGCCTGGTCAGAGACGGATCAGGAGATGCCCATTCGCGTGGCCGTGAGGACACTGATGGTCTATTTGGAGCATCTGGCTCGGATCCTGGACATGCCTGTGTCTGCCGTTCCTGAGGCGGAGCCAGTGTCTGGCGTTCCTGAGCCGGAGCCAGTGTCTGCCGTTCCTGAGCCGGAGCCAGTGTCTGCCGTTCCTGTCTTTCCTTGTGGCTGTTACTGTTCTGGTGTCTGTTCCTGAGCCGGTGTCTGTTCCTGTTCCTGTGCCGTGGTCGCCCGAGTGGTCGTCTTCATCCTGGTCGTCACCGCCATGGCCACCCGAGGGGTCTTCACCGCCCGGCCGCCCGAGGGGTCTTCACCGCCCTGGCCGCCCGAGGGGTTTTCAACACCCTGGCCGCCCGAGGGGTCTTCACCGCCCTGGCTGCCCGAGGGGTCGTCTGCTTCGCCCTGGCCAGCCCGATGGGTCATCTTGGTCCTGGTCGTCACCGCCATGGCCACCTGAGGGGTCTTCACCGCCCTGGCCGCCCGAGGGGTCATCTGCTTCGCCCTGGCCAGCCCGATGGACTGTGTGCTTCGCCCTGGCCGCCCGATGGACTGTCTGCTTCCCCCTGGCCGCCCGATGGACTGTCTGCTTCGCCCTGGCCGCCGGCTAAACCATCACCCCCTGTCTCTGTTCCCTTCCATGAACCTGGTCCCTCATCCCTCCCACAGATCCTCCATCATTCCACCTCCCTCCTGGACTCTTGGTTTGTTTGTTTTTTGTCGGTCTTGGAGCGTCTGGTAGCCGCTCCGTAGAGGGGGGGGGTTATGTCACAGTGTTGGGTTTGTGTTCCCTGGTGTCCACCAGAGGTCCTCCTTCTCCACGGTGTCATTCACTTTGGAACTTCATTTCCCAGCATTCTGTCTGTCACTCATCAGTTCATTGCACTCAGGAGTTTCCCATCACCTTGTTAGTTCTGTGTGTATATATACCCTGTCTGTTTTAGTGTTTGTCACGGAGTCGTTGTTTTATGTCTGGGGACATGTCTATGTCTGTTTAATTCTGAGGTCTGTTTCCCTGCTTGTTTTGTTCTTATATTTTGTGATGCAAAAATGCTGCATCCATTATATGCATTGTTATGCATTATTAAATATGCATTGTTAAGGTCCAGGATAGGGTTTGGGTTTTTTTTTTTCGGATAGAGACAAGTAAAGTCCAACAAATGCAAATATACACTAAATATGTTGTTATTATTACATACTGTGTCATACTACAATACACTTTGGTCCAAATCGTATATGCTGCTAATTGCAATAAGTATACTATTTATACTTATTGCAAATAGCATATATTTTATAAATATTTATTTTGCTATTTACACTTGATTTATATTATATTTTACTATATTAGCCTCTGCCTTTTTAGGTTTTGTTCTTGTAAATGGTTTGCTATTACACACACAAGATGTATATTATGTTGTTTATCTTAAGGCATTATCTTTATATATATCATTATAGAGAAGAAGTGTGTGTGTGTGTGTGCGTGCGTGCGTGCGTGCGTGCGTGCGTGTGTGCGTGCGTGCGTGCGTGGAGGTGTGCTGTGCATAATTGAATGTTGCTGCCAATGTGTTTCAATGTAGTCATGTATGAGTCATACCAAACAAATATGCCTAAAATGTCCTCATTTAAATATGTGTGACTATCAATATATCTTATTTTGCATGTCTTATATATATATATATATATAGCATTATATTAAAAACTCAGTTTCTTCAGCACCCCAAAAATGTGATGTGTTCTTTACCATTAAGTTTATGAATCTGCATATGACAAGATCATACATATACATCACAAGCACATGTGCACTTTGGTCAGAATGGAATAGATCCAATTAAAGTGTTTAGATGGCATATGGAACAAATTTTACTATGATTATGGTTGCTATGATTATAGGCTTAATACAGTTTATGTGTAACTTAAAGTATTCTGTAAAACAGATCGCATCGCCTTCCGGTTCAGGTCGAGCTACGTGAAAAAAATTAGCTGTTTTACTCACAATGACTTAAAGGAGCAAGCAAAGATGAGCATAGCCAATGTCCAATGTTCATAAACGTCGTGAATGACTAAACCAGATTGAGCAATGAAGCATATTCTCTCACTAAATACAATCAACATAAAAACTTATTTTATCATACAACTAATATAATGTATTAGAAGACAAGGAGTTCTTATTAACTTTTAGATCTGATGTAAATGGGCAAAAATGTAGCTGCATTGTAATTCAGTTTTTATTCTTAATAGTTAAAAGTTTTTTAACTGCAAAGAACTTTTCATTACTGGTTTAAGGACTTTCCCACTTGCATTGCCAACTGATCATTTCGAGGAGATGAGAGATGCAGGCATTGCTCAAAAAAAAAAAACTGGACAGACTCTTTTAGAGCGATGGCGCACACTCGCTCTGAATGCCATTAATTGCCAGTCTTTCTCTCCATGACGGCTTCTTCCAAAGGAATCTTTTTTTCTCTCTCTCTTTGAATAGTCAGCCTGCAGGGTTGATAGCGAGCTGGCTGGCGCTTCCTTTAGCCTGTGGTCATAGGAAAAGCCACGCAGTAGCCACATAACGACTAGTGTCTGAGAGCAGGGCTAATTTTTATGTTTTTTTTTTTCCTTTTGCTTTGCATGTGTTTTTTTTTTAAAGACTACAAGTTAACGCAATGCCTTCTGCATGTCCCATTCAAAGATTATATTTTGAGTTCTTACAGCTGCTTGTAAATTTCATAAAACATGAAATAACATTTAGTCAATTAGATGTAAACAGACATGTAAATTGGCTGAGCTCGAAAAGTGAAATGAAGAGATGGTGTCAACATGAAAAAAACAAACACATCTGCTACAAGAATACTACTAGACATTCAACAAGACCTCTAATGGTATAAATGTCTATCTGACAAACTGTACACAAGCACATTGTAATAGTAAACATGTCTCGGCATGGGTGGATCACAGAATGGCAATTAGGGATAATCTTAATACAAATGATTTATTTACTGTTTAGTTTTAGTCGTTTTATCTTATGAAAGATGTAATGTAGTTTTTTATTCATATGTAAACATTGATCAGCAAACATAGACAAAAGCATAACCGAACCTGCTTGATTTGCAAGAACAAACCTCTTGCGGAAGCTCAAATTATCTGCATAACACAGGAGAATGAACTTCATTGGTTCTTCCATGTTGTCTGCAGCGGGAGAGAAAGACAGGAGAAGAGCGGTGAATAAGTCAAGTACAAAATGACAAACACCTGTCTTGTTGCAGTAATTGGCGTGAAGAGACCAGATAAAAACCACCGGGAAACAGGAAGCAGGGAGAGAGACTTGTGCTCTGTGAATGCTCTGGAGAGCTGCATCCATGTCTAAGATGGGGCCACAGGACGACCTCAAGGCCTTTATCGACCTGTTCGAGAAGACAGCCGAGTCATGTGAGTGGCCAAGAGTCCACTGGCCCGTGCCCTCATCCCACTTCTCTCGGGAGAGGCGCAAATAGCAGCCCAGCAACTCCCCGTTCAGAACCTCCTGGTCTACGATGACCTGAAAAGAGCCATCCTGCAGAGAGTCGGCCTGAGCCTGGAATAAAATTGCCAGTGGTTTCGGTCTCTGGATCTGGGTGAGAGCGGCCGGCCCTTTGTAATGGCTCAACAGCTCCGGGACGCATGTCGCACCTGGCTGTTGCCTAGGCGAAGCGACATCGAGCAGACCATTGACCTAGTGGTACTGGAGCAGTTTATTGCACGTCTCCCAAGAAAGACAGCAGAGTGCCTTCAGTGCCACCAACTGACGTGGCTGGACCTGGCCACTCAACTGACGGAGGACCAGATGGTGGTATGCCCCGTGGTCGGCGAAACCCCTTCCAGCTAGGTCTCTCACCCTTCTCCTGAGATTTCTCCCTCTACCTCTTCCTCTTGACCTATCCCTTTTCCTAGATCCTATCCCAATGTCCCTCCTCGAGCCCCGAGGGGAGGGAAGGCAGGGTGAGCAGGGTGGGCAGGCTTTAGAGTCTGCCACAGGCCAGAGAGTACTTGGCCAGTGCTGGCGCAGCGTCAGCTCCCTTTTCTCCGCTCTCTCCACATCAATTCCCTGACCCACTTCCTGTCACTAGGGTGGCGGGGAAGTCTGGGCCAGCCTGTTGGCGTTGCGGGCAACCTCTTTAGATTTAGCATCATGGTAATTTGGTCTAAAGTCAAAGTAAGTTCAATTGGGAATGACATGAGGCCAAAATTAAATGATTACATCATTTACTTTTTTTTTTTTTTAAGTACCTCCGTAAGTTTCATTTTCAAACCGCAATAACAAAAAAAGTGAAATCATACTATAAGGTTTAACATTTCCATGTTAGTGTGTATGTTTCTACGCCAAATTCACTAGAATTTTGTCAGTGAACTACAGATGTGAAAAAACTATGCATTTGGTGAAGGCACTTACCAAACATCAGGATGTACAAACATCATTCATACTGAGACAATAAGTAGGTTTCTGTGGTCTCTTTGTGAGATAGACAGTACGCTAGTGGAAGCAGATCTGATGTGCATATCAGCAGGGTCTTTTTGACACTCCTTTTTTCATCTGTTTCATCAGCATCGCGCCATGACTTACAGGATATCAAGGTTGATGTTCGTATCTATTGATTTACTAACAAGCGTGACCACACTGAAAGTACCTTGTGGGCTTGGTGTGGTAGTGTCAAATTATCCCACAGCACTGACAGGAAGTAAGTGTTTCTCATAGATGACAAAGCTCTTCATATCTCTTACTGTAGGTGTGAAATATAGCTGGGAGATTCTGCAGCACAATTGGACCAGTAAGCACTAAGGATCTAGGTTTAGTATCATTATGATGATTGACAGGTAAGCATTCTGAAGAAAAGTAAATTAACATGACACATTATGAGGTATTCTAGAAGCAAGCCAAGCATTTTTTTTAAATTATTATTACTATAGAAAACATTTTGAGATCACATGATGAGGTTTATCCATGAAGCCTGTTGATGGACTTTATAGAGTTAGAGAAACGTATGGCTTTGCATGGTCAGGTGCATGTATTAAGGTTACAAAATCCTAAAGTGCAACTGTATTCCATCTTATTTTGAGATTTATCCCACTTCAGTGGTGCAATTTACTTTTAGACAGAGAACAACTCTGATTATAAAAAAAGGTTTCTCTACAGAACAGAAGGCTCAGCGATAATTTAAATGAGTTTTTACTATGTTGCAGAATAAACTACAATATCTGCAAGATTTTATGTGCGACACTACGTCAGATTTATTGAGCAGATTGCCGTTCTGAATGATTTTATTAGTGACAAAATTAAGGGGCTTGAAAATTTGACAAAGTAATAAAAAACATTCCGAGCTCAAGTCCTGGAAGCCCATCCCTAGCTTCACCCATTGTGCCACCCCTGCACTATGATGCGTGCAGACTACAAATTTATTAAATAAATTCAGGTATTTTTCAGTTTAATGACCACACTTGGCTATATCGACATTTAGTTTTTCCCGAATTTCTTTTCTGTACCCCTACTGAGAAACTTACTGTGAACAGAATAATTTACTTAGGAGTACAACCTTTTGTGTCTAAACCTTTTTAGCAGTAGCTGAGTTAATTTCATGACAAAGACCAGTGCACTTAACCTTCAAACACATAAATGAAACTGTTCGGGGGTTGATGCTCAGTTTAGATGAGGAGAACAGGAAGCCAGAGATAAGTCCTGGCAGACATTCACATTGACCTTGTTTGAGCAGGCGGCAGTAATTAAGACGCTAGCTGGAAACCGGACTCCAGTGTGACGCAGCCTGAGGCTCGCTGCAGAAGTGGAGGTCGGAAAAAGAAACGAGATCCTCGTCGGCTCAGTGGCTGCACTCGATAGTGCTGCCAAGGCCGAGGTTAGCCCACTAATTCGTCCAAATGAGCGCCCTTATTCATGGTATCTTTATACATGCAGACACACTACCATAAACACACATACCAATCTTCCCGCAGACCAGAGAGGAGAGGAGAGTTATGAGGGCTTTGGTTTCCCTGGGACAGAGGAGAGTTGAGTATGATGTCGGCCGTTGATCTGTTGTGAGTTCCTGTGGTGGAATATTAAAGGTACAGCAATGCAGTTGAATTCAGTGCAGCTGTAACATAGCATTGAACCTCTTCTCTTTTGGATTCTGAGTTTTTAAACACGCTAGCATGCAGAAAACTATATAACAATGCTATTTGGCACATTCCTCTTGTGTGATTTGTGGTTTGTTCACAAAGGAATAGTTAATCGTACCTATCAGGATTAGCTCATTTAAATTATGTTAGGATGAGGCTGGATATTCCCTAATACCTCGTTAAGTAAAGCATTATCATATCTAGCTCTTTGCAAGGAATCTCAATACCCTGCTGGATAATTTTTTCTCTCTCATTTCAAGGACAAACATTATGAGGAATTCAGACAAGTTGTCTCTCTTACAATACAAAATGTAAAAAAATATGTCCAAAAAAGCAAAATAATTAACCGTAATGTATAAAATAAAATATTTGTCATTGCTCTCTTTCCAACAGAAACCATTTGAGTAGGTCTGGACTCTAGAATGGGAGGCATACAGGAGAGATTTTGCATTGACATTATACTGTTGGAAAAAGCCAGTTATATAATACATTTCTGAGTAAAACTGTAAACTTTTTAACTGAAATTGTTTTAGAATGATCACTTTTTAAATTAAACCATTATAATCCTGTTAGTATTCCCATTTTTATTTTACAAAATGTAACTGTAATATGATTACTTTTTTTGACGTAACTGTAACTAATTACAGTTACCATTTTTTGTATCCTGATTATGTAATGCCGTTACATGTATTCGGGTACTCCCCAACACTGACCATTATCAGCCATAGAACTGCCAATTGCACAGGTCATTTGCTTGGTGGCAAGGAGGGCCTTTTTCGTGGTCCGCCGGAATTCAATTTCTTTAAATATATATTTAATATGTTTTTTTTGTTTTTTGGCCTAACACAGACACAGAGCAAGTACTAACTTCAAACAACTCCTTATATGCATGAGAGAGATAACTGCTCAGAAGCAAACTGGCCATTGCAGACTGCCACCCAGTTCCTCAGAACCATAGGTGGCTAAAAATAGACCCTAGTCTGGATCAGAAGAAATCGCTAAGCAAGATTGTGAATCCAAATGAGATCTGTAGGGTCTGAAGTCTGAAGAATGAATGAGAGAAAGGGGGATTACCTGTCCCAAATTCATGATAGGCTGAATATGGTAAATTCAACATACTGTATCTTAACTCATCAGAGACAGATCCCCATTTTAATATTTAACTCCAAGACATAAATGCAATTATAAAATCAACCAGACAAATATAACATTGTCTGAATAATAGACTGAATTTGTTATAAATATTATCAGTATCCAATTGTTCAAGAGTTAGAAAGCATCAGAAAATATCACATGTATACCAAAAGATTCAAGCAAGCTTATCCGATAACATTATCTGTTAGTACGCAGTAGGTGAAAAGAGATTGAGGACACGTAGTCTAAACGCTGCCCCGACAAGCGCGAGACCAAGCCAAGCGCGAGAAAGTCAAACAGGTGCGGAGCTTAAAGTGAAACTTAAAGCTTAAAGTTGTATCATGTACACTAGAGATGCGCGGTTGACGGTTATAGCCGCGGACTCCGTGGATAAACCACGGATCGGGCGGATGACGTGACGAAAAAAATATTTTAATTAAATCGGGCGGGTGGCGGGCGGTTTCTAGTCTCGCGGCTGTCATCAGTACCGCCTTGTATCAGCAGATGGCGGGCGGGTGCAGTTTTGAAAATGCAGTTGCGGATTGAAATAATAGCCCATCAGCGCATCTCTAATGTACACATCGGGAAATTCCATTCACACTGTGAACGTCATCCCTCTTAAGATAGTGAATGCATGGCGGTTCACATATCTTTAAATATTCTTTCTTTCTTCTCTCTCTTTTTTAGGTCTCTATTTGAATCGGAAGAATTTGCAGAGTGAATTTCCAGATCAAAAAGTGACATAGGAATCGGGAGCAAGAGTGAGAGATAGGGGCACACCTATCTCAAGCTCTGCTTAACCCACTCCAGCCTGTGATACCCATGATCAACGCCACCGTGCCGTCTCGACAAACACAGGACTCGAAGCACATGGTGCAAATATCTGACTCTTAGGGGGCTTTCACATTGGGCTTGTTTGGTGCGGATCGAGTGTGATTGTTCCCGGCGCCCCCCACAGCGTTGGTCTGGTTTCACACTCAACTTGATTCTTGATTCATTTGCTTTCATCTTACGTCATCACAAATGTGCACGGCACATATTGTTTTTTATTAATTTGGTGCTATTATATGCGCAGAGTAAACGACACTTAGGTGTACTGTATGTGCGTTGCATGAAGGCGGCTTTCTGCTGCTTGAAAACAGACTCTTTTGAGGAAGCAGTGGATTGCCCTTCATTTGCCGCCCTCATTCCACTTGCTATGAGTGAATACACTGCAAACTCACTCTTGCTCGTATCCAAGGTAAATCATCAACACTATCATGCCTTACATGTGTTTTATTTAACTAAATACATCGTAATCAGCTAAAACACATGTGCAGGTTACTTTTCTTCCTAAACAAGCACGCACCCGAGTCCATGTTGCAGTCACAGCTCGAGAGCAACCGAACTCAGACCATCAGGCAGTGCCGGGTTCAGTATTCCTGTGCGCTCCCAGGTCCGCAGGAAAGCTTTCACAATAGCAATTTTACATGCGAACCGTGCCCCGTTCCGAACTAAACTGCTAGTGTGAAAGCACCCTTATACTCGAGAAGAGAGCAGATATTGAACCGTGCAAGTTCTTGGTTTAGACCTGACTTTTTACTTTCTAACTCCTGGTCTAACGATTTTCCACTTTCACACAATACAATATTTTCTTTGTTTCATATAGACACACACTCAACAAACATTCAGCTTCTAAAGAGATAAAGAAACTGACGTGGCGTTAAAAAATTATAAATAAAATTATACTGCATTTTGATGTATTATGAGTAATTGAATCACCCGCTAAAGTGAAAAAAAAGTATGGTAACACGTTAGATTAGGTCCAATTTCCACTATTAACTAGTTGCTTATTAGCATGCATATTACTAGGATATTGGCTGTTAATCAGTACTTATAAAGCACATATTAATGCCTTATTCTGCATGACCATATTCTACATCTCTTAATCCTACCCAATACCTACTCTTAACAACCACTTTAATAACTATAAATTTAGTAATTTAGTCATTTATAATTTAGAGTTTATTGAGGCAAAAGTCGTAGTTAATAGGTTACCAGTGAGAATTGGACCCTAATCTAAAGTGTGACCAAAATCATTTATTCAGAATTTTTCTTCTTGTTTATTGAACTGTTATATAAAAGCAATATCACATTTCCTAGCATGCTGTTAATCAATACAAACATGCTGATAATCTTATCCACATGCACTTTTGATATTGCTCAATTATACAACAGTGTCATGGGTGAGGTGGTTCAGATCAAGTGCACGACGAAGAAGATACAATAGGATATTTTAATCCAGGAATAAACATTAAATAGTACAACCACATACCACATAGAACTCAAATAAAGCAAGACAAGGAACAGGGAGAAACAGAGGGTTAAATACACCGAGAACAGCTGGAACAAATTAAAGCAATGACAGTAATCATAGCAACTAACAGGACACAGCTGAACTAAATGAACTAATGGAGGAGGAGTGGCTAGAAACTGAACAATGGACAAAGAGGAAGTCCAAACACAAACAGAAACGTGACAAACAGTTAGTTACTGTCTTAAAAAAAAAAAAAAAAAAAAAAAAACAGCTGGTGACAGCTGTCAAAAGCCCCGCAAGGCTGCCCGTGATGATTGAAGCGGTGGGCAGAGCTGTCTGCACTCAGACTGGGTCTATGAACCACAATATGGATAACATCATGGAGAAGCTCACAGCTTTGCAAAGGCAAATGGATCGTTTCAGAGACCAAAACGGACCAGGAGAATAGCCTGCATAAATTGAATGCGGCTACTCGCCCGAAGACCAAACAATCCCAATCTTATCTGTTTCGGCACCCCCCTACCAGCACTGGCCTTGGCCAAGGCCGCTGTTGGAACAACAACTCTCCCGGAAGAGCACTGCAGTGAGCCGCTCTTGCATTCCTTCCCCGACTCCTCAGACACCTGCTGATTGTTGACTCTGCCTGGGACATGATCAAGGTTGTCTCCATGGCAACTTGCTGTGTATCGCTATGACAATCCTGCGGACTGAGGCTCCTAGATTATGGTGCTGGCTTAGCGACTCTCTCCAGGCCTACACACACATGAACTTACACATACACAGATATGCACCTAACCCACACCCCATCCCACGCCTTCGCCGCTTCGTACCCCCAGTCTGACAGGCGGGTCTGTGACCAGCGCCATAATGGCTGCAGGACCGGATGCTGCTTGCCTGGGCTGGACTACCTCCATCCCCCACTCCCCACCATGTTGCAATGTCTTGTTTGTAGAGTGTACTGTTTATGTGCTAATGTTGCTGAGGTGTTTTTTCCTGTTCCCAGACTGTTCTCCTTACAGGAGCATAGTCTGGGGGTCGCCTTTTTTTTCTCCTCACCTCTCCTCATGTCATGCTGTTTTTTTGTTTTTCTCAAGTTGGCGCTGAATATAGCAGCCTCGGTAACACCTTATTACCAAAGCAAATTCCTTGTATGTGCACAACACTACTTGGCAATAAAAAAAAAAAAACATTCTGGATGGATAACTGTATTGTGTAGACATCACACTGCTTTTTATGTGGACAGAGTCACTAAATATCATGAGAGCATTCTGGTTCCCTTTCATAGATGCGACAATTGTCTGAATCACACCAATTCATTGGCTGATGGCACAAGTGCCACCCTCCAAGGCACTGCATCACCAGTGCTTCAAAAGAATACGTCAGCACCATCAGCATGTCCTGATTTTGCCAAGTTAGACACGTTCCTGAGTCAACATATTTTGTTGATCCTGGAACAACATTCCTGTCTGAAACTTGAATCCTACCCATATCCTTACACCTAAACCTAACCCAACCCATAAGTTATCCCTAAAATCAGAGGATGATAGGTGAATAACACTGATGTAGAAGCACCTAACCCTGGTTGTAAGCTTAAACTTGACATGAACTGTAAACTGTTTGGAATGTTGTTCCAGGACCAACAAAAAATGTCAATATCTCCGGTGAAATTTTTTCATGTGACAAGCTCCACCCGAGCAGAAGCTTGCTATGCAATCTCTTTCGTGTTTGACGATTATGTTCTTTCCACTGCCACTTCTAGATCAGGAGATTTAAAAGTCTGTGAAACAAACTTTTTTACCACTGCCTCTGACTCTACCAACATTTCCAGTGTAGTGGAGCAGGGGTATGCTGAGATGCCAGAGGTTGAAGAGATGCTTTGCTGCTTATGTCTTTGGGTCCTTCTTTGAAGTTGCAGCCTACACTGCTCTCTAAGCCAGGGCTGGGCAACTCTGGTCCTCGAGGTCCACTTTCTTAAAGAGTTTAGCTCTAACTCTGATCTGCTTTTTCTGGTGTGTTTGATTAGGGTCGTAGCTAAGTCCTACAGGAAAGTGGATCTCATGGGCCAGAGTTACTCACTCCTGTTCTAGGCTGTGCAAGATTACTTCGGCTTTGTTTGGCAATTCCTACTGCTGGTCACTTCTTCCCTGTCTGGTGAAGGTTTTGTTGCCACCAAAGCTACAGTAGGTTACCTACCTAAGGTTACTTCCACTTAATTTCACACTCAGATACTGAAAGACTGCACAAGCCTTGTGAGGGCGTTACAATTTTACATTGACCACAAGAGCCAGTGACGTAAATCTGCTCATCTCTTTGCTTTTTTTGTTTTTGTTTTTTTGGTGGCTGCAACAGCAGTGTTTCTGCTACATAACAAAGGATGTAACATTGGGTGAAGGACGCTGTTTTTCATGTCTTTATGGAGGGTGGTAATTGCACCATGATTGCATAATTCTATATAGGATTCAGTTGGAGAGTGGAGAGTGACACCTGGAGAGTGTTCCCACGGCGTCACCTATTGACATAACATGTTATTCCTTATTAATGGAACAAGGGGTCGGCTATCGCGCCGGCGCGATAGTCTCGCTTTTTTTCTTATCAGTGCAAAAGAGACTTGATTTTGATCTTACGTGTTAGTGTTATACATCATTATATCCTGTTAAGTGTCTATTTTTTGTGTATACTCACAATAAAAACAAAGTATTGTGCTTTTTGTCAAATAAAGAAAAATAAACATGATGCTAGTTTTGCGTTCCCTCTGTCAGTGAAGTCCATTCTGAAACGCGTCCGGAAATTAACTGTAACTCCGCGAATACTTCTCATACAGGCACAACTGTTTTTCCATAATGAAGCTTGAACTCTCTTCTTTTAAATGAATTCATTTATATAAAAAACAAATATTCTCAGTTTATGTAATCTGTATGAAAAGAAAGAGATGTCAGTCTTTTTCTTTTCAGCTCATTAACCCTCTAGGGTCTGAGGTGTTTTTGGGGTCCTTGAGATGTTTTGACATGCCCTGACATTTGTGTTTTTTTTTCAGTTGCTTATAAACATATTAATGGCAATGTTGTCATTGCACTCTATTTAGCACAAACAAGGCTACCATAATATGTGAGCAACATGTATGTACATGTTTGTATTTTTGAAGGAATATTGTTTATGCATGGTTATTGAAAAAAATAAAACTTAAAGCCTCTGAAATAAGTCCACAAAACACATACTAAATATGTGTCCACAATACTTTTGACTAATTGATGTTGTCTCCTAGAATTTTTGCTTCAAAATCTCTGAAAATCATCCTGCCTAATCATTCACATAAAACAATACATTTTGGAAAGAAAACAATACGGCTGGAAAGAAAAATACTGACATCTCTCTCTTTTCATACAGATTACATAAACTGAGAATATTTGTTTTTTTATATATATTACTTCATTTAAAAGAAGAGAATTTCAGCTTCATAAAGAGAAATCTCTCGTATCTCTGAGACAAGTATTGACAGAGTTACAGTTCATTTTTCGGACGCGTTTCAGAATGGACCTCACTGACGAGAAAAGGTAAAACGCGCATCATGTTTATTTTTCTTTATTTTACGAAAAGCACATCACTTTGTTTTTATTGTGAGTACCCACAAAAAAAATAAACACTTAACAGGATGTAATGATGTACAGCACTTATATGTAAGATCAAAATCAACATAGTAATTTGAGTCTCTTTTGCACTGATAAGGAAAAAAGTGAGCTGGTATCGCCGCTTTGTTTTACTACAGTTATACAGCGCGTGTCTGTGCCGTTCATTCACTCTCGCATCTACATTAGTAAACATGTTATTAAATTTACATGAACACATCCAAACTATATTGCTATAGCCTACTAAGATGAGTAAAAATAGACTGAAATATGTTGAAATAAAATGTCTGTATAAGCAACAAACTGCAAATTAACATGTATATGCTAATATATCATACACAATATGTAACAGACTAAATATGAATGTTTAGACAAGATTTTGTGATTAGTTTTGGATAGATTATTAAGTTTTGACTGTAAAAAAAGACTACTGTCACATTAAATAGGTAATCTTTTGTTCACCAATTTCTGCTCATGTTAAATATACTATATGATGTTTTGTCAAAAATAAAGTAGGTATATTGAATTATCAACTAAGATGTTATTATAGTATTTGTTCCAAAATTCAAAATAATGAATCCTTACCTTTTTTAATACGTATGATAAATGTAAACTTTTTACAAAGAAAGAATACACTTGAAATATTGTTAAAATTGTAATTGTTGTTGTAATTGTAACCTATTTGTAATTGGTTACAATTTCTAATTGTAAAATATGTATATATAGATAATTTGGGTTCTTTGGGACCCTGTGACACTCCTGTGTGAAAGGGCTAATTAATATGCAGCTCATTATGTATGTGGCACATTATCCGGCCTTTGTCTTCTCAGGTGTGAACACGCCTCCACGCATATTGCCTTTCCAAACAAAAGGTGTCTTATAAAATTTAAATCAATGTATTGTTTTGTGTAAATGATTAGGCAGGATGATTTTCAGATCATTTTGAAACAAAAACTCTAGGCAACAATGCCCATTAGTCAAAAGTCTTGTAGACACATATTTAGTATGTGTTTTGTGGCCTTATTTCAGACACTTTAAGTTTTAGTTTTTTCAATAACCATGCATAAACAATATTCTCTCAAAAATACAAACATGTACATACATGTTGCTCACATATTACGGTAGCCCCGTTTGCGCTATATCGAGTGAATTTACACCTTTGCCATTAACATGTTTATAAATAACTGAAAAAAGCACAAATGTCAGAGCATGTCAGAACACCTCCAGGACCCAGAAAACCCCTCACACCCCTGAGGGTTAATGGAACCAGGGTTACAAACATAACTGAGACTTTTTGTCACATCAGGCATTGCTTGAATTGTCATGCACAATATAGAGGCCTATGTGACTATATGAAAGGGAAAAGATCGATTTTTTATTTCATTTTTAATTTCAATTCATTTCTGTAAAAGCATTCCTCCCAATAAGTACTAATAACAATCACATGAAAGCTTGTTAGGGTTTAATCAATGAGCTCACGCAGGAACAATGACTGTTTCAAAGTATTGCTTCAATAAAGTATTTGTCAGTTTCTAACATAGGTTACTTGCAAATTGCTATTCCAGACTCTACAGGATACTATAGAGTAAGTGTGGTGTGGCCATTTTGGCACCCATCATGAAATTAAACAAATATTACAGAATAAAAAAAATAAAAAGAAAGAAATAAAGCCAAAAAAAGTGGTTTATTCTCAGTCTTGGTTTCAGACTCGAGGATAGTGTAGCTCAGCATTTCAACATTTCCTGTTTCACAGAACTGTTTGCACCCACGTAAAATCCCTTTGTCATCCATCACTGTGGCTAAACCAAAAGTGTTTTCATCTAAAAGAGACAAATGACTATTTAACCTACATATCTCAGGAAAGATATATATATATATATATATATATATATATATATATATATATATATATACAAATATTGGGTAACTTTATTTCAATGGTCTACTTTAGACATTCTATTAACTATGAGTAACTATGCAAGTAGATGTCAACTACCAGCCATTAGAGTATTAGTAGACTGTTTGTTTAATATATGCTAAAACTTTATTTTAGGGAAAATTTATGTCGAAAATTATCGGCTCAAAATGGCATTTTCTTTTTATGGCATTTTGGCTGAAAGAGGAAAAAGGCAGAATATGCTGCTGATTTTTTTTAAAATTCAGATTCAGTAAAATTATTGAATTTCATTAAAAAGTCTAATAATACTAATAATAAAAATACAAGTATGCAAAAAAATACGTCAACTTATTCTACTAACCATATCCCTAACTTAACACTCTACTAGAGGTCAAAGATCTCTTCAAAAGTGCACTTACTTGACAAAAGCACAGAAACTCTTTCTAGCATCTCCAGGGGAGTCTTCACCAAATATTAATGACAAGTCAGTTACTCTAGCATGGCACTGTGCACAATATATTTATGTTGGCCACCTTATCACAGGGCCCATGAGTCCCCATTTCTAGGACAACTTTCCTGGTTGACAATGGCCTTAATTAATTGGAGAGATGTGTGGGTACAAATGTACAATTCAATAGTTTAGTGTCTCATTTGCGTTATGGGTCGTTGTGCTTTCTCATGTCATGTTTCCTCTACCAACTTCCCTTGGAGCGAAATCCATCCAAGAGGGCTTAAGTAGCTTTCCAACAGGACATTGACCTTGATTACCTGGCATTGATTTCCTGTGGCGTTGCACAGAAAGCGGTCGTAACCATGCTGCCTAACAGCAGGGCGTGATTGGGAACATATTCTTCAAATCCCGATACACAGAGCTGATGGATGGCCTTTGTCTGCAGCACATCAATTCTCACCTGCCTCAGCGGAGGTGACACCTGTGCTGAATTTATCATAATACACCAAACTGACACATCAACCTGGGAAAGACGAACCAGAATGGAATTCCTAAATAAAAACTCTCTCATAGGACCTGGGCCTGAAACATTCAAACTCCTGAGAGATTTTCTGACAGAACAAATGTACACAAATAAAGCACAAGCATCTCTAGATTTTGTGATTATTAATATGACATGCCACAATAGTCAATCCTCAGAAACTATTCAAAATTGTGCAGAATCCTTTCATTTGCCTTCTACAGGAGAAACAAATTAATGTGACTTTAAAAAAAAAATACGTTTTTTTTCTACGAATGATTGCAATGTAAACTTATCGACTGAAAATACAGTCATATGTGTTTAACAGTTGCTAATTTAATTAGTCATTTCCAAAAAAAGAGAGACTTCTGTTTTTTCTTCTTTCTGCCCAGTGGAGCAAATAATAAAACCAACTCTCAAGAAGGTCCACATGCTCTGCTTGCGCCTTGACAAGCTAAGTGCAGAATTAACAGCCTGTGAAGAGATGAAGAGAAAAGAGAGTTTGAACAAACAGCTTATTTCTTTCTGCCTCTCTCCCACTGCATCTTTTCTCTGTCAGCAATGCTACTCAGGTATTGTCTCTATGGCGACTGTAAGAAGGCCAGGCAAGACCACAGCGCCAGGCCCCAAACCACAGCCCATTTAGAATGGAGCAGACGAGTGTTTAAGCTTTGCCCACTGGCCCCTCTCCTCTTCCCTCCCCTTAAAAGCACAATGCCCCCTTTCAGCCTGTGAGCGGTCCTCCATGAACCACAGACAACCAGTCTTCACCCTCCCCTCCCCCTCCCCATTAACCCCTACTGCTAAAGAGCTTAACACCGCACACCAGCAACCCAAATACCCTCCAGAAAGCAGATGTCCTGTGGTTTCATTAGATAAGATGTTTAATAAAATTAAATAACATCACAACGGTTTAAGTGTGTCTGTCTGTCTGTCTGTCTGTATGTATATATACAAGAATAATACAGTCAAAATTCTGAAAATTTTTAATCATTTCTAATGCCAATTCAAACCTGTGTGCTGATTTTTTGTGGAACATAAACTGAGAATGTTGAAGGATCTTCACACAGGTCTTTTACACAAAGCGACAGTGTATACTTCAAAATCACTGTAAAACTCTATGACTATATGACTTGTGTGCCATATTCCAAGTCTTTTTACAATATCATACTGTGAGGAATAGACTCAAATTGAAGTCATTGTCCACTGAAAATCTTCCTATTCGCTGAATATTTCAAATCAAATTATTTTGCCATTTAATCAGTTACTTTCATTCTCTTCCATGCCAGACCCACCAAATATACTGTTAGATGTTTTGCTCTTTTGGTGATACAATCTATTAATTGTTAAAACAAACTGAATTTTAGTCTTGGCTGGCTAACAGTGCTACGGATGTGTAGTTTCAACCAACATGCCCACTTTGGCTTTAACCACTGAGTCGTGTTTTATTTGGATTGTATTTTGTGTCTACAGTGTTTTTGAAAAAAAGGGCTCAGCTTTGCTTTGCACTCCGAGACACCCTCTTCAGTCTACATAGGGGCTTTGGAGGGTTAGAAGGTAGACTTTGGTCTGGAGACAATACACACACACACATACACACACACACACACACACACACACACACACACACACACACACACACACACACACACACACACACACACACACACACACACACACACCAGAAGTGAGCCGAGGGCCATATCCTCTTTTCAGACAGTTACCATGTTATTCCACTCCAGTGTTCAGTATCAAGATGAGCAATTCACATTTTCCATATTTTTTGAACCCCACAGAGGAAATGTACGACCAGCTGATGTGTCCCCAGGGGCCCATCACCCAGAGGAGTGTGGAAAGCCACAATGGCAGCCACGTACACCTTGAGTGTGGAACGGGTAAGACCAGCCAAGAGGTGATCTTGGGTTAGCTCCAGCACTGAAGCCAACCGGGCAGTTAACTGGGTCCACCTCACACTCTCTACACCAAGTGGAAACACATTCCACTTTAGGCCGTACAATCTCCTCGTGGAAGGAGCTGTGGAACTGAGTATGGTCTCAACCATTCCAGCAGACAGGCCAGCCTCTAGGTACTGAGCCCCTCAGGGGCCAGGCCCAAAGTTTCCACAGGTCTGGTCGAGGGTGAATATTGAGCCCCCGGCCTGTGGAAGCAAATCCCTCCTCAGAGGCTGGCCTGCCAGGAGTGCTATGATGTTTGAAAATCATACCCGGGCTGGCCAGTACGGGGCAACTATCTTTTGAAGTAGGCAAATAACCATTTCGACAGACCCTCTACATAACTCCCGGGAGCAGAGCGATCGGGTGAAAAGCGTACAGGTGTAGCTCCGGCCACGTCTGTACCATGGCATTCAAACCCAATGGGGCTGGATGGGTGAGAAAAAACCACAGTGGACAGTCGGACGTCCCTCGAGACGCGAACAAATCCACTTCTACTGAGCTGAACCTTTCGCATATCGACTTCATCACCTCGGTGTGAAGTCTCCATTCCCCTGGCCTTAGCCCCTGCATTGACAGGATGTCTGCTCTCTGATTCTGGTCCCCTGGGGAGTGCATTGCTCTGTGAGATAACAGTTTCCCCTGGGACCACAGGAGGATCTGATGCGCCAATCTGGATAGAGGGCGCAATCTCAGAACCCCATGATGAATCAATTATGAGACCACCGACACATTGTCTGAGTGGTGACCCCTGAGGTCTGGGAGGAAGCTCCTAGGAGCCCTGCCATCCATGACCGTGCCCCAGCCCGAGAGTGAGGCGTCTGTCGAAGCGGTTTTCCGGCAACATGACGCTCCCAGCACGGGGCATTGGGACAGAAACCAAGCTTATTTACCACATAGGTAGGGAACAAAGGCATCTGCGCCTAACCCTGATCGTGCGGAACGGGTTCCCCCTTTAGGGAAAACCCCATGGTTTTCAACCACCACTGCAGGGCCCTCATGTGCAGTAGGCCGAATGGAATGACGTTGGACGCTGCTGCCATGAGCCCTAACACTCTCTGAAAATGTTTTACAGTGATGGCTTGGGCAAGCTTTATACTGGTCACCTTGGCCAGGATGGACTCGATCCGTGAAGGAGACAATTGTGTCCGCATCGTGACCGGGTCTCACTCCACTCCCATGAACGTGGTTCTCTGGGCTGGTGCCAACATGCTTTTTTTCGTGATGAGTCTAAACCATAAGCTCTGGATGTGGGCAAGGACGACATCTCAATACCGAACTGCCAGCTCTAGCGACTGGGCCATAATTAGCCAGTCGTCGATATAATTTAGCACCCTGATACCATGAAAACCTCAGCGGAGCTAGAGCTGCATCCATGCATTTGGTAAACGTGCATGGGGAGAGAGCTAAGCCGAACGGAAGAACCTAATATTGGAACGCTTCGCCCCTGATAGGAGCATTTTGAACCTGAATCCCCTCAGAGACTGATTCAAATGTCTTCGATCTAAAATTGATGCAACCCTCCATCCTTCTTGGGAACTATGAAGTAGCGGCTGTAGAACCCGGACTCCCTGTAAGTAAGTAAGTAAGTAAATTGAATTTATAAAGCACATTTAAACATAGCAGAGCTATCCAAAGTGCTGAACATAGTAATGAAAAATAAATAAATAAAAACACAGAAACATAAAACATAAACAAACATAAACAAACATTGAAACAATGATATTAAGCACCAAAATGCCAGAGAATAGAGATAGATTTTCAATTTTGATTTAAAAATGTAAATGGAAGGTGCAAGGCGTATGTCCAAAGGCGGGAGCGGGGGATAGATTATAGAGCCTTATCTGCAGATCTTAATCTGGAAGGTGGGTGAAGAGTAAGAAGATCTGTTAGGTAAAATGGAGCTTGATCATTAAGAGCTTTAAAAACAAACAACAAGATCTTAAACTGAATTCTAAAATAAATCGGAAGCCAATGAAGGGACGCTAAAATTGGGGTGACATGATCAAATTTCTTTGTCCCAGTCAGCAGCCTTGCAGCTGCATTTTGTTCCAACTGGAGGAGACCAAGTGATGACTGAGGAAGACCCCTGTCTGGCGGAGGAACACGCTCTATGGCCTCCTTTACCAGCAGGGAGTTTACATCCTGTTCCAATACCCGGCCCTGCACTGGGCTGACTGCAGTCCACACCAACCCGTTGAATTTCGGCGGTTGGAATCGAACTGTAGCCTGTAACCTTTCTCTATTGTGCACAGGACCAAGGAGAAATATTTGGCAGGTCTTGCAATGCCTTGAAATATTCTACTAAGGGAACCAGCCTCTCGAGAGTGGAGCAGCAGGGGATAATCGAAAACAGTTTGTGTGGACGCGAACACTGCCTGGCCGCAAGCCTTTGGGGCGGACACCGCATCGTGCATTCGCTAAAAACCGATGTGTCCCGAAGCGCACTTGACGCTGGATACCCCTGAGGGCTCCGCGGAGGAGCAATTCTTGCTCGTCCCTCCACGGGGGGGACAGCCCTGCTATTTCTGTCTCATTTTTCGAAAAACGATTTTCGATGTGCGGACGGAACACTGCATGGCCGCAAGCCTGTGGGGCAGACAGAGCAGCGTGCGCTCACTGCTCATCATTTTAGTTCCTCAGAATTAAATGCAGCTATAAACACCGGATAAGTGAAACACGGTCTGAATGGTAGGCTGAATTAAAATATCTAACTTCTTAAAGTCAGATAATATTCCATCATTTTAAAATCTTAGAATTAAATGCAGCCAGACAACATTATAATTAATAATTACCAGACAACACGGTTTTAATATTTACGTATAAGGTCTCGTAATCTACACGCTTTGCAAATACGAGATCCGAGCCACTAGATTTAATGCAATGCAGACCTTAATTTGGGACAATTTTTATGGGACAAACAACACCAAATACGACAGACAGTTTGACACAGAGCGCTTGCTGAAGAGCAAAAAGCTAACTCTGTTGTGTGCCGGCATCCCTTTTTTCTAGCTTCCGTGTATGCCATTACATTTTCCCTTATGAAGCAGCTCCAATCAGGATTGGATTAGTTTCATTCATACTTCAGATGCGTTGCGCACTAAGGGCGTTCCCCAAAGTGACGTAGTCGACACAGTTCGAGTTCCATCGAAAGGGAACTATAATTCATTAACAATGTAATTAATTTATAACAAGACCTTGTTAAATACTGTGAACTCATTACCAAATCTTCAAAAGATGTCTCTAGAATGTCTCAAAATTTGCCAAGACACAAAGGTCTAGAACTCAAAATTCAAAATATCCACTGAAACATTTCTCAAGTTCAAATTATCAGAGCTATACCTTCATTCATTGTATAGATCTTACTATATGTCTTTATAGATCTTATTTATATGTCTCACATTTTTCCTCTGAAACTAATTGCACAATTTTTATCTTTGTTGTTTTTTTCTTAGAGTGAATGACATAAGTGCAAAATGAACTTTGCTGCTTTGTCCAAATACATATGTATGTTTCTTCTCTAGGCTGGAAGTGTCACATTTCTCTATATCCTCTTTTCTCTTCATCCTCCATTTTCTTTTGATCCTTTCTGTCTTTCACTTCCCCTGTAATGTTTGATTGAGCGGAACATTAGACAGGGAAATCCACAGATGTTTGCCGGACCCAGTTGTGCTCCTGATTAGCATGCTTTGATAAAGAACTGCTTTGAATGATTCTTTAAAGTATCGATTGCTGGAATACAGTGATCAGGTGGAAGAGGAATTAGGCCAGAGGATGGAGGCAGGATTAGTAAGGATGAATTAAATACTTTGTAGAGAAAGAAAGGGGGAAAGTGTATATTTATATATTATATATATATATATATCTGCAAAATAAACATGATGAAGATTTTATATCTAAACAAGATGGTAAAGCTTGGTATTTGTGTCACGTTTGCTGATAAGAACCTGATACTGTTTGCACGACAGTACTTTCACAAAATACGGTTTATTTACAAACGGAAAACAAGGACCCACGATGGGGCAAATTAACATAAATAAACAAAACTAGAAACTTGATGATGACAAACAGTAACTCAGACGATAACTAGACTTGACAATAAATAGGAACTGGAATTCACAGACAGATTACAAATCTCACAGAACCGGATGATAACAAGACGAACAAGCACTGAGAAACAACCACAGGGATCTTACACAGGACACATAATCACAAGGGTACAGGTGACACTGATGAACATCAATACTAACTACGGAACAAGGGGTGTGGTAAGGACACATAATCACAAGTCAGGGGTGACTCTGATAAAACATTAATTGACAAGGAAACGAGGAAAAGACACAAGACAATGCAAACACATAGCCCAAAACAACTGGCCATGTGCTTGCACACAAAACAAGAGACAAGTACATGACAATTTGTCATTCATGCACCTTAATGCAGGAAGGACAATTTCTACAGTATCTCACATGACCCGTAAAATGATTTCTGTTAAGCAAGGATGGTCTGGGACTAATAAACAGCCCTATGCCTGCTGTCTTACCAAATTGATCTAGGCCCTATATTGATTTTCACTGTAAGGCAAGGCAAGTTAATTTATATAGCACATTTAATACACAATGGTAATTCAAAGGGCTTTACATAGAAGGAATAAAAATAATAAAAATAAATAAAAATAATTAAAACAGTTTAGAATAAAATGGAAATAAAATACAGTGTAAACAGTCGGACGAACAGTGGCACAGTGCTCATTCATTAAATGCACAGCTAAACAGATGTGTTTGTATGTTCTGCTGTTGATAGCATTTATTTTGACACTGCAGAAAAAGTGGGATTGGGCTGCCAGCTGCAAGGAAGAAGTACATCATTAGGAGCCGCTTGGAAAAAGTTAACAGCCAAAATTTATTCTTAATATTCATGTAAAGCACTATGTTGTAAAACTGCTGCCAATCTGGAATAGATAAAGGAAATACATTGATGTAGCTTAAAGAAGCAAAGTTGATTATTTCATAATATATTTGACATAAAACAATCAAATGTATGGACCAAACTTAAATGAATGGTTTATCTAACAAAACTTTCATTTTTACTTTTACAATGTGCTGTTCATGTAAATATTCAGAAACATCTTTTAGTACCAAAGCTGGTGAAATCATGAGAAGACCCTTAATTACTATAATATTCATCTCAGTTACCCATCTGACTAAGGCATTTGTCATTACTTCCAAGACTCTGATACCTAAATATTTGTCTTCCCTCCCTACTCAAATCCCAGTTGGTGGGCTGGTGGAAATCTTGGATGTGTTCCCAATCAGTGTGTTAAATTATTCAGTGTGTTAATTTGTCTATGCACATATGAAAACACTTGACATGTTTGTTTAGTTAGAGGGTAAGGATATGCCCCTGACATGTTATTTTTTTAGGAGACGCCTTTGGCTTACATGTGCTGTAATATGACCACACTTGTGCTACATGTTTTTGGTTGACTAGAAAAGGGAGGGTAGAGCAGGGTCTGCTTAGCTTGTTTAAACAGTTTAACATTACTGCTGGTCTGTCCCCATTTGGCACCATAGGCAACACCCCATCTCACTTTAAGAAATAAAAAATAAATGCACACCGATTTAATACAATTCAAATATACATTAAAGGAATTGTCACTCAAAATGAAAATTCTTTCTGCAGAACACAAAATAAGATATTTCGGAGAAGGTTTCAGCTGTTATTGTCCAAATAATGAAATTCAATAGGGTCCAGGACTTTGAAGCTTTAAAAAGGATATCATGGATGACCTGACTTGTATATCCTAAACTCGATTAAAAGATAAAAATCAATTAAATTCAAATAAAATTCATTTGTATAGCGCTTTTCACAATACATATTGTTTCAAAGCAGCTTTACAGAAAGTGCATTTCAGAAATGAACATAGAAAAATACAGTTAGTTAATCATGTTTTAATTTTGGGCATAACATATCGCCGGCGTTGAGTCGTCTCTTCACAGGCGTCGAGTCGTCTCTTCACAGGCGTTTAGTCATCTCATCGCAGGTGTTCGGGGATAAAGTCTCCATGAGAGGCTGGATACAAACTGGAGCTCATGAACGCCATTTACCTTGGGACTAGCGTCCCGAGATAACAGCAGAAAAGCAAATGGGAAATAATTAGCATAGCTGCTGTTCATAATATTACTGCATTCGATCTGGTTCAACAGTGGTATAAAAGGTAAGCATTATGTGAATGCTTGGCTAAAGAGATGCATCTTTAATCTAGTTTTAAACTGGGACAGCAAGTCTGAGCCTCGAACAATATCAGGAAGGCTATTCCAGAGTTTAGGAGCTAAATGCGAGAACGCCCTCCCTCCTTTAGTGGACTTAGATATCCTAGGAATGACCAGAAGCCTCGAATTTAGTGATCTTAAAGAACGCGATGGATTGTAGGGCGATAGAAGGTCCATTAAATACACAGAAGCTAGACAATTTAGGGCTTTATAGGTCAGTAGTAGTACTTTGTAATTGATACAGAACTTAATAGGTAACCAGTGTAGAGATGATAAAATTGGTGTTATATGATCATATTTTCTTGACCTAGTAAGAACTCTAGCAGCTGCATTTTGCACTAACTGTAGCTTGTTTATTGAGGATGCAGGACAACCAGCTAATAAAGCATTACAGTAATCTAGTCTTGAGGTCATGAATGCATGAACTAACTTTTCTGCATCATAAACAGATAGCAAGGTGGAAAAAGGCTGTTCTTGTAACATATTGAATATGATTTTCGAAAGAGAAGTTGCGGTCTTTTAATAACACCCAGGTCTTTTACTGTAGTGGATAAAGTAACAGGACATCCTTCTAAATTAAAGTTGTATTATACAAGGTTTTGTGGGTAGTTTTTTGGACCAATAAGTAATACCTCCATTTTATCTGAATTTAATAGCAGGAAATTACACGTCATCCAGCATTTTATATCTTTGAGACACTCTGTCAATTTAGATGAGTTAGAGTTTTCATCTGGTCGTGATGAAATATATAACTGAGTGTCATCAGCATAACAGTGGAAATTAATTCCATGTTTTCTTATAATATTACCAAGTGGCAGCATATATATTGAGAATAGCAGAGGGCCTTACACCAATAAAAGAAAAAAACTTGATTGGTATATTCCAAGTCTTCTGAAACAACCCAATTACTCGATTGCTTCAGAAGACTTGACATACAAATCAAGTTTTTTTTAAAATCTAGATTAATTACACGCTGCCTGTAGGCAGCGTAAGATTCTGGAGCCCATCGAAATTATTATTATAGATAAAAACAGCTGAAATCTTCTATAAAATATCTTCTTTTGTGTTCCACCGATGTTATGACAGAAGATATGCACAGTTTAACAGGAATGATAAACATATGTAACCTGGTTCCATAAAAAAGGGAACAATGCTGCATCATGGCATTGACGCTACAGGAATGCTTATGTTTGAGCCGGTATCTGAAGCAAATGTGGAAATTGCAAAATCAAAAAATTGGAATGCATGTCCAATCTGTAAAACTTAATGAATTTGTGGAGTCTATATGAATAATAGGTAACACTTTACAATAAGGTTTGTTAGTTAAAATTAGTTAACTATTAGTTATCATAACTAATAATGAACTCCACATCGCTATACAGCATTTATTAATCTTTGTTAATGTTAATTTCTACATTTATTAACATTTTATTAAAATCTTGTTAACTAGTTAATTCGCTGTGAACTAACATACACTAACAATGCACAGCTGTATTGTTATTAACTAACGTTAACAAAGATTAACAAACACAGTAACAAATGGATTGCTCATGGTTAGTTCATGTTAGTTAATACATAAACTAATGCTAATGAACCTTATTGTAAAGTGTTACAGAATAATGTTTAAAATAACTTTTGCATTGAAAAACTTGAACCTGGGAGTTCTCAGTTAAGACTAGTTTTGATTTGATTGAGAGAGTGGTCACATGTTAAAATGTAAATATGGTTTTCATTTAAAAACTTTTTTTTTATTTTTACATACTTTGATTAACTTTTTTTTTAGATTTTAATATGTATATTACAATTAGAGTCTTTCCCACCCCTTTTTTTGTGTGGAATCTGATCCTAGACCAGAAGTTATAGACAGTATTATCCCAAAGCAGGTATTGAAATTCCTAGGCTAAGCTCTACATACAAGCAACAATATATTCTAGAAATTTGATCACTGTAGCTAACTTGTAAAAATCACAATTTTTGCTGCTCATGTTGTGTTGAAAGTCAGCAGGGCCACTCATGAACCACAAAATCCCTACACCAGTGTATCAGTGCTCTTGGTTGGCTCTGGCGACCCTGCCAGTCCATTATCGGACTGCCAAGACTACATGAAATTTGTTTTAGTAAATCGGGTGTGGGGTGAGAGTTGCTTATGAGAACTTATTAGTTGGCAGGCCTTGGACTTAGCAAAGTGCAGGGTCAAACACAACATATACTGTCACACTGTTGTGCAAAGGAACATTTCCTTGATTAAGATGTGTAACAACAGACATTGGACTTTTTCCTCCAATAATGTTCAAACATTTGTGCTCTTTACTCTCCAGGCGGAGAGTAGAGTATTGGAAAACCAGATGTTACGTGGCCTTACATAACGATCCTTTTCGTGAACAAGAAACCATTTATCAAGATACCATTTAATGCAGCTCAAAAGGTAAAAGGTGATAGCTGGTGTTATACAAGGTGGCTGCAAAGCTCAAATGAATTTCAAAGAAGTGCTCTGGGTCTGCTTCTTTCTGCTTCTTTGACAGCAGAGTAGTTTGTGTTGCAGCTCTCATGGGTGTACTTCTTTACCTTCTGCTTTACGAATAAGCAGCATATTGATTAAACGACTGGCCCTAATTGTGCTGCAATCTATGGCCTCCAGACATATGACTGAGATGACAGGAAATGGATAATTCTCTGCCGCATGAAAACAGTCAAATTGAACAAAATACATAAATTTTTTCTATCACTAAATTTTTTTTCCAGTCTATATTGTATACATTTGTAAAACAGATACTTCTACCAGAAAGACTCGGGAGATATAATGATGTAACAAAGTATTAATTTTTTGACAGCCCAGCAAACAATTACTTATAAAAGTTCTTTGGCGTAGGCCCTGTCCGTAGTTAATAATCAAAGAGTAGCGGATCTGCATTTCCTGCCTGAAGAAGAAGGCAGGGGCGCATCCGCCTCCCCTGGGGGGTATGGACAGGACCATCCTGGTGGTGGTGGGGTGGGTGGAGGTAATTGTCACGTCAGCATCTGCAAACTCAAACATGTGTAAGTACCAAACTTTTATACAGCGAGTATAAGGACATGATTGGATCGATGTGAAGGTAATAAGTGACATAGTAATTAAGTCTTCCTGGCAGAACTTATGCTTAAGGTTTAATTTTTGTTAAACAATTGAACTTTAAAAGTTATGCTTTTGATAAAGTTTTTGCTTTGACGCATAAGTTTAAAGTTTATGTACTTTTTGGTCACTACTATTATTTTTCTTTTCTTTTATGTATAACTGTTTTTAAAACTACAGGGTCCTTCTCAAAAAAATTAGATTGTGATAAAGTTAATTATTTTCCATAATGTAATGATAAAAATTAAACTTTCATATATTTTAGATTCATTGCACACCAACTGAAATATTTCAGGTCTTTTATTGTTTTAATACTGAGGATTTTGGCATACAGCTCATGAAAACGTCTACGGTTACGTATGTAACCCTCGTTCCCTGAGTAGGGAACGGAGACGTTACGTCGGATGACGACGAATGGGGTTTCGCTTAGAAAGCCTATCAACTTCGAGTATTACAAAACGAGCCAATGGCAAAGAAATGCCATGGGTCTGCAGAATTTCCATGGCGTAACTCCGCCCCACCTCGTGGGAATAAAAGGAGGAAGCCGGCAGCAAGCAGATATGTTTCTTCGCTGAGGAGCCAAGACTGAGCTCAGGCGATCCCCGCGGTACAGCGGAAAGTGGCAGGCAGACGTAACGTCTCCGTTCCCTACTCAGGGAACGAGGGTTACATACGTAACCGTAGACGTTCCCTTTCGTTGTCACTCCGAGTTACGTCGGATGACGACGAATGGGGTTACCAGTCTAATCACGCCACCTTCTCAGCTGTCTTCCAGTGCCCTGCGTAAATCGAGATCCCTGTCGAGGCTGGACGAAGGACTCCATTTAACACAGGAATACCAAGGTACACTGGGAAGCATATCCCAAGCTCGGGGAAGTCTGCAATTAATGCCAGCCCGGAGGGGGGGGGGGACTCAGAGAATACACATATGACCCGAAGGAGCATATGGAGAACACTGGGGTATCCAGCCGCAGGTGGAATATTTCAACCCCAGGGGTGGCAAGGTGGCTTGTCAAGGGAAAGACACATGCTCCGAGAGGCTTACAGTGGAAATAGACATGTGGGGGTCACTCAGGGGAGGGACCATGCACATGGGAGGCACCTAGCCGACGCACAGGCAATAGACACTGGCGCCAACGTCAGGAGTGCTGGAGGAACTCAGGGCTTTCAGGGAAGCTCACCTGAGGAGAATATCGCACGTATCCAGTCTGTGGAGTGGAATGGCGAGCAATCGAAGACGGAGATTGTAGAATCTGGCGAATGTGTTAGGTGTCGCCCAGCCTGCAGCTCTGCAGATGTCTGTTAGCAAGGCACCATGCGTGATGGAGTGAGCAGTCACACCAAGGGGGCACGGTCGACCTTGCTGCTGGTATGCCAAAGCAATGGCGTCCACTATCCAGTGAGACAACCTTTGCTTGGAGAGAGCCTTTCCCTTCAGCTTCCCACCATAACAGACAAAGAGCTGGTCTGAGGTCCTGAAACACTGCGTCCTGTCTACATAGGCATGGAGAGCGCGTACTGGACAGAGCAGTGCCAAGGCTGGGTCTGCCTCCTCCAGGGGCAGCGCTTGCAGGTTCACCACCTGGTCCCGGAAGGGAGTGGTAGGAACCTTGGGCACGTATCCAGGCCGGGGTCTCAGGATCACGTGAGAGTAAGCCGGCCCGAACTCCAGGCACGTTTCGTCAACGGAGAATGCGTGCAGGTCCCCTACCCTCTTGATGGAGGCCAGAGCAACCAGGAGCGCTGTCTTCATAGACAGGAATTTAAGCTCGACTGATTGCAGTGGCTCAAACGGAGCACTCTTCAGGGCAGTTAGAACCACTGAGAGGTCCCAAGAGGGAACGAGAGGAGGGCGAGGCGGATTTAGTCTCCTCGCTCCTCTCAGGAACCTGATGACCAGGTCGTGCTTCCCCACCGACTTACCTTCGATGAGGTCATGGTGTGCGGCAATAGCGGCAACATAGACCTTCAGGGTGCAGGGAGACAGCCTTCGCTCCAGCCCCTGTTGAAGGAAGGAAAGCACAACGCTGATCGAGCATCTCCGGGGGTCTTCTCGGTGAGAAGAGCACCAGCTGACGAAGAGGTTCCACTTTAACGCATAGACGTGTCTCGTGGACGACGCCCTAGCGGAAGTGATGGTAGCCACCACCGCTTGTGGTAGGGAACTCAAACCTGCCTCGTCCCGTCGAGGAGCCACACGTGAAGGTTCCAGAGATCGGGACGAGGGTGCCATAGGGTGCCCCGTCCCTGAGAAAGAAGGTTCTTCCTCAGAGGGATCGGCCAGGGAGGTGCTGTCGCGAAGAGTACTAGTTCGGGGAACCAGGTCCGGTTGGGCCAGTAAGGGGCAACCAGGATGACTTGCTCCTCGTCCTCCCTGACCTTGCGCAAGGTCTGCGCAAGAAGGGTCACTGGGGGAAACGCATACTTGCGTCCCTGCGGCCAGCTGTGCGCTAGAGCATCCGTGCCGAGCGTGCCCTCGGTCAGGGAATAAAACTGAGCGCAATGGGTCGAGTCGTGGGAGGCAAACAGATCTATCTGTGCGTCCCCGAACTGGTCCCAAATCAGCTGAACCGACTGGGGATGGAGTCGCCAATCTCCAGGGAGTGGTTGAAGCCGTGAGAGCTCGTCGGCTGCACAGTTCAGCGCTCCAGGAATGAAAATGGCTCGAAGCGACCTCAGATGCTTCTGACTCCATAGGAGGAGGTGGCGGGCGAGTTGTGACATACGGCGCGAGCGTAGACCACCTTCACGGTTTATGTACGCTACTGTGGCGGTATTGTCTGATCGGACTAGTACGTGTTGACCCCTGAGCAGCACCCGGAAGCGGTGCAGGGCAAGGCGTACTGCAAACAACTCGAGGCAATTGACATGCCATAGCCGCTGAGGTCCTGTCCAGGAGCCCGCAGCAGCATGTCCAATGCACATGGCGCCCCAGCCCGTGGTGGAGGCATCTGTTGAGACAACAACATGCCGGGAAGCTCGTTCCAGGGGGACACCTGCCCTGAGAAAACTGAGGTTCGACCACGGGGTGAAGAACTGATGGCAGGTCGGAGTAACTGGTACTCGGAGCGTGCCGTGTTGCCATGCCCACCTCGGGACTCGGTCGCGAAACCAAAGCTGAAGCGGTCTCATATGTCAAGTCAAGTCATCCTCATTTATATAGCGCTTTTAACAATGCAGATTGTTTCAAAGCAGCTTTACAGAGATAAACATATAATTTAAGGTAACAGAGATTGGTTTGGTTTTATGGTGGCTCTTGAAAAATGTTTTTTCCAGCTAAAGTTAGTTTTGATTCACTTCCGTCTAAATGATCATTTGTTAATAAATTAGGGGCCGCTAATACGACACCGTTCTCTCTAAACAGACTTTAAACGTGAACCTGTGATAGACGCTGATGGCGTTCACATGCGCATTAAGAATTGATTCTATAGTAATGTGCGTTTGAATATATGTGCGCAGGTTTGTAATTCCTTACAAACCATGCCTAAACAAACTACTTGTCTATAAATTTTGATGCAGAATTTTTATTTTATCTTATCACTTTGGGTAGGTACGCGAACCGAAAAATTCCAGAACGCTTTATCTGTAGAGTGGTATAGGGATCCTCCATAGGGAGAGGCTAGTTGGCACTTCAGCACTGCATTGTCATCGGGTCCAGGCGAAAGTCCTTCGTCAGATCTGGAAACGGCCTGGATCCAGCAGGCTGCGGGAAAACCTCGGGATAAACAAAGACACTAAAATTAGCGTAGATGCCATTCTTCTTATGATGTAACGAGTACATCAGGATTTGAGGGAAGTGTTCCCAGTTCCGGCAGACCTAATCTAAGCAGCCTAATATTGAATTATAGAAGTCTATAGAGTGTTATGTGAATGCTAGGTCAAAGAGATGTGTTTTTAGTCTAGCTTTGAACTGACAGACTGTGTCTGCTTCCCGGACAATGTTAGGAAGATTGTTCCAAAGTTTTGGTGCTAAATAGGAAAAGGATCTACCGCCAGCAGTCGATTTATATATTCTAGGTATTATCAACTGGCCGGAGTTTTGAGATCGCAATAGACGTGAAGGACTATAATGCGTTAAGAGCTCGCTCAAGTACTGGGGAGCTAAACCATTTAGTGCTTTGTAAGTAATCAGCAATATTTTAAAATTTATACGATGTTTAATAGGGAGCCAATGCAGTGTTGACAGAACCGGGCTAATATGGTCGTACTTCCTGGTTCTGGTAAGAACTCTAGCGGCTGCGTTTTGAACTAGCTGTAGTTTGTTTATTAAGCGTGCAGGCCAACCACCCAGTAGAGCATTACAATAATCTAGCCTTGATGTCATGAACGCATGAACTAGTTGTTCCGCATTTGTCAATGAGAGCATATGACGTAATTTAGATATATTTTTAAGATGGAAAAATGCGGTTTTACAGACACTAGACACGTGACTTTCAAATGAAAGATTGGTATCAAAGAGCACACCCAGGTTCCTAACTGACGACGAAGACTTAAAAGAGCAGCCATAAAGTGTTAGACGGTATTTTAGGTTATTACGTGTGGAAGTTTTTTGTCCAATAATTAGAATCTCAGTTTTTTCAGAATTTAGTAGTAGGAAATTACTAGTCATCCAATTTTTGATATCAACTATGCATTCCGATAATTTTGTCAATTGGTGAGTTTCGTTAGGTTTGGAAGAAATATAGAGCTGAGTATCATCAGCATAACAGTGAAAGCTAATTCCATGTTTCCTAATGATATCTCCTAAAGGTAGCATGTACAGAGTGAACAGCAGCGGTCCTAGTACTGAGCCTTGTGGTACGCCATACTGAACTTGTGATCGATAAGACATCTCTTCATTTACTGCTACAAACTGATAGCGGTCAGATAAATATGATTTAAACCATGCTAATGCAATTCCACTAATGCCAACATAGTTTTCTAGTCTATTTAAGAGAATGTTGTGGTCAATGGTGTCAAATGCAGCACTAAGATCAAGTAACACCAATAGAGAGATACAACCACGATCGGATGATAAGAGCAAATCATTTGTGACTCTAATGAGAGCTGTCTCAGTGCTATGGTGCGGTCTAAATCCTGACTGGAAATCCTCGCAGATACCATTTATTTTAAGAAAGGAACACAGTTGTGAGGATACTGCCTTTTCTAGTATCTTTGACAGAAAAGGTAGAATCGAGATCGGCCTGTAATTGACTAATTCTGTAGGTTCAAGTTGCGTTTTTTTAACAAGCGGTTTAATCATAGCCAGCTTAAAGGTTTTTGGTACGTATCCTAGAGACAAAGATGAATTAATGATGTTAAGAAGAGGATCTATGACTTCTGGAAGCATCTCTTTCAGTAGTTTAGTCTGTATAGGGTCTAACATACATGTTGTCGATTTAGATGAATTAACGGGTTTGCAAAATTCTTCCTCTCCTATGGCAACAAATGAATCAAATTTTACCTCGGGAAGACTATAATGCACTCCCTGATGTGATGCTGTAGTAGACGGTTGCATAGTTATAATTTTGTCCCTAATATTATCAATCTTATAAGTGAAGAAGTTCATAAAGTCATTACTGCTGTGTTTCTTGGAAAGTTCTGGGCTTGAAGCTTTCTTTTTCGTTAGTGTAGCCACTTTTTAAAAATAAATACCTTGGATTATGTTTATTTTCTTTTAATAGGGTTGAAAAATAAGCAGATCTAGCAGCTTTTAAAGCCTCTCTGTAAGCAATCTCCTTCCATGAAATCCGAAATACCTCTAGTTTTGTTTTCTTCCAGTTGCGCTCCATTTTTCTGGCTGCTCTCTTAAGGGCCCGGGTGTGCTCGTTGTACCACGGTGTTGGACTATTTTCTTTAATCTTCTTTAAGCGCAACGGAGCAACTGTATCTAAAGTGCTTGAAAGGAGAGAGTTAAAAGTTTCTGTTGCAATATCAAGTTCTTCTAAGCTATCTGGGATGCTGAGACGATGAAACTGATTAGGAAGATTATTGATAAAGCAATCTTTAGTGGCAGAAGTGATAGGTCTAACATACTTGTAACACGGAGTTGGCTTTGCAGCCTTGGCTAAATGTAATTTACATGAGACTAGATAATGATCTGAGATGTCGTCGCTCTGCTGCAGAATTTCAACAGCATCAACATTGATTCCATGTGATAATATTAGATCTAGAGTATGATTACGACAATGAGTAGGTCCTGACATGTGTTGTCTAACTCCAATAGAGTTAAGAATGTCTTTAAATGCCAATCCCATTGCATCTTTTCCATTATCTACATGTATATTAAAACCACCAACAATTAGGACTTTATCTGCAGTCAATACTAATTCTGATAGAAAGTCAGCAAATTATTTGATAAAATCTTTATGGTGCCCTGGTGGCCTGTAGACAGTTGCCAGCAGAATTCTCAAACTTGATTTATCGTTTACATGATATATTTTTATATTGAGCACCAACACTTCAAAATAAATATATTTTAAACTAGATTTTTTAGTGGTTTTGAAAATGTGACCAGTCACGGAAACTAGGGACACAAGTCGGTTCTGGGGCATTTTGAGTTATTCATAGATTCTGAGAGTGTAATATCCAAGCTTTCCAACGATGTGTAACGTGTGGAAATCTGATAATATTTGGAGAAGTTGTGGCCATTTTAAAGTAGGCACTTAAAAAAGCTCAAAGAGGAGAAAACGAGCTAAAGATTGTGCAGTTCTCACCTGTCTCTGCTGCTGGGGGTGACAATAGGGCTCATTTACATCTCATTTAGATAAGCCATACCCCCTGTAAAGCTCCTCCATGTGCTTTACAGCTTTTTTTACACTTCGAATGAGTGCACTTCTGCCGCACTAGGCGAAAAACAATTGTGCTGCCCCTCTATTTGCAACGTACCAGCAACAACACACAAAGACCAATAATGCCATATAGCCTGCATATAACGCGAAACCAGCAACAACACATAAAGACCAATATGCCATATACATATAACGCAAAACCAGCAACAACACACAAAGACCAATATGCCATATAGCCTGCATATAACGCAAAACCAGCAACAACACACAAAGGCCAATATGCCATATACATACAGTATAACGCAAAACCAGCAACAACACACAAAGACCAATATGCCATATACATATAACGCAAAACCAACAACAACAAACAAAGACCAATAAGCCATAGGCCTACATATAGCGCAAATAGTACGCAACGCTCGTGTGCCCAAAATGTCAACAATATTAAAGTTTATGTAGGAGGCAAATGCCTGCTGGCATTTTTCTTTAAGCAGTCATTTCTGCAATTTTCCAAATAATCACATTTCACCTCCTCAAATTACTGTTGCAAATCTCTTTACACCACTTTCTTATGTGCGTATACACACACAAATGAAATGTCCGCAAGCACATTATATCATCAGCAGGTTCAGCATCTTAAATAACGACTAAAGAGCAAATGAAGCTTAACTTACATTTCAGAAACACGCACGGCAGGCCTTCATCGCAGCAGCAAAGGTCTTAACTGCATCCTCTATTTCGATTCTCCGTCACATATGAAACAGCCAGCCACCGCTGTCAGCGAGCCGAGCCGCCGTATTGAAGCACTGAGGGCGAGCGCGCTGCGCCCATACCTCCGGTTCAGTTTCCCGAGCCCACGAAGTGCGGCGAAAACATTTTCGGTGTAACTGCCAGACGGTTCATCTCGTCTGCGACAATCTTTGCGGCATCCATCTTCATTGAATTTTGATATCAGAGAGAGCTGGCCAGAGCACAGCATAATAAGTAGCCATGTGGTTGACTTGGAGGGCGGGGGCAAAAGCGCCGGGTTATTCAGTATGGAAATACACACAGACAATGACACGCCACGCCCCTACTGCATGCTAGAATCTCCGAAAACAAGCCGATTTCAACCTCAAAATGTAAGCTTTTAAATATACCAATATTGCTATCTCAAACATGGAGAGGCTTCTTCGTGATTTCAATTAACAGATTCTCCAAAAAATTGAAAATCACCAATTTTGAAAAAAAACTCTTCTTTCTCATTTTGCTCGAAAGTTGTGCTGCCGACTTGTGTCCCTGGTTTCTGTGACGGGTAACAAATATTACTATAAATTACAGCAACACCTCCCCCTTTGCCTTTCAGGCAAGGTTCATGTTTATAACAGTAATCATGAGGGGTGGACTCATTTAAAGTAATGTAATCGTCTGGTTTTAGCCAGGTTTCTGTCATACACCGCACATCTAGGTTATAATCTGAAATCATATCATTAACTATGAGTGCTTTTGAAGTAAGGGATCGAATATTCAGCAACCCAAGCTTTATCGTTTGCTCATCTGTATTATATCTATTTTTTATTTGTTGAATATCAATTACATTTTTAACCTTAGATCGGTTTGGACGTTTTTTGGATTTCCAAATTCGGGGAACAGACACAGTCTCTATATGATGATATCTATGTGAAAGAGCCTCTATGTGATGGGATTTATCTGACCTTGGTGACGCGAGGCTGCTAGCAGACGGTCGGTTTAGCCAGTTTGTCTGCTTCCTGACCTGAACCCCAGATTGTCATGTTTTGACTATGAGCCAAATTACTAGAGAGAAGAGCAGCACCATCCCAGGAGGGATGAATACCATCTCTTTTCAACAGGTCATGTTTGCCCCAAAAACTTTTCCAATCGTCTATGAATTCTATATTATTTTGCGGACACCACTTAGACAGCCAGCCATTGAGTGATGACAATCTGCTAACTATCTCATCACTCCTTCGAACAGGAAGGGGGCAAGAGCAAATTACAGTGCCTGACATCGTACTTGCGAGTTCAAACACCTCTTTAATATTAATTTTGGTGATCTCCGACTGGCGGAGTTGAACATCATTAGTGCCGACGTGAATAACAATCTTAGAGAATTTACGATTAGCATTAGCCAGCACTTTTAAATTTGCTTTGATGTCTGGCGCTCTGGCTCCCGGCAAACATGTGACTATGTTGGCTGGTGTCCCTATTTTCACGTTCCGTGTAATAGAGTCGCCAATTACCAGGGCACAATCAACAGAAATCTCAGTGGGTGTTTCACTGAGTGGGGCAAATCGATTTGTTGTGGTAATCGGAACGGAAGAGTGGTTTTTTGATCCATGACTAGAGCTATCCCTCACTGTCACCCATCTGCCTGGCTGCACAGGCAATAATTCAGCCGGAACCGAATCATGTAAAGAGTTCACTATGCTAGGCGCATCCAAAGTAGAATCTAAAGCTCTAGCACACTTACTATCCTCAATTAAAGTTTGAATGCGTGTTTCTAATTCTGAAATCTTCTCCGTCAGACTGTTTCCTTGCATTCATCACATATAAACCCTATATTGCCGACGGGGAAGGCTATGCTAAACATGTAACATGAAGTGCAGGTGACAATAACAGGACAAGACATTACTCACCGTGTTTGTTGACTGATTCTTACTCACCTGGGCTTTTTATGAACTCAGAGGCGCGGGCGCGCGAGAGAAAAATAAATAAATAACTGAGCGCACGGGTGGCGCGTTAACAGGCTAGCGAGTTACTAGCGTGTTGTTCTAACAATAACGGAAGCTAGCGATGTCAGGTTAATCTGAGATGTTGTCTAAGCTGTATTTAGTAGTATAAACAACTAGAAATAGTAGTAAATGATGGTTCAAAACAGAAAGAAATACAAAGCTAATACGAGGCTTAGACGGAGCTTACAGCCTCGAAGCAAACAAAACACAGAAGGCAGCTAGGCAGACAGGAGCAATCGATCAGTATCAGGAACAGCAATCGAGTTCAGCAATTGCAATCGGCAAGCATATGAAGCAATCCGAGCGGCGTGACCGCGGCTGCAGATGCCATATGCCCCAGGAGCCTCTGAAAGAGTTTCAGTGGAACCGCACTCCTGCCCTTGAATTGTCTCAGGCAAGTCAGCAGTGACTGCGCGCGCTCGCTCGTAAGCTGCGCGGACATGGCGACCGAGTCGATGTCCATACCGAGAAAAGAGATCCTCTGCACGGGGCAAAGTTTGCTCTTCTCCCAGTTGACCCGAAGGCCCAGACGAGCTAGGTGCCGAAGCACTAGGTCCCTGTGTTCGCAAACCTGATCTCGAGAGTGAGCTAGGATCAGCCAGTCGTCAATATAACTCAGGATGCGAACCCCGTGTTCCCGAAGGGGAACAAGGGCAGCCTCAACGACCTTCATGAAGATGCGAGGAGACAGGGCTAGCCCTAAAGGGAGAACCACGTACTGGTATGCCTGCCCCTCGAAAGCAAACCGGAGGAACGGTCTGTGTCGAGGAAGAATGGAGACATGAAAGTAGGCGACCTTCAGGTCGATCGCTGCAAACCAATCCTGGGGCCGTATGCATTCGAAAAATCGTTTGGGGGTGAGCATCTTGAACAGCATCCTGTGAAGGGAGCGGTTCAGCACGCGCAAGTCCAGGATTGGCCGTAACCCACCGGTTTTCTTGGGGACAATGAAGTAGGGGCTGGTCGTAGGACCAGGCTGGTCGTCCCGCGGGGGACTGCTCTGCCAGGGGTCTGGAGACAGAGGGGGACAAGGGCGAAGCGGTCCGTGGACGGCACGCCGTGTCAACCGCCTCTGGGACAGAGGGGGGCGAGGAGAGCACGGCTTGTGGGCGGCGCTCTGTGTTGCCCGAGAACTCTGTGAGCTCAGGGAAGAGGGGATTGTTTCTGACTTTAACCACATTAGGGTGCTGCCCACCCGTGGGTGAGCAGCGGGGAGTGGAGAACAAAAGATTCTCCCCCGGCCCTCCACCGGGGGAAGGAGTGGTCCTGCTACCACCTCCTGAGAAACAACCATCATCCCTGAGCAGCCCGTCTCAGGAGCGCCGCTTGGCCCGGCGTTTAGCGGGGGGCGGGGCAGGAGAGGGCTGAGGCGCCTTCTTGCGGCTTCCTCCGCGACCGGCCCTGGGTGGAGGCTGCTGCGTGGTCCGGGCGGGAGGGGCGGGAGCCGCAGGAGGGCGCCCTCGGCGGAAAACAGGTCGAGGAGTCTGCCCGGCCAGCTGGGTGGAGGCAGCAGCGGGCCGGCGGGGCAGAATGTGTTTGATGGCCTCGGTCTGTTTCTGGGCAGTTGAAAACTGTTGGGCAAAATCTTCAACTGCACCGCCGAAGAGGCCGGCCTGGGACAAGGGGGCGTTAAGCAGACGGTTCCGCTCCGCGTCCCGCATGTCAGCTAGGTTCAGCCACAGATGTCTCTCCTGGACCACAGCTGTGGACATCACCAGACCCAGGGAACGCGCGGTAACCTTCGTCGCCCGGAGAGCAAGGTCGGTAGCGGCGCGCAGCTCATCAAAGAGCCCTGGGTCTATCCTACCCTCGTGCATGTCTTTGAGCATCTGGGCCTGGTAGACCTGCAGAGTGGCCATAGCATGCAGTGAAGCAGCAGCCTGTCCCGCCGCTCTGTAAGACTTCGCCACCAGGGTCGACGAAAATCTACAGGCTTTGGATGGGTGCTTAGGCTCGCTCCGAGAAGAAGCACTCTGAGGACATAGTTGCATGGCAACAGAGCGTTCAACCGGGGGAAGCCCAGTGTACCCACGGGCAGCTGCCTCATCGAGGGGAGGAAAGGCGGATGAGACCAGCGAGCGGTCCCGAGAAGACAGGGGGGTCTTCCAGGACTTTGAGATCTCATCATGCACATCTGGGAAGAAAGGTATTGGGGTTTGCCGAGGACGAGGGTCGGCGACCTTACCCAAAAACCAATCGTCCAGCCGCGAGCGCTCAGGACAGGGTGGAGGCCTCCACTCAAGTCCGATGCTCGCGGCTGCCCGGGAAAGCATGGCCGTCATCTCTGGATCAGACTCGAGCACAGCCGTATGCACACCGGAAGGTGGCAGCTGTGACGAGCCCTCACTTCCAGAAGACTCAAACCCGCCTAGTGATGCTGCAACAGACATGGCATGTTCCTCTGTAGCTTCAACTGAAACACGCGGGCCACCAGAGGGTAGACCCGCGTGAATCAGCAGTTCGCTAGCGGGCACCGTCATTGAAGAGGGGGGCTGGGGTCGCGGACACATAGTCGGCGCCTTGTTCCAGACCGTAACCCTCAGGTCACCCTGGCTACCAGCCGCAGGGCGGGGGGGTGGATGAGGGGACTCTCACTCTTGCGAGTTCACGGAGTCTTGACCGTAATGACGCGATGGTCATGTTCCCACAGAGAGAACATGAGTCATCCACGAGCGCTGCTCTAGCATGATCAATGCCCAAACATACTATGCAACGCTCGTGCCCATCAGAGTCCGATACCAATCTGCCGCAACCAGAAGTACACGGGCGAGACATCTTTAAAAAGACGTGCCACGTGTAAGCTCTTTTTGTGAGAGAAAACTCAAGTGTTGAAGCACCCGGGGAGAAACGCACCGACTGGCAGACCACTGCAACAGATCAGCAGGAAGCACGCTCTCGCCGTAGATCGCCGTCACACCAATACTCGAGGTACTCGTTTGTAAAGCTGACAATTCAGAGATGGCTTGTGGAGAGAAGAATACACATGGCTCCGAAGCGAAAACATATCTGCTTGCTGCCGGCTTCCTCCTTTTATACCCACGAGGTGGGGCGGAGTTACGCCATGCAAATTCCGCAGACCCATGGCATTTCTTTGCCATTGGCTCGTTTTGTAATACTCGAAGTTGATAGGCTTTCTAAGCGAAACCCCATTCGTCGTCATCCGACGTAACTCGGAGTGACAACGAAAGGGAACCCAAAATTCCTATCTCAAAAAATTAGCATATCATGAAAGGGGTCTCTAAACGAGCTATTAACCTAATCATCTGAATCAACTAATTAACTCTAAACACCTGCAAAAGATTCCTGAGGCTTTTAAAAACTCCCAGCCTGTTTCATCACTCAAAAAAGCAATCATGGGTAAGACTGCCTACCTGTCTGCTTTCCAAAAGGCCATCATTGACACCCTCAAGCAAGAGGGTAAGACACAGAAAGAAATTTCTGAACAAATAGGCTGTTCCCAGAGTGCTGTATCAAGGCACCTCAGTGGGAAGTCTCTGGGAAGGAAAAAGTGTGGCAAAAAACGCTGCACAACGAGAAGAGGTGACCGGACCCTGAGGAAGATTGTGGAGAAGGACCGATTCCAGACCTTAGGGGACCTGCGGAAGCAGTGGACTGAGTCTGGAGTAGAAACATCCAGAGCCACCGTGCACAGGCGTGTGCAGGAAATGGGCTACAGGTGCCGCATTCCCAAGATCAAGCCACTTTTGAACCAGAAACAGCGGTACTTTACTGGTCCAACTTACTTTTTTCGGATGAAAGCAAATTTTGCATGTCATTCGTGAAATCAAGGTGCCAGAGTCTGGGGCAGGGTCAATGCAGCTAGCTATCAGGAGATTTTAGAGCACTTCATGCTTCCATCTGCTGAAAAGCTTTATGGAGATGAAGATTTCATTTTTCAGCACGACCTGGCACCTGCTCACAGTGCCAAAACCACTGGTAAATGGTTTACTGACCATGGTATTACTGTGCTCAATTGGCTTGCCAACTCTCCTGACCTGAACCCCATAGAGAATCTGTGGGATATTGTGAAGAGAAAGTTGAGAGACGCAAGACCCAACACTCTGGATGAGCTTAAGGCCGCCATCGAAGCATCCTGGTCCTCCATAACTCCTCAGAAGTGCCACAGGCTGATTGCCTCCATGCCACGCCGCATTGAAGCAGTCATTTCTGCAAAAGGATTCCCTTCTTTTATTACACTTCTTTTATTGGTCGGATGAAATATGCAAATTTTTTGAGATAGGAATTTTGGGTTTTCATGAGCTGTATGCCAAAATCATCAGTATTAAAACAATAAAAGACCTGAAATATTTCAGTTGGTGTGCAATGAATCTAAAATATATGAAAGTTTAATTTTTATCATTACATTATGGAAAAAAATGAACTTTATCACAATATGCTAATTTTTTGAGAATGACCTGTATGAGGGAATGGTTCACTCAGAAACTTAAGTTGCTTCAGAGAAAATATGATGTGACCAAAATTCATTCTCCTTGCCCTTAACCCATAAAAATATGGCATGTTAATGAAATTTGTGAGAAGCTGTTTGTCACATTTCTTGTGCGTTAATGTTTTATCTTAATCTCTTAACACTCATTCATTTGGACCCATCGTTTGCGTTCACGTTCCCTTTGTTTACTTCCTGGTTTGATCAGTTTCCTTGGTGTTTCATTATGTACACCTGTTTCTTGTTTAATTCATTTTGTGGTGTATTTTAAGCCCTTTGTTTCATTAATTAATTTGTCCGGTCTCATCCATGTATGATTGGTTGTGTTCTTGTTTTCTCTACTCCTGTGTTCCAAAGTTTCTATTTGGTTTTCATTTATTAATAAACAGTGCTTGCACTCATATTCTCATCTAATCTTTTCTTGCTTGCGCCCAAACATGACAGTGTTTGGATAAGTGTGCATGCACTTGACACCATATATAGTAAGGAGATAAAGAAACAGTGTACAAACTTCATTGATTCTGGCATGTATAATCAATGCGTCAATGGAAGTGAACACAATTTGAGAACAAATGGCCGTCTCTCAAGCCCCCTATACTTTGAGGACCACTGGTTTCATAAATGCGACCACAGAGATCCACATACTATATGTTAAGGCACAGTAAAGCCTTTCCTGGATATTTCTTTCAGTTTAGTAAATATATCACAAGGCATTTCTTTAAATAAAAGTATATATGGTTCCCTTTCGTTGTCACTCCGAGTTACGTCGGATGACGACGAATGGGGTTTCGCTTAGAACGCCTATCGACTTTGAGTATTACAAAACGAGCAAATGGCAAAGCAATGCCATGGGTCTGCGGAATTTGCATAGCGTATCTCCGCCTTACCTCGTGGGTATAAAAGGAGGACGCCGGCAACAGGCAGATATGTTTTCGCTTCGGAGCCAAGAGTATTTCTTCACTCCACAGTCATCTCTGACTTTGCTCTACGAGACAAGCTTCTCTCTCCGGTGTTGGTGTGACGGCAATCTGCAGCGAGCTCACAGTGCCTGCTGATCTGTGCAGTAATCTGCCAGTGTGCGTGTGTTGTGAGTTTTTTTTTTCTCCTCTCATAAAAGCGCTCGCACGCGGCACGTCTTTTTAAAGACGGCTCGCCCGTGCATTTCTGGTTGCAGCGGACTGGTATCGGACTCTGATGGGCACGAGCGCTGTCTAGTGTGTTTGGGCTTTGATCATGCTTGAACAGCGCTCGTGGGAGACTCATGTTCTCGCTGGGAACGTGATCATCGCGTCATATATAGGTCGAGACTCGGTGAACTCGCAAGAGTGAGAGTCCCCTCATCCACCCCCCGATCTTCGGCTGGTGGCAAGGGTGACCTGAGGGTTACGGTCTGGATCAAGGCGCCGACTATGTGTCCGCGACCCCAGCCCCCCTCTTCAATGACGGTGCCCGCTAGTGAACTGCTGATTCCCGCGAGTCTACCCTCTGGTAGCCCGCGTGTTTCAGTTGAAGCTACAGAGGAAGATGCCATGTCTGTTGCAGCATCACTAGGTGGGTTTGAGTCTTCTGGAAGTGAGGGCTCGTCACAGCTGCCACCTTCCGGTGTGCATACGGCTGTGCCTGAGTCTGATCCGGAGAGGACGACCATGCTTTCCTGGGACGATGGGTTTTGGGTAAGGCCGCCGACCCTCGTCCACGGCAAACCCCAATACCTCTCTTCCCGGACGTGCATGATGAGATCTCGAAGTCAAAGAAGGCCCCCTTGTCTTCTCGGGACCGCTCACTGATCTCATCTGCCTTTCCTCCCCTCGATGGGGCAGCTGCCCATGGGTACACTGGGGTCCTCCCGGCTGAACGCTCTGTTGCGATGCTATGTGTCCTCAGAGTGCTTCTTCTCGGCGCAATCCTAAGCACCCGCCCGTGGCCTGTAGTTTTTCGTCTACGCTTGTGGCGAGATCCTATAGGGACACGGGACTGGCAGCCGCCTCACTGCATGCCATGGTCATTCTGCTGGTCCACCTGACCCAGATGCTCATGAACCTGCACGAGGGCAGGACTGACCCAGGGCTCTTCACTGAGCTGCGCGCCGCCACTGACCTTGCTCTCTGAGCGACGAAAGTGGCCGTACGCTCCCTGGGTCAGGTGATGCTCACCATTCTGTGGCTGAACCTGTCTGATGTGCTGGATGTCGCGCAGACCCGTCTGTCCGACGTTCCCATATCCCAGGTCGGCCTCTTCGCCGGTGCGGTTGAGGGCTTGCCCAACAGCTCTCAGGCGCCTATGAGCAGACTGAGGTTGATTCTGTCCCGACGGTCCTGCCGTCCACTCAGATCCCTCGGTCTGCCCACCGCCGAAGGCGCCCTCCCGCGGCTCCCACCCCGCCCGTTCACGGGCCGGCTTTGGGGGCCGCGGGCGGACGCCACAGCCCTCTCCAGCCCCGCCCCCCGCTACACGCCGGGTTAAGCGGCGCTCGTGAGACGGGCTCCTCGGCGATGGAGCAGACTGAGGTTGATTCTGTCCCGACGGCCCCGCCGTCCGCTCAGATCCCTCGGTCTACCCACCGCCGAGGGCACCCCCCCCGCGGCTCCCACCCCGCCCGTTCAACCGGGTCGGCTCTGAAGGCCGCGGTCGGACGCCACAGTCCTCTCCAGCCCTGCACCCCGCTACACGCCGGGTTAAGTGGCGCTCGTGAGACGGGCTCCTCGGCGATGGAGCAGACTGAGGTTGATTCTGTCCCGACGCCGCTCGGATTGCTTCATATGACACCGCTTCAGCTTTGGCTTCGCGACCGAGTCCCGAGGTGGGCATGGCAACACGGCACCCTCCGGGTAACAGTTACTCCGACCTGCCGTCAGACCTTCACCCCGTGGTCGAACCTCAGTTTTCTACGGGCCGGAGTGCCCCTGGAACGAGCTTCGCGGCATGTTGTTGTAACGACAGATGCCTCCTCCACGGGCTGGGGTGCCATGTGCAATGGACATGCTGCCGCGGGCTCCTGGACAGGACCCCGTTGCCTCTGGCATGTCAATTGCCTCGAGTTGCTGGCGTACGTCTTGCTTTGCGCCGCTTCCGGGCCGTGCTCAAGAACACGTACTAGTCCGCTCAGAGAATACCGTCACTGTAGCGTATATCAACCATCAAGGTGGTCTACGCTCCCGCCGTATGTCGCAACTCGCTTGCCACCTCCCCAAATGGAGTCAGAAGCATCTGAGGTCGCTTCATGCCATTTATATCCCCGGAGCCCTGAACTGTGCAGCCTACGAGCTCTCACGGCTTCAGCCAATCCCTGGAGAATGGCGACTCCATCCCCAGTCGGTCCAGCTGATTTGGGACCAGTTAGCGGACGCACAGATAGATCTGTTTGCCTCCCACGACTCGACCCATTGCGCCCAGTTTTATTCCCTGACCGAGGGCACGCTCGGCACGGATGCTCTGGCGCACAGCTGGCCGCAGGGCCGCAAGTATGCGTTTCCCCCAGTGAGCCTTCTTGCGCAAGGTCAGGGAGGACGAGAAGCAGGTCATTCTGGTCGCGCCGTACTGGCCCGCCCGGACCTGGTTCTCCGAACTAGTACTCCTCGCGACAGCACCTCCCTGGCCGATTCCTCTGAGGAAGAACCTTCTTCCTCAGGGACGGTGCCACTTATGGCACCCTCGTCCCGATCTCTGGAACCTCCACGTGTGGCTCCTCGATGGGACGAGGCAGGTTTGAGTACCCTACCACCAGGGGTGGTGGCTACCATCACTTCCGCTACGGCGTCGTCCACGTGACATGTCTATGCGTTGAAGTGGGACCTCTTTGTCAGCTGGTGCTCTTCTAACCGAGAATCTTCTAACCCGGAGATGCTCGATCAGTGTTGTGCTTTCCTTCCTTCAACAGGGGCTGGAGCGAAGGCTGTCTCCCTCCACCCTGAAGGTCTACGTTGCCGCTATTGCCGCCCACCATGACCTCATCGAAGGTAAGTCGGTGGGAAGCACGACCTGGTTATCAGGTTCCTGAGAGGAGCGAGGAGACTAAATCCGCCTCGCCCTCCTCTCGTTCTCTCTTCGGACCTCTCAGTGGTTCTAACTGCCCTGAAGAGTGCTCCATTTGAGCCCCTGCAATCAGTCGAGCTTAAATTCCTGTCTATGAAGACAGCGCTCCTGGTTGCACTGGCCTCCATCAAGAGGGTAGGGGACCTGCATGCATTCTCCGTTGACGAAGCGTGCCTGGAGTTCGGGCCGGCTTACTCTCACGTGATCCTGAGACCCCGGCCTGGATACGTGCCCAAGGTTCCTACCACTCCCTTCCGGGACCAGGTGGTGAACCTGCAAGCGCTGCCCCTGGAGGAGGCAGACCCAGCCTTGCACTGCTCTGTCCAGTACGCGCTCTCCGCGCCTATGTAGACAGGACGCAGTGTTTCAGGACCTCAGACCAGCTCTTTGTCTGTTATGGTGCGAAGCTGAAGGGAAAGGCTCTCTCAAAGCAAAGGTTGTCTCACTGGATAGTGGACGCCATTGCTTTGGCATACCAGCAGCAAGGTCGACCGTGCCCCCTTGGTGTGACTGCCCACTCCACCCGGAGTGTGGCATCCTCTTGGGCTCTAGCGCATGGCGCCTCGCTAACAGACATCTGCAGAGCTGCAGGCTGGGCGACACCTAACACATTCGCCAGATTCTATAATCTCCGAGTGGAGCCAGTGTCCTCTCGTGTACTCGCTTCAACCAGCTAGTACCGGACCCGCTCAGGTGTCTTCGCTTGCTCGCCATTCCACTCCACGGACTGGATATGTACGATATTCTCCTCAGGTGAGCTTCCCCGAAAGCCCTGAGCTCCTCCAGCACTCCTGACGTCGGCACCAGTGTCTATTGCCTGCGCGTCGGCTAGGTGCCTCCCGTGTGCATGGTCCCTCCTCTGAGTGACCCCCACATGTGTATTTCCACTGTAAGCCTCTTTGAGCATGTGTCTTTCCCTTGGCAAGCCCCCTTGCCACCCCTGGGGTTGAAATATTCCACCTGCGGCTGGACACCCCAGTGTTCTCCATATGTCTCCTTCGGGTCATATGTGTATTCTCTAAGTCCCCCCCTCTGGGTTGGCAGTAATTGCATATTTCCCCTAAACTTTGGGATATGCTCCCCAGTGTACCTTGGTATTCCTGTGCTAAATAGGAGTCCTTCGTCCGTGCCAGTCTCACGACAGGGATCTCAGATTTACGCAGGGCACTGGAAGACAGCTGAGAAGGTGGCGTGATTAGACTGGTAACCCCATTCGTCGTCATCCGACGTAACTCGGAGTGACAACGAAAGGGAACGTCTCGGTTACGTATGTAACCCTCGTTCCCTGAGTAGGGAACGGAGACGTCACGTCTTCCTGCCACTTTCCGCTGTACCGCGGGGATCGCCTGAGCTCAGTCTTGGCTCCTCAGCGAAGAAACATATCTGCCTGTTGCCGGCGTCCTCCTTATATACCACCGAGGTAAGGCGGAGATACGCTATGCAAATTCCGCAGACCCATGGCATTTCTTTGCCATTGGCTCGTTTTGTAATACTCGAAGTCGATAGGCGTTCTAAGCGAAACCCCATTCGTCGTCATCCGACGTAACGTCTCCGTTCCCTACTCAGGGAACGAGGGTTACATACTTAACCGAGACGTTTTCTTTGGGTTTTTTTTTTTGCATTCCTTCAAGAACTGACCTACTTCTAAAGGCACACCCTGAGACCTGTAGATGCCTTAAAGATGCTTAAAGATCCATACTGTATGACCTCCTACTGTAACTCTCTTTCCCACTGCTCTGGACTGGTTATGCAGCCAATGCAGGCACATTTCATTTAGAAAAAACAGGATTTTATGCCTTTTTTACTATTTAAAGAAGCAAGTCTTCTGATATGGGTTGCATGTTGGCAGTTTGAGTGTCTGGTTTAACAGGGTAATGGCCGGATTTCAATGTTCCATGACCGCTACCATCTGAGAATGCCGTTAGCTGCTGGTGTCACTCTAGGCAATATTGGAATCAGACATACACACTTTGCCATCTCCAAACCACAAAGTCTACCTGCTGTGGCGTCCTCTTTTTCCTTTTCTCAGACACCTCATATAAATTCAGAAAGGGCCTCTGTTTAGAATAATGTATCTGCATATTCATTTGAAATGCTCCTTCTGCTGCTCTCACTGAAAGGACATTGTATTAAGTACACAGTTATTTTAAACAGATTTGTCTATTTTCCACAATTGAGGTATGAAACAGAAGCCTCTGCGTGCATATTTGAACTTTAAATTCAAATGTCCATGTATTCTTTAGATGTAAAAGGTTTTTAGATGCTGTTCACAATGGATGAACTCTTGTATGGTGTTATTACTGTAGCAATATCCATGAATAAACATATAGATTGACAAATAGCAGGATGATTTACAAGAAAGTAAAATTTCACACGGAAATCTTTTTTTAAATGAAAATGGCATACAGAGTTGAGGGAAATGTCTTAAATATATAAACTAGCAACTACATTCAATTGCATATTGAAATATAGTGTCACTGTAAAACAGGAACCTGCTCGTATCTCCGTGTTACATCTTTATAACTTTTTTTTTTTAAATAATTTCTATGGTCATCCATTACATCTGTCTGTGGGTTTTGCAAAAATGTAACCAACGAAAAATATTAAAAAGAGCTTGTAATTAAACCTTGTAACTCCATTGGGTCCTCAAACTGTCAGTAAAGCCTCAATCTTGCTGCACATAGTTTGGACCATCTCTGCTTGTTTGCAGTGCAAAAGTAAGTAAATAACTGGTTGTTTGAATAAGTAAAGTGTTTTCTTTTACTCAAGAAACGGTTCTCTCTAGAGAGGGAACGAGTATTGCGTTAGTTTAGCTTATACTACGGGAAAGATTCATCTTCTCGAGATATTGAAGCCAAAAAATTATCCTTAATTTTGTATTCATTGTCAACGCAGTGCAGCAGCTAGCAGACCTAGAGCAGGCCATCTCGCGTGCTCATTGGCTGCCCTGCGGGCAACTGCTGCAGCCTACCAGTGAGCCCGGCGTGACGTCACGCCCAATGAAGGGCGCCCGCGCCTTCATAGCGTCATAGCCCGCCAGAATGGGCGTGGCTTAGCGTATCAAAGTAGGGGCTGTAGGCTGAATTCCCTGGTTTTTCGTCGACTGAAGCGAAGTCGCTCGTGGCGCGAGCACGGCCGGTTACGCAATACTCGTTCCCTCTCTAGAGAGAACCGAGGTTACATTAGTAACCGAGTATCGTTCTCTTACGAGAGGTTCTCTCGTATTGCGTAAATTTGCCAACGCCGTGTGCGCCAAGCATCCACCATGAGACCCCAACTTTCAGGGGAACCCCATAAGTGGAAAAAATAAGGTGGCCAGCCATGTGGGCCATCACTTGTACATAATCACACATAGGGAATACAGAGCAGCGCGCCGGTCTGTATAGGCACATGGCACATACCCTACTACTGCAGCTCAACCAGGAGAGCTGAGTCACGTGAGAGTGATCTGAGCAGGAAGATCTGGGCAGAATACACCTCGCCTTCAAACTGACAAAAGTTTAGCCTGAAAGGCAGGATCTTCTAGGTTATAAAACCTGACAAAGGTAGACAGAGTGCTCAAGCCCGCCGCTACACATATGTCATGGATAGAAATCCCCCTGGACCATGCCCACGGCGAGGCCACGCCTCTCGTGGAATGAGCCCTGATGCCCAGAGGGCATTGCAAACCTTTGACGCGTAAGCAGCTGCTATAGCGTCCACTATCCATCTGGACAGGCTCTGTTTCGAGGAGGCGAGACCCTTGGTGCGCCCACCAAACGAAACAAAAAGCTGTTCTGAACGCCTGAAGGAGGCGGAGCGCGTAATGTAAAATCTCAGCGCCCTGACAGGGTAGAGGAGATTAACCTCACCTTTGCTGTCAGATGCTGACAGAGCTGACAGCGAAATAACTTGCGCTCTGAATGGAGTGTCCATCAATTTAGGAACATAGCCATGTCTAGGTCTGAGGATGACTTTAGAGTCATTCAGCCCGAACTCAAGACACGACGCGCTGACAGACAGCGCATGCAGGTCCCCCACACGTTTTACTGACGACAGTGCAGTCAGAAAGACGGTTTTCAGTGATAGATATTTCAACCCCACAGAGTCTAGTGGTTCAAATGGAAAGGTTTTCAGGGCCTCGAGGACCAATGAAAGATCCCACATAGGAACCGACGGGGGGCGCGGCGGGTTCATCCTTCTAGCTCCTCTAAGGAAGCGGATGACCAACTCATGTCTTCCCAGTGACTGGCCGTGCGTCGATTCTGCGAACGCTGCCACGGCGGCCACGTATACTTTTAGCGTGGATGGGGACCTCCCCTTATCCTACAGCTCTTGTACGAAGGTGACCAGATGCGCCACCCCGCATGTCCGTGGGTCCAGACCTCTGTCGGTGCACCATCCGGAGAACACCGACCATTTAGACACGTAGAGCCTTCTCGTGGAAGGAGCTCTAGACTGCTTGATCGTGTTCATCACTCCTTCTGGCAGGGCAGCGAGTACCCGTTGATCAACCATGCGTGCAGAGATCAGCACTCTGGATGGGGATGCCAAATCGCGTCCCGAGCCTGAGAGAGGATATCTGCCCTCACCAGAATCGGCCATGGAGCTGTAAGTGACAGCCGTGCTAGTTCCGGGAACCAAATCTGATTCTCCCAATGCGGGGCTATGAGGAGCACCGAGTGGCGCGTTTCCCTGATTCTCTTGATCACCTGTGGTAACAGAGAGACAGGAGGGAAAGCATATAGCGGGAGGCTGGGCCAAACCTGGGCCAGCGGGTCCTCGTCCTTCGAGAAGAACGTCGGGCATTGAGCGTTGTCTTTCGACGCAAATAGGTCGACTTCCGTTCTGCCGAATAGGCGCCACAGCTTCTGGACCATTTGGGGGTGCAGAACATTGTCCCTGGACAGGTTGTCTGGGCCGTCGTTCAAATGGCCAGGCACATGCGCCATTTTCTATAGCCCCTTTGCACAGCAGCTTTGCTATTTCTGCGTGAAGTAGGAGTGCTACTTCCGAAATTCACTATTCACTACCGGATAACCAGACTTTATACTCACTTGAGATTTCTCTGGGTTGCCGCGAGAACGGCAGATGTGTGCAGGCGAGCGGGTTGTATTACCGGCTCGTTGGCTGCCAAATACACCGCTGCAGTAGCCTTATCTAAGGGGACTGACAGGGCGAGACATTTCGACGGCGGCGCGCAAGCCCGTCCGGGTAATGCAGAGAGCTCGAGAGGGCTCTCATTGATGCGCGAACGGGGACACAAGGGCGGGGTAGCTCTCTTGTAACGTAAAGAGAGCTAGCCACATGCTCGTTGGTCGAGCAGAACTGTATAAAAAATTTCTGCTCTTACCACGTATCCAGTACGTCGCGTATGTTGATGCCCGTCCGGGTCATGCAGAGAGCACGAGAGGGCTCCGGAAGCTCCTTACAGAGCTTGCAGCCCCCGGACGCGAGGGCGAGCTCTGCGTGTTCCAGGCCCAGGCAGAGAGCGCAGATCAGGTGGCAGTCTCCGGCAGTGAGCGGGGCTCTACACGAGCCACAGGAAGTGCGAGGCATCTTTAAAAAGACGCTCGCTGTGGTTAAAGACTTCGATTCGAGCCTGCAGGGTCGACATCGGAAGTTTCTAGCAGTCCTCAAATCCTCCGCCAGGATGGAGCAGCAGTCTCTCGTGGCGTGTTCCTCGGCCTCATCCTCTGACGCGACGGCAGTGAGGCTATAAGCGGCAGCTGCGCGTCGGTGAGGAGAGGCGGGGAAGGCGAAAGCGAGGCTCGAGGGAGGTTTTCCGGCGAGCGCGTCGCTGTGGCCACAGGTTCCGGCTGTCTCAGGTAACGGTGCTTCTTCCTGCGCGGTCTCACAGAGGGCGGAGTGGTTCGCTGTTCGACGGCGGCGGTGGCTTCTCTCAGATCCATCGATGCGAAGAGCTCGCTGAAGATACGAAAAATCAGGGAATTCAGCCCACAGCCCCTACTTTTATACGCTAAGTCACGCCCATTCTTGCGGGCTATGACACTAAGAGAGGCCCGGGCGCCCTTCATTGGGCGTGACGTCACGCCGGGCTCACTGGTAGGCTGCAGCAGTTGCCCACAGGGCAGCCAATGAGGACACGAGATGGCCTGCTCTAGGTCTGCTAGATGCTGCACTGCGTTGACAATGAATACAAAATTAAGGATAATTTTTTGGCTTCAATATCTCGAGAAGATGAATCTTTCCCGTAGCGTAATCTAAACTTACGCAATACGAGAGAACCTCTCGTAACAGAACACAAACACACATACAAATATATATATAGGACAATGTTTTGTGTATTTGAGGAGCAGATGAAAGTATTGACAACATTATAAAAATGATCCCAATTCACAGGGATTCGCGAAAACGACTAAAATGCTCTACTATGCATGCATTGGTTGGCGATGTCAAATTGTAAAGAAAGATTACGCGCCTGCACACATACACATTATTTTACTACAAAGCAGTCTTGCTGTTACGATGCAGCAAGGATGAAGCAGAGAGTAAATCCAAATGCAAGCACTTTAATAATCCAGAAAACAGGTAATCCAAAGAAACTCAGAACAAGGCACACAGGACAAGGAACTGGGAACATCTAACATAAAGCAACAACCGACAGCCAACAACTGAAACACAGGGGTTTAAATACACAGACAAACAAGCTAAACAAGATAACAAGGGGGCGTGGTTAATAAGAAACACCTGGGGAGACTAATAAACATGGATGAGGAACACCTGTGGACACTGAGCAACAACAACAAAAGACAAGACACATGGCAGGGTCACATGACAAACAAGGAATCACGTGATATACAAGACACAGCAAAGCCCACACGTAACATAGCCCCCCCCCCCATGGGCTGCTCCCGACGCCCCTTGAAACAAAACAACTAAAGTTCAGGAGGGTGGTGAAGCGGAGGTGGTCTTGGGGGAGGGTAGGAGGGCCAAGTCCTAGCAGGGGAACGGGACCAGGGCAGAGAAGGTTGCGCAGGGGACCAGGGCAGAGATGAGCCCTCGGACGGCCACGGCGGAGAAGACAGTCCATCGGGCGGCCAGGGCGAAGAAGACAGTCCATCGGCGGCCAGGGCGAAGACAGTCCATCGGGCGGCCAGGGAAGAGAAGACAGTCCATCGGGCGGCCAGGGCAGAGAAGACAGTCCATCGGACGGCCAGGGCAGAGAAGACAGTCCATCGGGCGGCCAGGGCAGAGAAGACAGTCCTTCGGGCGGCCAGGGCGGCGAAGACCCTTCGGGCGGCCAGGGCGGCGAAGACCCTTCGGGCGGCCAGGGCGGCGAAGACCCTTCGGGCGGCCAGGGCGGCGAAGACCCCTCGGGCGGCCAGGGCGGCGCAGACACCGGCTCAGGAACAGCAGACAACACACACACTGACTCTGGCTCAGGAACAGACAACACAGACTCTGGCTCGGGAACAGACAACACATTCACTGGTTCGGGATCAGACAACACACACACTGGCTCCGGAACAGACAACACACTCACTGGTTCGGGAATAGACAACACACACACTGGCTCGGGAATAGACAACACACACACTGGCTCGGGAACAGACAACACACTCACTGGCTCGGGAACAGACAACCCACACACTGGCTCGGGAACGGACAACACACACACTGGCTCGGGAACAGACAACACACTCACTGGTTCGGGAACAGACAACACACACACTGGCTCGGGAACAGACAACACACACACTGGCTCTGGAACAGACAACACACACCCTGGCTCGGGAACAGACAACACACACACTGGCTCGGGCTCGGGAACGGACAACACACACACTGGCTCGGGAACGGACAACACACACACTGGCTCGGGAACGGACAACACACACACTGGCTCGGGAACGGACAACACACACACTGGCTCGGGAACGTACAACACACACACTGGCTCGGGAACGGACAACACACACACTGGCTCGGGAACGGACAACACACACACTGGCTCGGGAACGGACAACACACACACGGGCTCGGGAACAGGCAACACACACACTGGTTCGGGAACAGACAACACACACACTGGCTCCGGAACAGACAACACACTCACTGGTTCGGGAACGGACAACACACTCACTGGTTCGGGAACGGACAACACACACACTGGCTCGGGAACGGACAACACACACACTGGCTCGGGAACGGACAACACACACACTGGCTCGGGAACGGACAACACACACACTGGCTCGGGAACGGACAACACACACACTGGCTCGGGAACGGACAACACACACACTGGCTCGGGAACGGACAACACACACACTGGCTCGGGAACGGACAACACACACACTGGCTCGGGAACGGACAACACACACACTGGCTCGGGAACAGACAACACACTCACTGGCTCGGGAACAGACAACACACTCACTGGCTCGGGAACAGACAACACACTCACTGGCTCGGGAACAGACAACACACTCACTGGCTCGGGAACAGACAACACAGACTCTGGCTCGGGAACAGGAACAGACTCTGACTCGGAGGCGGCCATCTTGTCCGTAGACACTGGCTCGGAGGCGGCCATCTTGTCCGTAGACACTGGCTCGGAGGAAGCGACAAGAACAGTCTCTGGATCGGCAGACGTGACTTGATCAGTCTCTGGATCGGCAGACGTGACTTGATCAGTCTCTGGATCGGCAGACGTGACTTGATCAGTCTCTGGATCGGCAGACGTGACTTGATCAGTCTCTGGATCGGCAGACGTGACTTGATCAGTCTCTGGATCGGCAGACGTGACTTGAACAGTCTCTGGATCGGCAGACGTGAGTTGAACAGTCTCTGGATCGGCAGACGTGACTTGAACAGTCTCTGGATCGGCAGACGTGACTTGAACAGTCTCTGGATCGGCAGACGTGACTTGATCAGTCTCTGGATCGGCAGACGTGACTTGATCAGTCTCTGGATCGGCAGACGTGACTTGATCAGTCTCTGGATCGGCAGACGTGACTTGATCAGTCTCTGGATCGGCAGACGTGACTTGATCAGTCTCTGGATCGGCAGACGTGACTTGATCAGTCTCTGGATCGGCAGACGTGACTTGATCAGTCTCTGGATCGGCAGACGTGACTTGATCAGTCTCTGGATCGGCAGACGTGACTTGATCAGTCTCTGGATCGGCAGACGTGACTTGATCAGTCTCTGGATCGGCAGACGTGACTTGATCAGTCTCTGGATCGGCAGACGTGACTTGATCAGTCTCTGGATCGGCAGACGTGACTTGATCAGTCTCTGGATCGGCAGACGTGACTTGATCAGTCTCTGGATCGGCAGACGTGACTTGATCAGTCTCTGGATCGGCAGACGTGACTTGATCAGTCTCTGGATCGGCAGACGTGACTTGATCAGTCTCTGGATCGGCAGACGTGACTTGATCAGTCTCTGGACCGGCAGACGTGACTTGAACAGTCTCTGGATCGGCAGACGTGACTTGAACAGTCACTGGATCGGCAGACGTGACTTGAACAGTCTCTGGATCGGCAGACGTGACTTGAACAGTCTCTGGATCGGCAGACGTGACTTGAACAGTCTCTGGATCGGCAGACGTGACTTGAACAGTCTCTGGATCGGCAGACGTGACTTGAACAGTCTCTGGATCGGCAGACGTGACTTGAACCGTCTCTGGATCGGCCGGGACCAGCGGCGAGGACTCTGGGCTGACAGGAAGTACAGGGAGGACTTCCAGGCATTGCGGGGCGCGGGAAGTCCTCTTCCTCCTCCGTCTCCGAGAGCAAGAGGGCGCAGTGCTGGACGGGACCAGCGGTGAGGGCGCTGTGCTGGACGGGACCAGCGGTGAGGGCGCTGTGCTGGACGGGACCAGCGGTGAGGGCGCTGTGCTGGACGGGACCAGCGGTGAGGGCGCTGTGCTGGACGGGACCAGCGGTGAGGGCGCTGTGCTGGACGGGACCAGCGGTGAGGGCGCTGTGCTGGACGGGACCAGCGGTGAGTGCGCTGTGCTGGACGGGACCAGCGGTGAGGGCGCTGTGCTGGACGGGACCAGCGGTGAGGGCGCTGTGCTGGACGGGACCAGCGGTGAGGGCGCTGTGCTGGACGGGACCAGCGGTGAGGGCGCTGTGCTGGACGGGACCAGCGGTGAGGGCGCTGTGCTGGACGGGACCAGCGGTGAGGGCGCTGTGCTGGACGGGACCAGCGGTGAGGGCGCTGTGCTGGACGGGACCAGCGGTGAGGGCGCTGTGCTGGACGGGACCAGCGGTGAGGGCGCTGTGCTGGACGGGATCAGCGGTGAAGGCGCTGTGCTGGACGGGACCAGCGGTGAAGGCTCTGTGCTGGACGGGACCAGCGGTGAAGGCTCTGTGCTGGACGGGACCAGCGGTGAAGGCTCTGGCTGGACGTGGCTGACGTGAAGCTCTGGCTGGACGTGGCTGACGTGAAGCTCTGGCTGGACGTGGCTGACGTGAAGCTCTGGCTGGACGTGGCTGACGTGAAGCTCTGGCTGGACGGTCTCTGGCTGGACGGTCTCTGGCTCGGGTACTGTGGGGTTGCGGAGCTCCTCCTCCACCAAACCCACAGTAAAAGTTGAGCTGCTCAACACAAGGGCCAGGTCAAGATACTCCTCTAAATTCCATGAGGATCATGCAAGGGCATGAAATAACTGAGTGGCTCAGATAGTCCCCCTCTAAAAAATATCATGAGGCACTGAGAATCCATAGACGTTACGTTTGCCAGTTCAATAAAAATGTTCACGTACTCCTCTATGGGCCGATCTCCCTGATGGAGACACATAATCTGTGCTGCTGGATTCATATTGGTCGGTTGTTCTGTTACGATGCAGCAAGGATGAAGCAGAGAGTGAATCCAAATGCAAGCACATTAATAATCCAGAAAACAGGTAATCCAAAGAAACTCAGAACAAGGCACACAGGACAAGGAACTGGGAACATCTAACATAAAACAACAACCGACAGCCAACAACTGAAACACAGGGGTTTAAATACACAGACAAACAAGCTAAACAAGATAACAAGGGGGCGTGGTTAATAAGAAACACCTGGGGAGACTAATAAACATGGACGAGGAACACCTGTGGACACTGAGCAACAACAACAAAAGACAAGACACATGGCAGGGTCACATGACAAACAAGGAATCACGTGATATACAAGACACAGCAAAACCCACACGTAACACTTGCCAAATGCGCATGCCTATAGACTAAACACATAATACGCATGTGCATGACGTCACCGTTTTTTTCAGATTTTCCGTTTTTGTAGTTTACACTTAGACAGTATCATTTTCAAAAACTTGCACTTTGAATACCGTTTTAAAAAGTTTTTGTTTTCAGGCCACCAAAACGCCGTTGTCGTGTAATTGAACTTCCAAAACGCATACAATTTTTCGGCTTTTAGTTGAAAACCCCGGCCCCTTAATCTAGCATTTGTCATTGAGTTATACCCATAACTGTTTTAAACAGCCTGCCCCTAAGCAGGCTGTTTAAAACATGAAATTTTGGCCAAAAAATAGAAGAAAATTTATGAAAACGTAATGCAATGCAGTACACTGCCTCACATGCTGCTGTTCTAATTGTAGAGGGGGGAAAAAATACATACTTCTGACATTCACTGGTCAAAAAAACTCTGTGTGTCTAACCATAAAGCCACAATATCATCTTTGCCAACACAGTTATGTTTATATAAAAAATAGTGTGTTTTTTCCATTTCATGAAAAGTAGCAGTTTTGGATATAAAAGTTTCTGTCCGACAGCAACGATATAGAAAATATTCTACAATATGAACATTATCCAGAAATAATTTAAAATACATTCTATTCAATATTTGTCTGTGTGTTGTGTTTTCTGTATTCATTCGAGTATTTAATTATTAGTTTAGCATAAAGTTTACTAGGAATCAACAGCAAATGATTAGTCTTGGTTGGTTATTAGTGTGTGGCATGTGTGAGTGTTCACAGAGATGCTGTCTATGCAGACTGAAGAGAGTTAAGTCATCAGGCCTTGGAAAAGAGACATTGTGTAGCAATAATTCATAGAAATGTATTTGTGTTTATATTTGCAAAATTAAATATCTCCCATGTGTAGGACTGCTTATATAGCAAATAAGTAGTCAATTTATTATATAAAATACTTTAAAAAAGTAAAAGATTGAGAATTTGGGGTAAGGGATGATTCTGCAGGGCAGAAGTGCACACACTGGCAGAAGTGTCCACCCGCAGACCATCTCAGCACTCCTGAACTGAAACAAGACTCATTGACTTGATTGTCTCATGCCTGGTCCCATTAGACTTGGTGGAGATGAATGCTGTTCACTCTTGATGTGCGTTAATGAGAAAGTGTTTAATAGGTTGGCTTGGAGTGGGTTGGGAAGGAGGTGGACACAGCGAAAATCTTTCAATGGGTAGGGGAAGCTGATGGTTTTGTGACTGACCGTTGTAAATGTGTACACTGATCACATAAACCATCAAGTTTATGTCCAGCAGGAAACCACCATATTGACAAAAGAAATTAAATGGAGAGAAATTAAGCATATTATATTATATTATATTATATTATATTATATTATATTATATTATATTATATTATACAGGACAATGAGGCATCCATTAAACACTAGATAAAGTTTGGACAGAGTTTTTGATGGTTAGGAATAAGTAACACCCATTTTTGAAGGTGGTAATGTTAAAGTTGTTGTTGTCAATTTCCCCAAGCAAAAGTACAGGTCTTGCGTATGAATTTAATAGCAGTACAGAATCTGTCCCTTTTGAGCTCTGGAGTTAACTGTATCTTGACTTCCTCTGCTTCCTCTTTCTCTCCAAATGACGAATGGGATTTTTGAGCCCTGCTCTACAGGAAGGAAATGGTATCCATGGGGTAATTCTAAATTAAAAGTGAACAGTAATTATTTGATGAAGAAGACAACCACGTCACAAGACCATGAGCAAACTCTACATACAATTATCACTTTAAGTAATTTAAGCAGGTAATTTTGCCTTTCATGCTCACATGATGCTGGGAGGCAAATTCCTACAATTATTTTTGTACATGTTACAAGGCACTGACGTATTTATTTGTGTATGGCCTGTGTCCTTCAAAGTTTTCACTTCCACAAGGGCCCTTCCCTACACTCCTATGCTTTTCCCTGCAAGTGAGGCATAGTGATTTTCACTTTACAATTAAAGTGGTTGTACTGAACGTCCTGAAATATTTGTCAAAAACTAAATTTCTCCCATATACAGGACTGCGTATATAGCAGATATGTAGTTCATTGACAATATCAAGTGTTCATGTAAAAGATCACAAAGGAAGCTGAGAATGTTGGCTTGCCTGCCCCCACGACACCCATGCGGAGAAAGGGCAGCCAAAGAAGGGGCATTTAGAATCCTTTGACCCTTTTCACTGTGAGAAAAATTCTCCATTCACAATATGGTATTTTTTTCCTCTGCGCTATAGTCCAGTAGCTGAATCCCTGCTGTCAGACCAGGACTGCCATCACTGGAGCTCTTTGTCCTGATGACCAGCATTCCAGGAATGCCCACATGCTCCAGATGCCTACCTCTTCCTTGTTTTCACAATTATGTATCTGTTTACTTTCAAAAGGGGCCTTTTTTGCTCTGTCTCTTGGTTCTTGTGTCCCATGCTCTGGTAGAAACCAGGACAGAACCTGTGATGTACCTGACTTTAGTAGGCAATGTAGACAAAACATTCCACTACCACAGTCATCATGCTACAATATACAGTATATGAAAAATGATAGATTCCTGAGCTAGAAAGAAAGACCAACATTTGAGACCAATAATTTTTTCTTTTTCTTTGTGAGAAAATTTTACAATGCATTGGCCAGAAATCTGATAACACTCTCAGAAGCATAAGCTTTGCCCACAGTGAAACCACATCCCGCGTTCAGATAAACTTGTGACACAAACAGTGATGCTGTAGAGGTCAGTGAGGTAGACTGGGTTAAGGTTTAAGTCTAGGTTGACTCACCCTAATTACGGTAGCAATCTTGCCTTGTCCATTCAGTGGCTGAAAGATCGTTATCACCGGATGGATGACTGTGATTAGCTCGGCACCAACAACTCAAAGGCAGCATAGCCTTATGCTGACAACTTAGTACCTTGCTCTCACACAAAGACACACACAAAGTTGCTCAAAGGACAATAGAAATTTTATCAGACATGATCTACATTGTATTTAACATTAGGTTTCCTATACTTTGCATCTACATTTGTCCATTTACTTCTTTAACACTGCACTTTAGACTTGCATTTTAATCGCCCAATTATGCAAGCCAAAGGCGACAGATAGAAAGTGACAGAAAAGGAGACAAAAAAACCTTGGGAGAAACCATGCTCAGTCGTGGGGCCCTGATCTTCTCTGGCCAAAAGAAATGTTCAAAATATATGTATTGTCATGATTTATGAATTCACTGACTCCTGTATGTATGTGTGGGTGTGGCCGCAGATTACCACTCATCTGATTATCAGCGCTAGCTGCGACTGATCAGCCTTGTCTAAATATGCTCATGTCTCCGTCTTGTTGTTGTCAGTTCGTTGCTTGGATTTCCTCGTGTCGTGTTCTTGTCTACTGACATCCGAGTTGTCATGTCCTCATGTTGGTGTGAAGTTTCCTGCTTCTTCTGCACGTTCTGTCCTGGATATTATTTCATCTGGAGATCGGTGGGACACGCCCGGATTTATGTGGATTCTGTTCTCCGCTTCTTCCAGTAGGATCGGGTTACCAGTTGAACGTCCCTGCGCCACCCATATTGACTGTTACCTGCACTAAAGTGTTCTGACCAGATCATCTCACTTTGTGCTTAATAAACCAATTGATTATTCGCAATTGCATCTCCCGCTTATTTCCATTGTGATATATGTGTGTGTGTGTGTAGCCTACATAAGTACAACTCTGAACAATACATTTAATATATGTTTATTTTATTTTAATTTAATTGTTTTCCCTCAAATCTTTCTTTTGTTCTCTCTCACAAAACACATTTTTTTATCAAACCTGAGAGGCTTATTTACTTCTAAATAATGACAGCACACATGTATAGCACATACCATATGCTAAACGTCTCGGGTTACGACTGTAACCCTTTTTCCCAGAGAAGAGAACGAGACACTGCGTCGACTACGACACTTTGGGGAACGCACTTAGCGTAACGCATCTGAAGTATGAATGAAACTAATCCAATCCTGACTGTTGCTGCGTCATGATGTAACATGTGACGGCATACACGGAAGCTACAAAGGGATGCCGGCACACAACAGAGTTAGCTTATGCGATGAAGCAAGTCGCTCCCAAGCAGGGGAAGGTGTGGCGGAGGGACGCAGTGTCTAGTTCCCTTTCTCAGGGAACAAGGGTTACAGTCGTAACCCAAGACGTTCCCTTTCGAGGGAACTCGAACCGCATCGACTTCGACACTTTGGGGAACGAGTACCCATTATGCCACAACGAGCCCTGCCTGTCCTAGTGTGAAGCTGTGCACAGGCACACCTAGGACGAGAGCACTAGAGTGCCTGGCAAGGATTAAATGTCCAGGCTGTAGAATCTGATAAAAGTATGAGGGGTGGCACATGCTGCTGTATCGCACACTTCTTGGATCAGGGCCCCTGAAAGGAGGGCTCTAGAGGACACCATGACTCTTGTTGAATGAGCCTCACGGCCAAAAGTGAAGGCAAGCTGCGCACCTGATAGGCCATAGAGATAGTCTGATCGACCCAGTTACTGATGGTCTGTTTGGGTGCGGGAAGCCCCTTCTTGGGCAACTTGAAGCACACCAGCAATTGGTTTGACTTGTACCATGAAGAAGACCTCTGGACAAATAGCTTGAGAGCTCTGACAGGACAGACCAAATTAAGTCTTTCTTCATCCGCCATCACGTGAGATGGAGGATGAAAGCCTGCAGAACCATAGGCCTTGCAAGATTAGATGCCACTTTAGGCACATAGCCCGGCCTGGGATGCAATATAGCCTTAATGTTGCCTGGAGCAAACTTCAGGCACCCATGAGATATAGAGAGTGTCTGAAGGTATGGAAGTCTCCTCAGAGAAGTAATGGTTAATAAAAAAAGCTACCTTGAGGGAAAGCTTCTTGGCCTCAGCCGTCTCCAGAGGTTGAAAGGGGGCCTCGACCAGCCCTTCGAGAACCACTGCCAGGTCCCATGTGGGAACTCTGGTACGAGCCGCAGGTCTCATCCTCCAAGCCCCACGGAGGAAATGTACGACCAGCTGATGTCTCCCCAGAGGCCCATCACCCAGAGGAGTGTGGAAAGCCGCAATGGCAGCTACGTACACCTTGATTGTGGACGGGGTAAGACCAGCTAAGAGGCGATCTTGGAGGAGCTCCAGCACTGAAGCCAACCGGGCAGTTAACTGGGTCCACCTCACACTCTCTACACCAAGTGGAAACACATTCCACTTTAGGCCGTACAATCTTCTCGTGGAAGGAGCTCTGGAACTGAGTATGGTCTCAACCACTCCAGCCGACAGGCCAGCCTCTAGGTACTGAGCCTCCTCAGGGGCCAGGCCGAAAGTTTCCACAGGTCTGGTCGAGGGTGAACATTGAGCCCCTGGCCTGTGGAAGCAGATCCCTTCAGCTGGCCTGTCAGGAGTGATATGATGTTTGAAAATCATATCTGGGCTGCCCAATACGGGCCAACTATCTTTTGAAGTAGGCTGATCCCGTCTCGACGGAACCTCTCCAGAACTCCTTGAAGCAGAGCGATCGAGGGAAAAACGTACAGGCGTCTGTACCATGGAATCCAAACCAAATGGGGCTGGATCGGTGATCTGATGCGCCAATCTGGATAGAGGGCGCAATCTCAGAACCCCCTGATGAATCAAGTAGCAGACCACCGACACATTGTCTGCGTGGTGACCAGAGGTCTGGGAGGAAGCTCCTAATAGCCCTGCCATTCATGACCGCGCCCCAGCCTGTGAGGAGGGCATCTGTAGAAGCGGTTTTCTGGCGTCATGACACTCCCAGCACAGGGCCTTGGGACAGAAACCAAGCTTTTTTCCACATAGATAGGGAACGTAGGCATTTGTGCGTAACCCTAATCATGCGGAACGGGTTCCCCCCTAGGAAACCCCTTGGTTTTCAACCACCACTGCAGGGCCCTCATGTGCAGCAGGAATGGAATGGAATGAATGGAATGGAATGGAATGAATGGAATGGAATGACGTTGGATGCTGCTGCCATGAGCCCTAACACTCTCTGAAAATGTTTTACACTGATGGCTTCGCCTAGCTTTATACTGGTAACCGTGGCCAGGATGGATTCAATCCGTGCAGGAGACAATTGTGCCCGCATCGTAACCGAGTCCCACTCCACTCCCAGGATTGTGGTTCTCTGGGCTGGTGCCAACATGCCTTTTTCCATGTTGAGTCGCAATCCCAGGCTCTGGATGTGGGCAAGGATGACATCTCAATGCCGAACTGCCATCCCTTGTGACTGGGACATAATAAGCCAGTCGTCAAGCCAGTTGAACCTGAATCTCCTCAGAGACCGATTCAATTGCCTTAGATCTAAAATTGGCGCAACCCTCCATCCATCTTGAGAACTATGAAGTACCGGCTGTAGAAACCGGACTCCCTGTCCGGCGGAGAAACACGCACTATGGCCTCCTTTACCAGCAGGGAATTTACTTCCTGTTCCAATACCCGACCCTGGACTGGGTCGACTGCAGTCCACACCAACCCGTGTAATTTTGATGGGTGGAATCGAACTGCGGCCTGTAACCCTTCTCTATTGCGCGCAGGACCCAAGGAGAAATATTTGGCAGGTCTTGCCATGCTTTGAAATATTCTACTAAGGGAACCAGCCTCTCGAGACTGATTTCGGGTATTATTCGAACTTCGTTCTCGTTCCCCTGAAGCGGATCTCCGGCAGGGTTTGGTCGAAATGATTCTCGATGTGCAGACAGAGCAGCGTGCGTTCGCTGGAAACTGATGTGTCCCGAAGCGCACTTAACCGCAGTTATACAGACATCGATTTCCTGAGGGCTCCCCAGAGGGGAGGCTCTTTCGTCTTGATCGTCCCTCCATGGAGGGGACAGCCCTGCTATTTGCGTCTTGTTTTCGATACCCTGAATCGGAGGACCCGCAGGGAAAAATCAAAAACAATTTTCGATGTGCGGACGAAACGCTGGATGGCCGCACGGCTGTGGGGCAGACAGAGCAGCGTGCATTCGCTGCTCATCATTTTAATTCCTCGGAATTAAATGCAGCCATAAACATAAGTGAAATATTGGATACGTGAAAGTGAAACACTGGATAAGTCAAACACGGTCTGAATGGTTGGCTGAATTAAAATATCTAACTTCTTAAAGTCAGATAATATTCCATCATTTTAATTTCTTAGAATTAAATGCAACGATAATTACCCGACAATACTGTTTTAATATTTATTTATACGGTCTCATAATCTACACGCTGCCTCAGCAAACGCGAGATTCGAGTTGTTACAATATATTTGGCTTTCATCCCTCGAGAAGAAAGTCAACAGGTGCGAGGCTGAAACATCCGACAGCGCACGGGTATGCATCGAGATAATTCCCAATGAACAGCTGCCAGCAATTTTTTCACAGATCGCATGTCACGATCTGTGGGCACGCCCTGTGGGCACGCCCACCGGGGGGGAAAACAATCCAACCGTCTCCATTGACTTTGCATTGCGAGAGGCTGCCTCCTTGGTGTACAGCAAACAAGCTAAAAAACCCAGAAATACATTTTATAAGCTTCTGAACCGTAAAAGCCAGCCTTTAAGGAGACAAAAGTGGATACAGGCAATAAGACGTGAAGCATCAGCAGGAAGAATGGGTAAATTGTGGGATCCTGACACTCAGTATGTCAACGTGTGCAGTAAACATTTTGTCACTGGTAAGTCAAATATCCAAATGTCAGTTTTATATATTAAATTTATGTAAGCTAAGCAATATCATGTCGTGATCCAGTGGGCGTAGTTCTCAGAGTAGTTCGAGAACTAGTTGCGCTCTGTCTCAATTGATCCACTTTTATGTCCTGAAACAAACCGTTTTTTGGGGTCGACAGCTTATAAAAATGTATTTCTGGGTTATTTAGCTTGTTTGCTGTACACCTTGCACACAGCAGCTTTTAGACATTGTTTTTTTTTGTAATAAGTCATAAATGACAAGGAGGCAGCCTCTCGCTATGCAAAGTCAATGGAGACGGTTGGATTGCTCCCCCCACTCAGGTGTGGGCGTGGCCTAAATACGCTCTGTCTCTATAGATTCTGTATTGCGATGCAGACCTTTAATCTATGCGCTGCCTCGGCAAACCCGAGATCCGAGCTACAAAATCTTTATTGCAGAGTAGACCCGTAATCTATGTGCTACATCGGCAAACGCAAGATCCGAGCCACTATAGATTCTGTATTGCAATGCAGACCTTTAATGTACGCGCTGCCTCGGCAAACGGGAGATCCGAGCCTCTAGATTCTATATTGCAATGCAGATGCTTATTTAGGACGATTTTTATGGGACAAACAACACCAAATAGGACAGACAGTTTGACGCAGAGTGCTTGCTGAAGAGCAAAAAGCTAACTCTGTTGTGTGGCATTGTGTTTTTCCCTTTGTAGCTTCCGTGTATGCCGTCACATGTAGTCGGCAGTTCGAGTACCCTCAAAAGGGAACACCATGTTTGTTTGATTAAGTGTGAATAAAAGTCTACAATAAATCTGTTTGTCTTATAAATCGATAACGACCCTTAACAAGACTTGAATTAAACTTTTTCATTTTACAATGCCTTTGACATTCAATGAAGGGACAGAAATCTCCTATTTTTGATTAAAAATCTTAATTTTGTGTTTCAAAGATTAACCAAAATCTCATGGGTTTGGTACGACATGAAGGTGAATAAATATGACCGAATATTCACTTTTGGGTGAGCTATCCCTTTAAAGTAGAAAATCTCTAGAGGTCTTAGACTTTAGACCCCAATGTATAATATTTTCCATTCCTGTAATAAGTGTGGATATTGGTCAGACGGAAGATCTAAAATCCTGTACACTCAGTTTTCAATCCTTTATTGGAACATTTTAGATGTTCTGATAAAATGCATTTTCACAACTTTGTGATACAATCTTTTTTTTTTTTCTCTCTACTTTGCTCTGCCATTCATGTTGCTTACCATAACCAGTCTGGATCCAGCCCAAAACATTCAGTTGAGCTAAATCCAAGCTCATGTAACAAGATCGGGACTTCAAGATGCCGGCCTACCACAACAAATTGGCCTTGTGGAGCGTGTGATAAATAGCAAGAGAGGAGGCTGGGTTGTGTGTTGGGATTAGGGTTCGAGATATCACTCTGACGTAATGTGAGAGCTCTTGTGGCTGCTGTGGGTGAAGGGGCTCATCGCATGGTTTGGCTGTGTCCCAAGACCTGAGCTTCAGTGACCATCATCACGTCTGTGTCAGTTAACCTTTGCTCGATATCATGACTGCATCTCTCTCTTTTTCTCTATCTCTGTAATATAGTTGTCAACAAAAATTATTCATGTAGTTTTCTCACAAATTAATGAAGTAAACTTCAGTTTTAAATATATTAGGTTGATTGAACACAATTAAATTAAGTTGTGACAAAATATTAAACAATTGTGTTACTCTTGCTTATTTTAATTAATTAAATTTAACAGGAAGCAAAAGTAATTTTTTTGAGTGAATCACGGTTCCTCCACGATGCTATTTCGGCAGTGTAATGTCATCACAATTCCAGCAGGAGTAATGTAGGATGAACTATTAATTGGAATTTTTTTTTGCTTTAGAAATGGCCCTTCGGTGAAAATAGTACATTCATTGTACACACATATAATTACTGAATGAAAGTAAAGTGAATACTGAAGCTTAAATATTTGTTAGTTATAATATGTGTTATACGTACTTAACTATTCAATTTGTTTTCAAATACATAATTTCATCATGTACACACTTATCTATGATCATCAATTTCTTTATCATTTAATTTTTACATATTAAGTAAAAGAAAGGTTACAAAATCATTAATGGATCATTTGAGTTGAGGATGAACTGGGTTGATGTTTGCAGCTCTTCAGATCAATCATTTCCTTCCACAGGAAGTTGCCAGAGAGGCCAGAGTCTCATTTTGAAAAGTTCCCGCTAGTATTTTGTTGTCATGGTCACCTTATCTTTAGTTTGTGTGGTTTATCTTTGAGTTTGTCTGGTCACATCTGTGTTTATGCTTCTTGTGTGTGTTACTACCCATTTGGATTGCTACCTGTTTAGATTGTTATTATTAAACTTTGCGTTGGGACTTTATTCATCTGCCTCTTAATCTGTAATTCCACACTTGAATAAACTTATTTTTCATAAGGGTAATCATATATGCTTTGTCTAAGCTCAGGTATTTTCTATAATCTCATGTGTATTTATAGTATGGTAATGCAGCATAAGTAGCTTTTAGCATTGATATAAATATATTTCTGCCTCGTACTGTGATCAGAATCCCCATCGGATCACAATCGGCAGGTTATTTCACACACTCACTGGTGTCTGAAAGTGATTTCTGAGCTGAAAATTGTTTTAAATGTCTTTAATGTTGATGTTAGCTGTTGTAAAACATAGTAAATGCACAGTGATGTTGACTCTCAAAATACGCCTCTGCTCAGCCCCAGTTGGCCCCTTTTGGACCAAGATATCAGTGGGTCAAAAAACCTTGGCCTTTCCAGATCAAGCCCCGGAAGTGACAGTGAAAACACAACTGGCCATGGCATGCACTAGCATGCTGACTTTTGGCCTGACCGTGGAAACACTGCTAGTGTTTCGAACAGTAACAATGGTGTCAGTATTAACATATCAATTCGAGTCTGATGCCTGATCCTGAGTCCTCGTCATTTGGAAGTGCAGGCAAAGTGGTTTTGCTTTCTTTCATGCCTCAGGTACAAATATAGTATTGTGCAAAGTAGACATTGTTCACAGGTAGCCAATAAAGACCATTGGCTGGTATTACACAAATGTGTTACAAACATATGCAAGTTTGTAACAGGACGTGAGACTGGAATTGCGGACAAAGAATTGTTTCGGCAGCTCAGAATCGATTCTTTCTGTTAGGAGGCAATTACTTAATTTGATCTTTAAAATTTTGCAGACCTTTAACATTCACAAACAGCTATATATTAAACAGTGCATGAAAGGTAATATTTGAAAAAGCATAATAGGGACACTTTAATATAATCACAGTAACCTAACATTAGTAAAATTTCAAAACAGATTTGTGATTTCTTTAGCTTAAACCTTAGTAATACCATGGTCATGGATTTGGTTCACAAGGAATGCATATGTATAGTATACAACATAAGTTGCTTTGCAATAGTGTCTGCCTAATTCATAAATTAATCTGTCTGAGCTGTTTTCTAACTGCTCACAAATTCATAATATTTTAAAACAATTTTTATATGCAAGTACCTCAGCCATTTAATTTCTACCTCTCTTAGCCTCATTGAGATATTTTTAGCCAAAAGAACATGTTTGTCTTGGTCACGGAAAATTAACCTCTATACTGACTGTTCACACATTGTCACAGACATTATAGTGTCCATAGTCCACCCTCAGGGCTGTGGTAGTGCGAATATAGTTTGACGTTGAGCGTGTATGTCATGATTTGGTCTCCTTAGTTGTTGTGTTTCATGCTTGCATCTATAAAAGACTCTCCCCCGTGGAGACCCACATGCATGCAGTCAGAACATGTTTCGGGGTAATAACAGTTGGCCGTGTATTAAAGACAGCATGTGATTCAGGCATGACCCAGCAGGCTCAGAGCCCATTAAAATGCGTTATACCCTGAAAACAATGCTTTGAAGGCTTCAAAATACTTAGTGTTCACTCTTACAAGCATATTTCCTTACAAATACAGAGTCTAATTTGTTAATAAATGTTGAATAGCTGCTTTGAAACAAACTGTATTGTATAAAGCGCTATTTAAATAAAGCTGAATAGCACTTTATTGTTAAAAAAAATTAAATTGTAGCTGATTCAAAGGATCTCAAATGGAACAGCAAATATTGTCAAAGTCTGGAATGCATTTTTATTCACAATTCACTTATTCATAAATGATGAAAAAATCTAATTATGTTTAATTTAATTTCAGTTCATTTACTAAATGTGATATGAGTCACATTTAACTAGATTTAACTAAAATGACCAGATTATAAGTAATTTAAGGGGCACGCATTGTCTTGCCTTTTGACAATGTGAGCGCAAAGACTATGAGCCACCAATAGTGTTCAGTCCAGAGAGAACTGCCCAGTGACAGTATCTGCCAGACCACAGTATTGCTTCAAGAAATAAAATACAAAACAGAGCCATCAAAAGTCTGAATGATAGTCAAACCAACAAAATCAAGACCCTTTAAAACTTACCAGGGGAACTTCCAGATATGGTTTTAAAGGGATACACACACACAATAACTTCACATACCTTATATGGAAGTTTGCTGCAGCTGTCTTCAGTACTGTATAATGATGAGAGAGTCACTGCGTGGCTCAGGGATGCAGGAAGTGGGGGTACTGAGGGTGCTTTCACAGGATTCTATATGCAACCAAAAAAAAAAAATGAGATAAATCAATCCCTTTTCGTTTTGTGCTATTTTAGTGTAGCTTGTCATTTGGCTGTAAATCTATGATTTATTTCATTTTCATTCTAAAAAAAGTTAGTTGTCATTCTTTCTCAAGGTAAAATGTGGCTCATTCACTTTCACAGTCACTGATTATTCACTGTACAATACATGAACGGTGAAATTGCTTACCTACAGTACATTCAACTAACCTCTTAACGTGCTTCACAGGCATTACTTTTATTCATCGGCGCATCAGGTATTTGGTCATTTTCATAAATACAATTTTTGCTAAGTAACTGAACACCCACATTTTGTTAAAAGAAAGAAAATAAAATTAAAGTAAAAATAATTAAAGTCACTTTGTCACTGCAGACATGACACTGGAGTGTAAATGCAATGTTGATTCACATTATAACAATATCCTTTACATTTGTATTATTTTTAACCGATTTGACTTACAGCAAATACTTCAGATATCTTATTTGGATATCATGCACAGACAAATGGAACTCCATGTCTCCATGCAGCAAACTGCATGCAATTATTGCTGTGCTGTTGAGCGGTAATGAGAGAATGGAAGCTTCCAGAAGTGCAGTTTGTGCTCTCCAGATGCTATAAATGATTAATACGCTGCACCGCTTTGGATAGATGCCACAGACTATATGACTTAAATTAAATGGTTAGCGCTAGTAAAATGTTTATAGCCCTTCATATGGTAAAAAGGCTTTTTTTCATTCTTTTTTTCTTCCCTATTTTCTTCTTAGCATAAATAATGTATTGCATCATGTACAGCTGGCATTTTTTTTTTTATGTTTAAGAGCCAGCATAGACCCGTGGCTTGTCACAATAAATGATTGTTGATAGACCAGTGTCCTACAGTGTTTGGGGACTACCTGTTTTATCTGAACAGTGAGAAATGAAGGGAATGTTTAGAAAACATCTCGATTACTCTTGTAACCCTCGTTCCCTGAAGGAGGTTACATCAATACTAACTTATGGGGTCAATCTTGGGACCCCAATCACCTACAGGTAGTAAGAAAACGGGCTCATGAAGATTGGTGAGTGAGATGCCAAGCCACTCCCCTGGACATTCGCACTCATTCAGATGTGTGCTGAGGAGCTGAGGTGGGATCCCCGTATTCAGCAGGTAGTACAGATTTGTGGCAGGAGGAATGTAACGTCTCTGTTCTCTCCTTCAGGGAACAAGGGTTACAAAAGTAACCGAGACGTTCCATTTCAGTCAGTCACGTTCAACGTTACATCGATACTGACGTCTGGGGTCCCAATGGAAAATCTGCGGTTGGTCCTACCTGGAATGGGATGGAACTACTACCAACGCAGAGCTATGACAAAGCAGACACTGTCAAGGGAAAGACACAGGTTTACCAAAGTGAAAACCATACCATGGAAGAGTGCATATATGGGATTACCCGAGGGGAATCACTACATATGGGCACCTAGCAGAGTACAGGGGCTGACCACGGGAGCATGCACACAAACTGGGCCTGGTGTCAGACTCCTCTGCCAAGTCTAATTGCCCAGGGTGTTGGAGGAACCTCAAGCAAGGGATCCCCAGCTGGGGAACTCATTTGGAAAGAAAAATAAGTAAAAATACTATAACAAAGGTGAAAAAGGTGATAAAGGCGAAAAAGGCGACAGGGGCAAGGAACCAAAACTCCATCAGGTGGCAGAATGGAGAAAAAAACCTTGGTAGAAACCAGGCTCAGTCGGGGGGCCAGTTCTCCTCTGGCCAACGAACGAACAGTGTATGATTATGATTCAGGCAGCATTATAGGTCAGAAGTCAGATTGGATTGGAACAATCAGAATATTTTCCAGTTCCATCTGGTTTAATTAAGATCAGAGTCATCACGCCGGTATGGAGACGAGGGAAAAGGTGTTCTCTGCAGAGCTGTAAGTACTACACAGATGTCTCAAGAGGGGATGAGGCGTGGCAGATTCGTCCTGGGTCGACTTTTGTCAGGCAGTTAGGCAGTTTTGATTAATATGCTGTTTAACACAAGAAGTGTCAGAATTCCATAACTACTAGAACTGCCACGAGCGGTCATTTTGACCGCTAGATTCCAAACTCTATATCTTTAATGATAAATAAACAATTGAGAGATTAATGCATTTATTGTATTAGGATATCTTTTAAAAACAAAACAACACCAAACTGTTCTTTTAAACAAGTTTAATTATACATTTATAAGTAATAATATCATTAGTAGCCTACCGTAATTATCGTATAAGTTGTGGGAGAAAGGGGGAATAGGGAGCTGTTCCTTTCATGTTGTAAGGACGTGAAATTGTAGGTCGAGCGGGAGGGAATTATGGGTAGTGTAGTCCAAAACACATGGCCGCGAAAATTCAGTGCGGTCAATATGGCTGTCTATGGCCAAAAAAGGTAAATATGTTCATTTGGTTTCTTTGCCTTATGTGTAATTTGTCACGGGGTGACGAAATTTCATCTTTTTCCCTTGTAAAGTGGAACTAATGTTCGCCGAGATTGCCTCCCGCCGGACCCATAACAACGGAACACCCGGCTAGTTCCGGGTTAGCGCAAAAATCCCTTTGAATGGGGTGATTAGTTAAAATCGCCGGCAGCTGTGCATGAGGGGATTGAAGCCCCGCGATTGGGACACGTTGCCATTAGGGGAGGATAAAAGGAGAGAGTACAGACCAAAGGGAGAGTTGTCTTTGTGGGGACTGTGAGCCTGGAGAAAGCGTGAGCTTTCTCCAGGCTCACGTGAAAGCGTGGTGCCGGCAAATGGGCGCGGCACTGTGAGTTTGGGAGATGGAGCATGTTGACTCAACCAGAAGGAGGGAAAGCGGGACAGTAAGAACGTTTGTGAGAGATTGTGAGTAGTCCAATCAATTCCCATTCTCCTCTCTCGTGTCTATGGACTCCCTGATGTGAATGCCAGGTCTGAAATGGGCGATGGCCATCTATATATGTATTTTTCCACTGAGTTCTGAATTGTAGAGATGAAGTGATGTGATGCACAGGTTTGATGTGTGAAGTGTGAACTTAAACCTGCTGGATGTCCATTATGTACCTGAGTTTTTATCACGTTCTAAAGACATAAGAAGAGGTTAACTCTGTTATACTCCACAGACCTTGAGTGTATTGTTTGACAGCCCATTGTGAAGAGGGACACATGGGTGAATGCTCTACCGACTGCTTTGCTGTGAATCCCCCGAGCCGTAAGTTCTGTCACCTGTAGAAGAGGATTACGTGCCTGTATGCTCACCTGACTGCTTTGCAGTGAAGTCCTCCAGCCGTAAGTTCTCTGTCTGTCTTTGCTGAAGAAGAGGATTACGTGCCTTTATATTCACCTGTCTGTCTTGCAGTGAAGTCCTCCAGCCGTAAATTCTTTGTCTGTCTTTGCTGAAGAAGAGGATTACGTGCCTGTATATTCACCTGTCTGTGTTGCAGTGAAACTCCTCCAGCCGTAAGTTCTCTGTCTGTCTTCGCTGAAGAAGAGGATTACGTGTCTGTATATTCACCTATCTGTGTTTCAGTGAAACTCTCCCGCCGCAAGCTCCGTGTCTGCTGGCCCCCTTCAAGAGTATTATGTGCCTATCTATTTACCTGACTGCTTTGCAGTGAAACACTCCAGCCGTAAGTTCTCTGTCACTTGTAGAAGAAGAGGATTACGTGCCTGTATGCTCACCTGACTGCTTTGCAGTGAAATCCCCGAGCCGTAAATTCTCTGTCACCTGAGAAGAAGAGGATTACGTGCCTGTATGCTCACCTGACTGTTTTGCAGTGAAGCCCTCCAGCCGTAAATTCTGTCGCCTGTAGAGGAAGAGGATTATGTGCCTGTATGTTGCCCTGACTGCTTTGCAGTGAAACCCCCCAGCCGTAAGTTCTCTGTCATCGTAGAAGAGGATTAAGCACCTGTATACTCACCTGACTGCTTAGCAGTGAAGCCCTCCAGCCGTAAGTTTCTCTGTCTGCTTCCCGCTGCGAAGAAGCTACCACCAGAACTCCCCTCCACACTACACCCGGTGGGCTTTCGGTGGGTCTGCTGGACGGAACGACCCTGCTCAGAAGACTCACCCTTTTAAAACCTTCCATACAATTTTATATTCAATAAATATTGTTTACTTGAAGTCTTGTTGATTGTCATCCTTGCCTGGCCTCTGTCCGACTCCCCAAGGGTGGTACGGGTCATGAGGGGTGGGCGCAGCCCGATTGGCCCGCCCCGACCTCTGACATATTTATATGAAAAACATTTTAAATGAGAATACACACACTTTTAGGAAAAGTCAGGTACCAGCAGGATTTTATTTATTTTTTCAACAAAGTTATTGCAGATATAAAATTCAAAATGACCATAATAATGAGTAATAATGAACCAAAAATTCCAAGATGGCCACGGCCAGTCTGGTTCTTTGTTTGTGTGCTTGAGATGAGTTTACTTTTTATATGTTCTTTTGTCTCTGGCTTCTGAATTACTTTAAACAAAGGATAAGGAGTACTGCCACTGGCCTGCTGAAAATCTTATTTGCTGAAAGACCCAGGGTAATTTTTGAAATCTACTCTGTTTTTACTTGGATCTACTTGGATTTAGTTTGGCCATGCTCTTCCTGCAAAGGATTACTGATGCTGCATGCTGGTTAACATATTGCATCTGTGAAGCATTTTAGGATGGATTAAACCAAAACAAGTTTTCACGGACTACTGAAAAGCTTGCGTATTGGTCAATTTAATTGGACAAGTGAAGCATCTCAGGATTGTTTTTTACAAGATCTACAAAACTCTGCAGTGAGCCCTTCGGAACGTCTCAGGTTACGACTGTAACCTATGTTCCCTGAGAACAGGGAACGAGACAATACGTCAACGACGCTATGGGGAACGCCTCAGGCGTGACAGGTGTCTGAAATCACTATCAAATCACGTCAATCATATTGACCGGCGACAGCCCGTGAATCATTAGCGTGAATGATTAACGTGCGACCTGGAAGTATAAAGGGGCGCCTTGCAAACATGACAAATCACCTTATCGTCTGAAGGGACTGTACGGTAGGCAAGCCCCGCGGCATGGCAGGGAGACGTATTGTCTCGTTCCCTGTTCTCAGGGAACATAGGTTACAGTCGTAACCTGAGACGTTCCCTTTCGAAGGCAACTCAACAATACGTCAACGACGCTATGGGGAACGATATACCAACGCCGCCATGCTAAGGGGAGTGCATGCCAAGTGGCAGTGACAACTGTCAGAACCAGCAACTTCAAATGAAACGCTAGAACCACTCACCCTCAGGTCACACTGGGCTGTCAGTGACAGCATTCCCTACGGTCATAGCCCAAGCTACAGCCTCACAGAAAAACCTTCATAAACATGGTTAAATGAAAGGTCTACCTGGGCCGGCTCAGGGCCTGGAACCTCAGCTTCCAATTAGAAGGGGTCCCTTCTAGGGAATGTGGCTAGGGAACCCAAGGGAACCCCAGCCAGTCACTATTCAGGGGAACGTACTCTGCCCCGAAATGCCACCAGGACGGCCTGACCTGGCGCCAGTACATAGACACTTAGTCTGGCCAAATCCTGTCTGTCTGAAGACAGAGCCTCTGGACAAATGCCTTAAGTAAGGCATCCAACCCGAGGGACTGCGAAGCTGGCAGTGAACCACTCGGCCCGGATCTCAGAGACGGGATATCCCGGAGAGTATGACTCAGCATAGTGCTTTCCGACCCTTGCTAGCGAGGGGAGTTTCTCTACTCGATCCACGGATCAACCCAGTGTCTGTGTTTCAAAACACTGAGGAGGCCTGTGAAGGCCTAAGGGCTGATCTAACTGGGAGGCCTCACGAGAGGCCTACGACCGTCTGACCAGACTCAGGCAGCCGCATGCTCATAGAGACCCTCGTGAGGGGAGCACAAGGTCTGCCTGGTAGGCAAACCAGGCTGTAGGCAGAAAAAGGTTCCGGGAGGGAACCTTTAGCAGAGAATGAACACTTTAGCGAGCCAGGGCGCAAGCTCGCCTTCAGCAGCTGCCTATTAAGGCTAGCTGAAACTGATAGCAAGAGACCACTAGCTTCATAAACCCAGCACCACTAGGGAGCGTTACAGGGAGGCCCGGAGAGGCCTACTACCTGATCCCTTAGGGAGGCACGTGAGGCCTACTACCTGATAACCACAGTACGTGGGAACTCACCTTCAGGGAGGCCCGGTGAGGCCTGCTACCTTACAACCACGGTATGTGGGGAGCTCAACTTCAGGGAGGCCTGGTGAGGCCTACCACCTGGTCACCACTATCTGTGGGAACTCACTGGTAGCTTTGAGCCCTGAGTCCGGGTGAAAGTATAAGGTGGCCTGCTAAGGCCAGCCAGCTGGGGACTCGCCTATCAGGGAGGCCTGGTCGGGCCTACTAGCTAATAGCAAGTCATATTCTGCCATAAAGTACACTGTTGGAAACCATACTACACAGCATAATTCACTAATGGGCTTCCAGTAGCGCTATAAGGTATGTCCCACAATGTTGGGACTCACCTCCGAGGAGGCCTGTTTAAGGCCTACTACCCATCAGTGAGTCAACTGCCCGAACCACCAAGGCCAACCACGTAAAGTGAGCTGGCCTACAGTGCCCTCTGGGGGGCTGTCCAATCAAGGAGGCCTGCTGAGGCCTACTACCTAATGGCGCAGCCTTCGTTGGCAGAAAAAACTGTTTACACAGCGCCTACAGCATCCTGGTGCCTAATCACATTGCCCATGGCAGTGTACTCCGCAAGAAAGCTAGCACCCTTAAAACAAGGGGAGTACAACATACGCCACTCTGCCTCAACGGAGGCCCCAGTTAGTCAGGGGCCTACCATCTATGCATGGGCGTCAGCTCAGGGCAATGCTCTGGCTTCAGGGGAGCGTACTTCGACCAAAGAAGAAGTGAAGCTTACTTCATACTCGACCCGAGCCATAGTGGTGCGAGGTGGGATAAAACAGAACTGGGAGTGTAGTGCTCAGACCTACCCTGTATCACAGGGGAATACTCACACCTCACCCTGAGGTTACCAGGGTGCGGGCCTGCCAGCGGCTCTAGGGGTGACAGAAATGTATCTGTGCCCAACCTAGGGGAGTGGGGCTTGAATGAAAGCCAACCACCTACAACCTAGCGCTCGAGCAGTAGCTCAGCGAGGTGAGTGAAGCCTAAACTGGCGGCCTAAATCCGTAGGCCAGTTCTGCATGGCAGAGTCGGGCAGGAAACCCAGTCTTCTTCGTGAAGCGAAAGACGGCCTAACCCTGCTCAATAAAGACATATATACCACGGAGGCCTGTTTGAGGCCTACCATGTCCTTATAAACCATCCTCAGCACCACGCTGCATTACTCTAGGCACCCCAGAATGCAGAGAAGGGGGCGGGCCTTGGCCTACCGACTCCCACGGGAGGAGGCTGTTTATACAGGGATGCTAGAAACCAACATTCACACAGTGAAGGGTCAGAGGAAGAAATGCTAAAATTCTTAGCAGAGCGCCTCTATTATCCCTGGCACAGCCTAGGCCAGCTACAGAGGCGGCCCTGGTGAGGGCCAGCCTGCAAGCATAGATCAATCTGAGGGCTCGGAGGAGCCACAGCCTTACTAAAGAATATAGTTTGTATTATTCCATACAAAGGGCTGCAGAATCGCTCAGCCTAATGAAACCCAAACAGAGCTCAAGGGGCGAAATACTCAGGAAGAAGTCAACGGACCCGTGGGCCGGACATAAGATCTATCTGAAGCTCTAGCGTCAGTCAACACTCTAAGTAAAAAATTCTAAGAGAGAGACCAACTACTCTACCCTGAGGTGGCTAACAGCCCGAAGGCTAACATAGTTATCGTTCTGGCCACCTAACGGGGAACTTCAGGGCCCTAATGATCCAGGAAACTTCTCTTACCTTATTACCTTGACATGACCCCATAGCTCTATACAGGGAACGAGGTCTGTAGAGAGATACATCTCGGAATTTTAATTCACAAAAAATTACTCTTAAAAGACCAGTCAGCTCACCTGCGGCGTGCGGAGTGAAGACTCGCCAGATAGTTCTTTATGACCCTGGGGTCCACCACTTTACATGCCTGAAAGAGGCGTTTCTACTAGCCAAGCCTAGGCGGGCCATTGGAACATCGTTCTTATCATAGGCCCAGCCCCAGGCCTGATGTAATGAACGTCTGGGGAGTCAGAAGAGAGGAGAGGGCTGGATTTCCTTTTAATGAAGCCCTCCGGGGAGATTATCCATCAGCGACACTGTGTGCGCTTGTGCTGGATAACCTCCCTCAGATCCCTCTTCTTGCGGGGGGGCGCACGAGAGGCGACACTGGCTCTCTGGCCCTGTCTACGGTCCTCGGACCGTGAAGGGCCAGGCCCTCCCGCCTGCCTGGGTGTGGAACCGGATCTCAGCGGTATGCAGGATCCTGCAGCAGGTCGGCCTGATATGCCTGCAGCACCGCCATAGTGTGCAGGGAAGCACCAGCCTGAACCGCTGTCGTGTATGCTCTGCCATTCAAACGTGCTGTTGACTTTAGCGGTTTGGATGGCAGGGTTGGAGCTCTCAGTGTCGACGCCTGCCCAGACACGAGATAGTTCGCAAACGACTCGTCAAATGGGCGGCATCGACACATACCCATGCTCTGCGATCCCCTCAACATCAGCGAAATTAACCCGCTGATGTCGGTGAATACGGGCAGAGTATGGGCTCTCCCATGCCCTCTCGATCTCCGTGAGAAGATCAGGAAGGAATGGAAGGCTCACCTGAGCTGGTGTGTATGGCAGGGGAGAAACCGATCGCCAAGCCTACCGCGAGCGGTCTCTCCTCTAGCGCGTCGCCATGGCAGCTACAGCCTGTTGGCGGCGCGCTCCACAACATCCACCAGGTCTGCATACACGGGGCAGGGTGGCTGAGAGGGTTCAGGATCTACCTGATTATAAACCTCCTCAGCCATCTCCTGCTCGTCCTGAAGAGCAGCAACTGCAGGAAACCATTGGTGCCTGCAGTTCGCCCTCGTCAGCCGTCGAGTCATTTGAGAGGTTTACAGGACTCTCAAGATGATCGATGAGCTCTATCTGGAAGCCCATGATGCAAGTCGCCGCCCTGCCTCGGCACGAGCGGGACCACGCGGACCAGACGTTGAACCCCCTTCACTCGAGAAGAGGGCCAGACGAGAGCGGAGCGTTTTAAGAGAAAAACGCTCACAGTTCACACAGAGGATTCCCATGAGAACCTCTCGTGCGCGCTCTTCTCACAGGCAGGAAAAAACACACTCGTGTGCTGTACATTTCATTTTCTTACCGTTTCATTGAGTAGCGTTTTCAAACAGACAGTCCCTGAAGACGATGAGCAGATTTGTCATGTTTGCAAGGCGCCCCTTTATACTTCCAGGTCGCACGTTAATCATTCACGCTAATGATTCACGGGCTGTCGCCGGTCAATATGATTGACGTGATTTGATAGTGATTTCAGACACCTGTCACGCCTGAGGCGTTCCCCATAGCGTCGTTGACGTATTGTTGAGTTCCCTTCGAAAGGGAACCTTTGTTTTTCAGCCTATGTTTTATGAAAGCAAAATGCATCTTTTATTATTTTTACAACTCATAGCATTTAATGATGGATTTAAGTCGCGCCCAACCCCACTTATTGACGAGAACAACCGGGTGAGTACAGTGCAAATACCTCACTCTTCCACTAAGGATGCATGCAGCTATCATCAGCCTATCCATCCTGCACAGCAACAAACACTCTACAGTCGTCAAACACAGATGAGTCCCTCGTTATACCTGCTAATAGTGAACGTTTTAAATAATTACTCTACTGTGCAACATAGATTCTCCACACACTTGTCAGCCTGTGATTGTGAGGAAAAACACACTGCGAACACCAAGTCTATTGTCGTATTACTTTTGCTGTTATCTGGGAATGTACAGCCAAATCCTGGGCCTGAATCACTACAAAATATATATTCCCCATGTGACTTCAAAAACAGATCCTGACTTGGAATTATGCATTTTAATGTTAGAAGTCTCCTTCCAAAAATGGACATTTTAAGACTGTGGGTTGATGTAACGGATATGGACATCATGGTCTTATCAGAAACTTGGTTAAAATCTACAATAACAGATAATATGATTGCTATTGATGGCTATAATATTTTCAGAGCTGATCGTTCAGGTAAGGGGGACGGAGTTGCTATATATGTTAAATCAAAATTTTTAAGCTCAGTGACGTTGTCAGTAAATAGAGTCAAACAATGTGATCTACTGGCATTGAAAATAAATTTATACAAGGACACACACGTTTCTGTTGTTGGCTGTTACAGGCCACCCTCTGCTACAAAAAAAACAATTTCCTCTCTTTATGATGTACTACTAAACCTAAATGATTCCGAATTAATTTTAATGGGTGACTTAAACTGGGATTGGCTTTCCCCTGTCTCTGAAAATATTAAAGACCTTGTTGACTCTCTGAATCTCACTCAATTATTAACACTCCAACTCGTATAAACCCGAAAAATCATAGCAAATCAACACTGTTGGATGTCATTTTTAGAAACAGACCACATAAGTACACATCGACTGCTGTTTTTTTTGCAATGATGTCAGTGTTCACTGTGCGATTGCTTGTATAAGAGACACAAAACTACCTAAACATAAACCTCACTATATTTTTAAAAGGTGTTTTAAACGTTTAAATTAACAGGCTTTTATTCATGATTTGCCCAACTGTAACTTGGAGACTGTCTGTTTTATACCTGATGTGGAACATGCTTGGGAATATTTTCACAATGCCTTTTCAGCTATTTGTATGCTCCTTTAAAGAAATTTAGGATTAGCGGGAGGAATAACCCATGGTTTACTGAAGAGTTAAGCTTTATGATCAGAGAAAGAAATGTTGCATGGGGCAAAGCTCAAGCCACAAATTCTACTGCTGACTGGACTGCTTTCAGAATTTTAAGAAATAAATGCACAAGCATGACCAGAAAAGCAAAATCAGATTACTATTTAAAAAATCTGTCTGAAAATCTTAACAACCCCTCTAAATTATGGAAGCAAATTAAGTCTTTGTCTGGTTCAAATTCATCTTCAGGTCTCCCGAAACATATTTTTGTAAATTCAGTTGAAATTAAAAACAAAATTGATATAATTGGACAGTTTAACAATCACTTTGTATCAGCTAGCTGTATTTTCAATGAACCTAACTCAAGTTATCATTGCTCTGACTCTCGCTCTGAAGCACCATTGGAAACTTTTGTTTTTAGACCCATTTTAAAAGAAGATGTCTGTACTGATCTTAAAGCTATTGACCAAAAAAAATCAGCAGGACCAGACAATCTAGGACCTTTCCTGCTGAAGGTTACAGCTGAAATTATAGCTAAGCCTATAGCATATATTTTTAATTGTAGTTTGCAGACAGGTTCAATTCCCAAATTATGGAAGGCAGCCTATGTGCTTCCTTTGTTAAAGCTCCAGTAGGTCACTTTTGTAAACAAATATTTGTTAAAACTGTCATTATGTCCTGACAGTAGAATATGAGACAGATAATCTGTGGAAAAAATCAAGCTCCTCTGGCTCCTCCCTTTGGTCCTATTGCCATTTGCAGAAATACACCGCTCCCGGTCAGAAACAACCAATCAGAGCCAGGAGGAATGTCTTAGCAGTGTCAATCACGCTCGTGTACGCGCTGATCACCCCTCTCTTGCACAGCGCGAGCGCGTACCGTCGTTCGTGACTCTCCTGTTTGAACTCGTTCATCCAAATGAACGAATCTTTTTTCGAGTCATTTCGTTCATTCAACAAACGAAATGACTCGAAAAAAGATTTCTTCATTTTAACAAGTCTTTTTTGGAGTCATTTCGTTCATTTAACGAACGAAATGACTCGAAAAAAGATTTGTTCATTTTGATGAACGAGTTCGAACAGGATTACGAACGTGCATCACAGAACAGAGCAAGGTGAGCATTTGTGCTTATAAAACTTAAAGTTTTGTATTTATTTTTGAAATGACCAATCGTTTCGCTAGATAAGACCCTTATTCATCGTCTTGTATCGTTTAAAGCCCTTTGAAGCTGCACTGAAACTGTCATTTGGTCCTTGAAACGTTTGTGTCCTATTGAAGTCCATTATGGAGAAAAAGCCTGGAATGTTTTCATCAAAAACCTTCATTTCTTTTCGACTGAAGAAAGAAAGACATGGACATCATGGATGACATGGGGGTGAGTAAATTATCAGCAAAAGTTTTTTTAAAAGTGAACTAATCCTTTAACGTTATCTAACTAGCTATTTATAACTTATAGAAAGAGTGCAACGTTATAAAGTTACATGTATTGCAAAATACATAATGATTTGAGGACCAAGTTTGTAGTCAAAGTATGGGCAGGCCATAGTCAATGTAAAGCATATTGTTGATGTTTCGTCCCTATTACTGAATGTTCCATAACTGTTTATAATCCGCCGTCATCGGTGGTCCTGTTTACTAGCCTGCGCGTTCACGGCAGGCTCCGCTGTGGGGGAGGAGCTGTGGAGGTAGGGCTGTAGCGCAGCAGAGAGCAAGGCGGTTGGACCTGTAAGTTGTGCTTGTTAAAATTTTCAGGCTAAGTCAACATTTTCTCAAAACTCCCTACTGCAACTTTAAAGGGTTGCGACCCCTCAGATCTTTACAATTATAGGCCAATCTCCAAACTCGCTATTCTTGCAAAGATTTTGGAAGCTCAAGTAAACTGTCAATTGAAAGAATACTTGGCAGAGCACAACATTTTAACTGATGTACAGTCAGGCTTTAGAGCTGGACACAGCACTGTTACAGCAACCTTGTTGCTATCAAATGACATTATAAATGCCTTGGATAACAAACAACACTGCACTGCCTTATTTGTGGATCAGTCCAAAGCTTTTGACTCTGTGGACCATGAGCTATTGCTAAATAGACTAAGTAACATTGGATTAGGAAACACAGCTATCAATTGGTTTAAAAACTACCTTACAGAACGAACACAATGTGTTTCTATAGATGGTCTTAAATCAGACTTTTTAGAGATTTCCAAGGGTGTTCCTCAAGGTTCGATTTTAGCTCCTATTTTATTTTCTATATTCATAAATAATATTGGAAAGGATGTGCAAACTGCTAAACTACACATTTATGCAGATGATACTGTTATATATTCAGTTGCCCCTTCACTGAACCAAGCTATAAATCACCTTCAGTTAGCCTTTCAACAGTTACAATTTTCACTACATGGCCTCAAGTTAGTGCTAAATAATAAGAAAACCAAATATATGACGTTTTCAAGGGCTCGTTCCCAATCCCAAGATAATATAACTATTAACACACTAAAGGGCGACTTAATTGAAAATGCCTCATCATATAAGTATTTAGGCTTTTTTCTGGACAACAAACTTTCTTTTAAAGTTCATGTTGAAAAGCTTGTAAAAAAGCTGAAACTAAGGCTGGGGTTTTACTTTAGCAATAAGGCTTGTTTTAATCTGTTAGCTAGAAAAAAACTTGTGCAGGCTACCTTTTTGAGTGTTTTGGACTATGGTGATGTTGTCTACATGCATACTGCCTCTAGTACTCTTCACCTTTTAGATTCGGTGTATCGTAGTGCTCTACGTTTTTTAACTAACTCTGGTTTCGGTACTCATCATTGTATGCTGTATGAACTGGTTGGCTGGCCATCACTAAATCTACGTAGACCACTTCATTTGCATATTTTTCTATACAAGGCCATGTTGGGTAAATTGCCGTCATATCTATGTAATCTCCTGATGAAAAATTCAAGTGGCTTTCTTACCAGGTTCCAAGGGTTTTTACTGAGCTGGGAAAAAAAGCCTTCTCTTACTTTGCACCATGGTCTTGGAATAACTTGCAAAATTTGCTACATCTAACTGATCTAGTCCCATTAAATGAATTTAAGGCCATGTTAAAATGCCATATAACACAAAAATGTAACTGCCATATGTGACCTGTTCCTTTCTATGTGTGACGCTTGTTTGTTTGTTGATTATGCTGTATTTTGTATTTAATTTGTAACTGGTGTCCCGTCTTGGCCAGGTCTCCCTCGAAAAAGAGATTTCGGTCTCATGGGACTTCCTGGTTAAATAAAGGAAAAAGAAAGAAAGACCTTCATGGCTGTTCTAGTGTTAATGTAGATAAACATGTTATTTTACATATGCATCTGCTTTAATATGTTATTGCTTGGTTCTGCTTCTTTTTCACCTGTGTTTTGATCCAGAGATTCTGTACTCTTTCAGAAGATGTGTCATAGCCCCCCCCCTACAGCATAACTGTGAAAATACAGAAAGCTGGAAAATTCCGACAATAGCGGGGAAGCATTGTCTCATAAATGATGGAAAACTCTCAGATTGTTCTGATCGTTCGAATGGACCAACGAGACGAGCTGGGCAGCGCTATCCAGGTCTCCAAACTGAGGGGCAGTGAGGTGAAGCCAAAGAGGCATAGCGTCCCAAAGTAGAGGCAGTGAGTGAGGTGTCATTGTCACGGTTCACTGTCAAACCGTGCCTTATGTGACCCAGAAATTGAGGAAACTTTTCTTTTAATGAAACTTTTTCAAGGTACTAGAGCCTCGATTTCAACATCGATAGTCATGTTCCCATAGTGAGAGCATGAACCCTCAATGAATGCTGCCTCAGCATGTTGATGACCTAGACACATGAGGCAGCGATCATGGCTGTCAGGCGGGACAAGTAAGAAACACATGGGTGGAAAATAATTTTTAAAAAGATGCAACGTCACATCTGTTTTGCTCTTTTAGGGAAACTGCTCTTTTGTGTTGAAGCACCCAGGGGGGAAATCGCTGAACTTATCTGTGCACTCATGCGGCGAAACACCGCTGAATGTCTTCTCTCTAGGGAGGGCGAATGGCAGAGCGAATAAAGACAACCGCACGGCTCCAAAGAAAAAGTGCATATGTCTGGGGGAGTGGCTTGGCATGAAAAATCTCACTCGCCAATCTTCATTGGCCCGTTTTCTTACTACCCAAAGGTGATTGGGCTCCCAAGTGAGACCCTATACATCAGTATTGATGTAACATAGAACGTGGCTGACTGAAAGGGAACCTATTTTCTCAACAATCATTAGCTCTATTTTAGATCTACAGATTCATACTGGACAATGTGTGTTTTCTAGATGTGGGCATTACAAAACGTTGTGCTGTGGTTGAATGCATGACGTATATATCTTTTAATGATTTTGTAAATATAATTTGTATTTATTTTAAAAACTAGGGCTGGATCTTGACACAAATTTCACAAGCTTGTTCTCAAGCTGTTTTTTTCCCCCGATGCCTGAAACACAGATTAAGCAATTACATGAGACACGGTACGGATTTCGATAAGTTATACTATATCTTTTAACTTACCTTCTGATGTTCATTCACATTTTTTTTTTTTTTTGCTGTTACTAGTAGTAACCACTAGTAGAGAAAGAAATGATCCATTCACGTGCATCACTTGAATTTTGAATTGCACTACAGCTATCTGTCACACCACATTAGAGAGCACCAAAAAAAGTTATTTATTGTTTGAATTTCTTAATAAAAGGGACAGAATTTTAAATCAGAATCATGAGGATAATGGTAACCCACTAGTAATGACTCAAGCATTATCAAATCCTTCAAAAGGAATTACTAATTTTTGTAATATTTGTAACAGTTTTCTAAAGTAAAAAGTATGTATTCTAGTAATGACTGAAGTCATTGTAAGTGTTTGAGTTTTTTGTGAGGTTTTGGATAGTAATGACCCAAGTGTTACTACATACTTCTAATGGAATTACTAATTATTTGGAACAGTATTCTAAAGTGAAGATTATGGTAACTGACTAATAATGGCTCAAGTGTTACCAAATCTGTCAGAAGGAATTACTATACAAAACCTCACAAAAATCTCAAATGCTTGCAATGACTTTAGTCATTATTAGGTAGTTATCATGCTTATCACTTTAGAATGCTGTTACAAATAATTAGTAATTCCTTCTGAAGTATTTGCTAATACTTGAGTCATTACTACTGGGTTTCCCTGATCTTCACTTTAGATCTTTGTACAGATCTTTGTACATTGTGCATTATTCAAATTAGTTATAAACCTGTATATAGTAGTTAATAGTATTCCGCTGGGAGATATGAAAATAAAACAGTAGTTACTGATTAGCTAATAGTGAACAACCACATTCTCATGAGAACTATTGCTTACTAATTCTTTAATTAGAGTTTTGTGTTAGTTAATAGTAGTTACTAGAATGTTAATATTGTGTTACTCATTTTTTCCTGTGTTATTATTCATTAATGCCAGAAACAGTATTCCAAAGTGTTATCCATAAAGCTTATTGCAATTTAATGGGAGGCACACTATTCTGTTCATTCATCAACTAAAAACAGAATAAGAGACTGATTCTTAAGATTTAAGAATTGATATCGGTTCACAAGAATTGATATCAATCGAAATGACAATCGATTAAAATCAAGAAATATATATTTTTTACCCAGCCGTAATAAAAACATTCTCTAAATAAACCTCCCAGGAGTTCATAGCAGGAGCTACTTAATAAACCCGTAACTGAGCAGAGTAGCCATACCCGATGCTGATATTCTAATGTTGAGTCTAAGGTCCAGTTCACACAGAATGTTTAAAAAAAAAAAATTGAATTAATGGTTTTCTTCAAAAAAAAAAAAGGTATCCTATTATTGAAATAATTAAAATAATTGATGATACACAAATCTTTTAATATATCAAACATGTTTATTTGTGTACTTTCCTTGTATGTATACATTACAAAATATTAAATTTATTCACTTTAAAATGCTGTTGTACTTTTTCTCTCCTAATTTCACAAACGTGCCAGTGATTGGGGCCAAAGAAGAAATAGGCATTGATCCGAATCTGCAGAGGTGGTCTTTCATCGCACCATTACGACGAAATCCAAAACAAGAGCTTTCGGAGCTTGGTTTCAATAAAAGCTGTTTTTGGATTAACTAGGAAGTTTTAAATTCTGAAACTTGTTTTTATAGTACAATGACTTCCAATATGTCAAATGATGAAGGAAAATGTGATTTCTCAATCCATTACCCCTTTAAACTTGAAACTAATTTAGATCTACTGTAGAGTATATTCAAGTCTTTACCTTTATTTCTCACAGACCATGGGAAAATGATCTTTTTCAGACAGAGACAAAACATTTAACATAAGATTAGCACCAACGCATATAACTTTTGGGCAAAGTTTGCATCCCTTCCTTTGTCTGTGGCTTCAGCTGTCCTTTCCTGTAGCTTTTCTCTTCTCATCTACTGCATTTAAAATTGTGTTTTACATTGAGAAAAAAAAAAGAATTGTAGAGCAGTGGAATGAAAATAGCCACCAAGGAATTTCTGCGATTTGGTTGTCCTTATATAATTTGATGTGAATTTGATAGTGTAGCATGCTCAAAATGAATGTGCAAACAGTATCTCAGGTTATGAGGAGAATCATTAGGATAATACAATAACAGCAATCACATTCACATTAGGGCGGAATTCGATTTAACAGAGGACTATTGAGTTAGGAGAAGAGGAATAAAATACAACACATATTAAATAAAATGTTAAATAAACACGTACAATAAATAAAGGACACCTATTTGGAGAAAAAAAAATACAATGAAATAAATTGCCCCTCTTCTCTTGCACCCATCAAAGTGTTTCTGATTATAGGGCAGAGAGTATAACTGCAGTGACCTGTGGGGTTTAGGTGCTGGCTGGGTGTTGAGCAGAAGTCTGGAGCAGGTGTACTCTAACCTGAACTTCTACATATAGAATGATGTCTTTGTCTCTCCTTCCCCCTTCACTTCTCTCTGGGTGAGTCAGCCAAGAAGGTGTGTATTACTGGCACATCCCACCAATACTGCTATTTTCCTCCTGATCTATCTATCTATCTATCTATCTATCTATCTATCTATCTATCTATCTATCTATCTATCTATCTATCTATCTATCTATCTATCTATCTATCTATCTATCGTCAGTAAAAATAACATCCTCTCAGAATAAACCATTTAATTCATATATCTGGACAATAGTTTGACTTGCATAAAATCAATGCACTGTTAACAGAAACAGTAACACTGTTACTTGGTTTCAGTAACCAGACAGGATCCGAGAAATGATGCATTTCATGCTAGACATCCTGTCATCTAGAACGCTTTGGGAACGCCTTTGCGTGACTGAGTCTGAAGAACTACTGTCAACTAGTCCAATGGAATGAATGAAGCGTCACGGGCGGGTGACGTCATGACCAGGAAGATATAAAAGCACATCCGGTGCAATGCTCGCGTTAGCTTTTGTGCCTCAGCAAAGCGCTCTGTGTCAAAACTGTCTGTTATATTTATTGTTGTCTGTCTCTCATTATATTGTATTATGGCGAAACAACTATTCAAAGCCTGTGCTTCTCCTTGCCCTCGTTATATCACGGGTGGAGATACACATGAGCTTTGTGTAGTTTGTTTGGGAGTGGAGCATGCTATGTCAGCCTTCGAGGGGGCTGACTATCAGCATTGTGAGCGTCTCCCGCTCCGCATGCTCCGCTCCCGTCTTTCCACATTTGAGGATGATGGACAGGCTCGCGAACCTCGGGGTTATGGACCTGCGGCTGCCGTGGCAGCTCGGAGAAGGCTCACTTGGGGTTCGCAAATGGATCTTTCGGCGGGGTTGGGGACGGGCTCTGCCTTATCTCCTCCTTTACCCGAAGGATCCATTGCTCTTTGCCGGTGTCGGAAGCCCGCGCTGCGGCTTCTTCCGCCCGGGAAGAGAGCCCGTTGCTTCAGTGCTCTAGCTCTGAGGAGGTAGAGTTACTGAGCATCGGTGAGAGTGACGCAAACACAAATAAAGAAAGTTCAATAAGGGGAGAGGATTCGCCATCCCTCCGCCTATCAGGCAGATCTGCTGGGGGATATAGATAGGAGTGAGGGAGTTAGTCCCGACGAAATTCGAGAACTTCGTCGGGCTACAGATCTTTCTTGCTATTGGGCGGTCTATGGCAGCCCTCGTAGCTACTGAGAGACATCTTTGGTTAAATCTGACAGATATGAAAGATAAAGATCGGGCTTTTCTTTTAGATGCCCCTATTTCTCACTCTGGTCTTTTTGGTGACTCGGTGAATTCGGTTGTTGAAAGATTTCAAGAAAATAAAAAACAATCTGAGGCTTTTAAAAAATTCCTTCCTCGCCGAGTTCATCCCCCTGGGGATGCTGGGCGTGAGCACCCCCAGCCAAGCTCCTCGCACCGTGTGCAACAAAAAAAAAGTGTTGCGTCTCGTGCTCCCCCGAATAAATCTTGGGGACCGAGCCAACATTCTCAGGCGAAGTCGGCTAAGTCTAAGCCGGATCTGAGGACCGTACTTATGGCTAGGAAGGCTTCGGCTCAGAAAAGGTTCTGACGCTATGTACGTCAGACCATCGAGGACAGCCCCAACCGGGGTGGAGCGGTGTACACTTCGGGGTCCTCATGGGACCGGTCTGCCAACCCCGCCACTCTTGGTGCTTCGGGGCGCAGTGGTATCCAGCGAAAGTTCGGCGCAGTGTCGCCTCGACATTGCGTCGGACGTGAGCCCTCTGAGGGGGGTTCAAAAACCGTCAGTTCGGTTGTTTCCTGCCAATATGCTTCAGGTCGCCGAAGTGGCTGTTCCTTTAACACCAGAGGCCAGTCTCGAGTGACTGGTACCCTTAGTAGATTTTCTAACAGAGTGGAAGAATCTGTCGAATATATCTCCTTGGGTCCTGCAGATAATAGAGAAAGGTTACAGGAATCCAATTCGGTTCTCCTCCGCCTCTTTACAACGGGGTGTTACTCACGGTAGTACATCCCGAGCAGGCTCTGGTAATGGAGCAAGAAGTTCATTCTCTCTTAGCAAAGGGAGCTATAGAACAGGTGTACTCCCCCGACAGAGAATCGGGGTTTTACAGCCGATACTTCATTGTTCCAAAAAAGGATGGGGGGTTGGGTGCAATTATAGATCTTCGTTTGCTGAATCGTGCGATCATGAAATTGAAATTTAAGATGCTCACACTCAAACAGATAGTGACTCAAATCAGATCCGAGGACTGGTTTGTCACGATAGATCTGAAGGACGCTTACTTCCATATCTCCATCCTCCCTCAACACAGGAAGTTCCTGAGGTTTTCTTTCAGGGGCAAATAATACCAATATCGGGTGCTTCCATTCGTTCTAGCTCTGTCACCCCGCACGTTCACGAAGTGCGTAGATGCAGCTCTGGCCCCGCTCAGGCTGCAGGGCATACGCATTCTGAACTACATCGACGACTGGCTGATTCTGGCGGAATCAGAACAGTCAGCGGTTCGGCATCGATATGTCGTTCTCGCTCATATGAAGAAATTGGGGTTGAGACTCAATGCCAAGAAGAGTGTGCTTTCTCCACTACAGAGAACCACTTTCTTGGTGTGGTATGTGATTCAGTCACGATGCGGGCCACACTATCGCCCGTTCGTGTAGCTGCTATCATCACAGCCACAAAAGAGTTTAAGCTAGGCCAGTCACGCACTGCACTGTTAGGCCTGCTGTACATGAGACCTTTGCAGTGGTGGCTCAGGACCAGAGGGTTCTCCCCGAGGGGAAACCCACTTCGTATGATCAAGATCACGCGGCGGTGCATCCGCGCCTTGATTATTTGGAGGAAACATTGCTTCCTGTCCCAGGGTCCGGTGTTGGGAGCTCTTTGCCATTGAGTTGCTATCTCGACAGACGCTTCTCTCACCGGCCGGGGAGCGGTAATGGAAGGCCGCTCAGCTCAGGGTCTGTGGGGGAACCATCATCTCTCTTGGCACATAAATTGCCTGGAGATGATGGCCGTCTTTAATGCGTTGAGACATTTCCTCCCAGACCTGAGGGGCCATCATGTGCTCGTCCGTACAGACAACACTTCGGTGGTCTCTTATTTAAATCGACAGAGGGGTCTGCGTTCGCGTCCACTCTGCAAACTGGCGCACCAGATCCTCTTGTGGTCCCTAGGGAAGATACTCTCCCTGAGGGCAGTGTTTATCCCAGGGTACCAGAATATAGGAGCAGACACCCTGTCGAGGCAGGGGCTGAGGCCAGGGGAATGGAGACTCCACCCCGAGGCGGTGGAGCTCATTTGGGAATTTTACGGCCAAGCAGAAGTGGATCTGTTTGCGTCTCAGCATACGAGGCACTGTCCACTTTGGTTCTCCCTCACGCAACCAGCCCCCTTGGGGTTGGACGCTATGGTACAGACGTGGCCGAGGCTACGTCTGTATGCATTTCCCCCTGTTGCTCTGCTCCCAGGAGTTCTGGAGAGAGTTCGCCAGGACGGAGAAAGTCTATTATTAGTAGCTCCACGCTGGCCGAGTCGTTTTTGGTTTGCGGACCTAATTCATCTCCTAGACGGCCCTCCTTTCGAGATTCCTGTCAGGAGAGACCTTCTGTCTCAGGCAGGGGGCACAATATTTCACCCCCGACCGGAGATTTGGAACCTATGGGTTTGGCCTCTGAGGGGGCCCAACTTTTAGAGAGTGGTCTCTCGACTGAGGTCGTTGAGACTATTCTTAGCTCCAGAGCTCCAGCCACGAGGAAATTATATATACTTAAGTGGAAAGTTTTCACGTCTTGGTGTCACCAACAGCAGCGAGATCCAGTTAACTGTTCAGTCAACACAGTACTTGAGTTTCTCCAGTCTCGTTTCACGTCAGGTTTATGTCATTCTACCTTAAAGGTTTACGTGACGGCCATTGCGGCTTTCCACGCCCCTGTGGGTATTACATCTTTGGGTCGAGACCCCCTGATTATTCGTTTCCTTCGTGGCACCTTGAGGTTGAGGCCTGCAGTTCGAACTAGGGAGTCGGAGACCTTCAGGCTCTTTCTGTGTCTCCCACCTGTTTGGAATTTGCACCGGGTATGGTTAAGCATTCTTATACCCTAAGCAGGGTTACGTCCCTAAGGTGCCAACCAATATTCCAAGGCCTATTGTACTGCAGGCATTCTGTCCTCCTCCGTTTACATATCTTCGGACCAGGAAAAACTGAATCTCTTGTGTCCAGTGCGAGCACTGTCTGTTTGTCTGTTTTGGTTCACCTAAGAAAGGTCTTCCTGCTTCTAAACAGACAATCAGTAAGTGGATAGTCGAGGCTATTTCTCTTGCATATGAGTCCTCTGGCCAGCCATGTCCTTTGGTGGTCAGAGCTCACTCTACCCGAAGTATGGCGGCCTCTAAAGCCCTCTTATCAGGAGTTTCCCTTCAGGAGGTTTGTGATGCGGCGGGTTGGTCCTCGCCGCTAACATTTGTGAGGTTTTATAGCCTGGACCTGGAAGCTGCCCCAGGATCCCAGGGGCTTTTTACTTAATTTGCCGACAGTTTTATCATCTGGCATTTTGTAATTATGGCATATTGGGTATTATCGTTCCCAAAGCGTCATCGACGCATCGCGAGTTCCCTCGAAAGGGAACGTCTCAGGTTACGACTGTAACCCTACTTCCCTGAGAAGGGAACGAGACGATGCGTCTCCCTGCCATACTTCCTGCATCCCTGCGATCGACTTTGCTTCGGCTCTATAAGCTAACGTGAGCATTGTACCGGATGTGCTTTTATATCTTCCTGGTCATGACGTCACCCGCCCGTGACGCTTCATTCATTCCATTGTACTAGTTGACAGTAGTGCTTCAGACTCAGTCACGCAAAGGCGTTCCCAAAGCGTCATCGACGCATCATCTCGTTCCCTTCTCAGGGAACTAGGGTTACAGTCGTAACCTGAGACGATTTGATGATAGGAATCAACATTTATGGATCAGTAAGTGTAGGTATGAGTTGGTCTTGCATGACCAAAATAGCTGCCCTGAGGAATAGCAAATATGGCCATCCAGTGAACTGACCTTTCTTGAAAGGGACTTCCGAAAGATACTTTTTATGACTTAAAAATTAGTCATAATTAAGATTATTTTACACATTCTCACTTAACCTGTAAAGTAGATAAACTATTGGGAATCAAAATTCCCTTGATCTTTTGACATTTAAGTGGTCATTGGATCTGTTGTCACTTGTCAGCTTTAATGTAGAGTAACCAAGCTACACTGTAACAAAAAATATATTGCTGGTAATTGACACCATAACTACAGAAAGGTACACATAATATACTACCATAAAGTAAACTACAGTTAAATCGTTAACTTACCATACATCGTTAATGTAGTTTTTTCGCTTTGGATGAAGATGATATTGAAATCACTTTAGTTCAGCGCAAGTTCTGCTCTCTCGCCGTTATAATCATTGCAGCTTTTTAAAACTCCCGTTATAATCATTGAAACTTTTTAAACAGTATAATGAATAGCAAATTTACATTGTGTCTAAACTTTTATAGTTAGAATGAGAGCATTCAAGTCTGGGAGCTTGCATTGAACAAAATTTCAACATTGGCCACAATGTCCAGTGCTGCAAAAATAAAGGTGTTTAAAAGGAACCTTAGAAGGGTCTAATCCACACTTTAGTTGATCACAGCTACTGTAATCATTATAACATTTCAGCAGTTCCCCATGTATAATACTTTTATATTTTTGCCTATATTGCATATGCAAAGATGTTACCCAATCATAGTAGTGGGCATTTACATTGAAGTCTTAAAGGAGACACACTTCTTTTCACACCAGAAGGGACAAAAAGTATGACTGTGTTTTCTTTTTGTAAAAAATCTGGACCTAAGAGTACATTATAAAATGTTTTTAAAAAATATAATAATAATAATAATAATAATAATAATAATATTAATAATAATAATTAAAGCTGCAAGCAGCATTTATCGGTGTTCAAGCAGTTAAGGCAGTTAAGGCAGTTAAGCTCAAAAGCATCAAAAGACATTAAGTTTCATGTAGCAAGCATTTAACCACTGACATCATAGATGGAATAGACCTTGTTTTAGCATGATTTACCATGATATACCCAACTTTAGTGTGATTTTTCATGATTTACCATGTTCCAGTATGATTTACCATGAATCTAGCATTATTTACCATAGTTTACCATGATATACCAAGTTCTAGTATGATTCACCATGATTTACCCTGCTCTAGCATGGTTTACCACAATTGAACACATTCTAGTATGATTTAATATGATTCTAGCATGATTTACCATGTTATAGGATGATATACCATGATATACCACATTCTAGAATGATTTATGATGGTTTTGAACATTATGATATGAACATTATATGATCGTAGATGGAAAAGACCATTTACAGCTAATACAGGCAATTTACCATAGGAAATACATGGTTTTGAAGCTTTTTAACAGTTATAACGCCACCTATGGTGGTCCGATATCCATGAAACTTTGCAGGCTTCTTCACCATGTTATGCCACATATGCTCACCAATTTTTGTGAAGTTCTGATTTTTTTATTTATGATTTATAGGCTTTTGAGTGTATTTTGACACGCCCATTTTCTAAATGACCCTGTTATAGCAAACCAAAGGGCAAAGTTCAACTTTTTTTGATAATTATTGATCTAGAGAGTCCAGAGAATTGTCCTAGACTGGTCTGGTTCCGATCGGGCGAAAAACCTAGGACTAGTTCACAAAAGTAGGTTTTTTAACATATTCGTGAATATTTAATGAACGATTTGATTGACAGCAATGGTTCTAGAGGCAAAGTTGTTCAGCATATGGAGATCTATCAAATGATATGCATATTGTGGGGATGTGTGCCACACCACGTGATTACAGAGCCGTAAAACTCATTAGCGCGAACTAGTGGCCGATTTCTTTCAAAACTCTTACAGACCTCTTGGGCCATGAGTTGAACATGCCCATCGAGTTTCGTTCCGATTGGCCTCTGTTAACCTCGTCTCATAGGTGCTCAAACTTCATTGGCCGATGGCTGCCATGTTTTTTGAGATACGCCAATGTCCTCATACACATACATGGGGCCTTGGACCAAGACACTGCATACCAATTTTCAAGTCAATCGGACTAACGGTCACGTGGTCATAGCCCTATTTATGTTTATTTAATGTTATAGCGCCACCTAGTGTTAGATCGACACGTTTTTTTTTATGTGACCCCAGACTGTCCTCATACAGATGTGTGTCGAGATTAGTGAAGATATCTCATTTACTTCTGGAGTTATAGCCATTTTAGTAAAATAGGCTCCTCCCAAAACGTTTATTTTGCACCCCCTAGCGACCGGAAATCGAAATTTCGACTTTTTTTCGATGATTATTTATATTCAGACGCCAGAGAACATTTCTGCACTGGTTTGGTTCCGATCGGGCGAAAAACCAGGGACTAGTTTGTAAAATTAGTTTTTGACAAATTTCAAAATGGCCGAAAAATTTGCATACCGGAAATGAAATCGGAGATGTTTTTTGTTCTTCAGGTCTCCTACTTTCCAATGATATACGACACTTGAGTCTATGACCTACGATCTAGGAGTTATGAGCAGTTTCGCGCTTTTGATTGCTATAGCGTAACCTATGGGCCAATCGGGCCAATATTCTCTGAGCCTCTCCTCGATTTCTGTGCTACCTTAATCCCAAATATCAAGTCTCTAGCTCTTACGGTTTGGTCTGCACTATGCGTTTTACGGCAGAAGAATAATAATAATAAAAATCAGCACAAATACAATAGGTTCTCTTACGAGAGGTTCTCTCGTATTGCGTAAGTTTAGCTTAAGCTACGGGGAAAGATTCATCTTCTCGAGATACTGAAGCCAAAAAATTATCCTTAATTTTGTATAACTTGTCAACGCAGTGCAGCAGCTAGCAGACCTAGAGCAGGCCATCTCGCGTGCTCATTGGCTGCCCTGCGGGCAACTGCTGCAGCCTACCAGTGCGCCCGGCGTGACGTCACGCCCAATGAAGGGCGCCCGCGCCTTTATAGCGTCACAGCCCACCAGATAGGCGTGGCTTAGCGTATAAAATAGGGGCTGTAGGCTGAATTCTCTGATTTTTCGACTCTTCAGCGAGCTCTTCGCATCGCTGGATTTGAGAGAAGCCACCGCCGCCGTCGAACAGCGAACAGCCAGCTTAGGACAGCGCTGAGGAAGCCGGCCGTCTTCGCCACCTTCAGCCATCCGTGCGAGCTACGCTATCCGGCGACGTATCCTTTTTTGCAAATCATTCTAAAAGAGCAGCGAGCGTCTTTTTAAAGATGCCTCGCACTTCCTGCGGCTCGTGTAAAGCCCCGCTCAGCGCCGGAGACCGCCACCTGATCTGCGCTCTCTGCCTGGGCCTGGAACACGCAGAGCTCGCCCTCGCGTCTGGGGGCTGCGAGCTCTGTGAGGAGCTTCCGCTGTCGACCCTGCGGGCTCGACTCGAAGCGTTCAACACCACAGCAGTCACTCCGCCTCCTGTGGGACCGCGCAGAAAGAAGCGCCGTTCCCTGAGACAGCCGGAACCTGTGGCCACAGCGACGCGCTCGCCGGAGAACCTCCCTCGAGCCTCGCTCTCGCCTTCCCCACCTCTCCTCACTGACGCGCAGCTGCCGCTTGCGAGCCTCACTGCCGTCACTTCGGAGGATGAGTCCGTGGGACACGCCACAAAAAACTGCTGCTCTATCCTGGCATCAGACAGCGAGGAATGGTCGCTTCACTCCGCCTCCTCGTCAATCCAGGAATCCGCCCGTACCCGCGCTGGAGCTGACGCGGAACTTATGCGCCTGCTGACGCAAGCTGTCGACCGTCTCGGGCTCGAGTGGTCGCTGCCGAAGGAACCCGCGCCGAACAGGCTCGCCTGCTGCTTCCTTCAAAGTCGCCGCCGCGCAGTTTCAGAAACCAGGCCCGCTCCATTCCTGCCGGAACTTCATGCGGAGCTGACGAAGTCGTGGAATTCACCTTTTTCTGCTAGACTTCAGTCACAGGCCTCCGCGTCGCTCTCCCGAGTGGACGGCGCCGCCGAGAAAGGGTACACAGCGATTCCCCCTGTGGAAGAGGCGGTCGCAGCGCACCTTTGCCCGCCCTCCGCGAGATGGCGGTCACGGTCAGCCCTCCCGTCTAAAGCCTGCAGAGCCACTTCCGCCTTGGTCGGCCGCGCTTATGCCGCCTCCGGCCAGGCCGCGTCTGCTCTACACTCGATGGCTGTGCTTCAGATCCTGCAAGCCGACCTCCTCCGTGAATGGGATGAGAAGGGCCGGGACCCAGCTGCGGTTACGGATTTGAGAAGCGCGACGGATCTTTCTCTCCGCGCCACCAAAGCTGCAGCCCAGGCCATCGGACGAGCCATGGCCGCGTTAACCGTGACGGAGAGGCACCTCTGGTTAACGCTCGCGGATATGAGGGAAACTGAGCGAGCCACCTTTCTGAACGCGCCGCTTTCCCCCACTGGTCTCTTCGGCCCAGCGGTGAATGGGATTGTTGACCGCTTCTCTATGGTGCAAAAGACCACGCAGGCCATGAACCTCTTCCTGCCGCGACGCTCGAGTTCCGCCACAGGCCGCTCTCGCGAGAGACAAAGCCAGCCTCCTGTGCGAACCAGCACCCAGCGTCCAGCACAGCCTCAGCATCAGCCTTCGCAGCGACGTCAGGGCGGCCGCCCTAGATCGCGCTCAGACAGCCGTCGCAGACCGCCGCCCCCCAGAGGGCCTCGGCAAAGGCTCACGCTGAAGTCTGAGCACGCGAAGCCCTCCTAACAGCGGGAGAGAAAAGACGCGCGTGTCCCGCTGCGGCCGGACCGCCGTCAAAGTTCATTTCCCTGTCAGTCCCCTTCGAACAGGCTACTGCAGTGGTTCAACTAGCAGCCAACGAGCCGGTTTATTCACCCTCTCGCCTGCACACAAACGCCGTTTTCACGGCGACCCAGAGAAATCTCAAAAAGAGTATAATGTCTGGTCCGGCTCACGCCGTCAGTGTTTTAAGTGTAGTGAATGTGCCCACGCCCCAGTGTTCACCCCTACACATAAGCACTCAAAATCCCGTGTCACTCACAGAGCACACTCTCATAAAGCGCAGAAAAGCCGCTCGAGTGTTGAATGTAAGAAATGTGTCCACAGGTCTGTGCCCACTATCTGCCCGCTCTGTTACACGATCAAAGAAGCTTATGAACGTAAGTCTCGTGCCCGCCAGAGAGCGCTCACACTTGCTAACACAAACCTTCCCCCGGGTCCCGCCTGTGCGTTTAAGTGTTATCACGAAACACAGGGCGTTAATAAAACGCTCCCCATCTACTATGATCGGGGCGTCAGATACAGTTGTAAGTCTCGTGCCCGCGTGCGCGCGCTCACGCTTACAGAGAGCTCTCCCGCCCAGAGCGCTGCTCGCGCGTCAAAGTGTGGCAAAAGTATGTTCCCCATCCCTTATGATCGGGACATCTCACATAAGTCAGCCGGTCTCGGCTGTCAGCGAGCGGCCATTGCCCATTGCTCCGGTTCAGTTTCACAAGCCCGCAAATGGCGGCGGTCTGAACCCGGAGGCCATTCGCCCCCTGGCGGCTCACATAGCTGCGTGGGAAACTATCCCAGGGATTTCAGAATGGGTGTTGAGCACAATAAAGCAGGGCTATGCACTTCAATTCGTTCGCCGTCCTCCGCGCTTTCAAGCCCGGACCGCGACGATAGTGAATGCGGAAGTAGCACACCTACTTCACGCAGAAATAGCAAAGCTGCTGTGCAAAGGGGCTATAGAAAAGGTGCCGCCTTCTCTGAGCGAGTCAGGCTTTTACAGCCGATATTTTCTCGTACCCAAGAAGGACGGAGCCTTCAGACCTATCCTAGATCTGAGATATTTGAACAAAGTGCTTGTAAAAAGACCGTTCAAAATGCTTACGACCAGAAAAATCCTCGCGCACGTTCGCCCGAGGGACTGGTTTATTTCTCTAGATCTGAAGGATGCCTATTTTCAGATTCAGATAGTACCCCGTCACAGGCAATTTTTGAGATTCGCCTTCGACGGTCAGGCATATCAATACACCGTCCTGCCGTTCGGCCTGTCCCTAGCACCCCGTACATTTACAAAGTGCATGGACGCGGCGCTCGCCCCCCTGAGAAGTCAGGGGCTGCGCATAATGAACTATCTGGACGATTGGCTGATATTGGCACAGTCAGAGACAGAACTACTATCTCACAGAACAGTGCTTCTCAGTCATCTGGAAAGCTTGGGTCTCACGGTCAACTGGACCAAGAGCTCATTACTGCCCAGCCAGTCAATTTCCTTTTTAGGAATAGAACTGGACTCGGTGACCATGACGGCTCGTTTATCGACACAGCGCGCGCGCCGTGTTCGCCACCTAGCCGCATCTTTCCAGAAGGGCAGCTTTCTCCCTTTGAAAACATTTCAAAGGATGTTGGGCTGTATGGCATCAGCTGCAGCGGTGCTAGAGCTGGGCCTACTGCGCATGCGCCCGCTCCATTGCTGGTTGAACGCTCGCGCGCCTCGCCGAGCCTGGGTGTCTGGCGGCCAGAAAATCAGAGTGACTCAGACCTGCATAACAGCTCTGCAGCCCTGGTTAGTGGCCGATTGGTACCAGCATGGAGTAATGATGGGAACCATCTCTTATCGGAAGGTCATCTCGACAGACGCGTCCAACTCGGGTTGGGGCGCGCTGTTCGAGGGCAGACCGGCCTTTGGTCAGTGGTCAGACCAGGAGAAGGGTTTTCACATAAACTGTCTGGAAATGATAGCGGTCGAGAACGCGCTGAAGTGCTTCCTCCCGTTTATACAGGACCAGCATGTTCTTGTCCGCTCGGACAACACATCTGTGGTATCCTATGTAAACCGTCAGGGCGGTGTCAGATCCAGAAATCTCTGCAATCTGACGGAACGCCTCCTTATTTGGTCACAGACGAACCTGCGCTCGCTGAGGGCGGCGCATGTGCCTGGCCATTTGAACCACGGCCCAAACAGACTGGCCAGACTAAGCCACACCTATCTGGTGGGCTGTGACGCTATAAAGGCGCGGGCGCCCTTCATTGGGCGTGACGTCACGCCGGGCGCACTGGTAGGCTGCAGCAGTTGCCCGCAGGGCAGCCAATGAGCACGCGAGATGGCCTGCTCTAGGTCTGCTAACTGCTGCACTGCGTTGACAAGTTATACAAAATTAAGGATAATTTTTTGGCTTCAGTATCTCGAGAAGATGAATCTTTCCCCGTAGCGTAAGCTAAACTTACGCAATACTCGTTCCCTCTCTAGAGAGAACCGAGGTTACGTTAGTAACCGAGTATCGTTTTCAGCACTTCGTGCTTGAACACCTAAAAATCCTAACAATAACAATAGGTTTTCAGCACTTCGTGCTTGAACACCTAACAAATCAGTACAATTACAATAGGTTTTCAGCACTTGGTGCTTGAACACCTAATTATAATAATGCATTTCATGACCACTTTAACTCCATTGATGGAAATTTCCAGGTTTTCACTGTTATACAGTTGGGGGCGCTATGACACATTTTCTGAAAGAGTACAGAATCTTCAGATCAAAAGACATGTGAAGAAGCAGAAACAAGCGATAGCATATTTAAACAGATGCATATATAAAAATATAACTGCAAGCAGTGATTTGCAGGACCAAGCACCTTTTGGCCATGTTTGACATATTTGGATTTAATTTGGAAACTTAATCAACTTTGCAAAATTCCCATTGTTAAACAGTTGCTACAAATTGAATTAGAGTATTATAAAACCTTCAAAGCTATAACCTTTTTTACACAGCATGGTAGTCATACACAGTGGTTTGTTCTAATTTTAGACTTGAGTTGTTAAAGGACTTGAGTTGTTAAAGGTAGAACTGCAGCAACTGGCTCCAAATTAAAAAAAAAGTGAAAAAACAGCTGTTTCAGAAGTACAAGTGAAAATGAGCTCAAAATGAAAAAAAAATATATATATATATATATATATATATATATATAAATATAAATTTGCTGCATGTTGTATTTATTGAGTTCATTCACACATAGACACCATGTTTGGAACAGAAGAACCTTTTCCACCACTTAAAGCCACAGTAACTCTGACGGTCTGGGCATGTGCAACACAGTATTCAAACCCACGACCGGAATGGTTCAAGGCTCGTGCCTCGTGGTTTAGCAGCTTGCGCCACTCAGCGGACACTGAACTACAAATCTAATGAAGCTTATGGTTATCCTGATAGCTGAAGAGCCACATTAGAAAGATTGGCATCGGGTTAGCATGTTAACCAATTATTATGCTAAGCTAACTAGCATAAGGCAACAAACACAGGCTAGGTCAACTTTGCAGACGAATATCTCGGGAACGGTAGCGAATATCAAATATCTGTTCAGTCATTTCTATGCGGCTTGGTCCCAATATCATCTGAGCAAACTTTGGTCAAAATTGAGCAAGATTTGAAGGAGGAGTAGCGAAAAAACTGCTTACCATTTGTTCCAATATGGCGGACAGTCACATTGTTGGAAAATGACAAATGAGATATCGTCTGAATCGGCATAACCCAAGGAACATAATGACATAAAGAAATCAAAATTTGAACAATATTTTCAAAAGTTAAAGGCTTTTTTTTTTGCTAAGGTGACATGTAGTCGATCATCACTTCCAAATTTTGTGTTTATAAGTCAACAAGTTTAAAAGATATAGCAAATTATTACAAAATTCAAAATGGCGGACATGTGATACATCCAATCCTGGAAAAATCAGTATTCACGGATTTGACATGACACAAGGAATCCATAGATACCACAATTTTGATTTTCTGATAAACTGTTCAAAAGTTATTGGCCAAAATAGCTATTTTTCATATCTCATGACCCATAGGTGGCACTGTTGTCAACTTTTCATGGACCCTCAGACCATGCTTCCGATGCAGCTTACCAATTTTCGTTTCGATTGATCAAACTTTGGCCGAGACACAGCCTCTGAACCAATTTTGGGTCGACTTTGTTAACTTTGCGACATCATAACTTTTGAACAAAGATGAATAAAAACAAATCTGTTCAGTCATTTCTGTGCGGCTCAATCCAAATATCATTTGAACAAATGTTTGGATAAAATTGGACACATTTTGAAGGAGGAGTAGCCAAAAAACTGAGTACGTGTACTTACAGTGTACTTACCTAAGAAAGTACTGGGTAATATAAGGTAAGTACATGGGTTAAGGTTAGGTTTAGGGGTAGGTTCAGGGTTAGTGCCTAGTTATTACCCAGTTATTTTAATTACTATAATAATTAAATAGTATTTACATGGGGAACAGAACTGTAAAAGGAAGCGTTACCCATTTTTCTAGGTCAAAGGATTCAAAAGTTATAACCATTTCAATGTTGAATTTTTGAACTGGCGGTGGCGCTATAGAGATGGTCCTAGAGACTCAAGTTGGTCCAATTACTATTAATTACCATCACTACAAATGTGCCAAATTTCACCATTTTCCTACTTACGGTTCACAGGGCTGCCATTGACTCCCATTAGGGAAGAAGAAGACGAATAATAAGAAGAAAACTAACTATTACAATAGGGGCTATCCCCTTCGGGGATTGGCCCCTAATAATGCAATCATCAACATTAAACAGAATATAAATCAAAACTGCCTAATGTTACTGAATGAAATGTTGATCCAGGACAAGCTATAGGACTGTGCAGCCTTAGGGTCGATGGACTCTATCTACTCCATTTATGTTTTGATCATTGTTCTTAATCCAATCCAAACAGTCTTTGACAAAAAATACGAATTTCTGAGCTTTTCTGCTCAAAATGTTGCTTTCTTATGGAACTTACCCACATTCAATTGTTCATAAAAAATAATGCATTCATGCATTTTAAAAAAAAAAATTTATTTAGCAGACAGTCTGTTCTTTCTTTTGATATTGCATGTTCACATATTTATACAACAAAATATTCTGGGGACCATGAAAATTTTGGGAAAATGATCAAAAATGCTGGCGGTGGCTGGCAACTTTAAAAAAATAAAGAAAAAACCTGTCTGGGAAAGAGTTAAAATCAACTGATGTGATGTGGGCTAAAAATCAGGGGGCTGTATGCTTCACAGTGGCCCTGGTTCCTGCAGGGATTTCGGCAGAATTCTGCGAGCACGTCTGTGTGTGCCTGCTTATGGATTGTGGCTTTGCTGTCGGCTCCAATATAGTTTAGAACTGCCTCATCGTAGCCTCATGGCTTGTCTGCATTACACTGAATCACTGAATAATCTGTGAAATGTGGCACTTAATCTGCTTAGATTTCTAAAAATACATATGCCACTCTTTCCAAACATTCAAGATCACAGAATGTAAACCTTTTTTTCATATTCCTATTCAATATGTAAATTCATAAACTTTTTTGTAAGTCTCACTCTTTTCATTTACTTGTGTTGTTTGCTATGAGTGGTGAGAAAGAAAAAGCTTGAAGACTCATATTACATCCTGCCCTTGTAATTCTTGCTTGCTGTTATTGACCACGCTGGGATAATAACAATGCAGCCTTGCACAGCACCTCGACCCTCCGTAAAAACCCCTTCTCTCCTCTTTCTTTAATTTGATGTACCTTTAATGGAATTTAAAAGCAATTAGTGCTTTAGTCCTTGGTCAGTAGCTGGAGAGATGATACACCTCTGGACAACTTTTTAATTTGCTGATGTGCTGACTGTTTATCGAAGTGGGAGGCTTTGATATACTGAGTTGAAGCAAATCCTGTTAATAACACTACAATCACAGAAGACCATCCCCCACTGACCATCTCCATTTTAATCGATGCTTTAGCAGAAGAACCCTGCGAAAGCTCTTTAACAAATAATTAGGGGTAACGTCTGCCTACAAGACAAAGTCCTGCTTTCCATGAAGGTGGGGGAGGGTAAAGCAATAAGAGGTGAAGGAGTGAAAGAGATGAGAGAGACAGCATAGTTTAATTAAACATGTTTGAAACCCATTATTCGGTGGAAGACTAATTGAAGGCACCAGTGCTTAATTTGTAAATAAATAATTGCCGAATCAAAAACTGCAATTAAAAGGCGCTGTGACCGACACTGACCACACAACTTAAGTTTTCAGGGAACAAACAATGAAGTCACTAAACTGTGATGGCAAAACTGTAAGAGCATTGCTCACAAGTTTCTGCACAGTCCTAACTATAGCCATAGTGTATTATTCATGTATATTGCTACATTGAGACAAAAAATCATTCAGTGATATTCTCTCACGTCGTTGTCTTTTCCATTACATTTATTTCTAACTGATCTAAAACTCCCACTGTTTGTATTTTCCAGTATTCTTATTAGTATTAGCAGTTCAATTTTAGTGATCTCTTTTGATCAGAAACACCATCAGCTTTACTCGTGTATATGAAAAAGGAAAATATGCTTGACTGTCTTTTTGACATTTTGGCGATATTAACTTATTAGAATAAATCAGGTATACTCTCTCCATGCTACTCTCCAAACTTTACGTTTTACTGCATGCAAAACAATAAGCAGTAAGTACCAACCAATGATAGTCATTTTGAACTTAAGAAAGCTGATCAAAAATAGCCAATAGCAAAACATAACCTCCAAATCTGCATTAACCCGCACTCGCTCTGTCTCTCACGGTGCGTGAACACTGGCTTGCTCAACTTCCATAGGAATGAACTGAAACCGTTCGCTTCGTGACAGTTTGGATGCACCGTCACCATGTAATGCATTGTTTATGCCGGTGCGTTTAAAAACAATGCCGGAATGCAAAATCTGATATTTTCCTGAACAGGATCCGGCTCAAATTAAGCACTGGAAGGCACTACATTGCCTAGATGGCCCTGATTATTCCACAGGCCACAAATTTGTGCTCACAGTTTTGACATTCACCCAAAAAATGTAAGTTCTTGGGGCATTAGGTCACAACATGTCATGTCGCCCTAAACTTGTATTTTGAGATTGTCAAGCTCCAAACATGACTCAAAGCACTGTAAAAGTAGACCACAGTGCATGGCACAGTGGTTAGTGGATATGTTCTGGCATGTTGGAGCTCATACTATACTAGATTTTGTCTCTCCCTCCCGTATAATATCATATCACTCTTCACTGTATCCATCTAACAAAGAGGAAAGAGCTCAAAATGAGTTTACAGTTCTTTTTTTGTTATTGCTTTGGTAAAAGTAATAGGCCTCTATTTTCTAGGGTGTTATCTAGTAAGTCTTATGTTCAAGTTCACTATAATTAAGACATGTCCAGTGGGGTTTTCATGTACAGGCTTGACTCTCTCAGTCTTGAGGGAAAGAATTGTATGTGTTATCCTGTGGGAGGAGGCCTGACCCTGCATGATCTCTGACCTCTCAGTATATGTCAGCTCAGGGTTTCCTGCTGATGTCTCTGCAAGCCAGCCTGAGGAGTAGAGGAACATTTTAATGTTTCATGTAATGAATCAAGACTGAAGAGGCCCAACTGTAGCAAATAGCTTGTTCTTAAATATTATAACAATCTGAAAAAAAAAACATACATTTATTTTTCTCAGTCGTGTGCCTGTCTCACTATGCTGCAAAGCATTTTACAATTAAAGACACTGATTTTAAATTCATCATTTGTATACAGAAAAAAAAAATAGTAACACTTTACAATAAGGTTGATTGTTTTTCACATTAGTTAGTTAATATGAACGGACAGTGAAAAAATACTTCTAGAACTTTTTTAATCTTTGGAAATTTCAATATTGTATTAAAAAATTAAACGTGAAGTAAAAATGAACAGTTGTATTTATATTAACTATATATATATATATATATATATATATATATATGGTTGTGAACGTGGCTCACCTGGTCTGTAAAGAAAAGGTTCACCATTTTTTATTTTATGTCAATGAGTGAGACGTCAAATGCAGGTGTCTGCCAACTGACCAAATGGGGGGAGGGGGGGTAAATGTTATATTAGCCTGGAATATACTGTAAATATGATATGTAATGTTAACCAATAAGGAATGAACATGCTACAAATTATCCTTACTAGTTAGTCTCTTAAAGAAAATACCAGCCTTCTCTGGGTCTGCGGAATTTGCATGGCGTAACTCCGCCCCACCTCGTGGGTATAAAAGGAGGAAGCCGACAACATGCAGATATGTTTTTCGCTTCGAAGCCAAGTGTATTCTTCTCTCCACAAGCAATCTCTGAATTGTCAGCTTCACAAACGAGTACCTCGAGTGTTGGTGTGACGGCGATCTACGGCGAGAGCGTGCTTCCTGCTGATCTGTTGCAGTGGTCTGCCAGTCGGTGCGTTTCTCCCCGGGTGCTTCAACACTTGAGTTTTCTCTCACTAAAAGAGCTTACACGTGGCACATCTTTTTAAAGATGTCTCGCCCGTGTACTTCTGGTTGCGGCAGATTGGTATCGGACTCTGATGGGCACGAGCGTTGCATAGTATGTTTGGGCATTGATGATGCTAGAGCAGCGCTCGTGGATGACTCATGTTCTCTCTGTGGGAGTCATTACGGTTGAGACTCTGTGAACTCGCAAGAGTGAGAGTCCCCTCATCCACCCCCCGTCCTGCGGCTGGTGGCCAAGGTGACCTGAGGGTTACGGTCTGGAACAAGGCGCCGACTATGTGTCCGCGTGCCCAGCCCCCCTCTTCAATGACGGTGCCCGCTAGTGAACTCCTGATTCCCGCGGGTCTACCCTCTGGTGGCCCGCGTGTTTCAGTTGAAGCTACAGAGGAAGATGCCATGTCTGTTGCAGCATCACTAGGTGAGTTTGAGTCTTCTGGAAGTGAGGGCTCGTCACAGCTGCCACCTTCCGGTGTGCATACGGCTGTGCTCGAGTCTGATCCGGAGATGACGGCCATGCTTTCCTGGGCAGCCGCGAGCATCGGACTTGAGTGGAGGCCTCCACCCTGTCCCGAGTGCTCGCAGCTGGACGATTGGTTTTTGGGTAAGGCCGCCGACCATCGTCCTCGGCAAACCCCAATACCTTTCTTCCCGGATGTTGCGTGATGAGATCTCGAAGTCCTGGAAGACTACACTGTCTTCTCGGGACCGCTCGCTGGTCTCATCCGCCTTTCCTCCCCTCGATGAGGCAGCTGCCCGTGGGTACACTGGGCTTCCCCTGGTTGAACGCTCTGTTGCCATGCAACTATGTCCTCAGAGTGCTTCTTCTCGGGGCGAGCCTAAGCACCCATCCAAAGCCTGTAGATTTTCGTCGACCCTGGTGGCGAAGTCTTACAGAGCGGCGGGACAGGCAGCTGCTTCACCTCATGCTATGGCCACTCTGCAGGTCTACCAGGCCCAGATGCTCAGAGACATGCACGAGGGTAGGACAAACCCAGGGCTCTTTGATGAGCTGCGCGCCGCGACCGACCTTGCTCTCAGGGCGACGAAGGTTACCGCGCGCTCCCTGGGTTTGGTGATGTCCACAGCTGTGGTCCAGGAGATACATCTGTGGCTGAACCTGGCTGACATGCGGGACGCCGAGCGGACCCGTCTGCTTAACGCCCCCTTGTCCCAGGCCGGCCTCTTCGGCGGTGCAGTTGAAGATTTTGCCCAACAGTTTTAAACTGCCCAGAAACAGACCAAGGCCATCAGACACATTCTGCCACGCCGGCCCGCTGCTGCCTCCACCCAGCCGGCCGGGCAGACGCCTCGACCTGTTTCCCGCAGAGGGCGCCCTCCTGCGGCTCCCGCCCCTCCCGCCCGGACCACGCAGCAGCCTCCACCCAGGGCCGGTCGCGGAGGAAGCCGCAAGAAGGCGCCACAGCCCTCTCCTGCCCCGCCCCCCGCTAAACGCCGGGCCAAGCGGCGCTCCTGAGACGGGCTGCTCAGGGATGATGGTTGTTTCTCAGGAGGTGGTAGCAGGACCACTCCTTCCCCCGGTGGAGGGCCGGGGGAGAATCTTTTGTTCTCCACTCCCCGCTGCTCACCCATGGGTGGGCAGCACCCTAATGTGGTTAAAAACAGAAACAATCCCCTCTTCCCTGAGCTCACAGAGTTCTCGGGCGACACAGAGCGCCGCCCACAAGCCGTGCTCTCCTCGCCCCCCTCTGTCCCAGAGGCGGTTGACATGGCGTGCCGTCCACGGACCGCTTCTACCCTGTGCCCCTCTTTCACCAGACCCCTGGCAGAGTAGGCCCCCGCGGTACGACCAGCCTGGTCCTCCCCTGGCCCCCTCTGCCAGGGCGCGGTTGCTAACTGTGCCCCCACACCGGGCCCCTATGCCGTCCATGTCTGGGCCAGTTACTCCGCTTCGCTGCCCCTCCGGGGGGACGCCTGTGGTTCGCATGATCCCGCTGGTTCAGTTCCTGGGAGCCTGGCTAGAGCTTCCCCATCTGTCCCGCTGGATCGCGCGGACCGTCAGGCTCGGCTATGCGATTCAGTTCGCACGGTCTCCTCCCCGCTTCAGGGGAGTCCGCTCCACTTTGGTCGGTGGCAGTGCCCCCATCATGAGAGCAGAGATTGCCACCCTGCTGGCGAAGGGTGCAATCGAGACTGTCCCTCCAGCCGAGATGAGGTCCGGCTTCTACAGCCCCTACTTCATTGTCCCCAAGAAAACCGGTGGGTTACGGCCAATCCTGGACTTGCGGGTCCGGAACCGCTCCCTTCACAGGATGCCGTTCAAGATGCTCACCGCCAAACGCGTTTTCGAATGCATACGGCCCCAGGATTGGTTTGCAGCGATCGACCTGAAGGACGCCTACTTTCATGTCTCCATTCTTCCTCGACACAGACCGTTCCTTCGGTTTGCTTTCGAGGGGCAGGCATACCAGTAGCCCTAGCCCTGTCTCCTCGCATCTTCACGAAGGTCGTCGAGGCTGCCCTTGTTCCCCTTCGGGAACACGGGGTTCGCATCCTGAGTTATATCGACGACTGGCTTATCCTAGCTCACTCTCGAGATCAGGTTTGCGAACACAGCGACCTAGTGCTTCGGCACCTAGCTCGTCTGGGCCTTCGGGTCAACTGGGAGAAGAGCAAACTTTGCCCCGTGCAGAGGATCTCTTTTCTCGGTATGGACATCGACTCAATCGCCATGTTCGCGCAGCTTACGAGCGAGTGCGCGCAGTCACTGCTGACTTGCCTGAGACAATTCGAGGGCAGGAGTGCGGTTCCACTGAAACTCTTTCAGAGGCTCCTGGGGCATATGGCATCTGCAGCCACGGTCACGCCGCTCGGATTGCTTCATATGAGACCGCTTCAGCTTTGGCTTCGCGACCGAGTCCCGAGGTGGGCATGGCAACACGGCACACTCCGAGTACCAGTTACTCCGACCTGCCGTCAGTTCTTCACCCCGTGGTCGAACCTCAGTTTTCTCAGGGCCGGTGTCCCCCTGGAACGAGCTTTCCGGCATGTTGTTGTCTCAACAGATGCCTCCACCACGGGCTGGAGCGCCCATGTGCAATGGACATGCTGCTGCGGGCTCCTTGACAGGACCCCAGCGGCTATGGCATGTCAATTGCCTCGAGTTGATGGCAGTACGCCTTGCCCTGCACCGCTTCCGGGCGTTGCTCAGGGGTCAACACGTACTAGTCCGTTCAGACAATACCGCCACTGTAGCGTACATCAACCATCAGGATGGTCTACGCTCCCGCCGTATGTCACAACTCGCCCGCCACCTCCTCCTATGGAGTCAGAAGCATCTGAGGTCGCTTCGAGCCATTTTCATTCCCGGAGCGCTGAACTGTGCAGCCGACGAGCTCTCTCGGCTTCAACCACTCCCTAGAGAATGGCGACTCCATCCCCAGTCGGTTCAGCTGATTTGGGACCAGTTCGGGAACGCACAGATAGATCTATTTGCCTCCCACGACTCGACCCATTGCGCCCAGTTTTATTCCCTGACCGAGGGCACGCTCTGCACGGATGCTCTGGCGCACAGCTGGCGGCAGGGCCGCAAGTATGCGTTTCCCCCAGTGAGCCTTCTTGCGCAGACCTTGCGCAAGGTCAGGGAGGACGAGGAGCAGGTCATCCTGGTTGCCCCTTACTGGCCCAAACGGACCTGGTTCCCCGAACTCATACTCCTCGCGGCAGCACCTCCCTGGCCGATCCCTCTGAGGAAGAACCTTCTTTCTCAGGGACGGGGCACCCTATGGCACCCTCATCCCGATCTCTGGAACCTCCACGTGTGGCTCCTGGATGGGAATAGGCAGGTTTGAGTACCCTACCACCAGCGGTGGTGGCTACCATCACTTCCGCTAGGGCGTCGTCCACGAGACACGTCTATGCGTTGAAGTGGAACCTCGTCGTCAACTAGTGCTCTTCTCACCGAGAAGACCCCCGGAGATGCTCGATCAGCGTTGTGCTTTCCTTCCTTCAACAGGGGCTAGAGCCAAGGCTGTCTCCCTCCACCCTGAAGGTCTATGTTGCCGCCATTGCCGCACACCATGACCTCATCGAAGGTAAGTCGGTGGGGAAGCACGACCTGGTCATCAGGTTCCTGAGAGGAGCGAGGAGACTAAATCCGCCTCGCCCTCCTCTCGTTCCCTCTTGGGACCTCTCAGTGGTTCTAACTGTCCTGAAGAGTGCTCCATTTGAGCCCCTGCAATCAGTCGAGCTTAAATTCCTGTCTATGAAGACAGCGCTCCTGGTTGCACTGGCCTCAAGAGGGTAGGGGACCTGGCCTCAAGAGGGTAGGGGACCTGCACGCATTCTCCATTGACGAAAGTGTGCCTGGAATTCGGTCCGGGTCACTCTCACGTGATCCTGAGACCCCGGCCTGGATACGTGCCCAAGGTTCCAACCACTCCCTTCCGGGACCAGGTGGTGAACCTGCAAGCGCTGCCCCTGGAGGAGGCAGACCCAGTCTTGGCACTGCTCTGTCCAGTACGCGCTCTCCGCGCCTATGTAGACAGAACGCAGTGTTTCAGGACCTCATACCAGCTCTTTGTCTGTTATGGTGGGAAGCTGAAGGGAAAGGCTCTCTCCAAAAAGGTTATCTCACTGGATAGTGGACGCCATTGCTTTGGCTTACTAGCAGCAAGGTAGACCGTGCTCCCTTGGTGTGACTGCCCACTCCACCCGGAGTGTGGCGTCCTCTTGGGCTCTAGCGGATGGCGCCTCGCTAACAGACATCTGCAGAGCTGCAGGCTGGGCGACACCTAACACTTTCGCCAGATTCTATAATCTCCGAGTAGAGCCAGTGTTTTCCATATGCTTCCTTTGGGTCATATGTGTATTCTCTAAGTTCCCCCCCTCTGGGTTGGCATTAATTGCATACTTCCCCTAAGCTTGGGATATGCTTCCCAGTGTACCTTGGTATTCCTGTGTTAAATGGAGTCCTTCGTGCAGTCTATGACAGGGATCTCTATTTTACGCATGGCGTGATTAGATTGGTAACCCCATTCGTCGTCATCCGACGTAACTCGGAGTGACAACGAAAGGGAACGTCTCTGGTTACGTATGTAACCCTCGTTCCCTGAGTAGGGAACGGAGACGTTACGTCTGCCTGCCACTTTCTGCTGTACCGCGGGGATCGCCTGAGCTCAGTCTTGGCTCCTCAGCGAAGAAACATATCTTCATGTTGCCGGCTTCCTCGTTTTATACCCACGAGGTGGGGCGTAGTTACGCCATGCAAATTCCGCAGACCCATGGCATTTCTTTGCCATTGGCTTGTTTTGTAATACTCGAAGTTGATAGGCTTTATAAGCGAAACCCCATTCTTCGTCATCCGACGTAACGTCTCCGGGTTACATACGTAACCAGAGACGTTTGTATGTGCTAAACAAGGAATGACATATTTAAATGCCTACAGTTAAAACATATTTATAGCTCATATTTTCTCTGAAATATTTTAACATTTTGACCAAACTGTAGATACTTAAAAACGAAACTGTGATTTTGCCAAGTAGGATATGTAAAAATTTTGTTCAAGACCACGGGCCTATCCCTAAAATCTGATTTTGGTGATATGAATGTTGTTCCAGAACCAAAAAGGAAGTTGCTGTATTTCACAGAATTCTTTTTTATTAAACATATTTTGCCTTATTTTTCATCATACCACGTGTCTCCAGAACATAGCGTGTCAATGGTGATATATGGCACACTGCCGGGCTGCATTTTCAGTCTGTTAATGAGTCTAACAGCTTTCTGGATTGAGACCAGAACACAACAGGAAAAAACCCTGGCTGTCACCACCACTGCCTTCTCTGGCAAGAGCAAAAAGGAAATAAATTTATGTAGCGATTACTTTTCATGGTCCTCAGAAGCACTGGAGCTCTCACTGTTTAGGGGGGATGCCTGAGGGAATCCAAAACCCGGAAACGGTTTAGCATTTTAACACATCTGGTTCCAACGTCCTGATTCCAATAGGTTTTTAAAAAGTTTTTGTTGTTGTTGTTGTTGTTGTTGTTAAAGGCATGAATTAAGCTCGGTGGTTAAAGGGATAGTTCACCCAAAAATGAAAATAACCCATTATTTACTCAGCCTCAAGCCATCCTAGGTGTATATGACTTTCTTCTTTCAGCCAAACACAATCAGAGTTATATTAAAAAATATCCTGGCTCTTCCAAGCTTTATAATGTGAGTGAATGGTACCCGAGATTTTGAAGCCCAAAAAAGTACATCCATCCATCATAAAAGTAATCCATACGGCTCCAGGGGTTAAAAAGTGAAGTGATGTGGTTTTTATAAAAAAAATTTCCAGATTTATAAGTTTATAAACTATAATTACTGTCTTCCGGTAATGGCCATACTGTAGTTAGAGCGGAAGAGTGACCTATGACCCAACACATGACGTATTGGTGAACGCGAAACAGCAAAGGATAGAGCAAAACAAAACACCGGTCATGAATTAGAAGTTTAAAACGAGAATTTTAACAGAGAAATGTCTAAAGGGATTTCGATATAAGAGAAGAGGAGCTTGAGTTTGTTGCCCAGCCCTATTTGTTTGAATCGCGAGAGGCATCTACTCTCACCTAAGCTTACGCTAATCCTACATCCTACGTCATGTGTCTGGTCAGAGGTCACTCTTCCATCAGAACTCATGTTACCGGAAGCCAGTGATTATAGTTTATAAAGTTATAAATATGGATATTTACAAAAACGCATTGCTTCACTTCAGAAGGCCTTTATTACCCCCTGGAACCGTATGGATTACTTTTATGATGGATGGATGTATGCACTTTTTTTGGGCTTCAAAATCTAGGGTACCACTCACTCACATTATAAAGCTTGGAAGAGCCAGGATATTTTTAATACAACCCCGATTGTGTTTGCCTAATAGAAAAAAGTCTTGAGGTTGAGTAAATGATGGGATCATTTTCGCTTTTGGATGAACTAAAGGCAAAGTGATTTTTAAAATGATTTTTATGAATTTTTAAAAACATTTAGCCAATTCTGCTTTGATAAGTGTGTTATGGGTCAATGTATATAGCCACATCTAATCTTCTGCAGATGTGTTTCTGCATTACATCTGGAATAATTCATAGCAAACTAAATTTCATCCAGTGTTTTTCCCCAAAGAATGATCGTTCAGACCATTAACACATTATTATGTTGTGTGAAAATGACTGTAGATACCTAATACAAGCGTTTGGCCAGTGGTTGAACATTCAGCACTTATTTTCTTTTTGTTTTTTTCACTTTAGAGCAAATGGCCAACTGAAACTGCAGCTCTGTTTAGTTGACTGACAGTGGTTCTCATTACAACATGTTTAGAGCTGCCCAATTAATAGCTTCTCTGTTGAAAAGTACATACAAGTCTTCAAAAAACAAATCTTTGTTGTAGTTTTCAAACATTTAAACATAGTCAGTGGAAAGGAAACACAGAAAGAGACAAAATGCAACTCTGAATTTTATTTATTTGCTTATCTAATTATTTTAGGGTCAATCACATTTACCACCACAATAACCTTCCCTTCCTCTCTGACATCATGGCTCATTTCATTATCGAAGAACAAGTGGCAATGTCTTTACAATTTATTGAGCTAACTATGATAATATGATTTGAACGCTACTCAGGGAGGAGATTGCAGGGGTGACAAGGCCAGCAATCAGAGTTCCCTTGTCTTCGAACAGTTGAGGCTTTTGTTTGGTATGTGTAGGTGTTTTGGACAGGGCCATATGGCTCGGTTCTGTAATTGTGTCCAGGAATGCCGCCTGGTTTACGTTGCATATCTCAGACCACTGGAGATCATTGTTCAAGTTAGCCGGAGGATTCAGGCTCTTAAGTGTGCCTTAATTTCCTTGAACACACAAGCAAACACACACAGTGACTTTCCATTTCAGTTATCTGAGTCGCCTGGTTGAGGACAGAATCTCCTGACAAGATATATGAAAAACAAAATCTCTGAATATCCCACTGGTTTGTCCTAGACAAACAAAGAGTTAAATTGAAAGCAAACTGAGATGTTTTTAGTCCTACTTAAAAAAATCTACACCTAAACCTGTCTCCTCTTAGAGTTTCTCGAATGTGTTGTAGCTTGACATTGATATCAATATGAAAAAAAATGTCTATTAGGGAAACATCTGAGACAGATTTGATGTTTTGAAACATAAATGAGAAACGCGTTTAGTCTCCTGAAAGTTAAATAAGAAACCTGAGCAATAAAATGTTCCTCAGAATGGGTGAAAACATTGATAAAAAACATTCTTACGAAAGATTGAGCTGAATCTTTGTTTCGGTTCTAAAATCTTACTCAGAAATGTACATTTATTTTCTTTCTTAGAATTCGAAGAAAATCAGCATTTTTTCATTTGAATGTGTATGTGTGTGCTTATCTCCCACATGCTGTAGATTATCCATGCTGTAACAAGACTTCTGAAGTGACTGGCTTTTGTATGAGGAAAAGAGATTCTTAGAAAGTCTTAGACATATAGGCAAGTAGATAATGTAAATGAGGACATCCCAAAGACCTTTACAATTTGTTTATTATAAATATTTCAGTACGACTCTCACCCAAGCCCTAACCTTTAAAGAAAACTATATATATATATATATATATATATATATATATATATATATATATATATATATATATATTATTTGATAACTTTATTACATTTTTTATTTATTATATAATTTTATTTTAACAGTCAATGTGCAGCTGACAGATTTGGATAGTGTTTGTTTAAACACCTTTTTAAAGAGTGCTGTTTTAAAATCAAGTTGTCATTTTAAACCTAAACATGATTGTGTTCACCCAAACATTCACACACATGCAAATAATGTGGAAATACACTGACAATGGCCTCAGACGACACTGGGTTTCTGAGAAAATTTGACCATTTTAACGGACGTCCGCCCAGGCACGAGGCGGTTTTCCTTCTTATCTGATTATAAACACATCCTCCACTAACAGATCACTCAGATCAGTCTTTTCTAGTCTTTCTAACCAACTTTTTTTTTCATAAACACTTCTTCTGACAAAACACTAAAACCACCAAAAAGTAGACTGTCCTAAACTGTTCAGAAGGAATATCATCAATAGAATCTGTTTAATACGGTTTCTCCTAGACTGCAGATTGAGTTTGAATGATAAGAACTTGCTGACTTTTGCTCCAATCCCTGACCAATTGTCTCAATTTTAGGAGACAAAATTTAAACCTAAAAAAAAAACACAGTTGACAACTCTATCAAGTCTCCTCAGATATGAAAGAGTACAATCTGAACAAAATAAGTTTCTGGTATAACTTTACAATAAGGTCTCATTTGTTAACATCAGTTGAGCAATTCATTTTCTTAATGTTAGTTAAGGAAATATTGTTTTATGTTAGTTAATGAAAAATACAGTAGTTTGTTGTTTATGCTAGTTCACAGTGCTTTAACTGTTAAATAAAAAAATAAAAAAATTAGTAAATGTTGAAATTAACTAAGATTAACAAGTACTGTAGAATTATTGCTCATTGTTTCCTTTGGGAGAGAATGGGACATTGTCTATGCATTGTTGAAATGAGCATGTTACTTTTTTTCAGAACATGTTAATGCGAGTTTAATTTGTATTACATATAACTGAGAATTCCAGTATTTTGAGCAATAAAAGATAATTTAGTCTTCAGAAAACGTCTCAGGTTACGTATGTAACCCTGGTTCCCTGATAGGGAACGAGACGCTGCGTTTGAGACACGGTGGGAACGCTCTGCGTGATTACGTCGTGAAGCACGTGTAAAATCAGTCCAATGGAAGCCCGCTACGACATAGGTGACGTCATAGACCAGGAAACTATAAAGCAACCCTGAAATCAGACTGCGATAGCTTCTGAAAAACCTGAAGCAAGTCGATCAGGGCATACAGGAAGTATGGCAGGCAAACGCAGCGTCTCGTTCCCTATCAGGGAACCAGGGTTACATACGTAACCTGAGACGTTCCCTTTCAAGGGAACTCGAGCTGCGTTTGAGACGCGGTGGGAACCCTATACCCACTACGCCATAGTGACAAATGCCCGTTCTGTGTGAGGTCCTGCGCACACTAAGAAGCAAGCAACCTCGCCCCAGGAGCGGAGAGGTCAAGGTCATAAAACCTGACAAATGTATGCGGAGAGGACCATCCTGCCGCATTACACACGTCAAGAAGGGAAACTCACGAAATTAAGGCCATAGAGGCCGCCATACTCCGAGTAGAATGGGCCCGCACAGCCATAGGTGAAGGCTGTCCGGCCGCTTCATAAGCCAATGAAATAGCCTTGACTATCCATTTATTCATAACCTGCTTAGATGCAGGGCATCCTCTCTTGAGTGACCCAAAACAAACAAATAGTTGCTCAGATTTACGCCACAGGGCAGCTCTGTGAACGTAGGCATCTAAAGCCCGGACTGGACATAACAGGTTAAGCTGTTCCTGGTCAGGGGTATTAAAGGGTGGAGGATAGAAGGCTTAGGAATAAAACCCGGCCTGGGGTAGAGCAATGCCTTCACCATACCAGGTGCAAATTTCAGACATGAAGGAGCAACCGACAAAGCATGTAAATCTCCAATTCTCTTGATAGATGAGATAGCAAGGAGAAATAAAGTCTTTAGAGTGAGGAACTTTTCAGAAACTTCCTCGATGGGCTCGAAGGGAGTTTAAGCCAGACCCTCGAGTACAATGGCCAAGTCCCAAGCCGGTGCTCTAGCGTGCAGTGCAGGTCTCAACCTCAATGTACCACGGAGAAAGCGAGTAATTAGAGGGTTTCTCCCAATAGAAGTACCCCCCAGAGGGGTGTGGTAGGCAGATATAGCCGCCACGTAAACCTTTAGGGTGGAAGGAGATAACCTGGCCGAGAAACGGTCTTGCAGAAAATCAAGAACTGAACCAACAGGGCAGTTAACAGGATCTAACTGACGTTCAACACACCACGTGGTGAAAAGTTTCCATTTTAGCGCATACAGCCTTCTCGTGGAAGGAGCTCTGGATTGAAGAATGGTTTCTACAACATCGGTCGAAAGACCAGTCTCCCTGAGCCTGGCCCCCTCAGAGGCCAGGCCCACAGTTTCCACAACTCCGGCCGAGGGTGAAATATCGTGCCCCCGGCCTGAGACAGGAGGTCCAACCTGATTGGGATCTCCAAGGGGGAGCCGTCCAGAAGAGACACCAAGTCCGAGAACCAAACTCGGGTCGGCCAATAAGGGGCTACTAGAAGCAGACGAGCCCCTTCTCGGCGAACCCTCTCCAGAACCCCCGGAAGCAAAGATATCGGGGGAAAGGCGTACAGGTGCAGCCTCAGCCACACCTGCACCATAGCATCCAGACCGAGAGGAGCTGGGTGCGTTAGAGAGAACCACATGGGACAATGGGTTGAATCTGATGATGCGAAAAGGTCTACCTGAGCACGACCGAACTTTTCCCACAGGAACTCCACCACTTCTGGGTGAAGTCTCCACTCCCCGGGCCTCAGCCCCTGTCTCGACAGAATATCTGCTCCCACATTCTGACGCCCCGGAATATATACCGCCTTGAGCGACAGTAACTTCCCCTGGGCCCATAGGAGGATCTGATGGGCCAGTTTGCAAAGGTGACGTGACCTCAGACCCCCCTGATGGTTGATATAGGAGACCACCGAAGTGTTGTCTGTGCGGACCAACACGTGATGGCCTCTCAGGTCTGGCAGGGAATATTTGAGTGCTAGAAATACCGCCATCAACTCTAAACGATTTATGTGCCAGGAACATTGATGGTCCTGCCACAGACCTTGCGCCGAGCGGCCACTCATGACCGCCCCCCATCCCGTGAGGGAAGCATCCGTCGAAAGCGTGACGCGTCGACAAGGAGCCCCCAACACTGGGCCCTGGGCGAGGAACCAAGGTTTCTTCCACAAGGCCAAGGCACGAAGGCATAGCCGCGTGACCTTGATCTTGCGGAACGGATTTCCCCTCGGAGAAAACCCCTTGGTCCAGAGCCAACACTGCAGGGGTCTCATGTACAGAAGGCCAAAAGTAATAACGTTGGACGCAGCTGCCATGAGACCCAACAGTCTCTGAAACTGTTTCACAGTGAGTGACTGGCCTAGTTTCACATTCTTTGCGGCTGTGAGAATCGCAGAAATACGAGCAGGAGACAGGCGTGCCTGCATTGTGGTCGAATCCCAAATTACACCTAGAAAAGTGGTCCTCTGAGCAGGGAGGAGCACACTCTTTTTGGTGTTTAGCCGCAACCCCAAACTCTTTATGTGGGACAGAACAGCATCTCGATGCTGAACTGCCACCTGCTCTGACTGAGCTAAAATCAACCAATCGTCGATGTAATTTAATACGCGGATGCCCTGGAGTCTCAACGGAGCCAGAGCTGCATCCACGCATTTTGTAAAAGTGGGAGATAAACCTAGGCCAAATGGAAGAACCCGATATTGGTATGCTTCGCCCCCGAAAGCGAACCTCAGGAACCTCCTGTGATGAGGATGGATAGATACATGGAAGTACGCATCCTTCAAGTCTATTGTGACAAACCAGTCCTCGGACTGAATCTGTGATACAATCTGTTTGAGTGTAAGCATTCTGAACTTGAGTTTCTGAACCCTGCTGTTTAACTGGCGCAGGTCTAGAATAGGACGCAGCCCTCCATCCTTCTTTGGAACAATGAAGTAACGGCTGTAAAACCCTGACTCTCTGCTGGGAGGAGAAACCCTTTCTATAGCTCCCTTTCGAAGAAGTGTCAGTACTTCTTTCTCCATTACCAGAGCCTGCTGTGAGTCCACCACCGTGGGGAGGACTCCTTGAAATCTGGGCGGACGAGAACCGAGCTGAATTCTGTAACCCTTTTCTATTATGTGCAGGACCCATAGAGAAATATTTGGCAGAAGTTTCCACGCTGCCAGAAATTCCGATAAGGGAACCAGTCTCTCGAGACTGGCCTCTGGATTTGATTGAACAACCATTTCGGTGCCCTGAAGCGGCGAACCGGCAGGGAACAACCGAACTGACCATTCTACAACCCTCCTCAGAGGATTGCACGGGGACGCTGACACCTCGACGCCCTGAAGCGGCGAACCGGCAGGGAACAACCGAACTGGCAGCGCTGCGACCCTCCTCAGAGAGTCGCACCCCAGAGGGCGCCGTTAGGAGAAACGATTTCTCAAAACCGTCCCTCTTTTTTTTCTTTTTTTTTTTTTTCATTCGACAGGACTTCTTGTCTAAGCTTTATTAGAGATGACGACAGTCCTCAGATCTTGCCTACCTCTAACTAGCTTAGTTCCTACGAGCCTCCTCGGAGGATCCTAGGAAAAAGCAGGCACCTCGGCACCCTGAAACGGCGAACCGGCAGGGAGACCGAACTGACTGCTCTACGACCCTCCTCGGAGGATCGTATGGGGACGCTGACACCTCGGTGCCCTGAACGGCGAACCGGCAGGGAACAACCGAACTGGCAGCGCTGCGACCCTCCTCAGAGAGTCGCACCCCAGAGGGCGCCGAGGAGAAACGATTTCTCAAAACCGTCCCTACCCCGGAGGGGACCACCCTTAGAAGCCTGATAGCCTCGGCATCAGGTCTTCTTCTTTGTACTCTATGCCAGTTTCAGGAACATAGATTGGTGAGGAAGAAACCTCTGGAACGCCGCTGAAAGGTTTAGTTTTCTTGAAAGCTGAGTGTCCAGAAGAACAGACATTTTTATCTTTCTTTTTCTTTATTTTTATATCAGAAAAACGTATACATATAAACATATATATATATATATTCTCGAATAGAGTCAATGCTGACATCCTCACATTCATCTATGTCCTTAAATACTTTACCCACCAGTACTGCCTAATACAATTTATTTATTATTAAAGATGGCTGGTGGGTAACGTCGGGGTTAAAAATGATGACGCCGACTCGGGAGAGAGAAAGCTTGCAAGCGTCTCTATAATCCAAGGCACTGTCATACCAAGATACTTAATACCCATAACATTACTCTAGTTAGACGTTTGGGTATTAAACACATAAAATAGAAACCGGTTTATTCCACGATCTCGACACCTCAGTGTGGAGATAGGGAAAAACCAGTAGTCCCCGATGAGGAGGCTGAGATACAGAGTTTTCCTGTTTTTTTAGATATAGTTCATCTAATAAACTCTTTTTATTTTCACTCTCATAATGTTCAGCTGTCCAGTAAATATTTAACTAGCAACAGCATTAGAAAAGCCTCCTTTTAAAAGCTCCTCTTTATTCAACAGAGTTATGAGCTGCCTATTTATTGAAAAATCAAACATCTGCCTTTTTCTTAATATTTTTATTTGTTTTGTTCACTTTTTCTTAACAAAACACTAACGATACCAATTCCTCAGAACTGGAAATCGCAGCACACTGGATCTGCAGGTGAAAGCTGAGATAGGGCGGGGCCCGTCCCAACCCACGCTGTCAGATCCGATTTCGAACCGTACCGTCCTCCTCAAAGAACGATCGGCGAGAGCGGAGCGTCTTCATAGATAGACTCATACAATGCTCACAATCAGCCCCCTCGAGGACTGACTGAGCATGCTCCACTCCCAAACAAGCAACACAAAGCTGATGTGTGTGTCCCCACCCGTATATAACGAGGGCAGGGAACAACACACCGTCTATAATCTTGCTTGCTTTATAGTTTCCTGGTCTATGACTTCACCTATGTCGTAGCAGGCTTCCATTGGACTGATTTTACACGTGCTTCACGACGTAATCACGCAGAGCGTTCCCACCGCGTCTCAAACGCAGCTCGAGTTCCCTTGAAAGGGAACCACTGTACATGTTTCCATAGTTCTGCGTCTGTATGTGTGACAATAGTTCTGTTTGTCCTGTTGTGGTTCTAATATGTCTCTTTTACAAACACAGTCTCATGGATGCTTCATTGTATGACAGGAAGCCTCATTACCAAGCACAGAATGGTTGAAAAAGCCCTGTCTATACTAGACTTAGCCTGATAGAGGCCCTCACATCGCTGCCCTTCTGTGGCCTTTATGGGGCCCCAGATTACTCAAACAGGATTGGCAGATGCAAACATCCATTCACTCTTGGACGCTCATCCCAACCAAGATGGCCAGATAGAACGATAATGAACTCACAGGGAAAGGGTTCGAGTGCACCACACTAATGCCCACTGCACTAATATGCTGGTATGTCTGGAGAAGGCCCTTGGGGAAAGCAGCTGTTCTCTGGTTCTTCGTGGAGAAAGGGGGAGGGAGATTCCTCATAATGTATGGTGCAGGTGTCCTGTTTTGTTGTGGGGGTTTTTCAAATGGGAATTTCCACAGCAAACCACAAGAATTTAGTCCACTTGAATTCAGCAGATTCCACTTCTTGGGTGTGTTTTGGTAATACAAATATATTATTTGATTCTGCTGAATCTGCTGAATTTAAAGTGTAACATTTTGAGTGCAGTACTTTTGGTACTTAAAGTATAGCTGTTCCATGAAAATAGACCCATTAACTTATTTATTTTCACCATACTCTCACAAAGTATATGGTCTTTCATAGCTCAAAAGATTTCTCGGCTATGTTTAATTTAGGTAATATATTTCAATTTTAGGTATTGTTATTTTTTATTTATTTTTTAAAAATAGCATACACACATACACGCATTGCATTAAACTTTTTTTCTTTTCTTTATCTTTAGCTACTGTATAATACAAACAGAAGGCTCTCTCAATCACTGTTATTAGTAGAAACTCTCAGGCCAAATAAGGAATGCAATAATTACATGTGGATGATAACTGTTAATCATTCAATGACCCAACACAGAAGGTTATTTTTAAAGAATGATTCATCACTGTTCTCCTGGGGTGTACGAGGACAGGTCAGAAGATGTCTCATTATGTGGAGTGTGCATGTACAAGTGTGCACCCAATTTTGTGTTTATGCTTGTGTCGTGTAGGCAACACATAACCTAAACAGAAAGTCTTGGTAAAATTGAAACTTCTAAACTTTTAATGTGGTTTACAAACTTATGTTACTAACGTTACAAACAACTAGGTCTTTTTCAGAATTACTAGGTCATGTTTTTTTGTTTTTTTTTACACTGACATATATGCAACAACAACAAAAAAACAACAACAAATAAACAGGTTATACATCCCAACAATACAATAATGACTGTCATAATAGTTAAAAATATCTGGTTTGTTAACATATACTTATTTACAGAAATATATTTACCTTGATCACAGCTGCACAACTGTGGTGAAAATCTTCTGGAAAGCAAGTGAGAAAGCAGATGAGTACAAACTGCAGTCATTACTGGGTACCAAACAACTAGTCATCCTTATAGTAGGCAAAAACACACAATTCCTGCACATGAAACCACTACAAGTTTATCAGTGAAACATATCTAAATTACTGACATTGCAGATCCACTTGTGTAGGCATGACATGACTGAATCAAAGGAACACAGTATCATGATATGAATAAAAAATGCTCTACTTTGGTTTGCACTTCCTAAATATATTCTCTTTTAACATGACTACATTTCAGATAGCTACAGTACATGGTCATATTTCATAAAACTTGAAAAATGAAGTTTTTTTTTTTAAAGATAAAATCTAGCATGAGTTCTACCCAGATACTGCTTTAAGAGCTACTGACACAGAAAAACATTATAAAGTTTTCCAAAGATGTGAATAGTACAGAATATATCCAAAACATTCTTGTTATATAAATTACTGACAACTAGTCAACTATATTATCAACTATGAAATTTGCCTCAATAAACTCCTAATTACTGCTTATTAATAGTTAGTAAGGTAGTTGTTAAGTTTAGAAATTGGGCAAGATTAAGGGATATATGGTCATGGAGAAAAAGGCATTAATATGTGCCTTATAAGTACTAATAAACAGCCAATATCCCAATAATATGCATGCTAATAAGCAACTAGTTAATAGTTAAAATTGGACCCAAAATAAATTGGGTCCAATTTTAACATAAGACCTTCGTTCATCTTCTGAACACAAATTATGATACGTTTGATGAAATGAAAAAATATTTCATTTCAAATTTTCATTTGGGGGGTATTTGACAGGTATTTAATTAAAACTTCGAAGATCCAGAAACGTTTTTCAAACCTTAATTTTATGAAGTGACGAGAATACTTTTTGTGCGCCAAAAAACCCCAAAATAACAACTTTATTCAACAATTTCTTCTCTTCCGTATCAGTCATGCATGTGTGGTAATGACGCAGGACCTGGCATTCTGACATAAGACCCGGAAAAGCATGAGAGGAAGATGCACGCTTGTACAAAGCGATGCCTACTGAACAGGAGAATGTTTGCTGCATCGATTGTGCTATTGTCATGCCACATCTCGAAAGTTTGGATAATTCAGATGATGAGACGACACATGTATCTTGCTATATAACAGAGGATCCCGGCTTTCCACACACAAACGTTGTGGTGCTCTCGTGAACCACGTGGCAGACTGATACGGAAGAGCAGAAATTGTCGAATATAGTTATTATTTTGTTTTTTTGGCGCACAAAAAGTATTCTCGATCGCTTTATAAAATTAAGGTTAACCACTGTAGTCACATGGACTATTTTAACAATGTTTTTCCTACCTTTCTGGGCCTTCAAAGTGTTACTTAAATAGTTGTCAATGGAGACGGCACTGAGCCATCAGATTTCATCAAAAATATCTTAATTTATGTTCAAAACATGAGGGTGAGTAATTAATGACAGAATGTAAATTTTTGGGTGAACTATCCCCTTAAAGAAGTGCAAGCCTAAATTTACTGGATTTAGACCTTCACAGAATAAACGGGTCATGAGCAAGTCAAAGCGAACAGGGTAAGTCTGTTTTATACCCGCCCTGTCCGCATGAACGCAAAGGTGTGCATGGCAAAAATGACTTCAGCATGATGTGGGCAGTCGTGCATGTTGAATACAAGAGACCCCATTTTGTGTGGCGAGATACACGGCATTTTTTGTTGCATTGCAGCTCAGTTTTCAAAGATGCATGACTTCGAGGCGACTACGGCAGAGCAGAAATGTCTGTATCAGCATTTTACCGGCATTGTGTTTGTGTTTGTCCAAATTATTTGCTTACATGAGTCTACAGTAGAAAAAATAAGCATTTTTAATGAAAATAATGATCCATGATTAATAAAAATGTTTAATGAAATTAGGAAATATTTTAGAGATTGTTGTTTAATTTAGTTTTATACATATGTTATCATATCCATATATTGTTCTCTAATGTCACAAGTAATAACCTCTAGGTTTACAGGGTTTCACACGATTATTTGATTATTTTGTTGCGTGGGATTGGAGAAGTGTACTACATGTGTACCATACTTCTCACGGCTGATTCCTGATGGTTTAGAGGGCAATTACTCAGAGTTGCCCCCTGTCATTTCAAAGAATAGTACAACAGCGAGCGAGTCAAGTATAAACGGCTCGTCCGTTTGGGGAGGTGTGTGTGCAGTCAGCGGAGACTCATGCTGTGAAGCAAGGTGAAAGTAAGGCTGTATTGCATTGCGACATGCAACATAATGCACCTGTTCAGAAAGTAAAATGTTCCAATTTATATTGTTTACTTTGATGTATGGCCTAAAATAGTCGATGCATCATGTAAAAAAACAAGCTCGATGCAAAAATATTGCATTGGGAATTGCTCACGTTTGCTCTAGACAGTGTTAGCCTACTTGATTGCTTACTCATGACACATAGCAACACATCTAAAAGTATTCCTAATTTATTGGAGTTTTAATAAAAAGTAGCCTACTTTTACCTGTTGCGACATGCTTTCACAAGATGTTTGATTTTGTTTGATTTGAGGGAGTCGTGACATGTGAAAGCGGTGTTTGCAAAATTATTTATTTTTGGAATGCCACTTGGTGTCACTAGCTGTTACCGTAACTACATGCTTCATCTTTAACAACATAAAGTGTAACTTAAAACCCTCATGTACATAACTGTCACTGACAAGAAAAAAACGTTGACAAAAAATCTATTCATGAACAAAATTTGTTCTCCGTCCGTGTTATTAAACCGTGAAAGACTCAAAAGTACAACTTAAACAGTCATGTCAAATTCTAATTAGATGTGGTCTGTAACCTCTTCTGACCCACAACCTTTTGACTCCTGTTTTGAGTTTGTTGATGTTTTTCTCATGGTTGTGTCATATTGATGGTTTACTGCTGCTTGTTTGCAGATGTGCTAAAAAGGCACAAGTCAAGGTCATGTTCACTGCTTCAACTCCTGGGCCAAACTTTTGTTATATCCAGTCAGTGCCTTTTAAATATGGGTTAACCAAAACCCCCCAAAATTGATGTCAATAAAAGAAGAACATGCCTGGCATAACATTGGCCTTATGATTTTGGCCCTGCTGTAGTCTCCCATGTTGTCCATGCAGTAGATGATAAATGGATTAATGTAATTACTCAGAGCACTGCCCACATTCTAGAAGCTGGGTGAAAATTGAGATTCCACAAGGGCCCTTTTGCTTATCAGAGAGTAGGAACATCCGACTTGGCTTCTCTGTACACTCTACGGGAAGATCTTTGATTCATAATAGCATGTTTTTTTTGTAACAGGGTGGTCTTACATTTCCAATTTTAACTGGTGTCAAGTGAATTATAGTGAATGTTTAGAGATTAACTGGGGTTCTGGAAGAGTTTTAGGGCACCTTCGGGGATAACTACAAAGATTAAACTGTTTAAAACCTTTTCACTTGGAACATTATTGCAATGTATGGTTAAACTTGGTTTTAAAACAAGATTCATAGTGTAAGAGGACATGTAGGTCTAAATTCAGACGCTTATTTCCACAATTAGATTAGATTGCTGCCATGGGATTTTGAAGATATCACTTAGCAAGAAAATGTAAGTATGAATTTATGTATAAACACTCTGTCTAAAGTAATTAAAAAATTTGCACATCTGGACAATAAAGCAGATTTTTAAACTTACTTCTTTCATTCTTTAAACTTACTTCTTTGATCGCATGCGCGTGCGGTTTGTGTTTGTAGCTCCGTCGAATTGATTCATAAATCCTTGATTTTCTTCTTTACCACTCATTTATAAACAAGCACTTTCTATTTCTACAGCATGTGAACTTATCTTCGATACTATTCCTTATAAAAAACAATCGGATTGCTTTGATATCGCTACTTAGATCCAACTTTCCGAATCTCTGCTACGCCTTTAGCCCGCTAGCATTGCACGCGTGGCCTCTCGCTTATCGATCGTCTCATTTACACCCGTTTCACTGAAAGGATACGGGTTATATCCAGGATTTCAGTCCTAAATTAGTAGTGATATTGGTAGTATCACTACTAATTTACGGTTCATCTGTTATAATGGTGAATATTTTGGATGTGTGTCTAACGTTACCTCTGATTGCAGGTGAGGACACATTCGAGCTGCATTCGGTGCAGTTGGAGCTGGAGTCCGTGGAGAAGCAGATCCGTGGTCTGCAAGAGAGGCAAGCCGAGCTGCGAGCTGCTTGAAACATCACGCGCCGATGCTCACAAGTCAGTGGTTAGTAACTTTTTGACTCCGACCTCGTCTACTCTGTGTGCTTCTCTGCACAGGACGCAAGCACCCAGGACGCGATCATCCCTGGCTTCATTCACTCCGGCACCGACACAGCACCATGGACCCTGGGTGATCCCATAGCGAAAGACACGAGCCAGGACCAGAGCAAGAACCTCTCGGCCCTTCCCGGTCTTCGAGATCTCCACCCGGAACCGCTTCTCCCCTCTTTACGAGTCGGAACGCGACGACGCCGTGATCATCGGCAGTTCCATCGTCCGTCATGTCCTTGCTACCTCAGGTAAGGGTAAGGTGCACACTCACTGCTTTCCTGATGCTCGTGTTCTAGATGTCGCTGCACAGGTACCAGAGATCCTGAATGGTGAAGAGCGCGTCAGAGCTGTTGTGCTGCACGCGGGAGTGAACGACATCAGGCTGCGGCAGACGGAGGTTCTGAAGAAGGACTACAGGAGCCTGATCTGTCTTTTTCGGAGTCATTTCGTTCATTCAACGAACGAAATGACTCTAAAAAAGATTTGTTCATTTGGATGAGCAAGTTTGAACAGGAGAGTCACGAACGACGGTACGCGCTCGCGCTGTGCAAGAGAGGGGTGATCAGCGCGTACACGAGCGTGATTGACACTGCTAAGACATTCCTCCTAGCTCTGATTGGTTGTTTCTGACTGGGAGCGTTGTATTTCTGCAAATGGCAGTAGGACCACAGGGAGGAGCCAGAGAAGCTTGATTTTTTTCACAGATTATCTGTCTCATATTCTACTTTCACGACATAATGGCAGTTTTAACAAATATTTGTTTATAAAAGCTACCTACTGGAGCTTTAATTGATATAAGTAGTGTAGAACGTTATACAGAAAATGTGTCTATTCCTCGTTTAGTGAGGCCAAACAATAAATCTACTGTAGGATCTAGGAAAAATCTTATTGTAATTAAACCAGAAAATCTCAATATCAGTGAACAAAAACAATTTCTAAAGCTAGGTCTTCTAAACATTAGATCGCTCACACCTAAGGCGGTTATTGTAAATGAAATGGTCACAAAAAATTGTTTCGATGTATTTTGCCTTACTGAAACCTGGCTTAAACCAAATTATTATTTCGGTCTAAATGAGTCCACTCCACCAGGATAATGTTATAAGCATGAGCCCCGTCTGATCGGTCGTGGCGGCGGTGTTGCAACAATCTATAGAGATATTCTAAATGTTACCCAGAAAACAGGTCAAAGGTTTAATTCGTTTGAAGTACTTGTGCTAAATGTTACGCTCTTAGATGTAAGAAAGAAATCACTAGTATCTCTAGCCTTGGCTACTGTATATAGACCTCCAGGGCCCTATGCTGATTTCATAAAAGAGTTTGCAGACTTTCTCTCAGATCCATTGGTCAATTTCGATAAAGCAATAATTATTGGGGATTTTAACATACACGTAGATAACACAAATGATGCGTTAGGGGCTTCGTTTACAGATTTATTAAACTCCTTTGGGGTCAAGCAAAACGTCAGTGGTCCCACTCATCGTCTAAATCATACACTAGATTTAATTATATATCATATGTGACCCTGCCTGTGAAAACCCAGCTAAAGTCATTTTTTTGTGATTCACTGTTTTCTACGTAAAATCATCCTACATAATGTAAAGAACATTCTGTGAAAATATAACCTTGATATCTTTAATATTGACTGAGTAAGGCTATGTCAAAGTTTTGCTGAGTTTCGGGCTCAGAAAATCATGTTTTTGAGAAATTCCAATTTAAAAAAAAGCTTATTTTTAAAACTGCAACACATCTGATTCATAATTATCGTCCATATGGGCCAAATACCACATTAAAGCTGAGATTCTCCCCTTTTTAGTGATATGTGAGACATTTATGGGATAATTCTTAAAGTTTTGTAAAACAGGCCTATTTATTATGATGCGCATGTCCAAAAAGCTAAAAGCATAAAAACATTGAAATGAATGGGGGTACAAGAAGAGCTTGATTGTAACAACAATTACCATGTCAATTCAGTTGAATGATTTGTATAACTTTATTAGTAAAATGAAATATCAGTGAAAATATAATATCAGGCTAATAGCTTGGGGTTCAAACACCAAAACTGGCTCTTCCATGTTGGTCACTGCCTGAAAAAACAAGGAGAATTGTTTCAATTCAAAGCAAAAGACCTAAATGGAGACCTAAACATGCAGATAATGAAGCATTTTATATGAAGATATCAGACTGGATCTGATTAATTGAGGGGAGGGCATAGGGCATAGAAACAGGTATGGATATGGCCATGGCTTCAATTCAGAGTGTAATCAAACAAATAAACATGTCTTAAACGTAATTAATTTAAACTGACTCAATCCCAATCAACAAATGTAATAAACATTTAAATCCACTATTTTTGCATCACAGGATGAATTCTGTATCAGCATTACATTGGCTGAACACTGACAGTAGGCCTATGTTACATATTCAGCATAAAAAAAAAATAATGACAAAAACTTACTGTCAAATTCCTCGTCAGTTTCGTCAAAGAATGTGTCCTGTTCATCATCACCATCATCCTCCAGAAAATAATCCGCTATAAAACCGGTTAAATCATAATTTGGGGCAATTCCACCGAGATTAATATCTAACAAGCTGTTAGCAATCAACTATTTTACGTTCCTGCTCATGCTTCGGTGCTGCCATGTCAGATGTCAAAACAACGCAGTAGATTACCATCCAGCAAACAAATTATACTATTGACACTTAGCAGGCCCAAAATGTCCTTAAAATAAGATTAATATTATTGGCAGAATACTGAGCTACAAAACAAATAAGCTGTTCTTAAATGTTTGACGATGACACGAAAAGGTCTGTTCACTCTTTCTAATAGAAATAAGTAGAAAAGAAGTTCCTGAACTGAATGATATAAGAATCAGAAGGTGTTGTTGCGCCGAAAAATAAACCCAGAGACGATTTAAATGTATAGAAAGCCCACGTCCGGTATTTTTTTTTTGCGCAAAAGTATAACGTAGTGTCAATAAAATCATTAATTTTAGTATTTATCATGTTATAAATGAAAATGTGAGTACTGCATCTCAAAACCCTTGGTATAATCTATCATTTATAGCAATAAACACACATGACCTATTTTTGTCATTTTTATGGCTATGACTAATTTGACGCTCTTTTACTCATAATTAGATTCTGCGACTTTAGCCGGGGGTTCACAGGCGGGGTCACATATGGAACCAATCCAACCGATATAGATATTGTACCACAAAGTGATGATGTCACTGATCATTACATGGTAACTTGCATAATACGTACTGCTGAAATTTGTCATGTTGCGCCACGTTATCGACCAGGCAGAACAATCCTTCCAACCACTATAGATAGATTCTAAAATAGCTTACCTGATCTATCTCAGCTGCTCAGTGAACCCAAACAAACAGATGAACTAGATGAAATGACTAGCAGTTTGAGCACCATTTTCTCTAGTACATTAGAAATTATTGCACCAATTAGATTAAAAAAGGTTCGAGAGAAAACTAAAGCACCATGGGACAACAGTGCCACGCATGTTATCAAGAGAGAAACGTTCGACACTATAGATCATAAAATACTCTTGGATCGACTACAAAACTACACTGGTGTTTAAGGACAGGCATTAAGCTGGTTTAGATCGTACTTCTCAGACCGTTATCATTTTGTCTGTTTAAATGGGGAAAAATCGAAGATAACGTCAGTAGACTATGGAGTGCCACAAGGATTGGTGTTAGGCCCTCTGCTATTCTCAATATATATGCTGCCACTTGGTAATATTATAAGAAAACATGGAATTAATTTCCACTGTTATTCTGATGATACTCAATTATATATTTCATCACGACCAGATGAAAACACTAACTCATCTAAATTGACAAAGTGTCTAAAATATATAAAATGCTGGATGACGTGTAATTAAAAAAACTACCCACAAAACCTCGTACAATACAACTTTAATTTAGAAGGATGTCCTGTTACTTTATCCACTACAGTAAAAGACCTGGGTGTTATACTAGACCACAACTTGTCTTTCGAAAATCATATTTCATATGTTACAAGAACAGCCTGTTTCCACCTTAGAAACGTTGCTAAGCTACATAACATGCTATCTGTTTCTGATGCAGAAAAGTTAGTTCATGCATTCATGACCTCAAGACTAGATTACTGTAATGTTTTATTAGCTGGTTGTCCTGCATCCTCAATAAACAAGCTACAGTTAGTGCAAAATGCAGCTGCTAGAATTCTTACTAGGTCAAGAAAATATGATCATATAACACCAATTTTATCATCTCTACACTAGTTACCTATTAAGTTCTGTATCAATTACAAAGTACTACTACTGACCTGTAAAGCCCTAAATGGTTTAGCTCCTGTGTATTTAATGGACCTTCTATCGCCCTACAATCCACCGCGTTCTTTAAGATCACTAAATTCGAGGCTTCTGGTCATTCCTAGGATATCTAAGTCCACTAAAGGAGGGAGGGCGTTCTCGCATTTAGTTCCTAAACTCTGGAATAGCCTTCCTGATATTGTTCGAGGCTCAGACTCGCTGTCCCAGTGAAAACTAGATTAAAGACGCATCTCTTTAGCCAAGCATTCACATAATGCTTACCTTTTATACCACTGTTGAATCAGATCGAATGCAGTAATATTATGAACAGCAGCTATGCTAATTATTTTCCATTTGCTTTTCTGCTGTTATCTCGGGACGCCAGTCCCGAGGTAAATGGCGTTTGTCAGCTCGCGTTTGTATCCAGCCTCTCACGGAGACTTCAGATGCCCCAACACCTGCGATGCGATGACTAAAACGCCTGTGAAGAGACGACTCGACGCCTGTGAAGAGACGACTCAACGCCGGCGATATGTTATGCCCTAAATTAATACATGATTAACTAACTGTATTTTTCTATGTACATTTCTGAAATGCACTTTCTGTAAAGCTGCTTTGAAACAATATATATTTTGGAAAGCGCTATACAAATAAATTTGAATTGAATTGAATTAAACAAGACACAATAGCAATATGTCTCTAAAGACAGAGTATATTCTGGTTGCTGTATTCAATTATGAATCTGATTCACTTTGAAAATCTCACAACACAATAAAGCAGTGGTTTTCAATCCTGGTCCTGGGAAGCTCTGTACGTTTTGTATGTGTCTTTTATCTGGGGGCCATACACAACACCGTCTTCAACTTAAAACAGAAACTTTAAAAGCGTTTTGGCCGTTCATTTACATGACAATTGTGTTTCGGGGGGTCTGAAAACAAAAACTTTTGAAAATGGGTTTCAAAGACCAAGTTTTTGAAAACGATACAGTTATCATCTCCGTGTAAACTACAAAAACAAAAATTTGTGGAAAAGGTGATGTCATGCGCATGCATATTACGTGTTAAGTCTAGCCACGTAGTAACATCGGCAACTACTGGCCTGGCATGTATATAATACAGCGTTTTTTGTTCTTTTGGTGGATCCGTGTGAACGGGGATCCTTTTGACAACGTTGTTCATTTAATGAGCAAAGATTGGCTAAATGTTTCCTGAATGTTGAGGAGATCTGTTAATTTTGTACCAATGAATAATGAATTGAGATGAGGACTTGAAATTTATTTGCTGGAGTGTTGAAATGATCTTGCTTTTCCTCTGCCCATTTCTCCACAATCTTTTAACTTACTCCAATTAAATAATTGAACCCTAATTCATGAAGTTCACGTATCACATCATCATCTGCAATGTAAAGAAAAAAAGATGGTTTGGATGACTTGACATGTTACTTTACATGCAATAGGCTGCAAAACATGTTTTTACAAAACCAGAGCAGTTCATGCAACCGCAACGGAGCTCTTTTTTTCTCTGTTTCTGTCATATATGATTATGGAGATAGTCCGTTTGCTTTGCACATCACATCCTCTTCACTCTGCATGCAAGAGTAGTTTCAGGCTTTGTCACAAGTGTCATGTCCTCGCTCACGTACTTGTTTTCCAACTTCCTTTACTATATTTTCTCTCTCTCAGTTGAAATTATCACATACATGTTCACTCAGGTCAACCCACATCTCACACTGTGAATATAGGTCAGAAAAGATGCTTTACAGATTTAGATCACAGAATTTCTGAAATTGCGTCATTAATAGCCTGCTCTTTGCTTTTCATTTTGATTATACGTATTTTGCTCAATAGTGCTTCCCATTGGATTTTCAATGTTGTGGAGAAATGGGCAGAGGAAAAGCAAGAACACTTCAACACTCCAGCAAATATATTTCAAGTCCTCTTCTCAATTCATTATTCATTGGTACAAAATTAACAGATCTCCTCAACATTCAGGAAGCATTTAGCCAATCTTTGCTCATTATATGAACAACGTTGTCAAAAGGATCCCCGTTCACACGGATCCACAAAAATAACAAAAAACGCTGTTTTGTAGTAAAAATTACTGTAATACAATGATTTAGTTAAACTAGTCAGAAAAAAAATGGAGTACAACTAATTTTACAAATGATATGATGTATACTTCTCAAGAATTGTGGTTAATTAGGAATTAATCTTACAATGCAACAATCTTAAAGGGCTCTTTTTTTTTCTTTGGATCTTGGAGTCAATGTTCTTGACAGGTTACATGAGATGACCAGACCTGTGTGTGTGTTTTTTTTTTAATGGTTCTGTTATCTTTGTTTACCAGATCAATGAGTGGAACCAGGATACAACCAAACCGCTTGAGTTTACTTACTATTTACTTACTACAGATTAATCAGAGTCAGATTGAGCAATGCAGTTAGCCAGAAAAAAAAGAGATACATTTATCTGTCTTGCACTGTTATTTTGAAGAGCTCTGTTTATTTATGATCATATATGAGGTTAAAGTTCAAAGTAAAATATTTGATCAATATGAGTAGAGTAATGTGGCTATTGGAAAATTTACTGTAAGTCAATTAAGCTACAGACACAACTACTGTAGAGGGCAATGACGTTATGCGTGTGACTGTAATATATCACATGGAGAATCTCATAATGTGTCGGAATGTCACAGAATGTCTCATAGAGCTATTATAGAAATGTATAAACAACTTTGGAAGTTATTTTGGCATCGTATACAATACCTAATACAGAGCTGTAAAGCAATATTTAGACCAATTTGTAGTGTGCAGTCTGTGAAATTACACAATAATATTATATGAGGGTGAATTTTAATAAAAATTTTCATATTTGTACAATCACAGTTTATTGTCTACAAGATGACAAGAACATCCATCATATGCATTGAACTCTCTACACAATTAAATTAAAAACTTTTATCAGAATTTTACAAGAACACCAAACTGTTCTCCAAACATTTGGCTACTAAGGGCGTTTTCACACCTGAAAGTCCGCACCAAGGTCCGAACCAAAGTTCATGTTTTGATACATTTTATACGTTCGGTAAGTTTTGGTTTGTTTCACATTGCAATTATGCGAGCGCACTAAAGAACTTTACATGACATTTACGCGTCCTGTCGTCGTCATCTACACTGATAAAAATGAGTTTGTGGTAAGTAAATACTACAGAAAAAAACAATGTAATTTAAATGAAAAAGTTAGTTGAGGCATTAATTTAAAAAAAAGAAGTAAATTCTATACTCAATTCAAGCGTGTAGAAATGAAAGTGTAAATATCAACGTTATAAAATTTAGTAAAATTACTCAACTTTTCTGATACTGGTGTTCCCATCATGCACTGGGCCTTGAATAATTATGAGGTTGGTTTTTCACTGTTTTCCAGCTGTATTTACACGGTTTCATCATTGCTTTTGTTGTTAGGATTAGTAACTTGCCATTTTGTGACATTTGGAGTTCATTTTCTACTCAAAATGACACATTCAAACACAAAAAGGATCCATCAAATGTTACTGTCATTGTGTATTGTCTACCAAGTATTGAGGTCTCTGTGTTGAGGTATGTAGTCTCACACAATAACTGTTGTATTAACTACTTAGATGTTTCTAAGTAAACTATAGTGTAAAAGAAATAAAAATAAAAATGCCTAAATAAAAGTGTAGTTTTATTCAATGTTATATTGTTTGAGTTAAATGTATTGCAAAGGAAACTTCAACTAAATAGATATTACTCAACCTTTTACTAGCAAAGTTAAAATTACTTATTTTCTTTGTTACTTTCACTTATCTTAATTAAGTAGAGTTTACGGTAACACTTTATTTGAAGGGGTGTGCATAAGACTGACATGACACTGTCATTTTTGTCTTGGTTAATGTCAAGTTGTCATAACAAAGACATTTTTTGTCTTTGTGAATGTCAAGTTGTCATAACAAAGACATTTTTGTCTTTGTTAATGTCAAGTTGTTATAAAAAAGACATTATAAACAATGTCAACTTTGCATTAAAAGTGTCATAATTTACCGAATGACATAAAGACTCCTAAATGTTCATGACAGGTGTAATGTCATGTTTATGACAGTGTCATGTCAGTCTTATGCACACCCCTTCAAATTCCATATGTGAAATTTACTTAAAAAAATATGCGTGCAAAAACTTGCTAAATAAAAATTAAGCAAATTTTACTTATTGTTTTTTTTTTTCAGTGTATGTGGGCTGCGTCTTGACATTGATTGGTTTGTAAACAGACGTGCGTCTGATGTCAATGTGCTGTCAATTCGGCAGGTTACTTTGACAATTATGAAAACAAATATGCTTATTGTTGCCACTATATTGGGTAACACTTTATTTTACAGTGTTCTTGTTACATATGTTACATGTAATTACCATAGAAATAACAGTAAATGATGCATAATTACATGCAACTAACCATCAACCAAATCCTAATCCTACCCTAACTCTGTAGTACTCAGTACCTAATTATATAATTAGACTGTAACAATGGCACTTTAAAATAAAGTGTAACCCTATATTGTTATTACGGCATTAGGCTACTACCTGCAGGACCAACTATACTCGGGGCTAGTTCAAATTCGCCAAATGAACATCCTCGTTGTGCGAACATATCGTCACTGGCAGGAAAGCAGGAGAAGACTGCAAGCAATCCTGCGAGAACCACCGGAACATCCTGTAAATGGTCTGAAAGTCTGAACCATACAGAAAATGTTTTCACACTAGAAACAAACCAAACCTCTGTTTAGTTTGATCCGGACTGAGTCTACCTCTTTTCATCGGGCCAAATGTCATCTGTTTGGTCTGGACCGTGGTCCGGGGGAGGTTTCACACCTGTAATTTTGATTCGGATCAAATTGAAAAGTCCGAAAATCCTGACCAAACAAGGTAGGTGTGAAAGGGCCGTAAGCATGCTTCATATAATTCTGTGATAAACCTAATGTGGAGCAACTCTCTGTATGATAATGTCTGCATGCCACTTACTGTACTTTATGTTGATAGCATTCAACCAAAAGTAATACACACAAGTGATTAATTAGCCACTGATTACACATTAATTTGTCCTGTCCTAAAAAAAATACAACCTGGGAAACTCTGGCTCTGTCTGAAATCCTAGTGAGCTAGTAACTTACATGGACAGCTTTTTCAGTCCTAACTGAAATGGAAGAAAAATGGAACTGATTTGAGACACTCTTTTCTGGCACACAAATAGCATGCCTCACATGACACCTGAGGAAAATTACCAATTTGTAATACTATTAAAAATGATTTATTAAAATGCTGTATTTATTATTTCATTTATTTTTCCTGGTTTATCTTTTATTTGTTTCCCCTGAAGCTTTAATGAGGGGAAAACACTCTTGTGGGACGAAAGACAGTGAAGATAGACACAAGTGTGGACTAAACAGGTGCAGTTTGTTCAGGGGTATTTTAATAATGTTTAAAATATATTCCACCTTGTAACCCACGTTATTATTATTCTCACAGTAGATAGAGACTGAGGTGCCTCACAACAAAAAACAAAACAAAAAACAAAACAAAAGTTACACAAGCTTTTCCTATTTGAACTTTTCAGTCTTTCTTAACTGCTGAATCAGGTTTGTTGACGAACAACCTTTAACCCATGTTTTTTCATCCATTTCTTTTGGAGAACACTATTTTTCTACGTGGGCCTACACCTTTGGCATCATCAAAATGTGATTTATCGAGTCACAGGAAGTGATTATTAGCAGATCATATCAGTGGCCGAGCATTACTATTGCGGTCCTTACTGATTCATCTACTTCAAAACATCTATAGACAGTGTTGATATACAATCTTTAGCTTTGTAGCATCAGAATTGTTTTGGCTAAAGTTTACCTTTAGGTGTACAGCAACTTGTCACTGAGGCAGTACCCTTAAAGTGACATATTTGTATCATATTTACCCATAAAAGTTTATAGTAGTACCATAAGAGTACATATTACTACTCCAATGTACTAAAATGCACATTTTAGAGGTTGATAAGGTACAAATTTGTCCCTTTAAGGGTACTGGCCTAGTGACAAGGTGTATTTTTTTTTTTTGGCACATTTTGTTTCTGACAGTGTAATAACTATTTGCATAAATTTTGGTACAGTATTGTCTGTAATATGCCTGTTATGCATTACAATAAAGTGTGTATGGTGACAGCAGGAGGACAATTTTGTCCAAAACTACACCTGTATAGCTGCATATCATTGTTTTACAACTGGCTCTTTTTTGTCCCTGATATTGTACTGATTTAGATGTATAGTGTTTGTTTAAGACTTAGAAAAACTTGTGCATGCTTTCATCACCAGTAGGGTGGATTATTGTAATGGACTCCTCACTGGCCTTCCCAAAAAGACCATAAGACAGTTGCAGCTCATACAGAATTCAAACAGTTCTGAGCAGAACCAGAAAATATGAACATATCACACCAGTCCTCAGGTCTTTACACTGGCAGCCAGTTACATATAGGATTGATTTTAAAGTATTATTACTGGTATATAAATCATTCAATGGCCTAGGACCTCAATACATTGCAGATATGCTCACTGAATATAAACCCAACAGATCACTCAGATCACTAGTATTACATCAGCTTGAAATACCAAGGGTTCACTCTAAGCTTGGCGAGTCTGCCTTTAGCTATTATGCCAGCCGCAGCTGGAACCAGCTTCCAGAAGAGATCAGATGTGCTCCTACAGTAGTCACATTCAAATCCAGACTCAAAACACATCTCTTTTGCTGTGCATTTACTGAATGAGCACTGTGCCACTGTTCGTCCGACTGTTTGTACTGTATTTTATTTATTTATTTTTATAAACTGTTTTAATTATTCTTATTTCTTTTGATTATTTTAATTTCTTCTATATAAAGCACTTTGAATTACCATTGTGTATGAAATGTACTATATAAATAAACTTGCCTTGTCTTGCCTTGCCTTTTAAGGATGCTGATGTTTAACTGGAGGATTATTTCATGAACGACAGGAAAACATCCTTGGAACCATCAGTTATATCAAGGTTGACTGTTGCATAAGTTCACTAGGTATGCGTCCTTCAACAATGACTATGTTTACATGCAGCCAATAACCCGTTAAAAACCGGAATATTAGCAATAACCCGGTCGCGCACGGCCATGTAAACACCGGCAAAAACCCGAAAATGCTCATATCCCGGATTTTAAAAACCAGGATATGATACCTGGGGAACCCATTTTCTAACCCGAATTTTTGGTCATGTAAACGCGTATCGGCATATCCCCATAGTGATTTGTGTTCTGTGCATGTTCTATTCGCAAGGAATCTTGGTCTTTTGAGTAGAGGAACTTCTCGGCGCATACAAAAACCCGCGTGCAGTATACCCGAAGTAAACATGGCGAGACCCAGCACAGCATACTTTTGGAGCGAGATGAACACAAAGGTGATCGCTATCTGCCCCGAACTATTCATTATCCGCGTGCTGCTGCTGTAGTTGTTGTCTTTGGATGACGCATATTGCGTCTTAAGGTTGTCCGTACGTCCAGACGCTAACCGTGCGTCGCCGTTTACATCGGGATATTGCAATTCCATGTATACAGGAGTAACTCTCTCTGCTCACGCATGTAAACGGGTTATTCCTAATTTTTCAGAAACCCGAATAGTGACCTTAACCCGACCATAACCCGAAAATTGGCTGCATGTAAACCTAGTTAGTGACTGTTCATTAACCCCATCGAAAATTTGGAGGGCCTTCCCATTGCATTGGAAATGGAAAGATACTAGACGGCCCATCTTGACTCTGAATCCGAGATTATATTTTCATGGACTTAGTATTGTTATGGACTCGGCATCTGGTCTACTCAGACTCAAGTGTAGCCTCTCCCTATGGAGGATCCCTATACCACTCTACAGATAAAGCGTTGTGGAATTTTTCGGTTCGCGTACCTACCCAAAGTGATAAGATAAAATAAAATTCTGCATCAAAATTTATAGACAAGACAAGTAGTTTGTTTAGGCATGGTTTGTAAGGAATTACAAACCTGCGCACATATATTCAAACGCACATAACTATAGAATCAAATCTTAATGCGCATGTGAACGCCATCAGCGTCTATCACAAGTTCACGTTTAAAGTCTGTTTAGAGAGAACGATGTTGCTTAGCGGCCCCTAATTTAATAACAAATGATCATTTAGACGGAAGTGAATCAATCAAAACTAACTTTAGCTGGAAACAATTTTTTTTCAAGAACCACTATAAAACTAAACCAATCTCTGTTACCTTAAATCAGAGGTCTTCAATCCTGCTCCTGGAGGGCCACTGTCCTGCAGAGTTTAGTTCCAACCCTAATCAAACACACCTGAATCAGCTCATCAAGCTCTTCAGAATCGCTTGAATATACAAAAGGCAGGTGTGCTGAAGCAGGTTGTAACTAAACTCTGCAGGACAGTGGCCCTCCAGGAGCAGGATTGAAGACCTCTGCATTAAATTATATGTTTATCTCTGTAAAGCTGCTTTGAAACAATCTACATTGTTAAAAGCGCTATATAAATGACTCAAAGTCAGCTGGTCTCGACTACAACACTGCCCTGCAATGTACACCAAGGAACGGGGTGAGCAGGAGACTCTGAATTATCTGAAGCCTGAGAAGTGATGCAGTACACATGCTCTCTGTAAATAGGTGTTGTGCTCAAGAGTACATAAGTTTAAGTTCCGTCTTGCCGTCACGTTCTGATTCCATCGTATGGACTAATGTTATAGTAATTGTTTGCCCTTTCTGGAGGTTGACAGTCCTGCTCATTTTATGATTTCACTATATGTCCTAGTCTATAGCTTTCTAATAAACCTTGAAATGCACACTATGAATAATTTTTGGCTGTGTCCCTAATTCCTTTATTGAATGTTCCTCTATTGCTTGTCGCTTTGTATATAAGTGTCTGCTAAATGAACGATTGAATAAATAAATAAATAACTAAATAACTAAATAAAAAGAGCAATATGAACATTCTTCTAAAAGTGTTTGTGTTGTTTGTAGACTGCAAATTGAGTGACTTTTAGGTCATGGAGTCATATCCTCTACTTGAAAACTTTGATGCTCATCATTTTTCATTTTCAATGTGATTTTACAGATTCGAGATTACGGTAATTTGCAGAGCATCTGGTTGCAACTGTGCGGTAGGGTTGTCGACCGTTCCGTATAATATGGAATCGTCCCGTATTTAAGACATCAAAGTAGCAATCTGTTTTAAACATATACGAACGCAGTTTGTCCCACACTATTGTAACTTAGGCTAAAAAGAGAAAAATGCAAGGTCATGAGGCACGTTTTTCAAAAGTCTGACTTATTTTAACTTGAAAGCCACGTTTTTAGGATGCTGTGTCATGCAGGAGACGCTGCAAAGGAGGCAAGTGCAATGGTCAAACATGTACTGTATGTCTAGTGCGTGTTGACATAGAAAAACTTATGGAAAAGTAGTGCAGTGGAATAGAAAAACGTTCTGTGTGAATGGTGTCTCTATGGTTGCAACAACATTTTAGTTCTAATTTTGAATTTGTTAAGAGGTTCAATTTATGCTTTCAAATAATATGCCATATGTAGGCTACCTTGAACTTTTTTTTTAAGTGGTATTTAATTTATAATGTTATTCTGAAATAAAGTGGTATTATAAAATGAATAGCTATATACTATAAATACATAATATTTATGTATATACTATACTAACTATATATTATATAATATGTAATCATCATTTGTAATTAGTATAATTAGTAATATTTAGATGTAATGTATCAATATAGATTTTAAAGTATAGTAGAAATAGATCAAATAACATAATTGCATTGCTGTACAATTACTGCAAATCGAAATACTGCTACTTGCTGGCAACCGTGCTTCCAGTAACTTTCTGTAAAAATACAAGGAATACATTAACAGTGATGCTATTATCCATGTACTTTAGAAAGCTGTATGTCTCTGTAATAAAAAAAAAATACAGATTTGTTCTTTTTTTTGTGAGAATGGCAGAATGCAGCTTGATTGCAAATATGAATGTAAATAAGCAGTCATTTTAAAATGCTATGTGTTACTCATTGAAATCGATGGACACAATGACAACAAATTTAAGCAAAGCAAAATGTTACACTTTTAGGATTCTTTGCTGTAATGAGACACAATTATCAGATTATAACATAATATGTTTTGACGCTGTCTTCCAAATGTATGCAATAATTGGAATATACAGTATTGTATGAGAAAACCTATTTTATTGTGTCTCTATTACAATGTTTTACTTAATTTTGTGGAGTAAGAAAAAATAGCCAGTATAATGCGTAATTTGTCTCGTTCTATACACTCATTTAATTACTAAATGTAACAAATTTAGCAACAATATTGCTTTGTAAGGGCATAAAGAACAAATGCAGAGTTAAGGTAATGCAAATGTGCACACATACAGTAACAGCTATTGATGTAATCATTCGTGGCCAGCGGTTGGAGAGATCATTACACTCGACTCAGTCCAACCTCTAAAAATACCAAGGATCCCAAGCATGAGATTATAGACTTTGCCAGAAAAGATACCGAGTAAATGATTATAGGCTTTTGTGCAGGGTATGAAATGGTTGGTGCAGTGTCAAGCCTAACACAATTCACTTAAGAGTTTTCCTAAACGGGTAACTCATTATTGCATGAACACATCCTCATGGATTTTAAATTCCTTTTTCTCTTTTTTTTTTACTATTCTACAGACCATGGCACTGCGCTTTTAATTGGAATTTAGGAAAGAAGAGAGCATAAGAACCATGAAATTAAAGATCAAGACAGGATCATTAATTAATCAGACAGGTATATTATGCAAAGCAAAATATGACTTTGTTCAGATAGTGTGCTCCTGCTAACTGAATACTCAAAGAATGAAAGGGAGAGAAAATCACTAAGAAATACTGCTGTAATCGACCCCTGACCTCCAGTAAAAGAGCAATGAACAGAAGAGTAGTTTAATATATGACTAGATGAGACAGATCTCACATAACTGATAAACAAGTTTTATAGCTTTTCTCTTGATCTATGCTTGAATCATTTGGTTGATCACTGAACTACAGCCTAATGTTCAGGCCTGGGTGAAAAGGGTGCAGATTTGAGTGAAAATGTGCATTACTTATAAGAACTATTTTTGCCTTATCTGACATTTAGAAATCACACAAGATAAAGTAGTCAGATTGATTTAGTCATATTAAATAATATTTCGACTTGTAAACTGAGATGTTCACTCATCAAGCACATTTTAGGTACCCTATGAAGTATTTGTATACAGTGAACTACATTGGACTATGCAATTATTATAAATCAGAGCAGATCCATCTGATTTTCCATCCCAAAAAGAATCGACAATCTCACATATAATACTATCATGAAAATGATTTTGTGTTCACTGTTGTTATTCGTTTTCATTCATGTCTACATAAAAGATACAGTTTCCCTGTCCAATAGTTTCAATATATCCACCCACTAGATCTAAATGGGGTAATTATACTTAGATTGTTTTTTATACTAGGCTAATAATAAATAGTATAACCTAAGCCTAAAACGTTCTGCATTTTTACATAAAAAAACTTTATTAATCTAATTTTTATACTTTTTTTACAAATGTGGATGGTCCCTCAGATGAGCTTTTGGAAGTTTTGACAGATTTAGCTCACTTATTGGCACAGATTTGTGCCCAAAATATGGTTATGTACACACACACACACACACACACACACACACACACACACACACACACACACACACACACACACACTTACTTCTCTTTATTTCCAGAAGGTGACACTGTTGGGTTTTAAAATTTCCCATAGGTTATTTTAAAAAAGCACATCACTAAATTTAATTATTTGCAAATTTTTTTTATGGGAATTAAAATGAAATTATAATGTGAATGTACGTTTTTTTTATGTTGATTTTGGCACACCAAATAATTTAAAGATATAATTCAATGTCTAAATATGTAATTAAAGTTATCCTTCTGACATGTGGCTTTACTATTTAAAATGTAAAAAATGCTTTGAATTAAAAGCTGCAGAATACTGGCGAAACACATTGTATAGAAACGTCAATGAACAGAAAAGAAAATCGTCTATGTTACTCAATTGGATTTTACATTCTGCAAACGCTTAAGGAAAGAGTTAAATGTTTGAAACCCATTCAATTCTTTCCTCCTGCATTTCCAAATTGACAGTCAGCTGACGAGAAAAGTTTTGGTTTCCGAACCCATATGTTAAAGAGCTCTGAGATCCAGAGATCCCATTGGTTCGTTGAGAACCTGACGTCACGGCAGCTATAAAACTCAGCAATGCTTTTAAACTCTACTGTAGTGGGTCGAGTTTAAAAACTCTCTTAGCTCGATCTGTGTCAACATCACTTAGCGCACGCATTTCACTTTACACTTACCCGTTTGACTACGATGATGTCTGCTCTTTGGGAGTCACCAAAGTGTTAAATGTTTGAAATAGTAGGCCGCCGAAATCCACATGTAAAGAGAAGAGAAAGAGATCCAATGCATTTTTGCAATAGACTGTGCCAAGGAGAGCTCATAATCTGGAGTTACTGAAAAGTCCTGAGCAGTATCTGTTTTCCTGCAAAGAGTAAAGCAAAAACATCATCAAGCTGGCTCACTCTCTTCCGACCCAGCCCGCTTTGACAGCTGCTCTTCACCCGCACTGGAGGACGGTCAGCAGCAAGAGGATGGCATCAGAGCTGGCACTGAGCAGCTCCGACCTGCCCACCAGTCCCCTGGCCATGGAATATGTTAATGACTTCGATCTGATGAAGTTTGAGGTGAAGAAAGAACCACTGGAGCCCGATCGCAGCATCAGCCAGTGCAGCCGCCTAATCGCCGGGGGCTCCCTGTCTTCCACCCCGATGAGTACGCCCTGCAGCTCAGTTCCCCCTTCCCCGAGCTTCTCGGCGCCCAGCCCTGGCTCCGGGAGCGAGCAGAAAGCGCACCTGGAGGATTTCTACTGGATGACCGGTTATCAGCAGCAGCTCAACACGGAGGCGTTGGGCTTCAGTCCCGAGGATGCGGTTGAAGCGCTGATTAACAGCACACATCAGCTCCAGAGCTTCGACGGCTATGCTAGAGGGCAGCAGTTTAGTAGCGCAGCCGGACCGGGAGGCGCCATGGCCGGGGAGGAGATGGGATCCGCCGCCGCGGTGGTGTCCGCAGTCATTGCCGCTGCTGCAGCGCAGAACGGGGCACCTCACCACCAGCATCATCATCATCACCACAGCCACCACCAGCAGCACCAAACTCCCGGGGTCCCGTCCGGCAACAACTCCTCTGCCATCCATCACCAGCACAGCCACTTGGACGACCGCTTCTCGGACGAGCAACTCGTTAGCATGTCCGTGCGGGAGCTCAACCGGCAGCTGCGCGGCGTCGGCAAAGAGGAGGTGATCCGACTCAAACAGAAGAGGAGAACCCTCAAAAACAGAGGCTATGCCCAATCGTGTCGCTACAAGAGGGTCCAACAGAGGCACGTATTGGAGGGTGAGAAGACCCATCTCATGCAGCAGGTGGACCACCTCAAACAAGAGATCTCCAGACTGGTGCGCGAGAGAGACGCGTACAAAGAGAAGTACGAGAAGCTGGTGAGCAACGGCTTCCGAGAAAACTCGTCGAGCAGCGACAACAACCCCTCATCCCCGGAGTTTTTCATGTGAGTTCCCTAAAAAAAGCCTAAAAAAGAAATCAACAAATATTTTAAAAGTTTTTTTTGTTTGTTTGTTTTTGTTTTGGAGGTTTTAAGATCAAGGCTGACAACTTTTTATCGCTTTTATAAAGAACTGAAGTCAGTTCTTGAGTTTTGGGGGCCTGTTGTGCAACCAAACTATTTGTTTTCTTTTTGCAAATATTAATCTTTAAATTAGTTAATATTTTGATATGTATGCACACTTATGATATTGACCCTCATTCACCTTTTGCATTTTTTTGCCAAACAAGAAAGTTTGCTATTTTATATATATATATATATATATATATATATATATATATACATTTGTTGTTGTTGCTTTTTTTTTGCAAAAGTCAGGATTTTGACATGTGTTCTGCTTGCTGTTTTGTAATTTTACATGAGAGTCATTATTGCTATATAAAGAGACATGTCATTGAAGTGCCTGCATGCTGGACATGTATGGTCCTTTGTTCTTACTTTATTCCCCACCAATTGTTATGCGCTTGAAAATGAACTTCTACTTGGAAAAGAACTACTGCTCAGCATGGCATTCATACATTTATTTCATTTCCTGGTCACTTTTTTTGGAATACGGACTAAAAAAGTGCAAGGAGCATCATGTCATCATCCTCCCCATAAAAAGTTGATCCATACAGTTTCCATACATTTAGTTCTCTGTTGAGAGCCAACTGGAAGCAGTGTTTCGAGGGAAAGAACAAGGACCTGGTTTCAAAAAGGAATTCTCCCTCTGGGACTTAAACAGTGTTGTTGCTAAGAGCGGTTTGTGTATTTAATGTCAAATGTTTGCATTTTGATAACTCTGGAATGAACTACTTTTTTTTTGCATCATATAAAAACAGTTAAAGGTAGCCCATGCCACATGTTGACACGAAGAAGGAAGAGTGACTTAGAGTTTAGATGTTGCCTGTTCATTTTGTTCAAATTTTGAGAAGGCTCCAAGTTTGCATACAGCTGGATTTTTATCATGCATAACTTGAGCTTTTTGCAGCATGTACTTGCAGTAAAAACAGCAGTTTGACAGTTGAAGTTCATGATGTAGCCTGCCATTTACTGTATTTTAAAACCAAAGTATTAAAGTAGAATTTCAAGTCAACATGGAAAATCATGCATTTAGAAAAAAAAAGTCTGATCTATTTGGAATGAGTTGCACTAAATGTAGCTTGTAGCAAATTATATATCACATTTTGGAATCTATCTAGAACGCTAATTTAAAAGGCACCCGTCATGGCTTTGCTGAAAACTAAAGGATATAGTCTTATTTAGTTATATATTGTCAAGCAGGACTCGATTCTTTCTTTCTTTCTTTCTTTCTTTCTTTCTTTCTTTCTTTCATTCTTTCTATCTTTCTTTCTTTTTCTTTATTTCCTTTTATGTTAATAAAGTCATTATTTACATGGCAATAATGTAGTAATCAATATTAAAATGTCTGGACATTGTTTTATGGTCAGGGATTGATACCCTGCTTGTATAAAATCAGGATATACCGTTTATCAATAAATTCTTAAAACTATGTTTATTATTATTTTATTTTTTTCATATATATTTTGCTGTGCAAAATTATTTTACCCACTAACCGTATGTGATGTTCATATATGCTTTTTTTTCATTTCATACAATATGATATGCAATAAAAATGTAATTTGGGCCACTTAAAGTCTGCTTTCTCTGGATGTTGTATGTTAAAGTTTTATTACGTTTTTTAATGATCATTAGTTGTTTTAATCATAATTCTTGTTAGTAGCCTGGTTTTATTAGTCTTATCTAGTGCATGCATTGCACAAAACATGTTTGGCATCTCACAAATTGACTGTTTATCGTAAGATTCGGACTCTTGAAACTATGTAAAAAACTTTCGCTGTTATCATATAGTTGTTTGCTCATAAACTCATAAGTATTCTCTGGAAAAGTCCACAAGATCACATTGCAGCAGCCAATAGCACATAATGTTTGATAGAATATAATGCATTTTATTGCAGACAATGCTCTAACATTCCAAAGTTTGACAATGCAATTGCCTCAATGCAATGGACTTTACTTTATGTTTAGAATGAATATACAGTATAGCGTCACCTTTTTACCTTTTATTTAGTGACTCACAAGAGAAATTGTAGATTACTTGATGAAAGTAAACTCTTTTAACTGCATGGGTGTAGACTATGCATGCTGTGTTGCACAGATGTGGAACTCGTGGAACACCTATTTGTTCAAGTCTTGGTAGAAAAAACAAGAGATTAATTTAACAGCGAATGTAAATGTTTGTAGTGAAGTTATCAAAGAACAGCATGTTTATGCATCTGCCTAAGACATGCATGTTTATATAAGGGCAGAGTTGTCAGAGTTCTCAACCTGTGAGTCGTAGGCGTGTTTTGTTAGCGCCGCGGACAGCAGGAAAAAGTCTGTGCTATAAATGCAAATAGTAAAACAATTAAGCCACGTCCACCAATTTGCACAAACTATGCCATAGTTTTTCTGAAATATTTTCCAAATCATCTTGTTATGGTAATAATTTTGTATATTGCTGGGCTCAAGCAGTTGGTGTAAATATTAATAAACACAGGTAGATTTTCCAAAGACATTTTGTTTGCCTTCAAACAATTTAGGTACTGTGTTGGCTCAGCACTTGCTCTGGGTCCTGAAGTAACATCTGTTGAGAACCACTGTACTGATGAAAGTGTTTTTGGAGGTCAGAGTGAACCTTCATATCCTGTATGTGTGCAATAGTTTTTTTTTTCCACTGTAATACATGTGTCATCTGACTACTACTGATGTAAGGACAATGGGAGTATTAAAAATCATAATAATATAAAAAATAACAAAAAACTCAGACATTCACACAAAAAAGGTGCACACAAAGAGAGGACAAATTTAAATATATAAATATTCTTATCAAAATTGAAAGTGCTCAGTTTGTCCAGAGATTTGTTTTTTTATTTACTGTTTCTCTGCCTTTCCTTCATGTGAAAGAAGCGGCTTTATTGTCTGCGGCTTTATTGTCCACCTCTTTTGAAACAAAGCTGTGGAGGTGGGAGCAGGAGATCGGGCAAGGGAATTTAGCTGACATGATTTGAAATGTAATTTTCCCCCAATGATTGATCGCTCAGAAAGGGTCCAGCTTGAGCCATTTAAAAATTATAAATTATGAATCTGTATTGCTGCAGCAGTATCCATACTGTTTTTTTTAGCATGCATGTGGAAACTGCAATTTATAACAAATCTGTCTCTCATGGGTACTAAGAGGAAAAGGTTCAGTATTAGTATTTTGATTTGCCAAAACCCTAAATGTCTCAAACTTTGTGTGCACTGAAGACATTAATTAAGGAAAACACAAGTTGTAAATAACACTACTTTCCTATGATTTGATCTGCTTTCTTCGATATGAAATGTATTTATGTTGTCCTAAAACATTTACACTTTATGGTACGTAAAATCTTGCTGTTGCAATTACTACACGATTGGTGGACTGTTATGATCCTTATTTTTGGAAATACTTTTATTTATTTATTATTATTATTTTATTGGTATTCAGTGTGGAAGAGAAAGGGGGACAATCCCTTCATTGAATCAATGAATGTTTCACTGAGTTCTCTGTCAGATCAAATCCAAGCATTAGTGAAGGTGTATTTCAGTGTGTGAGTGTATGTGTTTACAGAGGATGCATGGAGGTCAGTGAGCGAGATGTAGAAACACGCGCACAGTCATTACAGAGATCTTTACCCTCAGGGGAGACCTTATTCATTTCCTGTACCAGTCCTTAAGTCAAATGCATACACACATAGGCGTAGCAGTCTTTGTATGGTTACGCAGCTATACCTTTCATCCATTTTCACTTTTATTCAGCTATAACAATAGCTTTGCTCAACAAAATTGCCCCAGCGATTTTGCATTATTTTGATTAGTTGACTGAATGCAATTAAATTATCATCAATATCCATGTTCGTTGCAGGATGGACTGAACTTTTATTAGTATTTGGTGTATGCTACGTCATGACAGACAGACAGACAAATAGATAGTTAGATAGATAGATAGATAGATAGATAGATAGATAGATAGATAGATAGATAGATAGATAGATAGATAGATGGATGAACAGAGCAGTTTTGGAAGTCTTTTGGCTTGTGGCTGAACTTGAAAGAGCTCTCGGAAAGATGTGCACACGCTTTGAAACTGTGTGTCAGAGTATTGGGGTTTTCCAGCGATGCACAGACGCAATAAAGATGAAAATGATGCATGTGTGATACAGAGAGAGAAAGAGAGAGAGAGTGAGACATCATCAGTTAAAAAACAATATTTACTTAGTCTTTTATCTGGACTCTGAGATCCAATTTTAAATGAGTATTAAATTATTTAAAATTGTAACAATTGTTATGCAATAATGTATAATGAAATTCACTTAAGATAAATATTACCTTTAATTCAGACAGTAGCATTCATTATACAGCTTCCTTATTAATAAAGGGTTTCTTTTTTGAAAGCTGAAAGTGTGTTGACGTGTGTCAACAAATGTCTCTACTCAGAAACATGCATAGAGAATACATTTGTTGGCCTTTTCTGTGTACTTTTTTAAAATCATCAGTAATCTTCATCATCTTCATCATTCATAATCTTTCATCAGTTATTTGACATTGAACTCTTCAGTACTCTCGAGTAATTTATAGATTTGAAAATGTGCCTAAATAAAGCCACAGTCATAAATATTATAATATTTCTGATATTATTATTTTATTTTATTTCAAGGTTAGTGTTGAGCTTTTGAAATGAATGCTAATATAATTGTTTCAGTTTTCATTAAATTAAATTTAATGAATGGGATTTCTTCCCCGAAGCTGGTAATTGTGATTTATAGCTTAATTGTTTTATATTGCATCTCCAGACAGCAATACAATTAAACACAATACCTCCTATATTTTTAGCAAAATTATTTGTCTTAAGCAATTGCTGATCATTTTATGTTTGAAATGAATCAGAATAGTCATAGAAACATTTTTGTGGAACTCCTTTTCATCTTCGTGCAGTGACCAGCTATGGCCCTTACATGTGATACTTGCATTTCCTTGTTAAACGTCTACGCATGTTGATTTACTGTAACTGACTTCAAGCCTATAAATAATCTTTGTCCTCCAGTATCAATAAAACTGTCAATCATTTCTGTAATACATTTTATCTTTCTTTTTTTCTTCTTTTTTAGCATTCACACACACACACACACACACACACACACACACACACACACACACAGACAGACAGACACACACACACACACACACACACACACACACAGACACACACACACACACACACACACACACATACACACACACACTCACACACACACACACACACACACACACACACACAGACAGACAGACAGACAGACAGATAGACACACACAGACAGATAGACACACACACACACACACACACACACGTATGTGTGTATATATATATATATATATATATATACAACTTATGTATGTCCGTGTGATATATACACCCCTACTGGGTGAAAGTGTGCATTTGTCTTTTGCCTTTAAAGCATTACATCAAACTCAACCTTTATGTGAGGTAAATTTTACATTTAGGTTTGATATAGCCTGACAATTTTAGGTCCATTTTACATTTTCTTCCTACATAGAAAATTCTATTTCAGTGCTGATAGGCCATCCGGAACTCTGTTTGAAGCAATCAGTTATTATGATAGTACATCAGTAAGAACTGAGATTCTCAAAATTAGATTAAAGTATCTGGAGTGTAATGTGTACTGTATATTACAATATAAAGGGGTGACATAAAATGCATGATGATAACTATGATCTCACACAACATAACACACATGCTGTCACACCTTACTTATACTATTAAAACAAAGTTCACACCATATGTGCTGACTGAGTGTTTCAAATATTTATGTGTCTTAAAAGTGCGCATAGAAATGCTGACTGAATATTGTTCATCAAAATATCCAGCATCTGTCTAAAAACCTTTTTTTTTCCAAAAAAAATTCCCCAAAAATTGGATGTCATTTATCATCAGTAATGAAAATTAAATGGCTCACATATACAGCATTTTTCATCATTGTAAAACTAGATCGAAGAAGAGTATGTTGCATATTCTGTTATTCCATTATAGACGCACACCTCAGTGAAACCTATTCATCAGAAAAAAAATAATGTCAGATTTAGCTTTTTTTTCTTGCACAGATTAATCAAGTATGGACAACTTGCAGTTTTTTTATGTCTCTGACTGTTCACCTGCTTATATAATATATTTCAATAATATAATAAAATAATTTCAGCTGAGTACAATCTCTTCGCAAAGATCATTGTAAGAAATGTGTTAAATCATATTGAAATCACAATTTCCATTTTGTTTATGTATTACTGTATGACATCTCCCCCTCCCCCTCCCTCTCCCTCTCTCTTTCTCTTTCTCTGTCAGGTCTTCCAGAAAGTTCCTTCATCTGTGACCGTGAGCTCTCTAAGCCTGTCCTTGATGAGTGAGGTAAAACAATTTCACCTGTATCTCTGACACACTAAAACAGTCTGGAAATGAACACAAAATGTTAAAGTAATGTAATGTGTTTATGTTTATGAAAATTAATTCTGGAAATTCTAATGTTAAAACATGCTATAACTGAATTAGTGTGATAAAAAAAAGCATATATGAAATAATAAAAAGCAGTGATATTTTCCAGAGTGAATCCCAATGTGCATGCATTAATATTGTATCAGGGCAATCTACATTTTGATTCAAAATAACATTACACCTTGCAGTTAGGCTGGTACTTCCTATAGTGCTGTACGAAACATTTTTCTCACTTTTCACTCGACTATAAGCAAGAGTAAATTCACCTTCCCATAGGCCGAACTCTCAGTGCTGGGGTGATGGATTTCTGTAAGCCCTGTTGAAGCACAATCCATCTTTCTCCAGGCTCAGTGTGTACTCTTCTAGGACTACACCAATGACATCTCACTGGAGCACCTTGTGCACCTCGCTCCTGGGTAGAGACTGCGCTCAGAGCTGTCAGGGATTAAGGTGTTTGTGTGGCACATATAAAAGGGCTTTTAGTGACCAAAGTTCTCCATGTCCACCGCAGCCAAACCAACCGTGATTTATTCAAAGGCGTTGTGCCTTTTAGAACAAGGTAAAAAGTCAAAGATCTTGTGTCCTATGTTTTGGGTTTAAATGCAGATATAAAAAGTTGTATAAAATGGATAGATTTATGACGTGGTTAAATCTGAATAAATGAGTCATATTCAAAACTGCTTTAAAATTGACTATAGATAAACACACAACGTGGTGCACAGTGGTGCTTATGTTTATGGATATATATGCAGCATTCCCTGTTTCCTTTTTTATTAATACAAATAATAAAATCAATATTTTATTTTCAATAAAAATATCAAAAAGGTCCCACACATAAATAAATAAATAAATCAGCCATTATGAATTCTAGAATATTGAACCTAGTTGATTCAAACCACTAAAAATGTATACAGTAGTTCAGTTCATTAACTACATAACTTTGCGGACGTCAGATATTGTGGATGATATCAGAGACTAGCGTATTATTACTCATATTATAGTTATTGAACATTAGAATTGATTCTGCTTTTGCTGTCGCTTTGCCCTTAAACAGTAATTTTAGTGTCATTAAAGTCACCATGAAATTAAAATAGTGAATTCTGATGACGTGTTTACTGCAAAGCGGGACAACCTGTCAATCACATGAAATCAATCCATCGATCCAATCAATTCCCAATTAACAAAATCAAGCCCTGTCCTGCATGCATATTTTATCTTGGTCTTTTATTTTATCTTATCATTTCACTCGGATATACGTCACAATAGTGAAGAAAAGACTACATCACAACTTCATGTCGACTAAGTAACCAAATGGAATTACGATTGTTTCAAACGTGTTTCCCAAACACTCCCGATTCTGCCATTGGTTAGACAAAAATGCAGTTCTGCCCCCATCTCAAATGAATGGTTGAAACAGTTTTCTTTTTGAAATGGTCTGGATGTTCAAATAAATGCCACAGATCCATTTGCACACAATCACATAGTTTCCACTCTCAGGGAAATTAACCTACAAATTGTTTACTTATAGTTGTTTGTATGTGCAAATTAAGATGAGATAAAAGAAAGTATTTGACATCCAAAAAATAAAAAAAACTTTCACTCTGCACTATTGAATGATTAACTAGGTAAAGAGTTTACCCAGTTATTCTCGAATCTTTGTCAGTTCTGATGAAGGTTTACCCTTAGTTTCCCTGCACTTCAAATCCAATGTCCATTTAGCATGTTCCTGTTTCTCTATCTCTCTCATACTAATCTGTATAATGAGGATGAGATGTTAATGTCATGTCGTCCTTCCCATAATGCTCTGTGTTCCCATCCCCAGTTTCTTTAAGTAGAGCACAGGATCAGGGCTGGCTAGGCTCCAGCCTCACTTAACTCCACCAGGGAAAAATGAGACAGACCTGTCGGAGATGACAAGGACAAATCAGCATTGAATGAAGTGCTTTAAGTGCTGTTGTTTCCAACAGCCATTGAAGCAACTGTGAATTAGTTGCCCTTTAGAGGCGGGCGAGGAAATTTGCTAGATAAACACTCAGAAATGACAGGACATAGGAAACACAGGAATGAAAAAAAAAACATGATGATAGGTGTCTTGCATAAACCTGCTCTGTTATTGCACACACAGGAGTGTGGGTTACCATGTCTTCAGAAACAAAAATGATGAAGGCATCTTAGTAGAGAGGATGTTACACAAACATTGGTTTTGGACCTGTCTTCCTGCCTTGTTAAACTGCCCAAAAAGCAGCATATTACAGGATTTGGACACAGTCTTGGACTGGGATTGGCATTGTATGTTGTTTGCGTAAAGGGCCTTTATCCATGTATATGAGGAAATACAAGTGAACATTGAGTAGCCTTTCTATGTAGGCTTAGTGTTAGTAAGAATGGAGAATGCTTGTCTTTAAATTAGCAGGGAAACTTTTTGTCACATGACCTGGCTTTCCATTGCGATTGTGGGTGTCATTCAGTGAGTGTAATTTTGTTGTAAGAGTATGACGTGTCCATTCAAATAATACGATTAACAAAACAACCGAAACCTAATCTTAAAATCAGAGAGCAATGATTCGTTGATGAGAATGTTGTTGAAGTCCCAATCTGGAGTGTGTTTCCTGTACAACGATGTAACTTGCTACTCAACCACCATAGTAAAATGTATCGGTGTAGAAGCTAACTAGCTAGGTAAAACTGTTTCTCGAGAGTTGTAATTTAAGAAACACAAATTTGCAATGCTATTTTCATTGCTATTTACTTATGTTCGTCGGAACTATGGTTTTGGAAAACGCTCAATCGTTAATAACCCCCCTTTTGGAACCTTTAATTTTAAAAGTGTAGTCAATTGTTTTATTTATGTTGGCTTTAATAAACAACAGATCTACAAAAAAAAAAGCATACACACATTTTTTAGATGAAAAAATCTTCAGTTAACCTACAAAAATAGACACACTTTGGTGCATGTGTTGAAGAAAGTTCGCCTAATGGGCTGCCCTGACTCCTCCATCGCACATGGCAATAGTTCAGACACTAGTGGGGGGACAAAAGGACACCATAACTGCTGAGATAGGAGAAAACAAGCGAATCCCTGGGAGGACAGTGTGAACACACACACTTGCATGCACGACATCGGCCATAAGGAGGGTGAAGTGAGATGTGACTGGCGGTTTAAACTTTTCTTTCACTGATCTGGTCAGTCTTGCTGATGGAGTGTCACATACTAACTCTGGTGCCAAAAACACCATGTATCACACCCACCACACTTCTTTATTTCTGCAACACCCTTCTCTTTTAGCATAACAGCTCTAATAATTCCTTATACTTGGGGCACTATATGAAATCTACCTGTTCCTGTATCTGATGGAAGGCTGGGTATAACCAACTACCTCTCAATACGATACACATGGCAAAAAAATATTATAATGCAATACATGCCTCATGTTTTGAATTTATGAAAACTAAAACTAGAATTGCAAACATGCTGCAGTCAGTTCCTCTTGCACAGTTTGCTTTACTTTGGTTTGTCATAGAAACACCTGAGATATACCTGTGTTTCAGAAATGTTTTATGGTTTGTGCTTATTTATATGGCTTGCATCTTAATTTATTGGATTGTTCAAAATAATATGAATGTACACATGCTGTTCCCTTTCAAGGTAACTCGAGCTGCGTCGAGATGCTGATACTATTGGTGGGAGCCTATGTGATTGCGTCATGAAGCACCTATGAAATCAGTCCAATGGCGTGATTATATATATATATATAATCTAGACAGGAGTATAATGGCCAGCAAACACATTTGGATTGTGTGTTCGTACGTGCCTTCTCTTTATTACGAGTGGGGACACACGATTGATGTGTTGTTTGTTTGGGAGTGGAGCATGCACAGTCAGTTCTGGTAAAACGGGGCTGACGGTGTTCATTCAGAAATTCCCGACGTGTAACATATGCACTGTCGAGAGTTTTTAGCTCTGCTCCTGTTGGCTTTCTTCTCGAGGGAAGAAAATCAATAAAGATTATTTGGCTCAGATCTCGCGTTTGCCAAGGGCAGCACGTAGATTACGGGTCTGCAATAAAGATTCTGTGACTCGATCTCGGATCTCGCGTGTGCTGGGGTAGCACGTATATTACGGGGTCTGCAATAAGAATCTATTGGCTCATATCTCGCTTTTACCGAGGCAGCGCGTAGATTATGGGTCTGCATCTCTACAAAAGAATTTAATGGCTTAAATCACGCGTTTGCCGAGGCAGCGCGTAGAATATGGGTCTGCATATCTGAAGGATGGATAACACTTCACAGGGCTCCAGACTGCGATTTGTCTGCATTTTGCAACCATTTTTCCTGCCGGTGAGACCAAATATTAATTTTGGTCGCGCTGGCCTGACCACATCGTTGCACAAATGTAAGCAGAATGAAAATACGCTACTCATTTATGCTTCATGAACCGTTTTTTTAATTCGGACCAATAATAGACAGCGCAGCACTCCGAACTTGCCAGTCGCAGGCCAATCTTGATCACGCGACACTGTTACTAGGAGATCCAGACTCTGGAGATCCAGTGAAGAAATCCATTGAATTCACATCAGAATTAATAACATCATCGCTGCAAGATCCAGTTAGGAACATTCCAATTTGGCGCAGAGAACTCTGTTATAAACAATAGATATCAGATCAAACAGCGCTGACGTGGAAACCAGGAGAAACACTTATAGAAGGCTTTCAGTCCACAAATCACAAGTCCACAAAGCAACATTCACCATGGCTAATGTTGTAACTCTAACTATGGTATTGTGACAAAAATAGTCAAATGGTTACAAGTACTACACATCTTTTTCCAGCACTTCAAAACTATAATATCATATATAAATATTATTTTTAATGTGATGACTAAATATAATTTTTAATGTGATGACCAACACATTTTTTGGTCATCCTTTAAAGATTGTCCTAAAACTAAAAATGTTAAGATGTAGGAAAACTCATATTTAAAAATAAAAAAAAAGAATTACCATTGTAAACAGTAGGATGCTTATTGGCTATTTTCACGCTCTGATATAAATTTTTTCGCTCGTTTTGCTTATAATTATTAATTATAATAAGACATTATGAATGATAATGAGTAAAGTTAATTTCATCTACACCCTCAATTAAGCTTAGTGCTTTATTGGCAGCCCCAGTGCTACCAGATCTTTTTTTGTAAAACTCAGTGGCTCCGGTGCTGCTGCCCTAAAATGTTAGTCTGGAGCCCTGCTCACTATAGAAATGGTTTCATTATTCAGTTTGGTTCTTCCGCCCAGATTTCTAGGGTTCTCCCCTACGGTGGTGGACCCCGAGCAGGCTCTGGTTATGAAGCAAGAAATACAGACTCTTCTGCGAAAGGAGGCTATAGAAAGGGTTCCTCCTCCCAGTAGGTTGTCAGGGGTTTACAGCTGTTACTTCATTGTTCCAAAGAACGATGGAGGCTTACATTCAAACAGATTGTGTCACAGATTCAGTCCGAGGACTGCTTTGTCACGATAGATTGATGGACGCGTCCTTCCATGTAGCCACCCGTCCTCATCACAGGAAGTCCCTGAGTTTCGCTTTCGGGGGCGAAGTTTACCAATATCGGGTTCTTCCCTTTAGGCCTAGGTAAATCTAGGCCAATCACTGACTGTTGGGTCTCATAGCAGCTGCATACAACGTAATAACTTTTGGCCTCCTGTACATTAGATCCCTGCAGTGGTGGAGCAGAACCAAGGGGTTTTCTCCGAGGGGAAATCTTTTTCGCATGATCGCGTAATGCTAACGACAGATGCTTCCTTCACAGGTTGGGGGGCGATCATGAGTGGCCTCGGCGCAAGGTCTGTGGCAGGACCATCTACTGTCTTAGCACATGAATCATCTAGAAATTATGGTGGTGTTTTGAGCTCTCAAACACTTCCTACCAGATCTGAGGGGCCATCATGTGCTTGTCTGCATGGAGAACACATCGTTGGTCTCTTACATCAACCATCAGGGGGGTCTGAGGTCACATAACACTACAAATTGTGGAAACTGAGGTTGTTGAGACCATCCTCCACTCCAGAGCTCCCTCCACGAGAAAACTCTAGACCTTGAAGTGGATTTTGTTCACTTCCTGGTGCAGAGACCACCAGCTGGACCCTGTTATCTGCCCTGTGGTTGCAGTGCTGGAGTCCCTGCAGGAGCATTTCTCTGCAGGCCTATCCCCCTCCACACTAAAGCTGTACATGACAGCCTTAGCTGCTTACCACGTTCCTTTAAGTGGTGTATCCTTGGAAAGACCCTCTAGTAACGTTTCCTTCGTTGCACTGTGAGGCATCAGACCAAGATACTAGGAGTATGGCTGCTTCTGTCAGGAGTTTCCCTCCAATATGTTTGTGATGTGGCAGGAGGTTGCCTCGCCGCACACAATAGAGAGGTTTTTGGCCTTGACTTCGGCTCCACTCCAGGGGCACAGGTGCTTTCGTCTTGGTGTGCGCAGAGATTTCACTCGGACAGCCACTTGTTACTATGGTGTCGTGGGTATAGTGTTCCCACAGTGTCTCAGCGCGCTCGAGTTCCCTTGAAAGGGAACGTCTCAGGTTACGACTGTAACCCTGGCTCCCTGAAGAGAGAACGAGACCTTGCGTCGGCCTGCCATACTCCCTGCATGCCTATGATCGACTTGCTTCGGCTTTTCAGAAGCTTGCGTGGTCTGTTTTCAGGGGTGCTTTATACCTTCCTGGTCTATGACGTCACGTGACGTTCCGTCACGCCATTGGACTGATTTCATAGGTGCTTCATGACGCAATCACGCAGGGGCGTTCCCACAGCGTCTCGACGCAGCATCTTGTTCCCTCTTCAGGGACACAGGGTTACAGTTGTAACCTGAGACGTTTTTTCGGCATATCATGATTTGACCTACTGTATGTGTTAGAAACTTGTGACTCAAGACATCTGTGTTCTGTTGTTCCATCAGTTGCACTTTATCTTACTGTTGTTGAACATAAGAGCACATCCTAACACTGTGGCATAAATATTGATGTACTTCTTACAATGCCCAGCCTTAAAACGTTCTTTATGGTAAAGCACCGTGGCATTATTGGCATAACAATATGACTTTCTGTAAAGCTGCAATGAAACAATGAGTAATGAATAGCGTTGTACAAAAAGACTTGATGACACGTTTTTTGCTGGAGAGATGGAAAGTCACTTTGTGCAGTGTCCATGCACTTAAAAAAATAAAAATAATAATAAGACTGTAAAGTACCACCCAAAATGCTACTGTAACAGATCACATAATTGACATAAATTGCTTAAAGTTGGCACAGATGTTAAACTCTTAGAATTATTATGTTTTGTACTTTCTTTAGATGTTCCTATAATATATCTGTTAGAGACTATTGAAGCGATAAATTAATTTAAAACCCATCCACTTCAATGCTGGTCCGGGGTCTATCTGTGTTCCAGCAGGACAGGACGACCCAGACTTGCTGTGTCCGCCAGATCTTCCAGCCACCTGCTCCAGGCGAAGGAAACTAGAGACGGAGGCTGACGGCCTATATTTAGATGTGCAGGCAGCAGACGCTGTATTTGGGCTTTAAGGTTAAAAATATGGATATCTATGTACAGTCAGGCCAGAGTACAGTACGATGCATTGAATACCGTCTTTACCGAGTCTATTTTAGCTCACCGGCTCTGATCTTGAGCTTCTGATCTCTATCTGTGTGTGTGTGTGTGTGTGATCTCTCTCTCTCTCTGTGTGTGTGTGTGTGTGTGTATGTTTGTAGCACAGCCTTACTTCCTTTTTCCTTAAAGGTAACTGGACTCAAGGGAGGGAGTGTAAAAATACTTTTCTTTAAAACAGCAAAGTACACTGAATTTGAAATTGTGGCTTTAGCGGTGTAATAGAGAGGGTGTCATTTTAGCTTGAAGCCATTCGTTCTAGCTTTAACCTCAGGGAATTTAAGGTTTTAGGGCGTATCTGTTCTTTGAATTTATGATATCAATCCTCAATCTATAACACAATTATTTCAAAGTGCTAAAATGCTATTTCAATTTAACCACACCCAGAGTATAAAAAATATTTTGGGGTCTGATTAATTATTTTAATATTTATAGTCATCATAGTTAGAAAACATTGAATTGCCTTTTTTTATCTTTTCTTTTTTTTTTGAGAAGTGAATACATTTGATGGAATAAGTGCAATTATCTGCACTGTTAGTGGGGAACCGCAAAATTTGTCAAAAGGACAACAAAAATAGTATTATACATTTATTATAAAGTTATAATATAATTATTATACAACTTAAATATGAATCAGTAAATAATCTAAAATGCCCTGCCAATATAAACAGTTATTTTGGGCACTGGATAGTTCTCTGAAACAGTGTGAGATTAAGTGTGTGAGTATAATTATAATTTATTCATAAATCGAATTCAATTTTATGAGGAATGATTTAAGAGTTATTAAATCACTTTAATAATGATTTAAGCTGTCTAATCTGTTATACAGCTATGTCATGTGACAGGACATAGCTTTCCAGAAATATGTATTATTAACTATTTGTGTCATCTTCTTTTTTTCTCATTATTTGTATGCTGGGTTGTGTGTTGCTGCATTAAAATGTACAGTGGGCCATTCATTTCCAATTCTTTTTTATGTGTTAAAAAAAAGAAAGAAAACTTTGCACTTTAACATGCATTTGGTCCCACCTAAACTTGCTGATCAGCAGAATTTAGTAAAATATATTAAAGAGAAGTTTCATCTCCATTTCCCCCAGCACTGCCCGCGGTGGACCCTCTTCCTCTGCCTCTCCACTTCCACCATTTGCTTGTTAGTATTATTCTGTGTGTCTAATTAAACTAGCTCTTCATAAGTGCTGTTTTACCGAAGGCATATATATATTTATACATATGCTGTTGTTCTGTACATTATCGTCACATGCCTTTTGTTTGGGTAATTATTGTGCTCTTTTTTAAGAGCACAATAATAAGTCATGACTATTTCCTGCCAAAAGTTGAAATGTGAGGTCATTATAGTGTCCTCCAGAACCCGTCTGCCTGCAGGGTAATGGGACGCAATTAGAGAGATGTAGTCATGAACCTTCAGCAGTGGGTTAGTCATGAACCTATAAAGCTGTGGTCTACCACCTTTCAGAGAATTTAAATAATTTCCATAAAGTTACATTTGGACAGATGTACAGGAAATAATACTCTCCAAAAGCTTGTAAATTAAAATTTTAGGGAAGTCTAATTTTTCTTTTCATAATCAGTCATTTTAATTAACAATCAATTAATTGTTTATACTTAATGTAAAACGTTCTAATGATTTCAAATACCATGTAGTCTATATTTAAGTGAATATTGGTATTTGTATATTTGAATTTTGGTGAATATTGATTTTTTTTCTATTAGTAGATTCAGAGTCAGCTGTATTTAAATGTAAATGCATTAATGTTAATGATAGATGCAAGTTTTGTTTATGTGTTCATTGTTTAAATCATTAACACAGGATTCAGCTTTTTACCAATAAATTACCATGCATTTTTGCTCAACTTACTGATAAGTTATGATAAAAGACAATTAGAAAAGACAATTGTTACAATAATGGTAAATTTAAAGTCTACAAATATATTTTGGCACTGACTAATGACAACATCAGAAAGAGTCATTGCATGATGACTGCCATACACATACCTCAACACTAAAGGAAACAGTGGCAACAATCAACTGATCATTTTACATACGGGAAAAAAACAATGCATTCTGACATCAAAATCAACAAATAATTTTAAGAATGCAGAGAAAAATAATTAGCAGTGTTGGACAATGATTTTTACAACAAAAAAAAAAAAAATATATATATATATATATTATAGAACTGCATTCACAAAGATACATTTCTCGACTGCTTAAATAATTTAGAACTCAGGCGAAATAGACTCTTTTCAGATTTGATGTCTTAACTTATCTTTTTTTAGCATTATTATTATAATTGTTTTACAATCAATTATATAAATTGCTTGAATTATTAACAATTATTTTTTTAATTTTTAACATAAATAATAAAACTGAGGCCTTAGTTCAAATAAGCTCAGAGTGTGGTCCTTATTTTGGAGCACTGCAACAAACTGCAACTTGCTTAGTTGGGGACATTAAGTTTTACATTTAATTTAATATTCAACAATAATATTGATCTTCCTGCATTGACATACAAGAATAATGCATACCTATAATGCATATAATCAATGCATACCTGCGACCTATAGCGGCTATATGTAAATTAACTAAATTAATAACTTTTTAAAACAAAAATTAAACATCACTGAACATACTTAAGCTGGACTGTGACACTATTCTCTTCAGGAAACAAACATCTTTTGCATTATTTTCCTGATTTGAAACAATCTTTATTGTAAAAAGTGCTATATAAATAAATTTGACTTGACTTGAATTTTCTATTATTTTTATATCCAGTGGTAAGTTGCATAAACAGGTAAATGTAATGACTAGGGGTGGCACGATCCGCTTTTTTTGCCTCCGATACCGATTCCGACACCTGGGACTCAGTATTGGTCGATACCGATCCGGTCCAATACTAAAATAATAATTAAAAAAACTGTGCCAAATTACCTAATAAACTGTATCTGTATGCCTCACTGTGGGGAAAAGACTGGGATTATTCTTTTGTTAAAGGCATCAAAGCTTGACTTAAACATTATTTTCCTTACTTTGTTAAACAATAAAGACAAAATATATACTATATAATTAAAATACATTTATTTTAAAATTTTAAGCGCAACTTTTTAATGAAGCAGCAACATATGATACATAGATTGGACAGAACAACTAAGGCTATCAATAAACTGCCATTGCGCAAAAGTATTGTAATATGAAAGGCTCCAATTCAGAGCTGCACGAAACCTTATGCGCATCCCGTGCAGAATGATGCGCTCGAGGCAACATGGAGTCACGGCGCGCAGCGCGTCGCATTGAAAAGTTCAAAGCACAAAAGTAAGATATACATATATTTCTTTATTTATTCATTAGTTTGGGCCTTTTAACAGTTTTACATTTCAGTTAATGTGCGTGTGAAGAGCAATTATATCGCTCTCTACTCCAGTGTTGTGATCACTGAAGAGTTGTGTTGTGATCTAACAGACACCCGGTAGAAAGTAACATGTGAAACTCCAGCACGTTAAAGTCCTTTTATGCAAACCATAGACCGTTATCTACATATCTACAGTATAATAATAGGAACATTGACTTATCTTGGAGAGAGTTTCATCGTGTTGACTGTTTTACCCGAGCGCGACGCGCTGTTTGAGTGCTGAGAATGACTGACAGCCGCCGCGGATGGAAGCACTTATGTGTGAGATTAATTTAACGATTTAAATCTGTACCTCACATTAAACTATATGTAATGGCTTCAGAAATCTTGGAATACAGTACACGAAAATATTATAGTGCTTTATAATGTTTTTGTGCCTTTTGTGTTGTATAACAATAACATACTTAGGCTATACAATATCGGATCAGATTTGGAAGGTCTCGTCTGGCGATACCCGATCCGGCAAATATTGCTAGTATCGGAGCAATACCGATACTGAGTATCGGATCGGCGCACCCCTAGTAATGACACCAGGATTGTGCTGCAAAGTCCTGCAAAGTGATTGTGCCAGAGTTTATAGCCTTCTGAAAAGTTTCAAATAGTGGTAATAATGTTGAGAAAAAGAGAAAAAGTGATTGCAAAGATTATCTCCTCTGCTTTGTTAGCTTAATGAACACCGTTGCCAGGAAAGACGGCACAACAGTTTATTTTCTTTAATGCAGTGTTTCTCAACCAGTGGGTTGCAGATCAATCTATAGGGGGTCGCAAGACTTTCTCTGTGTGCTCGGTGTTACACCGGCACAGCCAATAAGTGCGCTTCACAAAAGGCTCATTAAAACAGGCTACGTTTACCTGCAACCAAATAATTTGTTAGTAAACGCATTGACAGCTCAATAGGACTGAAAAGCCTTCATGTAAACACCTTAATCGATCCTAATGAGCTCGATGTGAATGAAATTTCAATCGGATTGAAAGGGGTGGTTTATTCCTTTTCTAATCCAATCGAGAGGACATGTAAACACTTGATCGTATTGAAAACAAAAACTGAAAGGACTGCTCATAGCATAATGATGTATGACACGCTGAACGAGCTGTTCTTCCTGTTGAATAAAGTGTCATTTAAATGAGTGTCCTGTCATTCTATAATTCTCCTTTCACTCACTCAGTGAAGTGGAGCAGGACAACGCCTCCCCACCAGTCCTTGTTTCAGACTCTCATCCACAGACGACTGGTTTTGGGCATTTTTACTGCGTGATAAATATAAGCAGCACGGCACAACGGTTCATATGCTCATTGTCTCCAAATTATGACCAGAAATGGATAAATATTAAGTCTGCTGTATAAAACAAATAAAGAAACAATGTAAGGGAATAGTTAGTTTGCGCAAAGAGCGGGAAACTCTGTATATTCGTGCAGTGTGCGCATGTCAAAATATCTATTCCCATTTGAAGCTTGTGACATAATCGGACACATGAACCCGATCACGTTTAGCGTTCATGTAAACACTACATTCAGATTCATCAATCGGAATGAATTCAGTCCAATTGAAACAAAAGTTGTGCATGTAAACTTAGCCAGTCCTCCAACGAATCGTATTTTCAAATGTCATACGCTGAATCATTATTGCCGTAACTTTTTTAAAAACGCTGCTTTTCAACTGTCCTAACACAATAATGTATTATTGCCTCAAACGGCTCTTATTGGACAAGGTCCTCTCTTTACGTAATGTTATGTTACACACACTAGCCCTATTGCTATGCTAGACCTTATTATACTGTACACAGCCACGAAAAACAAAAAGAAGGGATATGGATATGATCATTTCAGAGCAGCAGTCTCAAGTGTCACATTAACGTGAGTAAAAAAAATCTGTTTGCTTCATAGTCTGCCTAATTATTGAAAATATTTGTGTGTTTTAGTGACATTAATTATAAGAAGCATATGGGCCTACGGTGTAGCCTAGGTCTAAAGAGGAATTTCAGTTAGGCTATTGATTTGTTTCCTACCTTAGTGCGTTGTATTACTGGCATACACAAAAAAAAGAGGGTCACAGTAGGCAAAAGGTTGAAAAACCCTGCTCTAATGTATTACTTGTATTCATTTCAAGGGCTTGTGAAATAGTACTAACTGTTCATGTGATGATATCATTGATAACCAAATAATAAGTGGTTCGGACTGTGAAAAATATGCTGCATGGTCAACCAGCAAAGCATTTCATAACTTTCCATGGTTAAAGTGCAGGCGACAGATGAGGAAACCTGCTCAATTTTTGGTATAAATTAATTCGTTTTGACACCAGCTTGTTTACACTATGATTAATATGTAAATGACATTTTATGAAATTGTGACTAAGGAGAACATACAGGAGTGTGTTGTTATTTGAATTTAGCACCATCTGTTTTACCTAACGAGGGAGACAGGCATAGACAGAGGTGAATGGAGAGAGAGAGAGTGAGAGAGCGAGAGAGAGAGAGAGAGAGAGAGAGAGAGAGAGAGAGAGAGAGAGAGAGAGCGAGAGAGAGAGAGAGAGAGAGAGAGAGAGAGAGAGAGAGAGAGAGAGAGAGAGAGACTCAAACACCCACTGCAGTTTTCTGTTTATTCGCATCTCGTGCCAACAGAAAACCCAGAGCTGCAGAAATACAATATCTTGCATTCATTCATACAGCCTGATGGCAATGCGTCAGACCTCTCATCTTATGCCTAAGTGCACCTTACTTACAGGCCACATTTAATGTTTCCAGCACAAACCCATCTATTTTTAATAACTACTCAACAGGTAATGGCCCCTCAGATCACAGTCTATTGCTCAGTTATTCATATGTGAGCATGTAGTGTAATTCTTTGTGTCTTAAAGGCCAGTAACTGGGTTAGTGTGCAAACACTGTAACAAAACATTTTCATCCATGTACTAATTTATGTAATTCATAAAAACAGTTTTTACTATACAAGATTCCAAAACAATAAAAAAAAAAACTATTAGATTTGCAATGCGCTTAGTATAGTGGCAGTATTTTTGGTGTAAATGAGAAATGTCGCTTGTTGATATGCAACCCGTATCCCTGAGAAGGGGAATGAGATGCTGCTTCTTGGTTTTGAGGCTATGAGCTGCGTGCGTGCTATCATCATCGTGATCGGTAACTGAAGCACGTGCAACCACATGGCAATATTCATTGACAGACAGCAGTCCATGACATCACAAGCAGAGTGCCCGTACACATCATCAACTATTTTATATTGAGGGATGGCAACGAGATGCAGTGTCTTGTTCCCCCTCTCAGGGAAACGGGTTGCATACGCAACCTGAGACTCTCCCTTTTCGAAGTGGAACTTCAACGCTGCATCTTGGTGTTGACGATATAGGGAACCAATCGCCACAACACAATGCTGAAGGAATGCCTGACTCCCTAAGCTATGAATATGCATAGATAAAGTGGCCAAAGCACTGAATGTCTCAGCTGGAGTCAAGAGCACGTTGACCCCAAGGGCACATCCTTAGTGACAAGCAAAAATCTATATAGTGGCTCTACTCCTAAATCCAATATCCACAAACTAGGGAAAATACCCCATGCTTCTGTGCTCCATAAAATATTACCTCTAACAAGGCTAGTTCAGGCTAATACAGCCTTCCTCCCTGCTATTGCTGGACAGGCCTCTGCCCAAAGCTCAAGAGCAATAAGAGGGGAACACACAACATAGCCTTGGCTATGCTCTGGTATGCCTCGCTAGCACCTCAGCAAAATTGGTCAAAAAATGGCTCTACGGAACAGCCCACTAAAGGTATCATGTGAGGTATGAAAGACTCAGTAATTAAAACCTCAGCATAGACAAGGTGTGGACAACTACATGTTTTTTCTAAGATGCAATCTATATATCTCCTTACTGCTCAGGCTACAACATAAAGTGTTGCCTCCCATCCAAGGGGGGACATATGTCCCTACCAGTATATGGTAAAAAGGATGCAAACAAAAGAAAGGAAATATTGCAGTTTACCCAATAACTCTCATTAACCTGGCTCTATACCCCAAGAAAGTCGCAGGGGTGGAGCAGCAAATAAGAGAATGAGACGTTATACAGCCTGTCCATAATTCTACTTGACCAAGCTCATGCCCTGACTTTAAGACCCAACAATAGTTGGGGAGGGAGGTAGACAACGTACTGGAATGCTTGTGGACTGCCCACATCAATTTTATTTTTGTTTACCCTGCATTAATCCTAAGGAGGCACCTGTCTAAAGGGAGCAGGATGTCCTCAGACATCTGACTGTTCTCCAACTCGTCATGATTGTCCCTCCCCCATGAGCCTACAGTTTCTTCCGTATGCACACACACGGCTTTTGCTGCATAAAGCCGGATTTAGCACACATCTTTCCTGAAATGCCGCCATTTAGACCTTCGCCTCTGAACTTTCCCATTACTGTCTCAATGGAGAGTCCAGAGGGCGAAAGCTAAGCATCAAGAAGGATTTTTTTTTCTCCTTCTACTTGATGCCTGGCAGATTTAACCACAGATACCTCTCCATAATTACCATCGCTGCCATCAAATGACCGATGGCAGCAGTTGTTTATTTGGTGGCACGGAGGGCCAAATCTGTGGTGAGGCACAGTTCAGCAACTGCTTCAGGAGACAATCCCTGCCCCTGATTCAAATCTCTCAGCAGGACAGCCTGATATGCCTGCATAAAAACTATTGTATGCAGGGCACCACCACCCTAACTTGCTACACATACAGATTGCCATCAATGCGCCTCACTCTGCGAGAGATAGCTAGCCAGCGTCTCTTATACAGAGGGCATCTTCACGTATCCCTACTTGCACAATCACTCCACATTCTCATAATTTTAAAGTGGAAAAGGAAAGATGTGTGTTAAATCCGGCTTCTTCCAGGACCTCTGCACCTCAGTGTGAAAATACGAAAGAAACTGCATGCTCATGGCGGAGGGACGATCATGGTATGCCAGGAATCGCTCATCGAGTCTATCATAAGCAACTTTCTAATTTTCATATGACTAGAGCCGTATTTCCACCACAGGAACTTTTCCCAGGAACTAGTGACTTTGGGGTGGTACTCGGTGTGTTTCCACCACAGTAACCAGGTTCTAAATGAAGTTATGGGTAAATATTTCCCCCTCCGAATGTCCCTGCTTGCGAGGTAGTAGTTTTTCAAAGTTCAGGAACTTTCAGGGGTGGGTCTTGGGTGCTGAACATGCTGATTGGTTGAGTTCATGCCATATTTTGTTTGGTTGACTCCATGCAGCCTTTTTTATTTCAACCACCAATTTTTAAAATATGCTGTGGTGCATGCTGTAACAGTTGTTTGCTATTCAAATCACCAACGGAGTTTTAAAAATACGACCGATGTTCCCACGACGAGGTTCAGGCTTTATTAAGCTTAAATCCAGAGAATGAAATCCAGAGGGAAGTGTAAAGTAGCGCTTGGTCCTACATCACTGGATTAATTAGCCTATTCTTCCCGGTACATTAGACTGCAGTGGAAACTCAGACAGCATCAGTTCTGAGGGGAAAAAAGTACGAAAAAGTACGAAAAAGTACGAGTTCCTGCGGAAAAAGTTCTTGGGACAAATTGTTCTGGGTAATTTCAGTGGAAACGTGGTTCAAACATGGAAAGTAAGGTTCAACCTGGCCATGCGCGAGTCATTACATCCAACATTTCCCTGTATGCGGGGCTGAAAAAAGGAGAGGGTTTTTGGGGTTTATGCATGGTTATTGAAAAAACTAAAACTTAACATTTCTGAAATAAGGCCACCAAACACATGCTAAATATGTGTCCACAAGACTTTTGACTAATGTTGTCGCCCAGAGTTTCTGCTTCAAAATGATCTGAAAATCATCCTGCTTAATCATTTACACAAAACAATACATTGATTTGAATTTTGTAAGTCACTTTTTGTTTGGAAATGCAATATGGGTGGGGGCGTGTGTCACACCTGAGAAGACAATGACCAGCATAATGAGCTGCATAATGAGCTGCATAATGAGCCTTTTACACAGGTGTGTCACTGGGTACCAAAGAATGCGAGGACAAAATAAATTATATTACATATATATACACTCACCTAAAGGATTATTAGGAACACCACACTAATACTGTGTTTGACCCCCTTTCGCCTTAATTCTATGTGGCATTGATTCAACAAGGTGCTGAAAGCATTCTTTAGAAATGTTGGCCCATATTGATAGGATAGCATCTTCCAGTTGATGGAGATTTGTGGGATGCACATCCAGGGCACGAAGCTCCCGTTCCACCACATCCCAAAGATGCTCTATTGGGTTGAGATCTGGTGACTGTGGGGGCCATTTTAGTACAGTGAACTCATTGTCATGTTCAAGAAACCAATTTGAAATGATTCGAGCTTTGTGACATGGTGTATTATTCTGCTGGAAGTAGCCATCAGAGGATGGGTACATGGTGGCCATAAAGGGATGGACATGGTCAGAAACAATGCTCAGGTAGGCCTTGGCATTTAAACAATGCCCAATTGGCACTAAGGGGCCTAAAGTGGGCCAAGAAAACATCCCCCACACCATTACACCACCACCACCACCAGCCTGCGCAGTGGTAACAAGGCATGATGGATCCATGTTCTCATTCTGTTTACACCAAATTCTGACTCTACCATCTGAATGTTTCAACAGAAATCGAGACTCATCACACCAGGCAACATTTTTTCAGTCTTCAACTGTCCAATTTTGGTGAGGTCTTGCAAATTGTAGCCTCTTTTTCCTATTTGTAGTGGAGATGAGTGGTACCCGGTGGGGTCTTCTGCTGTTGTAGCCCATCCACCTCAAGGTTGTGCGTGTTGTGGCTTCACAAATGCTTTGCTGCATACCTCGGTTGTAACAAGTGGTTATTTCAGACTGATTCAGCTTGAATCAGTCGGCCCATTCTCCTCTGACCTCTAGCATCAACAAGGCATTTTCACCCACAGGACTGCCGCATACTGGATGTTTTTCCCTTTTCACACCATTCTTTGTAAACCCTAGAAATGGTTGTGTGTGAAAATCCCAGTAACTGAGCAGATTGTGAAATACTCAGACCGGCCCGTCTAGCACCAACAATCAGAATCAGAATCAGAAATCAGAATCAGAAAAAGCTTTATTGCCAAGTGTGCTTCCGCATACAAGGAATTTTCCTTGGTACTGAAGCTTCCAGTGCACATATACAAATACAGATACAACAAGTAATAGTAATACAAATAGTAATACAAATTCTACAAATAAAATTATAAAAAATATGAAAATACTATAAAAATATATGGTCACAGTTGGGTTTTGTCAGAAAAAAACATTTACAGATTATGAACATATTTACAGTATTTTGTGTAGTATGAATATATATGTAAATATCACCTGAATTTTTACGATGTTGCCCTAAACAGTGGGAGTATTGCACTTACAGGCATATGCCTTGGGAGATATGTTAACTGTTCAGAAGGGAAATGGCCTGTGGGAAGAAACTGTTCCTGTGCCGAGATGTTCTTGTGGCCAGTGATCTGAGTCTCCGTCTTGACGGTAACAGTTCAAACAGGTGGTGTCCAGGGTGAGTGGAGTCTGTGATGATTTTACCTGCTCTCTTCCTCACTCTGGAAGAGTACAGGTCCTGGAGATTTGGCAGGGGGGCACCAATAATCCTCTCCGCAGTCCGGACTGTCCGTTGTAGTCTCCTGATGTCTGATTTGGTAGCTGAACCAAACCAGACAGTGATGGAAGTGCATAAAACAGACTCAATGACGGCTGAGTAGAACTGAATCAGCAGCTCCTGTGGCAAGTTGAACTTCCCCAGCTGGCGAAAGAAGTACAGTCTCTGCTGCTGGGCCTTTTTCACAGTGGAGTCAATGTGATTATCCCACTTCAGGTCCTGAGAGATGATAGTGCCCCGGAACCTGAATGACTCCACTGCTTCCACAGTGCTGTTCATGATGGTGAGTGGGGGGAGTGCTGGGCTGTTCCTCCTGATGTCCACGATCATCTCCACTGTTTTGAGCGTGTTCAGCTCAAGGTTGTTATAACTGCACCAGACATCCAGCTGTTCAAGTCTATAAGCAGACTCGTCACCGTTTCGGATGAGACCGATGACAGTGGTGTCGTCTGCAAATTTCAGGAGCTTGACAGTGGGGTCTTTAGAAGTGCAGTCATTAGTGTACAGGGAGAAGAGCAGTGGGGAGAGAACGCACCCTTGGGGGGCACCAGTGCTGATTGTGAGAGTCTTGGATGTGTGTTTCCCCAGTCTCACTCGCTGCTGCCGGTCCGTCAGGAAGCTGGTGATCCACTGACAGATCGAGGATGGTATGGAGAGCTGGGTCAGTTTGGCTGTGAGAAGACCAGGCATGATGGTATTGAAGGCCGAACTGAAGTCCACAAAGAGGATCCTTGCATAAGTCCCTTGTCTGTCGAGATGTTGCAGGATATAATGCAGTTCCATGTTGACTGCATCATCCACAGACCTGTTTGCTCTGTAAGCAAACTGAAAGGGATCCAGCAGGGGTCCAGTGATGTCCTTCAGGTGGGCCAACACCAGTCTTTCAATCGACTTCATGACCACATACGTGAGAGCGACAGGTCTGTAGTCATTAAGTCCAGTGATTTTGGGTTTTTTTGGGGACAGGAATGACAGTGGAGCGTTTGAAGCAGCAGGGAACTTCACACTGCTACAATGATCTATTGAAGATCTGCATGAAGACTGGGGCCAGTTGGTCAGCGCAGGCTTTTAAACAAGCAGATGAGATGCCGTCTGGGCCTGAGGCTTTCCTAGTCTTCTGTTTTTTGAAGACTCTGCTCACGTCCTCCACACAGACCTTAAGCTCAGGTTGGATGGCAGGAGGGGGGAGTAATGGGAGAGCAGGAGGTGATGGTGAATGTGTGAAGTGCAGATCAGACCAGGTGTGTGGTGTGAATGAGGGCTTTTCAAACCTGCAGTAAAATGAATTTAAATCGTCAGCCAGGTGTTGATTGTCCACAGATCGGGGGGGTGGTGACTTGTAGTTGGTGATGTTCCTCAGGCCATTCCAGACTGATGATGGGTCGTTGGATGAAAACTGGTTTTTCAGCTTTTCAGAGTAGTTCCTTTTAGCAACTCTGATCTCCTTTGTCAATCTGTTTCTGGCCTGGTTATACAAGATTTTATCCCCACTTCTGTAAGCATCCTCTGTGGAATGACGAAGGTGTTTGAGTTTCCCAGTAAACCATGATTTATCATTAGATAATGATAAGAATGTCCGGGTAGGAATGCATGTATCCTCACAGAAACTTATATATGATGTTACAGTATATGTGAGCTCATCCAGATCGTTGGTAGCAGCTTCAAAAACAGTCCAATCAGTGCAATCAAAGCAGGCCTGTAGATTCTGCTCTGCTTCATTAGTCCATCTTTTTACAGTCCTTATTACAGGTTTAGCTGATTTCAGTTTCTGCCTGTAGGTCGGTATGAGATGAACCAAACAGTGATCAGAGAGCCCCAAAGCTGCCCGTGAGGCCGAGTGATACGCATTTTTTATTGTGGTGTAACAGTGGTCCAGTATATTACTGTCTCTGGTGGGACATGTGACGTGCTGTCTGTATTTTGGTAGTTCACGGGAAATATTTGCTTTGTTAAAATCCCCAAGAATGATTAAAAGAGAGTCTGGGTACCTTTGTTCCGTTTCAGCTATTTGTTCAGCCAGCTGTCTAAAAATTGCTTAAATATCCTTTCTTTCCCATTATGACATTCAGTTTGGAGTTCAGGAGATTGTCTTGACCAGGACCACACCCCTAAATGCTTTGAAGCAGCTGCCATGTGATTGGTTGATTAGATAATTGCATTAATGATAAATTGAACAGGTGTTCCTAATAATCCTTTAGGTGAGTGTATATATAATAGTGGTGGGCTATTATCGGCGTTAACGTGCTGTGTTAACGTGCTGTGTTAATGTGAGACTCTTATCGGGCGATAAAAAAAATATCGCCGTTAATCTATTTTCAAAGTTGGGTTGGGAGCTGGGTCTACACTACGCAAGCTATGATGACTTTCACCTTGATATTTTAGCGCGGATGTATACCTAGGCGAATTGCACTGTAGGGGGTAGGGATGGGTATTGAAAACAGGCTCCACTCGAGAACCGGTTCTAAGTTTTACGAACCATCGATATTGTATGCCCTCGACGTTAACGATTGCTCTTATCGATGCTCCTGCTCTGAGTCCCAGCCATAATATACAGAGCCGTGAACTCACAACTTTCCCTTTTGTCCTTTATCGGGCACCATAGCGCGTCGTCCTATACACATCTGTGCGTCATTCATGATGTCAAAGCGATTTGACCCGAGGAGGTAAACATGGAGTGGAAAAGACGATCTAAAGATCTAAAGCGATCTAAAGCAGACAAATTATGCTGTTTCCTGTTTGCAATAACAGGGTTTTTCCTGCATTGAATTTTTTTTAGCGCCCGCCAAAGCAAATTTTTGACCCGCCAAAGTCTTATTTGATCGGTGAGTAATGCAAATGAACTGCTGCACTTGTTACAGGGCACATGTTTAACTGAGAGAGAGAGAGAGAGAGAGAGAGAGAGAGAGAGAGAGAGAGAGAGAGAGAGAGAGAGAGAGAGACCCGGTCGCGTGCGCGCACTCTCTCACTTCGGAGCCAGGCGACTTCATCTCCACACTTAGCGCTGTCTTGCTCTTTCTCCCTCATACATATTACCAAAATAAATCGACATGATGTTAAAAGGTGGAAAGACCAAAGTTTGATGTGTAGCATTCGGAGATTTTGTTTTCCTGAATTACCGCTGGGTGTGAATTGTGCTAAAATAAGTTACCTTATCTTCTCTGAAAAGCGTTCCACACATTAAGCTGACAGTCTCAAGTACGACCTAAACGCAAAGCATCCCTTAGCTAATGCTGTAGATGCCGGGCCAAGCACTGACATAGCGCAGGGGAAGAGTCTTCGTCAAACTACTATGTTTGAGTGAGGCAAGCCCGTCAGCAACGCTCTAACAGTTAGTAAACACAAGTACATCTGATTGAACATGATTTATTTTCATCACCAATTATCATAGTAGAACAGCTTTCTAAAGCAGTTTGTGATGCATTTTGGAAACAGGAGATGAGCCCTTGGTCCAATGCGCCACCTGGCTTGAGAAACCCATTCTCAAAGACTTACTTTTAGTCATTATTTGGGTAGCACACATATTCTGAATGCCTTCGGGAGAATTCAAATTAGCCATTTTAATCTAGATTAATCTAGATTAATTTTCCAAGATTCCAGTGAGATTAATCTAGATTAAAAAAAAATTATCTATGCCCACCACTGATATATAATTTATTTTGTCCTCCCATTCTTTCTTGTGGTACCCCGTGGAAATTTTTTTTTTCCAAGATGTTTCCAACTATATATATATATATATATATATATATATATATATATATATATATATATATATATATATATATATATATATACATACATACACACTACAGAATTGGTTCAAAGTTAGAGTTGGAAACATCTTGAAAAAATTTTTCTTTTTACACAAATTTTGTATACATGCAAATTGTATAATATCCAAGGTAAACTTTTCTAGTAATTGTGCAGTTAATTCTCATACTGTATTTTCAGAAAGTTTCGGAATATGTATCCTCTCCCCAAATTTGTCACTAATAAAACAAAATAAAAAAGGTTACAATTACAACAATAATTAAAACTTTAACAATATTTCAAGTGTAATCTTTCTTTGTAAAAAGTATACATTTTATCAGACATATTACAAAGGTAAGGATTCATTAGTTTGAATATTGGAACAAACACTATAACAACATCTTAGTTGATAATTTAATATACCTACTTTATTTTTGACAAAACATCCCGGCACCGCCCAAAATGACATACTTTTACAAATGTGTAATTATCTTAAAAACTATTAATGATAGAGAGTTTTTAACCGTCTTCCTCAGATTCCGCTGAAAACAGTGATAACTTACCCGACTTGTAAATATACACACTTCCTTGTTGCGCAATACCACTATGTAAAAGGCCAATGAAATCGATGTTGTTTGGCAGATTCCGCGAGCAACAACCAATGGAAAAATTGCCGATGGAGGAATATTTTTCTTACCCAATCAGAGGAAGGTTACCATGACGTATTCTAGCAAATCAGAGGACTCTGTAGCCTTGCAAGGGGTGGTATAGAGGGAATGCATTAACGTCACTTTCCCGCCGGAACACGCCCCCTCAGCCGGACTGAGTGGCAGAAGAGCAGCTGCGTGACTGGATTTAATAGGAGAAACTGCGAAAACGCAAGTAAAACAAACGATTATCAATTTAAACTAAAGATTGGACCCAATATAGTGTTCCTTACAACTTACTAAAGATCCAGTGATCCATGGATATTGATATGCAGCCAGGAATCGTGTTTCCTGACATTTATATGTGCCTGATTTTGACACCGGGGAAATACATACAGCAAATTTGCCTGTGAACGCTTTATATAAATACAATATAGGGAGGTCTAAATCCAGGTTATCACTTATATCAATGTTATATATATCATCATATCGTCTAGACTTAAAACTTGTATAGTTTTTTGTCAGTGTTTATTTAAAAATGTCAAATTATACAGAATATACAGTGGTAAATATTTGATTGATGAGTTGTCACTGTAATATATAACAATACAATATATAGAGAATGATTTTACCACTAAATTCAGCATATTGACACAAAAATGATAACTGCAAATCCACATTTCGCTGCCTGGAGTCCAGTTGTTTCTATGAATTGCAGCGATCTATTTGCTTCTCTGTTCTGTAGCTTTCGGCAATCTGTAAAAATATACCTCAGATTTCTTGTCAAATGTAGTTGTACAGTCAAAAGCAAAGCTCGTTCCCGTTTTAGATGTGTTTTTTGTGTTTTCAAGGCATTCACGCTGAAAACCAATGCTGCCGCTCAGTCTTTTTGCCACTCATTTCGCGTTGCCTCAATCACTCCAGCTGACGGTGACGTCACGCGCATTCCCTCTATTTTATAGCAAGGAATATGACGCAAACAGCGTCGAATGGAGAGAAGGAGAGAGAGCGAACGGAGGCTTATGGAGCGGATTATCAGAGATTTTTATGAGAGACAGAACAATTATAATATATATATATATATATATATATATATATACAGACATACAATTATAGAATTATTTATTGTTTTAGCACTTTTATGATGGCAAGCAGTAAACGATTTACAGTGGAGCAAGCTCTGGAACAATTACTGGAGAGTGACGAGGAGAAAGAATTGCTTAGAAAATTCTAAGCATTCCTAAGAAAAACGCCTGGGACTATTTGTAAATAAAGTTACATTTTTCATTGTTCTTTACACATTTTATTTAACAATTACACATGTCTGTCAAGAAAAGGCTTTGACAAATATATTTTTTGTTCAAAAACTGTTCACTATTGTTGTTTGATGTGTGATTTTCAGAAATAAATGACAAAAATCGCATTTCCGTTTTTGAAATTCTCTAGTTTATTGTACATTTTTCACTCATACTTCCTTTATAAACACATTACATGCATGCTTATGTTAGCTTAGGGTCTTCTGAATCCATAGATACCAAACACATAGTGTTCCATCTCCATTACATATGGTTTATAACCACAAATGTAAAAATAGAGAAAACGGACCAAAAGGGCTTAGTCCCAAGAGGGTTAACATATGAGCAGAAATTAGCGAAAAAAAGCTTATTTGTCGCAGTAGTCTTTTTTTTACAGTAAAAACTTTATAATCTATCCAAAACTAATCAATGAAATCTTGTATAAAAATTCATATTTAGTCAGTAACATATCGTGTTTATGATATATTAGCATATAAATGTTAATTTACAGTTTGTTGCTTATACAAAGACATTTTTTTCAACATATTTCAGTCTATTTTTACTCATCTCATAGGCTATAGCAATATAGTTTGGATGTGTTCATGTTAAAAATAACATGTTTACTAATGTAGGTGCGAGTGTGAATGAACGCACAGATGTGGGCTGTACCGCTGTAGTAAACAACAGTGCGCACGCGCGCGTCTGTGCCATTCATGCGCACATACAGACACACAATTCATATTCAAACAGTCTTTTTGTGGTTTACAGACACTATTCCATATCGTGGTTAGAACAAAGCACTTAAGAATAAACTTACTATTCACATCAACTTGATCTGTTGCTCCTCGAAATGAAACTACCTGCACTTCTGAGGTAAATTTTCCAGGATTATTACGATAGTATTATTCCTCACAGCGTAGCAAGACAACATAAAGTAAATGATTCTTATTAAACTTGATGTGTTTTATCCAGCTGATGTGGGCATTGGCATGTTTGCATGACTTGCCTCAGATCATTTGCTTTCGAATAGCGAGCGCTCCGTGGGCGTGGTCACATTAGCACTTAAAGGGATAGTTCACCCAAAAATGAAAATTCTGTCAGTAATTACTTACCCTCATGTTGTTTCAACCCCGTAAGACCTTCGTTAATTTCCGTGACACAAATTAAAATATTTTTTATTAAATCTGGGAGCTGGATCACTCCTCCAACTATCTCTTTAATGAGCTGAAAAGAAAAACACTGACATCTCTCTCTTTTCATACAGATTACTTCATTTAAAAGAAGGGAATTCAAGCTTCATGCCTGTGTGACTGAGTGTTCGCTGAGTTAGTTCATTTTCGGACACGTTTCAGAATGAACTTCACTGACATAGAGAAGGCAGAGCTCGAATCATGTTTATTTTTCTTTATTTGGCAAAAAGCACAACACTTTGTTTTTATTGTGAGTATACACAAAAAAATAGACACTTAACAGGATCGAATGATGTATAACACATATGTAAGATCAAAATCAACAGAGTTGCCAGCGCGACCGCCGACCCCAGAACAAATTCACTCTCTTTTTTTTTTCTCCATTCTGTCACCTGATGGAGTTTTGGTTCCTTGCCACTTTTGCCTTTATTCGCCATTGGCTTTTGGCTTGCTTAGTTGGGGTTATTTAACATTTAATTTTGAATTTAACAATACTATTACAACTTTACTTTCCTGTTATCTCTGTAAAGCTGCTTTGAAACAATTTGTATTGTAAAAAGCGTTATATAAATAAATAAAGGTGACTCTTCGCCCTCTCCTACTACATCTGTCACGGTGTGGTGCGAGCAGAAGAAGATGGAGAATTAAAGTTTCTAATACAAACTTTAACTACAATATAACTATCACAGATGCAAAGATAACGGACAGAAGGTATACACACACACACACACTAAACACAATGTAGATTGGACCAGGGGCCCGTTCTTCGTAATTCGCTAACTCAGTTAGCTGGATTTGATTGTTGACGATTTGGCATCATCTTGGATTGTTTGGTTCTTCGAAGCTCATGCTAGACTTGCTGTCATAGCAACAGGTGCACTAGCTTGAACCTGCTCGAGAGCAGGCTTATTTCATGTAAACAGGATTAGATCGCGGGTTAATAAGCAGAGGTGATACGGGAAGTCTTTAAACACAGCGCGATAGTGTACTTTTTTTTAGATATATCATTTTTCTCAAGACTCGTGAGGATGTCGTTTACATCATTAATTTTTTGGAAATGCACATTAAATGTTCGACTCGTCGGAGTTGGCCTTTAATAACAGCACAAACTGTGTGCATTGTCCTGAGATTCTTTGTGAGTTGCTCTTTCATCCAGAGATGTGGAGAACTTGAAAAGTGCTGTCTGCTGTGCCATACACAAAGCTTACCTGGCGCTCAAGCAGTTTTTAAGGGGGTTTTGTGGCATTTCCAAGCCACTTAAGACCCAAGGTTGTACTTCTAGGCTATAGCAGTTTTTTTTGTTTTGTTTTTTTTGCCAACGCATGTACATTATAATTTTTTAATGAAGATCATGCAATCATGACCATGCCGATTAATATGACACAGTATGTCCCTCAGACTTCCCTAATGTGATTGGTGCCATAGACTGCGCACACAGTGCAGTGAAGGGGATTCTGTGAACCGAAAGGGGGATCACAATATAAATGTGTAGGCAAGTTACTATAGTGATTCTTTATATTCCATATTATTAATATTATATCAAATTTTTAAAAAAGGCAGTTGACAGACTAAAATCTCTTAGATGATGTTTGACTATGTTCCAAATCACAAATGTGGAAGCAAAATGGATCTGTGCATGACTCAATAATTTTCAGAGATTCACATTACGCACATTATTTGAATGTGGTAAGGAAAAATATAAATATCAAGCTCACTGTGTTATATACACAAAGGCAAACAGGTGTTTTATGACCCCATTCCCTGACCCAAACCCCAGACCAGTTACAATGCAGCTCTAGCCAGGACAAGGGCACACAATGAAATTAACTTTGGCCAACTATTGCACCTGACAGGGCCTGTGACATTGCATGTGCCATATTACACAACATTTGCCACCATCAGAAGAAAAAAAAAAAATTCATTAATAAAAGACAAGACAAAAATGGTTAGTTCCTTGAGTTTTATTTCAATTGTTCTTTGTAAAGAAATTTGTGCCTGCAATAAAAGATATTATGCAAGATCAGCTATAGTACTCTGTTTGAAATAATATTAGCACTTATTCTGAAATTCCTTTGAAGCAACTATCTCTAGTGCCAGTTTTTTTTCTTTAAGTTGTCAAGTTTTTTTCAAAATACTCTGTTTTCTAGGGGTGGGGTGGTGGGGCAGGGGGACTTGGGGTAAACCTGTCAACACAAGCCTTATGCTACAAACATTAAAAGGAAAAGTACAACACTGGCCACCTCTGTATCACTGCTTTGTGCAGACTCTTCTGTAGATGTGGACTCCTGCAACTCATATTGCATTCAGAAATATAGGTAACTCAAGTGTAAATGAAGTTATTTAAGCACTTACAGATACTTTCTTCAAAAGACATCTGAGTGGGTTTCTTCACTGTCCTGTGCATTGGGGAAAAATGGGCATTACAAAGTGTTGTACTTTCTTCCCTTTTGATGTAAAGTTAGAAAAGTCTTCCTGCACATGCTTCAGCCAACACTTTCTTGGGAACAGATAAAAGTGTTGGTGTATTGCTTAGAACTGCACAAAAGAGGAAAACACAATTTGATTGCAATGAAGTACACTGAGGGGAAATGTGATCAATAGCTCATAGCAAAATATTTTTTTTTTTACATTAACTACATGTAGTTTCACAATTGTTTCACAAGTCAAAGCAATTCATTACTACTCAACGTTTAACAGTTGATATGACTGGGCAGCGATTGGGCTTATAGGCCTACTTAATTTAATGCAGCAACTAATTATTTTACAGTGTACTAGGATCATTTAATGCTCATTTACCAGTGATGAAGGTGTTGCTGCGACTGGCCTCTGGGTCTGAGGAAGAGCGGCCCCCAGGGATGCTCTCCACAATGGGTCGCTACACATTTAACCCAAGGGCCAGCTCTTCTGCCTGGGTGGAGGTGCAGGACCACCACCTGTTTGTTTTTCTTTTCATTTTTTATCAGCTTTTTTCTTGGTTGCTTTTATAAACAGGCAAACATTCATTAGCAGTGCCTTATAAGTGCAAATTACCATTAAGTAGAATATTCTAGTAATTTACTTGTACTTGTTCCCATGTTCTAGTAGTAGGTGGGTGATCAATGTGTCTACTATCGATACATATCCCCTTTTAAACCAACGCATGAACGCGCAATTATCTCAGATAACTCAATCCAGCGATACTAATCATAAACAACAGGTGTGTTCGGAGAACCCAATTAGCCGGATCACGATTAGCACGATGATATGGGATGTCTCATTTGATCTTGGATGTTTTAGGCAACGCACGAAGAACGGGCCTCAGGACTAGATGAACAGAGGGAACTTAAATACTAACACAGATGATGATGATTGATTGAAGGACAGGTGTTACAAATGATGATGATTACTAGACACAGGTACTACAACTGAAGACTAACGAGGAGCGGGAAAACTGAACAAGGAAGACATGTGACTGATGAAAACAAGATAAACAACAGGACAGATGAACATAACTGTGACAACATCAAGCTCCTTAGAGCAAGATGGCGTCAACAATATGCACTCTGCTGGATCGTGTAGATGCCAAAGAATGTGCTTCCTGGGCCAGCAGATTGCCTCAGCCAACAAGCAAGAATTGAGAAAATGAAATCCCTTTCTCAAATTCCTTAGCCAGCTCGGCCTGCAAGCCCCACAATCTGAGTCTCCACGCTGCCTCGGATCCAAACCACGGGGTGCAGATGCTTGTACCTCAAGCGTGAGTGGAGCTTTCTCACTGTGATCTTGTCACAATGAACTAATCCAGCCCCTCGAGAACTGAACGTGCGTGCTCCACTCCCAAGCAAACAATGAAAAGACTCTGGGTGTTCTTAGGTGTAATAAAACGAGGAGACAGAGACACGCACTTTCTAAAGTATTTGCTGCATGTTTTATCCATTGTTTCGTCTTTGTTACCACACACTACAAACAAACGGCTCCGAAAGGCAAAAAAGCTGATAAAATGTAATTCTGGTGCCGTTTTATAGCCGCTTGTGACCACATGGACTGCCGTCCACAAATGAATTTTGGTGTGTGCTTCAAGCCCCGGTCATGCTGACAATATTCCCTATAATGTCAAAACCAAGACCCAGCATCAAAGTTCCACTACGCAAGGGAACTTGTATATCTGTCAAAGTAATCAGAGTAATCAGATCTGTAATGTCTCTGCACTTATCAGTCAGAAATGTAAGCACAATTGACAATTTTTTTTTTTTTTTTATCCTGGAGATAAACTTTTTAACTTCTGATCTGAAGGTTTATACCTAAATGCTTGAAAATTAGTAAAAGCCCTATTCGGATAGGACTCATTTTCACGGAGGAGGTTAGAGAAATTCATGTTTTAGAAAAATCTGTCTGAATCTGCCAAGTCTGTGTTTTTCTACCTACTGTATTTGGATAACCCAGTGGTCCTCTGAGAAATCTAATCCTGTCCAAAAGCAGATTTCTTAGATTGCTGATATTGTATTATCACAAAAGCTCTCCTCATGTGCTTTTTGACCTACCCTTTTGTATGCCAATCTCGCAATATGGATGGCATCTGACTAAAAAAATAAAATAAAATTATAAGGAGAGCCAAATTGCAGAAACTGGTAAAACTGGCCAATCAGTGTCAGGTATTATATTATAAGCAACCACTTCTATAAAACTCACATGAAGTTTATTTTAATAACGTGTTTATAATAAATATGAAATAAATCTATAAATATTTCATTAAAATTAACATACAGAGCACATGATATGCTGTAGTGCCCAGATATCGAAACACACACTCACAGATATTAGATGTATGTGAATCTGTACATGGAATCACAGATGTTGGGTGATAAACATGTAACTTAATTAAATTTATTTATTTGTTTGTTTGTAGATAAGCTGGTGTCAAATAGTGAAGGAAAATCAGCTAAAAACTGGTTAGCATATTAACTCATTAAGTGCTGTTTAAACCTCATGAAGTTGGTTGAGAGAATTAACAGAATGTGAAGAGTTGTAAATGAGGTCAGAGGTTAGCTATTTAATAATTATGGTCACTGAATAATACTTAAGAATTTTTACATTGTAGCCTATATTTCCAATACTACCCTTTGTAGCATTGATGACTTTTTATTATTCTAGATACGCCTTACTATTGACTGAATGTGTATAGCAATCACCCCCTTTTTAGGCTAAAACAACCTTAAAAAACTGTTCTACCATATTAAAATTACCACATACTGTAATACTTGAGAGTAACTGTAGCCTCAAAATACATGACACAATAAAAGGGAAAGTAACAATTGTATTTGCTTAACAAGGTTCTTATATAAGTGAGTTTGCTTCAAATTAATTTAATTCTGTATTGTAAGTGAGCAATGCCTCTCCAAGGAGTCCTGTGGTTTGATTCATTAAAGTGTTTGTTCAGTCTCTCAGCAAAATTTCTCAATCCTTTCCACCCACAGGTTTTATCATCCAGAGCAGTATGAGTGTGTCCCTGCATCCTATATCCTTTCCCTATGTGTGTGTGTGTGGTAGGGTAAGCCCTGCAGCGCCACTATAATTGCTCTAATCAAAGGTCTTAATCAGTCATTTGTGTCCTTTCTACTGTCTGCTAAAGCAGCAGCTGTTGTGGCTGGGAAAGGGTTACCTCCATTCAGACCAGATATTGTAATGTGCGACATTATTTTACACTATGGTGGTGCTACATGGTTCTACTGTATATAGTGACCAACATCAGCCCAATGTAGAAGGTTTAAGAAAACGGGAAAATAATTTGCAGTACACATAATATTATATGACTACCATAATATGATGCATTTCCAAATGTCATTATTAAGCAGGATTTGATTGAATGAGTTTGAACAAACTCTGGCTCGTCCCGCAACAAAATGTGCAGCTTATTGGGTTGAAGTGTGAGCTGTTATCCCATATATTACCCCACATGACCAGGGAAATCATTTTTAATTTCATGTTGTATGACAACAAATGGAAAGCTACTCATAGATGATATCCATGCATGTGAGTTATATTCTGTAACATTGTTTGTCTTAATACTGTGTTTCCCAGGGCCATTGCAAAATTTGCATCTATATATTTCACAAATTGTGTCATATATATATATATATATATATATATATATATATATATATATATAATTTCTTTATTTATTTAAAGCAAACAGCGGGGTGGTTGGAGTCAGCGTGTCTGCTTCAAGTTTTTAGGCCAGACATAACCAGTGTTTACAAGACTCAGTGGCTTTTTGCTGTTAAATGATTGGTATGTGTATGTGTGTATGTGTTGGTTAAATAAGGAGGGGTAATATATAATGTCTCAGCTCGCCCCAATCTTTCATTACATAGTAATGATTTACTAACCAAAAGAATGCTCTTTCCATGTTTAATTAGAGGTTGGCCTTGCTGTCACCCTTCTAAAAAGCCATTTACTGGAGGGATTCAGTTATAAAGACCCGTCAGAAATTATTCCCCATGAGCAGGACAGGGCTTATGTGTGCAGGGAAAGACAGAGACCTTCACGGCAGACTTTTAATGGCTTGTTCTCTGTGTATGTTGGTTAGCCTCACTATGGAGTGTGGCTTTGGAGTCATGGAACCAGTGTAAGTTCTGATACCGTCTCTGCTTTTTAATGGCTCTCATGTGTTCCGTTTGGGTCAAAAACTCAGCTGGGGTCATTAAGGAGGCAGGCTTTACTGGGAGTACAATAGTGCATGCAAAAGACCTGACCGCAAATCGGGACATTTACATGTGGTATGCAGTATGAAAAATGCAACTGTTTGCACGCCCTCGGAATTGCAAAAAAGCTCTCTTCCCTTTGTCTTGTTGAGCACTGAGTGCATTCTGCCCCAAACTGATATTCTCAAACAAACATTATTTAATCAGAATGACCACTTATCTTTTACTTAAAGCTATAAACGTTTAGAAAGCTTCTTTTCAACCAGAATTGTCAGTTTACCTTGATATTTCTTTTGATAAACATTCTGAGGCTTGTGAATTTATGAAAGGAAATATTTGACTCGGCATAGCCTTAAACAAAAGTTGAAAAAGAATGAATGAATGCTTTAAGTCACGTGTAGTGCACAAACTGAACGTCTCGGGTTATGACTGTAATGTCTCGGTTACGTATGTAACCCTCGTTCCCTGAAGGAGGGAACGGAGACGTAGTCGACGTGTCGACTGATTGGGATCACGCTTAGGCAGACTGTCATCTTTGAGTATTGTAAAGACGAGCCAATGCACATTGGAGTGCGATAATTGCATCAACACGCTCTTCCCAGCAGCGCGGGTATAAATACGGAAGTGGATGCAGGTACCAGTTTTTTTTCGCTGAGGAGCCGAGAGGAGCCCGGAGTCAGCGGTGGTCCAGCGATAATGGCAACGGGACTACATCTCCATTCACTCCTTCAGGGAATGAGGTTTACATACGTAACCCAGACATACCCTTTCAGATGCTCATGTTCGACGTAGTCGACTGATTGGGATCCCAATTAAAACGCCACTAGTGCTGCTTCCAGTGCCTAGACAAAAGCCTTCTGATCCCCCGCATTATTTAAGGTGGAGATGGAACAGGGCTTAGGCCAGGGAAGTCACATATGCTGCGGAAGCCACATCCTTTCCGAAGGAAGGAAACATATGGACTGGGTGGATGACCGGGCAGTACAAAATATGGAATGTCACTGGGGTGGCTCCAGCCTATGACATGGGGAGACTAAACCGGACAGTGACGGTAGAGCAGGGTCTGCCGAGGGAAGACACGGGCTCGCCGCAGGGAGCTGTACCGTGGAAGAATACACATATGAGATCGCCGTAAGGATCACAACATATGGACCCAGCCTGACACAGGTTCAGCCAGTGCATACGAGTGATAGGCCTGGCTTCGGATGTTCCGCCACGTTCGTTGTCGAAGGGTATGGAGGAACTCGACAGGGTTCGGCTAATAAGGGGAACTCTACTGGAGCAAGAGTTGCGCACGTATCCAGTCCATAGGAGGGACATGGCGCAGCAAGCCGACACTTCGAAACGGGCTTTAAGTGAAACTGACTTCATGTGAAGGAAGCCCACGGGAAGCAGCGGTTCGACACATAGGCTAGTTCTCTAGCAAATGAGATAGGTGTCGCCCCAACTCTATTTAACATCTGTTCAGCGAATCACTCTGTGTCAACACCTAGGAGGAAGCAATACTCTCACTTAGGAGGAGCACACCACCCAGGTGGGAATGTGCATCTTGAGAAAACTTTCTCACCAAAATTAAGGCAACCACATGTAGTGGGCCAACCTCTGCTTGGAAACAGCCTTCCCTTCTGCTGGTCTCTGTAACAGACAAGAGCTGGTCTGAGGTCAAGGCTTTGCATTCTGAGCACGTATAACTGCAATGGAGCGGACGGAAGAGAAAAGCCAGGGCTGGGTCTGCCTTCTCTGGGGCAGGGGGCTGCAGGCTCACCACCTGGTCTCGTAGGAGGGCACATATCCAGGCCGGAGTCTCAGATTTCATGAGAGTTAGCCGGCCCAAATTCCAGACACGATTTGTTGACTGAAAATGTGTGCAAGTCCCTACCCTCTAGATAGAGACCAAGCAAGCAGGAGAACTGTTTCTCTAAAAACACGATTTTTAACTTACTAGCTGGAGGGCTCAAGGGAGGTCTCTGCTGTTTAGTAGCACCAGAGATAAGTCCCAAGAGGGCAAAGAGGCAGATTCAGTCTCCTTGCTCCCCTCAGGAACCTGACGATCAAGTCGTGCTTCCCACGGATTTGTATATACTGCATCATGATGTGCGTCAATACAGAAGCAACCATTTTGAGGTGGAGGAGACATAGGGCCATAGGCTGCCGTGAGGCTCGTCAGCGGCACGATTGAGCAGGCCAGACCCATAGCTTCCACTGCTCCGGCCAAGGGTGGTGTATTGAGCCCTCGGCTTGAGATAGAAGGACCCTCTTGAGTGGAATCTGCCATGGAGGGCTTGCTAGAAGTGCTATGATGTCTGAGAACCAGACTCAGGCCAGCCAGTATGGGGCTACCAAAAGTAGACTGACCCTGTGCCAACTGACCCTCTCTAGAACTTCCGGGAGAAGAGCGATCTGGGGAAATGTATACAGACACTGCCTTGTCCCCGTTTGTACCATGGCATCCAGCCCCAGAGAAGCTGGATATGTGAGGAAAAACCAAAGCGGACAGTGTTTTTTCTCGTGAGAGGCGAACAGATCTACTTCCGCTTGGCCGAACTCCCTCCAGATTAACTCCACCACCTCTGGGTGGAGTCTCCATTCCCCGGGTCTTCGACCCTGCCCCCAGATTTTTGTCCCCAGGAATGAACATTGCTCTAAGTGAGAGTAGTTTGCCCTGGGACCACAGGAAAACCTGATGTGCCCGTCTACACAGAGACCTCAGGCCCTCCGCTGATTTATATAAGAGACCACCGGTGTATTGTCTGTTAGAACTAGAACATGATGGCCTCTGAGGTCTGGGAGGAAATGTCTCAGTGCTAGAAACACAACCAACTTCTCCAGGCAATTGATCTGCCATGAAAGATGATGGTCCCTCCATAGACCTTTGGTAAAGCGACTTTCCATGACTGCTGCCCAGCCCGTGAGGGATGCGTCCATAGTCATGATCTTCTGCTGACATGGTGCTCCCAGCATAGGGTCCTGGGACAGGGTCCTGGGTAACTCTCCTACCTCGACACTTGGAATATTTAACTCCATAGAACCAGATAATTCAAGCATCAGGGTCTAGTCCTGGGCGGAAGAAGCCACAGAGCGGGCTTCCGACACTTAAACAGGAACAGCGGTGATGGCTGCTAAGACCTGAGAAAGGGCCAAGGCTGTCTCAAGCTCATTAGCCAGCTCCATCTGCGATCCCCATGATTGTAAACGCCACAATGCCTAGGCAGATTCGAGTCCCAAACTACGGGGAGCGCGAACCTGCCCTGCCTCATCAAACAGAGACAGGTAGAAGCGGAGCGTTCTGAGAGGCAGCAACTCACAGTTTGCACCGACAGCACCCACCGAGGTACATAACACAGAGAGCGTGTGTGTGTCCCCATCCGTTATGAATCTATGACAAGGAGACGCACACTGCCTATAATGCCTCACTCGCCATTCTCTTTTCTATTATTTTTACTATTTTGTAAATTAAATGCTTTGCACTGTGACAAACAACACCAAAAAAGGCAGACAAGAGCAACACAGAACACTTGCTGAGGAGCAGAAGCAGACACTGTTATTTGGCGGCTTCCCTTTGTAGTTTACGCATACGTGGTCACATGTGATGTCATGAAAACACCAAACGAGATTGGAGTAGTTCCACACGTCTTTCAGACGCTATCATGCTGGAGGCGTTCCACAAAGTGTTGTCTTTGACGCAGCCCGGTTCCCTCAAAAGGAAACCGATTTGACTGTTGATACCTCTGCGGTTGCTAGGAGGCTTCCAAGGTGTTTTGGGTGGTTACTATGAGTACTGCTAGGAGGTTGCTAGTTTGATACTAAGTGGTTCTCAAAGTACTCTGGTTGCTAGAGTGCTTCTAGGTGGTTACCCAGGTGTTCAGGTGGAGAGAGCAGGTTTTATCATGTTGTTATTGATTTTAAAAATGGTGAATGTGTTCACAGGCATGAAATACTGCTCTTATGCACTTGCACAGGAAAGCAATGGCTGACATACAAACTGTACTGCATAATAAACGGCATTTGAGTATGTTTCTTGCCAAAGTTTATTTTATTCCTTCAAACCATGTTGCATGGGAACATTTTATAACATTGTTGCATTCTTTTTTTAAAGCTTGAAGAACTTCACCATTCATTGTCATTCATTTTTTGTGTAAAATTATATCATACTGACTTAGGATAATGTTTACATTTGAGGCCTTTCTTCGATTCTAGGACCTTCTGTATCTGGGCTTTGTGGTTTAGTGGTGTGACGCAGACCACCTGCAAACAGCAAAAACCAAAGAACTAGTAATTAAATTTAGGAGTAAAATAACCAACCATCCCTGTGGAGATATCTGATTCATACAATTCCCTTGAGATTCACATAAACAATACACTTGAATGAACAAACAACACCGACTCCATCTACGAAAAGGGCCAGAGCTGACTTTCAGCTGACTTTCCAGTTCAGTTCATACATGTTTTAAGATCATACGTTTTCACTGTAAGTGCCATGTTTTACTCTGTGCTGTGGTAAGTAGGGGTGTGAGCCTACACTGGTCTCACGGTTCGGTTCGATTACGATTATCATGTCATCGATTCAGTTCAATTCAATATCGCGATGCATCGCGGTGCATTGCATCTGCAATTAAAATTTTTACTCCAAAAGTGATGTGTTCGTGCACGCACGCGTGTTCGCCTGTTCGGGAAGTCGCACTGACAGAAACAGTGAAATTCCAGTTTAAGTTTCAAGGGAGTAAAGCCAGTTTATGCCATTTAGTAAATGAAATTGTGTCAAATCAATTTTGTTGTAAAGAAATGTTCATTTAAAAGCAGCGCTCATTCATCAGTGTATAATGTTACCATAGAGATGCGCGCATCAACCGTCGCCGAGCCCGCTGTTGAAGGTAACGATCATCCATTTATAATCACGCGTAACAACACAGAATAAATGTAATTTGACCATCGGGTTCGGATACTTAAATCAGCTCTATGTGTGCGTGACATGAGCGCGCACAGCGCGTGTCTTCTCCAGGTCGTGCTTACCAGCTTGTTCATTAGAGCCGAAATGTGCCCAGAATAGATGTAGGCTTTTGAAGTATTCGGAGCATTTTTAATTACTCGCACTCGCCTCTCGCGTCCTCTGCCATTGAATTCTACCGCGACAAAGCACACACGCGACAAATGATGTCAGAAAAGCGTCAGTATAACCGGTTATGGTCTATTACTGAACCGATACCGTATCGTCCTCGTCTGCATCGCGATGCATCGTAGAAACGATTAATTTCGACACCCCTAGTGGTAAGGATACCAAAAAGTTGAATAAGATTAACAGAAAAGCAGAATCTGTCACTGGACAGTGAGTTAAGTTGTTATATGGGAATGACACTCCAGTTCAGATGTATTGTAGATTGATCAGATTTGATGGAGCAGCTGAAAGAAAAAAGCTGAAAGCAGCAGAAAGTCAACTGTGCCTTTTGCTATTTTACAACACATCTTCCATGCGCATAACCATACAGATTTCATAATCCTTAATATCACAGCAAAACTAATCACTAACTTTAATCGAAAAAAAAACAGTCTAAAACTGTTCAATTTGGACTAGAAGGCACTGAGGCTTTAACCCTTTCCCACGTACGATCACACCGGTGTGATCAGTCTTGGCTGGTCCCTGGAGCGTACGATCACACCGGTGTGATTAGAACGGTCAGTGCATCACGTGATCAACTGCTAAATTCAAACATGCTTTCACGCGTTGGGTGGCGCTAAGCCAGAGAAGGAGGCACTCAGTGCTGTCATATATCACAGCTATTGAGTGTTTTCAACTCCATAATGTTTATTTTAGGGTTCAGACATTTAAATACACATAAGTACTAGCAAAACAATGATTTTGAGTTTGTAAAATACACACTGATGTCTATGGAAGCGGCAATAATAATCCTTTCCATTATAATCAGACGACACGTTTTATTCATATCAGATACAAATTGTGTAAGTAGCTTTACATTTTACCCTATTCTTCTCCCAGTTCACCGGCCACTTACTTTCATGTATTTCGTGAGAAGTGGGGAAAATCCAACAGATCCGATTCTCTGAACTGTGAAACAAACTAACATGGCGCCGCCCATCGCGCATACAGCTCAACTAACGCGATCGTTATGCAGGTGTTTAAACAACAAAACACATCCACTTGCACATATTTGATAATCGGAATATCAGTGTTTCATGCTATAGCTAATACATTTGTGAATATTTTTTATAAAAGGGAAAAATTACATAAAAGCAGATCATCATTCATTCAGCGCTGTGTTGTGGTTGCGCTGTGTCACGTGACATGCAATGACGCGTCACCATGGAAACATTAAAGTGACAAGTTCTAAATAACGGTCGCCTTGAAAAACTCACGCTGTGGGGTTAGTTAGAATATTTTAAACTTACGTGTGAAAGGGTTAACAAAATGAATTTAGGAATAGCTGTGCATTGTGCTATACAAATAAACAGTGGTGGACGAAGTACACAAATCAAGCACTTACATAAAAGTACAGATACCCTACTAAAATATTACTCCAGTTATCCATACAGATGGTGACACACATATGCAAACATGTCTACATTTAAAGGGTAACTAAACCCAAAACCAACTTTTTTTAGTTAATGATCTGTAAGAATGGGGCTTCATTAGTGCTGTCTTTGATTCGAGTAACTTTTTTGACATTTGGGTATAAAGTGTTTTAATTCTACAATATATGGTGTAAAAACATCTGAACGCTGCCCTCTTTCGAGGGCACAGTTTCGACAGTCCCGAAATCTAAGCTGTTGTCCCAAATCCTGAATCCTTCCTTGATTGTCCCGAAAATTATTCTAAAGCAAAATCTTGAGTAGGCCTAGCTATTGTCTGATAAAACATTAAAAACTGTCCGTGGAGGTTGAGTCGTGAAGAGAGCGCAAGTTGCAGCAGCCCGCGAGCTCAGTGAACGAATGTGCAGGCAGTTTTTTAATGGATTGGTTGATTTGTAGCGGCACTGTGTGCCAAAAAATACTTCGGCAATGAACAATGACTACATATTAGACTACACCCCCAAACTCTACTTTGTAGCGGCGTCTTGAGGTGAGTGATCATATATTTTTTAATCACAATTTATGGTTAGGCTAAAGTTAATCCTCTGGGGTCGATAAATGCGCGGGCATTTTGCTGGATTTTTTCACATAGCGGAAAAACATGAATATACCTACAGAGAGCGCACGCTATTGGTATCAACTCGATAAAACTCCTCGGATGCCAATCACGATGCGGGAGTTAAGACCGCAGTTTGAGCCAGCGGCTCGAATTGATATGGCTCTGGCCCTGTGTCCACAGACAATTCAACATGTCATTACTTAAAATGACAGCTCTGTTGCAAAGCTACTTGCGTCACTCCAGTCACTCTCCATTTTAGAGTCTGACAGCAGCTGTCAGTTAATCCGTCACTGCGGGTCTCAGGTGCCCCGGATTGTTGACTCAAGAACAGTTGCAACTGTCCAGTCCAATTCACAAATGTATTGTTCAGTGTTATTTTTGAACCAATTCTGCAGTTTCATTAGAAATAATTAACTCATTCATGAATCGGACATACCTTGCATCTCAGAGGCGATGGTGATTTCTTCAAATAACATTCAAAATAACCAGGAATGATATGTTTTTATGGAATGTAGTGGAGGAAAAAAGTATGATATTATGCTTTGGAATGAATAGTGAAGTATAAGTAAAAAAATCCTATTTAAAAATACTATAAAGAACCGATACTTAAAAACAATATTAAAGTAAAGTACCAAGACTTTTCTTACTGTCCACTGCAAATAAAATTGATTCGGCCCTTATCGAGAAGCAGAACCATTAAAGAAACACTGCAGTCCAAAAAAAAAAGGTTCAATAACATTTGATTTACTCGCCAAAGACAGTTTTTTAGTCACATCTGGTGCATGGTGAGTATCAATTTTCGATCCTGAGTAGATTGTGTGCATGTAAAAAAGGGCTTTTTGACAATGGTATACTCCCCTACAGGAATAGGGAGTTTACTCTGTTATCCCAAACTACCCCCCCCCCCCCTCTCTCTCTCTCTCTCTCTCTCTCTCTCTCTCTCTCTCTCTCTCTCTCTCTCTCTCTCTCTCTCTCTCTCTCTCTCCGTGTGTGTGTGTGTGTGTCTCATTATTAGCACACTTCATCTTCTATGTTCTCTCTTAAGAAGTCTCTCCTTCTAGTTTTTGACAATGTGTCTCTCCTCAGATGGACTCTTCTATGAGAACCTCCCATCAACCTTGCACTCCACATTTACGTACGCTCTTGAGTAGGAAAACCCACACTCATTCTGCAGTGTAGTGCTCTTAAGGCTCTCAAACACTTTAGTGTTGTTCTTTGGCTAATGTTTACAAATCCTTCCTAATTCCAGCCGAGTCGCCACACACAAGCACAAAAAAGATTGGTTCAGCCTCACAGTCAGAGGTTTGCTGCAGTTCAGCAGGGTAGAGGATAAATAAACAACCAGAGAAGAGAGCAAGAGACAGACAGACACAGACCACATAATGTTTAGAATCTTCTAAATCAACAGACTGAGTGAACACATTCTGGCAAGAGTTGTGCAAGTTATGTGTGTGTTACTTTAGCTATTCAATGGGAATAAAACTGTCCCAAGAATTCCTCTAAATCTGTGAAAATGAATAATAAAGAAAGTAATCATTTTAATTAGTAGTAAAATAAAAATGAAAAAAAATCCTTAAGGGGTTAGGATTTAAGACAAGATTAGTCTGTCTGTCTGTATGTATGTATGTATTTGTATATATATATATATATATATATATATATATATATATATATATATATATATATATATATATATATATATATATATTTGACACAAACACTATTTTCTCAGCTTTTTGTTCAATATGTTTGTCTTTTGTTTATGAAACTTACCCACGTTCAAATGTTGGTAAAAAATAATGCATGAAGCTAGTACAAAATTATGGCTGGCAACTTATTTTAAAAAATGGTGGCGTGAAAGAGTTAAATATATATAAGGAATAATTGACAACAGGGGAAAAAAGGTGAGAGAGAGAAAGAGAAATTGGGCATGTGATATGACCTGCATCTGTCTTGGCTCTCAGCATAGTCTCTACAAATAGCTAAGCTGTGAGTTTAATTTCAAAACTTAATAACAACTCACAACTGTGAAATGTACTGCAGCTCTTCGGAATTGTATTGATTAAATTGTGGGGTTGTGCTAAAAGAGAAAAACAGAAATCATTTTGAGAAAGTCATGTTTGTCTTTTTTCATTCTGTTGTCTGGTTCTTTGGCTATGGTATTTGGATGGCTATTTCAAATAACCAAAATATTGTTGTGAAATGATATGGAACTCTAAAGCAGTCAAGATCAACACCTTAGATCAACCATTCAGAATCAAGCACAGAAAGAACTGAAGCTAATGTATTATGTCTGATAGATGTGGTCAACAATTGCATCAGCATTTTTTTTTTTAATTTAATTTTATATATGTCAAATAAATCTTACTTAAATAATCTGAATATATATATATATATATATATATATATATATATATTCAGATTACTGTGAAAAAGTCTTAGGCATGTTTTAAGACAGTTATTTATATATTTTGCTGTAGTATGTCAGTAGGAAATATAAGTTTACATTTCCAGACATTGCTTTTGCCATTAATTGTAAAAATCCAGTGAGTCTGAAAACAGTTGGTATGCTCCAAACAGAGATCTGATCTCACCGTCATCAAGTCCATCTGACTGGATTGAAAATCTCACTGGATTATTACAATTAATGACAAAAGGAATGTTTGGAAATGCAAACTAACACACTACTGACACACTACAGCAAAATATATAGGCCTAAATAACTGGCTTTTTGTTGTTGTTGTTGTTGTTGTTGTTGTTGTTGTTGTTGTTGTTGTTGGTGGTGGTGGTGGTGGTGGTGGTGGCTAAAATACTAACGTGCCTTTTGCACAGTATTTATATACAGGTCCTTCTCAAAAAATTAGCATATTGTGATAAAGTTAATTATTTTCCATAATGTAATGATAAAAATTTAACTTTCATATATTTTAGATGCATTGCACACCAACTGAAATATTTCAGGTCTTTTATTGTTTTAATACTGATGATTTTGGCATACAGCTCATGAAAACCCAAATTCCTATCTCAAAAAATTAGCATATCATGAAAAGGGTCTCTAAACGAGCTATTAACCTAATCATCTGAACCAACTAATTAACTCTAAACACCTGCAAAAGATTCCTGAGGCTTTTAAAAACTCCCAGTCTGTTTCATTACTCAAAACCGCAATCATGGGTAAGACTGCCGACCTGACTGCTGTCCAGAAGGCCATCATTGACACCCTCAAGCAAGAGGGTAAGACACAGAAAGAAATTTCTGAACAAATAGGCTGTTCCCAGAGTGCTGTATCAAGGCACCTCAGTGGGATGTCTTTGGGAAGGAAAAAGTGTGGGAAAAACCGCTGCACAACGAGAAGAGATGACCGGACCCTGAGGAAGATTGTGGAGAAGGACCGATTCCAGACCTTGGGGGACCTGCGGAAGCAGTGGACTGAGTCTGGAGTAGAAACATCCAGAGCCACCGTGCACAGGCGTGTGCAGGAAATGGGCTACAGGTGCCGCATTCCCCAGGTCAAGCCACTTTAGAACCAGAAACAGCGGCAGAAGCGCCTGACCTGGGCTACAGAGAAGCAGCACTGGACTGTTGCTCAGCGGTCCAAAGTACTTTTTTCGGATGAAAGCAAATTTTGCATGTCATTCGGAAATCAAGGTGCCAGAGTCTGGAGGAAGACTGGGGAGAAGGAAATTCCAAAAGGCCTGAAGTCCAGTGCTGCTTCTCTGTAGCCCAGGTCAGGCGCTTTGGCCGCTGTTTCTGGTTCAAAAGTGGCTTGACCTGGGGGAATTCGGCACCTGTAGCCCATTTCCTGCACACGCCTGTGCACGGTGGCTCTGGATGTTTCTACTGCAGACTCCCCCAAGGTCTGGAATCGTTCCTTCTCCACAATCTTCCTCAGGGTCCGGTCACCTCTTCTCATTGTGCAGTGTTTTTTGCCACACTTTTTCCTTCCCACAGACTTCCCACTGAGGTGCCTTGATAAAGCACTCTGGGAACAGCCTATTTGTTCAGAAATTTCTTTCTGTGTCTTACCCTCTTGCTTGAGGGTGTCAATGATGGCCTTCTGGACAGCAGTCAGGTCGGCAGTCTTACCCATGATTGCGGTTTTGAGTAATGAAACAGGCTGGGAGTTTTTAAAAGCCTCAGGAATCTTTTGCAGGTGTTTAGAGTTAATTAGTTGATTCAGATGATTAGGTTAATAGCTCGTTTAGAGACCCTTTTCATGATATGCTAATTTTTTGAGATAGGAATTTTGGGTTTTCATGAGCTGTATGTCAAAATCATCAGTATTAAAACAATAAAAGACCTGAAATATTTCAGTTGGTGTGCAATGACTCTAAAATATATGAAAGTTTAATTTGTATCATTACATTATGGAAAAGAATGAACTTTATCACAATATGCTAATTTTTTGAGAAGGACCTGTATTATGGGGTAAATTTAAGGGAAAGTGTATGTTTTTGGTCCTGTTACCGGTCAATGTTTCTTTTTTCAGAGTGTGTCTCTATGCAGAGCTCTATTGTATTGGGGGGGTGCTGAAGTAGTGAAATGTAACAATAAAGGTATTTAATAAATAATCAAGTAAAAAACAAATGAAGGGCCCTGATGCCAAACAGTCATACTTTTTTTCTGTTGTGGATGGAGGTGTTATGTACAGTAGCTTTTCATCTTGTGTCTCTAGTGTTTGTCAGCACTGTAAGTGACTGCTGCTGGTATCCGCTGCTACATTAATGTGACAATCTGCAGTCGTAAGTGTTATTAACGGTTAGCGCTGAAAGTGCTTCTGTCAGTGACTTACGTATCTGTGGTCAACACTGTCTCTTCTGGGCTGTTTGTCAAATTCTCGTGTCTAGTTCACACTTTATAGTACAATGCAGTACCATGATGGGTATTTATGTGTTGTTCTTTATGTATGTATGTATTAAGTTTTTATATTTTGTTTTTATATATTTGTTTTTGAAATAAGATTTTTGTTCTTGTTGTGAACTGTTTGTGTGATTGAACTCTTAGATCTTGTTAATTAAGTTGTTAATAGTAGAAAATAATTAGAGTATAAATTTAATTTAATTGTTGAAACTGTTAATGGAGTTACAGTATATACATCTGAAGATAGGACAATTGTGAAATAGTTTCACACACTCAATAGCTAGGTACATTCTGTAGGTTAAGATCACTTTACTGAATAGTTTGTTCATCTTTTACTACTGTATAACTTACCACTTACCATTGAGTCATGACATGCATCTTCCTTATCTCCCTCTGGTGCTCTTTGCTTCTCTACATTATTTTGTAGCTAACAATCATATCACAACCAACCATACTGTGTATCTGCAGAACTTGTATGCCATCTTTACATTTATATGTATATACATTTACATGCTAATAGTTTAATACATTAGGACTAATATTTTTTTGCAACTTCATTACATAAATGGTGCATTCTCATGTACTTTAGTGTGCATATGTGTCCATAAATTGCCTTGGCAACAGTGTACATATGCTGTGTGTGTGTGTGTGTGTGTGTGTGTGTGTGTGTGTGTGTGTGTGTGTGTGTGTGTGTGTGTGTGTGTGTGTGTGTGTGTGTGTGTGTGTGTGTGTGTGTGTGTGTGTGTGTGTGTGTGTGTGTGTGTGTGTGTTCTGTAAATAGACGAGCCTGAGTGGCTGTCCACTGTGAGAGTCTATTTTAGCTGTGCACAGGAAAACAGGCCACTGGTCGTCTCAGCAGTATAAACTGAACACCCTCATGCCAAATAAATAATTGCCAAACTATATTAATTCACTGTTCATGCACACACACACACACACACATACACACACACACACACACACACACGCACACACACACACACACACACACACACACACACACACACACGCACACGCACACACACACACACACACACACACACACACACACACACACACACACACACACACACACACACACACACACACACACACACACACACTACCACTACTACTGTATGACAGTACTGGTTTACAGAGGTATTTCTAGTTTCTCCTCTGTAATGTTACCCATGACAGGTAAAACCGATAAATTCAGCTATACGTAAATGTTTTCTTGCAGTTTTCTGATAAATTTGCACAATGTTGTTTCTGGAGCAGTCTTTGTGGCCTCCTGCTGGGAGTCTAGCAGCCTGCCATATCTTGTTCTGTAGATGCATTCTAACAGAACAGGGGGGTAGAAAAGTCATAGCATCTAATTATATAGATGCATTCTAGAATGTTCTGAAATTCCTCAATTTTCTAAAAAACTTTCCATGGTCTAAAAAAAGTTTTACTTTCTGGATTATGTTTGCTTTATAACAGTGAAGGGATTAAAGTTTTGCTGGCAATAAGCCTGGTTCTCCACTGACAGGCATCCAAAAGTAGCATTGTATTCTGACGACATAAATGTTTTAGCAAGCAAATTATAACTAACCATATTTCAATATGTTATAGTGAGTGCACTTTTATCCATGAAATTAGCTTGAAATTTGAGCACCATGTCACTTTCTGCACTTCATCCTCCCCTTTCAACCTCGGTGTTATTAATTTGTTGTTTAAAATATTCAGCTTAATAACTGACTTTATGCTCTCAGTTCATTTGAGTGTGAACGACATCACCCATATCTCTTTTGGGTGAGCTGACGTGCGGCATGCGCTTAACTGCTCTTCAAAAGGAAAATTATTTTTTACATGACTCCAGGCTTCATAATATATTTCAGCAACAGATAAAATTTGCCTGCGTCTGTGTCTGTAATTACACTCTAAGCCATGTGTTTTACAGCCTGCTTAAAAGAGGGAAATGATCTCCTCAAAACCAACCACAATTAATGGAGCCACTTTGCTGGTATACTTGTGCAAAAACATTGTAATGACATTTAGCAGAAAACTGCCTCTTCTTGAAATATAAGAGAAAAGATTAGGCAAAGCTCATGCCTCACTGAGTCACTCTAAGTGGCTCATTCATTTTAAACAGAGATAAAGATTGCTATATGTGTGCTGGGGATCTACATCTTGTTGTAATTGCTATATAGTCTTAGCTTCAGATGGGATGCCCATGGCCTGCCCACAGTGCAGTCAGTTAATGTCTGAAGAATATTGCACACAAAAATGGCAAGAACTAACATTTGTCACTTTGAGTCTGATTGGCTGGCATTACTCAATCTATAGGCATCGGGGTAAAGTCCAATTCATTTGTATATGGTACCGGGTACTTTAGAGGTAGAACTAACAACTGGATTTGCCAAAGGTTTTCAGGTTAGTGGCATAAAATCTCTTAAAAGATATTTAAGTATTATTGCTATACTTAGCATTACCTAATTGTATATCCGTTAGCATAATTGTATATTACTGTACTTTTTAAAATGTAAATTTTTTGATGGATAGCAATCCTAATCACTGCAATTATTATCCATCTGCACATTTCTTCAGTTTTTTTCTTTTCACATAAAAACAAAAACTATGACTTTACATGTTGGTCATACGGAGTCTTTCAGGTCCATAAATCAATCTATTTGTGATTTATTTTAGTTATATTAAAGTAGATCTGCATTTTTTTTTCGATATTCAAAATTTCTCCTGCCCATCCCAACTGAAGGTTACTTCACAATAGTCTAAGTGAAACTTTTCACAAATGCATTTTTGTGAGAAATAATGATTTAGTTGTACACTACAGGCAACATATAAAATGACTTGGTAGTTCTATAGCATAAGCTTCACGATTTGAACCCAATGAGCCACCGTAGATTTGTGCAGTTTTTCTGTCAAAACTATTTTTCGCAGGCCCCTGCTATGCTATTAGTGAGCACTAACAATTTTATTATTAGAAAAGAAATGGTACGTCACACAGCTCAAGTATTATGGCATTAGCACCATTTGAGTTTGACAGCTGGTAGGATAAACTTTCATTTTTTCACAGTTTATGGACAGTGAACTGCAGTCAAAAAATAATTTTGAGTACTTGAAGCTCTTGGTGTTGGTTTAAAGCTGCAGCCTTAAACCCATCTTCTGTCTTCACTGCAGACGTTGATTGCTACAGCACAGATTTGTTCCAACATTTTTGTGAATTTTATTTAAAAAAACATATATTTTCTAACAGGAAATGTTTTGACACACACTGTTAGAGGCTAGACAGCTCTACACTTGTGTGGCATGTTGATTTCATGGGTGCCGTTAAAGAGGAAACCACCAAAGCTCTTCTGAATGTTCGCATTGCCTTTTGATTCCATCGTCTTTTTCATATGAAGCGCATTACATATTTGTGTCCAAACCCACATTCTGGATTATAATTGCCTGTTAAGACAAACTCTAGCAGTAAAACCACAACAAATGATCATTTACTTCTCTCATAAATTGTCATCTGCAAACTCTAAACTTTGAAAGTATTGTGAGCTTTCCATAAAATACATTTGCAAAAACAGAATGGCGAAATCCATGGCCTGTCCCTGCTATTAAAAACTGTGTGGCTTTTGGGCTATCTATATGTTAGTGTAAAGTTAAAAGTTGAGATGCATATTAGACATGCATATTAAAAATGTTGTTAACTTGACTTTATTTTTAAAGGCCAAAATATCGGAGACTCATCTTTCAAAATTATTATTTTTGCCCCAAAGAATTTTCTCTAGAATGAGTAAATTACTCCCCAATGATGCCATATGGTTCTGTCTATCAATAGAAAAAAGGGGGGAAGGGTGGTTTAAAAGAAGGACGATATGTCAAATTCCAACTTTCTGTTATAAGAGGAAATACATCAACACATGAAAGAAAATTGGACTCATTAAGCGACTTCATGGAGTCTTTAGTGATTTTCTTTAGTGAGTTATTTAAGATGGTGTAGTTTTGACATTTAATACTATTCTGGAATGAATCATTGTTTTACCGTTATGAATGCTGTTGACCCAGAATAGATATAACAAAGTGTATGAAGTGTCTTTTCATAGGTCAGGGCATGAATAAGCAAGTGATGTTTTTACCATTTCAAGGAGACATTTACATACGCATGTGTGGAACGTGTAGCACTCATCACTGAGTCGGACCTGGGCCTCAAGCGATCAGAGTGGGTGGAAGAGGAAATCCAAGAGTACTCAATAACCTACCATGCACTGGGTGAAAACCCCGACCGGTGTGCGTCACTCTTCAAGACATTTTCCAGACTGCTCCGAATGATGAGCTGAGTCCAAGACTGAACACTTTTACTTGCCCTAAGAGATCTACTAATGATTTAAGAATTGTTTTATACATCAAACTGCACAATTAAAAACTTTACATACTGTTTGCGCATGTGTAAAATCAATGGTAAAACTTTACAATAAGGTTTCATTAGTTAACATTAGTTTACTATTTTAGTTAACATGAACTAAGAATTAACAATACTTCTACAGCATTTATTACCTTAGTTAATGTATACTTTCAACATTTAGTAATACATTATTATAATAGAATGTTGTATTTGTTAACATTAGTTAAGGCGCTGTGAACTAACATGAACAGACAATAAACAGACGTATTTTTATTAACTAAAAAAAACAAAGATTAATAAATACTGTAACAAATGTATTGTTCATTGTTAGATCATGTTAGTTAATACATTAACTAATGTTAACAAATGAACCTTGTTGCAAAGTGTTATGTTAATGTACTGCTATGTGGATTTTCACCCTTGTTCATCCTACTGTATTCTCTATTGTAGTTCTTTAAGGTAAAATGGGAAGATTTGATATCCATTTTATACAATACACAAAACACAACAAATAATAGGAGTGAATTCGGACACTTTTTCCCAGTAATCTCAATGGCAAAAAGTGTCGATATCAACATGACTTCACCTTAACTTTAAAAGTGTTAATATATATTTAAAATATAAATCAATATGGTAAGTATGTGGGTCTCATTTAGATTTCACATGAAAACGCTTGAAGAGAAAATAAGAAAATGTATCATGTATGCCTGCTAGCATCAACCTCCACCATAAGTCCGATCTAGAAGTTCTTTTGTTGTTTCCAAGAGTCTAATAAGACCCCCCCAGCCCAGAGAAACGCCTCCAGATATGAACCAGTGTACTGCAGACTGTGCAGAAATTCCCACTCCCCTGTGGGGATCATCTTTTCACAGAGAAAATTAATATTCCATTCCCCCCAACCCCCTCAACTCCAATCGTGCTCAAAGCAGGAAAACTATATGATGTCTCTCCATATCTGCATAAGTTCATTTGTGGACTTGTGAATTTTAATTGTGAATTCTTGGTCTAATCGCCCATCATGCAGGGTATGTGTAGGTCTTTCACACACAGATGTACAGATTATTCATAGATAAAATGAAGAAAAAAGAGATAGTTATACTAAATATACTAACATGTTCCTGTAACTCAACATATAGAGCATAATTCTAGCAAAATCATGTGTTCTATTTGCAGACAAGACATACTGATAAACTCTATATGCATTTTAAAAGCCCAATACATACTCTAAAATATATGAATGTCAACTTTTCTGTCTAAGCAAGCTTGATTTTTATGTGTTTCGAGGCTTTGCATTCTCAGCGTTGCCACAAGGGGTGCTATAGCAAACATTGGCATAAAGTTCTGTGGTCTGTTTTCCCTTTCAGTCCAACTACTCTCATTGGAAAGTAACAGTTGGCAGAGAATTTTAATGAGCGGGTTGAAGATAGCATGCTACCTAAAGTTTATTTAGGTTTTAATGACAGAAATATGAAGATAACTCTATTTCTTTAAGCATGTTTTGTTACCAGAAAACCTTTTCCAAAACCATAATATTCTGTTAACTATATCAGGAATTGTTCTTGCATACTGGCTGGTGTCAGCACCTATAACATTTTGATGTTGTAAAAAAAAAAAGTACTTTGACAATATAATATCGGTCTCAAATCCATGTGTGACTGGTCCCCACACACAAACAAACAAACACGTCAGAGAGAGAGAGAGAGAGAGAGAGAGAGAGAGAGAGAGAGAGAGAGAGAGAGAGAGAGAGAGAGAGAGAGAGAGAGAGAGAGAGAGAGAGAGAGAGAGAGACAGAGAGAGAGAGAGACTTGAAAAGGAAACCTCAGTGAAAAACCTCTAGTATTTGTCTATTCATAAAATTGGCACACTCTTTCTGAGAAGGGGTCATGGGTCTTTGAGTATGGTTAGAGAGATTTCATCCTGAAAACCACAAAAACAAGATGATAACTGCTGATTACCACAGAGGCACACTCATAGTAAACAATTAACCTGACCAGCTTTGAGACATCATAGCCAACCCGCAAGGTCTACCTTTTTGTTTGTCTAAAAAGCCTGTCAGAGCAGCCTGGGGACTCATGAAAAAAATTAAAATAAAATTGGGTAGTTAATCTTGAAAAATTCAAAGGTTCTCCACAGCTGAATGCCATACAAAAAACGTGACTCTTTAAACCGTCTTTGTGCTGGTTCTTCAAGTAATCTGTTAACAGATCATTTTCTGTGACATAATATCATGTTATTGATAATAGAGTGGCATGATAACACTGTGGTCTCACAGCAAGATGGTCCCCAGTTCAAGGTAGTATTTGTAATTAGATTACACTACTTTTTAAATTACAGTTTTTATTGATTTCATAATATTTACATAATATATGAATACATAATGTTTCAAAGTAGCAGTATATTATTGATAATTTATTTATTCTCCATTTGTTATCTTTTAAATGTCCCTTTCTAAATAAATAAATAAAAGCCTATTGCTTAGCCTATATATGTTCGTAATGTTTTCAAAGGTTTGTGGAACTGCCCACACAGACCTGCCACTAGTCAGGTGGCTAAGATTACACTTAAAATTAAGAAGCCTCAAAGTATAAACAAATAAGATATTTAAATATTTTTTTAATGATTTATGTATTTTAATTAAAAAATTGTAAGTTTTTATTAATTATAACCTTTTCATCAGCGTAAGTAAATCCTGATACTTCATCTTGTTGATAATAAAGAACGTAATTGATTTTCTTTCTGTATTTTTAAATCAGTATTAACGAGTTAGGACAAAAGTAATCTAAAATAAATCAGATAACATTACTGAAAAATGTGTTATGTACTAGATTAAGTAATTAACTAACATTTTTGTCATTTAATTTGTATTTAGTAAATGACTACATTTTGTGAGTAATCTACCGAACACCATGTGTGTGTGTGTGTGTGTGTGTGTGTGTGTGTGTGTGTGTGTGTGTGTGTGTGTGTGTGTGTGTGCGTGCGTGCGTGCGTGCGTGTGTGACCACCCAAATTTCAAGTTAAATATTTAATACAGCATTGTCCATAAACATGCTACAGTCTAAAATCCAAATGCATAAAGTTAAATATCTACATGGCAATTGTGTAGTAGCATAGTCTACCACTGTACAGCACCTAATAGTACTGTATATAACCTAATATTCAGAATACAGTATAAATAGTGAATCTCGATTTGTAAGAAAGCAATGCATGTGTACTTGAACAAATGCGTGAGCATTTCTTCAGTAGTAAATGGGCCTTGTTTTTGTTTTGGCTTTAAGTTTTATAGCAGGATGCATTTTTTTAAGAGCACGCTTAGCTTTAATAATGCCCTTAGAATACACAAACATGGGGGTCAATGAAGAGCCCACAGCTTCTGTGCAGTAGCTTAAACATTCTCTTACTTTGAATTTGATGTGTGTCAATTGAAATGTGTCCCTCTGATGTTGAAAGCAAATCAAGTATGAGAGGGAAGAAGGGATTTTTCAGACATTTAATAACAATAATAACAATGTTAATAACAGTTAACATACACTTCAAAGATTTCAGTATTCCTTTGTGTCTTTTTTCGTTTCTTTCAGTTTTGCTTGCGAGGTCAGGCTGAACCTTTACCTTCTCTATTTTTCTCTTTGTCACTCTCTTTCAAACAACATGGACCTGTTTACATCAAGGATAAAATCTTTTTTTTTTACTTAGATTTGTGTCACAGACCCAAAACATAGCTTTTAGGTCATGTGTTCATACCGTTTTTTTCCAGACCTACAAATATTAGCTTTGTTTGTGGTGTGAATAATTTGACTTCACACTGCCTTTTTTTCTCATGCTTGGTGTGAATAGTTTCATATTCTTCGTTTTGCCTTTTCGCTTTGCTCACATTTGCATAGCTTGCCATTTTCATTTACATTTTTTTCCGCTTTTGGAGTGAATGGTTTTGTATTCTTACTTAGCCGTGCACTTTATTGTAGTGTGATTGTCAGGTTGACTGCTGATTCCTGTAATTGAACAGTGAATTATACAACTCCCCACTGAAACATCAACCGTTCCTCACAAAATGAAATACATTCGAATTCTTATACCAGCAATGAAGCTTCTGTCATAGCAAGTGCTCCCCCTGCACAACCATGCACATCTCTTAGATTTCTAACTAAACACATTTCTCCCCTTCCTGATTCACTTATTATTTCAAACAGCCTCTTAACTGACATTTGTCTTAATTAAATGGGTCTGTTCTTAAGAAAAATGCTCTGAACATTATAGAAATATAGTTATTACTTAAATGGAGTTTGTTGGACAAAGAATCCAGTATTATTATAATAAAAAAAAAAAATCTGCAGCATATGGTGGGGTAGAGGGCACAATTGTAAATAATACAGTGGAAGCTATTAAGTGCGGACAAATTCACTTAAGTTTTCTGTAAGATTGTAATCTTGAACCCTATCCATGTGGTGTTGTGCATGTGGGTGAACGCTGTATGTGTGTGGGTAAATGAACATTTTCTAAACTGATATATTGTAAAGACTCCCTGGAGTTTGTGAGCTGTTCATCTGCTTTTGGAATATTTGAAATACAACAAAAGAGGTGGATAGGTATTTTCTCTCTTTCTGCAGACAGTGTGACCTTTCTCCCCCAAGTTTCCTACTGTAATTCTCTTTCCTGTTAACATACACACCAGCCCTCCAGTTTTCTTCTCCTAATTCATCAATGTCGCTGTTTTCTGACACATGCACTATTGCTGGAAGTCCATTACACTTGTACTAGTGCTCAGCCTTACACCCCTAAACCTTTATACACTCTTATTACAGTAATCTGCAGCATCCTGACACATTCCCACACTCACATAACTCCAGGGAAGGGTCCTGCGCCTGGGTCTCCTGCATGCAGTGCTGTAGCCCGCTGCGGACAGAAATAGCCTCCATGCGGGCTCATATCTAGAGATTCATTCCCTCTGGCAGGAAGTTGTGATATAGTTACAGTTATTTTTGTTGTCTGTCTGGGCAGAGTTTTTACGGCGCACCCTGGCAAGAGGATCAATATTTGTCATAAAAAGCCTAAGCTGAGTTGTCCAGCTTTGCCCTCGGGGGACTGCTGGAAGTGTGTGTGAGACTCTTCTAGTGCGTCTTAAATTAGATACAATTCAAACATTTCATAAGTTATGCATTTGTGTCTGATGCTAGCATTGTTGAGGACATGCTCATTTCTAGATGACATGTATACATATAAGCATGGCATATTTCTGTCTTCTTTCTTGTTTAAATCTTCCAGAATTTTGTCTCTGTTAAACCCGCTTGTCACTATTGTTTACTCACCTTCAACACCTTATACAGTGTCATAACTAGGTGTGACACAATAATATTCCACCGTTAAGCAAATTTTCTGTCCGCACTGAAAGCAGAAATGCTGCAGTATGCAACAAAATCACAGCCTGAACAATCAAAACAGAACATTGTGTGGATAAGTTCCCTCTATTTGCGCACTCTTGTGCATTTGCAATGCACTGCACAGTTTTGAATGAATGTAAAACTAAGAACACATACCTTGTGTTTTTTTATAACTTCTGTGAAGTTTCTTTAGATGCCATCCTTTTAATGTTCTTTTTGTTCTTTTTTTTACTGTTTGAGGAAATTAAGAAACGTCTAGGTTACATATGGTAACCCTCGTTCCCTGAAGGAGGGAATGGCGACGTTATGTCGGGACCGACGAATAGGAATCTCCCTAGAGAGGACAATCTACTTCGAGTGAAACTAAACGAGCCAATGCAAATTGTCGTGCAATCATTTACATCAGCTGTTCAGCCACGTAGCACGGGTATATAATGAGCAGCAGGTTCGATTGCACTTCAGTTTTTTCCTGAGGAGCCGAGCCGATAAGCTGGCTGCCCCAGCGGGCCGCAGCAGATGTGGCGACGGGACGTGGCATCTCTGTTCCCTCCTTCAGGGAACGAGGGTTACCATATGTAACCTAGACGTTCCTCTTCAGTTGGTCAGTCGACGCCACGTCGAGACTGACGAATAGGAATCCCTACCAATGGGCCACAGCTACTGACCCCATCCAGCGCCCTGTCCAAGCCTCTTGCCTCTTCCTGCCTGGAAGGAGGAGGCTTACACAGAGTTTATCTGTCACTGTTGTGCCATGATAATCCATACAGTGAGATTCTTGGATAATACTGGGAAAGTGTGCCCTTTCTGTTAGGAAGGAGAATGCTGCGGAACCCACATTCTTCCCCGAAGGAGTTATGTGGAGATATACATATGGACTAACCCGAAGGTTGTATTGCATATGAATACTGGGTGATTTAGCCCAAGAGAAAGACACGGGCTTCCGTTTAGGAGCAGCCGTGGAAGAAATAAACATATGGGATCCCCGCAGGGTCACACATATAGGACCCAGCCTAGACCCGGTTCTCAAGGATTTAATGGAAAATGACCTGGTGGCAGCCGCTCCACCACGTCCGGGCCAAAGGTATTGGAGGACTCAACAGGTTTTTCACTCTGGAGCAGTAAGCACAGTAGTGCACAGTAGGGTGCAGCAAGCCGACAGAGCCGTGCCTCTCAATGCTTCTACCCATTCAGGGTGAGAACACAAGAGGAGACCGGCTCTACACGTAGGCTATAATTCGGACCCAGAGATGGAAGAAACTGCTCTTTTTAATTGAAAATTTGGGTACCGCTGGTTTTAAGGCCAGCGGCGGAACACAAATGAAAGGGTACAAAAGATGTTTCACCCGGCCCCTTCTGGGGGAGGGAGCGGTGCGGTCACCATCTTCTTGAGAGAGCCAGCGCACAGAGAGTCCCATACATCTCCGGGTCGCCCGTCCTAGGGCCGCTTACTTGCTCCTGGGCGCCGGTTAGGTGGAGGCTGCTGCTGCGGCGCGGGAGCGAGGGCAGACGCAGGAGGACCCCCCCAGAGATGAGCAGACTGAGGGGGTGCAGGTGATGTGGTGGAGGCAGCAGCTGACCATCGCGGCTGGATCATCCCACCATCCCAGGTAACGACCGCATCCAGAAACACACAGGTAGATTGTCATCTTTAAAAGGACACACTCCACCCGTGTAAGCTCTTTCAGGGCACTGCTCTTCTTGGTGCTAAAGCACGCAGGGGAACGGTCGCCGCAAACACAGACAGGGAAGTGTGCAGCCTGTTGTGCGCTGTCTCTCTCTCTCACGCCGATGTTACCAGCCGTAAAAACGACTTTCCAGCGCTATTGGCGCGCAGTACCAGCTGTAAGAACAGCCTTTTTGCTTTGCTCAGTGACAAGCACAAACACAAAAAGACAGAAAGAGAGAGAGATAGAGAAAAGTCGACCCCACTGCCGCGCTGTATCGCCCGCACCAGACGCACAGATCCTCCTGGAGAGCTTGCTCGTTTCATTTATAGACACTCACTGAAGAGAACAGCATCGAAACGCTCGACTCCGAAGCAAAAAGCTGAAGTGCAATCGCACCTGCTGCTCATTATATACCCGTGCTGCGTGGCTGAACAGCTGATGCGAATGATTGCACGCCAATGTGCATTAGCTTGTTTAGTTTCACTCGAAGTAGATTGGCCTCTCTAGCGAGATTAGATGCTCTGGATGCTCCTGGTCGAAGGTCTCCCATTCTGCTCCTGGAGGGCCACTTTCCAGCAAAGTTATGCTCTAGCCCTAATTAAAAAGACATGAAACATCTAATCAAGGTCTTCAGGGTCAGTAGAAACTTCCAGGCAGGTGTGTTGGATATAAACTCTGCAGAAAAGTGACCCTCTAGGAGCAGGATTGGACACCCTTGCTCTTGGTGAATTTAAATTAATTTTAGAATTTGGACACACTGACAACTATTATAGTATCAATTCAGACAATAACCAGCTTGACCTTCTAATGAGCTTAAAAAATCAGCTGCAAACTTGGAAAAAGTTTGAATGAAATAAATTCAGATTTCAAAGATTGCACATTTGTGCTAACGTCTTCTGCACTTTTGTACAGCCAATCACGGCCTGACAGCTGTGAAATGTTCAAGACAGCCTATTTTTATGTTATCAACACAATCAGAAAAGAATATGCAAAACTTGTTCCTCTAGGGGTACAACAGCTTGTGACTGGGGAAGTGCCCTTAACTTTTTTCAGACCATTGATGGAGTTTTCAGTCATTTATGAGACCAAGCTTCCCTGACTTTACGTGTTTTCACTAGCGCTATTACGCATCTTCTGAAAGAGTAGATAATCTCTGGCTTAAATCACAGGCAAGAAAAGAGCAGAAACAAGTGATAAAAGCATTTTGTATACACAATATAGTCTTTGAAAAGAGATTTTCTAAGCTTTTTGTCCAAAATGTTGTTGTTTTTTTATGAAACTTACCAACATTAAAATGTTGATTATAATGTTGATCCAGAATGCTGCAGATTTTCTAAGCTTTTTGTCCAAAATGTTTTTTTTTTATGAAACTTACCCACATTAAAATGTTGATTATAATGTTGATCCAGAATGCTGCTCTTGTCTTCAACGAGCCCAAAAGGGCCCACGTCACTCCTCTCCTCGTCTCTCTGCACTGGCTACCACTCGCTGCTCGCATCAAGTTCAAGGCATTGACGCTTGCTTACAAATCGACCACAGGCTCAGCTCCCTCCAACTTTCACTCGCTCCTACGAGTCTACATCCCTACCAGAAGCCTACGATCGGTCAATGAGAGACAGCTCGTGGTACCATTTCAGAGAGCCACAAAATCACTCTCCAGTACATTCTCTTTCACGGTTCCATGCTGGTGGAATGACCTCCCCACCCTCTTTCGGAATGCAGAATCCCTGACAACATTCAAAAGACAACTGTAAACTCATCTCTTCCGTGAGCATTTAACATAAACATTTAAAAAAAATAATAATAATCTTTTCCTTTTCCTTTAAATCCTCCCTTGTCTTGCTTATGCTTCTCTGAGCAATGCCTGAACTTTGTATTTTGAGCACTAGGGTTTTTTTTTGCCTCTTTACAATGACTTGACTTGTCTTTAGTCCTCAGTTGTAAGTCGCTTTGGATAAAAGCGTCTGCTAAATGTAAATGTAAATGTGATTAAAAGACTGCATGAAGCTAAAAAAAATTTAAGCAGAGGCTCTGTTCTTTCTTTTGATATATTGTATGTTCAAATATGGGCCATGAAACTTTAATGAAAATAATCAAACACACTGATGGTGACTGGCAACTTTTTTTCAAAAACGCCGGCAGGGAAAGAGTTAAAGAGACTTTGTACCTTCTCTACACAAGTTCATATTAGTTCCTTAGAGTATAGTAATATGTACCGTTCAGGTATTACTATAAAAATTTTAGGGGTAAATAAGGCATGGAAATGTCTCTTTCAGGGCACTGGCCCATTAACAAGCTGTTAACCCCAAAAGTCAATTTTGCACAAAAATAAATAAACAAAATAATTATGAGAGTATTTCAGACATTATGCCTGTAGTAAATATTAGAGAAAAACAAATTATGGGTATTTGCTTTGTCGATGTTGTCAAAAGTCTGGCTTTCCATGAGACTGCCTTAAACTAGACGTTCAGGTAAATTTAGTGGATGCAGTTTTTCTGCTCAATCAGGGTTTGTTTAAATGACAACAATGTATTAAATAAATAAAAGTTTTTCCTTTTTTGTTTTTCGAGAAAGACACAAATACGTGAAAAAAACAAAAAATGCTGTATTATGCATGCCAGGCTACTAGATATATTTTAAAAAAAATGCGCCTATAGCCTGAACATATAATACGCATGCACTTGATTTCGCTGTTTTCACAAAATCGTTGTTGTTTTTTTAGCTGATAATGGTATAATTTTTGTCTTTCCAAAGTTTGCCTTTCCAGCCCAAATGGCCAAAACACATAAAGTGCCCTATTTTAACAGTCTAAGCGCAATGTCTTAAGTGCAGGGCGCAAATGCACTTAAGGCATGTTAATCCACTTTTGCAAGTTTAACAATGGTCTGTGTGCATGGTGCATGGTCTAAAAGGGTTGTCCCTATTCTCTTAATGAGTAATTTTCAGACCAGCATGCCCATGGGCGCACAAATGGGCCCAAATGCATTTGCTATTTAAAAAACGTTGTGCAGGACGTGAAAATGATAACTGCGTCAGGCTGAAACTAGGCATAAAAAAAAAATTGTTTGGTTCCGGTTTCTGACCGACCCTGTCAATTTATGTGCGACCCAAATTTATTTTATTAGCTTGGGGAAGAAATAATACAAATTAAATAAATACACAAATAAAAAACTTTGAGGCGAACTATAATTTATGTTTTTGTAGAGCACCGTATTTGTATAGCCTGTTGTCCTACAGCAATGCTAACAAACGAAGCAGCCACGGGCATTCACACATCGCTGTTGTCATGTAGATACACTGCTGCGCTTGTGAAAGGGCGCATGAACTGAACGAGCAGAGATAGAGAGAGAGCCCCGGTCGCTGTTTTTTCCTGAATTACCGCTGGGTGGGAATTGAGCTAAAATACGTTGCCTTATCTTCTCTGAAAAGCGATCCACACATTCAGCTGACATATAAACCACACTTTAAATAATCGAAAAAACTATCCAGTGATGAAATGTTTTCTGTGATGACACAAATCTTGTGGGATGTCCTAACCGCCGTGATAATCACACAACGCGCACACGTCCGATAATGACACGTCTAATTCGCAAACTAATGACTCATTTGAACTGATTCATTTTAATGAATGGTTAAAACGACTGATCTTTCCAACACTGAACTCACGAGACGTCTGAATCGGTGTATAACTAATCGGTAACACTTTACAATAAGGCAACCCCGTTTGCCCCCGCGCACACATTTAAAATCAGCCTGTGTGTGTGTGTGTAACATGCTGGGACACACAAGGTGGTAGAGTACATGTACAGGTAGGCTATGTTATGAAAAAATAGAGTAGCTTATCCATCACTACTGTAAATTAAAATAAAATTAAATAAAATAATAATAATTGGCTTCCTATCCCTTGCTGCCAATGGAGAAAAAAAAAAAAGAAAAAAAAGTCCCTACCGACCCATGACCTCAACTGACAACCAACCGGAACCAAACTTTTTATTTTTTATGCCCTAGCAAAAAACACTTGCATCGTGCTTGCCACTGCATTGCGCCGGGTGTATGATAGGGCCCAAAGAGTTTTCCTCTTTTAGTTGAAAATGGTGTTGTGTAAACGGTCCCTCAGACTGCAACAAAACTGAAGAGAAATGTCTATCAATCCATGTTCTGATGAGCAGTATTTGAAATCATGTTTTTAAAAAAGGACACATTATCATGCTGTTCTGCTTGAGACGTTACTTTGTGTGTGTGTGTGTGTGTGTGTGTGTGTGTGTGTGTGTGTGTGTGTGTGTGTGTGTGTGTGTGTGTGTGTGTGTGTGTGTGTGTGTGTGTGTGTGTGTGTGTGTGTGTGTGTGTGTGTGTGTGGCCTGGTAAACCCTACATTATGGGGACAAAATGTCCCCATAAGGATGGCAATATCTGAAATCCTTGTGCGTGTGGGGACATTTTTTGGTCCCCATGAGGAAAACAGCTTATAAATCATACTAAGTGATGTTTTTTGAAAATGTAAAAATGCAGAAAGTTTTCTGTGATGGGTAGGTTTAGGTGTAGGGTTAGTGTAAGGGAATATAATATACAGTTTGTACAGTATAAAAATCATTATGTCTATGGAAAGTCCCCATAAAACATGGAAACACTACATGTGTGTGTGTTTGTGTGTGTGTGTGTGTGTGTGTGTGTGTGTGTGTGTGTATGTGTGTGTGTGTGTGTGTGTGTGTGTGTGTGTGTGTGTGTGTGTGTGTGTGTGTGTGTGTGTGTGTGTGTGTGTGTGTGTGTGTGTGTGTGTGTGTGTGTGTGTGTGTGTGTGTGTGAGAGAGAGAGAGAGAGACTCATCCTGATTTCCTCTCTTAAACATGACATTTAGAAGTCAATTATTACTACATTTCCACCAGTCTGCAGTCAGCAGCAAAAGACAGCAAAACAATAACATGTCTGCTTATTATTGTACCTCGTGCACCTGAAACCCCTGATTGAAATAATGGACCAGTCCAACAGGAAGCAACACCGATCTATATGTCATGATTGAGGAGGTGAAGTGGAGGAGTTTTGCGGTTTAACAAAGGAAGATTCTTGGACAAGATCCTAAAACTTAATGTGCATCTTGTGCTCGTATGTCCTAAGAAAGCATTTAGAATACAACCAAATAAGAATAGATTTGTTCTAAAAACTATCTTTCTGTCCAGGTGCAGACAAAGTAGCTACCAAACGGTGCCTCATAAGTGACTAAATTGAACATATTACACAAGTATGTGAACGCAGGCACACATGCTTTATGGCCGACTGGGTTTTGGAACATAGATACAAAGCTAAAATTATGACGGTCTTTATTTTCAGTCTTTGGAATAAAAAGTAAACATTGAGAAACTAGCTTCAGCTTGTGGAAAGTTAATCTAAAGAGGTTGTTGTCTTGTCTAGCTTTTTGAATTGTGAGTGTGTAAAGAGATATGCATCAAAGGATGCTCAGAGTATAAAACATAATGCAAACAAGGCCCTTCACAACATCATTATATTCATGCCACCTATTGTCTTTTACTCTACAGAGGCATTTCAAGTCTTTTAAAGAGCTTTTCCCCCTGAAGACATCTAAAGAGATGCCTTGACAGGTTTTTTTTTTTTCTTTATGCTTCACTCAAAATGTTAAATGTATTAGTCACATGTTGCTTGAGTTTTTGAGTTGTTTCTGTAAACATTAGTCTGATTGATCTGGTCATTTATTGTACACCAAAGACAGCCATCATACCATTGCTCATAGTTAGGGGAAGGGATTTGAACAAACTCTTAACCCCAAGAATTAAACTTCTCAGCTTAATCCATTTCCACGCTGTTTTTGCTTTTCACCTAATGGTCAGTAGCACTAAAGAAAATGGACAGCAAAATGGTATCCGGAGAGCAACTCTTCTCTTTTGGTGTGCCGTATTCAAATCTTCTCCTCTTAGCCCCTGTCCTGACCTCTGCTGTCAGCCCGCCAGATCCAGCCCAAGTTCCCTGTGTCCTTCACATATCCCCTACTATTAAACATGAGAAAGAAAAAAAAAGAAAATTGACTGATCAAATTGTGAAAATGAATAAAATAATACTAGAAAATAAATCCCCATAAACTCAAAAGAAGTTTTGTAGAATTTCTGATGCATTTTTTTCAGTACTCTAATGTGAGGTCTGTGTGAGAACATTTATTTATTTATTTACTCCCCACCATCGGAGTACAAATCACTCTCCACTTTCATGGTGTATGGTAAAGCATCTTATAAAATATATTTTATCTTTCAATCGTACACATTGTGCGGTTTGGGGCTTTCCCAGACAAAAGATGACCAATCATGGCGATTTATATGGTTATGAAACCTAAACGGTGGTTCTATGTGGTAGTAGATTCAAGGATGGCCTTTGTCACGGTCTTGAAACCAAAAATAGTCAGCAAGAATTTTCTGACAGTGTCAGAAATTTAACATGATCACAGTGTGTTTGCTACTACAACCCACGTCTACTGACTGGCCAATAAATATGCAACATGAAATGGCGAATTGATCAGCGCGACATAGCGCTAAAACTTACCTCAAGCTTCATTTGCGAAATTGGCATGCCAAGTTGGCCTCTTCCCTAGCCATAACCACATCCTTATTCACCCCTTTCCTTCTCTTTTTTTCAGTGCACATAAAAAAAAAAACACAATTGCCAAAGTGTGATTCATCTTGCCATTAGCGCATTATAACATTGTATTCTTCTATACTAACTTGCATCATAGCCTACAATTCAATAGGCGTGTCATCATTATACAGTCTACAAACATGTCCTACCAAAGTTTATTAGATCCATGTCGTACATGATTTGATTTGTAATGATCAAAATTGTCTGTAGCAGGCATAAGTCAAAGGGGTTTGTAACTACAAATAAAATGTACAAATAAAAGGTAAATAAATAAATAAATAAATAAATAAGAGGTACAAATGATTGCTGATTTATAAATTGTCCATTTATAAATCCAAAGGTTAGTTCACCCAAAAATGAAAATTCTGTCAGTAATTACTCACCCTCATGTTGTTCCAACCCCGTAAGACTTTCTTTCATCTTCGGAAGACAAATTAAGACATTTTTGATTAAATCTGAGAGCTGTCTCACTCCTTCATAGGCTTCTATGTAATTGAAACTTGCCTGCCTAGAAAGTTAGTAAAGCTAATGTTTAAAATAGTCCAAGTGACTACAGTGGCTCAAGCATTAGTTTTTCAAGTGAGGAGAATACTTTTTGTGCGCAACCCCCCCCCCACACTATATATACCCCCCCAATTCAACTATTCATTTTCTTCTGTGTGTAACAGCGTAGCACTTCTGGGTTGTACGTCAGAACGTAGGCTCACTATTGGCCGACGCTGGTCATGTGTGTAATGCCTACGTTCTGATGTCGCTTGATAATCTTGTTGTTGAGCCACTGTAGACACTTGGACTATTTTAAACATTGTCTTTACTAACTTTCTGGGCCGGCAAGTTTCAACTACATAGAAGCCTATGGAAGAGTGAGACAGCTCTCAGATTTAATCAAAAATATCTTAATTTGTGTTCCGAAGATAAAAGTCTTACAGGTTTGGAAAAACATGAGGGTGAGTAATTACTGACCGAATTTTCATTTTTGGGTGAACTAACCATTTAAGACAAATGTTCTCCTCCTCAGTAGAGATTGAACAACTTTAGCTATTTCCATCTATGTAATAACTTTTTTTTTAAGTAATGCTTGTGTATGGAATATTTCAGCTTGCTTTAAGATAGAGGTTTAGTGATGACTTGAGTCAACTCCTTCCAACCATGAATATGTTAAGATGGTGAATGATTAGCGGCCGCTTGTTAACAGTCACACTTATGTTAATGTGATTTCCCGGAACTCACAGTTTTAGTGTGTGTGTGAGGAAGAAATAGAACGAGAGGTGTGTGTGTGTGTGAGCGTTTAGTTCGGTAGCACAGTTGCTACTGACAGATGTGTTAGAGGATGTGGTTGAGGCTTTAGATGGAGCACTCTTCTGTCTCTGTCTCTCTGTCTCTCTGTCTCTCTGTCTCTCTCTCTCTCTCTCTCTCTCTCTCTCTCTCTCTCTCTCTCTCTCTCTCTCTTTCCTTTATTGTTCTCACCCTCAAACATGGAAAGTCACAGAGCAGCTAAAGTCGCTCAGAGTTATCGCTCAGAGCTCACATGTAACATATGGTGAAATAAAGGTAAATAATCCAAACATGGCACTTGTGTGATGATTCATCTGCTGTGATTGCTTCATTTAACTCTTTTTTTTTCCTTTTCAGTTCTTTCATGTTTTCTGTAAACACACTAAACACACACACATGCATGGTGCACACATACCATCGATAACAGCCTACTTGGCCAACCACATCCTAAGACATTCGTAGAATATTAAGTCTGTGGTCGGCATGGCTTCTGTCTGAATTGATCAGAATTTTTTCTGTTATTTGGTGCCGTTTGCTAAATCAATTATGACTGCAACTATAGCTAAAAGTTAAAACCCTAATTGTTAACTTATAGCATAACATGGCACAAACTGGGCATGAATGAAACCCCAAATCACATGCTTTTCTAAACAGTTAGACAAACAATATTTGCCTACAAGATAATAAATTGGTTAAAAAATACCATAGACTTACATTGAAGGAGAAACTTAACCATATGTAGGGACCAGAACATAAGAAATGCCAAAGCAACCACACAATACATGCTACAAACCACTTACCTCCGGCACTTCCACTCTCTGCCCACTCTCTATAGTATTACGCTTTTTACATCATATACCAATTTATATATTAATTCAAAACTTTAAACATGTTATATGATGCACTTGTGTAGTGTACCGTTCCACGTTTTTGACCTATAAGCATGAACCTCACCTTGCCAAAAACTGTGGAAGAAAAAAAAAATCACTTATGAATATATCTGTATTTGCCAAGAATATAACAGGGGCTAAAACCAGTCTTTTTCAAAATCTGTTTAATTATTTTCAACCAGAACTATGGCTCCATGTGTCACACTTCAGGATTATAAAATAAATATTGTAGATAGTCTGCCACCAGCAGTTGTTTCTCTGTGCTCCGGCTCTCATCACTGGAGTGGTTCCGTCTGGCTAAAGATATTTTTCTTGTGTCCTTCAATAGACAGTGAGAGTGCTAGTTTGCAGAAAACTCAGGATGGGGGGAAGTGGAGAACGGTAATGCTCTTGAGGGAATAGACAAAGAAAGAGAGAGAGAGAGCACAATATTTTTTGAAAGTTGTATCATATCCTCAGGAGGTTCCTTCCTGTGTGTTTAACCTGCATGTAGTGACATTAAATATGCTGTGTGATGCTACTCCCATACAACAAAATTATCTGTTTTTTTTTCTTTGTACATTATGGTGTTCTTTGAAATTCATAGTATGTAGTTTACTCCAGCTATATTTTTATAGCATAAAATAGAACAGTATGCCACCAAAGGCAGTGAATTACAGTACAATGGGTTACCGCTGTGAACTTTATATAAAACCAACACCCAAATGTGAATATATGAATAATTAATAGCTAATAATTAATAAACATAATAAGTTAAGATACTTAGTCAATTACTAAGTTAATAATCCTAATTGTGGGTTTTTTATGATTGCCAAGCAATGTAGGTAGGTGCATTTGTATATGTTTCTTCATCTTCAAGCATTTTTATCTCTTTTCTAACTTGCGTACAACCACATTGTAATAGATTCATGTTAATCTGTTTCAGACAAAACTGATCACTCTTTTAGTGCCACATAATAGTGTTTCATTTCTTTTTGAAAGTGTCGCATAACATGTAAGAAGCTACGTAATATTATCACCTGAAATGGGCTTGGCAACTGAATTGACCTCATCCTGCTATCACATCGGCCTCGCAGACACAGTTTGATAAACACACTGTAAAGGAAAACAGATATGTAAGTATCGAACAAAAACATGAAAGCTTTTTTAAAGTGAAAAATGCTGCCTGTGGTGTGAATAGTATACAAGACTACAACAGAATATCAAAATTAATATTTTTCTTTTGGCCAGTTTTCGCTCTACCGTCCATTCTGCTGCCCAGCACAAATCAGTGTGATTTATAAACATATTTGCTATTTAGACGCATGGTGCAGAACGCCACACACACACACACACACACACACACATACACAACAGTCCACCTGCCCTCAGAGTCCCACAATCAACCTTTATTCTTTTGTTCCTAATAAAAGACTGCTGATCTATCAAAATCCCATTAATCACAGGAAACAGAAAAAATAAGTCATAAGCATATTATCATGCTTTCGTATGGGTGGTTTCAGAAGTTTCATAAACATTATATTAAGCTCTGCATTATATTACCATTTTTGAATTGAATTCGGATTTTTTTTTCCTGTGGTAGTATATTTTAGAGGCCTGTTGCATGATGCTAGTTGAACAAGCTCTGAGTTTCAGAGTAGGTTTGAGATAGTGAAACCAAACAAATCCAACATAGTTTAGGTCAGGTTCAGCAACTCAGGGTTTGAGCCAGAGATTGTGATTAACACCAGAGAGCGTGCACCTGAAAGTGTGACATGCTGCGAAAAGCCAGTTTAAATCACCTCTCACGAGAGAGCCATTTACAAGGCAGGAATAAATTGCTGCTACAGTGTAAGTTTGAGAATGCACCTGAAAAAAAATCACTGACTATATCAATGCATGTGTATCAACTGAGTTTAAATAATCATTTATGTAGGTTCACTAATGGTGCTTTTCCACTGCATGATACGGTACAGTTCGGTTCAGTACGGCACGCTTTGGCGCTTTTCCACTGCATGGTACGGTACGCCTCGGCTCGGTACGGCTCACTTGTGGAGCTTTTCCACTGCATGGTACAGTACAGTACGGCTCGCTTTAAATGGTACCACCTCTGTTGAGGTTCCAAGCGTACCGTACCGATACTAAAATGTGACGTGAAAACACTGCAGATCAGGCAGTGCATTGGTCAGACAGACAGAATTGTCACTACCAGCTCAGTGTATTTGCGAGACATCTAACCCGCTGGATTTAAATAGCCAGTAACAGCCACTGCTGTAGCACGGTAGCACCTGTTTTAAAACTACTTGCTTGAAGAAAAAAAAACTTCCAAAAAAGAAATGGCTGAATCGTAGTCAGTGGACGAGAAGTGCAGACGTTCCTCTTGTTGGTTGCCGAGGAGCGGATAAACTATACGATCAGTCATAATCCCACCCACTTTGAAGCGGTACTAACTGCAGTGGAAAAGCAACCGAGCTAAAGCGAACCGAGCCGTGCCGCGAAGCGCCGTGTCGTACCACGCAGTGGAAAAGCGAAGCGAGCCGAACCGTGCCGCGCCGAGCCGAACCGTACTGAGCCGTACCGAGCCGTACCATGCAGTGGAAAAGCACCAAAAGAGCTCAAAATAGAACACAGTTTAATGTTTAAAAGCTTAATGTCCTACTACCGGGATTTTTCTTCACTATATTACAATTAAAACCTAATCTAATCATGACAAACTATATAACGTTGGAAAGGTCTAAGACTGCTAAATAGATATTTTAGTACTGTTTTTTGTTACAAAATATGTAGGAACAGTAATAGATGAATTAATGACAAGAGTGCACCTCAAAAAATTTACATTATTACAGGAGTTCTGACCTTTGTCACGCACACATTTTTAATAATTGAAAGTTTGGTTTTCACGCTAAAAGTTCATAATACAACATATAATCTAGTATTTGTCAATAAAAAATTATAAAACAATATTAAAATATAATATTATCTTTTTTATCGCCTTTTTTATTACATCACATATTTTAGTAGTTACCATAAATTAGTTATCATTTGTAAGCTTACAAACTCAGAATTCATTCTGTGAAAACCGTTTTGAAATTGGACGTTGCTTTACCATAGAAACGGTACTCTAAATGATTGTATCGGGCTCCTCCCCTTTTGGGCGTCATCATGTTTCATAATTTATGATCAAAACCTTTTCTAATCTTGACAAAACACATATTGTCAGAAAGGTCTGAGTCTCAATGTTCCATATTTTGTGACAGAAGTGATATTTGGACAGAAATGTATTAATTTGTTACCAGACCCGTCGCCAGACCTCAGTCTTAAGGGGGGCATATGAAATTCATGGGGGGGCAAAATTATTATAAGCCTACAGTATGTATATTTATAATAATATATATTATTATATAATATATAACTCTAGTCGTGCAGCACGTAATCATCACGTTAAACATATAACCAACAGCAATATAACCAGGTAGCCTAGCCTACACCACATTACACAGAAGCAATGTTATGAATATCCATAAAACACTTGACTACACAACATATTAGTTGTAACACTAGAAGCATCTCTCAAACATTGCATTTTAAAGCAGTCAATAGAGGGATATGCATTGCCATGACACACACACACACACACACATACATACATATGCACGCAAATACACTCGCACAGATACTTTGAGTGGAGGCAGCGCTGTCCTCTCTCCAGTCCCAGTACAGCGGGAGGAAGCGTTTCTCCGAGCAGAACCTCCTCATCAAAGTATCATTCCACTCGATAGGAACTGAAGCGAGTAAGCCGGCGAAAACTCGTTTTGAAACAGCTTTCAAAAATGCACGTTAACTGTTGAGCGGCTTAGTTGAATGTCACGTACGTAGCCTAACGTTCTTTTGTAAGGCCGTGATAGGCTGTTGCAGTGTAGATTCCCATCAATCAAACTAAATCACACCATTGTTTCTTTATATTTTTAATATTTTTTATATTTTAATGATACAGAATGCAACATTAATGCAACACAAAATTAGCAACTATGATAATATTAAAATTTAATTAAAATTAAATTATCTGTGCCTCAAGTGAGGGGGCACAAGCATTTTTTGGGGCGGGCCCGGCCCCCTATGGCCCGCCCATAGCGACGGGTCTGTTTGTTACGGCAGAATGCGTACAATTAAATTCAATGGAATGTATGTCACCCGGTGGCTATTTTTGGTATTACGTGGGAACTTCAATTTTTGTGATATCAACTTCGAATTTGGAACACAACTTGGTTAGATGTATGGCTTTGATTTTATAGTAATTTTTGAGTAAAAATATTTATTAAAATATACATTTTATATAAAATAAAATAAATTGAGTACAGTATATTTGATTTACTGTAAATTTAAACTTCCATAACTTTTTAATACTTTCATTTGAAGTGCTTTCACTTCAGCTATAATCTGCTGAGTGTGTTCTTTAAAACAAGACCAAATTTATGTCTTTATTCCAAAGCATTCTTGAATTACAACCATTTAAGTTTGAATAGTGCATTTTAATGTCCATTCTCAAAAAGGAGGGTGACAAGTAATATGTGTATAAATTAGAATTAACCAAGATTAATGATCAATCCTCAACAGAAAAAAAAAAACAGTAGTATCTTATAATTTAAATTCATTTTCAAAGTTTGTATTATGCTCAATCGTTACAGAGAAAGATGAACATTGAGTTTTTCGGGCTCAAGAAGGTGGATTGGTTTTTAGCGGTCATCATCGCCATGGTAACTTATGTCAGAACACCAACATGCCCCGGAGTGGGTTTTATTCTGGGTCAGAAATCGCAAACCAAAAATGGACCAATCAGTTGTGAGCAAAGTGACATCTATCTGATGCAATAAATACACTCCCCTTGCATCTCTCACTCCAAATTAAAGCAGTTTAATGTGGGAAAGAAAATGTAGAGATACAATCGCATGTCTTCTACTGCTAAATATGTATTATACTTATGTTATGTTCATTATACTTACTGTGTATAATTCATTTAATTATAATTACTATGTATAATTAATATAATATATTCATATCATTATTATATTATTTGAAAATGAATATAAAATATATATATATATATATATATATATATATATATATATATATATATATATATATATATATATATATGATTTTAATAATAGCAATTACAAGTGACTTATGGCATAGTGCCTGTTTTTACAGTTTATCCTCAATTGTTCGAGGAGAGAAACTGTCTTGATTTAGAGGGGCAGTCTCAAAACGACTCTCCATAGCATAACCCATTATGGGGTGGTGGTGATGGCGCAGTGGATAAGACACATGCATTTGGTGTGAGAGACCCGGGTTCAAATCCACTGTGAGTTACCAATGTGTCCCTGAGCAAGACACTTAACCCCTAATTACTCCAGAGGTGTGCAACCTCTTACATACATAGAAATTGTAAGTCGCTTTGGATAAAAGCATCAGCTAAATGAAAAAAAAAAGACCCATTTTTAATTATGATGGAGTCTTTGCAAGCCTATTGCTTGGCGTATTATTTTCTTAAAGTGAGGGATCGGGTTGCCTCCGGCATGCCACAGGTCTTTGTCACTTTGTAGCTTTTTGGTGTCAGTGACAGTATTTTAAATGCCAATAAATAGGCTGTCCTATGAAATTTTCTTCTTCTTTTTTTCAGAGAAGAGAGCAAGACCCCAGGCCTCAGGCCAAAGCCACAATAATAGACTATCCAAAGCCTTTGCTTTCCTGCTGAAGATGAAGGCTGGGTCAAACAGTGGAATCTCTATGAGAAAGACTTTTTTTCCCACAATGTAAAATTTTATAGCAGTTATCTAGGAGGCTAATCTACCAAGATATTCACATCAGGTTTTTGAGAATTTTATGTAGAACGCCAAAAACATTGAAAATATGTAAATATGTCGATGATGCTGTTTTTTGTTTGGTAATGTGGAACAGAAGACCATACCAAAGTGAACCGCTTGGGCCTGGTTGGTAATGAGGTTGCAAGATATTTCTTTTCCACCCAAATGGGCCGGGTGTTTGTCCACTTTTAGAACCAAACCGCATTTCCAGTTACCTGCAAGCTGAATGATGATGCAACTAACTATATAACCCACAGTAAAAAACAGTGTTAAATGTTTTTACTGAACATTGATGGCAAAATAAATCATAAAAGTGGTTTGTTTTGTTTAAAAATGTTATAAACATCTATGAGGTAACGGGGACGGGGCTGTTCCAAACATTATATATATATATATATATATATATATATATATATATATATATATATATATATATAATACAGCAAAAAAAAATCTGACATTAAAGGCACCTGGTTTGGACTAGCAAGGGGCTTTTGCAATACCAGTTTTATCTGACACAGGACCATTTCATTGATGGAAATGCGGTTGAACAGGGCACGATCCAACACGGTGCTTCCAGGAGCTGAGCTATACGTTACGTTTATGTGTTATGCAGGCTTGCAAGTATTTCATGCTATGCATGAAATAAACAAACACCCGTCTACCCATTGTTCCTTGATTCACAATCAGTCCATCAGCAGTATCCTCTGTCTGCATACAAAATGGGACATTTAGAATAAATGACTTCCTGTGGGTGGTGAACAGGTTTGGAGGGTAGGAAAAGCACTAACCTGGTTATCTTCTCCAGCAACGGACCATGTTCCATAATGAGGGCATCAAAGGCTCAGCACCTCTATACTTTTAGAAGCTCTTCTACCGCAGGGCTGACACGTGTTCTCCAGGGCTGCACGCCTGCATCCTGCAACAGCCAAGATTGTTAAAAATGGTTGTAAAGATGCAGCAGCCTTCTAATGGCATTTAACAGGTCACAAGGACAGGAAACACATAAAACCAAGACGCTGTATTCATCTCAAGTAATGTTTGTCCAGTCAGATGGCCTTTTAAGTGAATGTGGCTTCTTCCCAAACTAGTGTTGTGGTCATTATCCCATGTTTGTATAGCAGGGCCTTCTTGTACAAAACTGACCTGGTGGTTCCTCATTCTAGATACCATCTACCTTCCTCCGCTGCTTCCTTCTACCTCAGTGAAAGGTGCACATCTCCACCACAGGATGGAGATTTCTTCCTGCTTTCAGTTAAGTTCGCCTCTGCAACCCATATATCTGCCAAGGATTCAGACAGTGTTTGTTTAGTACGACAAGCTATTTTGCCTTGCAGAGGAAACCCTGAAAAGAGCTATCATTGTTTGGACAGATACCAGGCACCTCCAGAGGGCACAAGCAGGATAACAGTTTACTCCCTCTGAGAGTATTTACGCTCAGCGGATGAACAGCTCTTGAGCAACATTTAGTAATTTTGTACTAATCTAATTTCAATAAGTGGTAACCAATTTAACCTTTGTATAAGGTGTGAAATTGTATAGTGGCTCAAGTGTATGACCAGTACAGCGGTTCAGAGTAGGGGTGGGAATCTCTAGGCACCTCACGATTCGATTCGATTACGATTCAGAGGGCTGCGATTGGATGCTAAAGCGATAATCGGAATCTTATTGTGTGTGTGTGTGTGTGTGTGTGTGTGTGTGTGTGTGTGTGTGTGTGTTAATAAATACTTTGCTTTAAAAGTACAAAGCAATGGCCCATAAAGAATTAACGTACAATATAGTTTATTAACATCGCAAAGAACCAACAGGAAAATAAATGTGTGCCTGAACTAGCAGCATACTTGTAGTAAATTAATAATATATCAAAGACCGGTACAGCCGAGTGTTTTTCCTCCTCTGGGTGGAAACGTGTCATATGGCTTCTCATATTTGTCGTGTTTCCAAAATATGTTAGTTTTATTCTACAAAGCTTACAACTAGTGTGGCTCTTGTACAGCTCCTTTGCCCTATTCAACTTCATAGAAGCCCAAATATTTCCACAATTCAGCTTTTAACGAGGAGGGTGTTTGGATTTCGCGCTCAGCCATCGCGTCTCTGTTATGTGCACAGACGGTCTGGGCACTGCACTTCCATGCTTCAGAGCTCTGTCTTTTGCGTTCCGTCAATATTACGTTATTTTAAATATATATCTAAATTTTATTTTTTTGAAAATCTGTGAATCTTTTTCTGAGAAAAATCTGTGAATTTTTGACATTTGTGAATCGATTCAGAATCGTCCACGTCCGCATCGCGATGCATCTAAGAATCGATTTTTTCCCCCACCCATAGTTCAGAGGTCTAAAAATGAATGAAGGGAAGCCCCCCAAAATAGAAACTGGTACGATCCAGCCTGCTCCTACCGTTGCCCTCGGATACATTAGCAAGTAACAAGAGTTCAGAGGTCACTCATTAATAGAATGTGGCCCAGATATAGATTTACTTCTGACTATGATTAAGTTCTAATGAATGAAACAGAACAGTTTTTTTTAACTACAGAGGTGACACAAATGCCACATCTGAGCAAGCAAAGACTACAGTATTGAAGAAGTGCAGTTTTTTTTTTTTTTTTTATGTGGCAGTCTTGGAAAGACTATTTCAATTATTTATTATTTTTTTCATTATTATTTTACAAGATAGGCTCTTATGGTTTCCAGCTTGAACATTTATAATAAATATCCCTAAAATACGTTTTATATAATTTCTATCCATACAACATAGGCCTACTGTAAGTTAGGATTGTTTATATCCCCTGGATTAGTTCGAATGTTGCCTTATACTTTGGTTTCTCTGGGAGTGTAATGAATTAATTGGAGCAGGTTAAACAGGGTTGGGATAAGCAGAAGCGACAGATCTCGACACAATGAGAACACGCTGAGCGAGGGAGAGAAGAACAGTGCATCTGTTGTGGGGAACACAATAACAACACACTGAGAGTTTAGCCCTCACATGAAATAACTAAGATGGCCTGCAAGCTTCAGACTAGCTCGACCTGCATTTCACAGCTGTACTCTCATACAATGAGCAGTAAAAGTGTGACATTTATGTGATGTAACTTACTTTCAAATATCAGGGGAGAGATTACTCACTGATGATCAAAACATTACTGACAGGGGCTGATTTCTGTTTTGATCACTATACTTTTGCATAGTTTCAGTCTTGCTATTTCTCCCTTTCTAAAATAATTAGGTTTGGTAGTTAGCTTGCTTTGAATTATATTACCAGGGTTTCCAAAACTTTATATGCACATAATTTTGCATTCACTCACTCACACAATCAGAGCAGGCCTGCGTGATATTTCAAATTTTTACAAAATTATTCAGCCTGATCAAGGCAAGAATAAGATTTGGTTTTGTCATATATCTTCATATGGGCTCTGACAGTGATTGTGTTGTTTATTGAGCTCTCTCTCTCTCTCTCTCTCTCTCTCTCTCTCTCTCTCTCTCTCTCTCTCTCTCTCTCTCTCTCTCTCTCTCTCTCTCTCTCTCTCTCTCTCTTCATATGTGTCAAATGGTGATATATTCTTGTCTGTAAATGTTGTAAATGCAAAGCCAAGCATTTCCATTTCATAATTCCTAAGTAAATCAGCATTAAACTAGGTCGAAATATACATGTGCACCCACTCTGTCAACTAAAAGATATGTGACTTGTGCTGGCAAAATGAGTCCTACGGTATCGCATGGATCTACTATGTTAAACATCAGATGTTTTTTCCCCAACAGTTAACCAAACATTAACTTAAGACATAACAGGTGATGTTTGCGTGAATACTTGCTATTTTGAAATAGGCTACTGTTATTCTGTGTATATCGGGATTGTGCAATGTCTGAGGTGTATTTGTGCGCACTCTTCGGATCTGTCAAACGGCATTTTTCATGGACAAAGGAAAGGCACTCCTATCAGAAAACGTAAAAATAAAGATACTTTTAGATGTTTTATTGCTATTTGCAGCATTTGGATTGCTAGATGAGGGCTTAATTAACACGTTTTTTAAAACCTCAAATTCTTGACTTGTTATGGCTGCCTCTAAGGCTCTGCTGTCAGGAGTTTCACTTCATGATGTTTGTGATGCAGCAAGCACATTCGTGAGGTTTTACAATCTGGACATGAGGTGCTCTCATCTTAGGGCTTTCCCCCACGATTTCACACTAGACAGACACCTGTCATTATGGCAGCCTGGTATAAACGTTCCCACAATTGACACAGCGCAAGTTCCTTTGAAAGGGAACGTCTTGGTTACGACTGTGACCTTGGTTCCCTGAAGAGGGAACGAGACGCTGTGTCACCCTGCCATACTTCCTGTGTGCCTGTCAGCGACTTCAGCCAATTAGAAGCTAGCGTTGCACTGTTTGGGCATGGTTTAATAGATTCCTGGTTCATGACGTCACCCGCCTCTGACATCCCGTCACACCATTGGACTGTAAATGGTGCTCACATGTGCTTCACGACGCAATAACGCAGAGTGTTCCCACAGCATCAGTCATTTTCTTATACCTATTATTTCAGTTTATATAAAGATGTGATTTAATTTCGTTTAAGTAATTACTTTGATCACTAACAAACTACTCAAACACTGACAGTATCTATACACATTTTTTGTTTTGTGATTTAAACTGATTGTTACCAGCTAGTCACCACCTTCTCACAACATTTCCCATCAACCTCCCTGGCCCTCACCTGCATGTACTTCCCAATCACAGAGATCGCTATCACCTGTCACCAATCTTCACTGATCATCATCCAGCACTATATAACTCTTCCCACTGCAGTTCGCCATTGTCGGGTCTTGTTGTTCCCTCAAAGAGCACTTACCTGACTCCTTACCTGCACTACGAGAACTATTTCTCTTCAGTCATCTGCTTGAAGGCATTCTTCTGCAAATAAACCTGTTGATCACTTTACCTGTGTGAATCCTTCTGTTTCATGACACTGATATTGTCTGACTTTTTTTTTTTTTCAGTTTCTATTTGACATACAGTATGCTTTAGGATGTAAGTGGTTTTGGACTGCAATGTGAATATAGTAAATTCAGTTTTTTTTACTTATTTTTTACTCATTTACAATGCATAGTTTAGATAGGCAGCATGTTTAATATTAAGATCAAATTCAAGTGGAAGAAAAGTGCAATGATGATACATGAAATTATGTAATTATGACAATATGTTGCATTTTCAGTGTTCTAATTAGTAACAAACAGCATGTACCAAACAACACAGGGTTAGCAGTGTGTTACGTGTACCAACAAGTTTGAAAGTCCAGACGAATATGAAATCGAAACCATCAGAAAACATAGTGGCAGACTAGTCTTTTCAAAAAAAAAATTAACATAGTGTCTAAAATTCCTGTAAAGATGTATCTCTTTAACCACAAGTGTGTAGGATGTTGTCATTCTGCGAGTTCCCACCCAGTGACTTATTCACACGCACTGAAATCTGAACTCCTATTACAGTACATAATGCATCATAGATTTACACTCCCACTAAAATGCATTCAATTTGACAATCTGAATTATTGCTGCCAACATCAAGCAGCTTTTGAACAATTACTAAAACCATAATTTCATTTTAATTTAGCCCATTTTTTTGTTTTTGCACAGATGCATGCTCATGACCTACTCAATCTATATCAGGTATTGCACACCCATTTTTTTATTTTATTTTTATCAGATATGCACTTTTTATATTGTTGTTATTTGTTTATTCAAGGATTAACATATTTAAAACAAGCTTTATGATCACATTTTAGCCAATGTCACTGAGATTTGGTAATTTTGTCTGCTGAATCAATTATCTACTGATATCCTAATTACAGTTCATGTGAACTCATTCTGACGCAGTAATTTTAGTTTTCATGCACTAAATGTGCAGGGACATTCTGTTCCAGATGTCAGTCATTGTGAGATGTGCAAGTGCTCTCAGGAGCATGGTATCAGAGCAGTGACCTTCTGCCACCCACAGTTAGAGGAAGTGATGCAATCATGGCTTTGGCTCCTAACAGTTCTCTTCCGTGTGGTTAGAGCCACAGTGAATCGATGATACATGCAACACGCATCAAGAGCAATTATGAGGGTTTGCACGTTAGCTCTATAGAAACAGTGGGATAGAGGTCAGGGCTTTTAATCCAGTGATTCTCTTCTTGCTTTTGCTTCAGGACACAGATTTTACAGTAAACATTAATGTCATAGTGCCATTAATGTCATTAATGTCACTACTTGCTTTTGCTTCAGGACACAGATTTTAAGGTAAACATTAAGTGGCAACCCAGTACAGTACCATAATTTTTTTTTTTTTTAATTGGCTTAAACCACTTTGCATTAACCAGCCTGTTATGGCTGATTAGTACTGCGCCCCTAAAGCAGGGTGTCTGTGTATAGGGGGTGGTGATGGCGCAGTGGATAAGACACATGCCTTTGGTGTGAGAGACCCGGGTTCGAATCCACTGTGAGACACCAATGTGTCCCTGAGCAAGACACTTAACCCCTAGTTGCTCCAGAGGCGTGCGACCTCTGACATATAGCAATTGTAAGTCGCTTTGGATAAAAGCGTCAGCTAAACGAATAAATGTAAAGCAGGGGTGTCCAAACTCGGTCCTGGAGGGCCAATGTCCTACAGAGTTTTGCTCCAACTTGCCTCAACATACCTGCCTTTAATTATGGTTGGAGCTGAACTTTGGAGGATTGGACACAGAAGCAGGATTGGACATATCTGCCCTTAAGGGTCATGGTGAAAATATGAGTAAAAAAATCCAATGCTTTTGGGTTTCTCTTGCAAAACTTTTGCATTCCCCAGAGAAACTTTGCAGTGACTTGCAAAACGTTTGCGTTCCCCTGAGAAACTTTGCTTTCGCTCAGAAAGAACTCAAAAGTTTTGTAAGCGAATGCAAAGTTTCTCAAGGGAACGCAAGCATTTTGTGAGTGAGCGCAAAGATTCTCAGGGAAACGCAAACATTTTGCGAGTGAACACAGTTTCTTGAGAGAACGCAAAAGCAATGACATATAATTTTTCCTCCCATCTCAAGTTTTTTTTTTTACATAACCATGGTGGGTGACTGGTCATCCCAGGAAGTCTGGCTAGTTAACCTAGTTAGGAAGCCTACTATCAACACCAACATATCAGAATCCAAAACACGCATGTGTTGGTGACAAATATGCTGGTCTTTTCAACAGAGTGTTTACTTATAGTGGCAAAGTTAGTTATTTGGAATGATAAAAGAAGAAAAAAATATGCCTGCACTGTTGATATGTGCAGAATTGTTCTATTTACTCTTGCTCCAGGATATTTCTTACATATGAGACTTCTGAGAGTTTGTGAAGTGCTCTAGTAGCAGCAGCAGAATTTATTTCATGGTGTATCACAGGAGAGTGTTACGCTTTAAACGATAGACACCTTTCCACTGTCAGAGAGAATAAATGGAAATGAGGTGTGTATTTTGGGATTTAAAAAAATATATATTGATGTTTCTGTTATGGTAAACGTGCCTGTTTTTCTATTATCCCATTGCAACGACAACACAAACCACCACAGACATTAATGCTGAGCTGAAGCAAATTCATGGAGGGTCTCTTTTGTGCTGTACTTCATAGATAATACTGTAAATATAAATATCATTCTGTAAATTTAAATAGGCAAGTATTGTGCACAAATGTCATTATTTAAATTAACCTTGATGCAGTCTCTTTTGTAAACAAAAAAGAGAGACAACAAATATTTTAGTGGAATTAGTTGCTCGCAATGACTGTAACAGGCCTTGAGCTTGAAAGTATTGCAATTAACCTAAATACTATGTGTGCAAATGTATTATTTAAATTTATAAATTATAACAAACAAATGAAGTTACTGATAGAAAAAATGTTCATTAACAAGGGTTTTGAATGTACTCATCAGCTCCAGTTGTTGTTTTATGTGGCTTTTCTTGTGGTTTGATTCATCATCCTGTGCATACATGTTATTTTGTGTTTGCCCTCTTGCAAATATTCACAGTTATACAAACACAGAATGTTTTTTATTTATTAATACTGAGTACATTTATTTTTTGATTGATTGATCGATTGTTTGTTTGTTTGTTTGTTTTAATCCAATAGTTTCAAAGGAAAGTGTTACGCTTTATGTGTTTTCAAGAAATGCACAAAATGCTTAAAAGCTTAAAATGTGTAAGCTTGTCAATGGCTAACATAAACGCAAGCTAGTCTATATGCCACTCTCTACAGCAACACTTTATTCAAAATAAAGCTGTAGATCCTGTCTGTGTTAAGTTGCAAATTTTTAATGTGATCCTTGACTCATTTTACACTTACTTTGATCCCCACAGAGGAAGCCCTTAACTGAGGAAGGGACATTGTGTATTAGTGCACGTGTGGCTATGTTGCTTAGAACAATATCCCTGCATCCTGTGCTAAGTGTTAGTACCCTGCCAGGCTGACTGACAGCTCCTGAACAGGGATAGAGTGTCGTCTTTTGTTGCCAGCACAGGCATAAGTGATAAACACCAGCAATTTGAGCCAGAGTGAGTCCGACAGCAGGGCCAAAAGCCCTGAGAACGCACACCCCGCTTCAAAACACATGCACCATCAAATATTAACTGCACCACTTTCTCTAAACTCACCATGTAAGACTTTGATTTCCTCTGTCTACTGAAGTAGCCCAGAATCCACTAGAAAGAGAAGAAAGAAAGCTGCTAATTTTGCACACAAAACATGGATTTTTGTCCAATCCGGCAAGTTTGTGGAGAGTTCATCTGCAGCTATTATTTCTGCATTTACTCTTAAAATAGACCCTTCATAGCCCTGGTCCCCAGCCTCACTATTGTGGTAATGTAAAAATTGCTGGGTAATTTGAATTCCAACAAAGTGAAGATTAGCTGTTGACCGACGGTGGCAGATGATTATTTCTAAAATAATCCTGTTTTGATATGCATCGGCTTCCAGGCAGGAATTTTCAATTAGTTTTCAAATTGCTACATTTAAACAAGTTCCAGGGTCTCCTTATCAGGAAGTGGCACCACTACAGAATAGACATACGACTCCCGCCATGAACTGTTCCCACTCCACCACCCGCTTCTACATCTGGTCCTACAAGCACAGAGGTCTTGCTTGTCTGGATTTCAAAGGGTCTCCTTTATCATGCCCCAGGTAGAGAGGTTTTATGTATGTACTTTGCAAACTTGTAGTGATGCACAAACATGCCCTTCCTGAATATGTTCTGCATGAGAAGTTTCACCCATTTCTACCCCTGAATAGGCAAATGTGCAGACAGGCAGAAATCAAATGACTAGCTATAACCAAAATAATCATGCCCCAACCAGGACCCTGCTGCTGGAGATAAATGTTTAGCTACATGATTGTTTAATGTATAATATTAGTTTTTTCCACAACATCTGAAATGCTGCCAAATTAATATTTACATTTTCATAGATGTTAGCATGTCTCCAATTCTTATGTGCTGATTATTAATTTGCTGCAAACCAAAGTACATGTATGTATGTATCTAAAAGAAGTGTTCTGAAACTCTGAATGTGTTTGTGTTTGATTGTGTTTTATTAAATTCTCGAATTGGCTCATGTCTAATGAGGGTCAAAATTAAATTATACTATGAAGAAATTGACAATGTAAAACAATGTTCAATTAATCTAGTAGTTGTCAAGAGAATCCCACATGAATGCTGTTTTTATTTAAAATAAGACAAATTGAAGGGTATTTTGTAAGGTTATTTTGCCATTTCATTGACTTGACTAGCGTGGCTTCTTTTGTACAGCGCTATTAACATCAACATTCATCCCTCCTTCGCTTTTGGGTTCTACCAGGTGAGGAGACTTTCTTATTGGCAGACAAATAAGAAATTTTCTGCATAGAAAATGTTACCTGTGACATTAGCACAGTTCATTTGATTTTTAATGAAAGGTAAGGGCACAATCTCTTAAAAAATACAACAGTATATTTGAAAAGTAACAATACTTTTTAATAATAATATGGCTAACAACATTCTGTGCAGAGTTGATTATCTTATGGTTTCTGATGAAGGGACAGCACATAAAACATTATGTTTGCATCAGCTCTTTTAAACATTTAATTCATTATTTTACATATTTTACAATACTTTTGTCTTATGTGGGAGTTTTATTTTTAACCAAAGCTGACATTGCAAGATTTTTACTGCTACATGGAAAACTACTACTTGGTTGGTGCAGAACATTATTTTTATACGTATAGCTGTACAGGGCATCAGGGTCATGTGCTTCTGGTCTGATTAGAGGTGACCAGCAAGACGAGACTGCGGTCACTTGAATTACAAAACCCGCACATGATATGATACCAAGGTTGATGTCCAGTTAGTGCTGACGGTTTAAATCGATTTTGGCCAGATCACTTACCACATAAATCGCTGTGGCCAGTGCGGTGCTGGCAGTAGTATTTTCAAGAAGGTGAGCCCTACAAGGTGTGACTTTAACGAGTCAACAGAAAACACAAAACCAAGATTTACTATGAATTGATATACTGTAGCAGTTGCCTTTATCTGTTTACCGTTTTGTTTGGCAGCCTCTTTTCATCAAGTATCTGTACTGGATCTAGTTGTGACTTGTTAAGTCAGTCACTACTTTTGTATTAACCATAGATTGGTTGATGAGACAGAGGCAATTTTCGTTGGGAAGGCAGGGAAATGGTTGTTTCTCAAGTGAGATCAGTCAGTTGTCTCTAAAGAGTTCAAAGACATCTCGCAGTTCAATATGAGCAGGCACTGGCAAGCACTGTAAGACCCACAGTAAATATTGATTACTCTGTAAAGGATTATTAGGCCCGAAGGCCTTTATCACTGTAACAGACTATATTGCAATAATAAAACCACCTATGTATCATTTTTTATTTCATCTGGGATTACAACATACAATGTGATACACTTGTGCGATACACTCTCTTGAGAAAGTTCACCTGCTGTCAGTGGCCCTTTTGACAAATACTGACTATTTGGGTTATCAGAGGAACTCACAGAAATGCCTGTATTGATTTTTTTCATTCCAAATATAGACTCTGTCATCTGTCCCCTGAAACTGTAATATATTAAATTCTTCACCAAAAAAAAAAAATGAAATGCAAATAAAAACTTTGAAAAGTAATGTACTGAGCCCTGGGATTCATAGCTATAGATACTATACCGCTGTATGTTAAAGAAAGAATGTAGCCTATAATACAAGTCTTAAGTGGATAAATTGGCAGAGTGAATTACCTTTTGATACAGTCCTCATTAATCTAGTCGAAAACATTAACAGAAGGGTGCACATATCTCAGGCAAGAGTGAGCATGCTGTTAATGATAAGACCAAAGAGTGAAATCATTACTACCTTTAATGTTCCCAATCTAATGGAGACATTAATTAAAGTGGAATTTCAGCTAGGTTTTTATGTATAACTGCATTTTTCATTGAACTCAAAGAAGAGGGTAATTGTGGCATTTTGTCTTGTACCTATGTTTGAGACCTTTAACTAATACCTGCCTGTGAGCTCGGGAATTGTTTTATTAAGTTATTGTCATTGAAATGAAATTTTGTATTATTTCAGGGACTTGGCCGTGGTTTCCACATTCACCTACCCTTTAGAATTAACAACATAATTTCCTAGTCTCCTACCAGGGCTGGCTATGACTCATATCGGTTTCTATTTAGGCCAGACCACATAAAGTCTCCTTACCAACATTCAACCCCCAAAATCCCCAAACTTTAGATTCAGAGACAAGAAATAGCCTCATCTGGCCCAAAATGGCAATAATATTTATTTTTAACATTATTTTATTTTTTTACCTTTATTCTTTTAGAACCTTAAAACATGTTGCTGGAAGTTTTGTGTTTTGTTTTTTTTTTTTTTGGAAAATTGCAATGCATAGCTCATTTAGTCCTTGGTAGCCAAGTTCCAAAAAAACAAAGACATGCAATCCCCTATGGCCAAAAGTGTCTCAGAAGGCAAGCCATCTGGAACAGAAAGCAATGACACAAAATAGGACCTATATGCTTAAGCTAGCAGCCAACCATCTGGTTTGGCATAGATAGTATCTCAAACACTGGACATTCCTGCAAGGTAAGGATGGCAAAAGGAGATGGTGACATGAAAAGATAAAGGCTAGTTATAATCTCAAATAGCCTGAGGATAGATACATTTTGAGTTAGAACTACATGCTACTTGCCATTCAGCAGACACCTTTCAACTGAAGCAACTTAGAATGCTAATTGCAATCATTCAACATTCCTGGAGTAAAATTATTTGTGCCATGTCCTAGGACAGTGATATAAAAAGCAAGATTGTTAGATTGGTAATTTAACTCTCTCCTGAACCTTTTTGTTAGCAAACAATATCCTTAACTATTGAACTTTTAGCATCACATATTTTATGGTGGTCTTTAAAAAGTATGGTTCCAATTAAACAATGATAATTTGGTTAATTGAAGTGACATTGAATAAAGAACTCACTATTTCTAAATAGTTACTATGAATGAACTATAAACTAATAGTTTGCTAATGATTTGCATGTACTTTATTACTTTATACTTATAATAAAGTTTTATCAAATTTTTCTTTTGAATAAAGCACCCCAATAAATAAGGCACAATAAGATAATTAAAATCTGATAAGAAAGTAAATATAGTCTATGTTGATTTTAAATGTTGGAGTGATCAGAGAAGCAAACATGAAGTCTTTTGGCATTGCATTTCAGCTGAATAGAGTCAGATTTTTACACACACCAGGTTGAGGGCATCAACGGACCCTGTTCTCTCTGATCATCTATACTGACCTGTCTTTCACCCTACAAACACACACGTCCCAAACGCACGTGGCCAGAGTTACCTCCCTATGTTTTCCAGTCTACAGCCAGAGGAGACAAGGTATCCAATGACCCTTAATATTTTATCGTTTCCTTCAACACGGCCCAGCAAGCTTATCATTAGCTAGGCGTTTATGCTTGGGATGGTGACTTCAGACTTCCCGCCTGTTTCCTGGTCTGGTATAGCGTTACCCTCCATCTCCTCTGATGCTGCACTATCGTTTCTATCTGACTCCGTGATTGATCGCCAGTGGAACACCCATTTAAGCGCAACAAAAACGCAATCCACTTCCATAATGCTCTGCGGTTAGCTGGCGTCTGTCGGTGGGGACACAGCCTCTGGCGCGGCTGATGAAGGAGGCCAAATCTGGGGCTGCAGCCTCATTCGTTGTGTTAGCGAGTGGGTGAAACCCTCTGCTGTCTTTGATCTCTTTGGGTTCAGCCCACTGCATTTATACTTGAAAAGGGCCTCTGCAGTACACTTGCAAATGCGATCAAATGTAAATATATGGAAAAAAGGAATGTTCATCTGAATGTCCAATTACTATTTTAAAAGCACATAGAACGGATAGAAGTGGTAGGGATAAAAAAACAAGCTAATCTTGAATTTCAAATTTATCAAAGGGCATAAAGTTCCCAAATACTTCATGAATATTGCAGCATTTCAAAGTCACTCCCATAGACTGTAAAAAAAGATGGACAGCGCACCTTCACTCTCTTCCATTGGTGAAAAGTGAGTGATCGAGACACTTTGGCAGTATGTTTTTAGTTTTAGACTAATTTTAGTATTGTACTCAAAAATAAAGAAATGCGGTCAGTGCTTAATTCAAGGAGTTCGTCTCGGGTTACTTGACTCTAACCGTTCCCTGAAAAAGCGGGAACGAGAAGTTGCGCTTGATTTAAAGCGTTATGGGGAAGAACGGCTTCGTTTGACCGGTTGTGAACACGTGTGGGAAACATGCCAAAGAAATTGGCTTTAAATAAGAGACTATAAATAGATGCTCATCAGGTCGTTTTGTCTGAAGAACGGCTGAATCCCATGAGGGAACTTTCAGTTTGACGGGTGGTCTCAGTTTCCTAGCTCCACGAATGAAGCGGGCAATCAGAGGGTGTTCCCCCACTGAAACCCCATCATTCGGAGTGTGGCAAGCCAGAACGGAGGGCACCAATACCAATGAGAGTAACAGGACAAGTGCCTCTTGACAGCTTTTCCTGCAGAAACTCCAGTGCTGAAACAATCTGGCGGTGGACTATGTCTGCATTGTGTATAGTACACCACCTTTTAAAGACGTGCCACTTAAGGTTATGCTTTCTTCTAGTGGAGGGAGCCCTAGCACTCAGAATGGTGTCTATTACATCCACTAAAAGTCCATCATCTCTTAGACGGTCCCCCTCAGGTGCCAAACATGAAGATTCTCTGAAGATAACTCGGACCGGGGATGGAATATCATTCCCTGTGCCTGAGACAGGAGATCCCTCCTTTTTGGTATTGCCCATGGCGACTCTGGTTGGCCAACGATGCGCTATTAGCAATAGGCATGACCCTTGTTGACGGACCTTCGCCAGGATTCCTGGGAGCAGAGCGATCGGTGAAAACTGGGCCATGCATGGGTCATGGCGTCCAGACCCAGGGGGGCTGGAGGAGTCAGCGAGAATTACAGGGGACATTGCGATGTTTCTTGTGATGCGAAGAGGTCCACCTCTGCTTCGTAAAATATTTCCTAGATCTGACTGACTACATCGGGATGTCCCCAATCCCTGTGTCTGGACAATAGATCTGCTCACACATTCATGCTTCCGGGAATGTAAATCGCCCTGAGGGACAGGAACTTGTCTTGACTCAAAGCAGAACCTGCTGCACTAGTTTGTTCAAAGGCACGAACGCAGTCCTCCCTGGCGATTTATATAAGTGACTACTGCAGTGTTGTCCACCTGCATCAGGACATGGTAGCCTCAATAATGGCCAGAGGAAGTATTTTAGGGCCAGAAATACAGCCATCAATGCAAGGCAATTGATAGTGCCAATTCAGATGACAGCCTCTCCAAAACCCTTGGGCTGGATAGCCCGTAATGGAAGCGTCTGCCATTAGCATCCTGCGACCACAACCTGCACCACAACCTACAGTGGGACCCAAGATGAGGAACTGGGGTCTGAACCACATAGAAAGGGTACAAAGCCTGCAGCGCATAACCCTACCATGAACAATTATATAGCGACACAACCTCCATCCCCCAACCTGCGACACAACCTACAGTGGGACCCAAGGTGAGGAACTGGGGTCTGAACCACATAGAAAGGGTACAAAGCCTGCAGCGCATAACCCTACCATGAACATGGAATTTAGAAAGTGGACAAAGCGATCAGCGTGTGCGCTTACCGTGAGCATGGATTTTAGAAAGGGCATGAAGCACTCGGTGTGTGCCCTTACCCTTATTTGCCTCTGGGGATTAAATGAAATCCCCTGGCTCTGAGCCCCAGCTGAAACTGTCTCATGTGCAGAAGACGCAAAGGTATCACCATGGACACAGCTGCCATAAGACCTACTGTAGAACTCCTAAATGCATAGTTATCTGGGCCGGAGAGAGACTGCTTTTCTTGGCGTTGAGTCTCAACCCCAGATACACTAGATAAGCGAGGACGACATCCGATGTCAAAGCGCAAGCTTTTGAGACTGGGCCAAAATCAGCCAGTCGTCTATATAATTGTTACAGTAATATGTGCTATGTTAAAATTACAAAGGTTGTAATTTAAATGTAATTTAAACAGAACCAGAGCTGCATCCATGCTTCAAGACACAATCATTTTGACTGTCAACATTTTGAATTAGAAGGTTCTGAGAGATCGTTTCAAACCGCGAAGGTCTTCTACACCATCTACACATTCCTACTGTTCTCAAAAACCAAGGAGATATGTTTGGTAGTAGTTTCTCCGAAAAGGGCACCAATTTCAACGCAACGTCTAGTAACGCAAAGTCTGGTGATGCAACGTCTTGTCATGCAATGTCTTGATGGGTGAATGTTAAATATCCCATGTCCTGGGACACGGCAGGAAGCATCTGAATATTTAACATTTCTCTGGAAACCGCTGCCCCCAAAACACCGGAGGTGACGGGGATGGATCAGCAGTGTCTTGAGGGTGTCGGGAAGGAGCTACTTATTATATATTTTATGTGCCCTGCACCCGGGGCTTTTTTTCTGGTCAGCTTGGTGCGCCTGCAATAATGTGAAGAGCAGCACCAGCATGGACCAATGACTGAAATGCCTTCCCTACTAGCATGAATGTTGTTCTGCATGGCTTGGTGGGGAGTGCTGACTTTTTAAATGACGATGAGCTCCAAGGAGAGATAGCCCACAAGCGTCTCTCCCAACTTGGGCATCATTGTTTAACCACGTGCCCTTGCACCCCCGACAGTCGAATAGGTCGACGTCGAGGGCAAAAAGACACGGAAAGGGGAGAGACCATCACTGAGGCTAGCTGGAATCTGGCCACTGCACGAGTGACCACCTCGAGTAAGCTTCATCATCACGGCAGGAGTGCTCAGAGCTGGCCTTCTTAAAGTCCATCTCCAGATAGCTATTTTGCCATTAAATTCCTCAGAATTAAAGAGAACAGCCAGACAAGATATTAATACATGCATCTTACTTTTCAAATCAGATGAGTATTAAATAATTTCTCTGAATTAAATGCCACCAAATATTTAACCAGACAAGTAAAAACGGTCTGGATAAAAGGCTGAATATAGTTATTTTCATATTAGAGCAGTTCAAACAAAGAATCATAAAATCATAGCTTGCAAACACACAGTTCGTTTGCACACGATCATAGAAACAAGAGAGAAAGAAAAGGTCCCGTCTGCTCAGTTCCCTAGCATTATATACATATATGGCGAACACGTAATCTGCGCGTTTTCTCGGCAGATGCGAGTTCCGAGCCACTAGATTCTTTATTGACAAGATAACCTAGATCCTCAGCCCACTCTGAAGAAGAGCTTCAGCATGCTTCAGCAGTGGACGGGAGGAAGATGCGATCTGAAGAGAGAACGTCAGAAAGGGAAGGACCCGTCTCCCGCTCCTCAGCCAGATTTTGCAATATGCGAGACGAGCGCAATGCACTTTAATGGAGAGCAACTCACAGTGCTTGCACTCGCCATTCTCTCTACATGATTCTCTTTTTCTTTTTCTTGTAGAGAAAGAAAAAGAGAGTGAGAAAGGCTTGATTCCTACCTGACAAAACTAACTCCTAGCAAAATGGATAGTTTGAGAAATTTGGGTAGCACACACAGAACACAATGCAGTTCTGAAGATAAAATAACCTGATGAGCGCACCTGCCACATGTCTATTTATAGCCTCTGACGTGCGTATTTCAATGACGTTATCATCAGAGGTTATTTTAAGCCAATTTTTTTGACGTGTTTGCCACAAGTGTTCACAACCGATAAAGTGAAGACATTATTCCCCATTGCGCATAAAATGCAGCGCAGCATTGAGAGTAGCTTTTGAAAAAGAAACGGCACACGTATGATATTTCACTCTTTACAAAGTCAAGGCAAGTCATCCTCATTTATATAGCGCTTTTAACAATGTAGATTGTTTCAAAGCAGCTTTACAGAGATAAACATATAATTTAAGGTAACAGAGATTGGTTTGGTTTTATAGTGGTTCTTGAAAAATGTTTTTCACAGCTAAAGTTAGTTTTGATTGATTCACTTCCGTCTAAATGATCATTTGTTATTAAATTTTTAAATTTGGGGCCGCTAAGACGACACCGTTCTCTCTAAACAGACTTTAAACGTGAACCTGTGATAGACGCTGATGGCGTTCACATGAGCATTAAGAATTGGTTCTATAGTTATGTGCGTTTGAATATATGTGCGCAGGTTTGTAATTCCTTACAAACCATGCCTAAACAAACTACCTGTCTTGTCTATAAATTTTGATGCAGAATTTTATTTTATCTTATCACTTTGGGTAGGTACGCGAACCGAAATATTCCACAACGCTTTATCTGTAGAGTGGTATAGCGATCCTCCGTAGGGAGAGGCTAGTTGGCACTTCAGCACTGCATTGTCATCGGGTCCAGGTGAAAGTCGTCAGATCTGGAAACGGCCTGGATCCGGCAGGCTGCGGGAAAACCTCGGGATAAACAAAGACACAAAAATTAGCGTAGATGCCATTCTTCTTATGATGTACAAAAGTACTGTACATCAGGATTTAAGGGAAGTGTTCCCAGTTCCGGCTGACCGAATCTAAGCAGCCTCATATTGAATTATAGACGTCTATAGAGTGTTATGTGAATGCTAGGTCAAAGAGATGTGTTTTTAGTCTAGCTTTAAACTGACAGACTGTGTCTGCTTCCCGGACAATGTTAGGTAGATTGTTCCAAAGTTTTGGTGCTAAATAGGAAAAGGGTCTACCGCCAGTAGTCGATTTAGATATTCTAGGTATTATCAACTGGCCAGAACTTTGAGATCGCAATAGACGTGAAGGACTATAATGCGTTAAGAGCTCGCTCAAGTACTGGGGAGCTAAACCATTTAGTGCTTTGTAAGTAATCAGCAATATTTTAAAATTTATACGATGTTTAATAGGGAGCCAATGCAGTGTTGACAGAACCGGGCTAATATGGTCATACTTCCTGGTTCTGGTAAGAACTCTAGCGGCTGTGTTTTGAACTAGCTGTAGTTTGTTTATTAAAAGTGCAGGGCAACCACCCAGTAGAGCATTACAATAATCTAGCATTGATGTCATGAACGCATGAACTAGTTGTTCCGCATTTGTCAATGAGAGCATATGACATAATTTAGATATATTTTTAAGATGGAAAAATGCGGTTTTACAGACACTAGACCCGTGACTTTCAAATGAAAGATTGGTATCAAAGAGCACACCCAGGTTCCTAACTGACGACGAAGACTTAACAGAGCAGGCATCAAGTGTTAGACGGTATTCTAGGTTATTACGTGTGGAAGTTTTTTGTCCAATAATTCGAATCTCTGTTTTTTTAAGAATTTAGTAGTAGGAAATTACTAGTCATCCAATTTTTTATATCAACTATGCATTCCGATAATTTTGTGAATTGGTGAGTTTCGTTAGGTTTGGAAGAAATATAGAGCTGAGTATCATCAGCATAACAGTGATAGCTAATTCCATGTTTCCTAATGATATCTCCTAAAGGTAGCATGTACAGAGTGAACAGCAGCGGTCCTAGTACCAATGTGATATTGCTTAACTATATCCTATGATATAAATATGAGACAAAAACTCATACAGGGGCATTTTTTCCTTGATATCTTGTGTTTTAGGGGCATTCCATAGGCCAGTGGTTCTCAAAGTGGGGTCCGCGAAATAATTTTAGAACCCTATGAACGTAATGGCGGAATCCAGTCAGACCATCGGGGAAATTCTTGGCAGAGCGCTCCTGCTCTCTCTTTCTCTCCCCCCACAAACATGCGCGCATATCCAGAGAGAAGAGTGAATCCGCGAATATACAGTAGCCTAGCCTAGTTGTAAAATCAAAGTTAAGAGGTTTAAATTTTTCAGTTTTTTTTTTTTATCCGTCAGTTTTGAGAATGTTTCAGCATTTAATTTGATACAAAAATTGGGGCGGTTCTAGGGTCAGTGGATATTCTGAAATATAGTCACAAACTAAAATTGTGTATTTTTATTTAAATTAATGAATTGATTATAAAAGCGATTTAAGGGAATAAAGAAAAAGAAAGGCTTATTGTATTAGTGAAATAATTACAGTTGTCAAATATTATATCTTTATCTACTTACATTTTACCAGGCGCTCGTTCACTGTTAACATTCTTCTGTGAATGGTAAGCCCCGCATTCTTTAATCATTTTGACATTAATGAGCTAGACCGCTGACCTTTTTGTTTTCCAAAAAACAGAGCGGTGCGTAATGGAGTGCATCAGAGCAGCATCAAGAATATCAAATACTTTGCAGTGAATCTCTTATTTGCATCTTAAGGTTATAATTATGACAGGTTTGCGACAAGTGTAGAACTCGGTGAGCTTGCGCAAAACACATCTTTCGTTTAAACACCTCTGATTGGCCGATGCGTTCAACAGACATGTCTGTGATTGGCTACAATTCTCAACGCTGCAAAAGCACGTTGTAAGTAGGTTACCTTTAATGCAAAGGGAAAAATATAAATAAAACTGTAATATGCACTTTTCATGATTAGGTAATCATGGTAGCTGTAATCTTATTCACATTTGTTTTTTTCTGATTAATTGTTTTGATCTATGAGAAAGACAAGGTAGCAAAATATTCGGGGCTTTACTAAAAACATTCCGCCCCTGGGCCTACATAAATAATAACAATACAAAACTTTTATTCACTTCAACCTGCCAAAATAAAAGTTTGGTTTAACTTAATTACTAGGATGTGTTCTGCAACAGTGTTAGTTCTGTTATGATTTGCTGATTGTTCTTCCATTGCTATAAGGTGCAATGAGTTCATTATTTTAAAGTTAATGCACGTAAAGTAACCTTACATAATTTAAATGTTATTTTAAATGGATGGTTCACCCAAAAAACATGAAAAGTGTGTCATCATTTGCTCACCCTCAAGTTGTTCCTAACCTGAATGAATTTCCTTCTCCTGCTGAACACAAAAGAAGATATTTTGAAGAATGTGGGTAACCAAACAGTTTCTGGTACTTTAAAAAAAAAAACATATGGAAGTCAATGGGGTCCATCAACTGTTTGGTTACTGACATTCTTCAAAATATATTCTTTTGTGTTCAGCAGGAGAAAGAAACTCATTCAGGTTTGGAAAAACCTGAGGGTGAGTAATTGATGACAGAATTTTAATTTTGGGTGAACTATTATTTTAATGTAAAATGTTAATGTTTTAATTTTAATCTAGGGAATTTTAATGTTTGGTTTTATTAGAACAAGCCTGTGCTTGCTGTCTTGCTGTTGATTTTATGAAAGCTTTTAAGACAAATTACTTAGTGTAAATGCTATTGAGTCCAAATGCAATTTAAATAAAAGACCCACTGTTTACAAGTATATAAGTGGTACTAACATGATTTAAACTGACATGTGTTTCTGTTCTATAAAACAGGTCTTACGGGTGTAATCTTGTTTTAGGGTGAACAAGATTACAATGCAATTAATTCCAATGGCATTTAAGAGTACAAATAGTTGTAAGCATACTAATCACAGACAGTTATTGTTATGAGGTGGTCCTTGGAAATTTTTCTCCGGTCTAAGGGGTCCCTGGTCCAAAAAAGTTTGAGAACCCCTGCCATAGGCTACATCAAGCAGTGAGTTGTTGATGTGCATCATGTGTGTCACCTATATGAAATGTAAGATTATCTACGTAGATCTGGGGCGGGACAGGTGTGTTAAATGTGTTAAATCATTTTAACGCATGATTGTATCATTAGATCATTTTAAATAATGTTAACACATTATTTTTCCATAACTAATTAATTAAATGTATGCGTTCAATCGGTAGCCCTAAACTAAAGTACATAGGCCTAGTAATAGGTAATAGTATAGTAAGTATATTACCAATTTAAAAGTGTCAAAATGTCAGAATAAGTAATATTAATGAAAACCATAATACAGAACTGGACCAGCAATAATTCAGTGTACATGAAGCTTGCTTGCTTGCTTGAGAGAGAGAGAGAGAGAGAGAGAGAGAGAGAGAGAGAGAGAGAGAGAGAGAGAGAGAGAGAGAGAGAGAGAGAGAGAGAGAGAGAGAGAGAGAGAGAGAGAGAGAGAGAGAGAGAGAGAGAGAGAGATTTTATAACACCATTATTAAATACAAAATTCTAAAAAAACATTACAAAACCCTTCATTAGATTACCCCATAATCTCGGCAAAATACAACACATCATTATCAACCCAACACACTCAAAATGTCTTCGAACTTTTCCACATTCTTCATAGATAAATAAAAAATAAAATCATGCCTTACTCTTGCTTTTATAAGCCTTTTGAAACACAATTCAACTACACAATTTGAATCATAAAGAATCTAATATCTTCTACTAACATATGTAGCCAATTTTGCTTGTCCTAAAATGAAGTTTAACAACCGTCCTTTCCTCTTCCTTTTTTTTACAATATTCAAAACCAAAAAAAAAACACAGACATTGTAAACCTTTCATTGACAGAAGAAAACAAAGTTTCCAATAAGACAAAAAGAGATTTCAGTCTCTCACAATGCGTAAAACAGTGAACAATTGTTTCTCTGTCAGTACAAAAAGGGCATTTATCTTGCACAGTTGGGTTCAAGATTGAAATAAAAGCATTAACTGCAATAATGCCATGTAATACTCGCCACTGTAGATCTCCAACTTTTTTAGTCAATGGTGGCTTGTAAAATAAACCCCAAACAGGCTTAAAACCATCCCCAACCTTTAAGTGGTTTCTCCATGGCGTATCCACACGTTGTAATTTGTCTTTATTTATCACTCGTACACACACTTGATATAAACTCGTGCCCCCCATTGTATCAAAGACAATATCTTTCTTTGAAGTGGCTGAAGAATTCTCCATTTCTAAAACAGTCTTACGTATAACCATACTTGGAAAGCGATCCATTTCATTTGGGACAGTTCGTAACAATAAAAAAGTCCGATCTTCTTTAGTCCTTGTCTCTCGAAATTTTTCAACAGAAGATGAATTGTCCTTGTTGATCTTATGCCCAATTTCTGTGCAAATGCATCAGTATTGTCCAAAGTCTTACCAGCCACTTCCATTAGGCTCTTCATTTTCACAATCTAAGCATTTGTCAAAACCTGTTTTAACCACGGTGTTTTATCATCACATAAATCGGAACGTGCACCATTAATCAGAGGTTCTTCTAAAAACCATTGTAAGGACTTGTAGGGCAAGGATCTTCTGATTTGTACCACACACCAAGCTTTTCTCACACTTTCATAAAAAGAAGAAATAAACCCAAATTCAAATTTAGTGCAGTCCGTCCAAAAAAAGATACAACACAGCCCTAGCACCCAATGCAATTTATCCCAAAAAGAAATTGTCATTTTGACTTGTATTTTTTCAAGAATCCCAACAGGAGGCTCTGAAACAGATAATCTGTGCCATAAAGAGGAGGCTACCAGATTGTTAATAATCAGAGCCCTTCCCCTAAAATAAATTTTAGGCAATATCCATTTCCACCTTTCTAATCTTCCTTCAACATTTTCACACACATTCTCCCAATTTTTCTTATTTGTTGATTTATCGCCTAGGAAGATTCAAGTATTTTAAACCACTCTGTGACCAGCTCATTCCACCTGGCAAAAACAGACTTTCCTCCTTCCATTCTCCAACTTAATACGCTGCACTTTTGGCCCAATTCACCTTTGAAGAAGAAAATTTCCCATAGCTATTAACAATATCCACTAGCTTATTAATATCATTCTGCCCACTAACCAAAACCATTATATCATCAGTATATGCTGACAGTTTTATCTGTGGAAATAGATTTTCACAATTAAAACCATTTAACTCTGCTCTGATTTTATTTAACATTGGTTCTAAAGCTATTGAATACAGCATACCTGATAGGGCACAACCTTGTCTTATACCTCTTTGAATTTTAAAAGGACTACCAAAGCCACCATTGACTTTCAATATACTTTCAATGTCACAATAGAGCACTTTAATCATAGCAATAAACTCAGGTGGGAAACCAAATGCCATAAGAGTATGCCATAAAAACTGATGTTCCACCCGGTCAAAAGCCTTTTTCTGGTCCAGAGAAATCAGCCCAACCTATTGATCAAAGAGTCTAGAGACTTCCAGAACATCTCGATTCAAAGATATGTTGTCCACTATTGATCTGTTGGGTACACAACAAGACTGATCTATATGGATGACCTGCCCCAAAACCTCCCTCAGTCTGTTGGCCAAAGTTTTTGACAGAATCTTGTAATCGGTGCATGACAAAAACACTGGTCTCCAATTCTTAATACCCAGTTAAGACTGCTCTCCTGCAGCTTTTTGGCAGTCGCCCTTAAGACAGACTGCTACTTAAAACTGCAAGCAAGTCTTCTCCAAGGAAGTGCCAGTATGCCTTATAAAATTCCACAGGCAGCCCATCTAGACTTGGTGCTTTGCCATTTTTCATGCTTTGCAGTGAGTTAAAAAGTTCATCTGTTGTCAAAAGATGCACCAGACCAGCACACGACTCCTCAGTCATCTGTGGAAGATCTGAAAGGAGGTGATTTGCTGACTGATCCTTCACACATTCACAGGCATACAGCTCCCTATAGAAGCTAACAGCCCTTTTCGGAATGTCAGAGTCCCCAGTCAGATCTTTCCCATCCACAGACCGTAAACATTGAATACTCTTTTTTTGGCCATTTTTCTTTTCCAGACTAAAGAAGAATCGGGACGGGGCATCCATTTCAGAAATACTCTGAAATCTGGACCTAACTAAAGCCCCTTGAGCTCTAGTGTCCAACAGATCAGCTAGTGCAACTTTCTTATCCTTAAGAGTCTGAACGTAGGCCGGATCTCCATGAGCTCCACACAACCCTTGGAGCTCCAAAATATCCATTTCCAAATTCCTAATATTTTGAAGAGTGTCCCCTGTGACATTAGAAGTATACTGATTACATAGTTTTTCTATCTTTAATTTCCCAATATCGCACCATTGCTGTATTGAAGTGAAATTAGGCTTTTGGCTTCTCCAACCCATCCAAAAAAAAAGTAAACATTGTCCAAAAGCAGCATCCTGAATTAAAGCAGTGTTAAAATGCCAATATGCACTCTTTTGGTTAACAGATTTAATGAACACACTAGCTTCCACCATTGATTGGTCAGAAAAACCAACAGGACAAATAGAGCAAGACTTAAAATACTGTACTTGATGTTTAAGACAATAAAAGTAATCCAATTGTGCTAATGAAACAAACTTGTCTTTTACATGAGCCCAAGTGTATTGCCTATCTTTAAAATGAAAGTTCCTCCAAACATCACAAAGTTGGTAGGTTTTAATGATATTTAACAATTTACGTCTTGAAGCCATATGTGGTTCAATATGATTTCTGTCAATATCATAACACGTACAATTAAAATCACCAGCAAGTAAAAAAATGTTTTCCATATCACACTGTTTAAGATTTTCACCCAATGCTTCCAAAAATAATTTTTCAATAGGTTTAACAGGTGCATAGACATTAATCAATTCCATTGTGATATTTTCAAACCTGGCTATTAATTAAATAACTCTACCCTCTATTATTTCAAAACGATCACAAGACATTGGCAGAAATTGTTTTGAAAATAAAACTGCTACTCCAGAACTAAGAGAAGTCTTATGAATAAAAAAGATCTTTCCCTCCCAATCTTTCAGCCATTCTACTTCATTTTCTTTTGTACTATGAGTCTCTTGTAAAAACATTATGTCTATATTTTTAAGTTTGATTAATTCATAGAGCTGCATCTGTTTTTTAGCATCCTTCATCCCATTATCGTTCAGGGAGGCGATTTTACAAGTGCTCATTATGAGGGAAGAGAGCAGCACTAAAACCAAACAACAACATATTGCATTATTCTTGTGACTCATTCTGCGTTGTCTGGGTGCGCACTTTTTGCACAATTTTCTTTAATCTGTACACCTCTGGGTTCGACAAACACTCATCACCCTTGTGTTTCATTAGATTTTTTGCTGAGTCCATAAACAGAGAGGGGTCAGGAAAAAAATCTATCACCTCAACATTTCTCATTCCTTTTTTACTTTGTAAAAACTTCTTCATTTCTTCTAAACCATAGCCACTGCGATCTTGACTCACATTATCTTCCACAGACGCCTCAGACCCCTCTTGCTCACTTCCTGAATCAGATACATCAGACATATGCATATTGTTCTCAGCTTGCATCGTTTTCTTAAACTTATCAGCTGCTTAACAAGAATTTGATTTTCTTTTCACTGCTGGAACTTTAAAAATGTTCTCCTCTTCATTAAAGATTTCATTCTCTACCTCGTCAATCTCAATATCCATTGTCTCATCACTTCTCAGGTTTCACTTTTCACGCCCCTTACTTCCACTGTCCTCATTCTCAACATGTATATTTGTTTCTGCCATTTCATCAGCTTGCCTATCCTTTACCACATTAGTTCCTTGGTTTTGAAGGGCATTTTCATATGCAGTGTTTACTAAACTGCCTTTTTCAGGGCAAGCACATGCTAAATGGCCTTCTTTTCCACATCCAAAGCACTTCATGCTTTCAGTAGTGGCAAAAATGACATAATCAAAGCCATCAACTTTGAATTTGAAAACAAGATTTATTTCCTCAATATCCATTTTTAAAATCATGTCAACAAATCAACGGAAAGAAACCACATGCTTCAACAGAGGAGACTTGCAACCCATCTGGATTTTTTTAATTGCAGACCCGAGCTGTCCATATCTAGACAGTTCACGTTGCAGTGCTTCATCGCTAATGAAAGGGGGCACGTTGGATAACAAAACTATCCTTGCTGGATTAACCAGTGGAAAAATCTTAACGAAAAGATCGTTGAGAACTACACCACTTTCTACGATGTCATTAACTTTTTCAACTTTGTCCAAGAACAAAAAAAAAGCACCGTTCATCCTAGATGCAGATCAGTTACTCTCGTGACCCACCACCTCTCCCACCGCTAGAACACTGTCCTCGACCGAGCACTGTCCTCGACCGAGCACTCAGCGCCGACCGGGACCTTCAGCCCGTGCCACGGGGTGAGCTCCTCAAAACCAGCCTTCTCCACCATCGTCGTAGCCGCAGCTTAAAGCTGTCCGACACGACCCACTAAACCACTAGAACTAGTTTCAGTGCATTGAAACAGTTCACAGAGAAAGATGATGTAAAAAAATCTGTTTGAGGAAAAAAACATTTAAAACTGACAGACCTTTAGATGAAAGGAAAAACCGCAACCACTCTCCAAGTCACACTCCACTCACTCGACCAAACACTCACGCCCACGCGTGCGCAGAGAGGGTGGCAAAGAAATACTCAGAATTTGTCCTCTGCGTTTAACCTATCCAAGTTAGTGCACACACATTAGGAGCAGTGAACACACACACACACACATTGCAAACTGTGGACACACACACACCCGGAGTACTGGGCAGCCATTTTTGTTGTAGCACCGAGGGAGCAATTGGGGGTTAGTTGCCTTGCTCAAGGACACCTCAGTCATTTTCTGCCAGCACTGAGAATCAAACCAGCAACATTTGGGTTACCAGTCTGACTCTCTAACCATTGCTATCTGACTGTCTTACCATCTCCAACCACTGCCCCAGTCGTGGCCTAATGGTTGGGAGGACTGCATACAGACTGTGTGTGTGTGTGTGTGTGTGTGTGTGTGTGTGTGTGTGTGTGTGTGTGTGTGTGTGTGTGTGTGTGTGTGTGTGTGTGTGTGTGTGTGTGTGTGTGTGTGTGTGTGTGTGTGTGTGTCGTAAGTTTGAACAGATGCAAACATGGCAAGTAGAAATTAATACATAAATTCCTTGCCATTTTGAAATAAGTAGTAAATTATATCATGTAGAGTACAGTTGTTGCTAGTTTAACTAAAATGGGATAGTAAAGTACCATTGTTACAACTAAATGCATTTATGTGCTCAACAGATATCACTGTGATCTTCTAAAAGAGAGTAGATGTACTAAATGTGAACTAAATATTGACAACGATGATATGGAATAAAATAATAATAATAATAAAAAATAAAAAAAAACTTTGGTCCAATACTGAATAAATTACCAATTAAGTGTATCAAACATAACAAAAAAGACCATGTGTGGGCATTTTAGAAGAAAATTTCTAAATAATGTCATTCAGAACTGTCACAATTATAGCCAAAATCAAAACACCAGTTTGTTTTAAAATAAACATAAATCAGATGTTTCTATGTATCTCTCTTATCAATATGCTTGCACCTTGTTCTTCTTTAGTCTTTCCCGGTCTTACCCTCAGAACAGCTCAGGAAGCCATTTAGTGTCCACATCATTGTTCAGGGCTGTTCCTCTTAGAAACCTTTATTGCTCGTGCTTGGCAGTCTGGTGAGGAAAGGCAAGATATCTGTTGATAGTTTGCCAAAGCTGAAAATCGCACCCAGGAGGAAAGAATCGTTAACATGATGGAGCACTATAATAAATTAGAATCTATGAGATGCAGATAGAGATGAGAGTGGACGCGTATCAAGCGATCAGTAAAAGTACAGCGCCTCTAAAAATATTTTTCTCATAAACATTTTAATTGAAAATGGTGGAAAAACTTACTTTTTTTCCCCCTGTACACAACATTACCATGAATGATAATACATGCGTCACACCTTCTGTATTCTGTATTCACCCTTTTTTCATAGAATAGATGGTATTTTTTTATCCATTTGATCATCACATGCAATGGTAAAATTATGATTTTTTAGGTAATTAAAGGAGTCAAAAACTGTCATAATTTAGACAAAAGGCCATTTCTCTACCCTGGTATTAGCCCTGAGATTGAACACTCTCTTAAAGGGGCATGCCTCCTTCAATGTAAATGGCCACTGCTATGAATTAGTATTACATGTGAAACTCTTTTACTATATTTTACTATTACAGCTGCCGATATGAACTAATAGTGAAAATTATGATGACAGCATTATATTTAGATCTACTCTCTTGAAGAAGATCTCAGTCATATCTGTTGAGGACATGAATGCAGTGATCGGGGCATTTCAACTGCACTCTCACTAATGCTTTCATTATAACTAACACTGTGCAAACACAATGTAATTAAGACAATTAATTGTGCAGTGTTCACAGCATCACTGATTATAATGGTAATTTTAGTGCCAGCTTAGAACTCAGTCATTATTAGCCTAAACTCTCACTGAACTGAAGTGATTGACAGCTCAAGCTATTATAAAGGGAGTGTTCTTTGATTGCTTTCTATGTATAATTATCACTATGTAAATAACAGATGATTTTCATGCAACTTAAAGGGGTCATATGATGGTTCGAAAAATAACATTATTTTTTGTATTTACTTTAAAGGGTTAGTTCACCCCCATGCTGTACCAACCCCGTAAGACCTTCGTTCATCTTCGGAACACAAATGAAGATATTTTTGATTAAATCTGAGCGACGAGACTACTTTTTTTCCGAAAAAAAAAAAACACATAAATAACGACTTTATTCGACTATTCCTTTTCTTCCTTGTGGGCCTGAGACGAGAGTTCAAGAGATTTCCACGACTGAACTGAGAAGAGGACGTTCTTCTTCTAATACTTCTTGTTCAGTTCTCACGCATGCGTCGTGGAAATCTCTTGAACTCTCGTCTCAGGCGCACAAGGAAGAAAAGGAATAGTCAAATAAAGTCGTTATTTATGTGTTTTTTTTCGGAAAAAAGTATTCTCGTCGCTTGATAAACTTAAGTTGAGCCACTGTAGGCACATGGAATATTTAAACATGTTCTTTAATGACTTTCTGGGCCGTCAAGTTTCATTCCCTCAGGCAGCCTATGTAGCAGTGATCCACCTCTCAGATTTAATCAAAAATATCTTCATTTGTGTTCCGAAGATGAACGAAGGTATTACGGGGTTGGTACAGCATGGGGGTGAGTAATTAATGACTTAATTTTCATTTTTGGGTGAACTAACCCTTTAAAGCAATGTGTTTACGCGGATTTAGGTTTAAAAAAAGTCATTATTTTACTCTGTACATTATTGTTGCTCCTGTATGCCCCACATTTCTGAAACGTGTCAATTTTTACAAAGCTCATCGTTCTGAAAAGCGCAGTGTTCTCTGATTGGCCAGCAATCCAGTGGATTGTGACCCAAACACCTTAAGCGTGTGATGGAAATGTCATGCCCCTTACCATATTTTGAATATCAGCTCCCAAAGCAATAATGACAGGTGATAATGTTGGTTCTACCTTATCAATTCGAGCCCAAATCTGATCCGGAAAATGCAGATGTCCTAGCTGATCGATCCACTTTGCCACTGCGAGTGGACCAGATCGTATCAGATTGGTAAGGTTTTATTTCATTGGGGACATAATTACTGATTATAATGACTTATACTGTCTTTTTACATGTCACGCTGCGCTACGGGTGTGACAACACTATGTAAACATAAAACTATGTCTGCATTTGTGATCGAAGAACGACAAGCACGGGCTACTCTATTCTGCTCAAAACATCTCAGGTTACGTATGTAACCCTGGTTCCCTGAGAGGGAACGAGACGCTGCATTGACAAATGTATGTGGTGAGGACCAGTCTGCCGCATTACAAATATCCTGAAGGGAAACACCCAAAATTAAAGCCTTAGAGGCAGCCATACTCCTTGTAGAATAGGCCCGTACAGCCTTAGGTGAAGGCTGTCCGGCCGCTTCATAAGCAAGTGAGATAGCCTCAACTACCCACTTGCTCATCACCTGTTTAGATACAGGGCAACCTTTCTTAGGTGACCCGAAGCAGACAAATAACTGTTCAGATTTATGCCACAGGGCAGCTCTGTGAACATATGCATCCAATGCCCGAATGGGACATAACAGATTAAGTTTTTCCTGATCTGGGGTATTAAAAGGTGGAGGATAAAAGGCCTACAACACTATTGGGCCCGCAACATTAGCAGGGACCTTAGGGATGTAACCTTGCCTAGGGTAACGAAATGCATTCACCATAGCAGGTGCAAATTCCAAGCATGAAGGTAAAACCGACAGGGCTTGCAAATCTCCAATTCTCTTGATAGAAGAAATAGCAAGAAGAAATAAAGTTTTTAGAGTGAGGAACTTTTCTTAAACCTCTTCAATATGCTCGAAGGGAGCCAAGGCCAGACCCTCAAGTACAATGGCCAAATCCCAAGCCGTAAAACGAATAATAAGAGGATCTCTCACAAGAGAAGTACCCCTCAGAAGGGTGTGGTAGGCCGATATAGCCGCCACATATACAATAGTTCCCTCCTGACCGCAATCTCCAGAGGAGAGCCGTCTAGAAGGGACACTAGGTCCGAAAACCATACTCGGGTCGGCCAGTAAGGGGCTACTAAGAATAGAAGGGCCCCTTCCCGGCGAACCCTCTCCAGAACACCCGGAAGCATGGATATCGGGGGGAATGCGTACAGGTGCAGCCTCGGCCACACAATCGCATCCAGTCTGAGAGGAGCTGGGTGTGTAAGGGAGCCACATGAGCTTGAGCTTGACCAAATTGACCAAATCTCTAGGTATGGTGAAGGGTATGTGATGATGTGGGTCTATTTTAATTCCAAAGGCCAAGGGAACTTTATCAGGATGCATATTATCCTGGATCCATGAAATAACTGGCCTTTAAAAATAAAAATCTGCCTGCCTCTATGGAAATTTAACATATCCTGACGTATGCACCCTGACTTATGCACCCAGGTTGGATATTTCCTAATTTTTCTAATTAAGGATTTAAGATTTTTTTTATTCCTCTTTTTAGGCAACTTTAGCATGGGTGTCCAAACTTATTCACATCATTTCATGTATAATTATAAGAGTAGGCCTGTGTATGGTAAACATATAGCCTATAGCTAGATACAGTTAGGGCATATTAAAGGACATGAACCGTGATATAAGATTTTGGCCATATTGCCCATCATTTATTTCCTGTGTGACCTGTAAAGTCACGTACACAAACCTCTTGTGTATTGTTTGGTCACACCACAAGGTGTCACTGTGGCCTCAATGCTTTTCAGCACTGCCACTCTGAGATCGATTGCTATGTCTAAGGTAAAACATGCCCCCCTCATTAGCATACAGAGCAATAAATGTATATAAATAAATGTATAAATAAATAATGCATAAATAAATAAATGTATAAATAAATTAATGTAGACATAAATGCATATATACATAAATAAATGTGAAAATAAATAAAATTGAAAATAAATGCATAAATAAATGAAAAAATAAATAAATGTGGAAAAAATATAATTATACATAAATAAGATATTTATATATATAGTATAATAGTCATTTATTTATTTTTACATTTATTCGCATATTTATTTGTTTATTTATTCATTTATTCATTTTTAATTTCTGCAGGTTTGGTCCTCCATATACTTTAAGCGAAGAGGAGAGATTCGCGATTGCACTGAACACGTTTTAAGTGCAGGCATATTTTCTGAGCGAGCCCAGAGAAAATTCTTTTAAAAGCAGCATGTATCTGAGAGCGTTGCGCGAGAAGAGAGATTAGCGCTCGGCACAGTATATTCCGCGCGCAAGCAGAGAGATTTCCGCTCAGCACATTATATTCCCGGCGTGAGCAGAGAGATGCCGCTCACGCATTATATTAATGTACTTTCGCGGTACAATAATGCGCTCTCGACTTTTGACAGGAAAATAACACCATACAGATTGAGGGGGAGCCCGAGCGGTGACACTCTGTCTTAATCATTTATTTCCTAAGAATTAAAGGACTCCTCAAAGATCAGATGGGCAGCTACATATTTAATTTTCTCAATTAAATACAGCCAAATATCAACCAGACAAGTAACACGGTCTAGATGAAAGGCTGAGTAGTAATTAGTACAGATATCTAACTCCTCAAAGATTAGATGAGTATATATTTAATTTTCTCAAAAATTAAATGCAGCCAAATAACCAGACAAGTAGAAACGGTCTAGTTGAAAGGCTGAATATAGTGTATTAACATAGACCTCATATTATAATCTCAAACAAAAAAAAGAATACAAGTTAGTTTGCATACAATCATAAGAGAACAAGAGAAAGGGAAAATCCCGTTTGCTCAGTTCCCTGTGCATATTATATGTGCAGATCATTATCTACACATTGCCTCGGCAAACGTGAGAAGAGCCACTTGTTATTGCAGATATGCAGACCCATAATCTACTTGTGCCTCGGCAAGCACGCGATCTGAGCCATATATTCTTATTGTAGAGATGCAGACCCATAATCTTTGCGTTGCCTCGGCAAACACAATATCTCAGCCAATAGATTCTTATTGCAAACCCGTACGCGCTGCCTCGGCAAATGCCAGATCCGAGCGACAACTCTCACGCCGCCTTCACACTGGCAGTTGAAATCAGCTCGATACGGCTCCGAAACGACCGGAAGTCATTCATTTCCTATTGATATTCGCAGACCGCATGCGAATTGGTCCGAAACGGGTCCGAACGAGTGCGGTGCTAAGAAAATCGTGTCAGTTGGTCATCCGGATGCGTTCAAAAAATTTAACTCTTGCGAAAGGCTACGGACGATTCCTATCTGACAGCGGAAGTTAGCGTTGGTATGGTACTGATAAACAAACCTGAATTCTTAACTTTTAATAAAATAATAATTTTATAACGATAAGTTGTAATTTTTTTATTTTCATGATTTTCGAAAGTTATTAGAGCATTTAATACAATTAAAATGTAGGCTATAATTACATTTATGTAATAATATAATTGTATAATTCTTGTATGTATAATTCTATTTATGTCTCTATAACCCTCATCAGAGAGATCATACAGAATTGTACATTCTGACACTGACAGAATCAACCTTTCTAATCTCTCCGCCATTTTTGTTCTGCTTCCGACGCTTTTCAACGGTGTAGTACGACGTCCGCTGGGGGCGTATTGTATATTACGGAGCTGATTTCAACTGCAAGTGTGAAGGCGACATTATGCACACCCGTAATCCACACGCGAGATCGAAGATTGAGTCACAGAATCTTAATTGCAGACCTGTCTTTATCGACTTTCTTCCCTCGAGAAGAAAGCCAAAAAGAGCAGAGCTAAAACTCTCGATAGTGCATATGTTACACGTCGGGAATTTATGAATGAACACTGTCAGCCCCAATTTACTAGAGCTGACCATGCATGCTCCACTCCCAAACAAACAACACATGAATCGCGTGTGTCCCCACTCGTAATGAAGCGAGGGCAGGGACGAACAAACGATCCAAAGCTGTTTGCTATTATACTCCTGTCTAATATAATATATATGTGCTTGTGGACAAACAACAATAAATAGACAGAGACAGATCACACAGGGCGCTTGCTGAAGGCATAAAAGCTGACGCGGTCTGTTTTCAGGGGTGCTTTATAGCTTCCTGGTCTATGTGGTCATCTATGACGTCTCGTCTTTCCATTGGACTGATTATACACGTGCTTCACGAAGCAATCACGCAGGGCGTTCCCACCACGTCTCAACGCAGCTCGAGTTCCCTTGAAAGAGAACTTGCGTTTGAATAGTCAGTAGCAAATTCTTGAAATATGAAAACATACTTACAGGCTGTGTGAGTTAGAAGCGCCAGAATGTACATGCAAAGATAGAATTGTCCCACTTTTTAGAATCAGCCTTTGTGCACAGCCGGTCTTGTACTTTCCCAGGTTCTGGAAACAGTCCTCCGAAAAATGCGCTGCACACAGTTTAACATTTTAGTTGTACTGTTCTGGAACAGTGTTATAAATAAAGCTTAATTGTGTCCTCTTTTGGAAGGCCAAACAAAGTAGTTTGGCTTTCGTGATGAAAAACACAGCATCTCCACGACATGGCGGTGCCGGCGGCAACAATAATACAGCGAGAATTAAAGTTACGGCTTCTTTCTTTGCGTATACATGTGGGCGGTATTATGAAACTCTTCCCCCACGTACTGACATAGTTTTCAGGGGGCGTATTTGAAAAAAGCATTTTAGGAAGGCGTGGCTGAGCCTTAACTTTTATAAAGAACATCTCTTTGGGTTTGAGACTTCGAGCTTTGTAAATATGCAGATCTTATTCTTGCACTTACAGCTATATAACTAAAGAAAAAGGAAAACAACAAATTGCATCATATTACCCCATTTTAGAGGAGAAGTTGTAAATGTGAAGTTGACTGTTTAATTGCTGGTTTGATTTACTAAAACATAAACTGCAATTATTTTATAACAAAAGAAATCAGGCTATACCAAACAAGCAAATGCTCTACTGAGACAATCAAATATTAAAAATAAACAGTCACTTTCCTAACATTAGGATGCTTTGCAAGGTATTGTTATTTTTAAGTCCAATGATCCTATCTTATATTCTGTCCATATCACTTCAGCAATGAGCCAGCCGGGTGGGCCAAAGAGGTGATGATGAAGAAGTAGGAGTTGATTTGTGTCTGTGCAGGCAGTCCGCCACTGGTGTATTCAATTCAATTACATAATAAAAAGGAGGAAGTTTTAAAACGAGTTGTTTTGGCAGCTTGATTTCAATAGAAGCTATTTTTGAAATAGCAAGGAAGTTTTGAGTTTTGAAACGCATAGTGTGTTTGTAGTACAATTACTTCTTATTAAGGGGTTACCAGATGTCCCTGGTTTTTGGTGTTCTGTTCCACACTGAAGCTGTGCCTGACCCCGGAATTGTCCCCATTTTACAGCATGTTCAAAACCCCTGCAAATACACTGTGAAAAAGCCTTTCGAGAATAGACTGCTGTTACCAGAGCAATTGTGTCGTAATTATTTTCACCAACATAAGGAGCTGCAAGCTATACAGATGACTTAGCCATGTGCTGCTACTTTAACTACTGTATGAAGAACTTTTTGTTTTAGTCTCAGACATCATGCCTACACTCTGTTTGCTTAACATCTGATGAATATAAATCTGATTGATTTCTACTGGTTCTCTAAACCGGCTCTGCCTAAACGTGACATTGAACAAAACAAAACTGTGATTGGTCACTTTACATATCAGTCAGCCTATTCTTGGCTAAGTAAGCGGTCCTTTGCCAACTGCAATGGCTATAAACCTTATCCATGTTAAATTAAAGTTATACTGTTTGTGTGTACTATATAACAGGATGACAAGGCCTGTACAGCAATGTACAACACAATTTTACTGTTCACAAAAGGTCCGACATCACAGAAATTTCCACACATGCATTTTAACTATACCATACACCACATGGTTGACTAATTTACAAACTAATTACATTCGCAGAAAGCACATACTTTGTGCTCCAAATGCAATACTAAATAATGAGCCTAATTCGGCATAGTTAAGATCCATTTGAAATGCTGTAATTAAAGTATATAGTATTTGAAAATGTAAATATTAAATACAATTAAGTACAGTACAATTAAATGCATTAACATACATGTTAATGAATAAATACAGTTCTAATAATCGTATGTTCTGTTATTGATTGATTTAATTTATTTTTTAAATATTTTTGTGAAGTCATACTTTTGGATGTACTATAATACTGTTTTGATCTGTTTCCAATTTGCAATGTTTAAGTCACACAAAAACTCAATTTTGGTTGCTCTTAGTTTCTGTTTTCATGGACTTTCAGTTTGTTTTTCATCAGTTGTCATGGGCACTCATCAGATCATCACACCTGTTCGTCATCTCCTCATTATCACTGTGTATTTAAGTTCCTCACCTTCATCCTGTGTTTGTTTGTTGTCGTTTGTGTAAGCATGTAGACACTCTGTTCCTTTGTCATAGTGGATTACCGGAGTTTGTTTTCAGTAAAGAACCCTTTTAAACTCCCTTTCATCTTCATATTCTTCATGTGGTAACAGGACAACTAACCCAAAGATGGATTATGCAGCTAAGTTTTCTGTTATTGCCCAGGGGGGCTTTAATTTATATAAAAAAAAAATTGTTTGTTTTTTTACTGAAAACAAGACTGCTGTCTTGCCATCACCAGCCCTTTCGACGACAAGACCCTGAAGTCTTTATTCTGGATCAGGGTGAACTACCACCATCCCATAGACTTCCTAGACACCTCTGGACTAAACTGGAGGGACACCATCATCCGGTGTCTGGAGAGTGTCTACCCTTGGTCCAGAACACAGCCGGGCCCAGAGCCTGTTTCACCGGCTGTGACCACTGAGGAATCGTGAGATTTACCAACCGCCATGACCTGTCAGCCAGAGCCCGAGGACAAGTGGTAAGCACTGACCCTCACCCCAGAAGAGGAGTCCCCCAGTGAGTCTGACCAGGGGTGGGAGTCTGCGATATCTTTGGCCAAGGGGATACTGACAGAAGTAAAGACTGAGAATTGGCTGATGGACTTCAGTACGGAGGTATCGTCTTCCACCCTATCCCACCCCATTTCATGCTCCTCAACACTGTCTTTAGACGGCACTATGAATTGTAATTTGGTTAATTTTTTTTGACTTTGTCTGTTTGTTCGGAATCCTCATCACTGTTTTTAGACTGCACTATGGACTATACTCTATCTTTTGATCTGCTTGAGTCTCCATCTGCCTCCGTTACCGCCCTGCTCAGCCAGTCCTCCAGCCCCGCCTCTGCTGGAAGTTTGCAGCCCTTCGACATCTTCAATGATATCTTGCTATAACGGCGAGCCGCAGGTCAAGCAACCTCCAGTGTTTGAGCGAGTGGATCTTGTGGCTCCGCTTCCGGCCTCTGATAAACTCATTCCATCTCAGCTCATCGACCTCAGCTCGTCCACCTTGGCTCTTCCCTCCCTAGAATCCCCTATCAGCCTTTGGGCTCTGGGTCTGTGCCTTCGGACAACTACCATCGCCGCCAGGGTCTCATCGTCCGTCTGTCACATTCCTCTCCCGCTTGCTATCACCATTCCTTCACGTGTTCCTGTTACCATCCCTTCGCCATCTCCTGTTACCATCCCTGCACCATCTCCACAGTCCCCTACTCACCAAGTCGCACCTTTTGGGAGGGGGAGTTCTGTCACACACACTCCGATTTGGTTGCTCTTAGTGTCTGTTTTCATGGACTTTGGTTGCTCTTAGTGTCTGTTTTCATGGACTTTCAGTCTTGTTTTCATCAGTCATGTGTGTGCCTCTTGTCTTAGTTTCCTGTCTGTCATCAGTTGTCATGGACACTCATCAGATCGCCACACCTGTTTGTTATCTTCTCATCACTGTGCATTTAAGTTCCTCACCATTACTCTGTGTTTGGTTGTTCTTCGTGTGCGTGTAGAAACACTGTTACGTTCTGGTGGATTACCTGTGTTTGTTTTAAAAAATCCTTTTTAAACTTTTTCATTTTCCCCTTTATCATTTTCATAGTGTGTTTTTTTTTTTTTTTTTTTTTTTTTTTTTTGGGAGAACTATATTCAAACCAGATTAGGTCAGTTTGAACCTCAAACATAATTGACTAATAATATATGGAACTATAATAATATTATGGAGTATGTTTTTAGATAACGAACCACTCAACTAGAAATGTCACTTTAAACATTTAAATTATCAATTTTAAAAGAAATGTTAATCAAAAGACTCACTAGTAATTGCATATTGAAAGTTTTTCCCTGATGTCACTGTAAAAAGTGATCAGTTAACTTAAATTTAAAAAAAAGTGAAAACCTGTTGCCTTAAATTATTAAGTAATAAACTTCATGCGTAAATGAGAATTAAAGTACAATTCCGGCCAAAAATGAACCTAGGGCTAACTAACACATGGGTAACGAGTCAACCGTTCTCTGTGATGCGTTTTCATGATAATCGAATGTACAGTACCCAGATTTGACTTTAGTTTCTTTAGTAATCTGTGGTTAAACTAACATTAAAACTGGGTACATTCGATTATCATGAAAACGCGTCCCAGAGAACGGTCGACTCGAGTACCTGTCACCGGGTGACTAGAGACCAGCGGAACCTTTCTTTATCTAGGGGTTGTTTCCCCGCCAGAGTAGTTCCGGTGCAACACCAGGGGCCCGTTCTATGTACGTCGCTAACTCACTTAGCTGGATTTGATTGTTGGCGATTTGGTATGATCTTGGATTGTTTGGTTCTTCGACGCTCATCCTGGACTTGCTGTCATAGCAACAGGTGCGCTAGCTTGAACCTGCTCACGAGCAGGCTTATTTCATGTTAACAGGATTAGATCGCGGCTTCATAAGCGCAGCTGATACGGGAAGTATTTTAGCGCAGCGCGATAGTGTACTTTTTGAGAGATATCGTTTTACTCGTGAGGATGTCGTTTACATCAATTTGTTGGAAACGCATAAATGTTCGACTCGTCGGAGTCAGGCTTTAATAACAGTGCAGGCAAGGCAAGTTACTATTGCGATTCTTATCCAGATTAGTACTATTAGCCTATATCAAATTTTAAAAAGGCAGTTGACTATCTAAAATCTCTTAGATGGTGTGTGACTATGTTCCATATCACAAATATGGCCAGGATCTGTGCATGATTCAAGAATTTTCAGAGATATATGCACATACTTTGAACGTGCTAGGAAAAATATAAATATCAAGCTCACTGTATTACATACACTTATGCTTATCCTAACAGAACTGAATTTTTCCATTATACAGGTGATTACAGCAGGATCCTGCTTGGAGACAGGTGTTTTATGACCCCATTCCCTGACCCAAACCCCAGACCAGTTACAATGCAGCTCTAGCCAGGACAAGGGCACACAATGAAGTGAACTTTAGCCAACTAAAGTATCTGAAAAGTCTGAGGGTTGCACCTGACAGGGGCCTGTGACATGGCATGGGCCATATTACACAACATTGCACCATCAGAAAAAATAGAAAACATTTCATTAATGTTTAATAAAAGACAAGACAAATATGCTTAGTTCTTTGAGTTTTATTTTAATTGTTCTTTGTAAAGAAAAGCCATTGATCAAGTCATCTTTTGCCTGCAAATAATATATATTGTACTCTGTGTGAATTAATATATTAGCACTTACTCTGAAGTTCCTATGAAGCAACTCTATCTCTATTGCCAGTTTTTTTTTTTTTTCTTTAAGTTGTCAAGTAATTTCAAAATACTCTGTTTTCTAGGGGTAGGGGTAAACCTTTCAAACACATGGCTCATGCATCAAAAATTTAAAGGAAAAGTACAACACTGCCCACCTCTGCATCACTGCTTTGTGCAGACTCTTCTGTAGATGTGGACTCCTGCAACTCATATTGCATTCAGAAATAATAGCTAGGGCCTACTCAAGTGTAAATTAAGTAAAGTTATTTATCCACTTAAAGATACCTGAGAGGGTTTCTTCACTGTCCTGTGCATTGGGGGAAAATGGGCATTACAAAGTTTTGTACTTTCTTCCCTTTTGATGTAACGTTAGAAAAAGTCTTACTGCACATGCTTCAGCCACTTGCTTGGGAATAGAGGATGACAAGGGAGTGGATTTTCACTCCTGTCCCGTCCCACTCCCATAGAAAGAAATCTTGTCCCGTCCCACTCCCAGACCAAAGTTTAAAAAATAATCCCATCCCATCCCGCTCCTGGTAAATTGACTCCCACTCCCATCCCGCTCCTGTTTAAACTGACTCCCGCTCCTGTACCGCTCCCATATACGGCAATTTTCGCTTGATGAACGAAGCGATGCTTGCCTGATTCTTTCCCGAATTTGCCTTGCAAGTGTGCTTCTTCAGACCGCTCGTCCCTGAATCACTTGCGTACTTGACTAAGACTAAGCATGTCTTAAGCAGCGTACATTGTGCTATCACCGTCACATTCTACTCTCATAAACTTAATTAATATTTCAGACTTTCCGACCAGTTCTGTGAACTTAATAGACATGTCATTACTTCTGACTTTGTGCTGTAAATCATTTTTTGCCACATCGACTTCTCCGCGGCTGTTAGCTCCCTCCATCACTGCTCTTTGAATTTCGGCGGTAAGCCGTGACAAAAAGCACTGATGGCTTCTGGGACGGCTGGGTCGTGTAGTTATTTTTAAATTGCGTTACATTGTAGGCGTATTAAAAGGAAACTACAAAATGATGCATTTACTTTTTTCTTTTTTTGTCGTCTTTGCTATTGGTTGATTCCCGCTCCCGTCTGCTCCCGTTAACCATTTATCCTGTACCGTCCAAATCCCGTGATTGATAGCAAAGATGACTCCCATCCTGCAGGAATCCCACGGGAATCCCGTGACCCGTGGGATTCCCGAAAAAATGTCAGCCTCTACTTGGGAACACATAAAAGTGTTGGTGTATTATTTAAAACTGCACAAAAGAGGAAAACACAATTGCATTACAATGAAGTACACTGGGGGGAAATGTGATCAATAACTCATGGCTACATATTTTTTTACATTAACTATGTAGTTTCACAGTCACACATGTAGACTTTCACAAGTCAAAGCAATTCATTACTAGGTTTAACAGCTGATATGACTGGACAGCCATTTGTATTATAGGCTTACTTAATTTAATGCAGCAACAATTATTTTACAGTGTACTAGGATCATTTAAAGTTAATTTACCAGCAGTGAAGGTGTTGCTGCTCCTGGCTGTGGGTCTGAGGAAGTGCTGAACCCAGGGATGCCCTCTACAAGGTTCACATTTAACCCAAGGGCCAGCTCTTCTGCCTGGGTATAATGTGGGGGTGCAGGACCACCACCTGTTTGTTTTTCTTTTCTTTTTATTTCTCAGCCTTTTTCTTGGTTGCTTTTATAAACAGGCAAGCATTTATTAACAAGTGCCTTTTTAAAAGAGACTAGTATAAGTAGTACAAATTACTATTATGTAGAATATTCTAGTACTTCACTTTTACTTGTTCCTATGTTCTAGTAGTGGGTGGTGAGTCTGACATTACAATGAACAAAGTTGTGCATTATTTAGAAATTATTAAAATATAAATATATATACTGTAATAAGTGATAAAAACATCTAACTAAAAAATTAATTTGTCTGCTACTTTTTGCCAGCCCTCTCTCCTGGCTTTTGCACACTTTAAGGTGTTCCCTGGCATTTTAATTAAGTTTTCAAATTCAGCATATCCTTCAAGCAATAACTCTTGCTCTTCTGTGGAGAAAAAAACTGAGCATGCTCTTTGGCCACGGTGAGCAGCCAATAGCAGCGTTAGTGATCAATGTTTCTACCATCGATATATCCCCTTTTAACCCAGTGCATGAACGCGCAATTATCTCAGATAACTCAATCCAGCTATACTAATTGAAACCGGCAGGATTGTTCGAAGAACCCAATTAGCCGGATCATGATAAGCACGATGATATTATCTTGGATGTCTCGTTTGATCTCGGATGTTTTAAGCAACGTACGAAGAACGGGCCCCAGGTCGGTTCTGGTAGCCGCACGAGTGATAAACAAACAGAGCTTTTATGAAGAAATGAATGTCAGGTGTGGGATAAACAGGGCGATCGCTGATTGGGACTTGGATACAAGGGACGTATCATGAAAGGAGGTTTTTGGTTGGTGTTGAGGTATTGGAAGGCGGGAAGGGAAAATGGCTGTGTGTGTCCGATGGAAGCAGTGTATTTGCGGTGGTCGGGTGTCTGGTGCTTAGTAAGCTATGGGAGAGAGAAGGAGAGGAAGCGGGCCATAACTCAGTTATCCTGTTTCCCTGCTGTCTTTGAGTCATGCCCTCCCTGAATTCGAGGATGCCGATCTGTGAGTACCCACTATACTAAGGATTGTTTGCTTTGGATTGATACTGTGATACTTTTATCTCTCAACACTAGCCACGTTGGCCATAGCTCAGTTATCCTGTTTCCACGCTGTCTTTGAGTCATGTGCTCCCTGAATCCGAAGATGCCGATCTGTGAGTACCCGCTATACTGAGGATTGTTTGCTTTGGATTGATACTGTTTTGCTTTGATCTCTCAACACTAGCCACGTTGGCCATAGCCCAGTTATGCTGTTTCCACGCTGTCTTTGAGTCATGCCCTCCCTGAATTTGAGGATGCCGATCTGTGAGTACCCGCTATACTGAGGATTCTTTGCTTTGGATTGATACTGTGATACTTTGATCTCTCAACACTAGCCACGTTGGCCATAGCCCAGTTATCCTGTTTCCACGCTGTCTTTGAGTCATGCCCTCCCTGAATCTGAGGATGCCGACCTGTGAGTACCCGCTATACTGAGGATTGTTTGCTTTGAAGTGATACTGTGATGCTTTGATCTCTTAACACTAGCCACGTTGAGATGCGTGTGTAGATGCCGTTCGGACCTTTGGTGACTTCGAGGTAACTTTGTGGTGTTCTGACCCCTTTTAACTGATCACGTTTGTGGCTTTCCACTTTCTAAGCCGCCTGAGAGTCCAAATACATAGAGGATTCCGTTCCTGTCCCTGCCTCTGAGATATTTGGACACTGAAGACAAGGACCCGGTCGGAGCTACGAGCAAAGGCCCTAGTTTGCTGTGAGTGAGGAATTGTAGTGCTTACGGTGACTTTATGCATGTGTGAAGTGCACGATTCGGATGAGACAAGAGGAGTCCTTACCTGCATATCCACCATTGTCCGGCCGAGAGCCGATTCGTCAGAGACGTAAGTGATCCATCGTTAGCCACCTTGATCCTGCTGGGAAGAAGAACAGATTCAGATGGGACAAGAGGAGACATTACCTGCATTGACACCACTGTATGGCTAAGAGCCGATTCGTTGGAGGCGTAAGTGACCCATCGTTAGCCATCTTGACCCTGCTGGGGAAGAAGTACCTATTCGTATGAGATAAGGGGACTCACTACCTGTGCACACACTACTGTTCGGCCTGGAGCCGAGTTCGGAGAGACGCGAGTCAGTCCTCTCCCACTGTCTTGATCTGTCTGATGAAGGACCAGTTCATGAGAAGAAGAGACGGCTGGGTGCTATTTTAGTCTAGTAAATCCTTTTAAGTCAATAAAGAAGAATGTTATACTTGCTATCTGTAGTCTGGTCTGGTGGTGTCTCTGGCTAGCTCCCCACGGTGGTACGGGTTTAGGGGTGGAACATTGAGGGGCCAGTTGCCCGCCCCGGCCTGTGACATACCCATGTGTTATTTAGCCCTAGGTTCATTTTTGGCCGGAATTGTCCTTTAAGTTATGTGAACATATATATATGGAGACATCTAAAGAATGCTCTTATCCTACAATTTCTGTTTCCAACTGCTACATAACAGCTTACGCATTATGTTCAATGCTTGCTCTCCTTGGTCATATAAAAGACATGGAATATAAATCCATTGTAAGACACCACAACCAACAAACACTGTGCCCTCTTGATGTTCCCTTATGCAATGAAATATACTGCTAAAAAATTTCAAGTTGTTGGTTCTGTAATAAGTTGAACTCAAATGACACCAGTCAAAAGATTCAAACAGTTTTACAACTTATGTATAATATCCCATGTACTGTCCCAGTGGTGCAATTAAGGAGTTTTTTTGACAATATTCCAAGAAGAATTGCCAGTTGTACTGGCGAATGGTGGCCCTCGCTCCTTCATATGAATATATTGCTAGGTGTTTCCTTTATTTTGTCAAGCCCTTGTAAATTAAAGTGCTAAATTATAGTAAATTACTGCTCTATGCTATACATGTCGTTAGGCAGCAGCATACAACAGCCACTTACTGTCAAGGATGCCATCATTTTTACTGGTCAGTATTTCACTTTTGAAATGCTTTCTCTATACCTGCCAATATCCGGCTATTCAGCACCCTAATGGACATACTGTAAAGACTACCACATTATAGCCCATTACAGATGAAAGCAAAATGAAATGTGAATGAAGAGAGACAGAGAGTGTGTGAGAGAGAAAGCCAAAAAGCGAAACAAGAAAACGAAAACAAGGAAGTAAATGAAGACTGTAGGACCAAACTAAATGCAGTTTGGTTCTACAGTCTTAATTTTTAGCCTACCATTACAGTTTGCAGTCGACTTGCATGGTTTTGCTCATAGATAACCAAAACAGCCATACATGGCCATTAAATGATAACATCAGTATCAAACTGTGCTGTGTAAATTGCCAAGCAGACCTTTACGTGCTCACTTATTCCTTCATGTGAGAGCTCTTTAATGGTTGCATATGGCTTTCATTTGGAAAGTGCCTGGACAATTCTTAAAGTTTGGAACTCTGAAAAACAGAAGGGAATGTCAGTTCAACCTCTCAGTTCCTCATGTCATTTATAGTGTGAAAGTCAAGTAATGATACAATATGTACAAAGTAGTTAAATATGTCCCTTACTCGCTTACTCCCTTACAGTGAATACTTTATCATTATTTTCAAATTACAAAACTAAACTGAACTGTCACTTTGTCACAGAAATAAAAATAAAAATTAAAGTGATCTGGTAGCCTTTTTTAAAAAATCGTATATATACCAACCTTGACAAACATACTACTCTACATGACATAATTTGTACATGTTTGTACATGTTAGTCACAACAAACGGAATTAAAGCTAAACTGCAAAATAATAATAATATTGTATCATTTAATTATGCTATACTACATTATGATAGAGTGATAGAGTATATAAGAATGTCAGCCTTTGAGGACTGTTACACTATATTTTACATTAAATTCCATAAAAAAAACTAAATGAATTTGAATATATATATATATATATATATATATATATATATATATATATATATATATATATATATATATATATATATATATATATATATATATATACATAAGATGTGTATTCAAGTGATTGTCTGTATGAATTGTATTTTAAACTCTTTTTTTAGATATGGGGGAAAAGGAAACAAAAGAAAAGTTGAAAACCCCATATGCACACAAACACTGACTTTCATCCTCAGATGTTGACCCTGTCTCAGCCTGTTATAGGATGGTCTTTGGCTTTTCCTTGACCTTTTTTCAGAATAAGCCTCTTTTGGGAACAGATGTCCTACTTTGCTATGACAAGTACAGGTCAGAACTAAACATTGCATCATTGAATCCCCTAACCACAGATCCTGACCCATGAGCGTTGTCATCATATATGTGTGCTGTTGTCAAATTCAAACGCCTGCTTTGTCAAAACAGACAAGAACAGAGTTTAGCATCTGCAACACAACAAATGCATCCCAGCAGTTTTCGCTGTAGCTTGTTCTTTGTTCGAGCACATAGAGAGCATGTGCATTTTAGATGCCTTAATTATTTAGTATGGCCTTAATATGAATAAATTATAAACTAATAAATTATACAAATATCTGTTTAATGTGATATTTGTTTTAATGTCTAGGCATATGTGATGAAAAATTCTAAAGTTAATCTTGCAATTTAATGTATATTGTTGATAATTGTTGTGTGTTTAACAATTAATGTATTATACTACTGTAAGCATACATCATATAGTCATGGGAATGCATGCTACAATACACAAGGGACAACACATAATGAAATAAAAAAGCAGCTTCATCCAATATTAAAAGCCAATATTAACACATTACTTTGATCCAGAAGTTACACTGCCATTGCCAGAATCCAATTACTCACTCTCGGGGGGAGGGTACTGGGGGTAGGACAGAGTAGAGCTTGTGGCGTCTATTGATTTGCCTGTCAGCACAAAGACCCATGGTGGCTCTGTCTTTGACCGCACTCATGCCTACACTGTGCATGTGATAGGGATGACTGGGAAGACAGATGGAGATTGGGCCATACTGAATTAAACCCCCATTTCTGACATCCCAGTGTCATGACAAACATACCATTTGAATTAGGGCTGAACAATTAATCAGAAAAATAATCATCATTACGATTACCTAAATGTGAAAATTGTTGATTACATTTACATATTTATATTTACTCCCATTGTATAAAAGGTTACTACATACAATGTGTTTTTTTTTTCTGCATTGTGATTTGTAGCCAATCACAGACATGTCAGTTGACTGCATTAACACATTGGCCAATTATAGGCTTTAAATCACAGTGCAGAATAAATCTGCTCAAACCAACTTTTTTGTTCAGCCTGAGCTCACTAACTATGTTCTAAACTTTCACAAATCTTCTCTTTATAACTAACAAAGTGAAGAAACAATTTAAATAAGAGATTCATTGTGCAGTGTAGGCAGCTTCACTGATGTGCAGAACTCAATGAGCTTGCTTTAAAAAAGTGATTGACAGCATCAGTGAAAATAAAGGGAGCGCTCTTTTTGTTTACTTTCCATATATAATCTATTCACAATTTTAACAAAAGTTTTGTTTTTCATGTTGTGAGGACAACCAATGGGCACGTATACACAGAAAAGTGTTAGTAGTAACAATCTTAATTAATTAATTTGTAGAAATTAAGATCAAGTCAAATTTTACGGGGGGTGTGGGATACTCCATTGAGAGTAAAATTAATGTGCCTGAAATGGGGGTGTTTACAGGTTTGCATGCCTCACGTGGACGATTAGCATGTGTAAGGCTGCGCAGTGCGTGGATGTGGCGTGAGACGTGAGAAACGGTACCTCTTGTTGGTTTCATACAGATTACATAAACAGATAATATTTGTTTTTGATATGAATTACTTTCACACTAGGGTGACGGCTTGGGTTCTGGCCGAGGTTCTCCTGGCTCCCTTTGAGCCTATTGAGGAGGTGCCAGTCAAGTTTCTGACTCTCAAAGCATTGCTCCTCCTCACCATCAAGTCTCTTTAAAGAATAAGAGATTTACAAGCCCTAGCAGTTGCCCCTTCATGCTTTGAGTTTGCACCTGGCATGGTGAAGGTATTTCTCCAATATATATTTCTAGGTCAAATCCCCAAGGTCCCAATGATGTGGCTAGATCTATTGTACTGCAAATCTTCTGTCGTCCTCCATTCCAAGATCCAGGAGAAAAGTAATCTGCTTTGCCCAGTTCGGGCATGAGAAACTTACATCCAGCTACCCTGTGGCGGAAATATGGACAACTGTTTGTCTGTTATGGGCCACCTAGCAAGGGGTCCCTAGCATCTAAGCATTGTTTGTGTTAATCCCTGACCTAGACCAGGGACGGTAACACATCAAAGCACTTATATATTTTTAGTATATTAATGTTAATATTTTGGGATAATCCGCCTTAATGAGAATTACCTATAATTGTTCCATCCAATTTTTCTTACAGTTCATCCAGTCACTTTCATTTTTAATTGGGACATATTTATGACTAAATAATTTGGCTAGCAAATATTTTATTTTTATTTTATCGCTTTCTGATGTTCCTGTAGCTCAAACACTAGAAAATGGTTGTACACAATGCAAATGTCATGGGTTTGATTCTGAAGGAAAGCAATAACTGATAAAATGTGAACCTTGAATGCAATGTTACTCACTCTGGATAAAAAAAGCATCTGGCAAATGTAAATGTAGTGGTTTCTGACACACTCATACAGAGTTTTTTTTCTTTTTTCTTTTTTCCTCATCGTTCATATGGCTAAGGAGAAAGACAGAGCTTACAGTGGCTCTCTTACTCAAACCTTTAACTATATCCTAAATGTCACAGAATGTCACAGTGAAGCATGGAATGAACCCTGCCTTGCCGCAGGTTAGTCCCTCTGTTTCCCCAGGTAACTTAACTCTTTGTTTCTCCAGTATGTGTAGGATGTGTATTGTATGTGCTTCAGGGATCTGGTTAACGTGGCATCACCCTTACCATTGATGTAATTCATACCATTTACTGCTGTGAGCAAAAAGGCCTTTCATTTATTAATTTGTTAAGTCTAATAAAGGAGTATTGTGTTTTTCTATATTTTCTGTAGATATCACTTTCCAATTGTATATAATAGTGGATTATGAAATTTTCATATGAAAGCGGAGCCATATTTTTTTCTGAAACAAATACAATGAGAGTTTTTGAATTAATTAATAATTAGGATTACAAGATACAATACGGGCTGCTGTGCATAATCTAAGGAACAAGGAGCGAGACATGCAATTAATGACTATTAAAATACTTTTAACTACCACAAAGAGCGAGAGCGTTCATTAAACAACTAACATAATAAATACTGGACAAGGAACTAAGGAAAACACAGGGAGTAATCAATGAAACAGAGAACAGGTGTGAAACCCAAAACAGCAACCAAGGTAACTAAGGTAACTAATAATGACAGGGAACTCTAGCAAACAGGAACAGAACGAAAAATAAAACCAAAACAGAATGAGATTGTTACAGCAATAAGGGGGAAAAAAGAAAAAGAAAAAATTACAGGAGAAATTTGCCAGAGAGCCTTTAGTGTGAATAGAACTGTAATGCTGGACAATTCTATCCTGGAATAAGGACCCAGCTTTACAAGATTGTGGAAAATGCTATATAAATAAACTTGACTTGGGCTTTATGGGACTGTCTGAGATGTTTGTGCATGTAAGCACAGAATGTGGGAATACTCTGGCAGTGTGAGCATAATCATGCAATGACACAACCTTTACAATAATAACTTTTTCTGTCTCTGTGTGAAATAGAAGTCTGTTGCATTACTTTTAGTTAATGACTCCCAAACACTGCTGAACATTAGGGATGTGCCTGAAGTTGAAAACATTATTAAGCAAGTCATGAATAATCACTTAAAAATTAATAAGGAATTTTACTCAATAATTGAAAAAAATATGCATTAGACCACTAGACAAACAAGGTAAGCCATATTTTAATTAACAGAGCCTATTTGAAACTATAGAGCAATGGTGAGTCTGTGTGCCCAATATGACTAAACTTCATGAATTAAAAAATGCTCAGTCAGTGTGATCTGAAATTCAAAGCCGATGGCTGCATTGCATGTTTCTCCTTTTATTAAGATCATCTTGAAAATCTGAACATGTCAAGAGTAACACTAAACTATGACACGGTCATGCCTTTTTTCACTTTTTAAAAATGTTCATGTTAAAATTGTAAACCTTCAGCACAAAATATAAAATCATGGTTTACTAACAAAACAAGTCTTCATATCATTTAATAAAATTTGTATTTGTACAAAGAGACAACAGTAATTGTAAGATTTGCTGCACATCATACAATTGAAAATGCACTTGATCTCTGCAGTACTTATCAGTCAAGGTAGCAGTAAACCATAAGCTTCTCCTTGGTGTCCTATTGACCCGGAGAAGCTAGCCGTACACTGAGGAATAAGTTCACCAGCCTAAATATACACCAGTGTGAAATCTTACAGATGATGGCTAGGAGCTGGCTCCTGTGTGTTACATCAGCAGTAGTGTTTAGTTTATCATTGAATATGTGTTTTTAAACTAACCTATTAAGTGAATGAATTGCTTTTGTTCACTTTCATTCACTGACTCAATTTACTGATACCTCACCGATTTTAAGCCAGTATGTTTTAAAGGTTGTTTCTATCCTTTACATATTTACAATTGCCAGAATTACTCTTCATGACATTTTTCACATATTCCTTTCTTTCTTTCTTCTTTTTTTTGCATTAAATTGTTTTTATTTACAAGATTTTAATAATAACATATAATATTCTCTTTTAACCATCCACACTACACAAATCTCTTGTACTCTAGGAGGCTATAACATTTGATTTCAGAAACATTAGCTGTGAAATCCAGTGCAAAGGGAATATGAGGTCAATAAAAACAATGTTATTTATCAAAATGTCAATGATTTTGGTTAAAGTTGAGGTGTTGGCATGGTTCATCATGACAAAAAAATGTCCCGGGTTACGTATGTAACCCTAGTTCCCCGAAGGGACGGACGCTGTGTGTAATCGCAGTGGGAACGCCCTCCAGCGTAACGCGTCTGAAGCATGAATGAAATCAGTCAATGGAGAGATGGAGCGTCATAGCGAGTGACGTCATCGACCAGGAAGCTATAAATATCCCCTGAGCACACAATACGCCAGCTTAAAGTTACTGAAGCAAGCGACCCAAGGGGATGCCGGGAGTATGGCAGGACACGCAGCGTCCGTCCCTTCGGGGAACTAGGGTTACATATGTAACCCGGGACGTTCCCCTTCAGGGACTACCGCTGCGTGTAATCGCAGTGGGAACGCAATACCCACATCCCCATACGACCAAATCCCCGTCGTGTGTCATTAGGAGACACAAACCGACGAGAGAACCTGAGCCCCGGGAGTGGAGCTAAGATCAAGGGAATAAAATCTAACGAAAGTGTGCGGTGAGGACCAGCCTGCCGCATCACAAACGTCCTGAAGAGAAGCTCCTGAAAGAAGAGCTGTAGAGGCAGCCATACTCCTGGTGGAATGAGCCCTTACAGCCAAAGGTGAAGGCTGATGGGCCGAACCGTAAGCAAGCGAGATGGCCTCGACCACCCACTTGCTCATCCTTTGCTTAGATGCCGGACACCCTTTCTTAGGTGACCCAAAACAGACAAACAGTTGTTCCGATCTCCTCCACAGGGCAGCTCTGTGGACATAAGCATCTAAAGCCCTAACGGGGCACAGCAAATTAAGTCACTTCTGGTCTGACGTCAGAAAAGGCGGAGGACAGAAAGCCTGCAGAACTATAGGTCTAACAAAAGTAGTTGGCACCTTAGGAACATAACCTGGTCTCGGACAGAGAAAGGCCTTAACCATACCAGGAGCAAATTCCAGGCACGAGGGAGCCACCGAAAGTGCTTGAATATCTCCAATTCTTTTTAGAGATGAGATAGCGAGAAGAAGGATAGTCTTTAGCGTAAGAAACTTTTCCGAAACTTCCTCGATGGGCTCGAAAGGAGCTAGGGAGAGACCTTCTAAGACGATGGCCAGATCCCAAGCTGGTACCCTCGTGCGAACTGCAGGCCTCAGCCTCAAGGCACCACGAAGGAAGCGAGATATAAGTGGGTGTCTCCCGAGAGAACCTCCGCTCGAAGGGGCGTGGTAAGCAGCTAAGGCCGCCAGGTACACCTTCAGTGTGGAGTGGGATAACCCTGTGGAGAGACGGTCCTGCAGGAAATCCAGCACTGTACCAACCGGGCAGTTAACTGGGTCCTGCTGGCGCTCTCCACACCAAGAGGTGAAAAGTTTCCACCTCGCGGCATATAACTTCCTCGTGGGGGGAGCTCTGGATTGGAGGATGGTCTCAACGACCTCAGTCGAGAGACCAGAATCTATGAGCTGGGCCCCCTCAGAGGCCAAGCCCACAGCCTCCATAGTTCTGGGCGGGGGTGAAGGATCGACCCACTCGCCTGAGAGAGTATATCTCTCCTGATCGGTATCTCCAGGGGAGAGCCGTCGAGGAGAGACACTAGGTCCGCAAACCATACTCTGGCCGGCCAGAACGAGGCTATTAGCAGAAGACTGAGCCCGTCCCGGCGAACCCTCTCCAGAACTCCCGGGAGCAGAGCGATCGGGGGAAAGGCGTACAAACGTGACCTCGGCCACAGATGTACCATCGCGTCCAACCCCAGTGGGGCTGGCAGGCTGAGAGAGAACCACAGTGGACAGTGTGATGTCTCTCGGGAAGCAAATAGGTCTACCTCGGCACGACCAAAATGTTCCCATAGGAGCTCCACCACCTCGGGGTGAAGACTCCATTCCCCGGGCCTCGGCCCCTGCCTCGACAGGATGTCTGCCCCCTGATTTAAATACCCCGGGAGATAAATAGCTCTCAGAGAAAGAATTTTCCCCTGGGACCAAAGAAGGATCTGACGTGCCAGTTTGTAATGTGGGCGAGAACGCAGACCCCCTTGATGGTTGATATAAGAGACCACCGATGTGTTGTCTGACCGGACAAGAACATGGTGGCCCCTTAGGTCTGGGAGGAAATGTTTCAGAGCCTGAAACACTGCCAACATCTCTAGACAATTTATGTGCCATAGACGGTGACGGTCCTCCCACAGACCCTGAGCTGGGCGACCAATCATGATCGCCCCCCACCCCGTGAGAGAGAAATCTGTCGTTAGCATAACGGGACGACAAGGAGCTCCCAACACAGGGCCTTGGGACAGAAACTGAGGATCTTTCCACATAACCAGGGCGCGATGACACCGTCGCAAACTCATGATCATGCGAAGCGGATTTCCCCTCGGGGAGTATCCCCTGGTTCTGAACCACCACTGTAACGGTCTCATGTGCAGGAGGCCAAAAGGTATCACGTTGGACGCAGCTGCCATGAGACCTAACAGTCTCTGGAACTGTTTTACAGTGGATGACTGGCCTAGCTTGACCTGATCTATTGCGGCGAGAATCGAAACAACTCGAGCAGGTGACAACTGTGCCTGCATCGTCGTCGAATCCCACACTACACCGAGAAAAGTGGTTCTCTGTAATGGAGAAAGAACACTCTTCTTGGCGTTGCGCCTCAACCCCAACCTCTTGATGTGAGCAAGAACGACATCTCGATGCCGAACCGCCTGTTGTTCTGATTGAGCTAGAATTAACCAATCGTCTATATAGTTCAGAAAACGGATGCCCTGCAGCCTCAGCGAGGCTATAGCCGCATCCATACACTTCGTGAACGTGCGGGGTGACAGTGCTAGGCCGAACGGAAGAACCTGTTATTGGTAAGCTTCGCCCCCGAAAGCGAACCTCAGGAACTTCCTGTATTGAGGTAGGATAGATACGTGGAAGTAAGCGTCCTTTAGATCTATCGTGACGAACCAGTCCTCGGATCTGATTTGACACGATCTGCTTGAGAGTGAGCATCTTGAATTTGAGCTTCCCTACAGCGCAATTTAAGAGACACAGATCTAGAAAGGGACGCAGCCCTCCATCTTTTTTCGGAAAGATGAAGAACTGGCTGTAGTATCCTAACTCCCTGCTGGGTGGAGGAACCCGCTCTATAGCTCCTTTCGCCAGGAACTCTACTAAGGGAACCAGCCTCTCGAGGCTGGCCTCTGGATGAACATCCCGAGTGACAGACACAGCGCCCTGTAACGTACTGGCAGGGAACAGCTGGTCTGGGCACTCCACAACCCTCCTCGGAGGGGGCGAGCGTCCCTCGGGAAATCGCTCGCCGAGTCTCTCTACGCCCTGTATAGGCATGGTTAGTAGAGCAGACCCCTGAGGGCATCGGGAAAGACAGGGCACCGTGTTTTTGTGCAGTGAACTCAAGTCTTCCACGATGGGGACCACCCTCAGAGTCCTGAATTTCAGCACGTCAGGATTTTTTCGACGCGGCCTTCTTGGCGATAATGACTGTCCTCAGATCAGCCCTACCCCGAGAAGGTCGCGCCGGAGAGCGCCCTCGCTCAGCAGCCCCAGCGACACGCACTTTAAGGGGGATACATTTCTGAAAAGCAGCCGCCGGTTCCTTCTCTTCCTGGAACCTCTCCGTGACAGAGTGAAGAGCGTCACCGAAGAGGCCCGCAGGCGAAACTGGAGCATTTAAAAGGAGAGTCTTATCTTTCTCCTTCATAGAGGTCTGACTCAACCACAAGTGTCTCTCTGTGGCCACCATGCCATAGACCGGCCGATAGATTTAGCGATCTCCTTGGTGGCCCGGAGAGTGAGATCAGCAGTCTGCCTGAGCTCATTAATCATATCCACAGAAATTTCACCCCCCTCACAAGCATCTTTAAGCAGGTCAGCCTGATAAGCCTGCATAATGGCCATAGAGTGTAGACATGCAGCCACCTGACCCGCCGCCGAGTAAGCCTTCCCCACTAACACAGAAGTTTTTTTTTTTTTTTTTTGTGGCTTAGAGGGCAGAGCCGGTGCTTTAAGTGAAGATGACGAAGCAGGAGAGAGATAGCTGGAGAGCGTCTCCTCTGCCTTAGGCATGGTCACGTACCCTGAAGCTTTTGCACCAAAAATGTTTCCATAAGCATTAGACTGGTTAGTATAAATTCTATTTGAAACAGGTCTAACCCAGGTCTTTGAAACCTCAGAGTGAAGATCTGGAAAGAATGGTAAGCACCGGCGAGAAGGCTGAGGACGTGCAGACAGAAGTCTATCATCTAATTTGCTTTCATTTCTAGACTCCTGCCTATCAGTTGGCCACTTTTTTTTTTTTACAGCCCGAGATAACACTCGTATCTATCAGCCCCTCTTCAGCAGTATGCTGGAGTGACGAGTCAGTTTCTTCTGATGCAAACCTTTCGACATCGAGCTCCTCAGAACTGGATAATCTAAGTTCGACATCATGTGCCTCGACCCGGGCAGAAGTAACCGCCGCAGCGCGTGCTTCCAGAGCCGGGTGAGAGGCACTAGATCTCACTGGAGATAACTGAGATAGGGCGGAGCCCGTCTCAACGTCGCCAGTGAGATCCATCTGCGAGCCCCAAGACAAGCGCCGCCGCTCTGCCTCAACAGAAGCGGGACCAAAGCCTCGGGGAGCTCGCAGCAAACCACTCTCCTCGAAGAGCGATCGCCACGAGCGCAGAGTTCTCAAGGGAAAATGTTCGCAATGCTCACAATCGACCCCCTCGAGAGCCGACTGGGCATGCTGCAATCCCAAACAAGCAACACACAGCTGATGTGTATCCCCACCCGTGATGTATCGTGTACAGGGGGAAACACACTTTCTCTATTGCTCGCTCGTCACTTTGACACTCATATTGTTTTTTTTTTATATATATATATTTATATAGTGAGAAACTCCTGTCTAAACAGACAAACACAATCGCTAGATTTCAGACACACACAGAGCTTGCTGAAGTAACAAAAAGCTGGTGTATTGTGTGCTCAGGGGATATTTATAGCTTCCTGGTCGATGACGTCACTCGCTATGACGCTCCATCTCTCCATTGACTGATTTCATTCATGCTTCAGACGCTTTACGCTGGAGGGCGTTCCCACTGCGATTACACGCAGCGGTAGTCCCTGAAGGGGAACAAACATCATGACAAAATGCATTTGAGCAAGATTGTTATTGCACTGGGAAAGAACTGGTTTAACCAATGTTTGTTGAAGTGCAGTGACAATAAATTGACTTGGTATATGTGTAACATCAGTAAATATGAGTCCCAGCAAGGTTTGTTCTGCTATTGTTTATTTACATCCAATTCAAAATCCAGAAATGTGAAAAAGGGTCGATAACACTCGAGTGTGGACTCTGAAGACGTTTCAAAATTCTTTCATTCTTTTTCTCAAGTCAAGTCCAGTCACCTTTATTTATATACCGCTTTGTACAATACAGATTGTTTCAAAGCAGTTTTACAGAGATAACATGAGTCAATGTAATGGTGTCAATGCAGTCAGATCAATAATACTGTTGAATACTAAATGTCCCCAACTTACTAAGCCAAAAGACAAAGGCGACCATCTGGATGAATTTAAATGTGACCCATGACAAGAAGATAATTATTAAATGTGTAGACAAATATTATTAATTAAATGTAATGATTTGTACCAAAAATGGAACAGATTTTATTTACATAATATATATATATATATATATATATATAATCAGTTCCATTTTTGGTATAAATCAATTAAATGACTCAATCATAAATTCTATTTCATTTATATTTGTTGCCACCTGGCAAACTGGCAAACCCAGGTTTTTCTGAGGATGTAGCAGACTTTGTTAGCAGTCTTTGTCATGCATAACAACCCTGGCATGTTTGGCATGTGAGCTCTGGTAATCTGGCATCTGATGCTGGCAAGGGCATGCAAATGAATGAGGGAAATGAGGGCGGTTTACTGCACTTCCCATTGTAATTTCACACCTGTCAACCCCTGTGAGAAGATCTCACCTTTACATGAGAGAACACAGTACACACTCTCACAGTGTATTTGGCTCAGGCCTCTTTTTTTAGTATTAAATAGCTCAACCCAAAGTAAAAATATGTCATCATTCACTCTGTCTGTCTGTCTGTCTGTCTGTCTGTCTGTCTGTCTATCTATCTATCTATCTATCTATCTATCTATCTATCTATCTATCTATCTATCTATCTATCTATCTATCCATCTATCTGTCTGTCTGTCTGTCTGTCTGTCTGTCTGTCCGTCTGTCTGTCTCTCTGTCTACCCACCTATGTGTGTGTCTGTCTATCACTTGCTTGTACATTTCTCTGTTATTTCAATTTTATTTCTAACTATTTATTCTATTAATAAAACGTTTCAGGTTTAGGATGCTCTCTTTTTTGTATGTATGTATGTATGTATGTATTTGATTTTACTCACGCAAATTACATTTTGTAAATTTGTAAAATTAATGAATTTGTTAAATGTCCAGATATTCCCAATCCAGAGCTGAATTAAAGTCATGCTGTCTGCTTCCATGTTCTCCGCTGTCAGACTGTAGTAACAAAGTGTGTGTGTGTGTGCGTGTGTGTGTGTGTGTGTGTGTGTGTACGTGTGTGTGTGTGTGTGTGTGTGTGTGTGTGTGTGTGTGTGTGTGTGTGTGTGTGTGTGTGTGTGTGTGTGTGTGTGTGTTTGTGTGTACGTGTGTGTGTGTGTGTTTGTTTGTTGGTGTGTGTGTGTGTGTGTGTGTGTGTGTGTGTGTGTGTGTGTGTGTGTGTGTGTGTGTGTGTGTGTGTGTGTGTGTGTGTGTGTGTGTGTGTGTGTGGCTCTTGGGAAGCTAAAAAAGCATTCTAAACCTGGCCCTGATCGGTTAGACTTTGGGAACGCATAGTAATGCATGGGGGATCAGTAAACACTCACTGAGGAATTACTTTGAAATTCAAAGAGCTCAAGGGAATGTAAAGTGTCATAGAAGAGCACAAACACACACTAACTTAAAAACATAAATATACACAGATAGGGATGCATTGTGCAGTAAAAAAATGTACTGTAATGTGTAATGCTATTTCATATTTTCAAAATAATTTTATTGGTGAATATATTGATTTAAAATTACATTCTTCTTTAAAAGACATTGATCTTGCTAAAGGAATGAGCCATAGACAGATTTTGAATTAGACACCAAACATATATTTACATTTACATTTATTCATTTAGCTGACGCTTTTATCCAAAGCGACTTACAATTGCTATGTCAGAGGTCGCATGCCTCTGGAGCAACTATGGGTTAAGTGTCTTGCTCAGGGACACATTGGTGTCTCACAGTGGATTCGAACCCGGGTCTCTCACACCAAAGGCATGTGTCTTAAATATATGTGTGTAAAATTCATGTTAATCAGCTGTTTCTCTAAAGTTCACCTCAGTTACAGTGGACATGCACATACCCTCAGATATATTGTGTTAATGTGTCTAATCTTGCGCTGTATTTAGCACATGCACACAGAAACAACCACGATATGTTTGTTTGCTTGTGTGACAAGATGTTACAGTCTGTAGTACCTCTACACAAGGTCATCTACACTACATAATGGTTGATCAAGCAAAAAGGTCATCACAATCCCAAATATCCAAAACATGTAAAACAAAATTACAACAGAAAAAAATGCATAAACTCCAGATTAATAAATTCCTTTTTGTAAATTACAAAGCATATTGTAATATATTATATTCAATACAAGTCATTATTACCATTCTGAATGTTAGAACAGTTGGATTTAGTTATGTACTCAGTAAATTCTTTGTCCTGAAGTAGAGGTCACAGACCAAGTCACACGAGGTGGGAGAGATAAACAGGACGAGCACTCACGTCCGCTGATCGCCCCCTGAAAGGTGTTTGGTATCGGACCTGACCATTTGGGACACTTTTACATGGACAGATCAAACTTCAGAAATGAAATCCAGCAGGTCACCTTTAGGATATTTATTTTTTTTTCTTCTTATTTGTGCATGTAAATTGAACCTGCCATGATGGGACGAAGTCTAAAATTAGCTTATGTGCTGTATATGAACATACAGCAGCTCTGCAAAAGAACAAAGAGAATGTCTGTAGTCTAGAGTCGGACGGCTTATGCTGTTTTACATAAATAAATAATAAAACAAAAAATAATATATAATGTTTAATATTCGATTAATATTTCAGTATAAAATACTTTAAGTATTTTTTCTCCATTTACTATTCTGAATGGAATACACAGTGGCCCCAAAATGTGGACGCTTACACCATACTTAAAAGTCGGAATATCATAGAAATTGATACTGTAATGAGGTATTGTGACAAGTGACATTTTTTAAAACATTTAAAAATAGCAATAGTTTATTTGAAAATAGAACAAGCACACATTTCAAGCTAAATATTTTACAGATACAAGTTTGTAACTTTAATTATTAAACATAATCATAAGAAACACTCTATCATCATTTGTTTGTGGATGTAACTTGGTTTGATATCTTTGTTACTTGCTGCAATGAAATTCATATATATATATATATATTTACGGTATATATGATGGCTTAATTTTACAGATATGTCCTGTAGCCTCTTTGCAAGAGTAAGTTGCACAAAAAAATAATTCTAAAGTATATTACTGTGCCTACTGCAAACCAAATAAGATCCTGCAATTAAGCAATGATTTGCATTCACAGACTTCTGATTTTTCCATACTGTTCAGATATGCAAAAAAAAAAAAAAAAAAAAGACAGAATATCTTCAAATGAACAGCTGCTTAACTCACTCAAGCATCAAGTATACCTTATCATGCCACAGTTGTGTAATCAAACACCTCTGTCACCGGTGGTGCATTTCTGAGGAACTCTAAGTGGCACTTGTTTGCACACAAGCGGCATTTGATGGTACAAAAACTGTTTGCACTTTGAGTGTCACCTTTAACTACACGTCTCACCGCTATTTGCATAATATCCGTCAAACAGTTGAGTGACTAACAAGTTGCATGTTTCGCAAAACCTTAAAGACCTAGGGCATCTTTTTTTTGCACTTCAGTCCTTCATATCTGTGCATGATAAGTGAGTTTCGGCCTCTTATGACACATTTATGCCAGTACGGCACAACCTGTGCCTGATTTTTGCAGATGGCAACAAAAAAACTTCTTATCGCAGCATTTGTTAGGAACAGAAAAGGATTTTTTTTTTCTTATGTGATTATGTGTTTGTTTATTTATTTTTCTGCTGAATGCAGCTGCTTGGACCCCTCCATGCAGAAACACCCAATATGGCTCCACGGCTGTACACAAGGCTGGGGGCCAATAGGGCCAATTTTTAGAGAAAGGCATCAGTAGAATATCACTTGCTATGCCCCCCCCCCCCCCCCCCCCCCCATTTAATTTCATCTTTTTCCTCTTTCTCCACCCCTGTGCACGTAGCGGTGTATGTTTACTGACATGAGCACTCAGGCAAGCTGGTAACAGCTCTCATAGTACAGCATCTGTTATTGAACAGTCAGTTGTATGCGCGGCACAGGAAAACTCGATTGGAATCTCAATAGTGTCACGACTGTGAGCCTAGCGTAATTCCCCATCACTATCATAGAGGAATGTACAGCATTCACGGAGTACCGCAGACTTGTCCCGATAAAAAACACCTGCCAGTCACAGCAACTCTCCCTGGTGATTGCTTTGCCGACAGTGCATAACAGCAGTAAGAATAGCAGCATCTTTCTTCTAAAGATTTATCTCTCTTATATTGTGTATAGCTGATTCGTTGTGTATTTATAAGTAGGTTACAGTATATTAAAATTAAAATGATCAAGATAAGGTAATTTTTATTTCTGATTTGATATACAGCACATAAAACGAGACATACATGCATTCTTGGAGTTCGATTGTGTATTCCCTTGGGGAAAAGAAGAGCCCTTAATTTTATTGAATGGGAGTTTGTACTGTATTTCAAATCTTAAAATTATATTTAAAAAAATGAACTTACAGATAATATTAATGAAAGAAAAGGCCACTTAAGTGTACTAAAAGAGAGAACACCTTCATGATTGTTTCTTAACACACTTAAGAACACTTTTAAAGAGTGCACTGTTTAATAATTAAAAATCATAATGCAGAAAGTGTTACTTTAGTGCATTTTTAATCATTGTTTTAATACTTTTCGTTGTGCTTTAAAGAAGTACACTTATTTTGATGTGTTGACTATTATACTAAAGCACATACAAAGAACCTGATTATAATTTTAACTGTGGTGTTCATATTATATTTAACGATAATATATTTTAGATGTACTAAATTGCAACTTTATCATCACAAATATGTAAATATTAATATATTTAAATACATGACTTAGAACTTGAGAAATGTCATTGAAGTGCATTTTAGTTTAACATAAATGCTTGTCAGGACATTCGGCAGTACACCATATTGCAAATAATTAAGTAAGTATAGTGCAAATTAGCATCCGATAACATTACATTCATTTCACACTTAATTATATTATATTATTTCCACATTAAGTATTATTTCTCTTCACAAGGTTTTACCTTTCAGAAATGTTCACAAATAAATGCAAGCCATTTTCATGCAAGCCAGCTGTTTCAAAAATAAACAACAACAGTACACTTATAAATGGGTCATTTATTTATGAATTACTGTAACAAACAGATACAATAACACGTATGGATTTAAATAAGGGAAGTTTTCACATGTGAAAATAGTGGCCCCCAAAAAGTATTTAGACATTTCATTAAGACAATTTCATTAATTGTCATTGCATTAGACAAAAAAAAAAAAAAACCTGCACAAACAATTTTCAGAACAAACTTCATTTTACTGAGCCATTTTTGCAAGAACTTTCAACCATGAATTTTAGTGGTTTTCCTTCAAGTTCACGTTGTTGGCCGAGCAGAGTAACCACAAGTGTAGTACATATATAGCTATGCTATCAGTTCACTCTATATAAGTCTATTTATTAACTTGTTGTGAAATGGTTTTGCTCAAAAAACACATTTATATTGTTTTAAATAAATGCCACTTGGTTTCATAATGTTAATGCCTAATGGCCTACGTTTCTACTTACTTCTTGGAGTCACTGTATGTAGATCATGTGCATGTGTGAATTCCATATGTGAACTACATGTGCATTTTTACTTTATTGGAGGTTTTAATAACTATATTGCTGAGATTTTTTGAATCTTCTACGGTACCATGGGAATCTATTTGCTGTTCTACAGCATCCCTTACTTGTTGATACCTTATCGAGAATAAAACAGTATAGATTAATACATAACCTAATTTAATTATTCATTCTACAGTCACCCTCTTTCATTCTTGGTCAATTGCTATTAATCATTCTATTGCTGATAATCAAAAAAGATTAATCAGAGCTATTGCAACACACTATAATCAATCTAAATAAACAAAACATAAATCTGATATTGTTGTTCAAACACTTTTAATAACATACGTCTGAATATTGCTGTGTGCACTGGAGTGATTTATTGGTAAAAAAAAAAAAAACCCTGCTATCAGCCTCACATAAGGAAGCAAATGCTGGTGGTCTGCCAATAATCCCATTAACAGCATTGTTCAAACTCATTACGCATCCTGAAACAAAATAATAATCACAAATCTACAAAGTCGAAATCCCTCTGAATAATGTTGTCAGTTATTAAGTTATCTTCTTCCGTCATTAATCAAAATGTAAGGTGCTTTTGGACGGCACACTGTACTCCACGTTTTTAACATTTGCCAAGTGAATTATGAATGCAGGGAGGTGCTGGTGCTAAACTGATCTATGCTGAAGCTTCAGTTCATTCACTTAAAAAAAATGACATGGACAGCAGCCCAGGATTGCACCTCATATTCTCAGTGTCTTAAAAACAGTCTTTAAGCCCCATTTAGATGAACAAATATCAAGGTGATTTGTTTGAAAGAGCTTAAATAAAAATAATAATGATCTTTAATGTTTTATACTTTAAAAAAATGGAATTAAAATAACACAACCTCATAAAAATGTAAAGGTCATTATGTCAGGCATTGAAAAAGCAGCAATGATCATCTACACCAAAATACTTATACTGTAATGTTTTTTTAAGGAACATATTTGTTTTCAATTTTCATTAAGCAAAATAAACAAACAATTAAATGCATACATACATACATGCAAACATAAACAACTATTGTTAAGAATGAGCAAGTGTATCCAAGTGTTTGACCTGTGATGTATATGAGATAACATAAGTTGGAATCTCACCACTCCACTCAAATCCATGTCTTGGTTTTATACAAACTTTTGTCCTTTCTGTCTTCTACTCAAAGACCTATCCATAAACCCTTCAAGCCTCAAAACATCTGTGAAAGAGATGATTTTTGGGGCGGTGCATGAACTTATCAGCGCTAGTTATTTCTTACTCTTCCAGGATTTCACAGGAGAATAATAGTAATGAAGACTTAGGACGTTTTGACTTGACTTGAATGAAAATTAATATACTCTGTCAGATTGAGCAATGTTGAAAGTGGGTTTCTGATTTGAATGCTGGTGATTTGCATAACTTGAGAATAACGTCTTTCCCAATATCTATTTATGTATTCTCCTTTACTTCTCCTTTCATTTCCTATAAGGACAAGCCAAAAATTACACTCCTTGGTTTCTTTAGTTCCCTAACAATTACTGGCAAACACTTTAACAACTTCACAAAGTCTAAATGTGAAGTTACATTTCAAATGTAATATTCCTGTAAATATAGCTAAATATATTTGGTCTTTAACCGTTGTATTTCAGGGAAATAACTTGCATTGAAAAGGCTTAAATTGTGCGTTGTTTGGACATTATAAAGTATAGTTGACTAAAAGTTTTATAGCAGGTAAACAGATGACAAAAAGCTTACTCAGACACACATCTCCCAGTCTTTCCTGAGGACATAAGGATTGTGTGTGTGTGTGTGTGTGTGTGTGTGTGTGTGTGTGTGTGTGTGTGTGTGTGTGTGTGTGTGTGTGTGTGTGTGTGTGTGTGTGTTTGAAGTGCATATGGAAAGGATCATTAGGAGGAGTGGTGAATCGTTTGGTATAAATCGAGTCATTAGGTATCCATTTGTGGCAGAGTAGCTTCCATATGACAGAGTGGGGTGGCAGGTCCTCTCTCTCTATGCCAGACGGCTTCTGTTCTGCACTCACATAAACAGACAAACAGATTGGCTCGTTTGCATTTCTCTGCTGGGAGACAGTTTGGTAACAGTTTATAGAAAACCGTTAACTTTTACTCTAACTTTGACCATATTTCACACATTCTGCTTTAAATTGTATGTTGATATGGGTTTCATATGCACTTTTGTGAGTTTTGAGTATTCAAAGAAGAAAATGCATTAATATAATTTTAGTAAATCTATTTTACTCCTGCAAAGTCATAAAAAGCATACCATCAAAACATTTTAGATGTCCATGAGACGTCAAATTGTCCATGAGACACAAGCAGAACAAATCTATGAATAAAAAATGTAATACGATATCACTCAAAAGTCACCTTTTAAGAGTCACACGTTTTCCACTTTAGTACAATAAACAATACTATACAATTACAACAAAAAAAACTAAATGGAAGCATGCAAAATATAAATAATAATACAAAAAAATCCTTATATCTTATATTAGGTATTCTCTCAGCCATCTAGAGGTGCATTCTGGGATACCTTTATTAAAAGTTTATAAAAGTAGTGAAGTATGCAGTATGCTTGAGACTTGTAATTAATTAAATATTTGTTAATACATTTGTTACGCTGACAATTGATTATTGTTTATAACATATATTTTGAGTTTGAAATGCACTAGTAGTTGACTGTAAACTGAGCATAATATAGTTTTGAAACATTTATGCCCGGTTTCACATACAAGGCTTAAGCCTAGTCTCAGACTGAGGGTAAGTTTACACGACAATAATATGCTTATTGTCAAATTGTCAAAACGCTCCCCATTCACACAGATCCGCGAAAGTGCTGCTAGGCCATTAGATGGCGATGAAACACTATAGACTGAACACGTTATACGCATGTGCATGACGTCATCGTATTCAGAGATTCGCGTTTGCACGGAGACCGTTTTCAAAAATGTGCGTTTTCAGGCACCCAAAACACCGTTGTCGTGCAAACTAACGGAAAAAAATTGAACATTTTTAGTTCCAAACAGTGTTGTGTAAACAGACCCTCAAATGCATGTTTGAGCTGTCTTATCTAAAAGATGCACCCCAATGGGTTTTTTTTAAACTCCCTTAAGCACGTTAATAAAAGCTTCATTAATCCCCTAATTGAACTAGGACCTACTTCTGGCTTAATCCAAGCCCTGTCTGTGAAACCAGACCTTAGTGTTGTATATCGCATACTGCTTCATACGCTTTTAAATACTAGCAGTGCACTAGCATTACATTCTGTTCATAGACACTACTCACACACTTCATGCTGAAATTCATCTTCTGCTCTCTATTTTGGTCCATTAGCGGAGGCAGAGCAACCACTCAACTGATGATGAAATGACATTAATTATGACTGCAGACAGAAATAAGCACTTATAGACAATCATGCTGTCAGCAATACAATATCAGCCCTCTCGTGGCCACAGGCACATTCAGTTTATTTTATACCACCACGTCAGTTTGACCACCATTCACACCATGCGTCATAATGTGCAGTTCATGGAAAAATCTAATTTGAGGCTGTATTAGGTTGCCGAAAGGACCTGTGGCTGCACGTGCGCGTGTACTTCCATACATCTGTGCCCCTGGGCGCCCCCCATATTCGCTTGGTTTTGCCTGACTCTGTCACGCGTTGGCTGTAGATGTGTGAGATAGCGGAGTGCATCGACAGTAAGATAATTACCCGCCAATCACCAGATTTGGATAGATGGTGTGAGAGAGAAAAAGAGTGGAGGTGACTGACAAGCCAATAACTTACACCCATAATGACAAGTGCACAGACACCGCTGCACAGCTGCAGTTTAACACGCCGTTCTGCTCTAACAGAGCATGGATGTGTGTTTGTTTGCTGAACACTTTACTGTGTCAAAGCAGCGTCTGTTCCGATATCACCTCTTGACGGTGAAACAGAAAGGCTGTGAGAGAAGCGTTTGGCTGTATATCAAAACGCCCCACTTGAATGTTGTGCTGAGAGTCCAAGCATATGTTTTTTATTACTATTTTATTATTATATATTAAAATACCAAATCCAGGTTCAAGAACTCAAGATCTGTTTTCTTTGAGAGGTGGGGCAATCTTGTTTCTTCTTTTTTGTGTTTGTGTGTGAGTGTGTTTTTATACAATGTGAAAGACAGCCCTTCTTTGAGGTTCTTACAATGTTTAAAAATACCAAAGTCCTAGGCACACACTGATAATAACCAGATGTTATCAACAGTGCTTTCTTTGCTTTGTGTAATACTGTTTAAATATTATTCACACACTTAACACAGTTAAGAACTATTTAGGGATAGAGAGAAAATAATTCACAGAGACATTAAGTGCTCATTTTCATGTCTAGAACTTGGGTGGAACAAATTATGTCCTGTTCATGCTGGGTAAACTTTCATGGTCTCTGTAGAAAGATTTGACCAGAGAAAAACAACAAGGGTGGCCCACACAGACCTCCTGGTTTAAACTGAAGCTAAATTAAATGTGTATCTAAACAGTTCCTTCTACAGATATCTCCAGGTGTCCACAATAGTGCTGTTCTGCTTTACATTCCATTCATGATGTTTTGATAAGACTAATTGTAAAATTTGATCACCTAATTTACTCACCTTCAAGTTGTTCCAAACTTGTATGAATTTCTTTCTTATGCTGAACACACACGAATTTTCAAGTATTTTGTAGAATGTGGGTAACCAAACAGTATAGCCATTGTATACCGTCAACCACATTCTTCAAAATGTTTTTGTTTAGCAGAAGAAAAAAATTCAATACAGGTTTAGAACAACTGGTGCTCTTTGCATGTCAGTCAAAAATGACATTCGATAAATTTTTCATATAATATTTTGTATTTTATGGTACTGAATTATATTTACGCTGTATTTAGAATCCATTTATTCACTTTTTGACCATTAACCTGAAAATTACATTTCAAGCTTAAATTGTTGTAAATCTTGAATGCTTTAAAGCACAGATTTAAGATCTCTTTTCAAAGATGACACTTGGGAGATTATTGCTGACGTGAAAAGGTTTAAAAAAAGTGAACTTAAAATAAGTTACAGAATTGTACGTTTATTGTTATTAAAAATGCACAAAAATACTATTATTATTTTTTTTAACATGTTTTACTCTAAAACTGCAAGAAACTCAAAGCCCTGAATCTAAACCTAAATCTAAATCTAAGTTGTGTTCCAAATTTGAGCTTGATATCTCAAAAATGAGCTTTTTAGTAAGATTTTGTTTGACCGCAGTACCAAATGTTCTCACCAGGTGAAATTTATCTCCCATACATAATTTCCAATGCGGTCATTTTTGAAAACCTTTAACAAGTTTCGTATTCAGTCAAAAATGACAGAAGAGCACCAGAGGGTTGAGGGTGAGTGATGACAAAATGCTAATTTTTGTCTGAATAATCCCTTTAAGGGTGTTGTTTCTTCAACTATTATGTGAAAATTATCTGTATTATTATCACAACCAACAAGTATTATTAAATTATTCAAAATTAGTAAAGTTATCAAAGATTACTGTACTGACAGCAGTGGCAGTAAAGCACATGCTTGTGCACATGAGTGACATTAGGTTCAGGGGGAAAATAATAATAATAATCCTAAATATAGAATTATCCTATGATGCATGTACTGTATATACACCATTGGCCATTGTTAGTGGTAAAAAAAAAAGTTTAACTAATAAATTTAAAAAGTGAATTTAAATTCTCAACATAGGGAGACTTTAAAAGAGTTTAATCTTAGTCCACATGATCAGTCATTGAAAAGACACCCTTAGAACTCTTTTCTCACTTTGTTCCTTTAAAAATCATTCTAAGAATAATTGCATCACACAGAACGAAAAGCAAGATCTTGTAAGAAAGAGAACATCTCGAGATGAGCATTTGATGGAGGAACAGATGGCTGTTAGCACAACTCTCTCTGCTTATTTTACTGGTGTTCACTGGTTGACTGATGTTAAGCGTCCACAGCCAAACCGTCCACAGACAGTTTTACTAAGAGAAATAAGAAAAATAGAGAGAATGTACAAGGGAAAGTAGAAGTGTTGCAGCAGATGAGAAAGAAAAAGCTGTGTCAAAATATTTACACAAATTATCAAAAACTTTATCTCTTTCTTTTATCCAAGCTTTAGGGTCAGCTATTGTCATCACAATAACTAGATTTTCTAAAGAAAATGTCATGCTTGCCACAACATTTTTAGTTTTGCCAGGCACATATTACTTTTCTGTTGATGTTGTTTTTTAGGGTTAGGACATTTTCTGTCCTGAGTTGTCGCTAGGTCTTCTCTCATTTATTTTGTTATATATATATATATCGTCGCTGCCCGATGAAACTCACGTATGTCCAAAACGGTTACTTTTCAGGAAGTGAAAAAAACAGTAATTTCAAAAGCAGTTGAACGTAGCGTTCCATACTTGGTATAGCATCTTTAAATGTAAGTGTAATGATATAATCCACATTTGACGAAAATCGAGTTTAAATGGACATACGTGCATTTTTTACAGTAACGGTGGTCGATACGCGTTCTTCCGATCATTAATTAGAATGACCAAGTCGCGTTTCATATTGACAGATGAATAGGCTACGCTCAGTTTATTAAATAGCCTAGGTATCAGTTTATTAAATACGCTCAGTTTATTAAATAGCCTACGTCTCAGTTTATTAAATACGCTCAGTTTATTAAATGTCTCTTGCAAACTATGAAGGGACAATGAATCAATACACTGACATGGCAATGCTAGACTGATACTTTGTTTGCACAGTCCTACCGTAATTTTGTGAATATATAATAAACTTGTGAACAGTTGTCAAAAACAAAAATTTGCTGATACTTTACCTCACAGTGTTATTCGGCTATCCAATGCTGAGCTTCCAGAGACACTTAAGATGAAACTTCATGAGACCGGCGAGATGTCTCCACAGGGTGGGAGATACGCGGCGTGATTGACAGCTTTGACACCAAATGGATATACGTGAAAATCAGATGACATGATTTCACAACTTTTCATTGGTCATTTAGATAACGTGAAGCATACTGTATACGTAAATGAACCTGGACATTCTATCTGTCGAAAAATCTCAAAATCGGCAAAATGGACATACGTGGTTTTCATCGGACTGGGAAAAACATTTTGTGTTACAACTTTAAAATTATGGAAGCCATAAAAGGCCATGCATTATTATAGTATTATTAAGTGGTGGTAATAAGAAAGCAAGACAGACAATAAATAATAAGGCAAGGCCTCTTAGGGCTTCTGTATCAAATTGTCTAAGCCCTGCCATAAAACAGTGAAAAAGAACTGACCATGAGAGTAAAACTTTCAAGAGAAAAGAGAAAGCCCAGTTTTTTGTCATTCTGACAGCTGTTAATTTAGAAAGAACAACTTTATTGAGTCCAGATGGCTGCAGTTAGCAGGAGAGAGAACAGAATATTCCTACTTCAGTGTGAGCGAATGTGCAAACTAGAATTCAAATAGTCGTTCACTCAACATTCTTACCAGTGTGATTAGTTCTGAGGTATATTACCGTATAATTACACAGGTAGACTGTTGATCATGGAGCATGTAATGAGACATGTTTAAGCATTGATTAGCATCTCATGTAAAAAAGCCTTTCAGTTTCTAAAGATCCAGAAAAAAAGCCCCTAGTGCATTGATATCTAAACAGTGCTCAAGAATTAACACCATCTAACCACATGACGCTCCACCTACAGTACATTGGTTTACATAGCTTTACTTCTCTTGAAGCTTGACGCAAAACAAACTTTTTTTTTTTTTTTTGTATTTTAATACAGCAGCTCATAAAGAATGAGCAATACTAAGCTGTGTTATACATTTTACTGTTAAGGTGGGCTGGATGATAGTGACAGAAAATATTGGGTGGACCATAGCGTGACACATATTGCACAATACTTAATTGGATTACAAAGACATGCATGACTTTAAAAAAAAAAAATCTGTTTTTCTGACCATTGACCTATAGGGCCCTATTTTGCACCCGCGCAAAGCGGACTTTTCCCTCCACAGACACACGTTGGTTAACTAAGAAATACACTTGCTCTCCCCGGGGCGGTTCAGCGCAAAGAGGATCCGTGTTACGGCGCAAACTTTTAGATTTGCGCCAGGCGCAAGAGGCATTTATCCCGCCGGGAAAATAGCAACAGCGCCGGGATCCGCCCACAAAGTTACTTGCGCTTTGCGCTTTGCCACTTGCGTTTCAGATCGTTAAAATAGGGCCCATAATGTTTAGCGTATATATATATATTCATACATATATTCCCACCTACACACACACACACACACACACACACACACACACACACACACACACACACACACACAAAATATTGGCAACTTCAAAAACACTTTCATCAAAATTAGAGATTTATGCTGTTTCAGTTTATTAAATAATTAACGCAATTCATGAATGTTAATGTATAACTAAATATTGGTGTGACGATACATATCCAGGATCAAGTAATTTGTCTGTCTGCACTGAAAGAGAAACTGCTGCATTATGTGACATTAAATACAGCCAGTAAGAAAATATTTAATGTTTAACGTACAGACATAGCGATAACTTTTGAACCAATGGCTGCATCTGAAATTGCATACTTTCCTATATAGTATGCAAAAAAAACAGTATGTGACAAAAGAAGTATGTCCACATACACAGGACTCAGAGTAGGCAAAAAGTACCCGGATGGCCTTCTACTTTCTAATGATGCAGCAAAGACGAAGCAGAGAGATAATCCAAATGCAGCTAATTTAATAAAATAACAGGTGAAACAAAGGACCACGGCACTCAGGACAGGAACACTGAAGCGACAACAACGACCGACAAACCACAACTGAAACACAGAGGTATAAATAGACAGGCAAACAAGCTAAACAAGATAACAAGGGGGCGTGGCTAATCAGAAACACATGGGAACAATGATCAGAATATTAACAAGACAAATGGCAAACAGGGAATCACATGACAGACAAGAACAAGGAACAAGACACAAAACCCACACCGTGACATACTTACTGCGAGATTTTGAAGTGTGCATACAATGGACATTTTAGTATCCCATGAGGCCACGGGAGAGGATTTGTGAATGGCAGTGAAGCGACGCAACTGACACTGGTAGGTCAAGTCATAGTGACAGCATGGCAAATGTAGTACGTCCAGATTACACTCTAACTACACACACTCATACTATATAGAGCGTACATTTTTAGCAGTTGTGAAGTAATTACTTATTCAAAATAAGTACTTACTCTAGAGAGTATGCCATTTTGGATGCAGCCAGTGAAATGTAAACTGTGGGTGGGGCTACTCAGTATATTGTACTAGAAACCAAGTAACCATTAAAATGTGTATACTTGTTTCAATACTTGTCATAGTCCAGCCCGATCTCATGAAAGTGCGTATCTATACAACGAATGTCATGTCTTGTTCCATTTATTCAAATGTATTTTTTGAGTGCATATGCTATGCAGTTTTCGTGTGCATATGATACACACTTTATGGTGTGTAATACGCACGCAACTCCCCACCCCTAATCCTAACCAGGGGTTTTTCAGTGCATAGCATATGCACGCAAAAAACATTTTGGGCGTATAAAATGGCACGAGAAGTAACATTGGTGGTATAGATTTTCATGAGATTGTGTTGCGCAGTCCTAGCCGGTTAGGACCAAAAATCTGATTAAATTAGAGGAGAATGTCGCTCATTGAAAGGACAATGATTTTTTATTATTTATTTATTTTTTGATGTGCATGAAAACATTTCTTTTATATTAGGATTTACTAGCAAAAATGTATATCATTTTAACCTAAGTTTAGAAATTCTCCAGCTCAGCTGAATCTGTTTGATTGTCATTTACTGGATGTTTTTACAGTAACCCTTTACCGTCAGTAGAGTTGATTTTTTGGGTTTTACCCTTTGACCGCTGAGGTCAGGATTGCATGTCGGGCAGCAGTGTTTCTTTGACAGGGGTTGTTGCTGAGAGACTGAATCTGTCTCCCCTCTCCACCTAACACTAACACGCGTTCACTCTGCCCTTTCCTCTCTCCCTGCCAGTGCGATTACAGTGAGTACTCAATGAGCTCAGAGAAGCATGAATGTTTCATTACAGCCACACACTACTGTCTTCCCTTCAAGGGTTAGCCTTACACACACTTTTTGTCTTTTCCCTCTTTATCTGTCGCTCTCTACGTCTTTTTTTTTCTTCATATAGTCCTTCGAGTCACTTTTTTTCCTCTTTGATTTCTGCTGCTGTTTTGGTGATATATGTTTCAAAAATATGGTGAATAAACACACCTAAGAATGTTTTTAATTTTTTCTTCCTTCCTTCAAATTTCTATAAATTTACATTACATTTTATTCATTTGGCATATTCCTTTGGGAATCAAACTCATGACTTTGGTTGTTCCTAGCACCATTTTCTACCAGTTGAGCTGTAGGAACACCTCTGCACATTTTCCTGTGCTCCTTACCTGGGATTCTGTGATCCCAATTCCTATTTAATTTAATCCTAATCGACTGAAATGTGTTAAAAGTTTACAAATGCCAGTTTGTGACAGTTAATTATTAATAGCATGTGGCATGTTTTATATGTTATATAAAAAAGGCTCAAAACAAACTCTTTAAATTGCAGCTATTTATGTATTAACTAAATAGCCAGATACTACTAAATACTGACTGAGGCTTTGTAGTAAACTTTTTAGTTTCAGTTGCTTGATGGTCCCAAATTGAAATGCTCTCTTCTTCTCTTTAGAAATTCATTAAGATTTCAATAAAAAAAAGGTACACCAAAGTTACATAAAATGGCACATCTTACTATGACGATAAATGTATCATAAAATGTTTGCATTTATAATAAGAATAAATTATAAATAATTATAAACAATAAATGCATAAATAGTAATCTATAATAACACATTCATAATACTGGGGAAAAATAAAACTTTAAAAAATGCGCTGTATCTAAAATAAGACACATACTTCACAAGAAAATGTACTTCATTTAAATGCATTTTTTTGGTAACACTTATTTTAGAGTGTCCTCGTTACATATACTACATACATACTATAATAAAAAAACATTAAATTATGCATATCGTCAACCTAAACCAAACCTTATTCTAAACCCTAACCATATAGTAAATACATATTGTTAATTAATATTACTCAGTAGTATTTTCAGTGTGATTACATTGTAACAAGGGCACTTTAAAATAGTGGGTTGCACTTTATTTTAAGGTGTCGTGTTACAGTGTAATTATACATTTAAGTACTGAGTAATACAATAATAATAATAAACAACATGTACTTAGGGTTAGCATTGAGGGTTTGGTTTAGGGTTATTTGCATGAAATTTTGCATAATTTATAGTGATTACTACAGTAACTACATGCAACGTGTAATAACACTGTAAATAGTGTTCCCAAATGTTTATATTAAAGTGAAAAATATTACTTAATAATACTACATTTCTGTATAGTTCAACAATATCTTTATTTAATTAACAGAGCAAACAAACAAACAAAAAATGTTCAACAAACAAACATTATTATAAGTAATAATGCCACATATTCACTTTTTACAGCGCAATCGGATTAAATTCAGTGTAGTTCATACATTTTTACACAAGGTTATGTAACTATATTAACATGACATTTAGTGTTTCCTTGATGAGAATTGTTTTTCACTTACAGATACAAATGGTCGGATCGTAGCTGAATCATACGTGACTCATGTCCACTGACACATTTACTAGAATCTAACATGGAAAATGGAGTGAACTTAGTTTCATTATGAAATACATAAACTGTGACAAAGAAACCTTTGAACTCATCCTTATAATGTGGTCATATATATTTATCTTGAGTTATTTTCACAAATAAATAGTTACAAAATACAGTAAGATTCAACAAAATATTATTTTCAGTCTTTATTTGTTTGTTTCCTAAGTATATGGATTGCAAAGGCAAACCAGCAGTTATTATGGACAATTCTTTAAATAGCAGGATCTAATTGGGCAATCCTTGTCTCTAAAAGCAACAGTAACAGGCTGTGTGGATCAGGAACAGAAGTAGACGTCTCGAAAGCCTGACTTTTAAAATACCACGAAAGCAGGAAGTATAAGAAAATATTTGCAAGGTTCCTCCTTTCCCAAACAGCTTTTCTTGAAACTGTCCATACTGTCTCCATGCAAGTATCAATTCGGCTACAGCACAAACTCCTGTAATAAATGTTCAAATAAATGTCAGGGTACTGTACATTAATGCATGCACACTCTCAAACCACCCAAAATGTCTTTCTTCAAAGCTCAAGTGAAGTGCGTGCTGCATTCTCTCTCTCTCTCTTTTTTGTTATTTTCAAATAAGGGGAGATGTTCTTTCGAAATTCATTGAACTAAGACATTAGAAGAAAGTCTGAAGTTGTAAGGGCTTCAGGAGCTCTTTACGCACACACATCAGTCTACCGACAGAGCAGACTTAAAGCTTCACCCAGAAAGTGCTGCAAAAGTGTCATTTCGGAATTTAACAAGGTCATTTCGGAATTTTCCAGACACCTCAATTCTTTTGTTCCATTGAACGTCCTGCTACTTCCTTTCGATTTCATTTATTTTGGTTGCAAAGTTCCGACCTGACGATATTTTCAGCACTTGTCTGTTCAGTGGTGCAAAATGCAAACCCCAAGTACTTGGTTTTTGTAAACCATTTACAGACAACAAGCAATTACTTCTGCTAACACATTCAAAATATGTGGTTTCACGTTATAATTTATGCCTCTTTTTTATTTACTTAGTGTAGTTCATTTTAGTTTGTACTACCAAAGTGTTTGAAACTATCTATTTGCATTGGAGGTGTAGTGCATCCGTTTATGTTGACAGGGACTGTCCCTTCTAACAGTGACCAATGAATGTTTTTTTTTTTTTCTTAAAACGTATTGTAATTGAATCTTAAAATTCCAATGCAAAAACATGCATACAATGCACCAATAAGAGCAATCTGGTTCTAAATATGTCACCAATAAGATTCTAAATATGTGTGATTGCAGGGCCGGGCTGTCCAACTGTATACACTATATACTCTAGGTGGCCACCTAGCCCTAATGTGCCAGGGGCCCTCAAAATAGTCTATAATAATCGAGCATACCATAAGATAAGGACGTTTCTCATCGAATTTACACAGGAATTGTAAATCTGTCAGATAATATTTATCTCTGAGCATACTACAAGAATTTAAAACTACTTTTCACATTTCATTTTCACATTTTTCCCACTTACACTTGAATATTAAGGTGTTTTCACAGTCCACGTTTTCATAGATTTTGCTACAGAACTTAATACATATTGATTTAGAATTTTAATTACATGAAATTCACATAGGTGCTGGCTTTACCACTAAAGAGTAAAGTGGGGTGAGTAATTTTATAGAGTAAATATTATCTTTTATATCTGCTCCACAAAGAGCCATAAACCCAAACAGTGTTCCCTAAACATTCTGTATCTGTCCACAATATCATCACAATTGTCAAGATGTGATTTAGAAAATTTGTGATTTTTGTTTGATATTAGACACAGTTCAACGTGACCAATAGGCTAGCAGAGATTTTTTTTTTTTTTTTAGTTTTACATATATTATTTAAAATATATAGGCCTACATATATTTACATTTATCCATGACAGTAAATGAAAGGACTACAGTCAGTGTTGGGGACCGTTACTTTTAGAAGTAATGCATTACAACATTGTTTTACTCATACAAATGTAACTAAAATGTATACTTTTGCATTACTTTTTTTCTCCTGGCTACGGCCTCAATGTCACATTCAGACCAATATAGCAGGTCTTGGTTGTTTCATAGTTTGATTGTTTCAAAATTTCATGCATCACATCATACAAGATTTAAAACTTAAATACACATAAAACAGTAGGTAATGTGTATGATGTATTATCTTAGTTGATATCGCCCTTGACAAAGCTTTGATTTCTGAGAGGCAATTTGAGTGTCACAAGATGAAGAAGATAACAGGTTCCAATACAAAATGTCTTTAATAATAGGAACAACTCAGGTACAGACAGATGGTGTAACAGTGTGAGCGTGCAACAAACATAAACACACACATCAACCAACAACTGAAGACTGAAAACAGAGGAACTATTACACAGAGATAACAAACTAAATGATAAGCAGCTGTGGTAGAGGATTCGTGTCCATGGTGACTGATGAGTGGAGGGACAATAGAACAAAGAAAATATGTGACTGAAGACGAACAAATAAAAAGTCCATGAAGGTGACACTAACGTTAAAGAATGCCCCCTCCCGTAAGGCATAAACTCGCAGCGTGGATTGGAGAATGAGGAGACGGGCGTGGAGATGGTGAGAGGAGATGGCGACAGATGGACGACGACGGGATTCAGTGGTGATAATGGTGTACGTCCGATGGCACAGACCCATCGGGGGATGTGAACTGGGGGATGACCGACGGAGGCGGAGCTGATGGATCCCAGGGCGCAGATGGAGAGCCGATGGAGCAGAGCGACGTCGCTGGCACAGGAGGCCTAGGCTATGCTGCAGTGACGAGCATCTGAGGTGGAGCCAGATTACCCAAGGACTGAGGTGATGCCGGTGTGACGGAGGACCGAGGCATACCGAAAGGGAAGTAAGAAAAAGGAATCCAAAAGACTCAAACACTGGCGAGCTAACTTTCTTGGAGTGTGAGTAGTGTCTCGTCTTTCATATCCGACAACATTCTTTTTCGCAGCAGTAGCAGATACGCTGTGTCTGCTTGTGTTTTATGACAGGTGGAAACCAGTGCTAAGGTGCAATACCACCACCTACTGTAAGTTGGGATGTAAACCAGATACTGGCACTGGATTATTTACGTGTCACATTATCACATGTGTACTATTTTTTTAAACTATTATGGTTATCGCCAATCAGTATTGTATATCAGTATACCAGTGTTAATTACACCTATACATTAACACGATAACAATATAATATTTTTTTAAATATCACAATTATTATCTATATCGTCATATTGTACAACCCCTACGTAATACATAATTTCAACCACAGTAATGAAATGTATTTCATAGTGATGGTTACTAGAAGTTCAGACGAGACCACTTTGGCAAGTTACTTAAGTTTATTGAACACAATTTGTCTTTGGCGGTATGGTTCCTTATGGGGGTTCTTGCTCCATAATTAATGACATACAGAGCTTTAGCATTAACCCCCCATAGAACCATCAGCTCGAGTGATATACGGATTTAAAACAGTTTAGTAATGTCTTTAAGCAACAGTTTTAACATGTAGACGTAGCAGTGAAATCCTGGACGTCTATACTGTAGCTTGGCTAAGAGGATGAGGGTCTCTTGGCGATGATGTCCGTGATGCTAGGACTTGGAAACCTTGGTAATCTGAAACAAAGAAGACAACAGCCAGAAAGTGTATGGAAGTATGCTTGATACTTATAGTGGGAGGGCTGGAGGGTTGCGAGCAGTTTGAGGATGTTTCCCAGCCACATATCCTCCTGGTCTAATAGGAGAATGGTAGTGGTTGGAGCAAATTGTCAGCTGATCGCGGCCTATGCCTATGTGGCCTGTCTGAACTAACTAACGCTGCACTCTTTTATGTGTATATACTTGAGACACATGCTTTAGGGGGGGACTTTATCAGTAACATAAAACAAACCCGACCAATTTAAAAAAGTTGTCTGTTTGGTAGTAACATTTATATAATTAAAATCACACAAATACAGTGTGCCTCTCTAAAATTGGATGACAGAATATTTTAAAAATACTGCATGGCTGAAGTAGTTGCAGGTCGGTTGACCGCATTACATTTCTAAGACCACCTCTGATCCACATACTGTATGCATGATAAAGTAAATAGATTGGTGCCACTCTATGTTCACCTACATAGGTCAGATAGCCAATAAGACAAAATTGTTCTGGAGCCAGTGCTGTGCCATACAACAATCTTATTGAATCAAGACTAGTTCTTCAAGAGGTTCTCAAGAACTTAAAAAAGCTGACAGGGAAGCAGAATTGATTAACCATCAAATCTTCCAATATAGACTCAGGGGGCTTTCACACTGGCAGTTTAGTTCGGAACGGGGCACGGTTCGCATGAAAAATCGCTAATGTGAACCCTGTCATGGGACCCGGGTGCGCACTGGGGTACCGAACCCGAGACTACCTGGAGGAGGTGGTCTGAGTTCGGTTGCTCCCGAACCGGGCTGCGATTCGCGTGTATGTGAAAACTACACGGACTCGGGTGCGCACTTGTTCAGGAAGTAAAGTATCCTGCGCATGCGTTTTAGTCGATTATGATGTATTTAGTTAAATAAAACACACGTAAGGGATGAAGATTTACCCTGGATACGAGCAAGAGTGAGTCTGCAGTGTATTCGCGCATAGTGCGTGCAATCAGGGCAACAAATTAATGGAAATCCACTGTCTCCTCAAAAGAGTCCATTTGCAAGCAGCGGAAAAACAGCTTATGCGAAACACACACACACACACAGTTTACCTGGGTTGTTTACTCAGCTATGAATAATGGCACCAAATTAATAAAAAACACAATATATTGACCCGCGTCGTGTTTTCTATCATGCGCCGTGCACGTTTGCAATGACGTAAGATGCACGCAAACGCACCAGAGTTCGATAGAATCAAGTTGAGTGTGAAACCAGACCAACGCTGCGGGGGGCGCCGGGAACAAACGCGCTCGGGCTCGGACCGCAGCAAACGAGCCCAGTGGAAAAGCCCCCTCACAGTCAATGAGTCCCTCTAAGAGGACCTCTTAGAACTTGGATCTCCCTCTGAAACCTTGTAGTTTCAGATTACTTTGTTGTTCCTTTTTTTAGTTGTTTTTTTTTTTTAACATGTTTGATGGTAGTTACATCAGTCTTGGATCAATGCTTTGTCTTTCCACAAAAATGGTCCCCCCATAGGAATAATTTTAAACACTACAAGCTGCATCTTCTTCTCTGCAAGATTGTCCCTCTTCCCAAATCTAGTGAAAAGCATACACGTTAGTGAAGGGACATGTTTTGTAGGCAACAGATGAATGCTAGGACTGTTGTCAGTTGATATCCCAGAGTCCGCTGGTATAGCATCTGACAAGCGTCCACTCCGCAAACGACTCGGGCCAGGTGTAACAGTTTCAACTAATTGCCTCATTAATGATTAAGCACCTCCAGACTGCTCTAGCACTTCGCTTTGTGGGGAGCAAATTGTTCTGATTGGTTTGATGCTGTCAATTATTGATGAGACAGCAAGCTCAGATCCTAGCACCTGGGTTAGAAGCTTCTCAGAGAGCCGTCTCCTCCATTACACTGCTCTCTTCATTGCTAGTGATACAAACAAAATTCCCACTTTAATGGTAATATCCTGTCCATGGGTCACATTGAAAAACTCAAGTTTTTAGTTCCAGAGGATGCTAACTGAACTCAGTGTTACATAAGCCATGTTTCCATCCACACCTTTTTATCCGAATTAAGTGATATCGAATGAAAAATGCCTTATGGAAACAGTAAAATACGATTAAATTTCATGAATATCGACTCAAATGAAATACGTTCGGTCTCATCGGATTTTATCTTGATCGATATACGGCAAATGCGATAAAAGCTGATGGAAACGTTATTTGCCGAATAAATAATGAATTGCGATTAAGTTTTAGGCCCTTTTATGGTTGCAACACGCCACAAAACATAGAAGAAGACGAGTTCATTTCCGGCCAGTAGGGATGGCCCGATACCATTATTTTTCAAACCGATACGAGTACGAGTATTTACATTTGTGTACTTGCCGATATCGAGTACCGATACCAATATTTCTACCGCAAAAGTAACTATAGGCTCCAAGAAAAGAAGACAGAAGACTATTTTAGAACACAGGTTAGAAGACTGTTTTTATTTTCTTCTCTGCTTGTTTTAACAAGTCTAAAAATAAATAATAATGAGTAAAATAATAAATGTATTAACACACAAACCACTGTTAATTTAACATAAAAGCAAGCAGTTACTGCGTGCATGGTCTGACATGACTGAATGCGCCCAAAGTGCGCTCCCTTAATAGTCTAATTCCTAAAAAGCTGACAGTTCATCGCGATCTCACACATCTGTTATTATCAATGAAGCTGACTGCACAATGAATCTTTCATAATATCCACACTTTGTTTGTTATAATTAGAGGATTTGCCAGCATACAGAATTCAGCACTGAACAAAAAAGTTTTGAGCAGTGAGGGGAGTCTATCTTAAATGCTTCTGATTAGCCATTGCGTTCAAGAAATCAACACACATGTCTGTGATTGGCTACATCGCTCAACGCTGCAAACATGTTATGAATAGAAACTCTGGCCTGTAAATCGTTTCTATTTTGTTTTAGTTGATCTTCTTGCTTTTCTGCAACAGATGAATGAAAATCTATTAGTTTTAATATGTTGTATTCATAGATATTTCTAGTTTGCGGGAGTCCCGCGAATCGTTTTATTCTCCCGGAACCCGCACACACAAAGTGAGTGCATTACCGCCCGCGCCGCACTCTTTTGCGTTGGGAGTGCACGTCCCTATGCCTCAGTTCACCTCGACAAAGCACTCGCGGCGGACAGTTTCGTTTCGCAAAATGTACGTGGTATCGGGGCGTGGTATCGGCGAATTTTTATGAGTACGAGTACGAGTATATGAGGACAGTATCGACCCGATCCCCGATGCCAGTATCGGTATCGGGCCATCCCTACCGGCCAGTATTCCCGCTCTGTTTGCGCACACATGGCGGATGTCAACAAAGACAGATGTAAGTGGACAAAGCAAAAAAATGCTTCAACCAAAGGGTTTCCGTGAAGTGTCTCTGAACCACGATCTCCCAGAACTGATGGAGCGCTGTCATTCCCACACCACAGGCTGCCTCCGTTGTCGTCGGGCATTTACGTGCATCTGCATCATCATAGCAATGTGTTTATAGAGTCGTTGTTTTCTTATGTTAGGTTTGCTTGTTATTACGTGGCTTGGTTGAATTCTAATGTAGAATGCGGTGTGTTATTTCTTGTTAACAGACAGCGGAGCTGCTAAGTATAACACACCGTTGCCATGGACGCAGTTCAGAGACGGAACAGACTATTTTCTTTAGCAGAAGCACTACTCGTTTTAAATCAATAAACTCCTTTTTAAGTTAATATTTTGTGTCAAATTATTGATTTATTTGGTAGGTAGCCATGTAATAAGCAGGATAATGTATAGCGAGGCGGTTGTTAGCGAATACAACCCCTTCAGGCTAACAACCGCCTGGCATATACATTTTCCCTTACATATGTCGCTATCAGCTGGCACATAAGCACTATTAGGCTCCGTTTTGTCTAGCAAAACTTTGTTCGCAAAAGTTTGCTTGAATGTTGTTCGATTCAGTGCGAAAATGAATGGAAACACCTTAAAATGTCTCAAATCAATTCGATATACCAATTTGATTGCAAAACAGCATGTGACGTCATTACGTACAGGTTTTTATTCGCTTAAAAGCCGTTGGATGGAAACACACTTTCACCAGCTTTATTCGCATGAGTTTTTTTTACCGAACTTCAGATAATTCGGTTGACAAGAGGATGGAAACATGGCTATAGATACCTCTGTAGATGAATACATTCTGGACATGGAAACTATTCTGAAAGTTTCATATTCAATTTTGGATCTGGGGTTTGTCTGATATACTTATGGTCATAAAAGAATTAAGGATAAGAAAAGTTCCCTAACCTCAACTCGTTTCTACCTTTGAAGAGATACATTTAATTTTTTTCAGCAAATCTCTGTGGATAACATGGGTAATTAGTGCTATTGGTTACCTTTGACACTCAGATGTCATAATGCACTTGTTCTGGGATAGAGTAGGCCAGACATAAGCTTCTGAGGTTTTTAAGTGCTATTGCATTTGAAACTTATACCTTCACTGAACAAAATGATGGTCCATTACTGTGCGCTTTCTCAGATCCTAATGAGTCGCCTAACACGATTTTTGGCCACCATAAACATGCTCCTATAGCAAAGGTTGTCAATTGTTGGTGGTTAAATGGCGATTATGTCATTCATACAAAATATCAGTGAACACATAAAAAAAATAAAAAAAACATCAAATCCCAAAGAGCTAATTGGGAAAGTTGGAGGGGGAAACAATACAAGGTGTAAAACAAAACGAGGCCTAGCCTTTTCACAGACAACTAATTTGATTAGCGCAGTATATTTTCAGCTGCCTGGGCTGAGATAAAATAAACAGCTCACACATCCCCTCAACTTAAATTATTAACAAAAGCAAAGAAGAAAACGCGTCTGACTGACACTGAACCGAACATAAATACAATGATGGGCCTGCGTCCGTGGACAGCTGAGCTCACCTGGTCGGCGGGCGTAGATTTCACCTGAGCCCTTTTTAGAAATCCAACCTTCTGTGTTTGAGTGCTGAGAATGCCCTGATAAGTTCATCTTTGTCCAGCGATTTTGTCATCTCGCCTGGACCAAAGAAAGAGGCCACTTTTGGTAGACTGGATAAAGCGTTTCTTTTGTTGTCCAATATCTTTTTCGTTTTTCAGCACCATTGGCATATTGGCATATCATTTTCCTCTTAAAATTATTTTCCTGCTCAAAATAACATTTTAACTTAACGGCAAAAAAGGCAAATTTATAAACAAGTAAACTACCGGTATTATGCTTGAGATCACTTAAGCCGTTCTCGGGGGAGGTAAACGTCACCATGGTAACCGCGACCAATCAGAGACCTCAGTGTTATGCTTAGGATTGTGAGTACAGGGAACGGAGACGTGTCGTCGGGGGAATTCCCTGACGAATTGGAATCACGCTAAGGAGACAATTGCCTTCGAGAAAATTAAAAACGAGCCAATGGACATTGGCATGCAAGATTTGCATTCCGCGACCCGCCTACCAGCACGGGTATAAAAGGCGGAAGTAAACATTGCGCAATGCTTTTCGCTGTGGAGCCGAACAGTGTCCTCCGCGAAGGTACAGCGACATGGCGAAGGGACGACACGTCTCCGTTCCCTGTACTCAGACGTTCCCTTTCGTCCTGGGAACTCTGACGTGTCGTCGGGGGAGTTCCCTGACGAATTGGGATCCCTAATAAAGCACCATGGTGCTGGCCCCTTCCAGCGCCCGGCTAAGCTACCCTGAAGCAGTTTCTTGAAAGAAGTTGCGGGAGCTAGCACGGGAATCACACTGCTGTTCCGCAAGACCCGCACAGTGGATATTGGATAACATTGGTAAAGCGTTAGCCTAACTGTGCGTTCACACCGGACGCGAATAGCGCGTCAAATTCGCGTCTACCGCGTCTAGTTTGACGCTTGACCACTTTGTGTTAATTCGCGTGTCAAGAGTGAAACTGACGCGCGTAAAAACAAAAGTTTGAAGCGAAATTTACGCGCGTCACGCGCGTCAGAATCGAAACCCGTTGCCGGCCATCTTTTTTATGTTGATCGAGCATTCATCGGAGAGTCACCCCTCTGTATTTGCTCTGGAGAGCAGAACGGCGGCGTTGGGGTAATCGTCGCCGTATTTGTGTCCATCAGACCCTTCGAAGGCGAACCCAGTGTGGCGAGTTTCACCATAGGCTCGCTCCAGGAGCTGCGCCTGGATGACGAGAGCTTTCAGCGGTACTTCCGCCTGTCCCGCGCCCAGCTTGATGACCTGTTGTCCCGCATCGGACCGAGGATTACCCTCGTCCTCATCCACCTAATCTGTCATTTATTTTTGTTTTGATGATAAATGGAGCCAGCCTCCAAAAGTGATTAATCTGTCCTGTGATTTTTCTCTCTCTCTCGAACAACACTGTCCAGACACGAACTTATGCAGTATGTTGGTTGTCTTAACATTATAATAATATTTCATATATGTAGATATGGAATAAATAGCATTCAATACAAAATGAATATGTCTCATATATTGAAATCAAGTTTTATGTGATAAAATATTTGCTTTGTTATGCATTAGAACCAGTCATATTACAAAATAATTTATTGAAGCCTCCAGATACTTCACCACGTGACAGTAGCATGCAGCTAGGCTCCTGATTGGTTAACGCGTTGCGAATTGACGCAGAAGTTCAGATTTTTCAACTCGGGTGGCAGACGCGAATTAGCGTCAAACGCGTGAATGCACAAATAGCACTAACTAAATCATTTGCGCGTAACGAGCTTAACGTGCCAGACGCTTAATTCGCGCCATTCGCGCGAATGAGGCGAATTCGTTCGCACGTATCCGCTTATCGAGGCAGAGTGGCGTAGCAAGCCGACACAACCTATTCCCTCGAACCACTGGCCGTAGCCAGAACTCGGGAGGAAACAGGTTCCACATGAAGGCTAGCACTAGCCAGGCTTCCAGATACCGTCCCAACGAACCCACCCGGACCACCTCCGTACCCGCGGAGGGGCAGCGAGGTGTAAGACAGGGACCCGGCTCTGGTGGCGTTGTAGCGACCGAGAGCGGGGTCTGGGTGTGCTTGACACCAACCTGCTTCCACCGAGGGGCAGACGGCAAAGAAGGCTCGTGGGCATTCTGCTGCGGACTGCCCGGTGGCGAGGGGAGGGGGAGAGATGAGGAACGAGGCCCTGCCTCCTCGTGTGCTGGTCTCTTTGCCTCCGGGCCCAGCCGCAGACCGGAGTGACGGGACGTTCTGCACGGTAACCCTCATCCGCTCACCAACAGGAATCACCGAAGTAGCCGTCTGCCGAACTGAACCGGCAGATGAATTAGATCGGGGATTCTCTGAAGGGACACCCCCATGTTTCAGGGATCTCAGTCTCAAATGCAGCATTGCCAGAGTCATATTCCTGCAATGAGAACATGACTCATTCACAAATGCAGCCTCAGCGTGCTTTAAGCCCAAACACGAGAGGCAGTGTCTATGACCATCTTCCTGAGGGAGAAGTCGACCGCATCCAGAAACGCACGGGTGAAACAACATCCTGAAAAGGACGCGAAACATGTTGCTCTTTTAGAAGGAAAGAAAAAATACTCTTTAACGTGCCGAGGCACAGAGGGAACACTGCGGCAGACACACGGGGAAACTGTAAGCCCGAGTGCTGCACTCACCACCCAAAACCAGCCGTTAAAACATCTTTTTTTAAGAGGAAAACGGCCAGCCGCGGGAAGCGATGGCCGCTTGAAGCGCCGTAAATCCAGCAACAGGGGATCTTCTCTCTCCTTCCAAAGACGACTCGTAGTCTTTTTAGTTTAAATATAACTTTCTCGGAAGACACAGCAGCTCAAAGAGACACACTGGATGGCTCCGAGGCAAAAAGCATTGCGCAATGTTTACTTCCGCCTTTTATACCCACGCTGGTAGGCGGGTCGCGGAATGCAAATCTTACATGCCAATGTCCATTGGCTCGTTTTTAATTCTCTCGAAGGCAATTGGCTCCCTAGCGTGATTCGAATTCATCAGGGAACTCATCAGACGACACGTCGGAGTTACCAGGACGAAAGGGAACTTTCGTTTCACAATCTCGTAGCTTGTGGTCAGTTTACCTTGGATGGTTTAGACATTATGGCTGAAAATCAATATCCTATGGAGAAAACAAATGGGATTTTTGCCGGTGTTTTTGGGGCCCCCTTGGAGGCCAGGCCCGTTTCAATTCAAACGGGTGAAACAAAGGTATGGCCGCCTATGGTCAAATCATGTTGCTTATTGTGAAGATGTGTGCTACAATTTTTCTGAGCACTAATAGTTGTTTTTGCACAGTAGGGGTGAAATGGGTCAAAAAAAAATCTCTCTAAACTTTGGGGCTGTTTACATGACACTGTTTTCAACAACAACAAAAAAAAGTAAGACTTTTTATGCGTTTTGGCCATTCATTTACACGACAATGGCATTTTGGGTGCCTGAAAATGCAAACTTTTGAAAATGGGTTTCAAAGTGCAGGGTTTTGAAAATGGTCTCCGTACAAACAACAAAAACACGAATCTGTGAAAACAATGACGTCATGCACATGCGAAATACCTGTTCAATCTATAGTGTTTCATCACCATCTAATGGCCTGACAGTAGAATACAGCCTTGTTAGTTGTTTTCATGGATCCCAGTGAATTGGGATCTTTTGACAATGGTGTCGTCTCAGTTTTAAGCATATTGTTGTCGTGCCCCTTACATTAAAGTATTAAATTAAAGTCCCTTGCATTAAAGTATTGACCTGAGTCATATTTAGAGACGTCGACAAACTCCACGCTGTCAGGCATTGGTTGCAGCAGGAGCAAGAAAGCACTGAGGCAGGATATATTTGCAGAAAAAGTATTTATTTACAAGATCAAACAAAACAATAATACATGTAGGGGTAGAAGCTCTGAAGCATTAGGAACAAGGCAAGGCAAGTTTATTTGTATAGCGCATTTCATACACAATGGTAATTCAAAGTGCTTTACATAGAAGAAATTAAAATAATCAAAAGAAATCAGAATAGTTAAACAGTTTAGAATAAAAGATAAAATACAGAACAATTAAAACAGACAAACAAGCAAACTAACATAGTGCTAGACATAAGAACAGACAAAAAAACTAACAAGTGTATATACATTTAGTTAGTTTATATATATATATATATATATATATATATATATATATATATATATATATATATAGCAGTATATATACACAGGGTAAATGAGGAACCGAATGAGACACATCTTCGGTGTATTCCAGAAAGCAAGGTTTTCTATCGTCAAACATACACTGCAGTCTTGGTTGATTAACCCAAACCTTGGTTACTCAAAGAATGCTGGTTCCAAAAACGTGTCAAACAGTAAGTTCAGCCAACCCAGAGTATTTTCACGCCAGAGATGGAAAGAGTAATAAAATATTCTACTCAAGTAAAAGTACTACTACTTCAATGAAATTTTACTTAAGTACAAGTAAAATTAACGGTCTAAAAATCTACTCAAGTAAAAGTAGCTCATTTAAAATGTACTCAAGTAAAAGTTACTGAGTTACTTTTTTAACAGCGGGGTGGGGTGGGGGGCTCTCCTGTGTAGGGTTGTAATGGTATGAGATTTTCACAGTATGATAACGTCTCAGAAAATATCACGGTTTACAGTATTAATCAATTATTAAATAAATAAACGCAATTATTAAATTATGGTTATTATTATTATTATCATCAGTTAAAATGAAAATTAAATTAAAGAAAAACGTTTTTTTTTGGGTTGAACGAATGCTTTTATTATAACAAACTTGAAACCATTTGTTTGTTTTGTTTTTCAATTTCAATAAAACGAATCAATTAAATTCAATAATTGATAATGAATTAGATTAACAACTTATTTTTAACATTAACAATTTATTAAAATGTTTAAGAATAATATAGTCATATTAAATGTATTTTATTCAGAAAATGAATGTTTCTTTTTATGATTTAATCCAAATATATTATCAAAAACGGTGGTAATCAAATAAAATTTAAACTTGTGTCCTTTTATTTTTTGGGGAAGAGTTGCAAAAACAGATTTACTAAATTAAACAATGGACAAAAAAAAATATTCCTTAAATAATGTTTAAATAAATTGTATTATTATTGTTGTTGTTGTTATTATTATTATTATTTTGAGGAGTATGTTCTATTGTATGTCTACAATAGTAATACATTTCTGTCATGATTTCTCCTAGTTAAACCAAAATTTTATTTTGACGGGTTTTAGTGAAGACCTTTAGTGAAAATGCTCAATAGCCGTTCTCTCAGAGCAGTTCTGGAAATGTTCATGTATTCATGTCCTCAAATTGTTTGTGAGACGCTGAAAACAGCATACTTGAGTAGCCTATGTAGTAACTCAGACCAAGCGGAGCAGCTCATTGACATCGATTCACACAGAAACGCAGAACAAGCAGGTTATATATTTACATAGCAGTATTTTTGCGCTTAAATAGCCTATTCACAGACCATGTCGCGATTGGAATTATTGCACAGTTCTACTTTCCATGTATTCATCCATCCATCATTTTGCGTGTTTTAGCCTACGTGACATTTTAGCCTACGTGTTATGTAAATTTCATTTTGATGACTGGATTCCGGGATTCCCTCTGCATCACGTAAATCATTCGCCTTAAGTTATAATCGGGACATACCTTTATGCAGGGGGATGGTGTCCTACTATGTATCCTCCTTTTGCAGCCACTTTGTGTCAACATTTTTTTCAAATTGGATATCTCCTCGAGGACAACCACACTTTTTTCTACATCCAAAGTATTTCCATACTGGCCATAATTCGCTTCATAAGAATTCAAGGGCGCTTCGCTTTCAGCTTCAGTTGGGTCTGCGTCACCTTTTTTGCGCGTTTGTTCTCCCGCCCTTCAATCAATGCAGTAGTTTCCGGATTTTTTTCTCTCCCTTGTATTATTTTTTACTCAGTAACGGATATGATTTGAAATGTAGCGAAATACAATACTTCAAACAAAACGTACTTAAGTAAAAGTAAAATTACAGATTTTAAAAACTACTTAAAAAAGTAGAAGTCCACAAAAAACTACTCGCGAGTAAATGTAATTCGTTACTTTCCACCTTTACACACATAATACACAAGACATTCTCAAGAGCGATGAATTGATGAGTCACCATGGAAACGGACACTAAGTAAATCGCGCCATACTACTTCTTTCTTCTTCTTTGTTTAATGGCTATTTACATACTTAGTGCATGTCGCCACCTGTTTGGTGGTTGTGCAATAATTCACTTAAATGTGAACAAGAATTAACCTACATTGTTGTTTGATGCTAATTATATAATAAAAATAAAAACTGATTAAACTAAGACCTAACAGTCTGTGCTTGCGAACAAGGCTGTAAAAGTTTATTTTTCAGAAAGAAAGGTTAACTTACCCTCACATATGCTGAACTCTCAGGTTGATTAACCTAAACGTAGCTTACTCAAGGTATGCTGGTTCCATTGGACAATGGTCTATAGTAAGTTCAGTTAACTAAGAGTATGTAACTCAGAGTTTACAGTGACCACACAAAGACATTCTAAACTAGCACCAAATCCAGGAGTCACCATGAAAACGGACGCATGCCATATTTCTTTTTTTCTTAATTTGTTTAATGCCGATGTACATTCTTAGTGCATATTGCCACCTACGGGGCAGTTGTGCAATTATTATTATTTTTTTTATGTTATCTTCAATCTTTAATAGTTTTTTATTACTTATTTTTAATTATATAGTTTGTTTCATCAGCATATTATAATGATTTCTGAAGGATCATGTGACACAAGACTATGGTAATGATGCTGAAAACACAGGAATATAATGGATTTCAAAATATAAAACAGTTATTTTAAATTGTAAAATATTTCACAATATTACTGATGATGCTGTATTTTGAATAAAAAAATGCAGCCATAAGAGCAGAAGAGACTTCTTTTAAAACATTAAAAAATCTTACTGATCTAAAACTTTTGAGCAGTAGTGTAAAATTCCCTTTATAAAACCCAGTTAGCAGAATATTGTGCGTACATGCATCTCCACCCCGTCTCCTCCCCGAAATAACCATATATGGAGCTTACAACGCCTTGTTTTACTATGCATTACGTCATCTGCATAAAATTTACATGCATATTCCCATGCACGTGATACCATGTTTAACGGTACAAGACATTAGGAAAATATGAGATACGGATGTGCCATCACATTAAATTGCTAAAAATCATTTAGTAGCCTATCCTTGCCTTGTTTTTGAATAAATAAATCATATAAGTATAAAATAAATTTCAGAGAAAAAACATTTCTCAATATTTTTCACCGGCTAAATACTATTTTTGAATAGGCCTTATTGTGCATTATTGATCATTATTTGCGCGAAAATATTTTCTCAGACCATGAGTTCTGCTAAGCAATGCGCTAAGCAATCCTCGCTGTAGTTAAAACATTAAAACACTATGCCACAGGAAAAGTGTTTAAAAGCATCACATCCACTAAAAATATTTCTATTTAATATAATATTTTTTTTTGTAACTTGATAATGATTTCATATAATTGAAGTGCTTAACTCCATTAATGAGAATGGCATATTTAATCTAATCCAATTTGTATATCAGATGTAAAACATAGTTTAAATCATTCTTTTATTTATTTAAACTGTTATTGTGATCATGTACTGTATTTATGATTAGGACTCATAATGAAGATTTAAAGTGGTTTTCCTTCATCTGCCATCAGTCCCTCAGCTCACCATTGGTGTCGCCAAACTGCTCCGTCTCCCAAATGTGCATACGCATGGGTCAGAGTTTGCGTGCAGGTGCACAAATTGTCCCGTCAAGTTTGTTTTTATAAATCATAACTTATGTGTCGGAAGTGGCGTATGCCTCTTTCAGGGCCTGTTTTGTGTGTACGCAATGGTTATAAATGAGGCCCCAGGTAAGTCACATAACCTGCTTTCTGAGATACCCCATGTCACATATTAGCAAGTTACATGAGCTACAGACTAAAAAAAAACACAGGTGAAACATTATTCACTTTTTTTCCATTTGTAAAATAATAGATTTGTTATCTATATATAGCTGGATTTATAGTGTGCCAGAAAAAGTTGCCATGACAGTAATATTTGGGTATCTTGACACTTTGGTCACATATTTTGGGGTATTTTTGTTTTGCAGATTTGCAAGTACTCCACATATTTGTCATTTTATTGGGTCTTAAGATATACCACACACATCACCAAAATTACTGTAATATACATTTTGATTGTGTTGCTTGGCATACACACCCACATTCAGAAAGAGACAGGCAGCAGTAGCACAAGGTTCTCAGCAGACGCTGATGTATTAGACGCAAATGGCAAACAGTGATTACTATACTGTGGTGCTGTTTAAACGAGACAGGGGATATTAACAAAACGTTGTGTGTGTGTGTGTGTGTGTGTGTGTGTGTGTGTGTGTGTGTGTGTGTGTGTGTGTGTGTGTGTGTGTGTGTGTGTGTGTGTGTGTTGTGTGTGTGTGTATTCTTACCCTCCTGCAAATTGATTGATTTGTATGGGACCTTTTTTGTATGCTGAATGCTTGTTTTCTTAAAGTAGCAGTTACTGTACATACATGCCAAGCAGACATAAGAGTGTTTGCCTAATGGCCCACCCACATGCAGGAAAGTGTGGGGAAGCATGAATCATCCAGCTGTAGCCTTCATCATTCCCAGCCCTGCCTTTTGGATACAACATGACTGAATTCAAAGCATACAGTGTTTAGACTGTAATCCTGTTCAGAATGACCATGATGCTTCAAAACAAGCACTTTGTCAAATACATAAATACATGTTTCAGTACATTTTTCTAAATGCCTAATGGTAGAATACTCTATCTGAACAAAATCATATATATTTTATTCAATTAAGCGGCATCAATTTTGGTCTGGATCAGCCAATAGAGGAATAAATTGAGAAAACGTCCCAGGTTACGCATGTAACGTCCCATTTACGTATGTAACCCTTGTTCCCTGAGTAGGGAAGGAGACGTTCCGTCGTGACGAAGAATGGGGGTTCGCTTAGAAAGCCTATCAACTTCGAGTATTTCAAAACGAGCCAATGGCAAATAAATGCCATGGGTCTGCAGAATTTGCATGGTGTGTATAAAGGGGGGGGCGGGGGGACTTACAGAATACACATATGACCCATATGGAAAAACACTGGGGTGTCCAACCCGTAGGGTGGAATGTTTCAACCCCAGGGGTGGCAAGGTGGCTTGCCAAGGGAAACACACATGCTCAGAGAGGCTTACGTTGGAAATACACATGTGGGGGTCGCTCAGAGGGGGAACCATGCACAGGGGGGCACCGAAGAGTTTGCTCTTCTCCCAGTTGACCTGAAGGCCCAGACAAGCTAGGTGCCGGAGCACTAGCTCCCTGTGTTCGCAAACCTGGTCTCGAGAGGCAGCTAGGATTAGCCAGTCATCGAGATAGTTCAGGATGCGAACCCCGTGTTCTTGTAGTGGAACAAGGGCTGCCTCGACGACCTTCGTGAAGACGCGAGGAGACAGGGCTAACCCGACTGGGAGAACCACGTACTGATATGCCCGCCCCTCGAGAGCAAACTGAAGAAACGGTCTGTGTCGAAGAGAATGGAGACATGAAAGTAGGTGTCCTTCAGGTCGATCACTGCAAACCAATCCTGCAGCCGCACACATTCGAAAATGTGTTTGGCCGTGAGCATCTTGAACTGCAGCCTAAGAAAGGAACGGTTCAATACATGCAGGACCAGGATTGGCCGTAACCCACCGGAATTCTTCGCAGCAGAAGAGGCCAGCCTGGGATATGCGGGGAGTTGAAGAAGCGGGTTCGCTCAGCCTCGCGCATATCAACCAGGTTAAGCCAAAGATGTCTGACCACGCATGTGGATATCACCTGACCTAGGGAGTGTGCAGTCACCTTCGCCGCTCATAGAGCGAGGTCGGTGGCGGCATGCAGCTCTTGGATGAGCCCTGAATCAGCTCTACCCTCGTGCATGTCATTGAGCACCCTGAAGGATGACAACAACATTCAGTGAGGCGGCAGTCTGCCCCACAGCTCAATAGGTCTTTGCCACTGGAGTAGACAAAAAACCTACAGGCATTGGAGGGGTGCTTAGGGTCGCCATGTCAGGTGAAGGCGCTGTGGGGACACAGATATGTTGCCACTGAACACTCCACGGGGGGAACCCCAGTGTACCCTTGGTCGTGGCCTCTGCGAGGGCAGAGAAGGCGCATGAGGCCGCTGAGCAGTCGCGAAAAGTCAAAGGAGACTCAGTCGATCTCATAACCTCTTCACGCACGTCCGGGAAGAAAGGAATTGAGGGCGGGTGCTGGTGTCAGCACGCACCGCCTCCAAAACCCATCGTGCCGGGAAAGCATGCCTGTCAACACTGGATCAGACTCGGACCCGAAGGCGGCAGCACAGCCGAATCCTCATCTCCAGAAGACCCCAGCCCACCTTGCGGCGATAGACATGATTTCATCTGCCGGGCGCCGGATGAGATTCTGAGCCATCCGACATCCTCTGAACGCGACTGGTCAGCAATCTCATCCAGAAAACGCACAGGTTGCAATGTGAGAGAGGTGTGTGTGGACCGAGGAGAAATCGTTTTTTTTTTTCCACATTAACTGCCTCTGGTCACCCTGGCCACCAGCCAAAGTATTTCCTTGTGTAGAGAAAATAGATTGGGGTGTGGATAAGGGGACTCTCGCTCTAATGAGGTCATTAAATCTCGACCGCGACATTGCGATGGTCATGTTCCCGCAAGGAAAACATGACACATCCATGAACACTGCCCCACACGCACCGAGCAGCGTTCATGCCCAACAGCAGAATCAACCAGACTACCACACCCAGAAACGCACAAGCATGTCTTTTTAAAGATGCATTGAAAATGCTTGTTTTGTGCAAGCTCTTTTGTGAGAGGGAAAACTCTGCACAGATCAGCAGGCAATGTGAAACTCGCTGGGAATCACCAACACCTGGAGACACCAACACCTGGAGAGAAGCTCATCTCGAAGAGTGAAGAGAGATGATCTCAGAATGGCTTGTGGAGTGAAGAATGCTCATGGCTCCGAGGTGAAAAAATATCTGCATGTTGCCGGTGTCCTCCCTTTATACCCACGAGGTGGGTCGAAGTTACACCATGCAAATTCCGCAGACCCATGGCATTTCTTTGCCATTGGCTCTTTTTGGCTCGTAGTGACTAGGAAAGGGAACCAGGGTCTGAAGCACGTGTGAAACTAGTACAATCGTGATTGGTGCTGCGATACCTCGTGATGTGTGCCAGCATAAGGCAGAAGCTATAAAGGGAAGCCCGGCAACACGACAGCATCAGCTTTTGAAGCAAACCAAGGCATAGAGGAAGTATGGCAAGAGGACGCAGCATCTCGTTCCCCTCTCAGGGAATCATGATTACATGCGTAACCTGAGATGTTCCTTTTTGAGGGAGCTTGCACTGCGTCCCAGCTGACGCTTTGGGGAACTAAATACCCTCTTTGCCATGCTGGCAAATACCTGTCCTGGAATCTGTCCTGTCCCAGCACAACTCAGGACAACTCAGGACAAAAGAGCTTGAGATCCCGGAGTGACAGGAAGGTCCAAGTATAGAACCTTATAAATGTGTACGGGAAGGACCACACCGCTGCATCACAAACTTCCTGCAGGGATGCCCCTGACAACAATGCTCTGGAGGAATCAATGCTTCTAGTGGTATGTGCCCTGACATGAAGAGGTGAAGGCAGACCGTGAACCTCCTAGAAAAGTTCTTGTCTGTACTAGAGAAAGCATACTCTTCTTGCTGTTGAGTCTCAACCCCAAGCGTTTGGTGTGGTCGAGCAAGACATCACAACGTCTTCCGCCATTTCTTGAGATTGGGCTAATATTATCCAGTCATCTATGTAATTGAGTATACGGATGCCCTGAAGTCTCAGAGGAGCCAGAGCTGCATCCATACATTTTTTGAATGTGCGAGGGGATAAAGCTAGGCCGAATGGAAGAACTCAATACTGGTATGCTTCACTCCCAAAAGTGAACCTCAGGAACTTCCTATGTTGTTGAATGATGGAAATGTGGAAATATGCATCTTTCAGATCGATCGTGACAAACCAGTCCTCGGATCTGATTTGAGACATGATTAAAGGAGTAGTTAACATCTTGAACCTGTATCTCCTCAGAGACCGGTTCAAGTGATGAAGATCTTAATTGGGAAAAACACATTTGATATGCTGCTTCGACCGCTAACACTCTCTTTTTGCCCCATGGGATTGATGACAGCGAGGTATGAACCTCTGGATGCTTCTGCTTATTTGCTTCCTGAAACCTCTCGACGACACTGTTTCACAGCATTGCTGAAGAGGCCTGGAGGCTTATCCTTGATAGCCAAGAGGCTCAGCCACAGGTGTCTATCCGTTGCCACATTAGCTGCCATGGAGCAGCCAATGGTGCGGACCGTCTCCTTTGTGGCACGGAGAGATAGATCAGTGGCCTGCCACAGCTCTTTGATAGCGTCGGGCACCACCTCTTCTGCGTCATCCAGGTCCCTAAGCAGGTCAGCCTGGTACGCTTGTAAAATAACCATAGTTTAAAGTGCCATCCTGACCAGCTGTCATGTATGCCTTGCCAACCAGTGAAGAAGTAGTATGGAATGGCTTGGTGGGCAATGTCGTGGCCAACACAGCGTCCGGAGAGAAATAAGCAGCCAATATCTTCAACCCTGGCCATTCTCCTTAAGCCCCACAATTGAAGAATAATGATGGACTGTGGGACTAGATAGGCATGAGGAGAGTGGATTTTCCATGATCTCGACACCACAGTGTGGAGATCTGGGAAGAATGGTAAGCCTTCAACGTGGAAGTTGTGGCTGTGACTGCAGGAAGCGCTCATCTAACTAGCTTTTCCTAAGCGCTTCCCGCTTCTTGGCTGGCCAGTTGATATTTACTTTAGATACAGCACGAGACACAACCTCCATAAGCTCTTCATACTGTGGCGATACGGATGGCGAATCACCAGTATCCCCCGCATCAATGCTGAGAACGTCTAACTCTTTAGAACAAGACAATCCCTACATTAAGCTTTCACTTGGGGCAGAAGAAGCCACCGAGCGGGCTTCCGTATCCCGAGATTGATTAGAGGAACCGGCAGGTGAGGACTGAGAAAGGGCTGAAACGGTCTCAAACCCCTCCACCAGTTCCATTTGCGAACCCCACAAATGAAGCCGCCGCTCTGCCTCAGCAGAAGCGGGACCCAATCAGCGGGAACACTAGCCTGGCCACTCTCTTCGAACACGGCTAGGCGAGAGCAGAGCGTTCTGAGAGGAAGCGCCTCACAGTGTTCTCAGCCAGCTCCCTCAAGAACTGACCGTGCATGCTCCACACCCGAGCAGCAAACACAAAGATCTTGTGTGTCCCCACCCGTGATGCACACATAATCTAAACTGCTGGTTATTCACCATTTCTTTTTTATATTTTTCAACAAGGACAGGCAACAACAAATAAGACAGACAGTCACAAAGCGCTTGCTGAAGACAGAAAGCTGATGCCGTTGTGTTGCCAGCTTCCCTTCATAGCTTCTGACTTATGCCGGCACAGGTCACTAGGTGCCGCAGCACCAAACAAGATTGGATTAGTTTCACATGTGCTTCAGGCGCATTCAGGAAGGTGTTCGTCAAAGTGTCAGCTGAAACACAGCACTAGATTACCTCAAAAGGGAACTGTCAAACATACTGTAAATATGTATTTCTGGTTTGTTTGTTTGTTTGTTTTTACTTATTTCTTTAAGCATCAGCAAAGGCACTTCCATTCAACAGTTCAACTTAAAAGTATCAAACAGCTGGGTTCCTGGTGATTAACTTTTTTTTTTAATGAACAAAAAACACCATTTGCATTTCATTCTTAGTCTTAATTTTAAACCCTGTCTAACAGTATGATTTATTTAAGGGAAAAAAATGCATCCCAACTGAATTAAACTGATGCCTTAATTGTAAAAATAAAAGTTGTGCTAAAATGACAACTTGTAAAATTACAAGTCTAAACAAAAAAACAAAACAAAAAAGAATAGAAGTGGTAGAAAATATTGTAACAATATTCCCATACTATTAAAATGTAGGTTTGGCATTCACAATGGTTCAATGTTTTTATGTTTGGTTTTTTTTGGAGGGATGTTTGTGAAGAACTTCAGGTGGTAGACATTAGAGGTGATGAGCATTCTCCAGTGGCATGGATTTAATTGAATCTGAAAATGGTGTTAGCCCAAGCGGCGACCGCTGTCGTTGTGGAAATCTAGGTGTGGATGATGGCCGACTCACATTCGCAGGGTGGTCATCCTACTATTTTGGTTTCTTCTGGACAAACAACCTCCCAAACAGCCATGACTCACTTTACTTCACTGGCTTCAGAGAGTGTCTCCTGTGTTCCACATGCACACAACCAATTACTCATCTATGTCTCTTTCTTTCTTCTACCTCCTTTCTATTTTCCTTACTTTCTCTCACTGCAGATATCACAATGGCAGTTGACGTGATGACTCCCAGCACAAGGCCTTCCACAAAGCACAAGACCTCAAACTCTCTGAAGATGATACAATGAGAATCAAATCCATAATTTCCCCTTTTCCCCTGGCACTGTTCTTAAGAACCGAATCCTTTGATAGATCTCTTTCCTCGGATTGCACCTACAGCTTTTTTTCTACAAATAAACTTATCAAACAGAAGAAAAAATGGAAAAGTGATAACAAGACTTAAATCAGAAGACAAGCTAACCTTGTGGAAAGGATGTTATCCTGCTGCTGGAAACACTTATTTCTTTTCAGGTGAAAAACATCAGTGCATGTTATTGTTAGTACATCAGCAGACATTGCTTCATGGCCACACTCAGCATCTTTGTGGGTGACTTTCTTCCAACATTGTAATTATCGCAACCAGGTATATATGTGTTCCCTTACGAAGGGAACTCAACGATGCGTCCATCGACGCCATGGGAACGCCCCCAGCGTGACTGCGTCTGAAGCATCTATGTCAACTAGTCCAATGGAAAGAATGAGCGTCACGGGCGGGTGACGTCATGACCAGGAATTGATAAAAGCACATCCGGTGCAAACCGGCATTAGCTTCTGTTGCCTCAGCAAGCGATCTGTGTTATACTGTCTCTGTCTATTTATTGTTGTCTGTTGCAATTTATTCGGAAACGTTATGGCGAAACAAGTGTACAAGCAGTGTGTTCCTCCCTGCCCGCGTTATTTAACGGGTGGGGACACACACGAGCTTTGTGTCATTTGTTTGGGAGTGGAGCATGCGGTCTCAGCCTTCGAGGGGGCTGAGTGTCAACACTGTGAAATGCTACCGCTCCGCATGCTCCGCTCTCGCCTGTCACTCTTTGATGTAAAGAGTGGGCAGGCTCGCGATCCTCAGGGATCAGGACCCGCGTCTGCCGAGGCGGCGCGGAGAATGCATTCCTGGGGATCGCAAAAGGATCTTTCGGAGGGGTTGGAGACGGGTCCGCGGGCCTTTTCTCCTTCCTTACCCGGAAGATCCAGCGCTCTCCCCCCGGTGTCGGAAGCACGCACTGCGGTTTCTTCCGCCCGGGGAGAGAGCCCTCCATTACTTCAATGCTCTTCCTCCGAGGAGGTCGATGTTATGAGTATGGAGAGTGAAAGCACACACATGGGGGAAAGAGATTCACAATTTATTTCCCCAGCATATGATGAGCTGGTGGATGTTATGTCACGGGCTGTAGAGAAATTAAATATTGAATGGCCATCTGAGAATAAAGGCGCTCGTCCTAAAAGTAAATTAGATGAGCGCTTTTTATCTTCCACGACATTATCTCCACCACGAGGGCTTCCCTTTTTTCCCGATCTTCATAATGAAATATCGAAATCGTGGAATAAACCTTACTCTTCACGACTTTTTAGCCCTCAAGTTAACACTTATTCGAGAATAAGAGGGCTAAAAGAGTATGGTTATGAGGCGATGCCCCAGGCGGAACAGAATTTAGCCAGCTATCTTTCGCCTGGTCCCGCATCGTCCCTGAAAGCCTCGGCTTTGCCCACTAGACCGCTTAAAGCCACCTCGGTTTTAGTGGGCAAAGCTTATACGGCAGCAGGTCAAGCTGGAGCATGTCTGCACACAATGGCAGTGCTTCAGGCTTATCAAGCTGACCTGCTGGGGGATCTGGATAGTAGTGAGGGAATTTCTCATGACGATATTCGAGAACTTCGTCGGGCTACCGATCTTTCTCTCAGGGCTACTAAGGAGACCGCCAGAGCAATTGGGCAGTCTATGGCAGCCTTGGTAGCTACTGAGAGACATTTATGGTTAAATCTGTCAGAGATTAAAGAAAAAGATCGAGCTTTTTTATTAGATGCTCCGCTTGAACCTTCTGGTCTCTTCGGCGACGCAGTCCACGCGGTCGTCGAGAGATTTCAGGAGTCTAAAAAACAAGCTGACGCTTTTAAAAAGTTTATCCCTCGCCGTATCCAGCCCCCTGGGGCTGCTGGGCGTGAGCAGCCCCAGCCGTCGAGCTCATCATATCGTGTGCATCAGAAAGAGAGTGTTGCATCTCGTGCACCTCCACGTAGAGACTGGAGACAGACGCAACCCTCTCAACCGAAGTCTTCTAAGTCGAAGCCGGATCTGAGGACCGTTCTTCAGGCGAAGAAGACTTCGGTTCAAAAAAAAAGGTCCTGATGTTCACGCATCAGGCCTGTGAGGACAGCCCCGACCGAAGTGGAGCGGTGTACACCTCATTTTACGGTGCCCATTCCATTTCGGGGTCCTCACGAGACCGTTCTGCCAACCCTGCCACCCTCGGTGCTTCAGGGCGCAGCGGTCTCCAGCGAGTCGCTGATGCTATGCTGCGGCACAGCATCGGTTTCGCGCCCTCTGAGGGGGGCCTTAGAGCGGCCAGTTCAGGTAGTTCCTGCCATTATGTTTCAGGCTCCGGAATTGGCTGTCTCGATAACACCAGAGACCAGCCTCGAGAGGCTGGTTCCCTTAGTAAATTTTCTGGCAGCGTGGGAGCTTCTGCCGAATATTTCTCATTGGGTCCTGCAGATTGTAGAGAAAGGATACAGAATCCAGTTTGGTTCTCGTCCTCCTCGTTACAACGGGGTGCTGCCCACAGTGGTGCATCCCGAGCAGGCTCTGGTAATGGAGCAAGAGGTAAAGGCCCTGTTAGCAAAGGAAGCTATAGAACAGGTGTACTCACCCGACAGAGAGTCGGGTTTTTACAGCCGTTATTTCATTGTTCCAAAAAAGGATGGGGGGTTGCGTCCCATTTTAGATCTTCGTCTGTTGAATCGTTCAGTACAGAAACTCAAGTTCAAGATGCTGACACTCAAACAGATCGCGACTCAAATCAGATCCGAGGACTGGTTTGTCACGATAGATCTGAAGGACGCCTACTTCCATATCTCCATCCTCCCTCAGCACAGGAAGTTCCTAAGGTTTTCTTTCGGGGGCAAAGAATACCAATATCGGGTTCTTCCTTTCGGTCTAGCTTTATCACCCCGCACGTTCACGAAATGCGTGGATGCAGCTCTAGCCCCTCTCAGGCTTCAGGGCATACGTATTCTGAACTACATCGACGACTGGCTGGTTCTGGCGGAATCAGAGCAGTCGGCGGTTCGGCACCGAGGTGTCGTTCTCGCTCATATGCAGATGTTGGGGTTGAGGCTCAACGCCAAGAAGAGTGTTCTTTCTCCAGTACAGAGAACCACTTTCCTTGGTGTGGTATGGGATTCAGTGACGATGCGGGCCACTCTATCGCCCGTTCGTGTAGCTGCTATCCTGACAGCCACCAAAGAGCTAAAGCTAGGCCAGTCACGCACTGTAAAACAGTTCGAGAGACTGTTGGGTCTCTTGGCGGCAGCGTCCAACGTGATTCCTTTTGGCCTGCTGTACATGAGACCTTTACAGTGGTGGCTAAGGACCAGAGGGTTCTCCCCGAGGGGAAACCCACTTCGTATGATCAAGGTCACGCGGCGGTGCCTTCGTGCCTTAATTATATGGAGGAAACATTGGTTCTTAACCCAGGGTCCGGTATTGGGAGCTCTTTGCCATCGTGTTACGATCTCGACAGATGCTTCCCTCACCGGCTGGGGAGCGGTAATGGAAGGCCGCTCGGTTCAGGGTCTGTGGAAAAGTCATCATCTTTCGTGGCACATCAATTGCCTGGAGATGATGGCTGTCTTCAATGCGTTGAGACAGTTTCTCCCAGACCTGAGGGGCCATCATGTGCTTGTACGAACAGACAACACATCAGTGGTCTCTTATCTGAACCGTCAGGGGGGTCTGCGGTCGCGTCCGCTCTGCAAACTGGCGCACCAGATCCTCCTGTGGTCTCTGGGGAAGGTACTCTCCCTGAGGGCAGTGTATATTCCTGGGGACCAGAATGTGGGGGCAGACATCCTGTCGAGGCAGGAGCTGAGGCCAGGGGATTGGAGACTCCACCCCGAGGCGGTGGAGAAAATTTGGGAGTTTTACGGCCAAGCAGAGGTGGATCTGTTTGCGTCTCAGCACACGACGCACTGTCCACTTTGGTTCTCCCTTACTCACCCAGCCCCCCTGGGGCTGGATGCTATGGTGCAGACGTGGCCGAGGCTACGTCTGTACGCATTTTCCCCTGTTGCTCTGCTCCCAGGAGTTCTGGAACGAGTCCGCCAGTACGGAATAAGCCTACTGCTTGTAGCACCACGCTGGCCGAGTCGGATCTGGTTTGCGGACCTGATCCATCTCTTAGACGGTCCTCCCTTGGAGATCCCGATCAGGAGAGACCTTCTGTCTCAGGCCGGGGGCACAATATTTCACCCTCGGCCAGAGATTTGGAACCTGTGGGTTTGGCCTCTGAGGGGGCCCAACTCATAGAGAGTGGTCTCTCAGCTGAGGCTGCTGAGACCATCCTAAGCTCCAGAGCTCCAGCTACTAGGAAACTATATGCGCTGAAATGGAAAGTTTTTTCTGTATGGTGTCACCGACATCAGTGGGATCCGGTTAACTGTTCTGTGAACACAGTACTCGAGTTCTTGCAGGAGCGCTTTACGTCAGGTTTATGTCCTTCCACACTTAAGGTTTACGTGGCGGCCATTGCGGCTTACCACGCCCTGGTTGGGGGTACATCGTTGGGTCGAGACCCCCTGATTACACGTTTCCTTCGTGGCACACTGAGGCTGAGGCCTGCAACTCGCACTAGGGTGCCAGCTTGGGATTTGGCATTAGTACTAGAAGGCCTGTCTAGGGCTCCATTCGAGCCCTTAGATTCGGTTTCAGAGAAATTTCTTACCCTTAAGACTATCTTTCTGCTAGCTATTTCGTCCCTTAAGAGAGTTGGAGACCTTCAGGCCCTTTCGGTTTCCCCCACTTGCCTTGAGTTTGCACCGGGGATGGTCAAGGCATTCTTATATCCAAAACAGGGATACGTCCCTAAGGTGCCGACCTTGATTCCGAGGCCTATCGTGCTGCAGGCTTTCTGTCCTCCTCCTTTTACATCTGCGGACCAGGAAAGGCTGAACCTCTTGTGTCCAGTGCGAGCACTGGATACTTATGTTCATCGGACATCTTCTATGAGGAAGTCCGACCAGTTATTTATTTGCTTTGGATCACCTAAGAAGGGTCTTCCTGCTTCTAAACAGACGGTTAGCAAGTGGATAGTCGAGGCTATTTCACTTGCATACGAGTACTCTGACCATCCGTGTCCCTTGGTGGTCAGAGCTCACTCAACGAGGGGTATGGCGGCCTCTAAAGCCTTGTTATTTGGGGTTTCCCTCCAAGACGTTTGTGATGCGGCAGGCTGGTCCTCACCGCTCACATTCGTCAGGTTTTACAGTTTGGACCTGGATGCTGCCCCAGGTTCTCAGGTGCTTAGTGCTTAGTTACAACAGACTGACACTCAGGTACTTGGAATTCTGGCGCTTTGGGTATTCTCGTTCCCATGGCGTCGATGGACGCATCGTTGAGTTCCCTTCGCAAGGGAACGTCTCAGGTTACTATTGTAACCATAGTTCCCTGAGAACAGGGAACGAGACGATGCGTCACCCTGCCATACTTCCTGCATCCCTGTAATCGGCTTGCTTCGGCAATTTTCGAAGCTAATGCCGGTTTGCACCGGATGTGCTTTTATCAATTCCTGGTCATGACGTCACCCGCCCGTGACGCTCATTCTTTCCATTGGACTAGTTGACATAGATGCTTCAGACGCAGTCACGCTGGGGGCGTTCCCATGGCGTCGATGGACGCATCGTCTCGTTCCCTGTTCTCAGGGAACTATGGTTACAATAGTAACCTGAGACGTTTTGTTTTATATATATATTTTTTTTATCATGACTAATTGTGTTTTCAGCTAGTCTCAAGCAATCATTTCAAATAATTTAGAAATAAAAAGTTAAAAGAAAGCATTATAACTAAAAAATATGTTAAAATCTGGCAAGGATTAAAAATTAGTTTGTTTGTTTTTTTTCCTTCAAATCCTTTCCTTATCAAACCCAAACAAGTTACGAGCAAATTAATGAAGATTGCTCTCATTCAAACCAAGTAATTTTATTTTTGAGAGTAAGGATTTGCTATACACACACCAGTAGATGACTGGCCATTATCACTAAAAGATACATGTCCTACCTAAATCATGTTACTATAAGCTGTATAAACCACAGGATATTTGGCAATACGTGTCTAAATCTATAGCACATATCTGCTAAATTGATACAAATTAATATTTAAAAAATGTTATAATTTTGTAATCATTTACTCACCCTCAGGCTGTTCTATGTGTTCTTTCTTTCTGCCGCTGAACACACATTGAGATGTTTTGAAGTATATTCTTAAATACATATTAGTCTATACAACATATACACTCTATTCGAAGACTTCTGAGGCCATTCAAAATATTAGTGTAAGGAAGAAAACAAAGTGTAAGTTAACTAAAAACAATTGCCTCTCAACTCTCATTTGTATATCCACATATTTCAAATTGCCATTCTTGCTTATGATGCAAGATTTAGTATCACTGGCATTAAAATTTGCATGGCAAGCATAACACATAAAATACTACTAATAATAAAATGAGTGACATGAGGGTGAGTAAATTATTTTTGAGGTGTGATAAAGGCAAAGACAAAAAAAGTTTAAAAAAGAAAAGACACAGAGAGCATTTACTTTAACAATTCAGTAACTTATATAACATATTACAGAGTTTATACAATCTCGACTGGTTCAGTTGAATTTATTACAGGTGTACAATACAGACACCTTCCCTTCTAAAGTGTTTTTTTTTTCTTTCCTACCTCTTGTCACTCATCTCTCTGCATGTAAAAAATTAGAGAACTTTTAACTACGTGTGGCCCTCCATGACTCTATGACTGGCCAATTAACCTGCATTAGTAGGATGTGGATGATTTTGGACCTCTTGAGGAAAATCCTTCAAAAATAATCTGAATTCATTAATCTCTGGGACAGTGGCTGATGCCTAACCTGGTGAAATGGATGAACACTCTTGCCTTTCTGAGTTTAAGCACTGCAGCCCACTTTTGTAAGGGATAGATTGGAGTATACACAAGCATAACAAAAACTCGGCTGGTTCTCCAGACATGCTGTGTTTGAAGACGCATGAAGTGCACGCAAACACTTAGACAACTTTCTGAGGATCTTCATCGTCACCAACACCTTTTACCTTTTTGTGAACTGGGTATCTTTCAGAGACCAACCCAGCCAATGCACTAGCATGAGGCCACACACCACACAAATTTACACTTCGACTGAACTGATAATGCTTTGGCTGGAACCACAGCTTACTAAAGAGATAGGAGAGTGGAAACAAAGAGTTTAGGTTGTGTACATAATGTAAAACTAATATCAATAATAATCTGCATGCTGATGCATAGCTAAAAGAGTACTGAATGATTGGTCAAAGGCAAAAACTACATTTTAGATTAAGAAGTAGTTTAAGTTTTGAAAAAAATGTAGAATTATAATCAGTGCCAGTTTTTTTTTTTTTTAATACATGTCACCTCTCTTTTTCTTTTCCAAGTTAAGAAACTTTAATACATTCTTCATTGAAGACTTCAGATAAAACAAACTAGCAGTCGAAAAATCATTTAATGTATTTTATGAATAATCAGTTTATGTAGCTCCTAGCAGCACATAAGGAAAATGTGAAGTGGGGCAGTCCAATTAAACAGCAGCACACAGAATGGTGCAGGGCAGCTTGCCAAAAGCCATCTATTTTACTGGTGTCATAAGGGATTATACATATTAGTGAGTAACTTACTAGTGACAATTAGTGCGCTTTGAGAGCGAGTGCTCAAACAGTTGCTACACAGTAAATGAACAGACTGGAAGTGTTCTAATTCACAGCTTTGACCTTTATCTAAATCACAACAACATCTATGATCCACACCTGTAACTTAGAGATGTAAAGATTGCAATTTAATACTGCCCTATTTTTGATCTTTAAAATATTCAAAATCCATATTCCTATGATGATCAAATTCATCAAAGATCACACATCTCTCTCGTTTGCTCAACAAAAAATATCATCAAATCAAACATATCAACAGTATGAATATGCCGATATACAAAATTGATACAGATTATTTTTTTTATATTTTTTATATGGATTTTATTTTATGTTTATCTATATTAGAATAATGACCGGTCACTCCATGGCATCATAAATAATATGTTTAAGGAGTGCTATTTAATTGAATAATATATTTTATCAGGCTTTCTGGTAAAATACCAAGCAGTCAAAAAATTAAAAGGAAGAAAAAATAACTGTAGCCTACTTAAAAATACTTTTTGTATTAATATTATTTAGTATTGATTTCTCAAAGAGTGCAGTCAAAATGTGCTGCGCCGAGCTGTAGCTAAATATTACGTAAACAGACAGACTACATAATGGTATTGTTCACTGTGCAAACAATAGATAGGCTGTTATTGTAATGAAAGGTCAAGAAATATTACTCATATACCCCGAGCTGAAGCAGATTAAAATGATGTATTTCCTGATGGTAGGGAGGGAATGCTAGGTGTGTTGTCCCATTTCAGATTTACCTCCCCTATTCTCCATGCGCTCTCTATCACTGCACAAGCCCAGATCACCCTTTGTACACATACACAAACATGCACGGCCCCTCCATTCCATTTAATCAAGTGCTGGGCCACTCCTCTCTCCTTCACAGACATGCAAGCTGTCAGGACAGAACAGCTCATTAATCTCCAGCCGGGAGGGCAAGAGCGAGTGGGGGAAAGAAGTATTGGCTGATAATTTATTTATTTATTTATTTATTTTGGTATTTAGAAAAAAAGGGTGAAGGTAATAGGGGCTATCCCAATGGTAAGAAAAGATGGTAAAATAAATTGTAATAAACAAGATTTTATTTTATTTTATTTTATTACTTTTTATCCTTGAACATGCAAAAAATAGCTAAGTTTGACCTACCCTAGGGCACAAAAATGCTTGTGTTTTTTATTGGAATATGTGGTCTACAGAAAGCCCTCCAGATTTCCTCTGAATTGTAAAAAGAAAAACAATTTAACAATACTACAAATCCAGCACTCCTTATGTGTCCCTTTGTTAAATATTTGTGTAATTACATAATAGCCTTTAAGGCTTTAATCATACCAAGCTGTGACATACAGGTCATTAGCAGTGATATCATGTATTGTGTTATTATAGGAAGATGGGGATTAGCTACTGTATTACAGAGCAGACTTTTAGCAGGCGAAACAGCAAACTGTGACTCCACATACAGTACAACTCACTAAGAGGAATGTAAATTGATACAAAAAAAATTAGCCATTATGTTTTATTGCTTGGATTAGTCTCCCCCAGCCTCCTAAATTCTAAAATTGATGCAAGGTGGAAAATAACTATTGTGTCTTATGGAGATTTGCACCATCATCACTTGACCAGTTTGAAATCAGCTAGCTAGTTTACCCATGAAATGCTTTGTTGTTCCTGCTGGGGCTAAGACTTTTATTTAATGAATTTTTAAGTAACCATACAATATTGTATAAAATTGTCTTGAATTTGGATTAATTTGACATTGTAAGTGTGGCCTGTAAAATGATTAACGGATATCATCTGTATTATTGTTAGAGATAAGTTTCAGATTGCATGAATGTGATCTGACGTGTTTAATAATTTCTCTAATCACAGAGACATGTACGTGCTCATGCCATGTTCGTCTGAGAATTGGATTTGTGGGGTAAGACTTTATATATTTTAGTTTGAGTTAGAACTGTAAAGATTAGGGGCTGCCTGGAAGCAGACATGGTTTAGGTGTGGGTTCAGGAGGTCAAATGGATTACTCTTGCAGACCGCTCTGTAATTCCAACCCCTCCATGGCGCCAGGTCCTTCTCAATCTCCTTTCTAAATCAACATACCCAAAACCTCCATCCATGCAAGCAGTCATCTCCACACATCACTCAAGTGTCATGCACGACTGGTGCTTCATTCCTTAATTTTAAGGGAAACTCTTCTGAATGGATTTGAATATGGTAATTTGTTAAACAAAATAAGCAATAACTACAACAAAAATAATCAATAAACATGCAGGAGGAGAGGGACAGGGATGTGATAGCTTTGTGAACATGGTTCCCGATAAGGAGGGACAACTGGAAATTTTGACGAATTTGTACCAGACCCACAAATTGCTAACTGCTGCCCTTTTTGTGAATAATTATTTTTATTTCACTGAAATCTGCAGAGCTTTCTGTAGGAGCAAGTTACACCTTCTAGAAATTAACTAATTTCTCAGGCTTTAATTTAGGTCATCCTTTCTACCTGACCTTTTTGAATCATGAACAAAGGTCACAGGTGAGGTGTGAAGCACACTTCAGTGACTAGTTGAGTGGTCAGTGAATCATTTTGAATACAAGTTACTAGTCATTTGCTAGACTTTATTTTTTTCTCAAAAAAATTAAATAAAAAATAAAAACAGGAATTAGGGGTTCGAATAAAAATCGAGGTCAAACTATAATTTTCAATTTTTAAGTACTGTCACTTGGGCACAATTAAAAAATATTGCTCCTGTTGTAAAGTTGTCTCTACAGGGGCTTGCTATTTCAGCCAAGGTTAATTAGTGCTTCCCCATTATTACAATGTTAGTGTTAAAAGTGTATATTACACAAATTCCTGTAGCCTGGCTTTTATGAGGTATAGATGGGCGTAGGTCATATCCTGAGGGTAATGTTAGCTGGGAAATAGCCATTGTGTCATATTGGTTTGAAGCACCTAGACTGAAGGATGGAGAAATCCCTCCACTGCTTGACTGGAGTGACCCCTGCCACAAGTTTTATAAGATATCACATAAACATGCCCCTTGACAAACATACATCTTTAGATTCTCCCATGGAGACTGATAAATTATTGTACATCTGGTGAGGAAAGATATGGAAATGTAAAGGAAAAAAGGACTGGGTGAATTATTTGCATGTTCATCATAAAGCCTATCAATTAGAAAAGCAAAACACTGGCTTTGCTTTTTGCAATAATTAAACCCCTTGTGGAATTTGCCATTGACTAATGTTACAGGAGGATCTCAAGGGTTTGTTAATCAGTGTCTTCCATATCGAAATGTGCTGCACTCTAAAACAATCTTCTTCTAGACTATTTGTTATTCTCTGGGACTTGTGGACTACTGTATCTCTTGACTTCTTAATTTCTCCTACTTTTGGACACAGATAGCCATATTGTCCTTTTTTAGTATACTTTAGATGCTAATACTGTACTAGTTAGAGCAATACCTTACAATTCAGGGTCTGACAAATGTCATGACAGATCACAGTAAGAACACCCTTGTCAGTATGTCTTCCATGATGGATTGAGATGGTGCAGGTGTTGTTCAGGTTGAAGTGTTCCAGACAGGGAGGCAGAGTCCTCTATCAGTGCTCTTAGGTGTTTGGCTTTTGATTTGAAGGTTTCATTCACTGTCTTTAACATGCATGTCCTGTATGTCCTTTGAACTGCATCAAGCAACCTTTCCACCTTTTTGACCATGAATGAAAGCCAAACAAAAAGCCAAACAAAGCAGGAAAAAGGGAAAAGCTCTCTTTCATGCAGGTAACTGTAAATAATTGTATGAATATGACCCAACTATGCATGTTGATACATTAGCAATCTGTTCAGGTACTTTTTCGTAATTGATTCAAATCTCTAAAATGGCATGTACGGGAGGGTGGGGGGGGTGAGGGGGATGTCCATTTAAGACAGCATTGAAATTACCATGTGGTAGGTGGGGATGTATGGTAAATCAGAAACATTTTTTTTTTTACATCATGATGTATGTATTTATATTTAATGTATTGTTAAATGATTAGGTGAGTCTTTCATCTGTTTAAATTACCTGGTTCATCAACATGATATGAATCAATTTAAGACAGCATTGAAATTACCTGGTAGGTGGGGATGTATGGTAAATCAGAAACATTTTTTTTTTTACATCTTGATTTATATATTTATATTTAATGTATTGTTTCATGATTAGGTGACTCTTTCATCTGTTTAAATTACCTGGTTCATCAACATTCTGTCTATTGAGAAAAAATGAGGTTGAGGCAAAGCAAATCTCAAGTCTGTTTTTTTAATTATTTTTTTATTCGGCTGGTCATGGGAATGTTGGAGGTCTGCAAGGAGCCAGTACCGTCATAACAACATATCAACATTTGTGACATGTCCTATCATTTTGAGTCAGAAGTTGCAATGATCAGTTTAAATAGAAATGTAATATCTAAACACCCTTGGACTATTTTGTGTTATTTATGATTTTATTTATGATTAAAAAAAGTCTGTTTACAAAATAATATAGCTATAGTCAATTCAGTGAAAAAGTTACTATATAGCAAGAAAAAAACAAAAAGAAACAGAGGACATATTGAAAGATAAAGTGCCACTGGATGTGGCACTATTTATTTTATTTTTTTACTGAACCTATGTCTTTATTTGTTATTTACTATATGTTTAAATAAATATAAAACATTCTTACATAATATGAAAAATATTTGTATATTCAAAAAAAATGTTTGCAGTCTTTAGAGTATATCGTCGCTGCCCGATGAAATTCACGTATGTCCAAAATTTCAAAAGCAGTTGAACGTAGCATGGCATACTTGGTACGGCATCTTTAAATGTAACCATATTCTTGCCAGTGAAATGATATAATCCACATTTGACCAAAATCGAGTTTAAATGGACATACGTGCATATTTTACAGTAACGGTGGTCGATACGCGTTCTTCCGATCATTAGAATGACCAAGTCGCATTTCATATTGACAGATGAATAGGCTACGCTCAATTTATTAAATAGCCTTCATTTCAGTTTATTAAATACGCTCAGTTTATTAAATAGCCTACGCCTCAGTTTAGTAAATACGCTCAGTTTATTAAATGTCTCTTGCAAACTATGAAGGGACAATGAATCAATACACTGACATGGCAATGCTAGACTGATACTTTGTTTGCACAGTCCTACCGTAATTTTGTAAATATATAATAAACTTGTGAACAGTTGTCAAAAACAAACATTTGCTGATACTTTACCTCACATCCAATGCTGAGCTTCCATAGACACTTAAGATGAAACTTCACGAGACCGGCGAGATGCCTCCACAGGGTGGGAGATACGCAGCGTGATTGACAGCTTTGACACCAAATGGATATGCGTGAAAATCAGATGACATGATTTCACAACTTTTCATTTAGATAATGTGAAGAATACTGTATACGGAAATGAACCTGGACATTCTATCTGTCGAATAATCTCAAAATCGGCAAAATGGACATACGCGGTTTTCATCGGACAGCGACGATATAGCGGGCATATTATTAGCATTTAAATAGTCATTTATTGGCAATGGTTTGTAGAAAAATTATAATTGCACATCATTAAAATGCTAAGACTTCCCTTTTTAATTTAGTGTATAAAATTATTTTCAAAGTCAGAGTGACTCAAAATGATGGGGATGATGGTCACATATAGACAATTGTTGTCAATAATATTATGGTAATGATTATGGTGAGCAATGTATGATGCTTGTTGTATACGTATAAGCTCCAAACCCATACGTTTCTCATGAGAAATAAGAATATGATAATTTATCCCAACAGATCCATCTTAAATGTCTTGGTAGTGTCATCTTAATGAAGAAGTCTTCAGATGGGCTTGATAACATGCATTACCTCAACCATGCCTGATATTTATAATCAAATAAAACTTGAATCAAACTTGATTCTTCTTCCTCTTATCAGTTTTATTATTATTATTAATATTATTATTATTTTATTATATTTTTGTTATGTAATTAATTAATTTATTTATTTAAAATGGGAGACGGGTTGATTGTGATGATGACAAATAGAAATGGAACGTTTTTAAAATGTGCCACAAAAATGTTAAGTTTAATAAATAATTATTGTAACAAGGTACTGTCTTTGTATTGATGATTCTTAGTGTTACTAAATTAACCAAATATTAGACAACAAAAACAAGTATTTGACTGAACATGAACTATACTGACCCCTGAAAAGACAGTTACACCAGTAACTGTAGCAGTTAATAACAGTTAGTTATTTTTGTAAAAAGAAATATTTTGTTAGTAGTTATTAATAAAATAAAAAGGTTCCATCTCACAAAACAGCAGGGATGTAAAAACTTTGATGCTCAATTTCTCAGAACTACCCTAAACGGAGATAGAACTGTATAATTCTAAGCTCACGAAGTATAAAGTGTCCCTTGATCAGGAACATGATCCTTGTCAGTCCTGTTCTTCCAATAAGATTTTAGAGACATGAAAATTCTTGGGACAATGTTTCTAAGACAGAAATGTTATTCTGGGAGCAACAAAATATCTAAATTTAGAAACATCCAACATCTAGCAAAATCATGACCTGTTCATACCAAGGGCGATACCTATAACGTTAATGATGAAGATAGTTCTAAAAATATTTAGAATTTTTAATATTCTAAAACTTTAAAACATTAAAGTTTTAAAAACATTAACTAAGAGCCACTAAGAGCTTGTGCATTTAAAGCAGCAAGCGACACAACTCAGTGCCCACTTAAAATAAACAGAACAATATTGTCCACTGGTGTGACCAATATAGTTATCATTATATTTATGCTTATAGTTCTTGGTGTGTTCAATTAAAGACAAAAGTCTGGTACTTTGATGGTGGGCATTTTGTAAGCTTAGTTCATATGTGCATATCAACTGTCACCTGCAGTGGGCCAAACTTCTCCTTCAGTATCCGTCTTTTAGAATAACTTCTGTTATGCACACACACTCTTGCATTTCACCATGTTGTATGAAGACCTTTTGACCTGAACAGTGTCTCCCAAAAGCATTGTAAGTCTAAGTAGATCATAAAACCACTGCCACCAATGGTTTCTACGACCAACTTGGCTCAAAATTATTTTGGGAAACAGACCTGCTTTGGTTGGTTGATTGCAACCACAGCTAGAGACGGCTCAGCAAACCGGAGGACAAAATGAACACACACTAAGGCCGTGTGTCCACCAAAGCGTTTTTTCACGCTCCTGGCGTACAATTCTAATTGTTTTCAATGGGAGCGCCGCGTTTTTTAAACGCCATGAGCGTAGCGAGGCGCTGAGCGAGTATTTAACGCTCAAGCGCTGAGCGTTCGGCGTTTTTTTCACGCTGAAGCGCTGAGCGCCCGGCGTTTTTACTGGTCGCCGAGAGTTGAAAAATGTTCAACTTTGGGTAAAACGCTGCGCTCATCACTGTCACTTTTTACCCAGACGTCCAATCACAGTGGAGGAGGGGCGGGACAAATACCACACGACCAACTGTCACAACATCCTTTCTGTACAACGACGTCAACCAGCAGAGCTAACCGAACAAAATGGATGAAAAATACATTTTTAGAATGAAACAAAATTATCTGCGAAATCAGTTACAAGTAAACTGTGCTGCTGATATTCTGTATCATAGCAACGAATCGTCTCAACTGAAAAAACGCAGCGCTGCCAAAACGCTCTCAAGCGCCCACAGCTAGGCGTTTTCAGCAGAGCGTCCAGCGTTTTCAGCCGACTAAAAACGCTTTGGTGGACACACGGCCTAACTCCTTCTGCAAGGCCACTATTGACAGGACCCATTGACGAAGACAGGAAAAAAATTGCTGGACATGAATACGCAGAGTACCACAATTCTCTATCCCAAACCACAGTTCACTCACTTGTTTGTGTAAGCTGTGGAGGAAAGCTATGACCAGGTGGTGAAGCAGAGTCAGCCAGGCATACATTTACACAACTGGGTGAATCTCAAGGAGCTATGCATGTAGTGCCATTGTGCAGCTAATCACAGCCCTCATCCATGTCTGTTAATGATTGCGTGAAATTTATTAGACTCAAGAGCTATTCATTAATAGCTTCTTGTTGTGTAGCGAGAAAGAGAGAGGTGGATGTATTTGTGAGTTTAAAATCAATTGCTTTACAAGAGGATTATTTCCTGAGGTGTGATCAATTTGTAAACTCACTAACAGTCAAATAAAGTTATCAATTGGAATTTAAGTTAGTTGTTTTAAAAGCAATTTAAAAAAAATACTTTTATTGAGTAGATTTAAAAGACAATATGTGCATTATATGAAAAACATCATAATCTGCTTTTTTTTACATCCATAGAAATTAATAAAGAAAAATTATACAAATATAGAGAACACTCTTTACTCTACCCAACCCAAAACATCCCATAGAATAAACAAATAAATAAAATAAAATCTCCAATGAAGGTACAGTCTCAACAAAGGAAAGGATATGATTCCACGTTTATAAAATGAGTTAACAGAGTCTCTGATGGAGTGTTTAATTTTTTCCAGGTTCTAGAAAGGACATTAAGTCCTTCAGCCAAGAAAAATTAGAAGGGGGGCATGAGGATTTCCAATGCAACAGTATTCGTCTTCTGGCTATCAGTGTAGCAAAAGCAATAATATCAGCGTCAGAGAAACTGAGAGCCTTTGACAGCGTAGCAAAAAAAGAAGACCAGAATGAATACAATTTAGGACAGGTATAAAATGTATGATCTGCTGGGGAAAGCGAACATCTATTGCACCTATCATCTTCTGTTAAAGAAAGTTTCTTCAATTTTGCTTTGGTGAAATTAATTCTTTGAACAACTTTAACTGAATAAGTTTCAAGCGAGCACAGATGCAGACAGAGGAGTTAATTTTAGCTAGTGCATTATTACACAGCTCCTCGTCAAGCTCCAGTCCTAGCTCTCTCTCCCAGGTTCCCTTGAGTGCAAAAAGAGGAGGGAACTGCGAAGATCATAACAGGCCATAAATTGAGGAGATATGGTTATGTGATTTCGAGAGTGACATTATAAACCTCAATTAAAGTTTTCGTTAGCTGATGAGGGAAGGTATCAAAGTGTACTTTAGCAAAGTCATGCAATTGAAAATAGCGGAATAAATTGGATTGAGGAATTTTAAATGTACTCAGCAAATCATTGAATGACGCAAATATATGATCATCAAGAAACAAATCATGAAACAGTACTAGGCCCTTCTCTCTGAACTGTGCAAACGTTGAATCCAAAGTATAAGGCACAAAAAGATGGTTACCGCATGTGACGGCCCGAGTGGTGGCCGCACAAGAGTGGTAATGTGGAAGTATCCACACACACACACACACACACACACACACACACACACACACACACACACACACACACACACACACACACACACACACACACACACACATATTTAAATTTCTTTCTTTGTCATTCACATTTGTTACAGTATATTGATAGCTTATAATAACCACACAAAACAAAAAAATATTCATTCATTCTTTATTGTTAGGTTTACATTTACAACACATTTTTATATACATTGTTACTGATTTGAAGTGCACACAAATTAGTCACATTGTATCTGTTATTCATATTTGTTTCTGTTTTGAGTTTAAGTTTACCGGTGAGGAACTTCAGACATGGTCCGCTGCAGCCGCATCCGCATTGGTGTTACGAAAATTAGAGGCCGGGCAGGAACAGAGAATTTAAGGGTTATTGGTTCCGCCTGGACATACCATTTGCTGGGAGTTGCCCAGGGGAGGAAGAAACGTTAATGTCTTTATTAATTGATTTCTTTAATTGTACATTTATGGTATTTGACTACATTTTGCTTTCCATATCTTTATTTACTATATATTTCTATGTGATTTGATTTTGATTTACTTAAGGTTATATGTTGCATGTGTAGCTAAATTGTCTTCCCTTCTACTGTATAATGGGCCCATCCTTTCCTTTATAAGCTGTTGCCTTGTTCATTTGAGGAGGTCAGTTTTTAGTTTGTTTGGTTGGTTTTTGTCTGACTGATTTGTAGCCTTATTTTCTGTTTGTTTATTTGTTTTTTGTTGTAAGAAGTTTATGAGTTTGTTCAAATAAAGACCCATTTTGAGTCCAAAGCTTGTGTTCCTTGTTCCTGACTTCTCGGTCCCTCACATATGGTGGCAGCGGTGGGATCTTCCAGTCGGTCAAGGACACTAAGCAGTGTTTGGTTCTTTCCTGCCCCTCACGGCTGTTTTTTTCCCCTTTTTCCTTCCCTGTAATTATGAGTCGTGCCTTAAAGAAAGGTGTGCCTAAGGCTCCTCCCTTGCAGCAAGAGGAAGAAAGGGGAGAGGAGGACCAGGACAGGGTAGAAGGAGCGGAAGGAGGTGAGGCAACGGGAGACAGAGAAGTTTCAGTGACTGAGTTGGCAAATCTACTTCGAGCCCATATGGCCAGGACGGAAGGCCGGGAGAGTTCAAGACAGCAGGAGCAGGCGGATCAGGAGCAACGGTTTAAGGCTCTCCAGCACCAGTTTGGGCTTTTGCAAATGGAGGTCCAAGCACGCACCTCTCTTAATCTTCACTTACCTGATGTTGACCGGGAGTCCCGGGAAAGGCCCGATGTGGATCCTTTGGATTCCGATGGAAACTCTGTGGCTTCAGCTTATCAACAGAGTTTTAATCAGGCTGGGAACAATATAGGCCCGCCGTTATCTCAGATACCTCGATTAGAGAAGCTAAGTGACACTGATGATGTAGAACACTTCCTTGTTACTTTTGAAAGGATTGCTGTTGCTTGTAGGTGGACTAAGACTTATTGGGTTTGGCATTTAATCCCTTTGCTGACTGGTAAAGCAAGAGCAGCTTATGTCAATATGGACGTGAATGAGTCTACTGATTATGACAAAGTGAAGGAGGCTATTTTAAGGAAATACGATGTCAATGCTGAAACTTATCGACAAAAGTTCCGTTCCTTATCAGTAGAGCCATCAGAGAGTCCAATAGAACTTTATAACAGGCTCAAAGAACTCTTTGGAAAGTGGATCCAGCCGAAGAGGAAACAAGTGGAGGAGGTGAGTGAAATCATTATTATGGAACAATATCTTAGAATGCTGTCCCCTGAACTCCAAGTGTGGATTCGAGAGAGAGATCACAGAACCGCAGCGGAAGCAGCATCTTTGGCGGAGGTGTTTGTTGCAGCCAGAGGAAACAGTAAGCCGTGGGCTTGGAAACCAGTTAATGACGCCGTTCTCTTGACATGCCTCACCTTCAGCAAAGGAAGATAGAAGGGTCTGGTAAGCCCTACATGGGGAGGCCTACTTCGGCCAAATTAAATTTTGCTCCTAAACGACCTCCCATATGTTACCTGTGTGGTCAAGAGGGGCACACTAAACCAAATTGTCCAAAGATCTCGGCTCAGCTTACCCAGCTATGTTTTGTACCAAGAAAGGAGGTAACTAAACCCCCAAGCTCTTTGAGAACTACAAATGTCGAGATAAATGGTGAGAGATTGACGGCTTTGATTGACACCGGAAGTGATCAGACTCTGGTAAGAAGAAAGTTCATATTACCCTCTTTGATCAGCACCGTCAACAAATTGCTTATTTGCTGTGTACATGGAGATGAGAGAGTGTTACCTACCGCCAATGTCTATGTCAAAATAGAAGAGCAGACTTACCTGGTGAAGGTGGGGGTGGCTGATAACTTGTCTTTCCCTGTGATTCTGGGTCGAGATATTCCAGTGCTGCTGGAGTTGTTGCACCCGGCAAAACAGTGTCACGTTGTGGTGACCAGAGCAAAGGCGAACCAGTCGGAGGGGATTGAACACCCACTAAGTGCTTTACCCTTCTTCAATGCAGAGATTGAGACTGGGGTGTCGAAGAGGAGAAAGACTATAAGAGAAAAGAGGCAAGAGAAGGTAAAATATGCTGCTCATACAGTGTCTGAAATATGGCCTGTGACTTACCTGTGAACTTCCAGATGCCCACTAACATCGTTCAGATGCAGCAGGAAGATGCTAGTCTCACGGAGTGCTTTGCTGGAGATGCAGAGGTAAGAGAGAAGCCTCTAGATGACAGTACAGCCAGATATGTGATAACGAAGGGAATACTCTATCGAGAGATTGGGGTCCAGAAACAACTTGTGGTTCCACAGTGTGTTAAAGAGATGGTGTTACATCTGAGTCACTCGATTCCTTGGGCTGACCACCTGGGGAAAAACAAGACTATTGCAAGAATAAAAAAAATGTTTTTTCTGGCCCGGTTTGAAAGTAGATGTGGCCCAATTTTGTAAAAGCTGTCCTGTTTGTCAGAAGGTTTCCCTCAGACGTCCATCAAGAGCAGCACTTCAACCACTTCCTATTATTGGTACTCCGTTTGAGAGGCTTGGAATGGATGTTGTTGGTCCAGTGGAGAGGAGTCGCTCAGGGAACCGTTTCATGCTGGTAATAACGGACTATTCCACCAGATACCCCGAGGTATTTCCTTTAAGGTCTGTGAAGGCTAAACCTGTAGCTACTTCCTTGGTCCAGTTATTTTCCAGGGTCGCATTTTCAAGAGAATTTCTAATCGACCAGGGCACTAATTTCATGTCTATCTTGTTGAAACAGGTCTACCAGCTCTTAAGAATCAAGAGTCTGCGTACTACTCCCTATCATCCCCAAACAGATGGGTTGACTGAACGATTTAAACAGACTTTGAAGCAGATGTTAAGGAAGTTTGTGAGTGAGACTGGTCAAAACTGGGATCAATGGTTGCCCTATCTTCTTTTTGCTTATCAGGAAGTCCCTCAGGCTTCCACAGGCTTTTCTCCTTTCGAGCTGTTGTATGGTCGTGATGTCAGGGGCCCATTGGCTCTACTCCAGGAGATGTGGGAAGGGAGTCCTGAAAAGCAAGAACCTACCAGTGTTGTCTCTTATGTTCTGCAAATGAGGGAATGGTTGCAGAAGATGACCGTTTTGGCTCAAAATCATTTGGTGGAAGCCGGGAAAAAGCAGAAGACCTGGTGGTATGTCCCTCTGGCTCGAGAAAGAGATCTGGAGGTTGGTAAAAAGGTACTTGTCATGTTACCCAGTTGAGAGAGTAAACTGCTTGCAAAATGGCAGGGTCCTTACGAGATGAAGCGCCTGGGTCCTATGACTTATGAAATCATTATGCCGGGTTCAGATCGATCTAGTCGGGTTTTGCACGTTAACCTGTTGAAGGAGTGGGTTCCCCTTCCTGAGAAGTCACAGTCACTGATGATTCGCTGTATTGAAGAGGCGGAATCCGATGAGAAGTATCTGCCACAGCCAGTTCTTGGGGACATCTGGTTAGATCATCTAACAGACTCCCAGCGGTCGCAGGTACAAGTTCTTTTCACTTCGAAGGTATTTTCTGAATATCCTGGGTTTACCAACTTGATTGGGCATGGTGTGGTACTGAAACCGGATGGTGTCGTGGAACGCCAGAGCTATAGGATACCTGAAAGATTCCAGGTGACCTTGCAGGAAGAGGTAGACCTTATGCTTCGTTCAAGCATCATTGAGCCTTCGAAAAGTGAGTGGTGTCACCCCATAGTCCTTGTACCAAAGAAGGATGGGAGTATAAGGTTCTGTATTGATTTTCGATATTTGAACTCCGTATCACAGTTTGATTCCTACCCTACCCCTCGCATAAGTGACCTAATTGATCGTTTGGGCCAATCCAAATATCTGACAACAATGGATCTTTCTAAAGGCTATTGGCAAATTCCGCTGACTCAATCCTCGCGGCCCTTAGCTGCATTTAGAACACCCAGGGGCCTTTTCCATTTTAAGGTGTTACCTTTTGGCCTTCATGGGGCCGTGGCGACTTTTCAGAGGTTAATGGACCAAGTATTACGTGGTTTACCTTTTTCTGCTGCATACCTTGACGATATTGTCATCTACAACAACACCTGGGAGGAACATGTGCAGCATCTACAAGAAGTCTTGTAGCGACTTCAGAATGCCGGCCTAACTGTCAACCCCACCAAGTGTGCTGTAGCCAAACAACAGACTGAATACATGGGCTATGTCATTTGCCAGGGTGTTGTGCGACCACAGGTGAAGAAAGTTCAAGCTTTGGAGAAGTGTGTGGTGCCCCAGACACTTAAGGCCCTGCAATCTTTTTTGGGTATGGCTGGATTTTACCATCGCTTTGTCCCTAATTTCTCCAGCAGGGCTGCTCCACTAACAGATATGGTGGGGGCACGTTGCCCAAACCAACTGCAGTGGACTGAGGAGAGATTGAAAGCTTTCCGGGACATCCAGGGAGCTATGACAACTAGCGCTGTACTACAGAATCCTGACTTTAGTTGACCTTTCGTTGTACAGACTGATGCCTCTGAGAGAGGAGTAGGAGCCGTCCTATTGCAAGGGCCACCATAGAGCCGACAGCCAGTGGCTTGCATCAGTCCTAAACTGTTTCCAAGAGAAGTACGTTATTCAACGGTGGAAAAGGAGTGTTTAGCCATAAAGTGGGCGTTGGATTCCTTACGATACTATCTACTAGGCTGTGAGTTTACCCTGGAGACTGATCATAAAGCATTGCAGTGGTTGGAGAAAATGAAGGATTCTGATGGAAGGATTAGACGATGGTATCTCGCCATGCAGCCCTTCAGATTGAAGATACAACATGTTTCTGGTAAAGTCAACACTACTGCTGACTATCTCTCCCGTTCTACTGGCGAGATTCCTGAAGGGGGGAGGGGGGGGGATGTGACGGCCCGAGTGGTGGTCGCACAAGAGTGGTAATGTGGACGTGTAAACACACACCTTCCATACACGAAGGACATGCATTTAAGAATAATCTTTATTTAAATTTCTTTCTTTGTCATTCACATTTGTTTCAGTATATTGATAGCTTATAATAACCACACAAAACAAATAATATTCATTCATTCTTTATTGTTAGGTTTACATTTACAACACATTTTTATATACATTGTTACTGATTTGAAGTGCACACAAATTAGTCACATTGTATCTGTTATTCATATTTGTTTCTGTTTTGAGTTTAAGTTTACCGGTGAGGAACTTCAGACATGGTCCGCTGCAGCCGCATCCGCATCCGCATTGGCATTACGAAAATTAGAGTCCGGGCAGGAAGAGAGAATTTAAGGGTTATTGGTTCCGCCTGGACATACCATTTGCTGGGAGTTGCCCAGGGGAGGAAGAAACGTTAATGTCTTTATTAATTGATTTCTTTAATTGTACATTTATGGTTTTTGACTACATTTTGATTTCCATGCCTTTATTTACTATATATTTCTATGTGATTTGATTTTGATTTACTTAAGTTTATATGTTGCATGTGTAGCTAAATTATCTTCCCTCTTAATTTATAATGGACCCATCCTTTCCTTTATAAGCTGTTGCTTTGTTCATTTGAGGAGGTCAGTTTTTAGTTTGTTTGGATGGTTTTTGTCTGACTGATTCGTAAACTTATTTTCTGTTTGTTTATTTGTTTTTTGTTGTAAGAAATTTATGAGTTTGTAAAGTTGTTTTGGGGTTCAAATAAAGACCCATTTTGAGTCCAAAGCTTACGTTCCTCGTTCCTGACTTCTCGGTCCCTCACACCGCAAATAGGCATTAAGGTGGTCAGTGTGTTTAATTTAAAATGATGACAAAACTGTTTCCAAATTTTGAGCGATGAAAGGACAATCGGGTTAGTGATGTATTTAGAGGGCCTCTCAAATTGGGATCAAAAACGAATGCCGATAACGAGGATGATAAGCAGGAGTTAGCTTCTTTCATACACCAATCAAGATCCGGTGTAGCAACTGAGACCAATCAGACACAATTATTTGTTATGGTTAACAGATAATCTTTAAGACTCACTCTGGGACCTGTGGCCCCATCCCCCTAGTGGGTGCAAGAGGGGCCTTTGGGTTACCATGGATACGATCAGATAAGCTGCTTTTATTTCTGTCAAGGAATGTGGCCACATGCGCAGGAGAGAGACAATAGAAGACAGAAATAATCTTTAATTCAGACTTTGCTGCAGTAATCATAGACTAACTGATCTATAAATTAACCTGCATTCCAGAAATTGTGTGAATGATTTACTGTCTTGTGTACTATTATGTTTATACTATGGTATGTATTTTATTATACAACCATTCAACTGTCAATGTAACCTCACCTGTATCATGTCTCCTACCTAATTAATCTTCATCACCTTCTCTTAGAATACAGTGTGGAGTTGTTATATCTATCTGAACATTAATTAAAAGAAAAAGGGTAAGTCAGAGGTCTAACCACACATAGGACAAAGACTCATAAATCTTGCCCACAGAGGAAACTCCCACCATAAAGTCCACCCTTCTCATTGGTAAAGCAAACTTGGAGGTGGTACTTTTTCCTCAGGCTTTATTAGAGACAGTCCACAGTGACCTCGCCCTCTTAGTTTTTCATCCAGCCGCAACACTGTTTCTGGTGATACTGGGGAACCCCCTCCACGGGGGCCCCAGGTTCTCAGCAGGCCTTGATCCAACCAGATATGGGCTCATGCAGGAGAGAGAAGACTCTCTCACAAAGACCCAAGAACAATCTCAGGAGTTTTGGAACAACGACTCCAACCAACAACGACTCCAATCCCCCACTCTTCCGACTTCCTCACTTCTCCTGGGTGCTCGGCGTGGCCTCAACAGGGCCCCAGGCCTTGACCAAACCAGCCATATGCTCCTGGAGAAAGATAACTTTCAAACAACTTCCACTTGCCACTGGCGGAACCCTCAACGACTTCAATTTTCCACAACTTCAAGAATTGTTCCCACTACAAATGCAAGTATTCAATTCAATGAAATGTGAAAATGAAATGCTGTTGGTTCTTCTCATAGTTAGATGGATCTTCTCCAACGTTACATCATTCCATCTCTCACTCCTTTTTCCTACACCTGTATTTATGTATTTATGTATGTTTGTTTAGTTTATTCATGTTTATGATTTAGTTAATAAAACTAATGCACTTTATGTATTTGGTTCTGATTTACTGCTTGCAGCAAAGTCTCTTTTAGGATCTTGATCTTGCTACATGGTCAAAGCGCTGTACATGCTAAGAAATAATTATTCTTCTGTGGCCATGGAAGATACCCTTTTCTTAGAATAAATTAATAATCAAAAGAGTTCATTGGACGAACTGAGTAATTGATTGTAATATTAATTTAGCCATGTCAAGTTAATCCAATTAACTGACCCAAATATTCATAATTAATCATAACAAGTTATTATTGATTATTAATATTTCCCCTCTGAGCTGACTCGTTACACCGGAGAATTACACCATGCATATATTTTCTGAATATTAGCTGCCCAATAATAGAAAAGGAAATTTGGAAGAGCGAGACCCCATCTTGATTGGTTCTTTGAAGAGTTGACTTCTGTACACACGAAGGCTTACCAGCCCAAATATATGAGGATATAATGGTGTCGAATGATTTAAAAAAAGATTTAGGAAGAAAAATAAGAATAGTCTGGAATAAAAAAGTAATTGTGGTAGAACATTCATTTTAATTGATTCAATCCTACCTACTAAAGAAAGTGGAAGATTGCTCCAACGCTGAAGATCTACTTTAAAGGATTAGTTCACTTTCTAAAAAACTTTTGCTGATAATTTACTCACCCCCATGTCATCCAAAATGTCCACGTCTTTCTTTCTTCAGTCGAAAAGAAATAGAGGTTTTTGATGAAAACATTCTAGGATTTTTCTCCATATAATGGACTTCATGGGGTACCAAGGTCCAAATGACAGTTTCAGTGCAGCTTCAAATGGCTTTAAACGACACCAGACGATCCATAAAGGTCTTATCTTGCGAAACGATCGGTCATTTCAAAACTAAATAAAAAAGTTTAAGTTTTATAAGCACAAATGCTCGCCTTGTTCTGTTCTGTGATGCATGTTCGTGACTCTCTTGTTCAAACACGTTCATCTAAATGAACAAATCTTTTTTCAAATCATTTCGTTCATTGTTCGTTGAATGAACGAAATGATTCGAAAAAAGATTTGTTAATTTTGAACGAGTCTTTTTTCTAGTCATTTCGTTCGTTGAATGAACAAAATGATTCGAAAAAAGATTTGTTCATTTTGATGAACGAACGAAATGACTCAAAAAAAGATTTGTTCATTTTGATGAACGAGTTTGAACAGGACCCACATTTTTGTAAGACTTTGAATAAATAATCCCACTCCACCCGGTCAAAAGCCTTCTCCGCGTCTAGCGAGATAACCATTTCTGGCCTTAATGACTTAGAAGGAGTAAAGATTACATTCAGGAGTCTTCGTATATTGGATGACAACTGATGACCAAGTATAAAGCCAGTTTGATCAAATGATATAATGGACTGGAGATGAGCCTCTAAGCGTTTGGCCAATACTTTAGCTAGTAGTTTAATGTTATTATTAATTAGGCTAATAGGTCTGTAGCTTCCACAAAATTTAGCATCTTTCTCTTTCTTTAATATTAACCCTCTGAGGTCTGCTATCGCGCCAGCGCGATAGTCTCGCTTTTTTTTTCTTATCAGTGCTCAAAATACTCTATTGATTTTGATCTTAAGTGTTAGTCTTAGTAAGTAAGTAAGTAAGTAAGTAATTTTAATTTATAAAGCACATTTACACACAGCGCAAAACTGACCAAAGTGCTGTACAATGAATAACTAAAAAGACAGAAAATAAAAACACATGGAATCAATAGTCATAAGCATATAAAACATGAATAAAAAGAAAACCTTCAATATCAGGGCACACAACACAGAAATACAAAGAACAAACAGGAGTGCCAGGTTAGGGAACAAGGAAGGCCATGGAATAAAAATGAGTTTTTAACCTGGATTTGAATACAGCAATGGAGGGGGCAGGTCTAATATCCTGAGGGAGCTGGTTCCACAACTGTGGAGCAGCAACTGCAAAAGCTCTGTCACAAGCAGGAGCCTGTGTTATACATCATTCGATCCTGTTAAGTGTCTATTTTTTGTGTGTATACTCACAATATAAACAAAGTATTGTGCTTTTAGTCAAATAAAGAAAAATAAACATGATGCTAGTTTTGCCTTCTCTCTGTCAGTGAAGTCCATTCTGAAACGCGTCCGAAAATTAACTGTAATTCCGTGAATACTTGTCATACAGGCACGAGTGTTTTTCCATAATGAAGCTTGAACTCTCTTCTTTTAAATGAATTAATTTATACCAAAAAAAAAACAAATATTCTCAGTTTATGTAATCTGTATGAAAAGAGAGAGATGTCAGTCTTTTTCTTTCCAGCTCATTATACCTGATTACGCGTTAATGTGCCACGCCCACGGAGAGCGCGCGATATTCAAACGCAAATGATCCAAGGCAAGCCATTCAAAAATGCCAACGCCCACCAGCTGGATTATAAAACACATCATGTTTAATAAGAATCTTGCACTTTACCTCGTCTTGCTACGCTGTGAGGAATAATACTTTCTAATAACCCTGGAAAATGTACCAGAAGTGCTGGTAGTTTTATTTCGAGGAGCAACGGATCCAGCTGATGTAGTAAGTCATTTATTCTTAAGTGCTTTATTCTAATCACGATATTGAATAGTGTCTGTAAACCGCAAAAAGACTGTTTAAATATGAATTGCGTGTCTGTGTGTAGGCTAAATGATGAATGAACGACACAGGCGTGCACGCGTTGTTTACTTCAGTTATACAGCGCATGTCTGTGCCGTTCATTCACTCTCGCACCTACATTAGTAAACATGTTATTTTTACATGAACACATCCAAACTATATTGCTATAGCCTACTAAGATGAGTAAAAATAGACTGTAATATGTTGAAATAAAATGTCTGTATAAGCAACAAACTGCAAATTAACATGTACTGTATATGCTAATATATCATAAACACGATATGTTACAGACTAAATATGAATGTTTAGACAATATTTCGTGATTAGTTTTGGATAGATTATAAAGTTTTGACTGTAAAAAAAGACTACTGTCACATTAAATAGGTAAGCTTTTGTTCACCAATTTCTGCTCATATGTTAAATATACTATAGTATGGGATGTTTTGTCAAAAATAAAGTAGGCATATTGAATTATCAACTAAGATGTTATTATAGTGTTTGTTCCAATATTCAAACTAATGAATCCTTACCTTTTTTAATACGTATGATAAAATGTATACTTTTTTACAAAGAAAGAATACACTTGAAATATTGTTAAAATTGTAATTGTTGTTGTAAATGTAACCTATTTGTAACGTTAAGTTTTAGTTTTTTCAATAACCATGCATACACAATATTCTCTCAAAAATACAAACATGTACATACATCTTGCTCACATATTATGGTAGCCCTGTTTGTGCTAAATAGAGTGTAATTACACCGTTGCAATTAATATGTTTATAAGCAACTGAAAAAAGCACAAATGTCAGGGCATGTCAAAACATCTCAAGGACCCCAAAATCACCTTAGACCCCTGAGGGTTAAGGAATTTAAAGCTTGGTTTAAGGATGACGATAGGAAGTCTTGATCAAGGGAGTGATTGTACAGTTCTAATAATAAGGGGGATAACTGAGTGGAAAACTGATTGTGCAATTAAGATCCCCACCTAAAATAAGGCGATGGGTATCCAAATTTGAAAGATGGGAAAAAAAGCGAGGTCATAAAAGCAGGGTTATCAAAGTTAGGGGCATAAACGCTAACTAATACGTGTTTGGTACAGAATTCCAGATACTATTACGTAACGCCCATCAGGATCAGATATTACGTTGTGTGGGAAAAATTGTATACGTTTGTGTATTACAATTGCAGTGCCTCTAGATTTACTATTAAAGTTTGAATGAAAAACTTGACCAATCCATGGCTTACGTAGTCTTACATGATTACTTACCCTGAGGTGAGTCTTCTGTAAAAAAACAATATCCGTAGACAGGCTCTTTAAGTACGAGAACACTCTTGTTCTTTTAATTTGACTACCTAGACCCCTTACATTCCAAGTAACAAATTTGACAGTATGACCAGCCAACCCCTCTGTATTCACTTTAGGTCTAATCATGTGTTATCGTGAGAAAAAAAGAAAAAAAAAGTCTGAGACAAATAAATTGAAAGGTGTGGAAAAAAGAAAGAAAGAAAGAAAAAAAAAAAGAAAAAAAAAAGGGGGGGGGGGGGTATAAACCTATATTTACAACTCTGATGCTCGTCTTTTTGAGCATGACGATTAGCCAGAACAATGATTCACACAACCGATTAACCACGTAGAACTGTCAACTCCTAAAATTTAAATATACACCCAAAGCATCTATCAAGGCTTAGATATGTGCCGAGAAACTATGAGAAGGAGAAAAAGAAAAAAGAAAAAAAAGTAATACAAGTTGGCAAGTTATATAAGCGATCCGCCACAAGACGACACTGCCAACATGGATCTGGTGGTATGACATTTAAAATCATCAAACGAATAACTTATGTGCAAACCATAAAATATTTTATTTGGGGATGCGTGAATAACATCCAAATAAAGCTGACGGATGCACTCGTAGTGTGACAGCCTAACTTTCCCTCAAGGTACGTGAGAGCTTAATACTATCCTTAAATTATTTACAGCAGCTTGTACCTGTTGAATTTACCATCCCAATTAGGACACAAGTGTTAGTTCACGACTTATTTAGGAAAGTTTTGATGGTAAAACGTCTCCGCTGCCTCACGGGAATTCGAAGATCCGTTCCACACCGTTACGACTCACTCGGAGGCGAGCAGGATACAGCATTCCAAAACGCACTCCTTGCTGGTAAAGTAGGCACTTGATCTTGTTGAAAGCCGCTCGTTTCCTCGCCACCTCGGTGCTGAAGTCCTCGTACATCTTGATTTTGTGGCCCTTGTAAGACATGTTTTTGACGGATTTAGCCCAGCTGATGACAGTTTCCTTAACGATGTATCGGTGAAATCTGATAATCAGCGGACGTGGAGATTCCTCTGCGTGAGGTCTCGGCCTCAGGCTACGGTGGGCGCGATCCAGCTCAGGTGGTTCTGTAAGGGAGTCACCAAGGAGTTCAGAAAGAAGGTTAGTCATGAACTCCCTTGCGTTTTTTCCCTCAAGGCCCTCAGGAAGACCTACCACTTGTATGTTTTGGCGCTTCGAGCGAGAAATCAGATCTTCTACGTTAGCTTTGAGCATGTGTTTTCCTTTTCCATGGTCGTCAGTTTTGATTGAACAGCGTTTACATCATGCTCGAGCTGAGATATTCGGTCGCTATGGTCTTAAAGACCCGATTCCATCTCACTTATGGTCACTGCCTGTGTTGTCAAGGTCGCACCAATCGATTCAATTGAAGATCGGATTGGTTCCAGAGAATTATTTAGAAGTGCAATGAACTCCCCAGTCATGTCTTTTCTGAATTTTTCGAGCTCTTTGACTAGAGATTTGATTGTGAGCTGTGCAGATACGGGCTCGTTTTCCGCCATTTTGCTGCTTTCTTGACAGGCCTGTGCATGTTGAACTTGAGTCTGTTGTTTGCCTCCTGTCCTCGTAGACTTGCTCATTTTAAGCGAAAGATATAAAAAGGATTAAATGAATACGATGTCCTGATAAAATAAGATGTAATCTGAACAGATTACATGAAATAATGCGGAGCTTCGACACCGTGCGTCTCAACACCACATTACCAAACCGGAAGTCCCTAAAAAAACATCTTTGTATGCAAATGTTTTTTTTTAGTTTTTTAGTTGTTGTTTTTTTCTACTTAGAAAGACTATGCATACTTAAACTCTTGGACACTTTAACTTATGAACAGCCCAGTCCAACTTCCAACTTGTTCATAAAGGAGAAGACAAAATAAAATTACATTTCAATGACTTTGTGTTTGCTTGCAAGTATTGCGTTCCTCCTAGAAACGTTTGCAAGCTAACGCAAAACAAGTGATATAAATAATATATATGTTAGGTAAAAAAACATATTTCAATAATTTTGTGTTGTTTCTCGGGGTAATGCAAGCATTGATATATCTTTTTTTTCATTCCATGTCATATTTTTGTAACGTAATTACTACGGAAGCAATTGCAAGTAACAATATTTATTGGAAAGCTCAGAACACAGTCCACAGACAGGCAAGGTTGAAAACTCAGTACGTGGTTCACAGACAGGCAAGGTTGAAAACTCAGTACGTGGTTCACAGACAGGCAGGTAAGTGGCGCAGGGACTCGATGGTCAGATGGATACAGTGCAGGTGAAGTGAGGTGACGATCAACAAGACGAATCCAGAACATCCACAGGGAACAGACAGGAACAACGAAGGATACTGGAACGAAGAGGGATCAAACACCGGACATCACAAACAACGATCTGACAATGGAGATGAGAAATGGGTGAGATTAAATAGACCGGGATGATAGACTGCAGCTGGTGATGAGTGATTACTGAATGAGCTTTGATGAGCAGCCACGCCCCTCTAATCAGCACACACACATATGTAACAACAGAAACACGAGACATGAATGAGACATAGGATTTACCCACCGTGACAGTACCCCCTTCCCTAGGAACGCCTCCTGGCGTTCCCAGACTCCCTTACCTGTCGATTGTAATCATCGATAAGGGAGTGATCCAGAATGTCTCTAGCTGGCACCCAACTTCTCTCCTCCGGACCGTAACCTTCCCAGTCCACCAAGTACTGTAATCCGCGTCCCCTCCGTCTCGAGTCCAGAATACGATTAACCGAATATGTGGATTCCCCATCTACGAGGCGCGGCGGGGGGGGAACCGGGACTGGCGGATTAATGCGAGCATAAAAGACGGGTTTAATTTTGGAAACATGAAAGACGGGATGGATTCTCCTGTACACTGGAGAAAGATTCAGGCGGACTGTCACCGGACTAATGATTTTGGTGACAGCAAACGGGCCAATGAATTTAGGTGCAAGTTTATTCGAAACGGAACGGAGAGGAATATCCTTGGTAGAAAGCCACACTTTAGAACCGACGACGTATACGGGAGGCTTCCGCCGGTGGCGATCGGCTTTGGCCTTGGTGCGCGCCCCCACTTGGAGTAGAGTCTCACGGGCTCTCGTCCAAGTGCGATGACACCTCTGGACGAAGGCGTGGGCGGAGGGGACCGCGACTTCGGATTCCAGACTAGGAAAAATTGGTGGCTGGTAACCTACGCTACACTCAAATGGTGATAGGCCCGTGGATGACACTGGCAACGTATTGTGGGCGTACTCCACCATAGAAAGTTGCTGACTCCACGAGGAAGGATTCTTGGACACTAAACATCGCAACATTCGTTCCAAATCCTGGTTGGCGCGCTCAGTTTGACCATTGCTCTGGGGATGGAACCCAGAGGACAGACTCACAGTCGCCCCCAGAAGTTTACAAAACTCTCTCCAAAATTTGGATACAAATTGGGGTCCTCTGTCAGAAACCACGTCTGTCGGGAGGCCATGAATCCGAAAGACGTGGTCAACGACAGTGACCGCTGTCTCCTTGGCTGAGGGTAATTTGGGCAAGGGAATGAAATGGGCCGCCTTCGAGAACCGGTCCACCACGGTCAAAACTACCGTGTGACCCTGGGAGGGTGGGAGGGCGGTAATAAAATCTAGTGCGATATGGGACCAGGGTCTCGAAGGCACCGGCAGCGGTTGGAGTAACCCGTCTGGAGATCGATTGGAAGTCTTACCTGTGGCACAAACTGAGCAAGCCAATACAAAACTGCGAACATCACAAGCCATGAGAGGCCACCAGAATCGTTGCTTGACTAAAAACATAGTACGATTGACTCCTGGGTGACAAGCCACATTGGAACAGTGACCCCACTGAATAACGCTGGACCGTAAACTCTCCGGCACAAACAACCGGTTCGGTGGGCAACGAGTCGGAGGCGTTACCCCTTCTAAGGCCTTCTTGACCTTCGATTCGACCTCCCATGTGAGTGTAGAGATGAATAGATTCTCAGGTAAAATGCACTCGGGAGTAGACGGGCGATCGGAACGGTCAAAAATGCGCGATAAAGAATCGGGTTTGATGTTTTTAGAACCCGGGCGGTACGAGAGAGTAAAGTCAAAACGTCCGAAAAAAAGAGCCCACCGAGCCTGGCTGGAATTGAGTCTTTTAGCCGTACGAATGTATTCCAAATTCTTGTGATCGATCCAGACGATAAAAGGTACCCCCGACCCTTCTAACCAGTGGCGCCACTCTTCCAATGCTAACTTGACTGCCAACAACTCTCTGTTGCCAATGTCATAATTGCTTTCGGCAGGTGACAAACGATGGGAAAAAAACGCGCAAGGGTGCATCTTGTCGTCTGAAGGAGAGCGCTGGGATAACACTGCACCTACCCCCACCTCTGACGCATCGACCTCCACCACGAACTGACGTGATGGATCAGGGGTTATCAGGATGGGAGCTGAAACAAAGCAGCTCTTCAGTTTGGCAAACGCAGCTTCTGCTGCGTCTGACCACCTGAACGTCGTTCTGGGGGAGGTCAAGGCAGTCAGAGGCGCGGCTAGTCGGCTGAAATTGCGAATAAAACGCCGGTAAAAATTGGCGAACCCCAGAAACCTCAGTAGGGCCTTACGGGAATCAGGACTTGGCCAATTTACCACAGCCTTAACCTTGTCAGGATCCATGCGCATTCCCTCAACCGAGATGATGTGACCTAGGAAAGGAACAGACTGTGCATGAAACACGCATTTCTCCGCCTTGACAAAAAGCCCATTCTCTAACAACCTCTGAAGCACCTGTCGTACGTGTTGCACGTGTTCCTGGAGAGACGATGAAAAAATCAATATATCATCCAGGTAGACATATATGAATTGATCGATCATGTCTCGCAACACGTCATTGACAAGTGCTTGGAAGACCGCTGGGCTATTGGACAAGCCGAAAGGCATGACCAAATATTCAAAGTGCCCCCTAGGGGTGTTAAATGCGGTCTTCCATTCATCCCCCTCCCTAATGCGGACCAAATGATAAGCATTTCTTAAATCCAATTTCGTGAAGACGGATGCTCCTTGCAACCTCTCGAAAGCTGAAGACATCAATGGCAAAGGATATGTATTCTTTACCGTGATGTTGTTCAGCCCCCGGTAATCAATACAAGGTCGCAACGATCCATCCTTTTTCCCCACAAAAAAGAACCCCGCCCCCGCAGGAGAAGAGGAAGGGCGGATGAACCCTGTTGCTAGAGAATCAGAAATGTATTTCTCCATGACCTCTCTCTCTGGGACAGAGAGTGAATATAATTTGCCCTTAGGCGGAGACGTACCTGGCAATAATTCTATAGCACAGTCATAGGGACGATGTGGAGGGAGAGAATCAGCCCGAGACTTACTGAACACCTCCTTCAGATCCCGATACTCCGTGGGCACGTTAGATAAATCCACTGTCTCCTCCTGTAACACATGAACAGAAACAGACGGACAAGCAGAGACAAGACAGGACTTATGACAAAAACTGCTCCAAGCCGCTACGGATTTGAGTTGCCAGTCTATTTTGGGATTGTGACGAGTGAGCCATGGGTGACCAAGAACTATGGGTGCAAGCTGAGTGTCCAGGATGTAGAATGAGATGGTTTCTGAGTGATTGCCTGATGTGGTGAGGATGATATCTTCAGTAGCCAGAGATATGGTGGGGAGTTTCTGACCGTTGAGGGCGTGAACTGCAATCTGATGGGTGAGTGGTTTGAGGGGAACTTGGTGCTTGAGTGCAAAGTTGTGATCCATGAAGTTACCTTCGGCGCCCGAGTCCAGAAGTGCATGACAATCGTGACGGTGGTTGGACCATCGGAGTCTAACCGGAAGGAGAGTCGATGTCGATGAGGTCTTCTCGGCGGAGATCCCACCCGATAGTAGCCTCATACTTACTACCGGGCTGGGCCTTTTAACGGGCAGTTGTAGGCAAAGTGTCCCGCTCCTCCACAGTACAAGCAAAGGCCCTGGGATCTCCGCCTCTCCCTCTCCTCCCGGGAAAGCCGGGCTCGACCTACCTGCATGGGCTCGGGATCGTAGACGGGGCTGACCGCGTCCCCCCCTCCAGCACGGTGACCCTCCGATTCCGCCGAAGAACGGTAGTTGGGTCCTCTTCGCTCCACACGAGACAGTCTGGCGTCCACTCTCAGTGCTAGCGCGATTAAATCGTTGAGTTTCGGTGGTAAGTCCATGGCATAAATCTCCTTTTGGACGCGGTCAGCCAACCCATGCAGGAACATATCCCACTGCGCCTCCTCGTTCCATTGGCTCTCCGCCGCCAGGGTCCGAAACTCGATCGAGTAGTCCGACACGGATCGATGTCCTTGACGTAACTCGGCCAGCAATCTGGCCGCTTCTCTGCCTCCCAAGGTACGGTCGAAGACCCGTTTCATCTCGTCGGAGAGCGCTTGGAACGAGGTGCAGCAGTCTTCCTGGTTTTGCCACACCGCCGTTCCCCATAGTGCCGCTCTCCCAGTCAGCAGCGTTAGCACGAAAGCCACTTTAGTTCTTTCCTCCCGGAAGGTTCTGGGCTGGAGAGAGAAATGGATGGAGCATCTAGTTAGGAAAGCTCGACAAAAATTGGGTTCACCTGAGTATGTCTCTGGGGCTGGTAATCGTGGTTCCGACTGGGAGGGGTCCACTGGTGGTATTTGGGGAATCGGCGGTGGGACCGGCGCAGCGGGAATACGCAGCTGTTGGACTTGCTGGGTGAGCCCGGACACCTGCGCCACTAACGCCTGAACAGCACGAGCGGTGTCGTTGATATTTCTCTCTTGATTCTCCATCCGCCGTCTGCTGTTATTGACGAAATCCTCCAACGTCTCAGGATTGTCACTCGCTGCTTCCATTTCTGGTCAGATCGTTCTGTAACGTAATTACTACGGAAGCAATTGCAAGTAACAATATTTATTGGAAAGCTCAGAACACAGTCCACAGACAGGCAAGGTTGAAAACTCAGTACGTGGTTCACAGACAGGCAAGGTTGAAAACTCAGTACGTGGTTCACAGACAGGCAGGTAAGTGGCGCAGGGACTCGATGGTCAGATGGATACAGTGCAGGTGAAGTGAGGTGACGATCAACAAGACGAATCCAGAACATCCACAGGGAACAGACAGGAACAACGAAGGATACTGGAACGAAGAGGGATCAAACACCGGACATCACAAACAACGATCTGACAATGGAGATGAGAAATGGGTGAGATTAAATAGACCGGGATGATAGACTGCAGCTGGTGATGAGTGATTACTGAATGAGCTCTGATGAGCAGCCGTTGATATTTCTACGATTGATATTTCTATTTGATACCCTCTAATCAGCACACACACATATGTAACAACAGAAACACGAGACATGAATGAGACATAGGATTTACCCACCGTGACAATTTTGCTATGACCACGCCTCCTCATGGCCAACAAAGGTTGACGAATATCAACTGCAGCCTATAGAATGCAGTATAGAATGCGCCTAAATTTCAAGATATCAGGGGGGAAAAAAATGCCCCTGTATGAGTTTTTGTCTCATATTTATATCATAGGGTATCGCAATATCACATGAGTAACGAGCGCAATCACACGAGTGCTGTTCCCTTTCAAGGGAACTCGCGTTGCGTCGAGATGACGCTATGGGAAAACTCTGCGTGATTGCGTTATGAAGCACTTGTAAAATCAGTACAATGGTGTATAGGCGGGTGACGTCATGGCAGTAAGCTATAAAGCGCACTCAGATCAAACATTGTCAGCTTCTGTGTCTTCAGCAAGCGCTCTGTGGGAATTTGTCTCTGTCTATGTATTGTTGTTTGTCTTCAAGCATATTACAGGTCCTTCTCAAAAAATTAGCATATTGTGATCAAATTAATTATTTTCCATAATGTAATGATAAAAATTAAACTTTCATATATTATAGATTCATTGCACACCAACTGAAATATTTCAGGTCTTTTATTGTTTTAATACTGATGATTTTGGCATACAGCTCATGAAAACCCAAAATTCCTGTCTCAAAAAATTAGCATATCATGAAAAGGGTCTCTAAACAAGCTATTAACCTAATCATCTGAATCAACTAATTAATTATAAACACCTGCAAAAGATTCCTGAGGCTTTAAAAAACTCCTAGCCTGTTTCATTACTCAAAACCGCAATCATGGGTAAGACTGCCGACCTGACTGCTGTCCAGAAGGCCATCATTGACACCCTCAAGCAAGAGGGTAAGACACAGAAAGAAATTTCTGAACAAATAGGCTGTTCCCAGAGTGCTGTATCAAGGCACCTCAGTGGGAAGTCTGTGGGAAGGAAAAAGTGTGGCAAAAAACGCTGCACAATGAGAAGAGGTGACCGGACCCTGAGGAAGATTGTGGAGAAGGACCGATTCCAGACCTTGGGGACCTGCGGAAGCAGTGGACTGAGTCTGGAGTAGAAACATCCAGAGCCACCGTGCACAGGCGTGTGCAGGAAATGTGCTACAGGTGCCGCATTCCCCAGGTCAAGCCACTTTTGAACCAGAAACAGCGGCAGAAGCGCCTGACCTAGGCTACAGAGAAGCAGCACTGGACTGTTGCTCAGTTTTGCATGTCATTCGGAAATCAAGGTCCCAGAGTCTGGAGGAAGACTGGGGAGAAGGAAATGCCAAAATGCCTGAAGTCCAGTGTCAAGTACCCAAAGTCAGTGATGGTCTGGGGTGCCATGTCAACTGCTGGTGTTGGTCCACTGTGTTTTATCAAGGGCAGGGCCAATGCAGCTAGCTATCAGGAGATTTTGGAGCACTTCATGCTTCCATCTGCTGAAAAGCTTTATGGAGATGAAGATTTCATTTTTCAGCACGACCTGCCACCTGCTCACAGTGCCAAAACCACTGGTAAATGGTTTACTGACCATGGTATTACTGTGCTCAATTGGCCTGCCAACTCTCCTGACCTGAACCCCATAGAGAATCTGTGGGATATTGTGAAGAGAAAGTTGAGAGACGCAAGACCCAACACTCTGGATGAGCTTAAGGCCGCTATCGAAGCATCCTGGGCCTCCATAACACCTCAGCAGTGCCACAGGCTGATTGCCTCCATGCCACGCCGCATTGAAGCAGTCATTTCTGCAAAAGGATTCCCGACCAAGTATTGACTATTGTGTGCATAACTGAACATAATTATTTGAAGGTTGACTTTTTTTTTTTGCATTAAAAACACTTCTTTTATTGGTCGGATGAAATATGCTAATTTTTTGAGATAGGAATTTTGGGTTTCTATGAGCTGTATGCCAAAATCATCAGTATTAAAACAATAAAACACCTGAAATATTTCAGTTGGTGTGCAATGAATCTAAAATAAATGAAAGTTTAATTTTTATCATTACATTATGGAAAATAATGAACTTTATCACAATATGCTAATTTTTTGAGAAGGACCTGTATATATCTAGACAGAAATATAATGGCGAGCAAACAGCATCATGGATCGTGCGTTCTTCGCTTCATTACGAGTGAGGATACACATAAATTCCCGACGTGTTATATATGCACTATCGAGAGTTTGACCTCTACTCCTGTTGGCTTTCTTCTCGAGGCAAGAAAGTCAATTAAGATTCTTTGCTCGGATCTCGCATTTGCCGAGGCAGCGTGTAGATTACGCTTGTACAATAAAGATTCTGTGACTCGATCTTGGATCTCACGTGTGTGGAATGTCACTTCTCTGTGGGGGAAGGAGCCGGAACTTGTTCGGGAGATGGAGTTGCCATGTCATGGATTGTCTATAATGAACACTATGCTGAACATAAGGATTCTCTTAAGTGTATGTGGTACCAGAGTACCCTAGGCCGAAGATCAATGATTGATTTTGTAATTGTTTCATCTGATTTGAGGACCAATGTTTCAGACACTCGGGTGAAGAGAGGAGCGGAGCTGTCAACTGATCACCATCTGGTGGTGAGTTGGGTCAGGGGGTGGGGGAAGAATCTAGACAGACCCGGTAAGCCCAAACAGGTAGTGTGTTTACACCTCAGGCGGAGCTTTTCTGGCATCCCTGTGGAGGTTGGGGACATTTAACCTGGTCCCAAGTCAATATCTGCCTAGGAAATCGCCTAGTCTTAATCTGCATTGCTATTTGTACTCGTTGTGAATAAGCAGGCCACAAGAAGTAATTCGTTTTTTTTTTTTTATCACTTTTACTCATTACATGCTATCCCGCAACAAAGGATTCCATTTATTATGCTAAGCTAAGCTAGCGCCGCTGCCAAACTAAGAAAATGCATGCACTGAGACAAAAATGCATTTGCCCACCTATCTAAATGTAGGGGAGACGGTGAATAACCCCAATTCCAAAAAACAGTGAAGTGTTCCTTTAAATAATCATTTTGGGGTAGTTTCTCTGAACAATTTGATGTGCGATTATTAAAACTGTTCTTAACTTCCTTTAATGAATATTCAAAAAACATTTGATTCAACTAGTTCACTACAACGAATGAACTGGGCTTCCCAACTCTACTTGAGAATGAAAAGCAATACTCACTGCTTTTTGCTTATTACTTCTACTAACAACTTTCCGTCATGCATCAGATATATGTTATTGTGACTGCCGGCTGCATTACTTTTCAGTAAACCCCAATTTGACATATAATTAACAATTCTCCATTTACTCTCTTCCTGTCATGTCCTCTCTTGCAATCTGGAAACACACAAACACAAAGACACACACTGTAAAAAATGATTGTGATTTTAACGGTAAAATACTACAGTGAAAAACTGTTAATTGGTTAACACAAAGTTACCTTACTATATATAAAAATCCCAGAGTAAAAGAAGCAGAGATAATTAGAGAAAGAGAGAACAGGTGTGGAAAGGATGACATGCTAACGAGTAGAGAGTGGAGACAGCTGGGAGTGATGAGAGAGATGTGTGAGCATAATGAATGAGAGATGCATGCGTGCGTGGTGAATGGTGTGGTAATCAGCGAGTGTACATGTATGTGTCCAGAAGGGGGAGACAGAGTAAGGGGAAAGAAGGCCAGGATCATGACAGTACCCCTCCCTCAACGAGCGCCTCCTGGCGTTCCCAAGGAAGGAGACTGACGAGACCGGAGGAAATCATCGATGAGCGAGGGGTCCAGAATGTCCCGAGCCGAAACCCAACTCCTCTCCTCAGGACCATACCCCTCCCAGTCCACTAAGTATTGATGCCCACGACCACGACGCCGCATATCTAAAAGCTTACGGACCCTGTAAACCGGAGTGCCCTCAATACGAATAGGCGGAATGGACGGACGCGAAGGCGCGCGGACGGTCAGTTTAATGCAAGAGACGTGAAAGACAGGGTGGACACGACGAAGGTTAGAAGGAAGAGCGAGCTTGACAACGACTGGACTAGTGACTTTAACAATACGAAATGGCCCGACGAAACGAGGAGCCAGCTTACGAGACTCCGACTGGAGAGGCAAATTGGACATGGAGAGCCATACCCTTTGACCACAAATGTAGCGGGGACTCTTAACACGCCGTTTGTTAGCAGTGTTACTCATGCGTCTCCTCGAGCAACTAAGTGCTGATCTCACCCCTCTCCACGTACGTTTGCAGCGTTCAATAAACGCTTGTACGGATGGAACATTAGACTCCGAACTCTGTGAGGTGAACAACGGAGGTTGATAACCCAGGCAGCAATGGAACGGTGAGAGACCTGTGGCAGAAGTGGGAAGCGAATTGTGTGCGTATTCTGCCCAGGCGAGTTGCTCTGACCAAGACGAGGGATTGAGGTGGGCTGGACTGCGGAGAATGCAGGCGATTATTTGATTGGCTCGTTCAGCCTGACCGTTAGTTTGGGGGTGAAACCCGGACGAAAGGCTGGCGGAAGCGCCGATTAGGCGACAGAACTCCCTCCAAAATTGAGAGGCAAACTGTGGTCCTCTATCTGAAACTACATCGGTGGGTAGCCAGTGAAACTTAAAAACATGATCGACCATGATCTGAGCCGTCTCCTTGGCAGAGGGGAGCTTGGTGAGAGGGATAAAATGCGCAGACTTAGAGAAGCGGTCAACGACTGTTAAAATGACCGTTTTCCCTGCAGACAGGGGAAGACCGGTGATAAAATCGAGTCCAATGTGAGACCAGGGGCGTGAAGGGACCGGTAAGGGGCGAAGCAAACCGGCTGGGGGCGAATTACCGGCCTTGGTCTGGGCTCAAACAGGACAGGAGGCGATAAAACGACGTGCGTCACGTTCCAACCTTGGCCACCAAAAACTTTGACGGATGGAAGCGAGTTTGCCCCGAACGCCGGGATGGGCTGATAATTTAGAGGAGTGGCCCCACTGGAGAGTAGCTAAGTGCCCAGAGACAGGAACAAACAGAACACGCTCTGTAAAGCAGCGTGGAACCGTGGTGCGAGTGAGGGCGCACTTTACCAACTTCTCGACTCCCCAGACAGCCGCGCCCACTACACAGTCGGAGGGAATAATCTCCTCCTGTGCAGTGGTGGAAGACGAGGAGGTTTAACCTCTTGGCAGAACGAATATACTCAAGGTTTTTGTGGTCCGTCCAAACCACAAAAGGAACCGGAGCTCCCTCTAACCACTAACGGCATTCTCCCAATGCCAAGCGTATGGCGAGTAATTCACGGTTCCCGACGTCGTAGTTGCGTTACGCGGGCGTGAGGCGATGAGAAAAGAAGGCACAGGGATGTACCTTCTCATCTACTGACGAGCGCTAGGAAAGAACAGCCCCGACCCCCACCTCAGAAGCGTCGACCTCGACGGTAAATTGCCTCGCCACGTCGGGAGTGAGCAGAATAGGGGCGACCGTGAAAAGGGATTTAAGAAAATCGAAAGCGCGCTGAGCAGAAACTGACCAAACAAACTTAAACTTAACTGAAGTCAAGGCGGTGAGAGGAGCGGCCACCTGACTAAAGTTACGAATAAAACGGCGATAAAAATTAGCGAAACAGAGAAACCGTTGAAGCGCGACACGAGAGTCAGGAACGGGCCAATCAACAACAGCTTGAACCTTAGTAGGATCCATAATGATCACCTCCGCAGAAATGACCAAACCGAGAAACGTAACAGAGGTGGCGTGAAAAGAGCACTTCTCGGCTTTAACAAAGAATCAATTCTCCAGCAAGCGCTGGAGGACCCGACGAACGTGTTGGGCGTGCACTTCGAGAGATGGCGAGCCCTGGCTGTTACCGGGCACGTCTTGACAAAGTGACTGGGTGAAGCACAGTACATACAAAGGCGGTTGGTTACTCTCCGCTCCCGTTCTTTTGTAGAGATGCGTAATCCTACGAGCTGCATCGCCTCAGGCTCCGGACCAGTAGGAGGCGAAGAAAAAGCAGCAGGTGGAGAAGAGAGCAGGGAAGACTCAAGACTGCGTGCCCAGCGGCGAAGGACGAAGCGCTTCTCAATACGGATAGCCAGGTTGATTAGGGAGTCAAGATGAGTCGGCACCCCTCGAGCGAAGCTCTCATCCTTAACCTCGGAATTAAGCCCCTCCTGGAAGCGAGCCACCAAGGCCGGGTCATTCCAGCCACTAGTGGTAGCTAGAGTGCGAAACTCGATAGAGAAATCCGCAGCAGAGCGTCTACCTTGGCGAAGAGTGGAGAGTAAACGAGAAGCCTCTTCCCCATAAACAGAGCAGTCGAAGACACGGATCATCTCGGCCTTGAACTGGGAAAAGTTAAACACACAGTCCGCCTCAGCCTCCCAGTTGGCTGCTCCCCATTCACGGGCTCGTCCAGCTAGGAGTGATATAATGAAGGCGACTCTGGCTCGATCCGAAGCGTAGGTCAAGGGCTGGAGAGAAAGGGCTGGAGAGTCAAGAAGGCGCGACATTGAGTAGGCTCACCAGAGAAGCACTGAGGATTGTTGACCCGTGGTTCCAGTGTCTCGCGATGATCCAGTGAAACAGGTGCCCCATGATGCAGGTGGCGAGGTTGAGTGGAGAGACTTGATACCTGGGCGGATAGGGACTCGACGGCTTGTCTCGCGGCAGTAAGCTCCTCTTCATGCCGACCCAGCATCGCACACAGAAGTTCGGCAGCTGACTGAAAGTGATTGCCGCTCGCTGTGTCCATTGTTGGCCAGATTATTCTGTGATGTGGTGAGAAGGACGACCCAAAGGCGAAATGCAGCAGTACAGTCTTTAATAAACAGAAAATGCTGTCCAGAGGATATAGAACTGAAAGTTCAATTTTAAGTGTAACTGAGAGTCCTCCAACGGAGCAGGGATGACAGAAAGTAATAAGGGTCGGCCGTACAGACAGCAGAACGATCTCGGTGGTAGACAACACTGAAGCGGTGCCAGCCAACCCAGGTACTCACAGAAGGTCAGGTATCACCAGACAATGTAGGACGGGTACTGTGCAGGAACTCTGTAACAAGCACAGCTTAGTCGCAAACACAGTGTGGCTGAACAAACTCCGCAGAGCACTGGACAGGACAGGACAAGACAGGAACGATAGGTAAGTGCACAGAAGCCTCATACGCATTACTCACAAAATAATCTGGCAAAGAGACAGGGGAAAGCAGGGGTAAAAGAAGCAGAGATAATTAGAGAAAGAGAGAACAGGTGTGAAAAGCATGACATGCTAACGAGTAGAGAGTGGAGACAGCTGGGAGTGATGGGAGAGATGTGTGAGCGTAATGAATGAGAGATGCGTGCGTGATGAATGGTGTGGTAATCAGCGAGTGTACATGTATGTGTCCAGAAGGGGGAGACAGAGTAAGGGGAAAGAAGGCCAGGATCATGACATATACAGTAAATAACTGTGATAGATCTAATAGTACATTTAATGTAATTTTACTGTAAAATATCATAAATTGACATTCCCACAATTCCCTGAGTGGCACTTCACATTTGATGTATTTTTGTTTAAATAATTGTTTCCTCATAGTTTTATTAGTTTTTTTCTGATCAGTTATGTACATTAGGTTTTATGTTACATTTAATGTTGTTAAATTAATGTTTATTGCATTTTTAAAATTTTATGTGTGTCACCATGATGGCGTTTAATGTTTGTGCGAAGGACACTGTGCAGCTTCTATTTATTAGTATTAACTTTCTTGTTGAAGTGGTGCTTGTGATGAGCTTTGATTGATCATGTGACTCTCACCACTGCTGTGATTGTTGGTTGTCAGTGTATTACAATGGTACAAAACAGATATTAATACTTCAATAGGTCGGTAAATGAACACTATATCAGATTATGAAATACGGTTTATTACTGTAAATTTTAAGTCTGTAAAACCAATAATGTTGCTACCGTATTTTTGACTGTAAAGTCCTGGCAACCACAGCTGCCGTTTTTTTTACCGTAAAAATTACGGTTTATTTTTTACAGTGCAGTCATACTCTGGCTGCTCACTATTTAGTATATGGTCTGGTATATTATGAAAGAGAAACCTCTCTTTAGCAGCTACATGTCCCACCAGCGTAGATAAACAAGGTGTGAGTGACACTCTCTCATCAGTCAAAGCGCAGCCACACTCCCTGACCAGATAACATCAAGTGTGCGTATCAATTGCCAAGTGCTGTCTGTCACACTTTAGTGATAAGACAACAGCAGGAGTGTGTGTATGTGTGTGTAAAGCACACAGTCTCTGCTGGTGGTTTAGCAGAAAACACTTGAGTATGAAACAGCTCTGATCTCTGTAAGATTACAGTCTCACTCTGTGATCTTTTTGTATGCTTTAAATGGCTGTGTTCCTGGTAATGGATATCTTTGTATAGAGAATGGAATATTTTTATTTAGGCATAATGAAGGAAAATGAAAGTAAAATGTTAAAGTTATTTATGTTCAGGGTATAATCTATGGCCTGTCCATTGCAGGGCTAACACACACTCACTCACATATACAGGTAATTTATTGTCTCCATTTCACCTGTTCTGTGTGTTTTTGGATTCTTGGGGAAACCCGAGCATCTGGAGGAATCCCAGAGCAACAAAGGAAAAACCAGTAAAGTCCAGACACAAAGGACTGGCGACAGTGCTACCCGCTGCAGCGACCGTGCCCCACAATGTATAAATGACAATTGTTACAATGCCTCATCTCTCCGTGAGTTTGACAAACTGTACAAGTGAGATTACACTGACACTATATGAAACAATTGAATGCCATTTGTTTGTTTCTCAGCTGCTTCTGCAACTGCAGATGATGATTATAATAATTGCCGGACCATTACAATAATGCTTGCTGTTTTATTTAAAGCTTTTGTAAATCAGTGAGCTTACATTTATTATGAACAAAGTATTTTACTTGCCAGGATTTGACTTCACTGCAAACAGAGAAGGATGGGGAAAGATTCTTAATAGTGACTACAGTGAAACCAAAAATTATTCAGACACCAGATATCATTGTTGATTTTTTTTTTACTAGTCAAGTGAAGTCAATTCACCTTCATTTATATAGCGCTTATAACAATATAGATTGTTTCAAAGCAGCTTTACAGTGATAATTAAAGTAACATGGAAATTAAAGTAACAGAGATTGTTTTGGCTTTACAGCAGCTAAATTTATTGTCCAGCTAAACTTATTTTTGATTGATTCACTTCCGGTGCAAAGATCATTCGTTATTAACTATCGTTTTAACAGAAAACCCCTAACGTGCTCCGGCCCGCTCATTCGCACAACAACAGTGCCTGGTGGCTTAAAAAATGCAAATCTTGAAATAGGTCCCATAGTGGGTACAGCACACTATAGTTAATTTATGTAAGCGAGGGTAGCAAAAATAAAGTAATCTGTGATATATTATACCCAAAAATACTTCATACAGTGGACTATTAGTAAAAAAAAATCTAAATTTTGGACAAAAATGTATTCAGACACTTTGACCTGACTATGTTTTGCTTAAGTGTTTTTTTCTTTAATTGCTAATGCGACCTTTTTACACCACAGACTGAACAATATTAACCATTCCTTGGTAGCCTGAATGCCAGCTGAACAGCCCACAACCTTTGAGGTCGGGAAGTTCGGTTTGGACTTTATCCGTTGAGAAGCAAGTATGCCCGAACCAGAGCTGTTGGGACCAATCAAATTGTCAGGGCGGGCTTTATACGATTATGGACAGATGATCAATAGTAAAATAATCAACCACGTCACCAAAGAGCACTTGGGTTGAATGCTTTTACAACAAAGAATGGCTTTCGCTGGAGAATTTGTAGATTCAGTCATCAAGTCTGTTATAGAAGATGGCGGGACGTGATGGTGCAGTGGATAATACTGGTCGATCCAATTGAGTAAAGAGTTTTTGTTTCCTGGTTAGGTTGAAACACGCCACATAATCACAGCCCAATGGAGCAGTATCAGACTCCCATTCTGAGTAGAATCTGAGTATGACGATGTCAGGCTAATTCCTTGGTAATTGGGTGACCTAAATGGGTATTATCTAATTGTGTACTTAAATGTAACAGCTGACAGCTATTCAACCTAATTCATTTGTGAGACAATCTAACAGAAGGATGGCCAAAACCAGTGAAATATCAACTGATTTGATGAATCTGAGTTGTCATATTTTATTAACATTTTCTAAACTATAGCGAATAAACTGTGATAATGTGAGAAATGTTGAAGTTGTCTGAATACATTTTGGTTTGATGTGAATCATTACCATGCACCAGTCATTGTTGAATTCTCACAAGATATTTAGTTTGATCAAATGTTATCAAATACATTTCTAAAAGCACTTACATTAATTCTGGGAATCTTGTGTATTATTTAAGCTGTAAAGTTGTTCTTATTTTTGTCACGTAACACACACAGGAGGCAGAAAATCCAATAGCAGTAGTTTTTAATAGGGTAATCCAAATCGTAGTCTTCCAGGCAGGGGTCAAATCCAAATAATCAAACAGTCCAAAAACAAGAAACCAACCATAAAATGTGAGGACATCTAACAACGACTCCATACACATACTGACACAGACAGGGAATATATACACAGATCTAACAAGACTAACAATGAACAGCTGGGAACAATGATTACGGGGAACAGCTGAGTTCATTGGACTGATGAGTGACAGTGACAGACAGAAGCTGGGAAATGAAGTCAAATGTGACGGACACCGTGAGAATGAGGACCTCTAGTGACAAACAAGGGAAACACAACCAGACACTGTGACAATTTTAGGTGGTGTGTTTTTGTGGCGAGCTGAGGAAAGCAGGCGAAGACGAGGATCTAAATGAGGGATGATTTGATAAAGTAACACATAAAACAGAGAACACAGAACTCAAAGAACAAAGGAACAAAACCAGGGGGGTCACGGAGGCAATCATAACACGTACAACAACTGACAAAGTAACAAGTGAAACAAAAGGGCTACAAATACACAGGGACAAACGAGCTTAACTAAGTAATTAGGAAACAAGATACACCTGGGAACAATCATGAACTAATCAACAGGAAAAACTAGAAAGGACTACAAAAACATGGCACAAAACAGGAAATGATAAAAGTCCACACAGGACAAGGGGAACACAAGACAGGAATCATGACAGAGCCCTCCACTTAAAGAGCGGATTCCAGACGCTCCTCAGTAAACAACAGTCAAGGAGGGAGGTGGAGTGGTGGTGGTCTTGGAGGAGGGATGGAGGGCCAGGTCCATGGAGAGGAAGAGGACCTGGAGACTGTGGCAGGATGGGAAGCCAGGGCGCAGCAGGGTTTGCAGGTGACCAGGGCGGAGCAGGCCTTGCAGGGGACCAGGGCGGAGCAGGCCGTGCAGGCGACCAGGGCAGATCAGGCCGTGCAGGCGGTTCAGGGACCCAGGGCGGACCAGGCAGTTCAGGTGGCCAGGGTGGACGAGGCAGCTCAGATGGCCAGGGTAGACAAGGCAGTTCAGGTGGCCATGGAGCTGGCTCGGCGGCGGCCCTTTTGTCCGAGGAGACTGCCTTGGTGGTGGCCATCTTGTCTGGAGACACTGGTTCGGTGCTGGCCATCTTGTCCGGAGACACTGGCTCAGCAGACGTGGCATGACGTGAACAGTCTCTGGCTCGGCAGACGTGACGTGAACAGTCTCTGGCTCGGCAGACGTCACGTGAACAGTCTCTGGCTTGGCAGGGCTTACGTGGAGTGCAGGCTCGGCAGGTCTGACGTGGAGCATAGGCCCGGCAGGGCTGACGTGGAGACACTCTGGCTGGTCAGGCATGACATTAAGATCAGGCTGGTCAGGCGTGACGTGAAGAGGCTGGTCAGGCATGACGTGAAGATCAGGCGAATCAGGCATGACGTGAAGATCAGGCGAATCAGGCACGACGTAAAGGAACTCAGGCTTGGGAGGACTGACGTGAAGAGACTCTGAAAGGGTTGTCTCAGTGGAACGAGACTTTAGCATGGCAGCCTGGGGTTTTGATAGCGCTGAGACCAGTGAAAATCTCAGGATTCCGGCTGATCGGGCAGATGTCAGTGGTGGATCGGCCAGCTTGGACGCCAATCCTCTCCACCCTCGGACGGGTCCAGTGGACGCAATTGTGCTGGCTGATGGTGCGGTCTGTGGTGGGCCACGCACCACGGCCGACGGAGCTTCGGCTGTATAGCCCCCCCAAAAAAATGTTAAGGGTGGATCCTCCCCACTTCGCCCACGGCGAAGGATGATCCACTGAGCCAGATCTATATATTGGGCCATAGTCCAGTCAATATAATCCTCCAGCATCATTTGGGCGATGTTCTCATCCAGCCCACACCAAAAAAGGTCCATAAGCTGGGCGTCATCTAACGATGCTAGATGACAGCAGGCCAAAACCTCCTCCACATACCTTTCAATGGACTGGCCATCCTGAAAAATGGAACAAAGCACTCACAAGATCCTGGTTGCTTCCTGCTAGATCCATATTTTGGTCAGTTGTTCTTCTGTGGTGAGCTGAGGAAAGCAGGCAAAGTCGAGGATCTAAACGCAGGATGATTTAATAAAGTAACACATAAAACAGAGAACACAGAACTCGAAGGAACAAAACCAGGGGGATCACGGAGGCAATCATAACATGTACAACAACTGACAAAGTAACAAGTGAAACACAAGGGCTATAAATACACAGGGACAAACAAGGTTAACTAAGTAATTAGGAAACAAGATAAACCTGGGAACAATCATGAACTAATCAACAGGAAAAACTGCAAAGGACTGCAAAAACATGGCACAAAACAGGAAATAATAAAAATCCACAGGACAAGGGGAACACAAGACAGGAATCATGACAGATGTGGCAAAGTAGATTTAAAATTGAAGAAAAAAAAACCTCATCACAAAAAAGGTTAATAAGTGATTTTGTCTTACTAAAATCATAAACAAATTTTTAATTATTTGTTTTGTGGCTATACTTTTGAAGCAGTGTGTATTTTAACATTTACAAATTGGCCTCATTCAGCTTTCACTAGAAAAGTGCCTCACTGTAACCCAAATTATTTTAAAGAAAGGCAGGACAAATTGAAATATTGTTTTGCGGTAATTAATATTGGTAACACTTTAGAATACTGTTTCTTACTTACTGCATAACTAATAAGGAATTATTGAACTAATATGTAATTCTTCATTAACTACTTCTTCACTACTGTTAACTGCTAAGGAAAATGTGCTAACTAATCAATATGTAATAAAATTTTATGATTGTGTTAAATAACAGTTAGTTAATCAATAACTAATGAATTATGTCATACCTCCTGAAGAACCACAAATAACTTAGTAAGAAGTAACTAATGGACAGTTGTTTTAATTTAGTTCAGCAATCCATTGTTGTTGATTGTTTGTTTTTGTTTTTGCTCTATGTTAAGTTTAAAGAGTAACATCTCTCTAATTTCTGTTAATGCAAGGGGTTTAAGAGACATGACAAAGAGAAAAAGTATTTTCTTATTTTGTAAAGGGAAGAAGTCAAATATAATTTTTTTGCAGGAGACACATTCTAAGGTTGATGATGCTATATTTTGGTCTAAACAATGGGGAGATAAAGCTTACTTTAGCCACGGCACTCCAAGGTCAGCAGGAGTCGCCATCCTCCTAAATAACTTTAAAGGTCATATTGTGTCCGATATGGAAGATGAGTTTGGTCACTGGCTGATTCTTATCATAAATATTGATGGTCTGAAATTCATCTTAGTCAACATTTATGGCTATAACATCAGAAGAGAAAAACGAAACCTACTTGAACAAATTGGCTTACATTTAGACAATCTCAAATTAACACACTCAACTGATAACATTATAATTTGGAGGCGATCTAAAGCTAGTTCATGATGATTTTTTTTTGTTGATAAGTATCCTTGCAGATACTCTGCAAGTCATCCAAACACCATATTCACAAACTTCTGTGAAAAAACATAATTTAGTTGATACTTGGAGACACTTAAATCCAGGAATATCTAAATACTCCTGGTTTAGCTTAAGCCACAATTTTAAATCCAGAATTGATCACTAATTGCAAATAATTTACTATTTTGTAATATTAGCTCTGATATTTCTGCTGCACCACTAACGGATCATAGTGTTATTTTACTACAGATTAAACCCAATGACAACAATGTCCACTCACACACATATTGGAAGTTCAATTCCAGTCTGCTCAAAAATAATGACTACTGCCCAAAAATCTAATTATTAATTAAAGAAATTGCCAATTCTGAGGAGCTAACAACTGTTACCAAAAAGTGGGAATTCCTAAAATATAAAATACGCCAATTTACCATCTCATTTAGGAAAATAATTAAAAAAGATAATGAAAAACAAGAAGTAGACATTATTAATGAGTTAAATATGTATGGCAATGGGCCAAACCCAACTGAAGACGATAGACAGAATATATTAAACCTCCAACTTAAACTGGATGAAATTTACAGTCGTAAGGCCCAAGGGGCCTTCATTAGATACAGAGCTAAGTGGATAGAGGAGCGGGAAAAAAAAAATCAGCGTATTTCTGTGGTCTTGACAAAAGAAGACAGGAAAAAAACAGCATCAGATCCTTGATGATTGATAACAATGAAGTCACAGATGAAAAATTGATCTCTTCAGAAATCGTCTCGGTTACGTATGTAACCCTCGTTCCCTGAGTAGGGAACGGAGACGTTACGTCGGATGACGACGAATGGGGTTTCGCTTAGAACACCTATCGACTTCGAGTATTACAAAACGAGCCAATGGCAAGGAAATGCCATGGGTCTGCGGAATTTGCATGGCGTAACTCCGCCCCACCTCGTGGGTATAAAAGGAGGACGCCGGCAACAGGCAGATATGTTTCTTCGCTGAGGAGCCAAGACTGAGTCAGGCGATCCCCGCGGTACAGCGGAAAGTGGCAGGCAGACGTAACGTCTCCGTTCCCTACTCAGGGAACGAGGGTTACATACGTAACCGAGACGTTCCCTTTCGTTGTCACTCCGAGTTACGTCGGATGACGACGAATGGGGTTACCAGTCTAATCACGCCACCTTCTCAGCTGTCTTCCAGTGCCCTGCGTAAATCTGAGATCCCTGTCGTGAGACTGGCACGGACGAAGGACTCCTATTTAGCACAGGAATACCAAGGTACACTGGGGAGCATATCCCAAGTTCAGGGGAAATATGCAATTACTGCCAACCCAGAGGGGGGGACTTAGAGAATACACATGTGACCCGAAGGAGACATGGAGAACACTGGGGTGTTCAGCCGCAGGTGGAATATTTCAACCCCAGGGGTGGCAAGGTGGCTTGCCAAGGGAAAGACACATGCTCGGGAGGCTTACAGTGGAATACACATGTGGGGGTCGCTCAGGGGAGGGACCATGCACACGGGAGGCACCTAGCCGACACACAGGCAATAGACACTGGCGCCAACGTCAGGAGTGCTGGAGGAACTCAGGGCTTTTCGGGGAAGCTCACCTGAGGAGAATATCGCACGTATCCAGTCCGTGGAGTGGAATGGCGAGCAAGCGAAGACACCTGAGCGGGTCCAGTACTAGCTGGTTGAAGCGAGTACATGAGAGGACACTGGCTCCACTCGGAGATTGTAGAATCTGGCGAATGTGTTAGGTGTCGCCCAGCCTGCAGCTCTGCAGATGTCTGTTAGCGAGGCGCCATGCGCTAGAGCCCAAGAGGATGCCACACTCCGGGTGGAGTGGACAGTCACACCAAGGGGGCACGGTCGAGCTTGCTGCTGGTATGCCAAGGCAATGGCGTCCACTATCCAGTGAGACAACCTTTGCTTGGAGAGAGCCTTTCCCTTCAGCTTCCCACCATAACAGACAAAGAGCTGGTCTGAGGTCCTGAAACACTGCGTCCTGTCTACATAGGCGCGGAGGGCGCGTACTGGACAGAGCAGTGCCAAGGCTGGGTCTGCCTCCTCCGGGGGCAGCGCTTGCAGGTTCACCACCTGGTCCCGGAAGGGAGTGGTAGGAACCTTGGGCACATATCCAGGCCGGGGTCTCAGGATCACGTGAGAGTAAGCCGGCCCAAATTCCAGGCACGCTTCGTCAACGGAGAATGCATGCAAGTCCCCCACCCTCTTGATGGAGGCCAATGCAACCAGGAGCGCTGTCTTCATAGACAGGGACTTAAGCTCCACTGATTGCAAAGGCTCAAAGGGAGCACTCCGCAGGGCAGTTAGAACCACTGAGAGGTCCCAAGAGGGAACGAGAGGAGGGCGAGGAGGATTCAGTCTCCTCGCTCCTCTCAGGAACCTGATGATCAGGTCGTACCTTCCAACAGACTTACCTTCGACTGGGTCATGGTGTGCGGCAATAGCGGCAACATAGACTTTCAGGGTGGAGGGAGACAGCCTTCGCTCCAGCCTATCTTGAAGGAAGGAAAGCACGACACTAATCGAACATCTCCGGGGGTCTTCTCGGTGAGAAGAGCACCAGTTGACGAAGAGGTTCCACTTCAACGCGTAGACGTGTCTCGTGGACGACGCTCTAGCGGAAGTGATGGTAGCCGCCACCGTAGGTGGAAGGGTACTCAAACCTGCTTCGTCCCGTCCAGGAGCCACACGTGGAGGTTCCAAAGATCGGGACGAGGGTGCCATAGGGTGCCCCGTCCCTGAGAAAGGAGGTCCTTCGTCAGGGGAATCGGCCAAGGAGGTACTGTCGCGAGGAGTACTAGTTCGGAGAACCAGGTCCGGGCGGGCCAGTACGGCGCGACCAGAATGACCTGCTCCTCGTCCTCCCTGACCTAGCGCAAGGTCTGCGCAAGAAGGCTCACTGGGGGAAACACATACTTGCGGCCCTGCGGCCAGCTGTGCGCCAGAGCATCCGTGCCGAGCGTGCCCTCGGACAGGGAATAAGACTGGGCGCAATGGGTCGAGTCGTGGGAGGCAAACAGATCTATCTGTGCGTCCCCGAACTGGTCCCAAATCAGCTGGACCGACTGGGGATGGAGTTGCCATTCTCCAGGGAGTGGCTGAAGCCGTGAGAGCTCGTAGGCTGCACAGTTCAGGGCTCCGGTGGAAATAAATGGCATGAAGCGACCTCAGATGCTTCTGACTCCATATGGGGAGGTGGCGAGCGAGTTGCGACAAACGGCAGGAGCGTAGACCACCTTGATGGTTGATGTACGCTACAGTGGCGGTATTGTCAGAGCGGACTAGTACGTGTTGGTTCTTGAGCACGGCCCGGAAGCGGCGCAAAGCAAGACGTACGGCCAGCAACTCGAGGCAATTGACATGCCAGAGGCGACGGGGTCCTGTCCAGGAGCCCGCGGCAGCACGTCCATTGCACATGGCACCCCAGCCCGTGGAGGAGGCATCTGTCGTTACAACAACATGCCGCGAAGCTCGTTCCAGGGGCACTCCGGCCCGTAGAAAACTGAGGTTCGACCACGGGGTGAAGGTCTGACGGCAGGTCGGAGTAACTGTTACTCGGAGGGTGCCGTGTTGCCATGCCCACCTCGGGACTCGGTCGCGAAGCCAAAGCTGAAGCGGTCTCATATGAAGCAATCCGAGCGGCGTTGCCGCGGCTGCAGAAGCCATATGCCCAGGAGCCTCTGAAAAAGTTTCAGTGGAACCGCACTCTTGCCCTCGAACTGTCTCAGGCAAGTCAGCAGAGAATGCGCGCGCGCTAGCTCGTAAGCTGCGCGGACATGGCGACCGAGTCGATATCCATACCGAGAAAAGAGATCCTCTGCACGGGGCAAAGTTTGCTCTTCTCCCAGTTGACCCGAAGGCCCAGACAAGCTAGGTGCCGAAGCACTAGGTCCCTGTGTTCGCAACCTGAACTCGAGAGTGAGCTATGATCAGCCAGTCGTCGATATAACTCAGGATGCGAACCCCGTGTTCCCGAAGGGGAACAAGGGCAGCCTCGACGACCTTCGTGAAGATGCGAGGAGACAGGGCTAGCCCGAAAGGGAAAACCGCGTACTGGATGCCTGCCCCTGAAAGAAAACCGAAGGAACGGTCTGTGTCAAGGGGAATAGAGACATGAAGTAGGCGTCCTTCAGGTCGATCGCTGCAAACCAATCCTGGGCCGTATGCATTCGAAAACGCGTTTGAGCATCTTGAACGGCATCCTGTGAAGGGAGCGGTTCAGCACGCGCAAGTCCAGGATTGGCCGTAACCCACCGGTTTTATTGGGGACAATGAAGTAGGGGCTGAGAAGCCGGCTGGACCTCATCTCGGCTGGAGGGACAGTCTCGATTGCGCCCTTCGCCAGCAGGGTGGCAATCTCTGCTCTCCTGATGGGGGCATAGCCACCGACAAAAGTGGAGCGGACTCCCCAAGTGGGGAGAAGACCGTGCGAACTGAATCGCATAGCCGAGCCTGATAGTCCGCGCGACCCAGCGGGACAGACGGGGAAGCTCTAACCAGGCTCCCAGGAACTGAACCAGCGGGATCATGCGACCACAGGCGTCCCCCCAGAGGGGCAGCGAAGCGGAGTAACTGGCCCAGACGTGGACGGCATAGCGGCCCGATGTGGGGGCACAGTTAGCAACCGCGCCCTGGCAGAGGGGCCAGGGGAGGACCAGGCTGGTTGTCCCGCGGGGGCCTGCTCTGCCAGGGGTCTGGCGACAGAGGGGGACAGGGGCGAAGCGGTCCGTGGACGGCACGCCATGTCAACCACCTCTGGGACAGAGGGGGACGAGGAGAGCACGGCTTGTGGGCGGCGCTCTGTGACGTCCGAGAACTCTGTGCTCAGAGACGGGAGAATCAGCTCTTTGGAGAATAAGGATTCTTCCCCGGCCCTCCCCGGGGAAAGGAGTGGTCCTGCTACCAACTCCTGGAAAGAACTGAGTCCCATCTCTGAGGAGCCCAACTCAAGAGCGCCGCTTAACCCGGCGTGTAGCGGGGTGCGGGGCTGGAGAGGACTGTGGCGTCCGACCGCGGCCTCCAGAACCGACCCGGATGAACGGGCGGGGTGGGAGCCGCGGGGGGGCGCCCTCGGCAGTGGGCAGACCGAGGGATCTGAGCGGACGGCGGGGCCGTCGGGACAGAATCAACCTCAGTCTGCTCCATCGCCGAGGTGCCCGTCTCACGAGCGCCGCTTAACCCGGCGTGTAGCGGGGGGCGGGGCTGGAGAGGGCTGTGGCGTCCGCCCGCGGCCCCCAGAGCCGGCCCGTGAACGGGCGGGGTGGGAGCCGCGGGAGGGCGCCTTCGGCGGTGGGCAGACGAGGGATCTGAGCGGACCTCACTCTGCTCATGGGCGGCTGAGAGCTGTTGGGCAAGCCCTCAACCGCACCGCCGAAGAGGCCGACCTGGGATATGGGAATGTCGGACAGACGGGTCCGCGCGACATCCAGCACATCAGACAGGTTCAGCCACAGACTGGTGAGCATCACCTGACCCAGGGAGCGTACGGCCACTTTCGTCGCTCAGAGAGCAAGGTCAGTGGCGGCGCGCAGCTCAGTGAAGAGCCCTGGGTCAGTCCCGCCCTCGTGCAGGTCCATGAGCATCTGGGTCAGGTGGACCAGCAGAATGACCATGGCATGCAGTGAGGCGGCTGCCAGTCCCGTGGCGCTATAGGATCTCGCCACAAGCGTAGACGAAAAACTACAGGCCACGGGCGGGTGCTTAGGATTGCGCCGAGAAGAAGCACTCTGAGGACACATAGCATCGCAACAGAGCGTTCAGCCGGGGGGACCCAAGTGTACCCAAGGGCAGCGGCCCCATCGAGGGGAGGAAAGGCGGATGAGATCAGCGAGCGGTCCTGAGAAGACAAGGGGGTCTTCTAGGACTTCGAGATCTCATCATGCACGTCCGGGAAGAGAGGTATTGGGGTTTGCCACGGACGAGGGTCGGCGGCCTTACCCAAAACCAATCGTCCCAGGAAAGCATGGCCGTCATCTCCGGATCAGACTCAGGCACAGCCGTATGCACACCGGAAGGTGGCAGCTGTGACGAGCCCTCACTTCCAGAAGACTCAAGCCCACCTAGTGATGCTGCAACAGACATGGCATCTTCCTCTGTAGCTTAAACTGAAACACGCGGGCCACCAGAGGGTAGACTCGCGGGAATCAGCAGTTCACTAGCGGGCACCGTCATTGAAGAGGGGGGCTGGGGTCACGGACACATAGTCGGCGCCTTGTTCCAGACCGTAACCCTCAGGTCACCCTGGCCACCCGCCGAAGATCGGGGGGTGGATGAGGGGACTCTCACTCTTGCGAGTTCACCGAGTCTCGACCTATTTATGACGCGATGATCACGTTCCCTTGCGAGAACATGAGTCACCCACGAGCGCTGTTCAAGCATGATCAAACACACTAGACAGCGCTCGTGCCCATCAGAGTCCGATACCAGTCCGCTGCTACCAGAAATGCACGGGCGAGCCGTCTTTAAAAAGAAGTGCCGCGTGCGAGCTCTTTTATGAGAGGAGAGAAAAAACTCCGCGATGTTGAAGCGCACAGGGAGACACACACACACTGGCAGATTACTGCACAGATCAGCAGGCACTGTGAGCTCGCTGCAGATCGCCGTCACACCAACACCGGAGAGAGAAGCTCGTCTCGTAGAGCGAAGTCAGAGATGACTGTGGAGTGAAGAAATGCTCTTGGCTCCGAAGCGAAAACATATCTGCCTGTTGCCGGCGTCCTCCTTTTATACCCACGAGGTGGGGCGGAGTTACGCCATGCAAATTCCGCAGACCCATGGCATTTCCTTGCCATTGGCTCGTTTTGTAATACTCGAAGTCGATAGGTGTTCTAAGCGAAACCCCATTCGTCGTCATCCGACGTAACTCGGAGTGACAACGAAAGGGAACTAGAAATTCTTAAGCCAGCTCTATAGCTCTACATTTTTTTAACGTGGACTGTCAAAAAATTTTTCAGGATATAGCAAAACATATTCCCTAAGTAGAGGATGCCCTCAAACAAACATGTGATAATCAAATAACAATTACAGAACTTGACGCAGTAATTGGTCGTCTCACTCTTAACAAAGCGCCCGGATCCGACGGTCTCACGGGTGACTTTTACTGACATTTTTGGGTAGATTTAAGAGACCTGCTGCTACAAGTTTTTACTGAAATATTTGAAACATGTATGCTTCCACCAACAATGAGACATGGGGCTATTGTCTCATTTCCAAAACCTGGGAAAGATCCCAGAATTATTGATAACAGAAGACCCATTACACTCAGAAATTCAGACTACAAACTCCTAACTTACATCTTCACTTATCGTCTTCAAACACGTATTTCGGACCTTATTAGAGATACGCAGTCAGGGTTATAATAATATTAGATTGGTTTCCTTCTCTTACTAGACTTCTATAAAGCATTTGACTCCTGGGAGCATCCATTTATTCTTTCGGCGCTTGAACACTTTGAACACTGGCTTTGGAGTCAAGTTCAGAGAATTGGTTGGTGGATTATATCGAGATATTAGTAGCTGTGTCCTATTACCTAGTGGTACCACCCCAAGCTTCAAGATTAATGTGGGTATTCCTCAAGGTTTCCCTATTTCACCATACCTGTTCATCTTAGCCACCGAAATGCTAGCAATCTATATCAAAAACTGTTATGATATTAAAAAACGTAATGTACTTGGCACAGTCATAATAATCAGCCAACTAGCAGATGACACAACAATATTCTTAAAAGATAGATACCAAATTTCAACAACTATTGCCAAAATTGAAGAATTTTTCCAAAGCCTCAGGCCTAACATTAAACTTGAAAAAGTGTGTGAATTGCTGGCTGTACACAACACTTCACTTAAAGACATCTGTAATATCCCTATTAAATCTGAAATGAAATACCTGGGGATCTACCTTTCCAAGGGCCAAAAACAAAGCCAACTTCTGAATGTAGAAAATAAAATTAAAGAATGCAAGTCAAGACTAAATATATGGCTACAGAGGGACCTATAAATATTAGGTCGAATTTACCTAACCAAGATGGAATGTTTATCGAGATGTGTTTACCCAGCCTATTCCAATGCCATTCCAAACAAATTGATTAAATCTATCAACCAAATCAACCTAAACTTCATTTGGAGAAACAGACCACATTATATGAAGAAAGGCAATATGGTTAAAGACACAAAGGATGGAGGACTTAAAGTTATTGATTTTGACTGCCTTAATGGAACCTTAAAAATAAATTGGTTAAAATCTTGGATCAAACACAGCAACTCCTTTTGTTATTGTATTCCAAAGACCTTATTCAAGAAATTGGAGGATTAGAATTCCTTAGAGTGGAGTTTAATTTTGACAAATTACCTTGTCAGAGTTTCACAGACAAATACTCTTGTATTGGAAGATGTTATATGTACATAACTTCTCACCCCACACATCTGTACTCTGGAACAACAAATATGTTTTGCACCGCAACAAATCTCTTTTCTTTGAAGATTGGTATGGGAGAAATATATGGTTCATAGTCGACTTAATGGATACCAACGGACATTTCTTAAATTATGAACAATTTTGCATCAAACATAATTTCAAATTCTTAAAATCAGACTTTACTAAATTATATAGAGCACTACCCCAAGAATTTTTCTTTCTAATGAGAAACATTTTGGCATATCATCCAATACAACCACAATTGGCCCCACTATCATTTAAAGGGATCCTTGTTCTGGATAGAAAATGCATCTAATTACTAATACCTTTACCCTGAAAGGCAAAATAAAAATAACATCTACAAAAATTTGATAAAGTTTCAATTACTAAACTAAGAACAATGTATCTAAAACTCCCTATACCCCCCAAAGTGAAAGAAACACACTTCAAAGTGATGAACAACATTTACCCCTCTAAAGAATTACTGAGACTTCACTTTGGTATAGATAACACATGTACATTCTGTGAAATTTTCATCAAAACTACGGACCATGTGTTTTTCTTGTGTAATATGACACAGATATTTTTGGTGTGATATACATAAATGGGTTAAGCAACAGTTGTCTTCATTCCCAACTTCTATCTCCAGAGACGACATCACCCTTGCTTTGCAATATCAGTCCAAATGTTATGAGCTCTGTACTAATACAATTGTATGTCTAGCAATTTTTTTCATTCACAAATGTGGAATTGTGAAATCATCTCCCAAATGATTTCCCACATTCCCACCCAATGATGACCCTAAAACACTTGCCAACTGAGGTAAATTTTCATATCCATAGAAAGGCAGACAAGGTAGATGTAAGAAAATAACAAGTTTATTGAAGTGCAGAGTGAGCGATGCAGGATAACATGAGTGCGATGATGAATAGCAGATATGGTGAACACTTAACTGACGGTGAAACAATGTCTTTGCAGGATACAGACGAACTCCGCCCAGGGAAGGAACTGGTTCCAGCTGTTCTGGTTCTGGTGGCAGTATGACCTCAAGTACCTCCCAATCTCTTGGATCTTGCACTCAGTCTGGCTGTTGGTCTGAGGATGATAATCAGAGGATAAACTGATGGAGACTCCAAGGAGTTTGAAGGCTTTCCAGACACGGGAGATGAATTGAGGACCTCGATCGGATACTATATCCTCAGAGAGACCAAAATTACGGAATACGTTCTGAAAGAGTGCTTCGGCTGCGTCGAAGGCTATTGGTAATCCACGGAGAGGGATTAGCTTGCAGGCTTTGGAGAATCTGTCGACAATGATGAAGATGCAGGTATTGGACTCTGAGGGTGGAAGGTCAGTCATGAAGTCAATTCCCAGATGGGACCACAGACGATGACGGAAGGGTAGTGGAACCAGTTTGCCAGCGGGCAGTCGACGGGGAGTGTTGGTGATGGCACAGACTGAGCAACCCTTGAGATATCGGGAGATATCCTGGGCCATAGGCCACCAGTAACGTTGACCTAGGAGTGAGAGGGTTCGCTGGCTACCTGGGTGTCCAGAGCCCGGAGAGTTGTATGCTGAGTCCAGAAGGGGTAGACGGTAAGCGGTGAGTACGTAGATGCACCCTTCTGAATCTCCCGGCGGAGCAGGTTCTGCTTGAGTGGCAAGTCGAATATCTTCATCTAAAGACCAGAGGATTGTACTGACTATCATGGCTGGAGGGAGGATGTTTCAGGATTGGTAGGTTCCGGATCAGGTTGAAGGACGAGAAACCTTGATCACGGAGGTTAAACAGGTCTGATGACAGGAGGTACCCCACTAGAAAATCTCACCAGTAATCCAGTTTATCCGAGGTTCGTGTTGGAGTATCCATGGGCGTCCCAGGATCATGTCCGGGGTGGATCCTTCCAACATCAGAAACGAGATCTCCTCAGAATGCAGGCAGCCGATGCGGAGCGTCATGGTGGGGGAGAAAGGGCTAATATGACTATGACCCAGCGGCTTACCTAGAATGGTGTGAATCGTTAGGTTCTGGGGACAGCGCTTCTCTTACCATTGAGCCTTTGAAGGAGGTTGCGAGAGATGAAGTTGCTTGCCGACCCTGAATCGATGAGAGCTTGCGCTGGAACAGTAGAACGGGGTGTTACGAGGCAGACAGTGGTGCAGGTCAGAGATGCAATCTTGGGAGAAATTTGGATGGTACTCACCGCTGGGCGTGAAGGTCGAACTGGGCAATTAGCGATGACATGTCCTTCTCCCCCACAGTACAAGCACAGACAATTAACCCATCTTCTTTGATGCTCCGCTGGTGTTAGTCGCCGAGTATCCACCTGCATTGGTTCTGGTGTTGGAAGGGTGGCAGATGGTACTAGAGGCGGAGGATGCAGAGCGGGTTGGAATAAAGGACAAGCAGTTAGTCGTTGGGAGACTCGGATCGATTTCTGGATGAAGTGCTCTAACCCCATGTTATCATCATGTATAACCATTAAAGAACGAATTTCAGGATCCATACCTAGGCGATAGGCAGTGAGGAGAGCCACTTCGTTCCATCTGCTTGCCACAGCGAGTGTGCGAAATTCCAGGGCATAGGATCCCACCGATCGTGTGCCTCGTCGAAGTTTGAAGAGCTGATCATAGACGGTTAGAGCGGACGTTGTTTGACCAAAAACTTCCTTGAAATGTCGAATAAAAGCTGATAACGACTTGGTTACGGGAAATTCTGCTTGCCCAGCGCTTGACCCCACTGTAGAGCTCGACCGGAGAGAAGAGAGATTATAAATGCTATACGCGCTCGATCAGAGGTGTACAGATGGGGTTGCATCTCGAAGTGAAGATTACACTGAAGGATAAACCCGCTGCAATCCTCCGCCTTACGCAGTAGGTCGCTGGTCAGGCCATGGGACTCGCAGAGGCAGCAGGTGAAGAAGTTGGGGGTGATGGAGGAAGTGCTTGGTGAACAGAGTTCACACCCGTGCTTGTGCTTGTGCTCTGCATTGCGATGGTCTGGTCTTCTGTCACATCCATAGAAAGGCAGATAAGGTAGATGTAAGCAAATAACAAGTTTATTGAAGTGCAGAGTGAGCGATGCAGGATAACTTGAGTGCGATGATGAATAGCAGATATGGTGAACACTTAACTGACGGTGAAACAATGTCTTTGCAGGATACAGACGAACTCGATGACTAGGGACAACAGGTAAGTATCTTCAGGGTGGTTATCAGGTACGATGACTCTGTAGCGTCAAGAGACGAGACCAGACACTGAGGTGCAGGAGACTGTGACTGAAGTAGTGAGTGCAATCATGACGTGCAGGTGCCGGTGATTAGAAATCAGGTGACTGTGATCTGGTGTAATGATCGGGTGCAGTGGGCGGGAGTGATGACGTGGATGGCTCCGTGACATAAATAGCTGAACAAGGACTGAATTCTCCCCTTATTTTATGTGATAATTTCTTACTTTTTTTATTTATTATAAAATAATAAATAGTAAATCGTATTTATTTACTTGAATTTATTTATTTGAATGTATCTTTTCCCTTTTACAAAACATCCTTATTTTGTTACTAAGACTACATTTATATTCCTGTTTGTATTAAGAGCTGCTCCCATTGGCTATATTTTTTCTGTGTCCTATTCTGAAGAAACAAATTTAATGCAGCCATGTTTGTCTGTAAATCTTCATATTTTCAATAAAAACATTTTGAAAAAATTAATGAACAGTCATACAAAACTACATTGAGTTGTGACCTTTCTTATTTACTAATGTTATTAATAAAAATAGTATTATGAAAATACAATTTTAAAAAATACATATAAATGTAAAATAGAAAAATGTAAAAAACATATAAAAATAGGTTTTTGCCTGTGTGGTTTTGTGAGTGTGTTCTGTAAGAAATCAACTTCAGAAAGGAACCCCACTCAAGTGCCTTGCCATAACTAACCTCAGATTAGTTTTTATATTTTATATACAGTACTGTGTGTGTCTGTTTTCCTCAGCATAGAATGCCATTGAGTAAATTAATGTATTTGAGGCAACGATTGAGGGAAATGGAAAATATAGGGAACTTAATAGTAATTAATAAATAATTATCAAATAATTATCCAGGAATTAGGCTACTTATAACCAGAAACCGTATTCTAAAGTGAACATATAGGGAACTTATCAGTAATTAATAAATAATTATTAGATAATTCTTCTGGAATTACTTAAAACATGAAACACTATTCTAAAGTGAAAATATAGGGAACTTATTAGTAATTAATAAATAATTATTAGATAATTCTTCAGGAATTACTTAGAACCTGAAACAGTATTCTAACGTGAAAATATAGGGAACCCATTTGTAATTATGTCAGGGTTCTGTCACTTCTGTCTAGTCTATTTCTTGGTTTTGTGACAGAGCCCTGACACTCCTGTTTTGTCCTTACTGTGTAGCACACAGCTTGTGTTTAACACTAGCTGTGCCTGTGTGCTTTCATGTTGTCATGTTTTGTGTGAACACATGGCTTATGGGTGTTCTCATTGGCTGCGTGTTCACCTCTCGTTTTGTGTCAGCACATCTCCTTGTGCCATGTGCTCTCCTGTCAATTGTCTAACCCCGCCCATCTTGTTACCTGATTCTTGATTAATTTGCCCCACCTTTCCTCCCTCCTTTGTTTGCTTCCATATTTATTCTCCTTGTGTTTGCAGTCCTGTGCTGGTTCATCTTCGTATGTACACTGTGTGTTTCCCTGCTGTCAAGTCAAGTCAAGTCAAGTCAAGTCAAGTCAGTCTCATTTTCACCCTTGGTGTAGTTATTGTTTGTATTTTGTTTTATTTTTATTATTAAAAAAGCCCATCAACTCTGCACCTGAGTGCTCGCTCCTTTCACCACCCTTTTACCTGATGTAACGGATGTGGACGGATACACTCACAAATGAGGTTGAAGCTTGAATTTATCTTTTTTTTTGGGAAACAACAAGAAAGACAATTTACATTGGCTGATGACAGACTGCAGACATTCATATGGACCACAGCGTCGACACTTGAATCCGCTCACAGCTAACTCGTATTATTCACATTAAACACATAGTAATGATATACAATGTGAAAAACTTAACATAATACTTATGATACTTATAATAAGTACCCCATTGTAAATGTACAGAATAGTTAATTGCAGACAACATCAGTAATTCTTCATTAATTGTCAAATAACATTCGTTAACAATTATAACAGTATAAACATGAAAGCAACATACCTTTTTTGGGAAACAACAAGAAAGACAATTTACATTGGCTGATGACAGACTGCAGACATTCATATGGACTAGAAAGATAGAAATTACACATTCACTCAACTCATAATACAAATAATCGTCAGATACATAAGACAGACGCAATCGTCACGAGGAATGAACCCGTGCTCGCACATGTGACGCACATGGAAATTCAATACATCTTATAATACTCTCAACAACCATGTTTAAGTGCTAAATGCATTATCTATATGTTCACATATATGTATGAAATATATTTCGTCGAAAACATTCACTTGAAACGTATCATTTTCACAATTAATCTGTTAATGCGTCAGAGCATGAAAAACCACACATTCCCACAGCGTCGACACTTGAATCCACTGCGGTACGGCAAGAGAAGAGCGACAAAATTCAATATCTGCAGTACCATTAATAGCCACAGGAGGGGAGCCTTCCAACATCAATAAATACAGCCAAATGCCTTATTTTATGAAATTCACACAATACTTTAAATCAAATGTTCTTTTTAACCCTGTTACACTGACAAATTAATAAAGAATTATAAAATAATTATCCAGGAATTAGGCTACTTATTACCTGAAACAGTATTCTAAAGTGAAAATATAGGGAACTTATTAGTAAATAATAAAGAAGGATTATATAATTTTTCAGGAATTACTTAGATCCTGAAACAGTATTCTAAAGTGAAAATATAGGGAATCCATTGGTAATTAATAAAGAATAACCACATACTTCTGACACAAATCAGACTTACTGTAACCCCCCCCCCATAAAAAAAAAACCCACTATTGACATAATCATCTAAACCTTTGTAAAATACACGACAATGACTCATTTAGGCTACATGACATCTTTTTTCCAGATGAGAAAATTTCTTAATACAGCATATATTTTATTTTGTTTTAACATGCAGGCTACAATACTGCCTACATTTAAACTCGTTTAATAAACATTTTAGAATCAAAAGTTAAACCTTTAAAAGCAATTCAAGTGTAATCAACCGGTCTCTGTTCTCCCGTTTCCACGGTAGTGGTGCTGGATCTCTTGCGGGAGCTGGGCTCGTGTTCAGCGGGGAAACTGCTTAACTTCAGACCACCACCCTGCGTTTCACTCATTCCCGAAAGATGCTGTGACTGACTCCATAACCTGCCCATAGACAAACAGCGCACAACTCTGAGAACATATTTTAACATCTGATGTAAATAGATTTAGTATCTTTAGAAATAAAATAATTTGTTTTATGCAAGGGATCAGGCGTTTCCATCACGCAAAAAAGACTGACTCGTTAGCTAGGTAGGCTAACTGACATCTCGTCCTTGTATGTTGCCTTGCATACAATAAATGGATTTACAGCACAGTAATGATTTTATAGATTAAATAAAATGTACACAAACCTGTATTTCGCCGAAGAAATGCACCAAAACGGCGGCGCAGAGAACCCGCCAAAAGAGGATGCAAATGCCCACGCTCTTGCATCACCAAATCACTGTAAAATGTAGGCTACCACGATATTGCCAGAACTTGAATGGTGCAAAAGAAGTTTAAAATGTGTAAGAACTACGTATAATAATAAGGTGTAATCGTGTACATTATGATAAGTTTTGCTAATGAAATAAAAAGTTTGCTTATTTGCAGATTAATATATAGCCTATAGGTAAATGTCTGCACTTACTTATCTTTCTTATTAGTGCTGAATAATGACTAAAACTGGCCAGAAAAAAAAAAAAAAAAACATTGATCAGTGCTTTTTACTTTTTAAGTACTTTAAAAATTAACTACCTCTACCTTTCATTTTCAAGGTAATTTTGAAAATGAATAGGCCTAATTATAATTTTACTGGAGTAATATTTTATTGGGGTATCTGTATTTTTACTCAAGTACTTTATTTGTGTACTTCATCCACCACTCCACTGCTAAAAAAAAACCGGATTATTGGAGTGACCACTGTGTATGACTGTTCATTAGTTGTTACTTCATAAGTATTTTTCTTGAACCTTAATTAATAGATTATTAATAGTAGCTCTTCAGGAGGTATGACAGAATTCATTAGTTATTGATTAAATAACTGATACTTAAAGGGTTAGTTCACCCAAAAATGAAAATCCTATCAGTATTTACTCACCCTCATGTTGTTCCAACCCCGTAAGACCTTTGTTCATCTTCGGAACACGAATTAAGATATTTTTGATGAAATCTGAGAGCTGGATCACTCCTCCATACTAGCCCATAGGCTTATTCAGGGATTGAAACCTGCCAGCCCCGAAAAGTCATTAAAGACATTGTTAAAATAGTCCAACTGACTACAGTGGCTCAATCTCAAGTTTATCAAACGACGAGAATATTTTTTTTGGCAAAAAAACAACAAAAATAATTACTTTATTTCAACTATTCATTTCCTTCTCTCTGGGCCTCGGGTCAGTTCACTAGTGATATAGCGTAAGCTTCTGTTGTTGTACGTCACACGCATCACCCACATGACCAGCGTCGGCCAATAGTGAGCCTACGTGTGACGTAGCTCTACACAATCATACTAAGTTAACTGACTAGAGGCCAACAGAGAAGGAAATGAATAGTTGAAATAAAGTCTTAATTTTTGTTTGTTTTTGCGCACAAAAAGTATTCTCGGCACTTGATAAACTTAAGATTGAGCCACAGTAGTCTCTTGGACTATTTTAACAATGTCTTTAATGACTTTTCGGGGCTGGCAAGTTTCAATCCCTGAAGAAGCCTATGGAGGAGTATGGAGGAGTGATCCAGCTCTCAGATTTCATCAAAAATATCTTAATTCGTGTTCCGAAGATGAACAAAGGTCTTAAGGGGTTGGAACAACATGAGGGTGAGTAAATACTGACAGAATTTTCATTTTTGGGTGAGCTTTCCCTTTACAGTTTTTCTCCATTGGTTTGTCTCATTTATTGAAACAGAAATTACATTCTCAAACCTCTAAGATCATTTGGCAAAATAGTTTTACAGTTCAGCACAACACTATAGCTCACTTGCAAAAGCTCATATCTCTCCCAAAACTCTTCACTCATGCTTCAAAACTAAATTCCTTTCCCATATAAAGTGTCAGTGGCACGAAAATGGCAAAGATCCTTCTCATTTGCTTTAGCTCATTTCTTAAAACAGACCGGACGTTCTCAACACTCTTGGTGCTTTTGCCAAAAAAACGTGGATGGTTCGGCACAACACCATGGTTCACCTGCAAAAGCTCATACCTCTTCCAAAACAGTTACCCCCTTGTGTCAAAACTAAATTTCCTTCTCATTTAAACAGTCAGTGCCCCCAAAATACTTCGTCCCTTTGGCATTGTGTAAGCACTGCAAGTCAAAATGTTTAGATGTTTTGTCACTATGGCAGAGGACCATTGAAATATCCCTCATGTCCACCTTTCAGTCTAAGCCCAGTCCTTCATTGACAATGGTTACTGTACTGTTTTTTGTCTAGCTAACAATATACAATTGTGTATAAAACTGAAAAAAATAAATAGAATTTTAGGGTAAGAGTAGCCTCCAAGGTTTGACATCACACATTGCACTCATACTGCCAAGGAAATTGTATCCATTATCATTCACACACATAAAGTAACTTCGATACATCAGAGTAAAAATAAAATGTAAACAGCATAATATACTGTAATATAAACACACAAACAAAAAACAATCAAAATTATATGCAGCCTACAGTGCTGTAAATAAAGCTGGAGTTTCACAACTAACAGTTCTTCACTGGTCGCTGTCTTCACCCTCCCTCTCCTGGCCACCGTCCTCACCATCCTGGCCATCCACATGCTGCTGTCTGTCTGGCCACAGATTCTCGTCCACATAACAGCGTATATTCTCCCTGGCGATGCAACGAGTTAAGAAACGCCGTGCATGTCGCAACCATCCCCTACACTGATCTCATGTAATATCCTCACACGCAGCGTCCATTGCATGGAGCAGGGACCTCTGATCTTAAGCCCGATGCTCATACACTCTCCACCTCCAAGTGGAGAAATACTCCTCAATAGGATTGAGGAAAGGAGAGTAAGGTGGTAGGAACACCATGACCATCCTTGAATGAGTAGTGAACCAGGCCCTGATGAGCAGGCCACGGTGGAAATCCACATTGTCCAATACAATGGCATATTGTGGTAGGTGAGGGCCTACGAGACCTCTCTCATTTTCAAGGATCAAATCAAAATGAAGGCAGTCCTAGAAGATGAGGAGATTCTGTGTATTGTTTAGGCCAAGACTGGGGATGTGAGTGGCCACACCATTCTCAGAAATGGCAGCACACATAGTTATATTGCCCCCTCGCTGGCCTGGGACATTCACCATGGCCCGGTGGCCAATAATATTACAGCCACGTCTTCGGCCCTTGGCCAGGTTGAAGCCAGCTTCATCCACAAACACGAGGATGTGATGGGTCTCGTTTCCTTCCAATGCCATTATTCTCTACAATGGCGTAAAAAAAGAAAACATCAAATCAGTCATACAGAAGAGTCATACACTACAGTTACAGACAATTACATGGGAATGTTCTATGTTCTCCACAAGTCCAATATACTACTGGCCACTACTCCAGTGGCTCCAAACCTGGGGTACATGTACCCCTATGCAGAGGTACTACAGAGGGTATTTGACAGAAAGGGGAGGGGTAAAATCAATGACTAGACTTACTGAAATGTAACAGTAAAACCCACAGTATTAGATAGATTTACACGGGAGGTCCTAATTGCAGCTCTTTGACCCCTTTTCTTATTGTATGTTATATTCTTCAAAATAAGGATTATAATGATAATTGCATCATACAGTAAGCTGAAGTTTTTAGGCAAAATGTTGAAGTCAGATAAATCAAATACTTGCATACCTGGATAACCTGGATACACAAATCAGGTAAAGTTGGTACTGAAGCCAAAAAAGTTTGGGAACCACTGCTTAATTGTAAAAAGGTTATAATTATGGACAACCAGTAACTGATTTACATGTACATACTGGTACTGCAGCTCTTTTACTCTATCAGAGTTCCTCTCAAATGGTACCCTGTAAATTTGCTTCATTGTCATCTGATGCTTCTTCAATATCCGGTCTTTTGTGGAGATGCTTATAGAGTTGATATTTTGGAATATCGCATTGTCTTGTAGGATTGCAAAGCGGATCTGTCTCAATGTGATGGCATTATTTGCCATCACCATGTTACAGATCTCTTGTTCTTGTTGTTCATTGAGAAGTTTTCCTCTGCCACCCGTGCAAGGTTGTCGTCCAATCCTAGACATAGAATTCAAAGGACAACACTCCATTCATAATGTATACCTTATGTATTCCTTACAGAATGTGTTATTTATGTAATTGTATTGTTGTTTTACTTACAGTAACTTTACAACAATTCTAATGCATCACTGCACAGTGAATGTATCATCAATACTGTAGAAAATAAACTATTTTCTCCAATGTTTTTTCTTGTAATTTTTAGTATCATAACATCCCATTGAGGTAAGATATTACTGTAGGCCTATCACACACACACACACACACACACACACACACACACACACACACACACACACACACACACACACTAAATGAATAGGTAAATGTGTAAATAAATATATTTCTTGCTCTATACACAGTGTCCTGTCCTTTACAACATATAATTCAATCACTGACTGACCACATACATGTTTTCCTGCGAAAGGTTTGGATGATGGAGGAAACTGTATAGCGAGGCACATTAGGCTGCACTCGGCGACCTGCCTCCGCCATTGTGAGGCCATGGTTGATGACATGGTCTATAATTGTGGCCCGAATTTCATCCGGGACAGCATGGTGTCTTCGTGCTCCTCGGCCTCTTCCCCCATTCACCCACCACGCACCTTTACTCCTCCTCCTCCTCCTCCTCTTCTTCTTCTTCTTCTTCTTCTTCTTCTTCTTCTTCTTTTCTTCTTCTTCTTCTTCTTCTTCTTCTTCTTCTTCTTCCTTCAAGCAGGCAGTTGCCCTTTTTAATTTTCTTGGCCAGGTGCCTCCATGTTCAGAAATTGTACTAGTCCTGCATGGTCAAGCTCTTTACATACATGTTTGGCAGCATTCACAGTCATGGAAACTAAACATACTGTTTGATTGGTCATCTGAGATGTGTGAAACTCCTCCTTCGTAGTCAAGTTCTAGTTTCACCTGACTGTCAATTGCTGTAATAAATGTATCCAATATTCCAAGGGATTCATATATGGTATTCATGGTATTATGTTCTTGCCTAATTTTGACAATTGAACAGACTATTGTGCATGTGATGACTTACACAATGAAATGACGCTGACATGTTTTGGAGCGAAAAACCATTAGACTGAGAATCAACAATCAGTTTAGATCAACAAGATCTATTCACTTGGAAATTGTGCTAAATGTAGGCCACCTGTAATTAATCATTTGGAAAGATATATTGAGACATTGAGACATGTACTTAGACATTGACAATTTGATGAAATGAATGAGAATTCAATTCTGTTGTGAACAATTGCCAATTGGTTTGGAGGTTTGTCCATGTTGTTTTGAGAATGTAATTTCTGTTTCAAGAAATGAGCCAAACCAATGGAGAAAAACGTCTCAGGTTACGTATGTAACCCTGGTTCCCTTTCAGTCGATAACGTCGGACGTAGTCGACGTCGACTGAATTGGGATCTCGCTAGAGAGCCTGTCTTCTTCGAGTACTATTGAACGAGCCAATGTAATTGGCGTGCGTGATTCGCATCACACACTCCGCCCCCGCGGCGCGGGTATAAATACGGAAGTGGATGCACGCACTAGTTGCCTTTCGCTTCGGAGCCGATCGTTTGATGTCTCTGAGAGTGCTGTTGTCTACAACGAGCGAGTGTGTGGGTGTTCTTCAGGAAGTCTCTCCCAGTGCTGGTGTTCTACAGCGCGAGTGCAGCGGTGATCGCGAGCTTTGAGCTCTCAACTGCTGTTTTAACAGCAACAAATTTCTAAATGTTGTGTGTGTTGATGGCTGGTTAGAGGGCGGAAAAGTGAGTGCTTCACTGTTTCAGTTCTCTGTTCAGTGTTGCCGCGGTCATTCCCCTGTGTGCTCCGGCACTGGTGACGGTCCTATTTTCTGAAAGAGCAACACGGGTGCGTTTGCGTCTTTTTCAAGATGTCATTCCGCCCGTGCGTTTCTGGGTGCGGTCGTTCCCTGTCTCTCTCTGATGGTCACAACTGTTGTGTCACGTGTTTGGGCTTACAGCACGCTGAGACAGCTTTTGTGGACAGCTCGTGTTTTCACTGTGGGAACATGACTGTCGCAGTGTTGAGGGCGAGACTCGCCTTCGTTCGCGGAGAGCGAGTCCCCATTACCATGCCCCACCCTCGGGTGCTGTGTGGGATGGGTGACCGGAGGATAGTGTTGGATGTCCCGCCCGGTAACCATTCCCTGTGGGCTCCTCACTCCTCCCTTCCACTGCAACCACTGGAGCCTCCTGTGTTGTCTGCTGGTCCATCTGTAATGGGTGGGTCAGCGGTTTCACTCGGGGCTCCCCTGGAGGACAGGACGCCGATTGCAGCATCGGAGGGTGAGCTGACTTCTAGAGATGATGACTCGGCTGCATTGTCTCCCTCCGGGAGTTCAATGTTGCCCGAGCCGGATCCAGAATTATCAGCTATGCTGAAACGGGCCGCCGAGGCTGCCGGGCTCGAGTGGAACCTCCACCGTGTCCCGTTCAGTCTCGGTTGGAATCTGGAGTTTGGTATCTTGGGGCAGGCCGCGCTGGTTCTCAGCTCGCCGCCCCAGTGCCTTTCTTTCCCGAAATGCATGGAGAGCTTATCAGGTGGTGAACAGCATCTTTCTCTCCCAGAAACTGCCTGAATAGCTTTTCCCCCTCATTACCCTTGATGGAGGAACGGTGAAGGGTTGCGAGGTGTCCCTCCATGTGAGTGGTCTGTCGACACAGGTGCACCTGTGTCCGGCGGACGCTGCCTTTTGGGGGGATCCTCATCTCCCCCCTAAGGCCTGTGAGGTTTTGTCCGTTCCGACGGGCAGAGCTTACAAAGCCTGTGGGCAAGCCGCTTCCTCTTGCGTGCCATGGCGTTGCTGCAGGCTAGGGCACCCATGGCATGCACGAGGGTAATCCAGACCGTGCGCTCATAGGTGAGCACCGCACTGCATCCGACCTCACCCTCCGGGGTACGGGTGTCGTAGCGTGCGTGATCGGTCTGGCGATGTCCACCTTGGTGGTCCAGTAGCGCCTTCGTTGGCTCAGCCTGGTTGGTATGGCGGATGCGGACAAGGTTCGGTTCCTGGTCTCCCCAATTTCCCAGGTTGGGCTGGTCGGCGACGCAGTGGAGAACTGCATCCAACAGTTCTCTGCCGCTCAAGCGCAGACGGAGGTCATCCGGCACATCCTGCCCCGGTGGCCAGCTGCTGCCTCCACCCGCCGCCGGTGGCAGCTCCTCCGCCTGCTCGTCGCCGTTCCTCGGCTGCCGCTCCTGCTGGCCCTCTGCAGCAGCCTCCACCCAGGCCTCAGCAGGGAGCCGGCCGCAGTAGGGACGCCCAGCCCGCTCCATGCGCTGCCAAGCCAGGTGGGAAGCGACAGCGAAAGCATTCCGGAGCGGGCCGCCCAGGAATGGATGAGATGCTCTTGGAGTGGCACGATCACTCCCTCCCCCCGGGTGAGGGCCGGGTGGAGCCTTTGTTTGTGTGCGTGTCTGTTCCGCCGCTGGCTCCCTAAAAAAGCGGAGCAAGCGGTACCCACACTTCAAAGAGAGAGCAATTTCATCTGTTCCTGGGTCTCAAGAGGGCCAGTCTGGCGGGTGTGACCCTGTATAGCCTTACACCCCTCAGCTCCCCCTTGGTCGCCAGCAGGCAGCTAGGTGCGTTCGAGGACCCGGTCATCCGCCTTCTCACGCGCCCCCTGCCGCTTGTGGGGACAGTTAAGTGTTGCACAGCACACTAACACCACTCTCTCTACTTTGCTGCCCCACCTCAGGCTCGGCTACCCCGCTCAAGTCAGTGATAGTCATCACATTAGGTGTTGAGCAGACGTGCTCCTGAAAATTCAGTGATATTCATCACACCGAGCGTTGAGCAGTGCTCCTGACTTGTGCGTGCTTATCTTATCCTGCTGGCGAAGGATTTGATATAGCCGCTCCTCCAGCCGGTACGAAGGCCAGTTGTAAACTCGTTCTTCGTGCTACTAGGTGGTGGGTCGTGACCATCTTGGCCCAAGATTGGTCTGCAGCTCCGACCTGAAAGACATGTGCTTAAAAACAGATCTCTACCTTCCGCACCGCAGGCCATCCTGTGGGTTGCGTGTAAGGGTGGAGTATCAGTACAGTGTCCTTCCCTTCGAGTGCTCCAGAGCCCGTTGGGTCTTCAGGTCAACGGGAAGAGAGTAATCTCGCCCACGGGCTTAGTATCTCTTTTTCAGTTTTGGAGATGGACTCGGTCTAACACGTTTCTCCAATGAGAATGTGTTCAGCGGGTGTTTGAAGTGAGAAAGGATCCCACTGGAAGAACTTTCAGAGGCTCCTGGGGTATATGGTAGTTGCAGCCATTGGCTTCCTCCATATGTGACAGCTTCAGCGCTAGCTTCATGATCGAGTCCCGAGGTGACAGTGGCAGAGCAGCTCACCCTGTGTGACTATAGTTCATCCCAGTCTGCTGCCAAACCCTCTTCAACAGAGGGGCCATGTACAAAGGGCGAGTTTTAACGGGGGCCTGGGCGACCCCCGACTACACGGGCATTCGTGCCTCGAGTTGTTAGACATTGCGACCGTTGCGCAAGCTTACCCTGCATGTCACAACTCACCCATCACCTCCTCCTTGGAGTCAGACGCTTCTGAGGGCGCCTTGTTCCACTCCTCCCGCTTACTCAATCGTGCCGCCATCGAGCCTCACGACAGTTATAGCCAGGGCAAGTGGAGACTCCATCCCCTGGGTCCGGCTGGGTCATGACCATTCCAGGGCCGCTCAGTTGCCCCCCCCCCGGTTTCATTTTTCCGCCAGTGTTTGTGTAAACCGAGCGGACTACCCTTGGACAAACACTGGGTCTCAGCTGCCCCAGGGGCCCGCAGAAATGCGTTTAACCCCAGTGAGCCTTCTAAAAGTGACTGCGACTCATGGTCGCCTTCCGCCTGCTCAAGTCAGTGAAATCATCACTCTTCATGTTGAGCAGAATTGCTCCTGAAACTCAGTGAAGTTCATCGCACTCAGGTGTTGAGCAGCAATGCTCCTGTAGCTCAGTGAGTTCATCACATGTAGCTCAGTGAATTCGTCACACGCAGTGCTGAGCAGAAATGCTCCTGGTGCTCAGTGAGTTCATCGCACTCAAGTGTTGAGCAGAAATGCTCCTGAAGCTCAGTGAGTTTATCACACTCAGGTGTTGAGCAGGAATGCTCCTGAAGCTCAGTGAACTTGTCACACCCAAGTGCTGAGCAGAAAATGCTCCTGAAGCCCAGTGATCTTCACATGTTGTGTTGAGCAATGCTCCTGTCTTTTGCGCCCGTCACTTGCACCTACGTGCCAAGTCAGGAGAGGAGTAGGTCTTCATAGTTGCCCCTTATTGGCCCAACTAGACCTGGTTCCCATCAACAGCCTTCCTGACTTCCCCTGAAAACTCTTTCGGGGACGGGGCACGATGGCACACGCGTTCTGCCCCCGGAGATTCCAGGCGGTCTTATATCTGAACGCGGAGGTTCAGGTGGCTATCACAAGAACATGTGATAGATACCATCACTTCTGCAAGCACCCCCTAGAATTGGGTAGCGTGCTTACGCCTTTAGAAGTGCAACCTAGTCGTTGAGTGCGTCTTCTCTCCAGAGGAGATCCTGAAAGCTTTCGATCACTTCAGTGCTCTCTTTCCTGCAAAATGGGTTGCAGTAGGCTGTTTTCCTTCACCCTCAAAATGATGTTGCCTCGGTGTTTAAACGACGCTCATCGTGTTGCAGAAGTATGCAGAAGCACGTTCTGATCTTCAGGTTCCTGAGGAGCAAGGTCTTGTAAATCCTTGTGTCCCTCTTTATCCTCTTGGGCCTTGTCCCTGGTGCGACTGCACTGCAGAGACCGCCCCTGAGCCACTGCAGGCAGTGAGTTAAAAAATCTGTTATATCAGTTCTCCTGCTCGCGTGGTCTCTACTAGAGGGTAGGGACTTGCTCGCTTTCGGTCAACGTATTATGCCTGGAGTCTGGGCCGGCTAACTCTCACAAGCTGAGACCCTGGCTCGGATTGTGCCCAAGGTTCCTACCTCTCCCGTAATATGAGCAGGTGGTGAGCCTGCAAGCGCTGCCCTGGAGGAGGCAGATCCAGCCCTGGCTTCTCTGTCCGTTCGCTTGGACGTGTACAGAATGCAAGTCATAGACCTCAGACCAGCTCTACAAATATCTGTTGGAATTCAGCAGAGAGGGAAGGCTGTTTCCATGCAAAGTTGCACTTAGTGCTTGCCTTCATTTCGGTAAAGATCCGAGATGCAACATGTCCACTTAGGTGTTGAGCTCCTCTATGATGAGTGTAAAGTGCTCCGCCTGGGCGTTGACGATATGCTTTGCTAAAACAGATTCTAGAGTTGGGGGCTGGACGACACCTAGTTGAACCGCTGCTTCCCGTGGGCTCCCTTCTCATGAAGCCAGTTTCACCGTGAGCCCGGTTCAAGTGTCGGCTTGCTGCGCCATTCCCCTCCTATGGACTGGATACGTGCGCCTTTCTACTCCAGTTGAGTTCCCTTAAAATGTAACCCTGTTGAGTTCCTCCACACCCCTCCGACGTCGGACGTGCGGAACGTCTGGTGTTAGGCCTACCACTCGTAAGCAGTGTGGAACCTGTGTTAGGCTGGGTCCGTATGTTGCGGTCCCTTTGGCGACCCCATATGTGTATTCTTCCACGATACGGCTCCCTGCGGTGAGCCCGTGTCTTCCCTCGGCAGAGTCTCTCTGCCGTCACTGTCCGGTGTGTCTCCCCCCGTCTTAGGCTGGAGCCACCCCAGTGTCATTCCATATGTTAGACTGCCCGGTTTCCGCCCAGTTCAGATGTGTATTTTCCACGTTACCTTCCTCTGGGTTGGACGTGGCTTCCGCAGCGTCCCTTCCTTCCAATGTACGGGGAACGCTTTCCCAGTGGTCCTGTAGGAACAGCAGTGACTTCCCTGGCCTAAGCCCTGTCCTTCCCCGCCTTAAATTTGCGGGGGCATCAGGAGGCTTTGGTTTAGGCACTGGAAGGTGGCAGCGTTAGTGGCGTGTTCAAAGGGTGATCCCAATTCAGTCGACGTCGACTACGTCCGACGTTATCGACTGAAAGGGAACATCCTGGTTGCGTATGCAACCCACCGTTCCTTGAAGGAGGGAACGGAGGACATAGTCCCCTTGCCACTACCGCTGGACCACCGCTGACCCCGGGTTACTCTCGGCTCCTCAGCGAAAAAGCAACTAGTGCGTGCATCCACTTCCGTATTTATACCCGCGCCGCGGGGGCGGAGTGTGTGATGCGAATCACGCACGCCAATTACATTGGCTCGTTCAATAGTACTCGAAGAAGACAGGCTCTCTAGCGAGATCCCAATTCAGTCGACGTCGACTACGTCCTCCGTTCCCTCCTTCAGGGAACGGTGGGTTGCATACGCAACCAGGACGTTCCCTGATAGGGAACGAGACGCTGCATTTGAGACGCGGTGGGAACGCTCTGCGTGATTACGTCGTGAAGCACGTGTAAAATCAGTCCAATGGAAGCCCACTACGACATAGGTGACGTCATAGACCAGGAAACTATAAAGCAACCCTGAAATCAGACCGCGATAGCTTCTGAAAAACCTGAAGCAAGTCGATCAGGGCATGCCGGAAGTATGGCAGGAAAACGCAGCGTCTCGTTCCCTATCAGGGAACCAGGGTTACATACGTAACCTGAGACGTTCCCTTTCAAGGGAACTCGAGCTGCGTTTGAGACGCGGTGGGAACCCTATACCCACTACGCCATAGTGACAAATGCCCGTTCTGTGTGAGGTCCTGCGCACACTAAGAAGCAAGCAACCTCGCCCCAGGAGTGGAGAGGTCAAGGTCATAAAACCTGACAAATGTATGCGGAGAGGACCATCCTGCCGCATTACACACGTCAAGAAGGGAAACTCCCGAAATTAAGGCCATAGAGGCCGCCATACTCCAAGTAGAATGGGCCCGCACAGCCATAGGTGAAGGCTGTCCGGCCGCTTCATAAGCCAATGAAATAGCCTCGACTATCCATTTACTCATAACCTGCTTAGATGCAGGGCATCCTCTCTTGAGTGACCCAAAACAAACAAATAGTTGCTCAGATTTACGCCACAGGGCAGCTCTGTGAACGTAGGCATCTAAAGCCCGGACTGGACATAACAGGTTAAGCTGTTCCTGGTCAGGGGTATTAAAGGGTGGAGGATAGAAGGCCTGCAGCACTATTGGGCCCCCAACATTCAGTGGGACCTTAGGAATATAACCCGGCCTGGGGTAGAGAAATGCCTTCACCATACCAGGTGCAAATTCCAGACATGAAGGAGCAACCGACAAATCATGTAAATCACCAATTCTCTTGATAGATGAGATAGCAAGGAGAAATAAAGTCTTTAGAGTGAGGAACTTTTCAGAAACCTCCTCGATGGGCTCGAAGGGAGCTAAAGCCAGACCCTCTAGTGCAATGGCCAAGTCCCATGCCGGTGCTCTAGCGTGCAGTGCAGGTCTCAACCTCAATGTACCACGGAGAAAGCGAGTAATTAGAGGGTTTCTCCCAATAGAAGTACCCCCCAGAGGGGTGTGGTAGGCAGATATAGCCGCCACGTAAACCTTTAGGGTGGAAAGGGATAACCTGGCCGAGAAACGGTCATGCAGAAAATCAAGAACTGAACCAACAGGGCAGTTAACAGGATCTAACTGACGTTCAACACACCACGTGGTGAAAAGTTTCCATTTTAGCGCATACAGCCTTCTCGTGGAAGGAGCTCTGGATTGAAGAATGGTTTCTACAACATCGGTCGAAAGACCGGTCTCCCTGAGCCTGGCCCCCTCAGAGGCCAGGCCCACAGTTTCCACAACTCCGGCCGAGGGTGAAATATCGTGCCCCTGGCCTGAGACAGGAGGTCCACCCTGATTGGGATCTCCAAGGGGGAGCCGTCCAGAAGAGACACCAAGTCCGAGAACCAAACTCGGGTCGGCCAATAAGGGGCTACTAGAAGCAGACGAGCCCCTTCTCGGCGAACCCTCTCCAGAACCCCCGGAAGCAAAGATATCGGGGGAAAGGCGTACAGGTGCAGCCTCGGCCACACCTGCACCATAGCATCCAGACCGAGAGGAGCTGGGTGCGTTAGAGAGAACCACATGGGACAATGGGTTGAATCTGATGATGCGAAAAGGTCTACCTGAGCACGACCATACTTTTCCCACAGGAACTCCACCACTTCTGGGTGAAGTCTCCACTCCCCGGGCCTCAGCCCCTGTCTCGACAGAATATCTGCTCCCACATTCTGACGCCCCGGAATATATACCGCCTTGAGCGACAGTAACTTCCCCTGGGCCCATAGGAGGATCTGATGGGCCAATTTGCAAAGGTGACGTGACCTCAGACCCCCCTGATGGTTGATATAGGAGACCACCGAAGTGTTGTCTGTGCGGACCGACACGTGATGGCCTCTCAGGACTGGCAGGAAATATTTGAGTGCTAGAAATACCGCCATCAACTCTAAACGATTTATGTGCCAGGAACATTGATGGTCCTGCCACAGACCTTGCGCCGAGCGGCCACTCATGACCGCCCCCCATCCCGTGAGGGAAGCATCCGTCGGAAGCGTGACGCGTCGACAAGGAGCCCCCAACACTGGGCCCTGGGCGAGGAACCAAGGTTTCTTCCACAAGGCCAAGGCACGAAGGCATAGCCGCGTGACCTTGATCTTGCGGAACGGATTTCCCCTCGGAGAAAACCCCTTGGTCCTGAGCCACCACTGCAGGGGTCTCATGTACAGAAGGCCAAAAGTAATAACGTTGGATGCAGCTGCCATGAGACCCAACAGTCTCTGAAACTGTTTCACAGTGAGTGACTGGCCTAGTTTCATATTCTTTGCGGCTGTGAGAATCGCAGAAATACGAGCAGGAGACAGGCGTGCCTGCATTGTGGTTGAATCCCAAATTACACCTAGAAAAGTGGTCCTCTGAGCAGGGAGGAGCACACTCTTTTTGGTGTTTAGCCACAACCCCAAACTCTTTATGTGGGACAGAACAGCATCTCGATGCTGAACTGCCACCTGCTCTGACTGAGCTAAAATCAACCAATCGTCGATGTAATTTAATACGCGGATGCCCTGGAGTCTCAACGGAGCCAGAGCTGCATCCACGCATTTTGTAAAAGTGCGGGGAGATAAACCTTGGCCAAATGGAAGAACCCGATATTGGTATGCTTCGCCCCCGAAAGCGAACCTCAGGAACCTCCTGTAATGAGGATGGATAGATACATGGAAGTACGCGTCCTTCAAGTCTATTGTGACAAACCAGTCCTCGGACTGAATCTGTGATACAATCTGTTTGAGTGTAAGCATTCTGAACTTGAGTTTCTGAACCCTGCTGTTTAACTGGCGCAGGTCTAGAATAGGACGCAGCCCTCCATCCTTCTTTGGAACAATGAAGTAACGGCTATAAAACCCTGACTCTCTGCTGGGAGGAGAAACCCTTTCTATAGCTCCTTTTCGAAGAAGTGTCAGTACTTCTTGCTCCATTACCAGAGCCTGCTTTGAGTCCACCACCGTGGGGAGGACTCCTTGAAATCTGGGCGGACGAGAACCGAGCTGAATTCTGTAACCCTTTTCTATTATGTGCAGGACCCATAGAGAAATATTTGGCAGAAGTTTCCACGCTGCCAGAAATTCCGATAAGGGAACCAGTCTCTCGAGACTGGCCTCTGGATTTGATTGAACAGCCATTTCGGTGCCCTGAAGCGGCGAACCGGCAGGGAATAACCGAACTGACCATTCTACAACCCTCCTCAGAGGATTGCACGGGGACGCTGACACCTCGGCGCCCTGAAGCGGCGAACCGGCAGGGAACAACCGAACTGGCAGCGCTGCGACCCTCCTCAGAGAGTCGCACCCCAGAGGGCGCCGTTAGGAGAAACGATTTCTCAAAACCGTCCCTCTTTTTTTTTTCATTCGACAGGACTTCTTGTCTAAGCTTTATTAGAGATGACGACAGTCCTCAGATCTTGCCTACCTCTAACTAGCTTATTTCCTACGACCCTCCTCGGAGGATCCAAGGAAAAAGCAGGCACCTCGGCACCCTGAAACGGCGAACCGGCAGGGAGACCGAACTGACTGCTCTACGACCCTCCTCGGAGGATCGTATGGGGGCGCTGACACCTCGGTGCCCTGAACGGCGAACCGGCAGGGAACAACCGAACTGGCAGTGCTGCGACCCTCCTCAGAGAGTCGCACCCCAGAGGGCGCCGAGGAGAAACGATTTCTCAAAACCGTCCCTACCCCGGAGGGGACCACCCTTAGAAGCCTGATAGCCTCGGCATCAGGTCTTCTTCTTTGTACTCTATGCCAGTTTCAGGAACATAGATTGGTGAGGAAGAAACCTCTGGAACGCCGCTGAAAGGTTTAGTTTTCTTGAAAGCGGAGCGTCCAGAAGAACAGACATTTTTATCTTTCTTTTTCTTTATTTTTATATCAGAAAAACGTATACATATAAACATATATATATATATATATATATATATATTCTCGAATAGAGTCAATGCTGACATCCTCACATTCATCTATGTCCTTAAATACTTTACCCACCAGTACTGCCTAATAAAATTTATTTATAATTAAAGATGGCTGGTGGGTAACGTCGGGGTTAAAAATGATGACGCCGACTCGGGAGAGAGAAAGCTCGCAAGCGTCTCTATAATCCAAGTCATACCATGATACTTAATACCCATAACATTACTCTAGTTAGACGTTTGGGTATTAAACACATAAAATAGAAACCGGTTTATTCCACGATCTCGACACCTCAGTGTGGAGATAGGGAAAAACCAGTAGTCCCCGACGAGGAGGCTGAGATACAGAGTTTTCCTGTTTTTTTAGATATATTTCATCTAATAAACTCTTTTTATTTTCACTCTCATAATGTTCAGCTGTCCAGTAAATATTTAACTAGCAACAGCATTAGAAAAGCCTCCTTTTAAAAGCTCCTCTTTATTCAACAGAGTTATGAGCTGCCTATTTATTGAAAAATCAAACATCTGCCCTTTTCTTAATATTTTTATTTGTTTTGTTCACTTTTTCTTAACAAAACACTAACGATACCAATTCCTCAGAACTGGAAATCGCAGCACACTGGATCTGCAGGTGAAAGCTGAGATAGGGCGGGGCCCGTCCCAACCCACGCTGTCAGATCCGATTTCGAACCCCAAAATGCGAGTCGCCGCCGTGTCTAGGCAACAGCGGGACCCGCGCGGGGAGCGCAAACCGTACCGTCCTCCTCAAAGAACGATCGGCGAGAGCGGAGCGTCTTCATAGATAGACTCATACAATGCTCACAATCAGCCCCCTCGAGGACTGACTGAGCATGCTCCACTCCCAAACAAGCAACACAAAGCTGATGTGTGTGTCCCCACCTGTATATAACGAGGGCAGGGAACAACACACCGTCTATAATCTTGCTTGCTCGCCATAATAATGATAGATATATTGGGCTTGACAGACAACAATAAATAGACAAGGACAGATATACAGAGAGGGCTTGCTGAAGGTGCAGAAGCTATCGCGGTCTGATTTCAGGGTTGCTTTATAGTTTCCTGGTCTATGACGTCACCTATGTCGTAGCGGGCTTCCATTGGACTGATTTTACACGTGCTTCACGACGTAATCACGCAGAGCGTTCCCACCGCGTCTCAAACGCAGCTCGAGTTCCCTTGAAAGGGAACTGTAATACACTCATAAAATTATATCATGCTGATTAGTTAACATCTTCCTTAGTGGTTAAAGGTGCAGTGTGTAGCTTTTGGCGACATCTAGCGGTTCGGTTGCGAGTTTGCACTAAGGGCTCAGCCCACTGCTCACCCCTCCCTTTCGAAGAAGCTACGGTGGCTAAAACGGAACAAACATCGTCGTCTGAGACAGCAGAGAATAGCCAGAGTAAACCAAGTTTCTGTACCACCGTCCATTATAAACCACATCATGGATAAAGATTACAAAGCCATAGTCAGGTGAGGATCAAGGGTCTTAATACATAATATAATAATAGTAATCAGCTGATTGTCTCACGAACGTAACCAGCACATTCTCCCCACATAGCAAACCCATAATATAGCGAGGGAGAAGAACCACATGAAACTATGCAACTATATTTTTTTTCTAACAGGGTAGTAAAAGTTTAGCTGGCTAATATGAGCTGTTACTGTCGCTGAGCTGGTTAAAGCGTTAAGCCTTGTTTATACTCGACGAGTCCGCATGAGTCCAAAGGTGTGCGCGACAAAAATGATATGATTGTAACAGCGCGCGGCCTCCGTATCCCCTAGACACCATGGTAAGTGCACTTACTACACACAATAGGCTTTTTTCTCTGATTTTGGAAACTCGATCGACTTAAAATGCTTCCAAGATCGACGGGTTGGTGATTCCTGTAACTGTTTTACGGTCAATGACAAGAGTAGCCTACTAATCAGCTGTCTCACGAACGTAACCAGCACTTTTATCCCCGCATAGCAAAGCCATAACACAGCGAGGGAGAAGAATTAAGTTACATGAAACAATCCAACTACATATTTACACCACTGACAAGGGAAAAGTCACTACTCACGGTGTTTATGGCTAGCTTCTTCTAGCTTTCTGCGGCTTCTCTTTCAAGGTAGTGACGAAACGCGCTCTCTAACGCTGTTTGTTCACTGTCGGCTACGGTAGAAACATGACGTCACAATATGGCGACCTTCATAGAAGGGGATTCCTGCGCCTATGTAGATATAAATGTCTCACTCTAAGGTAATAAAAACATTACGGTTTATTAAGTTCTTTATACACCACTGAACACATAGTTATGGATGCCATATTGCATTTCTGTTAATAGATGCTCGAAATGTTTACACACTGCACCTTTAACAGTAGTGACTTTAGTGTTAATAAATAATTACCTATTTGTTCTTCAGTAATTCCTTATTAGTTATGCAGTAAGTAAGAAACAGTATTCTAAAGTGTTACCTTAATATCACATCATAAGTGAAGTCATTGAGAGCAAAAGGGAACTTGTGCAAGTTCCTTATTTTTCTTAAAGAACACAAAAGTAATGTTATTTAAGAAATATCAGTGATAATACAATTTGAATTAAACATACATTTACAATAGTTTTGCAAACATATCTCACTTCAAATATACAAAGAGCTATTCAAGAGCTGTACGGTTCATTTGGTGAAGCCACATTCTATTTTAAGAGCGACAGAGGCAGAACAACAACACCCACACATATGACAAATTTTCCGATATACAGGGTAAAGGCCTCCTCAAATACACTGAAACAATAGACTGACTAAAATCAAACATATAGTAAAACCAGTTAAAAGCACTTTGTTACTTCACTGTTTAAAATATGAGTAATCAGAACATATCAGCAGTGTGGTACAACTAAAATTATATTTCAGGTCTGCTCATTTCAAATTTTCCCACCATTGATTTGTTCACTGCTTTTTTGCATATTCAGAGTTGATGGTTGAACATGAATAATAAAAAAAGGGGTTTTCTTTCTTTTCGTTCTGTCATTGCCATTGTGAGAAAATGTAGTGAGAAAGTGTTTGTGACAGTTTGAACATTTAAAAAAGCTGACCGTTGGTATTTAATGTGTAGTTAGTATTTTATTGATGCTTGCTTTGTTTGTAAATTGCTTTCTTTTCAAGCATTACAATGTTTACATGTCTTTTACTAGGAATTTTGGAGGGGAAAAAATCATGCTGAATAACATTTTGATCTTGCGTACACTGCTTTATAGATAATTTAGTTTATTTATTTTAGGAATGATTTTTAAATCTTTGTAAAGGTTGTAAATACTGAGTCTTCTGACATCATGCAAAAACGCCTGACAAGTTCACTTAGTTAGGAGATTTGAAAAGTGTTTAAATAAACTGGTTTAACAACATTATAATATGCAAATAGAATGATTATGTGGCAAGCAGGAAGAGACAGACGGCCGTGAGAGAATGGCGCGAGGCCGGTGGCGTGATTGCTGATTTGCAACACCTGCGCGACGCACCGGTCTCGGATCTCTCAAGGAAGGAGCGGAAGCATAAAAGGAGGAGCAGTGATCGTGAAGATCGAGAGAGGAACAGGCCTGGACTTATGTTGTGTTTTGTTTTATTATATGTGACAGCAGTCGTCCATGAGGGGCTGCTGTCTTTTACTTTCATTTTGTATTTGTTTTATTTTTGGTACTAAAATGTGTGTGAACGTTCGCCGGTTCCCACCTCCTTCTTCCCGTAACATCTAACCTTGTTACAGATTTTTTTAAACAGTAAAAGCAAGTAGAACCCATCATAATCAGTGATGCTATCTACACTGGATGTGACGCAACAGCAAATTTCCCGACTGTCAACCATTGATCTACATAAATGATACAAATTATATAGATTGGATTGCTCATAAAAATTTAAGCCATTGCGTAACCATTTTGGTATTTCCTTCAATCCAATTTAATTGATTGCAAATTTTTTTTTTTTTTAAGTTCAGGGAACCATGGTCACATGCATTACCTGAGATGTTCCTTTTCAAGAGAACTTGCACTGCGTCCTAGATTACGCTTTGGGGAACAAAATACCCACTTCACCATGCTGACAAATGCCTGTCCTGGTGTGAAGCTGTCCCGGCACAACTCAGTACAAAAAAACTTGAGACCCCAGAGTGACCGGAAGGTCTTGGCTATAAAATCGTATAAATGTGTGCGGTGAGGCCCACCCTGCCACATCACAAACTCCCTGAAGTGATGCCCCTGATAATACGGCTTTGGAGGAAGCAACGCTTCGAGTGGAATGTGCCCTGACTTGAAGAAGTGAAGGCAGACCACGCACCTCATAAGCCATAGAAACAGCTTCCACAATCCACCTGCTAATTGTTTGTTTAGTGGCCGGGCAACCCCTCTTGGGGGGCCCGAAACATACCAGCAGTTGCTCAAATTTCCTCCAACAAGATCAAGAGCCCTGATGGGGCAAAGCAAATGAAGCTCATCCTGTTCCGCCAACACATGCGGAGGAGGATGAAAGGCCTGAAGGACTATAGACCGGGCCGATTCATATAGTGTCAGTGTAATCTCACTTGTACAGTTTGTCACACTCACAGAGAGATGATGCATTGTAACAATCGTCATTTATGCATTGTGGGGCACGGTCGCTGCAGCGGGTAGCACTGTCGCCTCACAGCAGGGGGGTCCACATTTTGAGTTCAAGCTGATCCAGGATTCCTTTGTGTCTGGAACGCCATCTTTGGAGCAATGCACTCAACCGCTGTCAAGTTCAAGGGCTCAAAGGGTGCCAAGGACAACCCTTCCAAAGTTACATTAAGATACCGTGCAGGGACTCTAAACTGAGATATTGGCCTCATTCTCAGAGTGCCACGAAGGAAACAAGTTACCAATTAGTGCTTCCCCAGATATCCACCACCCACCAATGTGTGGAAAGACACAATGGCCGCCACATAAACTAAGTGTGGACAGGGAAAGGCCAGCAGAGAAACGGTCCTGCAGGAACTCCAGCACTGAAGCCACTGGGCAGTTACCTGGGTCCAAACTTTGTTCTCTGCACCATAAAGTGAATACTCTCCACTTTAAGGTGTGTAGTTTCCTTGTAGAGGGAGCTGTAGAATTGAGATGGTCCCCAACACCTTGGTGGAAAGACCTGCATTCAGGAACATGCCAGCTAAACCCACTTTGTGCTGCTTTAGGGGTTAATGGGTCTTTAAGCACAAACTATAGTAGAGAACAATTTATAAAGGAGCATCTCTCACTGACTGAGCCAGAGTGCATACTTGATAGTAGCCAGAAAAGAACCTTCCAGTGTGTTCCAAGTCTCCCATTATTGTCTTAACTTGTGAGCAATGGACACATTCAGGACACAATATTATAGAATAGAAGGCCATGCAATGTTTCTTCTGAATGCAGGTCATTGCATGAAAGATCTTTCCACAGAGAAAATAGCTTTTTATCTGGAGATGAACTTACACTCCCACTCATTCTTTACATAGATTACTTTGAAGTATGCAATCCTTTGGGGATGTCCCGTAAGAAGCATACAGTCACGGGTATGTACTTGGTGTTTGCAGACATCCCTGCTACCTTGCAATCTAATCTAAGTTTAATTTACCTAGCCATTCTTTGTAAGACAGATGCTGTCACCCATTATGGATAACAAGAAGTGTTGAGGCCACTGCTTAAAGATTTAAAATGCTTGGAAAATAATGGTATTAGTGGTGAAGGGCACTGTATTTTCTGTAGTAGAAAATAATATTGCAGCTCACTCAATAGGTAGGTTTGTTGAAAGCTTTTCTTCCTCACACTATTGTCAATTTTGCATTGGAGAGCATTCACAAATCTAACTCATCATTGTGGAGTAAAAAGACAGTGTCCCATCTCTGACAGATTAAGTTGCTTTAATGCCACATCAGGTTATCCACCTGACCTTTTGCATGTTTTGATTAAAGGGATTGTACCTTTGGAGCAGGCACTATGTCTCGACGTGTTTATAAAGAAAAAATTACTTTTTTCTTTAGGAGCTTAACTCTTCAATTCATTTATTTCCTTACAAATGGAATGACAAAGCCAACTGTCCAAAAGCTATCCCCCCTGAATTTTGCATCATGTATTTATTGCAAGAGTACAGGAGGCAATGTACATGAAAACTGGTGCTTGTTATGAATGGTATTTATGATGGGTGACAAAGTACCATACGATGACACAGTGTGGCAGCATGGCTCCTGGCCACAACAACGAGACACTAGGATACATGGATAAAAAAATATTTAAAAAAATGCATTATGCATGTATACTCAGACATTCAGAGGACAAAATATTCTGGGGGACATGAAACTTTTGTGAAAATTATCAAAAATGCTGTCATGGCTGGCATTTTTTTTTTTTTTAATGCGGGCGGGGAGAGTTAAAAATTTTTTTGTGGTGATAGTTTTTTTCAAGATTCTTTGATTAATAGAAAGTTCAATGAACTGCATGTATTAACTTAATTTGGTTGCACTTTATTTAACAGTATGCACACTTATGTGTACTTACAATGTACTTACCGAAGAAAATACTTGTTAATATAAGGTAACTACATGGGTTAGGTTTAGGGGTAGGTTATTACCCAGTATATAGAATGTACATGGGGAACATGAATGTAAGATAAAGTGCGGTAGCACTTTGTTTTACAGTCCTGTTTCGCATGAACATACTAAGTACTTATTGTAGTAATGACACTAACTAGGTACTAACCCTGAACCTACCCCTAAACCTTAACTTAATCCATGTAGTTACCTTACACTACTCATTACTTTTGTGGTAAGAACACTGTAAGTACATTGAAAGTGCACATACTGTAAAAGGAAGTGTTACCTAAAGGGCTACCAATTTGGTTGTTAAATTTATGTAAGCATGCATTAAATCAAATTATTTTGTAACATTACTAATATCTTCACAATTCGTCACTTTTGATCAATTTAATGAATCCTTGGTGAATAAAAGTATTAATTTCAATTCAATTTTCATTTATTTGTATAGTCTCCAAGTAGTATATTTCAGAAATCTACATATACAAACCATGGTGTTAGCTAACATTATGTATTAATTTTAGGCAGAAACAATGAGCTCACTGAAGTAATTATTACAAGTTGTGAAAATAATGATTACAATATATAGAACATTTAGCATTGGTGCATGTTGATTCAGAGTTTGCATCATCAGAAGTCCTTGCAGGAGTTGGAGTCAACTCTTCATAGGCGTTGGGCCACCTGAAGTCTTCGTAGGAGGCTGGATACAAACTGGAGCTGGCATAGTCTCTAGTTACCTCGGCATGGGCACCCAAGAATTAAACAGAAAAGCAAATGTAAAATAATTAGTGCAGCTGCGTTTCACAACATTTCAAGCAAAGATAATCATTAATTTCTCTTTTTTTATCTTATCACAAATGTTTAAATTAAATATTTGTTTCCACAATAATATTAAGCCGCAAAGCTGTTTTTAACATTAATTAATTGTAATAACAATTATTATTAATATTATTGTTATTGTTATTATTATTATTATTATTATTATTATTATTATTATTATTATTATTATTATTATTATTATTATCTAAATCAGCATATCAGAACGATTTCTGAAGGATAATTTGATACTCAAGAGAGGAGTAAGTATGCTTAAAATTCAGCTTTGTCATCACAGGAATTAATTACATTTTTAAATTTATTAAAAAATAAAATAATTATTTAATATTTTACAATATTACCATTTTTACTGTATTTTTGGTTAAACAAATGGAGCTTTGGAAAAAATGGTTAGCACTTTAATTTACAGTCCTGTCTCCCATGTACATACTATGTACGTATTATAGTTTTACAATAACTGGGTAATAACTAGGTACTAACTTTGAACCTACCCCTAAACCTAACCTTAACCTATGGGTAACACTTCCTTTTACAGTCCTGTTCCCCATGTACATACTATGTACTTATTATAGCAATTACAATAACTGGGTAATAACTAGGTACTAACCCTGAACCTACCCCTAAACGTAACCTTAACCCATGTACTTACCTTATATTACCCAGTACTTTCTTAGGTAAGTACACTGCAAGTACACGTAAGTGCACATACTGTAAAATAAAGTGCAACCAAAAATTTTAATGTTTCCAAATTTTGACAGATAGAGCATAATCATATATTTGAAAACTTTAAAAATTATTCAGAAAGACCCAGACCAAGAAATGCACGTTTTTGCAATGAAATAAGCCTCTGCTATAAATATGGATAAATTTGGGTTGTTGATAAAAGCATCACAGCTTTTACACTGTCATTTTGATCTTTTGTTGGGGAGTTTTCAGGTTGAAAACATTAATCAGAAATTGTATTCTTGTTAGATAACAATGTCAGTTGAATAAGTGCAAAACCACTTTTAGGCCATGCTACATATTTGTGTCTTATGACCACAATATTCTCATACCGGACATCTTCAGTAGCGCTTCCGATTGGTTGTCCCGTTGACTGTCTTTTCCATTACTAAGCATAAGGGCCGAACCTCAAGGCCTCTATTTTCAAGAAGTAGGCTAGTGTGCTGACAACATAATGCACATCTTAATACATATGTAAATATGTAAAGTGAGACTAACAGAACACCATCCGTCATCAAAAAGAGTGGCGTGATAAGAAGTCATAGAATGAATAACCACATAGAGGAATAAGCAGGGAGATTTCGGGGGCACATTTGGATTTGGGTTAGTTAGTTAGTTACTTAGTTAGTTAGTTAGGTAGTTAGTTAATATAGGCTACTTTGTATAAATTTGATTTAATATTGTTAGTTAGTTAGTATAGAATAGTTTGTATCCTTTAAAAAATAATTAATAATTAAACAACTTGAGTGTCACACATTGGTTGTAGCAGAGATAAAATAAAGGGATCTAAGTGCAGCAGTCTTTATTCAGAAACAAATTCAAATCTTCACATAACACTCAAGAACAGGAACAGAACAACCAATTTAACACAATCTAGAACTGACAATGAAATGACAGAAACACAGGGCTTAAATAGACAGAACAAACCAATCAAAGAAACGTGAAACACCTGTGATCGACGACTAAATCGTACAATTTGTAACCTTGGAGACTAACAGGCAGGGAAACAGAGGATGACAGGACTAATTAACAGAACAAGAAAACCAACCTAGAAAAAGACATGAACAGAACAAAAAAGGAGATCAACTCTAAACATGACCAATCTCAAAACATGACAATACCCTCCCCATTCAGAAAGGTGCATCCTTGCGCCGTAATACATCCAAGGGGTGGGACGTTTGGCGCCCTGGAGGCTGATGCGGGGTGGCTTAGCAGAATAGGAAGCCTCCAAAAAAATCATTAATACCTGTAGTCATTGTTATGAATTATTTTTAATGTTTTAATTAATTATTTATTTATTTTGCCCTTTATTGGTTTTTCAGGCAATTTGTCTTGGACTCAAAGCTGCAGTAATACTTGCCCGATATCATGAAAGTGCGTATCTATAGCACAAATTTTATTTCTCATACCATTTATATGCCATAAAATATTTTTGCGTGCATATGATGCGCAGTTTCCGAGTGCATATGATACACAATTTATTGCACACACCCCTAATCCTACCCAAGGGGTTTACAGTGCGTATCATTTGAACGCAAAAACTATTTTGGGCGTATAAATGGCACGAGAAATAAAATTTGTGCAATAGATACGAACTTTCATGAGACCGTGTTGGTAGTACACAACATACACTCACACATTAAAGTGAAATCTACTCTTCTCTACTTGCACTGCCACGGTCCCCTGAGCTACCTGCACCGCCATGGCTCCCTGCACTACCGGCACCTTCCTGGGCCTCTGAACTGCCGGCGCTGCCCTGGGCCCCAGAACCTGGTGCCCTGGAGGCTTCCTGTTCTACTAAGCCATGCCTTCGTCAGTCTAAAGGGCACCCACCCCTATGGATGTAATACGGCTCGAGGACGTGCCTGCCGGGAGGGCGGGGTACTGTCATGTTTTGAGTCTGTTTTTAGTTTGTTTCTGATCTGTTTTCCTGTTCTGTGAATGTCAGTGTTTCTTAGTTAGATTTCTAGTTTGCTAATTAGTTCTGTCCTTTGCCTGTTTGTCTCCTTGGTAACCGTTTCGAGTTAGCTCTATTCAGGTGTGTTTAGTTAATTAGCCCTTTTGTGTGCTTTCTATTTAAACCCTGTGTGTCGTTCAGTTCATTGTCAATTCTACATCCTTTCATGTTGGTTATTCTGTTCCTTGTTCCTGAGATTCTGTTTTGTGAACTTTTGAGTTTATTTCTAAATAAAGACTGCTGCATGTAGATCCTGTTTAATGCAACCAACACTGACATAGGCATTGTAAGCTCCATATATGGGTATTTTGGGAGTAGACTGGGTTTTATAAAGGGAATTTCTGGCTTACAAAAGCTAACGTTTGTGTGTATGCACACTTTTATGATGAAATCTACAAAAAGTTGTATACATGAGGCCACTGAATCATTAGCGATCCTGTCAGGGGATCTGAACAGAAGACTAAAACGCAGAGGTAAGGTGAATAGAGTTTATTAGAACCTTGGGAAATACAACCTCTAAGGTTAGTGACACAAGTGCTCAAATGGTAAGGTGAAGTGAGGGATCTTCAACTGTCCGTAATACTCATTGGACACACAGGCTGAGAAGACCACCACTGAAGCAGCGCAGGCCTTGGACAGAGATCGAGACGAGAGAGAACAGCCAGGAATCATGTCTAGTACCATCTCTGAGATGCGCCATGCATTACGTCATCACGTTGGAAAGGTCACACGTGACATCGTTAAACATTCAGGATATGCACACATAAGGACCATTTTAAAAAAAGTACAATAAACTAGTGAATTTTAAAAACGTAAATTTGATTTTTGTCATTTATTTCTGAAAATCACACATCACACAACAATAGTGAACAGTTTGTGAACAAAAAATATATTTGTCAAAGCCTTTGCTTGACAGACATGTGTAATTGTTAAATAAAATGTGTAAAGAACAAATAAAAATGTAACTTTATTTACAAATAGTCCCAGGCGTTTTTCTTAGGAATGCTTAGAATTCTCTAAGCAATGCTTTCTCCTCATCACACTCCAGTAATTGTTCCAGAGCTTGTTCCACCGTAAATCATTTACTGCTTGCCATCATAAAAGTGCTAAAACAATAAAAATGCTATAATTGTATGTATATATATATATATATATATATATATATATATATATATATATACAGGTCCTTCTCAAAAAATTAGCATATTGTGATAAAGTTAATTATTTTCCATAATGTAATGCTAAAAATTAAACTTTCATATATTTTAGATTCATTGCACACCAACTGAAATATTTCAGGTCTTTTATTGTTTTAATACTGATGATTTTGGCATACAGCTCATGAAAACCCAAAATTCCTGTCTCAAAAAATTAGCATATCATGAAAAGGGTCTCTAAACAAGCTATTAACCTAATCATCTGAATCAACTAATTAATTATAAACACCTGCAAAAGATTCCTGAGGCTTTTAAAAACTCCCAGCCTGTTTCATTACTCCAAACCGCAATCATGGGTAAGACTGCCGACCTGACTGCTGTCCAGAAGGCCATCATTGACACCCTCAAGCAAGAGGGTAAGACAGAAAGAAATTTCTGAACAAATAGGCTGTTCCCAGAGTGCTGTATCAAGGCACCTCAGTGGGAAGTCTGTGGGAAGGAAAAAGTGTGGCAAAAAACGCTGCACAACGAGAAGAGGTGACCGGACCCTGAGGAAGATTGTGGAGAAGGACCGATTCCAGACCTTGGGGGACCTGCGGAAGCAGTGGACTGAGTCTGGAGTAGAAACATCCAGAGCCACCGTGCACAGGCGTGTGCAGGAAATGGGCTACAGGTGCCGCATTCCCCAGGTCAAGCCACTTTTGAACCAGAAACAGCGGCAGAAGCGCCTGACCTGGGCTACAGAGAAGCAGCACTGGACTGTTGCTCAGTTTTGCATGTCATTCGGAAATCAAGGTGCCAGAGTCTGGAGGAAGACTGGGGAGAAGGAAATGCCAAAATGCCTGAAGTCCAGTGTCAAGTACCCACAGTCAGTGATGGTCTGGGGTGCCATGTCAGCTGCTGGTGTTAGTGCACTGTGTTTTATCAAGGGCAGAGCCAATGCAGCTAGCTATCAGGAGATTTTGGAGCACTTCATGCTTCCATCTGCTGAAAAGCTTTATGGAGATGAAGATTTCATTTTTCAGCACGACCTGGCACCTGCTCACAGTGCCAAAACCACTGGTAAATGGTTTACTGACCATGGTATTACTGTGCTCAATTGGCCTGCCAACTCTCCTGACCTGAACCCCATAGAGAATCTGTGGGATATTGTGAAGAGAAAGTTGAGAGACGCAAGACCCAACACTCTGGATGAGCTTAAGGCCGCTATCGAAGCATCCTGGGCCTCCATAACACCTCAGCAGTGCCACAGGATGATTGCCTCCATGCCACGCCGCATTGAAGCAGTCATTTCTGCAAAAGGATTCCCGACCAAGTATTGACTATTGTGTGCATAACTGAACATAATTATTTGAAGGTTGACTTTTTTTTTTTGTATTAAAAACACTTCTTTTATTGGTCGGATGAAATATGCTAATTTTTTGAGACAGGAATTTTGGGTTTTCATGAGCTGTATGCCAAAATCATCAGTATTAAAACAATAAAACACCTGAAATATTTCAGTTGGTGTGCAATGAATCTAAAGTATATGAAAGTTTAATTTTTATCATTACATTATGGAAAATAATGAACTTTATCACAATATGCTAATTTTTTGAGAAGGACCTGTACATTTGTAAAAGTATGCCATTTTGGGCGGTACCGCCCAATCCGTCCCCAGAGGGTTAAACCGGAACACTGGTGGATGGCAAATCAACTTACAACAGCAAACAACTCAAAACACCCAAGGTGAGGGCAATTGAGCAGGCAGGTACATTTTACTTTATTTTTTTGTACCATAATTATTTTGAATTTTTTGGCAATTAGTATGTACCACTTAACAAACATCATGTTTTTGCAGCTACCTGTCGAGTAATTTACCAGTGACATGGTTATGTGCACTGTATTATAAATCGCTTTGGTAGGAAAGAGTCTGCAAAGAAAATGTCAGTGTTTTGTAACTGCCTTCTTGGGTTTCTGACACAACGTGAGCCCATTTTTTCCTGCTGAGAAGCCAAAGATTTCTACGGTAAAGGACAGTGAATCCATTATCTTCAACGTGGGGGCGTCCACACAGAGCTCCAGTGGATTTCAGGTGATGTCTCCTGTCACCACACTGAGTCTTAGTTCCTCGTTAGGAAGCCTCCTGCCTCCTATTAGCTTATCTAATGGCTGTCATCACCATCCAGATCAGCTTTTATGTTCAAATAAAAGGCTAAAGGACCCTGCCATTCTTCAGCATACATATCACATAAATCCTGATTCTATACTAAAAAATCTTTCCAGAAATAGAACCAGGCGACTTACCTTCTCTGAGAAGGTAGATGGGACCAAAGTGCAGTACAAGTGAAAATGCTGAAATACACAATACAGGGTTTAGGTTTATTTTAAACATGCTAATATTATAGATTTGAAAAAGATTAATGATGTTTGATGCTGGTTTGATTAAAGGTGAATTCTGGCATTTTGAATCTGTTGATGCTGTCACATTCATCTGGACCAAACAAGGACAGATGTTTGACCCGTCCATGGTGTAGTCTCTGAGCCTCTTTTAGCAGCAGGGTTCATGAGGTCGGAGAGCTACAGCTCATCTCTGTAAAAGATCCAGGAGCTGTCAGATCTGCAATGTCCTGCTTTAGACTGATGTGGTCCTGGGTCAGGGAGAGGGACTTCCTCTCTGCATCAGGAATGAGAGGATGAAAAGAGGGGGTTGGTGGGAGGTTACAAATCCTCATGGCAAACCTGTCAGAGGCGTTTTAGCCCTCAGGCAGAGGTGAAAAGAAGAATGTGATATTGTAAATACATCTTTGAGCCCTAGGACTGTTTGACTAAACATGCATTGTCTGTAAAGAAAAATTAAAATAAGATACCTCTGTATTTTCAGAATTAAACCTATCACACAAATTTCAAAACCAAATTTTCCAGAAATGTCAGTAGTGTTGAATATACCGTTTTGTGTAGATGTTTTAATAGATACATTCGATAATGTGGGATTTAATAGCATTATAGAGTTTTTTTTTTCATTCCTATTCTGAATAAATTAGAGGAAACTGCATGAAGTACATATATTAGAGGGAACTGGAAAGTATCAGATTATTGAAAATGTGAGAAAATTGTTAGTGGCTTTATTCTGATTCCTAACAGTAGCAACATCAAAAAAGACATGCTGCGAAAGTTTTCAACTGTTCTTCATTTTAACTTCCATGGTGTCTGTGAAGTGAGGACATAACCCTTGTTTGACAGTTATCTCTCTCATGAGAACTGCTCATCAGGTGTGTGATGTTTGACATGTGAACACAGCAAGGGTTTATCGGGCCCATTTGACAGGACCAACTCCCTGAACATGTTTACATTATCCCTGCATTCTGATGAAGGTCAGGACTAAACAACACAGCAGCGTGGTGATATCTGGCAACTGGGAGCCAGTAGCAAACATACTCTTACACCTTTATTTTTGTGCTGTTTTGGGAGAAGTAAAATTTTCATATGTGGATTCAACAACCAGATGCCAAAATGTGTATAAAATGCTTCTCAAAAACCTTCAGTGGGTCTTGCAGACTTTAGTACCCTTATGATAAGTATCTGGAGGATAGTAAGGAAGGCAAGAAGACCATTATTAGAGTTAGAAGTCATTCAATTGATTTCACCATGCAATCAAAATTGACTTCTTTTTTTTTTTTTTTTTAAGAATGTTGCAGTGTTTATTATAAATGATTTATCTGTACACATCATTATTTGTGTTATGTCTTAATTTAAGAACAGTGGCAATTTTTTATAAAAAATGTTAACCTCCACTCCCTCTCAAAACGCCACCTGCTCTCTTTATTACATACAGGTTCTGGTCATATAATTAAAATATTAAAAAAAAGTTGATTTATTTCAGTAATTCCATTAAAAAGTGAAATTTGGATATTATATTCATTCATTACACACAGAATGATATATTTCAAGTGTTCATTCCTTTTAATTTTGATGATTATAACTGACAACTAATGAAAACCCCAAAATCAGTATCTCAGAAAATTAGAATATTGTGAAAAGGTTCAAAATTAAAGACACCTGGTGCCACACACTAATCAGCTAATTAACTCAAAACACCTGCAAAGGCCTTTAAATGGTCTCTCAGTCTAGTTATGTAGGCTACACAATCATGGGGAAGACTGCTGACTTGACAGCTGTCCTAAAGACGACCATTGACATCTTGCACAAGGAGGGCAAGTCACAAAAGGTCATTTCTAAAGAGGCTGGCTGGAAGGAAAATATGTGGTAGAAAAAGTGTACAAGCAATAGGGGTAACCGCACCCTGGAGAGGATTGTGAAACAAAACCCATTCACAAAAATTGGACTGGACGGCTGCTGAGCGGTCCAAAGTTATGTTCTCTGATGACAGTAAACGTTGTCAGTTTTAATCATCACAATTAAATGAAATAAACATTTGAAATATATCAGTCTGAGTGTAATGAATGAATATAATATCCAAAATTCACTTTTTGAATGGAATTACTGAAATAAATCAACTTTTTGATGATATTCTAATTATATGACCAGCACCTGTACGTCTCAGAAGAGGGTGGGACTAAATATCCTCCACAACTGACTGCAAACTGGCATTCAGATCTGCCTCCATTTGGATAGCAACGCACAACTTCCTACAATCTAACCAATTCCCAAGGACAAAAAGAAGTCCCGCCCTAAATCCCTAAACCCCTTTTTTTCTCATTCCAGAAGCCGTTTCACTCAGCTGATATACATCACAATAAGGAAGAAAAAACTGTGCAACTTCCGTTAGATGCAGACTTCAAAACAAAGTTGTGTGATGTGAGAAGTGTTTTTGGTTCAGGGAGACCTAAATACCACACCATAATTATAAGCTGTTAACGAGTTTGTTTGCCGATAAAATCTTTAGGATATTAGGTTAAACTTATTTGGCTAGCTGTCCACTGGAGAGGGGCTCGATGAAGCAGCTTCAACTCAAGCTCTGATATACCCCCCAGTGTCTAAATGTAGGACCTGATAATTAAAGGGCAAGGTACCTAAGATGAAGGTGGAGGGATACTGGAACAACTGATACTAAGGAGAGGTAAGCGGCTGCTTATATACTCTGGCTGTTGAATGAAAGATTAGATTGGCTCACTCCTCACTAACATATGTTTAGGAACTTCATTACATGTACATTTATTCACTTAGCTGACGCTTTTATCCAAAGCGACTTACAATTGCTATATTTGTCAGCGGTCGCACGCCTCTGGAGCAACTAGGGGTTAAGTGTCTTGCTGAGGGACACATTGGTGTCTCACAGTGGATTCTAACCCAGGTCTCTCACATCAAAGGCATGTGTCTTATCCACTGCGCCATCACCACCCCTATAACGAGTTTGTTTGCCCATAAAATCTTTAGGATATTAGGTTAAACTAATTTGGCTTGCTGTCCACTGGAGAGGGGCTCGATGAAGCAGCTTCAACTCGAGCTCTGATATACCCCCCAAGAGTGTTGATTAAATATTTGGGACAGCAAGTTAGAATAACGTAATTAAGAACTTAGGAAATACAGGATGCCTAAGAGCTTGAAGCATGTTACCCCCAAAAAAGAGTGGACATTTAAAACTGTATGGAGCATGGATGGATGCTGCTGCGGCAGTGATGTTAAATGGGGCTCTTGGCTGGAATGTGTTTCCCTACTTTGCCCACCATGTCGGGCTATGAGTGGAGCTCCGACGGGAGCTTTGATTCAAAAGAGGGAGCCTATGGTATACATGGGAAATGCATAGCTACCGTCCTTCTGACGCAGGGCCTGGATCACATGAGGACATGATGGCCCATCACGTTCGAGGGACGTATGATCCTTGGTACCTCCAGTCCTTTTTCGGATAGGAGGGCCCACGCAGTGATCCGAACGGGTGAGTCTCCATGGTTAAAAAACATAAAGGATCACACAGCGATTCGGAAAGGGAGGGCCCCCAAGGCCCCCGAACGGAAAGCTCATGCAGTGATTCGACCGGGAGAGCTCCCGCTGCGATTCGAAGGAGAGAGCCCCCCCATATGAATAAATAGGGAGTTCACTCTGCGATCAAAATGGGAGAGCCCACACAGCAAGTCGAACGGGAACGCCTATGATGTATCTGAACGGAAGAGCCCACACGGCGATTCAGATGGGAGACCCCACTCCAGGAGTGGTATGTCACACACTTTTGAAAAGGGAGAGCTCTCACTTCATCCAGATGAATACACGTCCTGCGGGGCTAGGTAAGCGGGGAGATACGAATAGTAGGGAGAAGCGGTCCGGACTCAGAAGCTAGTGTTTGTTGTGCTTGTCTAATGTTATGTAGATCTGAACGAACATATGTTTCAAAGGCGTGGGACGACTATCGACCTAGCATTTTGATTTGGTGATCGGAAAGGCCCCTTTGTGCTGCTCTGGTGGCTGCACCTATTCGGAAGGAATGTGAAGAGAACTGTTTGGTTGGGATGCTGGAGCTGTTGAGGATGGATTTGAGGTTCTTTTGAAACCAATGTCTGGACGCAGGGAGGTTTTTATCATCGATGAAGAGAGGATCGAGAGAAGAGGTGATTTGGGATTTCCTCTGGTGGAGAAAAAAGTTTAAGGACTGGTATGGTTGGATAGGGGTTGGCAAATTGAAGATGAAAATCGAATGACCATGTTTCAATTGACCGGTTTTGCTTTGTTTGATGTTGAAACGTATGGTGTCGTAGTTTATTATCGTGATCGCAAGATGGCTGCGTGAGTAACGTGCACGTCAGGTGTAGTCTGCTTAGCTATATACTTTTGGCCTTCATGCCCTAATCCTAAAATCTCATTATTTTGCAACAAATACAATACGAACTGAACCCTGTTTGTCGCATAGTTTTCAATCGTTTAAACCGAGTTCAGCGTGTTCTGAGCTTGCTATGGAGCAAACACTGATTTCCAATCAATCAATCTGGGATGCTATACAGCAACTGAAGTTGGACTTCCCAATTCGACTAGAAAATGGATAATATCCAATCAGGCTTACAAACAATACAAGGCTCGCTGTCCACACTTGATGAGCTTGTGTCTGAGCTTGAACAACGTTTAAGCTCAATTGAAGATAATGTACTGGATCTTCAAAAGTATGTCAAAACACTAATGAGCGAAAACTCTTTCCTGCGTGATAAAGTTGAGGATGCAGAGAATCGTAGCAGGGCATGCAACCTGCGCTTTCTGCATGTTCCGGAAAAATCGGAGGGTCAGGATACAATCGGCTTTATTAGAGGTCTCATCCAGCTACTTATAGGGGAAGAGAACTTTATAGTTCCTCCAGTCATTGAGAGAGCCCACCGTTCTCCCACTATGTTGCAAACCAATAAGCCGAAAGCTGGGCCAAGGCCGATCCTGGTGAAATTCCTCAGCCTCCAGGACAAACAACTAATTTTACGTCTTTCACGTGAGAAAAAGGAACTAAAGTTTAAAGACTATCGCGTCTACATTTTCCCTGATTTTAGCGCTGGCATTGTCCACAAACATCGACAGTTTGATGACATCAAGAAAAAGCTCCGCGAACTGAAGTTTGAATATTCTCTTCTATATCATGCCACTCACCGCAGTGGGCAAAGTAGTCCTGTTTAAAAGTCCTGGAGATGCGGAGTCTTTCCTTTGGGATTTTGAGGCTAACTCCCAGAATGTCTGATGACTTCATTCGTCTCATTGAACTTGAGAAAGTAGCCTATAATACTAACGGAGTGTATCATGATGCTTTTGTTATTTGTGGCATGGACGGCAATACATTTATTGAAATGAGTTAGCTGTCTCTTGGGCCGATTAGCTAATTTTGTTCGTTTCCGTTTTTGTTTTGTTTTTGTGTTTTTTTTTTATATTGTAAGGATATCGGCCAATATATGATCTTATTTCATACCATTAATGGCTTGAGCTTGACTCAAATGTTGTTGTTGTTGTTGTTGTTGTTGTTGTTGTTGTTGTTGTTGTTTTGCTTGTTTTTTCTTTTCTTTTTCCTTTCCTTTTCTTTTTTTTTTCTTTTTTCAACATTAGGCTCTCACTTCATGTAATTCCATCGAGAAATTTAGCAAACCGTATCTGTATTTTTTTATGTTTTGGCCTAGCCAGTTTGCGATTGTGTGTGCTTGCGTGTGTGTGTTTGTGTGCATGTGCATGTATCCTGCTCTCTTTCATTTTCGCTTCCCCCCTTCCCTCTACCCTCCCCTCCCTTTTTTTTCTCTTTCTCCTTCAACCCTTCAATCCTTTTTCCTATGTCTCTGAATAGTCAACGTGGGTAAAGGTTTATTTGTCATTCATTTGAACATAAGGAGCTTGCTACATAAAATTGATCTCTTAAAGGCCTGGCTGGTCTATAATAAGCCAAGTGTCACAACAGTGACTGAGACTTGGTTGAATAATAACATATCAGATGAGGAAATTAAATTGGATGGTTATGTTTTGTATAGAGCAAATAGGGGTACTCGTGGAGGAGGGGAAGCCACCTTCGTCTCCTTAAATGTATTATCTGAGTTTATAGCCCCTAAGGAAAACCCTGTACACTTTGAATATAATTTTGTTAAAATTACTCTTCACGTAAATAAACAGTTGATTATAGGGAACATTTACAGACCTCCTAACTCCCCTGCAGAGTCAATACACTGCATAGGCACTACTATAAAATCTGTGGGTATCTCAAACGAGATGATTATCCTTGGTGATTTTAATATTAACTGGTTAGATCGTTCATCTCTAAATGATAGAAATTATTTTGAAAGCTTAAATCTGACTCAACTAATTAGAGAACCTACTAGGGTTGACCACAGATCCAAATCTTTGTTAGACTGGATTTTGGTCACCCACTCTCACAGAATTACTGAAACTGGTGTTTTACCCAATTCCTTTAGTGATCATTCCATGGTCTTCTGTGTATGGAAAATTAGATTACCTCGCCTACCACCCAAGGTGATCAGGGTAAGACAGAGTAAACATCTTAACACTGATTTTTTTATCCATGGTCTATTAGATATAAATTGGAATAGGTTTAACTGTATTCCTTTTGTTGAAGATGCTTGGAATTTTTTCTATACTGAAGTTCTTAAAGTAATTGATAAACATGCCCCTTGGATATCAGTAAAGGTTAAGGGCCGACACTTACCATGGATTGATGCGGATTTAATACATCTTTTTAAACCAAGAGATAAGGCATGGAAAAAGTACGGCCTGTCAAATGACTCATCAGACGGGGCTGTATATAAACAATTAAGAAATATGTGTACGACCAAAACGAGAAATGCTAAATCGAATTATTATACAAGCTTTTCGTCTAATAATTTCAATAATCCCAAGAAGTTTTGGACAAGTCTTAATTCCTTATTTCAGACTGTTGTATCCATCTATATGCAGATGACACAGTTATCTACACATCTAATGTGTCTGTCTCTAAGATTCAATCTTTATTGCAATCTAACTTTAGTGCTATTCAACTTTGGTTCCAATCCAATCATCTTCTACTGAATAAGAAAAAGTCACATAGCATATTGTTTCCCACCAGATCAGCTTCGATGAATCAGGATAACAATCTTTCACTCAAATTCCTCGATGATACTCAACTTGTACAAGTTAATGAACTTAAATATCTGGGCCTTTGGCTTGACTCACAACTCTCCTTTAGGTGTCATATCAATTCTGTTGTGGAAAAGATTAATTGTAATTTACGAATATTGTATCGCTCTTTTAACTGTTTCACTCAATTGATTAGATTAAGAATTATGTCACAGTTAATATTTCCTATAATAGACTATGCAGATGTTGTCTATCAAAACACTTCAGAATCAAACTTGAAGGCATTGAATGTTGCTTTCAATAATATATGTAGATTTGTGCTGAGATGTCCTTTTACTACTCACCATTGTGTTATGTATGACTCACTGAACATACTATCACCAAAAGCCAGAAGACAGTTTCATTGGTATCAAGAAATTTTAAAATGTGTGTATTATAATTATCCCTCCTATTTGAAGGAATATTTAATTCCATACAGACCCAGCTATAGACTGAGACAGACTGAATATCTCTCCTTCACAGTGCCAAACATCTTCAAAGAGAGTGGTAGACGTGCCTTTAAATTGAAAGCCCCCTCAGACTGGAATAGCCTGCCTGGGTCTCTACGATCTGTCACATCATTACATTCCTTTAAAATATCTCTCTTTACTTACTTGCAAGCAAACTGTTGCTTTAAATGTTTTCCTCATGTGTGACTGGACTTTAGCTTGGTATACCCTCTATGGGATACTTATATTTATTTTAAGGGCTAAATGTTGTCATGTATCTTAATACTGCAATGTGTTTTATAAATGGATTTGTTTCCAATAAGGAGTTGGTGGGCGGGCCGGGCCGTGCGAGGCGGGATGAGGTAGAGCTTTAGGAAGAGTGAATGTATATGTGTTGTATTATCTTTGTCTTTGTCTCGAGGACCCCCTCAAAAACGAGATGTTTCATCTCAAGGGGTTATCTCAACAATAATTTTTGAGAAATTTGAGAAATTATTTGGAGGTCGGAGAACGTAGAATGGATGGATGGGTTGAAGTTTGAGTTGGTGGTAAATTCTGAGACTCTGAGGAAACCAAAGAAAGCCAAATTGAACATGGCGTCTAGGGTTCTTGCTTTGTTGGGAAAAAAAAAAGACCTGAGCGGAGAGTGGTTAGGCAGATGCTAAGAATGTCGATGGTTAACCTGTTAACCGTTGCCAGAGCGCCGGCGCACTGAAGCATTTTTTTGTTTAAATAGTTCAAAGTTACTATCAGATTTAAAGTTATTACCTTGACAAACTATACATCATTAAAAAGATATAAGACTCAGATTTCAGTATTTGACCACTATTGCATTCTGAGAAACTTATAGTAACAGTTATGTCTTAATTTGTGTCAGGAGTTATGTAATCAAAAAATGAGTCGATACCTTTAATATGAATTATGAGCGTCAGACGCTCTCATTCAGAAAAAGACGTCTCAGGTTACGTATGTATCCTGGTTCCCTGATAGGGAACGAGACGCTGCGTTTGAGACGCGATGGGAACGCTCTGCGTGATTACGTCGTGAAGCACGTGTAAAATCAGTCCAATGGAAGCCCACTACAACATAGGTGACGTCATAGACCAGGAAACTATAAAGCAGCCCTGAAATCAGACCGTGACAGCTTCTGAAAAACCTGAAGCAAGTCGATCAGGGCATGCCGGAAGTATGGCAGGCAAACGCAGTGTCTCGTTCCCTATCAGGGAACCAGGGTTACATACGTAACCTGAGATGTTCCCTTTCAAGGGAACTCGAGCTGCGTTTGAGACGCGATGGGAACCCTATACCCACTACGCCATAGTGACAAATGCCCGTTCTGTGTGAAGTCCTGCGCACACTAAGAAGCAAGCAACCTCGCCCCAGGAGTGGAGAGGTCAAGGTCATTAAACCTGACAAATGTATGCGGAGAGGACCATCCTGCCGCATTACACATGTCAAGAAGGGAAACTCCCGAAATTAAGGCCATAGAGGCCGCCATACTCCGAGTAGAATGGGCCCGCACAGCCATAGGTGAAGGCTGTCCGGCCGCTTCATAAGCCAATGAAATAGCCTCGACTATCCATTTACTCATCACCTGTTTAGATGCAGGGCATCCTCTCCTGAGTGACCCAAAAGAAACAAATAATTGCTCAGATTTACGCCACAGAGCAGCTCTGTGAACGTAGGCATCTAAAGCCCGGACTGGACATAACAGGTTAAGCTGTTCCTGATCTGGGGTATTAAAGGGTGGAGGATAAAAGGCCTGCCGCACTATTGGGCCCCCAACATTTAGTGGGACCTTAGGAATATAACCCGGTCTAGGGTAGAGGAATGCTTTCACCATACCAGGCGCAAATTCCAGACATGGAGCAACCGACAGAGCATGTAAATCACCAATTCTCTTGATAGATGAAATAGCAAGGAGAAATATAGTCTTTAGAGTGAGGAATTTTTCTGAAACCTCCTAGATGGGCTCGAAGGGAGCCAAGGCCAGACCCTCAAGTACAATGGCCAAATCCCAAGCCGGTGCTCTAGATTGCAGTGCAGGCCTGAGCCTCAATGTACCACGGAGAAAACAAATAATAAGAGGATCTCTCCCAAGAGAAGAAGCCCCGAGAGGGGTGATAAGCAGATATAGCCGCTACGTACACCTTTAAGGTGGAGGGAGATAATCCAGCAGAGAAACGGTCTTGTAGGAAATCGAGAACTGTACCAACCGGGCAGTTAACAAGATTAAAAAACTTTCTCCACGCCATGTAGAGAACAGTTTCCATTTCAATGTACATCGTTTTCTCGTGGAAGGAGCTATGGATTGAAGGACGGTCTCAACGACCTCAGTCGATAGACCGGATTCTATGAACTAGGCCCCCTCAGAGGCCAAGCCCACCGTTTCCACAACTCCGTTTAACCCTTTTCTATTATGTGCAGGACCCATAGAGAAATATTTGGCAGAAGTTTCCACGCTGCCAGAAATTCCGATAAGGGAACCAGTCTCTCGAGACTGGCCTCTGGATTTGATTGAACAATCATTTCGGTGCCCTGAAGCGGCGAACCGGCAGGGAACAACCGAACTGACCATTCTACAACCCTCCTCAGAGGATTGCACGGGGACGCTGACACCTCGGCGCCCTGAAGCGGCGAACCGGCAGGGAACAACCGAACTGGCAGCGCTGCGACCCTCCTCAGAGTGTCGCACCCCAGAGGACGCCGTTAGGAGAAACGATTTCTCAAAACCGTCCCTCTTTTTTTTTTTTTTCATTCGACAGGACTTCTTGTCTAAGCTTTATTAGAGATGACGACAGTCCTCAGATCTTGCCTACCTCTAACTAGCTTAGTTCCTACGACACTCCTCGGAGGATCCTAGGAAAAAGCAGGCACCTCGGCACCCTGAAACTGCGAACCGGCAGGGAGACCAAACTGACTGCTCTACGACCCTCCTCGGAGGATCGTATGGGGATGCTGACACCTCGGTGCCCTGAACGGCGAACCGGGAGGGAACAACCGAACTGGAAGCGCTGCGACCCTCCTCAGAGAATCGCACCCCAGAGGGCGCCGAGGGGAAACTATTTCTCAAAACCGTCCCTACCCCGGAGGGGACCGCCCTTAGAAGCCTGATAGCCTCGGCATCAGGTCTTCTTCTTTGCACTCTATGCCAGTTTCAGGAACATAGATTGGTGAGGAAGAAACCTCTGGAACGCCGCTGAAAGGTTTAGTTTTCTTGAAAGCGGAGCGTCCAGAAGAACAGACATTTTTATCTTTCTTTTTCTTTATTTTTATATCAGAAAAACGTATACATATAAACATATATATATATATATATATATATATATATATATATATATATATATATATATATATATATATATTCTCGAATAGAGTCAATGCTGACATCCTCACATTCATCTATGTCCTTAAATACTTTACCCACCAGTACTGCCTAATAAAGTTTATTTATTATTAAAGATGGCTGGTGGGTAACGTCGGGGTTAAAAATGATGACGCCGACTCGGGAGAGAGAAAGCTCGCAAGCGTCTCTATAATCCAAGGCACTGTCATACCATGATACTTAATACCCATAACATTACTCTAGTTAGATGTTTGGGTATTAAACACATGAAATAGAAACCGGTTTATTCCACGATCTCGACACCTCAGTGTGGAGATAGGGAAAAACCAGTAGTCCCCGACGAGGAGGCTGAGATACAGAGTTTTCCTGTTCTTTTTTATTTTTTATTTTTTATATTTCATCTAATAAACTCTTTTTATTTTCACTCTCATAATGTTCAGCTGTCCAGTAAATATTTAACTAGCAACAGCATTCGAAAAAACTCCTTTTAAAAGCTCCTCTTTATTCAACAGAGTTATGAGCTCCCTATTTATTGAAAAATCAAACATCTGCCTTTTTCTTAATATTTTTATTTGTTTTGTTCACTTTTTCTTAACAAAACACTAACGATACCAATTCCTCAGAACTGGAAATCGCAGCACACTGGATCTGCAGGTCAAAGCTGAGATAGGGCGGGGCCCGTCCCGACCCACGCTGTCAGATCCGTTTTCGAACCCCAAAATGCGAGTTGCCGTCGTGTCTAGGCAACAGCGGGACCCGCGCGGGGAGCGCAAACCGTACCGTCCTCCTCAAAGAACGATCGGCGAGAGCGGAGCGTCTTCATAGATAGACTCATACAATGCTCACAATCAGCCCCCTCGAGGACTGACTGAGCATGCTCCACTCCCAAACAGGCAACACAAAGCTGATGTGTGTGTCCCCACCCGTATATAACGAGGGCAGGGAACACCACACCGTCTATAATCTTGCTTGCTCGCCATAATAATGATAGATATATTGGGCTTGACAGACAACAATAAATAGACAAGGACAGATATACAGAGAGCGCTTGCTGAAGGTACAGAAGCTGTCGCGGTCTGATTTCAGGGCTGCTTTATAGTTTCCTGGTCTATGACGTCACCTATGTCGTAGTGGGCTTCCATTGGACTGATTTTACACGTGCTTCACGACGTAATCACGCAGAGCGTTCCCATCGCGTCTCAAACGCAGCTCGAGTTCCCTTGAAAGGGAACTGTGAGGTCGTCATGACAGCGCTTGACAAAAAAATGTCCCTCAGGGCTTTTAGCTCAAAAATGTGAAGATTTGGAGAAATATTGATAGATTCTCATAGGTTTAGATCAGATTTATATAGACATGAATAATATTTATTGAATTTATACCCAAATGGGTCGATGTAATCATTACGAGCGCTGGATACTCTGATGTACTGTGTTTTCAATCCATACTGGCAGCCTGAGGGCGCCGTGTGCACATGCAGTCATTAAGTGGAACACACGAAGAAGAGCCATAATCATGTGACATCCCAGTAAGTCCCTGGCATAAACAAAGCTTCCAGAGATCGCTGTAAAATACAGATAAAGATGTTTTGAAGACAATAAACATGATTGCAATGATGTTTGATTTACCTGTGTTCTTCGAGCCATGTCAGGTATTTTCATAATAATAGATTATATTTATAATGTAATACTAATCGATATAGACTTTATCATTGTGCAGAATACTATAAAATAATATATTTTCTGTCTGATTTTTTTTTTATCTGAAGCCAAATCAGATAACAGAAGGTTATTTAAAACACCTGACTTGCGCTATAAAGTAAGTTTTGAGCACAAACATGGTTTTAATCTCATAAATTGTCGTGTATTGATGTTGGGTTAAGCTAACATGCTAGCCAGGCCTAGGTGCACCTGCCACCTAGTTGTTATTTTTAAGATTTTTTCTAAATAGGAATGCTTACTGAAATGTTTCTTTTTTCAAGAAGGTCATTTGATACAGTTTCAAATGTGAACTGAGAACTTTGAAAAAAGAAATTAGGGATTAAAACGTCTCAGGTTACGTATGTAACCCTGGTTCCCTGAGAGGGAACGAGACGCTGCGTTGAGACGCGGTGGGAACGCTCTGCGTGATTGCGTCATGAAGCACATGTATAATCAGTCCATTGGAAGAGCAAGACGTCATAGGTGGGTGACGTCATAGACCAGGAAGCTATAAAGCACACCTGAAAACAGACCATGACAGCTTCTGATAAGCCTGAAGCAAGTCGATCAGGGCATGCAGGAAGTATGGCAGGAGAAGGCAGCGTCTCGTTCCCTCTCAGGGAACCAGGGTTACATACGTAACCTGAGACGTTCCCTTTCAAGGAAACTCGAGCTGCGGTGGGAACCCCATACCCACTACGCCATAAAGACAAATGCTCGTTCTGTGTGAAGTCCTTGCGCACACTAAGAAGCAAGCAACCTAGCCCCAGGAGTGGAGAGGTCTAGGTCATAAAATCTGGCAAATGTATGTGTTGAGGACCAGCCTGCCGCATTACAAATATCCTGAAGGGAAACACCCGAAATTAAAGCCTAGAGGCAGCCATACTCCTTGTAGAATGGGCCTGAACAGCCATAGGTGAAGGCTGTCCGGCCGCTTCATAAGCAAGTGAAATAGCCTCAACTACCCACTTGCTCATTATCTGTTTAGATGCAGGGCAACCTATCTTAGGTTACCCGAAGCAGACAAATAATTGTCCTGATATACACCACTGAGCAGCTCTGTGGACATACGCATCCAAAGCCCGATAGGGCATAACAGATTAAGTTTTTCCTTATCTGGGGTATGAAAGGTGGAGGACAGAAGGCCTGAGGCACAAATGACCTGCACATTTAGTAGGGACCTAGAAATACAACCCGACCTGGGGTGAAGAAATACTACCACCAAACCAGGTGCAAATCCAAGTACGTGCAGGCCTCAGCCTCATGTACCACAGAGAAGACGAAATTAATGATCTCTCCTCAGAGATAACCCAGCAAAGAAACATTCATTACAGAAATCAAGTACTGTACCAACAGGGCAGAAACAACATTCAGAAGGCGTTCTCTGCACCAAGCAGAGAGCAGCATATTTAGTCTTCTCGTGGAGGGAGCTCTAGACTGGACTATGGTCTCCATGACCTCAGTCGAGAGACCTGAATCTATGATCTGGGCCCCCTCAGAGGCCGAGCCCACAGTATCCATAACTCCAGAGCTCCCAGGAGCAAAGATATCGGGAAAGCGTACAGGTGTAGCGGCAACCACACCTAATACATCACATCCAGTCCAAGAGGAGCTGGATGCGTTTGGGAGAACCACAAAGGGCATTGCATTGTACAAACAATGCGAAAGGTCGACTTGAGTTTGACCGAAGTTCTCCCTAAGAAGCTCCACCACCTCGGGGTGAAGTCTCCATTCCCCGGGCCACAGCCCCTGCCTCAACAGGATATCTGCTCTGATATACGAGACCATCAGTGTGTTGTCCGGACCCTTCACTGAGCAACCACTCATGATTGCCCCCGACTTGTGAGGGAAGCATCCGTCGATAGCATTATGCGTCGACAAGAAGCCCCAAACACTGGGCCTGGGCGAGGAACCAAGATTCTTCCACATGACCGAGGCACGTAGGCATAGCTGCGTGATCTTGATCATGCGAAAACGTATTTCCCCTCGGAGAAAACCCCTTGGTCCTGAGCCACCACTGCAGGGGTCTCATGTACAGAAGGCCAAAAGTAACTACGTTGGACGCAACTGCCAGGAGCCCCAACCAAAGACCTTTAACCGAGCGGCCACTCATGACCGCCCCCCATCCTGTGAGGGAAGCATCCGTCGATAGCGTGACGCGTCGACAAGAAGCCCCTAGCACTGGGCCTGGGCGAGGAACCAAGGTTTCTTTCACATGACCAAGGCACGTAGGCATTGCCGCGTGACCTTGATCGTGCAAAACGGATTTCCCCTCGGAAAAAAACCCCTTGGTCCTGAGCCACCACTGCAGGGGTCTCATGTACAGAAGGCCAAAAGTAACTACGTTAGACGCAACTACCCTGAGCCCCAACAGTCTCAGAGACTGTTTTGCAGTGAGTGACTGACCTAGTTTTACATTCTTTTTGGCTTTGAGAATTGCAGAAATACGTACAGGAGACAGACGTGCTAGCATTGTTGTCAAATCCCATATTACACCTAGAAAAGTGGTCCTCTGAGCTGGGAGGAGTACACTCTTTTTGGTGTTGAGCCGCAACCCCAACCTCCTTATGTGGAACAGAACGACATCTCGATGTTGAACTGCCAAAGCTCGGACTGAGCTAAAATCAACCAATCGTCGATATAATTTAATACGCGAATGCCCTGGAGTGTCAGAGGAGCCAGAGCTGCATCCACGCATATTGTAAAGGTGCGGGGTGATAACCTAAGCCGAATGGAGGAACCCGATACTGGTATGCTTCGCCCCTGAAAGCAAACCTCAGGAACCTCCTGTGATGAGGATGGATAGATAAGTAAGCGTCATTTAAGTCTATTGTGACAAACCAGTCCTCGGACTGAGTCTGTGACACAATCATTTTTAGCGTAAGCATACTTTGAACTTAAGATTCTGAAACCTTCTGTTTAATTGACGCAGGTCTAGAGTAGGACTCAACCCCTCATCCTCTTTCGAAAACAATGAAGTAATGGCTGTAAAACCCTGACTGTCTGCCGGGAGGAGGAACCCCTTCTACAGCTCCTTTTGCAGAAGTGTCAGTACTTCCTGCTCCATAACCAAAGCCTGCTCGGGGTCCACCACATTGGGGAGGATACCTAGAAATCTGGGCGGACAAGAACCAAATTCTGAACCCTTTCCTATAGTGTGCAGGACCCACTTAGAAATATGTGGCAGTAGTTTCCACACTGCCAGAAATTCTACTAGGGGAACCAGTCTCTCAAGACTGGCCTCTGGATTTGGTTGAACAGTCACTACGGTGCCCTGAAGCGGCGAACCGGCAGGGAACAACCGAACTGACCGTTCTACGACCCTCCTCGGAGGATCGTATGGGCGCGCTGACACCTCGGTGCCCTGAACGGCGAACCGGTAGGGAACAACCAAACTGTCAGCGCTGCGACCATCCTCAGAGAGTCGCACCCCAGAGGGCGCCGAGGATAAACGATTTCTCAAAACCGTCCCTGCCCCGGAGGAGCCCTCAGAAGCCTGATAGCCTCGTTTTTTGCAACAGCCTCGGCATCAGGGCTTCCTCTTTGTCCAAGCTTCTTTAGAGATAAAACAGTCCTCAGATCTTGCATATCTCTAACTGGCTAGACTGCTACCGCCACCTAGGTCCCCATCGTTTGTGGAGGAGCCCAAACGGCGAAACTCGTTTTGCACTCTGTGCTGCGAGGAACTTAGTAGACCGAGACTGCTCCCGCCCAGCAGTCTCAGGATCATTAGATTGGTGAGGAAGAAACCTCTGGAACGCCGCTGAATGGTTTATTTCCTAGTTTTTTGAAAGCGGAGCGTCCAGAAGAACAGACATAATTTTATCTTATTTTTCTCTCTCTCTCTATATATATATATATATATATATATATATATATATATACAGTATATCACTCCGTGGCCACCAGCAGGAAAACAACCGAACTGGCCGTGCTGCGACCCTCCTCAGAGAGTCGCCCCCCAGAGGACGCAGAGGAGAAACGATTTCTCGAAACTGTCCCTCCCCAGAATAGTTTATCTGTTTTTGCACAACGCAATTCTCGAATAGCGTCAGTGCTGACAACCTCACAATCACCCATGTCCTTATAATTTACCCACCAGCGCTGCCAAATAAAAATGTATTTATTTAAGATGGCTGGTGGGTAACGTCGGGGTTAAAAATGATGACACCGACTCGGGAGAGAGAAAGCTCGTAAGCGTCTCTTTAACCCGAGGCACTGTCATACCAAGATACTTAATACCTAAGCATTACTATAGTTAGACGTTTGGGCATTAATCACATAAAATAGAAACCGGATTATTCCACAATCTCGACACCTCAGTGTGGAGATAGGGAAAAAACGGCAGTCCCCGACGAGGAGGCTGAGATACAGAGTTTTTCTGTTTTTAGTTATATTTCATCTAATAAACTCTTTTTATTTTCACTCTCATAATGTTCAGCTGGCCAGTAAATATTTAACTAGCAACCAGGGCCGCATTAAGAGCTCACTGGGCCCGGGGCTATGAGTTACTGCAGACCCCCCCCCCCCCCCCCCATACCCCCTCACCCACTTCTTTAGGTCACCAACTACAGAGAGAAACCCCACATGTATTAGATAAAGTAATCACATACATAGTTTTCACTATAAATTCAACATTCCTTCTTATTTATTGTACAAAAGTGATTCAGTCAAGTGCAGTAAATTACTTTCCTTCTGATGTTTGATTAACATTATTGACACAAATGGTGACAGCAGCTTTATTAGCAGCTTCTGTCACTTTAAGACCTCAGGGTCGGAACTCAAGTGCGATGGGCAAAAACTGTCTCAAGTTCACCATGGTCTCAAAACTAGCATTTACAAAATGAATTCTCTCCCACTGCTTACTGTGCCTGAGCAGTTTAAAATAATTTGTTTCTAAACCACAATGCTTAAAACGCGTTTAAATTATAAGGATTTAATAATAATACATTTTTTATATTAGTAAAATAACCAGATAACTTGGGGATTTTACTGAGCAGCTTATGTTTCCTCTGCTGTTCAGCTTTTTTTAAAAATCCTTTTTTGAGCCCCACTCAAGCATGTTTTTTTTTAAGATGACATTTTTAGCTATGCTATCGAAGACGAAGATAATGCGTGACAATTTTAAGAATAGTCTAGAATGAAGTGAGGAGTGGAGGCGATTGATTGGTTGATGCGTATATTCTAATAAGGCGCAGGCAGCCATCATCTAATAGGCCTACATGCAGCAGCAGGTCGGTCGTTCACAAGTTAAATATAGAATAAATGTATTTGACTGGTATATCAAATTAAAATGTGACGTTTCAATACACCATGCCCTGCTGCCCACGGGGGTTTGATTGACAGGTGACCTGACCAATCATAATGCCGAACGCACAATTTTGTCCAACAACAAAGCTGTCAGTAGATTAACGTCGGTGGACTTGAACTTGAAAAACGGTATTGTTTAAATTACTTAAATGACAATATTTGAGATTTGAGACTTTTTTTCATATCAACAGTAAGCTGCTCTGAGCTCTCTCTTGTATGTCGGCGCGTAGTCACTCAGTGTAACATTAGTCTTTGCCCCGCAATGTATTTTTCACTGCGTGAGTGAGAACATGATGTGCGTGACTCGTGAGAGCCGCCTGGCTTGTCACGCAGTAACTAAAAAAGGCGGGTCTTTGCGAAGGGTCACTATAACATTAATGATAATGATCCCATGATAATACATGGAATATATGGCAAAGCGCCACTAAATAACAGGGCTAATTTGTGGGGGGCGTGGTAAGGCTTTGACAATCAGATGGCTAGTAGTAGTCAATCTGCTCCACAGCCAATCACGGGCCCCCTCCTTGCTCGGGCCCAGGGCTGGACTGGGACTAAAAATCGGCCCGGGCATTTTGGCCCAGACTGGCCCACTACATATAATCATAAACACAACCGATCTTTTCACGCCCCTGAATATGTATACTAACTCCTATTAAAACCACTAATGCCATGTAGCCTAATGAGTGAGTAGGAATGAGTAAGAGTTAATAGATGAAATAACTACTAATTGTAAAATACAATCGAAGTACTCCACAATGATGAATCCTAAAACAAACTATTAGCTGCATTGGCATAGCAATACCAATGTTTGACAAAGGATTTTTGGTAAATCTGTGGTGGGTGGACCTCTGTCCCTTTAGGGGGGTTCGGAGGAGGTGAAGGTGGAGGAGAGCGTTGCCTTTTGGAACGTGGTTTTTTTTTGAGTGCAGGATTTCTCGGCCAGAACGCTCATGAAGATGATCCGTATTTGGATCCGTAGGATCCGATCTTACGCGAGCTGAGGCTGTCGGTGTCTCGGGAAGGCTTGTCTGTTCGTTTTCTGAAACGGAAGAGCTGGATTTCCGGGATGTCGGACATTATTCCATGCGGAAGTAATGCGTACTGGAACAGCTGATACTAGGGAGAGGTAAGCGGCTGCTTATATACTCTGGCTGTTGATTGAAAGATTAGATTGGCTCACTCCTCCCTAACTTACGTTTAGGAACTTCATTAAGGTATGATTAATCTTTAGTCTAGACTTAAACTTGAGAGAGTATGTATGAGTCCCAAACAGTGCTAGGAAGTGCTAATTCATTGTTAAGAAGCCAAGTAAAAAAAAATGATCTACAGTACCTTCTTACCAACAGGCTGTGATTTTGGAACCATAATAAATGTGATGAATATAATGGCGCTTTTCCACTACACAGTACCAGCTTGACTCGACTCGACTCAACTCGCCTTTGTTTGGTTTTCCACTGTGTAAATGTTGTACCTGTACCTGCTTTCAGGTACTTTTTTTCGTATCACCTCCGGCCAGGTTCTGAGCGGGCTGAGGCGATACTAAAATGTGACGTGAAAACACTGCAGACTGCTGATTGGTCAGAGAGAATCGTCACTATTCACTGCGTCATCATTGTACGCGCCAGACTGAGCTTTTTTTTTCAGCAGTGTTTCGTTTTGCTGCCCTCAGCCTCTCCTGAAACAACGTTTGTCTTCTTGCTGTGAGAAATAGCCATATCCCGAGGATCAAAAACAGCACACACTCGTTCCCTTTCGTTGTCACTCCGAGTTACGTCGGATGACGACGAATGGGGTTTCGCTTAGAAAGCCTATCAACTTCGAGTATTACAAAACGAGCCAATGGCAAAGAAATGCCATGGGTCTGCGGAATTTGCATGGCGTAACTCCGCCCGACCTCGTGGGTATAAAAGGAGGAAGCCGGCAGCAAGCAGATATGTTTTCACTTTCGGAGCCAAGTGTATTCTTCTCTCCACAAGCCATCTCTGAATTGTCAGCTTTACAAACGAGTACCTCGAGTGTTGGTGTGACGGCGATCTACGGCGAGAGCGTGCTTCCTGCTGATCTGTTGCAGTGGTCTGCCAGTTGGTGCGTTTCTCCCCGGGTGCTTCAACACTTGAGTTTTCTCTCACAAAAAAAGCTTACACGTGGCACGTCTTTTTAAAGATGTCTCGCCCGTGTACTTCTGGTTGCGGCAGATTGGTATCGGACTCTGATGGGCACGAGCGTTGCATAGTATGTTTGGGCATTGATCGTGCTAGAGCAGCGCTCGTGGATGACTCATGTTCTCTCTGTGGGAACATGACCATCGCGACATTACGGTCGAGACTCCGTGAACTCTCGCTCTGCGGCTGGTGGCCAGGGTGACCTGAGGGTTACGGTCTGGAACAAGGCGCCGACTATGTGTCCGCGACCCCAGCCCCCCTCTTTAATGACGGTGCCCGCTAGCGAACTGCTGATTCCCGCGGGTCTACCCTCTGGTGGCCCGCGTGTTTCAGTTGAAACTACAGAGGAAGATGCCATGTTTACATTTATGTAATTGTCTGTGCAGCATCACTAGGCGGGTTTGAGTCTTCTGGAAGTGAGGGCTCGTCACAGCTGCCACCTTCCGGTGTGCATACGGCTGTGCTCGAGTCTGATCCGGAGATGACGGCCATGCTTTCCCGGGCAGCCGCGAGCATCGGACTTGAGTGGAGGCCTCCACCCTGTCCTGAGCGCTCGCGGCTGGACGATTGTTTTTTGGGTAAGGCCGCCGACCCTCGTCCTCGGCAAACCCCAATACCTTTCTTCCCGGATGTGCATGATGAGATCTCTAAGTCCTCGAAGACCCCCCTGTCTTCTCGGGACCGCTCGCTGGTCTCATCCGCCTTTCCTCCCCTCGATGAGGCAGTGGGTACACTGGGCTTCCCCCGGTTGAACGCTCTGTTGCCATGCAACTATGTCCTCAGAGTGCTTCTTCTCGGGGCGAGCCTAAGCACCCATCCAAAGCCTGTAGATTTTCGTCGACCCTGGTGTCGAAGTCTTACAGAGCCGCGGGACAGGCGGCTGGTTCACTGCATGCTATGGCCACTCTGCAGGTCTACCAGGCCCAGATGCTCAGAGACATGCACCAGGGTAGGACAGACCCAGGGCTCTTTGATGAGCTGCGCGCCGCTACCGACCTTGCTCTCCGGGCGACGAAGGTTACCGCGCGCTCCCTGGGTCTGGTGACGTCCACAGCTGTGGTCCAGGAGAGACATCTGTGGCTGAACCTGGCTGACATGCGGGACGCGGAGCGGACCCGTCTGCTTAACGCCCCCTTGTCCCAGGCCGGCCTCTTCGGCAGTGCAGTTGAAGATTTTGCCCAACAGTTTTCAACTGCCCAGAAACAGACCGAGGCCATCAAACACATTCGGCCCGCTGCTGCCTCCACCCAGCCGGCCGGGCAGACGCCTCGACCTGTTTCCCGCCGAGGGCGCCCTCCTGCGGCTCCCGCCCGGACCACGCAGCAGCCTCCAGCCAGGGCCGGTCGCGGAGGAAGCCGCAAGAAGGCGCCTCAGCCCTCTCCTGCCCCGCCCCCCACTAAACGCCGGGCCAAGCGGCGCTCCTGAGACGGGCTGCTCAGGGATGATGATTGTTTCTCAGGAGGTGGTAGCAGGACCACTCCTTCCCCCGGTGGGGGGCCGGGAAAGAAACTTTTGTTCTCCACTCCCCGCTGCTCACCCACGGGTGGGCAGCACCCTAATGTGGTTAAAGACAGAAACAATCCCCTCTTCCCTGAGCTCACAGAGTTCTCGGGCGACACAGAGCGCCGCCCACAAGCCGTGCTCTCGTCGCCCCCCTCTGTCCCAGAGGTGGTTGACACGGCGTGCCGTCCACGGACCGCTTCGCCCTTGTCCCCCTCTGTCGCCAGACCCCTGGCAGAGCAGGCCCCCGCGGGACGACCAGCCTGGTCCTCCCCTGGCCCCCTCTGCCAGGGCGCGGTTGCTAACTGTGCCCCCACACCGGGCCGCTATGCCGTCCACGTCTGGGCCAGCTACTCCGCTTTGCTGCCCCTCCGGGGGGACGCCTGTGGTTCGCATGATCCCGCTGGTTCAGTTCCTGGGAGCCTGGCTAGAGCTTCCCCGTCTGTCCCGCTGGATCGCGCGGACCATCAGGCTCGGCTTTGCGATTCAGTTCGCACGGTCTCCTCCCCGCTTCAGGGGAGTCCGCTCCACTTTGGTCGGTGGCAATGCCCCCATCATGAGAGCAGAGATTGCCACCCTGCTGGCAAAGGGTGCAATCGAGACTGTCCCTCCAGCCGAGATGAGGTCCGGCTTCTACAGCCCCTACTTCATTGTCCCCAAGAAAACCGGTGGGTTACGGCCAATCCTGGACTTGTGCGTGCTGAACCGCTCCCTTCACAGGATGCCATTCAAGATGCTCACCGCCAAACGCGTTTTCGAATGCATACGGCTCAAGGATTGGTTTGCAGCGATCGACCTGAAGGACGCCTACTTTCATGTCTCCATTCTTCCTCGACACAGACCGTTCCTCCGGTTTGCTTTCGAGGGGCAGGCATAACAGTACGCGGTTCTCCCTTTCGGGCTAGCCCTGTCTCCTCGCATCTTCATGTTGGTCGTCGAGGCTGCCCTTGTTCCCCTTTGGGAACACGGGGTTCGCATCCTGAGTTCGATCGACGACTGGCTGATCCTAGCTCACTCTCGAGATCAGGTTTGCGAACACAGGGACCTAGTGCTTCAGCACCTAGCTCGTCTGGGCCTTCGGGTCAACTGGGAGAAGAGCAAACTTTGCCCCGTGCAGAGGATCTCTTTTCTCGGTAAGGACATCGACATCCAAATGGTGTTACACGTTGTATAGAATCAAAACCAATCAAAAAGCTTAGAAATGTACACAAATGCTGATCATTTGTCGAGGGGAAGCCGTTTCGACTGACCGGCACGCGATTGGTCCAGCCACCCTCCTGTCAGACCACAGCGAGCGCTCTGTGTAATAAACAAGCTAGCAGATCTCCTCAGAAAGATTAAATATTATTAATTTGAGAAATGTCGCTGTCAAAAGAGAGCAAAGTTGCCAAAGCGTCATCAAGCCACCTGGCCATTGCACACTGAGTCCGCGTTTTTTTCGTATGCGTTTTTTCGTATTGATTCGGTGGCTCCGAATTGTCAAAACACCATTCAAACTGCTTGCTACAGATGCGAAAAACGTAAGTTTTTTTTGTTATATAACGGATGAAAGTTTCGTAGACAGTGTGCAAGCGTGATTGACATAACTTGAGGTCAATTTTTTTTTTTAACATGTGAAAATTTCGGATGCGAATTTCAGACTCAGTGTGTAATGGCCTTTATCTGTACAAACATATCCGTGAGATTTGCCCAAAACCGGCAGTTGAGAAAGTTGTCCCTCTCCCTGCCCAGCTTAAAAGAAAAGAGCTGAAAGGTGAATTTAATGTAAAATTTGATTCTGAGTGAGTGTATTTACTGTATATGGATGTGAGTGAGTGCAAATGTGAATGAGTGTATTTATCTGCAAGGAGAATCCATTACAATGTGTTTGATTAACCCAAAATTTAACTGTTGGTATCTCCGTTATGAATTTGTTACACTATTATTGTCAACAAGCCTACACAAAGATATGATTGCATAGACTAGCATTATTTGATCTCTGTTTCCTTGTCTCTCTGCCTCTCTCACTTTCTCTTACACACACACACACACACACACACACACACACACACACACACACACACACACACACACACACACACACACACACACACACACACACACACACACACACACACACACACACACAAACAGACACACACACACACACACACACACAAACAGACACACACACCCTCTCTCTCAAGCAAAAATGTAGCACCTCTGTTCAATCTTTCTGATTTTAGTAAATTTTTGTAAAAGGTACTTTAAAATAATTTATTCAAATAAAAACTTTAAAATAATTTGAGCTTCAGCCTGGTTTAATAGCATGTATATATATATATATATATATATTAATATATTAATGTCTTTGGTCAAATTAAGCTGTAAAATAAATAGTTTATCCCTTTAAATGCAATGGATTTTGAAAGATATCAACAAAAAACGGGCAAAAACCTTTAAAAGCGATTTTCTCAGGTTTTCAATTGGAAAAAGAGGGCAGATGACCGTAATTCAAATGTGTATATCTTTACAACCATTCAAGGTATGACTTTGACTAGGATATCATTTGAAAGCTTTTGGTCTCCTCTTTCCATTACAGTTTTTACAGTCGCTAGGACACATTTCTCAATACTTAGGTCACTTTTACAAAACTCTTCACACAGTTCTCCAAACCAACTTTCAGCTCGGCACAGCAGTTCATTTCACTTTCAAAATACACTAACACTACCATATCACTTCATACATGTCTCAAATCAACATATTCTTCCATCACACTAGCAAAGGTTGAAAGACAACAAACACACTTTGTCACCCACAAAACAATTACCTAAAAAACACTAACAACAGGTAGCATTATACAATAATTTCTTCTGTAAAACAAGCACACCTCTCTAGTGTTTTGAATTCACTGCAATATATTTTACTGGAATGAATCAGACATGATGCAGTATGCTGCAATATATTTTATGTATTTTTTTTTTTTTGTTTTTTTTTGCACAGACTAATTACAAAATACAAGAATTTGTACACACCATTCATCGATACAGATACAATAGGAATCAGCTGTGGTTGGTCCAATTGTCCAATTGTTTTTATAGCATTTCATTTTTAGATTCGAAATATATTTCATTACAATATTACTGTAGAAATGTAGCAAATTGCTGTCATATTCAGTTTTGTATTATGTTATTGTTTTGAACATAAGTTTAACAGTTTTGAAAACAGTATGTAAGCATGTGCAAATTGGCCTGTAAGTACACAGAGCTTTGGTGGTTTTTGTGTCGAAGTGAGAAAACAATTAATGTAATTTGAAAGATGTAGTCATTGAATGCATTTTGTGCCAAAGCAATGATAAATGATCCACAGTTTAGCCCACATATACTTCTGTTGTGCTCACTGTGTGAAGAGTTTTGAAAAAGTGACCTAAGTATTGAGAATTGTGTCCTAACTACTGTAAAAAACGTCTCGGGTTATGACTATAACCCTTGTTACCTGAGAAGGGAACGAGACACTGCGTCGAGAATCGACTCTTTGGGGACGCTCCCTTAGCGTGCGCCTCTGAAGTATGAATGAAACTATTCCAATCCTGATTGGTGTTGCGTCATGACGTAACATGTGACGGCATAACCGGATGCATAAAAGCGACGCCGGCACACACACACACACTAGCCTAGCGACGAAGCAAGACGCTCTAAGGCCTCGAGGGGCGTGGCAGGACGACGCAGTGTCTCGTTCCCTTCTCAGGGAACAAGGGTTATAGTCATAACCCGAGACGTTCCCTTTCGAGGGAACTCAACACTGCGTCGAGAATCGACTCTTTGGGGAACGAATGCCCACTAGGCCACGCATCGAAGACATGCCTGCCCAGGAGTGAAACTGATTCAGGCACTCAGCAGGAAGAGAGCACACGTGCGCCAGGCGTACTGGGGAGGTGCAGACTATAGAACCTAATAAAAGTGTGTGGGGTAGCCCAACCGGCTGCCTCACAGATCTCCTGGAGGGGAACTCCCGAGAGGAGGGCCCTAGAGGACGCCATGCCTCTAGTAGAATGAGCCCTTATGGCCAGAGGTGAAGGCAAATTCCGCACCTCATAAGCCAAGGCAATAGCCTGCACAATCCAATTACTAATGGTTTGCTTGGATGCCGGGAGCCCTCTCCTAGGTGACCCGAAACACACTAACAGTTGGTCCGACCTCCTCCAAGAAGAGGACCTCTCGAGATAAATACTCAAAGCTCTGACGGGGCAGAGCAAATGAAGCTTCTCTTCTTCTGCCGACACATGAGGTGGAGGATGGAAAGCCTGAAGGGTCGTAGACCTTGCCGTATTAGCAGGCACTTTAGGCACATAGCCCGGTCTCGGGTGCAAAAAGGCCTTAACCTTGCCAGGGGCAAACTCCAAGCAAGCTGGTGTCACTGCCAGGGCTTGGAGATCTCCCACCCTCTTAAGAGAGGTGATGGCTAAGAGAAAGTCCAATTTGTAGGTAAGATCTTTAGGCGAAGACGACTGAAGAGGTTCGAAGGGGGCCAGGGATATCCCTTCCAGAACCACTGCCAGGTCCCAGGCAGGAACCCTGGACCTGGTGGTCGTCTCGTCCTCCAAGTACCACAGAGAAATCGAATGACCAGCTGGTGCCTCCCCAGAGGCCCATCACTTAATGGCGCATGGAAAGCCGCAATGGCAGCCACGTACACCTTAAGCGTGGAAGGGGAGAGACCCGCAGAGAAACGATCTTGAAGAAACTCCAGAACTGAAGCCACCGGGCAGTTAACTGGGTCTAAATTATGTTCCCTACACCAAGTAACGAAAACATTCCACTTGAGGCCATATAATCTCCTAGTAGACAGAGCCCTAGAGCTAAGTATGGTTTCAACCACCCCGGCTGATAGACCAGCGTTTAGGTACTGAACCCCCTCAGAGGCCAGGCCCACAGTTTCCACAGCTCTGGTTGAGGGTGGAAGATTGTGCCCTCCACCTGAGACAATAGATCCCTCCTCAGAGGAATCTGCCATGGCTGAGCTATCAGGAGCGAAATTATATTTGAAAACCATACTCGGGTCGGCCACATTGGGGCAACCAGAAGTAGACTGATGCCCTCCTGACGGACCCTCTCCAGGACTGCCGGAAGCAGAGCGATCGGGGGAAATGCGTACAGGCAAAGCCTCGGCCAGGCCTGTACCATGGCATCCAACCCCAGTGGGGCTGGATGTGAGAGGGAGAACCAAAGTGGGCAGTGGGACGTCTCTCGAGACGCGAATAAATCCACTTCCATGGGCCCAAACCTCTCCCATATCAACTTCACCACATCTGGATGAAGTCTCCATTCCCCGGGCCTTAGCCCCTGCCTCGACAGGATGTCTGCTCCCTGATTCTGAACCCCCGGAATATACATAGCTCTGATAGACAGTATTTTCCCTTGGGACCAGAGAATAACCTGATGCGCCAGTCTGCACAGAGGGCGCGATCTGAGTCCCCCTTGTCGGTTTAGATAAGCTACCACTGATGTATTGTCCGATCGTACTAGGACATGGTAACCCTTGATGTCTGGAAGGAAGCTCCTCAGAGCCCTGAACACAGCCAACATCTCTAGACAATTTATGTGCCAAGAATAATGATGGTCCTGCCACGGACCCCTGGCAAAGCGGCCGTCCATGACCGCGCCCCAGCCAGTGAGGGAGGCGTCTGTCGAAACGGTTTTCCGGCGACATGACGCTCCTAACACTGGCCCTTGGGACAGGAACCAAGGTTTCTTCCATATTATTAGAGAACGAAGGCATCTGCGCATTACTCTGATCATACGAAATGGATTCCCCTTGGGGGAAAACCCCTTGGCTTTCAGCCACCACTGAAGGGGCCTCATGTGTAGAAGGCCCAAAGGTATAATGTTGGATGCCCGCTGCCATGAGGCCCAGCAGTCTTTGGAATTGCTTTACAGTAGTGGCCTGGCCTAGCTTTAACTTGGACACCATCGCCAGAATGGACTCGATACGCGCCGGAGACAAGCGTGCCTGCATCGTAGTCGAGTTCCACACAACGCCTAGAAACGTTGTGGACTGGGACGGTTCTAACACACTCTTCTTTGTGTTGAGTCTCAACCCCAATTTTTGAATGTGGCCAAGGACGACATCTCGATGCCGAACTGCCATTTCTCGAGACTGGGCCAGAATGAGCCAGTCGTCGATATAATTCAGTATGCGGATGCCCTGAAGTCTCAGTGGAGCAAGTGCTGCATCCATACATTTGGTGAATGTGCGGGGAGAGAGTGCTAGGCCGAACGGAAGAACCCGATATTGGTAAGCTTCGCCCCCGAAAGCGAACCTCAGGAACCTCCTGTGACATGGAAGGATGGATACGTGAAAATAGGCGTCTTTTAGATCTATCGTGACAAACCAGTCCTCGGATCTGATTTGACTCACGATGACAGGAATAGTGAGCATTTTGAACCTGAGCTTCATCAGAGACAGGTTCAAAACCCTGAGATCTAGAATTGGCCTCAACCCCCCATCCTTCTTTGGAACTATAAAGTACCGGCTGTAAAATCCGGACTCCCTGTCTGAATGAGGAACACGTTCTATGGCCTCCTTTAGCAGCAGAGATTGCACTTCTTGTTCCATCACCTGAGCCTGCTCTGGAACCACTGTACTCTGCACCACCCCAGAAAATTTGGGGGGGCGGTGCCCGAACTGCAGTCTGTACCCTGACTTTATTATATGCAGGACCCATGCAGATATGTTGGGAAGATGATACCATGCCTCTACAAAATCTACTAAAGGAACCAGCCTCTCGAGACTGGCCTCTGGTGTTTTTCGAGCACCCTTCTCGACCCCCTGAAGCGGAAGACCGGCAGGGTGTAGTCGATACGGTTTTCGTGACCATAACTGATGCTCGTTTTTTATTTTTCGAGAAAAACGACCCACATTGCGTTCGCTGGAATATGATGCGGCCCGAAGCGTCACCGACGGCGGGCAACTCACATCGTTTCCTAGAGGGCTCCGCTGTGAGAACAACCTCGGTTGTTCTACAACGGAGGGGACAGCCCTCAGAGGTCCCACCACTCTGGCTAGGACCTCTTTCCTGAAGCCCTCCTAGCCTGAAGGACATCCCTTAAATCGCCCTTCTGGCTGGGGGGCTTCTGCTGGGAGCGTTTCCTCCGTTGCCAAGCTCCCGGAGGAGGGGCTCTAGAGGAAACGCTCTCCCTTTGCTCTGCCCGGTGTGAGGAGCTGGTTGATGGCTGGGGCGGATGTTCTTGCCCCACCCTACTCGATTTGGACTTCGATTTTCGGGGGAGGAACTGCTGGAACGCCGCAGATTGCTTCTTCGCCTCCTGAAACCTGTCGACGACCGATGTAACGGCGTCGCCGAACAGGCCAGAAGGCGAAAGCGGCGCATCCAGCAGAACAGATTTATCTTTCTCCTTTAGACCAGATAAACTGAGCCACAGATGCCTCTCTTTGGCCACCATAGCTGCCATAGAGCGGCCAATAGCGCGGGCCGTCTATTTAGTGGCCCGGAGAGACAAATCTGTGGCTTTGCGCAACTCTGAAATATCTTCAGGAGTTGGCCCCTCCCCCTCGTCCAAATCTTTCAGGAGATCGGCCTGGTATGCCTGCAAGATAGCCATAGAGTGCAGACATGAACCAGCCCGACCTGCCGCCATGTAAGCCCTGCCCATTAAAGCAGATGTATCTCTGCAGGGTTTACTAGGCAGCGCAGGGGTTTTAAGGGAAGATGCCGACTCAGGAGATAGATAACCGGCTAGAGCTTCTTCGACTTTAGGCATCTTCCAATAACCCATATCCCGTGCCCCCACAACATTGCTATAATCGACAACAGATGGACGGGAGACACGGGACGAATGCGGTTTATCCCACAATCTCGAGATCTCTTTGTGGAGATCGGGGAAAAACGGCAAACACCGGCGCTGAGGCTGTGACCTGTGCCGCAGGAAACGCTCGTCTAACTTGCTTACGACTTGCGTTCCCTGCTCATCTTGTGGCCAGCTGATGTTAAGTCTGGCCACGGCACGAGTCACAACCTCCACCAGCTCCTCATAAGCTTGGCCGTGAACTGGCGCGCTCGACTCACGGTCATCCTCGATGCTGATCATCTCTGCCTCCTCGGAAGCAGAGAGCTCAAGCACCGGGACCTGGTCGTGGGCAGAAGAAGCTGCAGCGCGGGCTTCTGCACCACTCACAGGGGCTTCGGGATCTTCAGATGAAGAATGAGAAAATACCGCAGCAGTCTCATTCTCATCTGCAAGATCCCGCTGCGAACCCCACGATCTGAGTCGCCGCGCCGCCTCAACAGACGCGGGACCAGAACCGCAGGGAACGCGAGCCTGACCGAGCTTATCAAAGCACGCCAGCCGGGAGCGCAGCACCCTCATGGGTAGTGCTTCACAGTGTACGCAGGCAGCTCCCTCGAGAGCTGCCTGGGCGTGCTGCGCTCCCAAACAGTTCACACACAAAACATGCGTGTCCCCATCCGTAAGAAAACGAGGACAGGGGTGCACACACATTCTGAACTGCTGGCTGGCCATAATATATATAGGGATAGACAAACAACACCAAATAAGACAGACAGTCGTAACATAGAGCGCTTGCTGAAGAGCGAAAAGCTAGTGTGTGTGTGTGCCGGCGTCGCTTTTATGCATCCGGTTATGCCGTCACATGTTACGTCATGACGCAACAACAATCAGGATTGGAATAGTTTCATTCATACTTCAGAGGCGCACGCTAAGGGAGCGTCCCCAAAGAGTCGATTCTCGACGCAGTGTTGAGTTCCCTCGAAAGGGAACTGTAATACCAAAATCTCAATTTTGAAATTTGGGTCACTGTGACTCATTTTGCTGGATCAGGTCACATATCAACATACAAATGCCTTGCTTATATGACTCATTAAACTGAATTGAAGAAGAATGTATTCAAAGATTACACACTTCCCCTTTAAAGTTAATTATTTTTTTAACTAACCTATCTATCTCAATGTCCTTCTCTCTCTCTCTCTCTCTCTCTCTCTCTCTCTCTCTCTCTCTCTCTCTCTCTCTCTCTCTCTCTCTCTCTCTATCTCTGGTGCATGCTGGGAATTGGGAAGGGATTGCATGGGAGGGTGATCTAGGTGAGAGGATATTTTAAAAAATTTTCACTCTTTCTTGCTTTTCTTGTATTCGATTATTTAAATTGAAAAAGAAAAAAAGTAAAAAAAAAAACTGAGTTTGTTTTCCACAAGAGTTGTCTGGTGTCAGAGGTAGGGATGGCGTCTCACACTCACAGGAGTGTGCAGGCGTCAGGCCTGTCGCTCCAGCATGGGATTAGGTGTGTGACCCAGGCAGGTGTGCCTGTTGAAGATGTGTTACTGGACGTGGCAGAGTGCGCGGGGAATGAGAATATCATTTCGGTGTCTCGGATGAACAAGGCCGTAGTGATATTTTTGAAAGAAGAAAATCTGGTTCATGGTTTGATCGAGAGCGGGATTTCGGTAAGTGGTAAATTTGTTCCTGTTCAACCTTCAGTTCAATCACGACGAAGGTGACGGTCTCTAACGTTCCGACTTTTATTCCTGATGCCGACATTGAGCGAGAGCTTTCTCGATTTGGAAAACTTGCCAGTGGAATTAGAACGGTTTCACTTGGTTGTAAAAATGCAGCTTTAAAACATGTGTTGTCGTTTAGGCGACAGGTGTACATGTTTCTAAATGAACCAACGCTGAACATCTCCTTTCGCTGTGTATTTGAGGGCAAGTCGTACATGATGTACGCGAGCACAGGAGAGATGCGGTGTTTTGATTGCGGGAGTATTGGACATGTTAGGTTATATTGTCCTCATAGAGTTGAATCTGAGAATGAAGCAGGCCCTAGCAATACTTCAGATAAGAGGAAGGAAAATGAAGTGCAAAAGAGTAATTTACCAAATGAAGCAGCAGTGGAGAATAATGAGGATCAGAATATGGATTTAAATTTGAAGGAATGAATGACAGTAGAAGATTCGTCCCATAATATTGAAAAAGATTCAGAGGAAACTTCTGGTAGTAAGACAAAACAGGGAAAAATGAAGAAAGTAAATGTTGTAACTGATGTGGCTGTTTAGAGAAGCACTGTGGTACAGGGGTCAAGTCAAGTCAAGTCACCTTTATTTATATAGCGCTTTTACAATACAAATTGTTTCAAAGCAGCTTTACAGAGATAACAGGAAAGTAAAGTTGTAATAGTATTGTTAAATTCAAAATGAAATGTTAAATGTCCCCAACTAAGCAAGCTAAAAGCCAATGGCGAATGAAGGCGAAAAAAAATGGCGACAGTGGCAAGGAACCAAAACTCCATCAGGTGACAGAATGGAGAAAAAAACCTTGGGAGAACCCAGGCTCAGTCGGGGGGCCAGTCCTCCTTTGGCCAACAAACGAACAGTGTATGATTATGATTTAGGCGGCATAATAGGTCAGAAGTCAGATTGGATCAGAACTTTCACAATATTTATCCAGTTCATCTGGTTAGGGGTCGGAGTCATCACGCCGGTATGGAGATGAGTTTGTTGAGGTGTCCATGAGGCCTTCACAGTGTTGATGAGGCTGGCACTTCAGGGATGCGTTGTCGTCGTGTCCATGTGATGGTCCTTCCTCAGATCTAGATATGGCCTGGATCCGGCGGTTTGCGGTAAACCTCGGGATAAACAGAGAGACTAATATTAGTGTAGATGCCATCCTTCTCATGATGTACAAAGTACATCAGGATTTATGGGAAGTGTTCCCGGTTCCGGCTGATCTAAACTATGCAGCCTAACATTGAATTATAGCAATCTATAATGTGTTATGTGTATGCTAAGCCAAAGAGATGTGTTTTTAGTCTAGATTTGAACTGACAGACTGTGTCTGCTTCCCGGACAATGTTAGGAAGATTGTTCCAAAGTTTTGGTGCCAAGTAGGAAAAGGATCTACCGCCAGCAGTTGATTTTGATATTCTAGGTATTATCAACTGTGGGTTAAGAGCTCGCTCAAGTACTGCGGAGCCAAACCATTTAGTGCTTTGTAAGTAATCAGCAATATTTTAAAATGTATACGATCTTTAATAGGGAGCCAATGCAGTGTTGACAGAACCGGGCTAATATGGTCATACTTCCTGGTTCTGGTAAGAACTCTAGCGGCTGCGTTTTGGACCAGCTGTAGTTTGTTTATTAAGCGTACAGGGCAACCACCCAGTAGAGCATTACTATAATCTAGCCTTGAGGTCATGAACGCATGAACTAATTGTTCTGCATTTGTCAATGAGAGCATATGACGTAATTTAGATATATTTTTAAGATGGAAAAATGGGCTTTTACAGATACTAGACACGTGACTTTCAAATGAGAGATTGGTATCAAAGAGCACACCCAGGCTCCTAACTGACGACGAAGACTTGACAGAGCAGCCATCAAGTGTTAAACAGTATTGTAGGTTATTGCGTGTGGAAGTTTTTTGTCCAATAATTAGAATCTCTGTTTTTTCAGAATTTAGTAGTAGGAAATTACTAGTCATCCAGTTTTTTTTATATCAGCTCTGCATTCCGTTAATTTTGTGAATTGGAAAGTTTCGTTAGGTTTTGAGGAAATATAGAGCTGAGTATCATCAGCATAACAGTGAAAACTAATTCCATGTTTCCTAATGATATCTCCTAACGGTAGCATGTACAGAGTGAACAGCAGCGGTCCTAGTACTGAGCCTTGTGGTACGCCATACTGAACTTTTGACCGATAAGACATCTCTTCATTTACTGCTACAAACTGATAACGGTCAGATAAGTATGATTTAAACCATGCTAGTGCAATTCCACTAATGCCAACATAGTTTTCTAGTCTATTTAATAGAATGTTGTGGTCAATGGTGTCAAATGCAGCACTAAGATCAAGTAACACTAATAGAGAGATACAACCACGATCGGATGATAAAAGCAAATCATTTGTGACTTTAATGAGAGCAGTCTCAGTACTATGGTACGGTCTAAATACGGACCGAAAATCCTTGCAGATAGCATTTCCTTCAAGAAAGGAACACAGTTGTGAGGATACTGCCTTTTCTAATATCTTTGACAGAAAAGGCAAATTCGAGATCGGCCTGTAATTGACTAATTCTGTAGGATCAAGTTGCATTTTTTTAACAAGCGGTTTAATCATAGCCAGCTTAAAGGGTTTTGGTACGTATCCTAGAGACAAAGATGAATTAATGATGTTAAGAAGAGGATCTATGACTTCTGGAAGCATCTCTTTCAATAGTTTAGTCGGTATAGGGTCTAACATACAAGTTGTTGATTTAGACGAGTTAACGATTTTGCAAAATTCTTCTTCTCCTATAGCAACAAATGAATCAAAATTTTCCTCAGGGAGACTACAATGCACTCCCTGATGTGATACTGTAGTAGACGGTTGCATAGTTATAATTTTGTCCCTGATATTATCAATCTTATAAGTGAAGAAATTCATAAAGTCATTACTGCTGTGTTTCTTGGAAACTTCTGGGCTTGAAGCTTTCTTTTTCGTTAGTTTAGCCACTTTTTCAAATAAATACCTAGGATTATGTTTATTCTCTTCTAATAGGGTTGAAAAATAAGCAGATCTAGCAGCTTTTAAAGTCTCTCTGTAAGCAATCGAGCCTTCCATGCAATCCGAAATACCTCTAGTTATGTTTTCTTCCAGTTGCGCTCCATTTTTCTGGCTGCTCATTGGTACCACCGTGCTCATTGTACCACGGCGTTGGACTATTTTCTTTAATCTTCTTTAAGTGCAGCGGAGCAACTGTGTCTAAAGTGCTGGAAAATAGAGAGTTAAAAGTTTCTGTTGCAATATCGAGTTCTTCTAAGCTATCTGGGATGCTGAGATGATGAAACTGATCAGGAAGATTATTGATAAAGCAATCTTTCGTGGCAGAAGTGATAGGTCTAACATATTTATAACACGGAGTCGGCTTTGCAGCCTTGGCTAAATGTAATTTACATGAGACTAGATAATGATCTGAGATGTCGTCGCTCTGCTGCAGAATTTCAATGGCATCAACATCTATTCCATGTGATAATATTAGATCTAGAGTATGATTACGACAATGAGTAGGTCCTGACATGTGTTGTCTAACTCCAATTGAATTTACAATGTCTTTAAATGCCAATCCCAATCCATCTTTTTCATTATCTACATGTATATTACAATTACCTGTAGTACTTTACCAACAATTAGTACTTTATCTGCAGCCAATACTAATTCTGATAGAAAGTCAGCAAATTCTTTGATAAAGTCTTTATGGTGCCCTGGTGGCCTGTATACAGTAGCCAGCAGAATTCTCAAACTTGATTTATCGTTTACACTATATATTTTTACATTAAGCACCAACACTTCAAAATAATTATATTTAAAACTAGATTTTTGAGTGGTTTTGAAAATATTACTATAAATTACAGCAACACCTCCCCCTTTGCCTTTCGGACGAGGTTCATGTTTATAACAGTAATCTTGCGGGGTGGACTCATTTAAAGTAATGTAATCGTTTGGTTTTAGCCAGGTTTCTGTCAAACACAGCACATCTAGGTTATAATCTGAAATCATATCATTGACAATAAGTGCTTTTGAAGTAAGGGATCGAATATTCAGCAACCCAAGCTTTATCGTTTGCTCATCTGTATTATATCTGTTTTTTACTTGTTGAGCATCAATTAAATTTTTAACCTTAGATAGGTTTGGAAGTTTTTTGTATTTCCAAATTCGGGGAACAGACACAGTCTCTATATGATGATATCTATGTTAAAGAGCCTCTATGTGATGGGATTTATCTGACCTTGGTGACGCGAGGCCGCTAGCAGACGGTCGGTTTAGCCAGTTTGTCTGCTTCCTGACCTGAGCCCCAGATTGTCACGTTTTGTCTCTAAGACTATGAGACAAATTACTAGAGAGAAGAGCAGTACCATCCCAGGAGGGATGAATACCATCTCTTTTCAACAGGCCAGGTTTGCCCCAAAAACTTTTCCAATTGTCTACGAATTCTATATTATTTCTGGGTCTGAGCAGGGTGAGACTGTGGAGAGGTCAGAGAATACAAGCCAGACGAATAATGAGGCAAACGGTTTGAAAGGTGAAGTTTTGGAAAGAGGAAAGATAGCATCTTTGATTAAGAAGGTGCAATCACAAATGGTTGATGAGGAAATGGATGATGATGGCGATGATGAAGATGATGATAATGGTGGTGGATCTGATTTCTCAGACGTTTCAGATGTTTCGTAAATAAGCTGTGAGCATGTTTATTCACTAGATGAAATAAATAAATTCTTGGACGAAACCTTTGGAAAGTCTGTTGATGTGCGGAATTATTTTTCTGATCTGAAGAGGTTTGAGACTTCTGTTCGTTATTGGCAGAGGAAGGTTGGAGAAGATGAACTCAGTCAGAGAAAGAGATTTCGTTTGAAAAAGTTTCTTGCAAAACTGCGAAGGGATAAAACCCCTTTAAAACGTAAATTCAAATAATTGAATCAATGGTTTACATATCACTCAGGATGACCTTACTATACTCTTTATTTATTTCTGTCTCTCTTTTTAATCTCTTTATATTTTCTATGGAGATGATAAGGGTAGCCTCTTTAAATATTAATGGAGGGAGAGACAGGAGCAAGAGAGCAATGTTGGAATAATTAATTAATATTAAGAATGTAAATGTTTCTTTTTTGCAAGAAACACATACAGATTGTGGAAATGAAGTAGAGTGGTGTAGATGGTGGGAGGGGGAGAGCGTCTTCAGTAACGGGTCGAATTTAAGTGCTGGAGAAGCTATTCTTTTTTCAAAGAATTTGAACTTGAAAATTTGGTCAACTAAAGAAATAGAAAAGGGTAGAGTTTTAATGGTTGCTGGAGAAATAAATGATTTAAAATTTATTTTCATAAATGTTTACGCTCCAAACAATGGCTCAGATCGTGTGGAATTATTTAGAAAGTTCCAGAGTGCATTAAGAAAATGTGATAATGATTCTTGCATAATAATGGGTAGGGATTGGAATTGCACCACAAATTTTCTTTTAAACAGGAACAGAGAGGAGTCTCATCCACCGTCTAGTAATGTTCTTCAGAACATTATTAAAGAGTTTGAGTTGATGGATGTGTGGAGGCAGTACCGCTGCTAGACATTTTGGTGCCCTAAGCATAATTCCTTTATGGTGCCCCCCGCCCCCGGGAAAAAAAAAAAGTTTATTTTTGCCGGTTTAACTTTAACTTTTTAACGCGCAATCCAACGGAACACTTAGGCGGCGGCGGCACCATCGTTACTTTCTAGAGCAATTAAATACTCTTGTTCCGCCTGTCTTGTTATATACATCCATAAAAAGTGCCTAATAATATTTCTATAATGAAATAATATCGGCACTATAATTATTATGACTATGATATGATGATTGATTTTTCATTAGGCTATTTTTGGTGCCCCCCAGCACTTGGTGCCCTACGCACAGCGCGTGATGCGCGTGGTGGGAGCGGCGGCGCTGTGTGGAGGAACATGAATAAGAGAATTAGACAGTATACATGGGTTAAAATACTAGACTCTAATGTAACTGGAGCAAGATTAGATAGAATATATATAAGTAAAAAAAGTATGAATAGAGTAACAATTGCTAACATTTTCCCTAACAGTTTTTCGGATCATCATATTGTAACCATATATTTTAACATTATTACTTTAGCACGCCCCAGGTTTTACTGGCATTTCAATACTAAATTGCTGCAGGATAGGTCTATTTGTGAAAAATTTGGTGATTTTGGGGAATTGTGGAAGTTGAAAAAAGGTAACTTTGAAAAAATGACAATGGTGGGAGGTGGGGAAAACACAGATAAAGGTTTTTTCTCAATGTGTGTTAAAAAGAAAATTGATCAGTTGGAGAAAGAAATTATTGGTATGGAAAATGTGATGGATGTAAATGTTTTGGGTGTATCCAATGATTTAAGAAATAAGAAACTTGAATTAAGATCCATCTTAGAGGAAAGAGCAAAGGGCGCTTTAATTAGAGCCAGAATTTCCTCTATCAAGGAAATTGACTCTCCCACCTCTTATTTTTTTAACCTGGAGCGTAAAGTTGCACAACAAAAGCGCATACTTCACCTGCGCAAGGAGAATGGAACTCTAACATCCAACAGAAATTAGGAAAATGGCAATGGATTTTTATGCTGACTTGTATGGACATACTGACTGTGACTCTGAGAATATGGCAAAATTATTACAAGGACTTCCAAAGATGCAACCTGGGGATAAGAAAAAGCTCGACACCATGATCAACTTTAATGAACTTTCAGATGCAGTTCAGCAACTCTCCACAGGGCGTGCACCAGGAATAGATGGTCTACCTGCTGAATTTTACAATACTTTTTGAACTGTTTTAGGTGAAGATTTTTATGAAGTTTGTTGCGAATGTTTTGAAAAAGGAATGTTACCAACTAGCTGTCAGAGGGCTGTCATTTCTCTTTTACCAAAAAATGGAGATCTAGGTTTTTTTTTTTAATTGGCGCCCTGTTTCTTTGATGTGCTCGGACTATAAAATATTGGCAAAAGTTTTAGCCAATAGGTTAAAAAAAATACTTGCATATTGTGGTCAAAGGAGAGCAAACATATTGTATTCCGGGACGTAAAATCATAGACAATCTGTTTTTAATAAGAGATGTTATTGATGTGTCTTTTAATGAAAATTGCAACGTTGGATTTTTGTCTATTGATCAGGAGAAAGCTTTTGATCGGGTGTGTCATGAGTACATTTTTAAAGTCTTGGAATCATTTGGGTTCGGGAATTGTTTTATTTCATGGATTCAATTGTTGTATAAAGAGGCTTCAATAATGCTTAAGATGGGGAATGGTTTGACTTATCCATTGCCAGTGAAAAGAGGTATTCGACAGGGGTGTCCTCTCTCAGGCCAACTCTATAGTCTAGCAATTGAACCCCTGTTATGCAAATTAAGAAATGGATTAAGGGGTTTATGGTTCCAGGTGACCCAAGGGAGTCGAGATGTTTTGTGTCAGCTTATGCCGATGATGTAACTATTTTTGTTACTGGGCAAGAAGATATGCCAATATTATGTGAGAGTTTGGATGTTTACGAGAAAGCGTCTTCAGCTAAGGTCAATTGGGTAAAAAGTAATGGTTTTATTGTGGGCCAGTGGGAAAATGATGGGCCACCTCCACTTCCTGGAGGATTGCATTGGGGAAGAGAAGGTATAAAAGTTCTTGGAGTGTTTTTAGGAGTAGAAAGCTATAGGAAAAAGAGAAGGTGTCTGCTAAGTTGTCTAAATGGAAATGGCTATTGCCAGCGCTATCCTACAGGGGTAGAGTTTTGGTTACAAATGACCTGGCCGCCTCCATGTTATGGCACAGATTCAATGTTTTAGAGCCACCAGATGACATTGTTAAAAGTATCCAGAGAAAATTGGTGTAGTTATTTTGGTCAGAACAGCATTGGATTCCTGCGTCAGCTCTGTATCTACCAACTCATGAAGGGGGACAAGGTCTGATTGACATAAGGAGCAGGATCCATACCTTTTGATTACAGGCAGCGAAGAGACTTTTGTATGAAGAGGACGTGGGCTGGACAAATGTGGCATGCACTCTGTTGAGCAGAACATCGAATCTGGGATACGACAAGCAGCTGTTTTTACTAAAAGTTAATGATTTTAATCATTTGACTCCTTTCTACCAATCCATGCTAAAAGTGTGGAATATGACTTTTTCTGTGACCAGAGAGATTTCACGACCACAGGACTGGATTATGGGAGAACCACTGTTTCATAACTCTTTGATACAAACAAACATTTTGTCTTCAAGCAGTGTGAGGAACAGTCTGGTCAGAGCGGGATGTACGAAGATCGAACATCTAAGGGATGGCAATGGGTGGAGGACGGTAGATTCAGTTCAGCACAAGACAGGAATACGTTCTTTACGTCTCTTGGATCAGATGTTGGATGAAGTACGCTCAGCGCTGCCTGGAGCCTGCAGAGAAGCATTAGGAGCGGATTCGCAGGGAGGGAGCTACATATTTCCAGCAATACGGGTCTCTGCTGCACAGGAAAGTCCGGATGATGTAGATACTTTTGTGTCCTTTAAAACTCCAGAGTTGGGATTATTTGAATACATTGGCAAAAAGGCACTATACAGTGTGTGTGTTAAAGTGTCTCATCAAACTGTTTTGAGAAGAGTTAAAACATGGAGGTGGACAGAAGTGTTTGTGCCAGACTTCAGAGGATGCTGGAGATCTCTGTACAAGCCCCCGATTGAGAAACGTACAGCAGATTTACAGTGGAGACTGATGAATGGTATAATAGCTACGAACAGACACGTGGCACACCTGAATCCAGAAGTAGGGAGGGAATGTTCTTTTTGCGGAATGGAGGAAACAGTTGATCATTTGTTTATACGGTGTGAGAGGTTAAGAGGTCTTTTTTACTTTTTAGAGGTTTGTTTTGAAAACATGGGTGAGGATTTTCCTATCAAGTTTTTATTAGTGGTCCAAAGTACAAAGTCAGTGATCGAAGAAAAGTGGTTTTGCTAAATTACCTTTTGGGAACAGATAAGATGGCAATTTGGAGGACAAGGAAAAATAGGATCTTGGGAACTGGTTCAATTGATGCAGAAAGAGTTCTGAAAGGGATGGTGGTTGCTCGTATTAAAATTGAGTTTGCTTATTTCAAATTAGTTAATAATATTTTGGATTTTTCTGCAATGTGGGCGGTAGGAAGTTTTTTTTGTGAGGTTGGGGAGGATGAAATGTTGGTTTTAAAGATGTAATGAAAGGGCTGTAATCTGTATTGATTGGATTGTGTTTTAACCTGTTAAGCTGCAAGCCCACTTTTGAAAAATCCCCAGAAATGACATACCCAAACTGAAACAGATACAGATCATGAACCCTTTCACTAAAAGCACAAGTATGATCTCATTTGAAAGCTGAGACCTGGTAGTTTGTTGTAAATGTAAAATTAATTATTGTCATAATGAAATTCTTTTTTTTAAATAGCTTCAAAGTTTTGTAAAGTTATTAGAAATTTATTTTTATGTAACATCTTCATGAAAATGAAGTTTCGCTTAGAAAGCCTTTCAACTTCGAGTATTACAAAACGAGCCAATGGCAAAGAAATGCCATGGGTCTGCGGAATTTGCATGGCGTAACTCCGCCCCACCTCGTGGGTATAAAGGTCTCATTTGTAAGTCACTTTGGATAAAAGCGTCTGCTAAATGAATAAATGTAAATGTAAAATAAAATTGAAGTGGCCCTGGAGCAATCTAGAAATGCACTGCAGCTAAAGCCATATGTATGACCATTTTATATTTAAAATCTGAAAATGATAAGTCTAAAACTCTGTATTTAGTTAAATGTTTTGCAAGATCATGTCAAATTACTTTATTTTGATTAGACTCTAAAATGCAAACTGATGTTTAGTCATCTTCAGTCTATTGTCTCTATTATTTTGTGGTGCAAACGAGCGCCATTCAGTGTCAGTCTCCCCCTGCACACATTTACACCTCTCCAGACTGGTTATGGCTCTTAATATGCATTTCTTTTGTCTGCATTATAGCTACTAGCGACTGGCTATTCACAGGCTATTCATAGGGTTTCAAACCCTAATTTCTTTTATCAAAGTTCTCACTAAATATTTGAAACTGGGTATGGAACTTCCCTGAGTAGGGAACGGAGACGTTACGTCGGATGACAACGAATGGGGTTTCGCTTAGAAAGCCTTTCAACTTCGAGTATTACAAAACGAGCCAATGGCAAAGAAATGCCATGGGTCTGCGGAATTTGCATGGCGTAACTCCGCCCCACCTCGTGGGTATAAAAGGAGGAAGCCGGCAGCAAGCAGATATGTTTCTTTGCTGACGAGCCAAAACTGAGCTCAGGCGATCCCCGCGGTACAGCGGAAAGTGGCAGGCAGACGTAACGTCTCCGTTCCCTACTCAGGGAACGAGGGTTACATATGTAACCGTAGACGTTCCCTTTCGTTGTCACTCCGAGTTACGTCGGATGACGACGAATGGGGTTACCAGTCTAATCATGCATCATTCTCAGCTGTCTTCCAGTGCCCTGCGTAAATCGAGATCCCTGTCGAGACTGGACGAAGGACTCCATTTAACACAGGAATACCAAGGTACACTGGGAAGCATATCCCAAGCTAGGGGAAGTATGCAATTAATGCCAAACCGGAGGGGGGGGGGGGGGGGGGGGGGGGGACTTAGAGAATACACATATGACCCGAAGGAACATATGGAGAACACTGGGGTATCCAGCCGCAGGTGGAATGTTTCAAACCCAGTGGTGGCAAGGTGGCTTGCCAAGGGAAAGACACATGCTCAGAGAGGCTTATAGTGGAAATACACATGTGGGGGTCGCTCAGGGGAGGGACCATGCACATGGGAGGAACCTAGCCGACGCGCAGGCAATAGACACTGGCGCCAACGTCAGGAGTGCTGGAGGAACTCAGGGCTTTCGGGGAAGCTCACCTGAGGAGAAAATCGCACGTATCCAGTCCGTGGAGCTGAATGGCGAGCAAGCGAAGACACCTGAGCGGGTCCAGTACTAGCTGGTTGAAGCGAGTACATGAGAGGACACTGGCTCCACTCGGAGATTGTAGAATCTGGCGAATGTGTTAGGTGTCGCCCAGCCTGCAGCTCTGCAGATGTCTGTTAGCGAGGCGCCATGCGCTAGAGCCCAAGAGGACGCCACACTCCGGGTGGAGTGGGCAGTCACACCAAGGGGGCACGGTCGACCTTGCTGCTGGTAAGCCAAAGCAATGGCGTCCACTATCCAGTGAGACAACCTTTGCTTGGAGAGAGCCTTTCCCTTCAGCTTCCCACCATAACAGACAAAGAGCTGGTCTGAGGTCCTGAAACACTGCGTCCTGTCGACATAGGCGCGGAGAGCGCGTGCTGGACAGACCAGTGCCAAGGCTGGGTCTAACTCCTCCGGGGGCAGCGCTTGCAGGTTCACCACCTGGTCCCGGAAGGGGGTGGTAGGAACCTTGGGCACATATCCAGGCCGGGGTCTCAGGATCACGTGAGAGTAAGCCGGCCCGAATTCCAGGCACGCTTCGTCAACGGAGAATGCATGCAGGTCCCCTACCCTCTTGATGGAGGCCAGAGCAACCAGGAGCGCTGTCTTCATAGACAGGAATTTAAGCTCGACTGATTGCAGTGGCTCAAATGGAGCACTCTTCAGGGCAGTTAGATTCACTGAGTGGTCCCAAGAGGGAACGAGAGGAGGGCGAGGCGGATTTAGTCTCCTCGCTCCTCTCAGGAACCTGATGACCAGGTCGTGCTTCCCCACCGACTTACCTTCGATGAGGTCATGGTGTGCGGCAATAGCGGCAACAGAACTTCAGGGTGGAGGGAGACAGCCTTCGCTCCAGCCCCTGTTGAAGGAAGGAAAGCACAACGCTGATCGAGCATCTCCGGGGGTCTTCTCGGTGAGAAGAGCACCAGCTGACGAAGAGGTTCCACTTCAACGCATAGACGTGTCTCGTGGACGACGCCCTAGCGGAAGTGATGGTAGCCACCACCGCTGGTGGTAGGGTACTCAAACCTGCCTCTTCCCGTCGAGGAACCACACGTGGAGGTTCCAGAGATCGGGACGAGGGTGCCATAGGGTGCCCCGTCCCTGAGAAAGAAGGTTCTTCCTCAGAGGGATCGGCCAGGGAGGTGCTGTCGCGAGGAGTACTAGTTCGGGGAACCAGGTCCGGTTGGGCCAGTAAGGGGCAACCAGGATGACCTGCTCCTCGTCCTCCCTGACCTTGCGCAAGGTCTGCGCAAGAAGGCTCACTGAGGGAAACGTATACTTGCGGCCCTGGGGCCAGCTGTGCGCCAGAGCATCCGTGCCGAGCGTGCCCTCGGTCAGGGAATAAAACTGGGCGCAATGGGTCGAGTCGTGGGAGGCAAACAGATCTATATGTGCGTCCCCGAACTGGTCCCAAATCAGCTGGACCAACTGGGGATGGAGTCGCCATTCTCCAAGGAGTGGCTGAAGCCGTGAGAGCTAGTTGGCTGCACAGTTCAGCGCTCCGGGAATGAAAATCGCTCGAAGCGACCTCAGATGCTTCTGACTCCATAGGAGGAGGTGGCGGGCGAGTTGTGACATACGGCGGGAGCGTAGACCACCTTGATGGTTGATGTACGCTACAGTGGCGGTATTGTCTGAATGGACTAGTACGTGTTGACCCCTGAGCAACGCCCGGAAGCGGTGCAGGGCAAGGCGTACTGCCAACAACTCGAGGCAATTGACATGCCAAAGCCGCTGGGGTCCTGTCCAGGTGCCCGCAGCAGCATGTCCATTGCACATGGCGCCCCAGCCCGTGGTGGAGGCATCTGTTGAGATAACAACATGCCGGGAACCTCGTACCAGGGGGAAACCCGCCCTGAGAAAACTGAGGTTTGACCACGGGGCGAAGAACTGACGGCAGGTCGGAGTAACTGGTACTCGGAGCGTGCCGTGTTGCCATGCCCACCTCGGGACTCAGTCGCGAAGCCAAAGCTGAAGCGGTCTCATATGAAGCAATCCGAGCGGCGTGACCGCGGCTGCAGATGCCATATGCCCCAGGAGCCTCTGAAAGAGTTTCAGTGGAACCGCACTCCTGCCCTCGAATTGTCTCAGGCAAGTCAGCAGTGACTGCGCGCGCTCGCTCGTAAGCTGTGCGGACATGGCGACCAAGTCGATGTCCATACCGAGAAAAGAGATCCTCTGCACTGGGCAAAGTTTGCTCTTCTCCCAGTTGACCCGAAGGCCCAGACGAGCTAGGTGCCGAAGCACTAGGTCCCTGTGTTCGCAAACCTGATCTCGAGAGTGAGCTAGGATCAGCCAGTCGTCGATATAACTCAGGATGCGAACCCCGTGTTCCCGAAGGGGAACAAGGGCAGCCTCGACGACCTTCGTGAAGATGCGAGGAGACAGGGCTAGCCCGAAAGGGAGAACCGCGTACTGGTATGCCTGCCCCTCGAAAGCAAACCGAAGGAACGGTCTGTGTCGAGGAAGAATGGAATGGAAGAATTGGCGGTGAGCATCTTGAACGGCATCCTGTGAAGGGAGCGGTTCAGCACGGGCAAGTCCAGGATTGGCCGTAACCCACCGGTTTTCTTGGGGACAATGAAGTAGGGGCTGTAGAAGCCGGACCTCATCTCGGCTGGAGGGACAGTCTCGATTGCACCCTTCGCCAGCAGGGTGGCAATCTCTGCTCTCATGATGGAGGCGTTGCCACCGACCAAAGTGGAGCGGACTCCCCTAAAGCGGGGAGAAGACCGTGCGAACTGAATCGCATAGCCGAACCTGACGGTCCACGCGATCCAGCGGGACAGACGGGGAAGCTCTAGCCAGGCTCCCAGGAACTGAACCAGCGGGATCATGTGAACCACAGGCGTCCCCCCGGAGGGGCAGCGAAGCGGAGTAACTGGCCCAGACGTGGACGGCATAGCGGCCCAGTGTGGGGGCACAGTTAGCAACCGCGCCCTGGCAGAGGGGGCCAGGGGAGGACCAGGCTGGTCGTCCCGCGGGGGCCTGCTCTGCCAGGGGTCTAACGACAGAGGGGGACAGGGGCGAAGCGGTCCGTGGACGGCACGCCGTGTCAACCGCCTCTGGGACAGAGGGGGGCGAGGAGAGCACGGCTTGTGGGCGGCGCTCTGTGTCGCCCGAGAACTCTGTGAGCTCAGGGAAGAGGGGATTGAGCCGAAGAGGCCGGCCTGGGACAAGGGGGCGTTAAGCAGACGGATCCGCTCCGCGTCCCGAATGACGGCCAGGTTCAGCCACAGATGTCTCTCCTGCACCACAGCTGTGGACATCACCAAACCCAGGGAGCGCACGGTAACCTTCGTCGCCCAGAGAGCATGGTCGGTCGTGGCGCGCAGGGTCTGTCCTACCCTCGTGCATGTCTCTGAGCATCTGGGCCTGGTAGACTTGCAGAGTGGCCATAGCATGCAGTGAAGCAGCCGCCTGTCCCGCCGCTCTGTAAGACTTCGCCACCAGGGTCGACAAAAATCTACAGGCTTTGGATGGGTGCTTAGGCTCGCCCCGAGAAGAAGCTCTCTGAGGACATAGTTGCATGGCAACAGAGCGTTCAACTGGAGGAAGCCCAGTGTACCCACGGGCAGCTGCCTCATCGAGGGGAGTAAAGGCGGATGAGACCAACGAGCGGTCCCGAGAAGACAGGGGGGTCTTCCAGGACTTCGAGATCGCATCATGCACATCCGGGAAGAAAGGTATTGGGGTATTGGGGTTTGCCGAGGACGAGGTTCGGCGGCCTTACCCAAAAACCAATCGTCCAGCCGCGAGCGCTCAGGACAGGCTGGAGGCCTCCACTCAAGTCCGATGCTCGCGGCTGCCCGGGAAAGCATGGCCGTCATCTCCGGATCAGACTCGAGCACAGCCGTATGCACACCGGAAGGTGGCAGCTGTGACGAGCCCTCACTTCCAGAAGACTCAAACCCGCCTAGTGATGCTGCAACAGACATGGCATCTTCCTCTGTAGCTTCAACTGAAACACGCGGGCCACCAGAGGGTAGACCCGCGGGAATCAGCAGTTCGGACACATAGTTGGCGCCTTGTTCCAGACCGTAACCCTCAGGTCACCCTGGCCACCAGCCGCAGAGCGGGGGGTGGATGAGGGGACTCTCACTCTTGTGAGTTCACGGAGTCTCGACCGTAATGACGCGATGGTCATGTTCCCACAGAGAGAACCTGAGTCATCCACGAGCGCTGCTCTAGCATGATCAATACCCAAACATACTATGCAACGCTCGTGCCCATCAGAGTCCAATACCAATCTGCCCCAACCAGAAGTACACGGGCGAGACATCTTTAAAAAGACGTGCCACGTGTAAGCTCTTTTTGTGAGAGAAAACTCAAGTGTTGAAGTACCCGGGGAGAAACGCACCGACTGGCAGACCACTGCAACAGATCAGCAGGAAGCACGCTCTCGCCGTAGATCGCCGTCACACCAACACTCGAGGTACTCGTTTGTAAAGCTGACAATTCAGAGATGGCTTGTGGAGAGAAGAATACACTTGGCTCAGAAGCGAAAACATATCTGCTTGCTGCCGGCTTCCTCCTTTTATACCCACGAGGTGGGGCGGAGTTACGCCATGCAAATTCCGCAGACCCATGGCATTCCTTTGCCATTGGCTCGTTTTGTAATACTTGAAGTTGATAGGCTTTCTAAGTGAAACCCCATTCGTCGTCATCCGACGTAACTCGGAGTGACAACGAAAGGGAACAATAACTGCTGGTGGCAGGTGCACCTGGGCTAGCTAGCATGTTAGCTTAGCACACCATCAATACACGACCATTTATGAGATTAAAACCATGTTTGTGCTCCAAACTTACTTTATAACGAAAGTCGAGTGTTTTAAATAATCTTTTGTGATCTAATTTGGCTTCAGATCAAAAAAAATCGACAGAATTTTTTTTATTTATAGTGTTCTGCACGATGATGAAATCTATATCGATTAGCATTACATTATAAATATAATGTATTATTATGAAATACCTGGCATGGCTTGAAGAACACAGGTAACTCAAATATCATTGCAATCATGTTTATGGACATGCGGTTGACACATCACACAAGGACAGTGATAACACCACTCAGCCACAACAAACTCTGCTCACGGACACAATCTCAGCTGAGCCCTGCCCACAGAGCTCACCACAGACAGACTGTGACATACCAGTACTGCTCCAATATACAGCACCCAAGGACGACTTTCTGGAAAACAGCCAGGGAAACCAGGACAGCATATTACAGCCTCCAATAACACCAGAGCAAAAATCACTCTCACTGGAAACATTATCACTCTCTCCAGCATCTCCGCTTCTGTGCTTCTCAGAGAAAATGGAACAACTGGTGCACGCTGGAACTAGACTATCCCACTCTTTTGCTGCGAGCCCCCAGATACCAACCAAAAAACGCCAGGCCCCACAACCACCAAAGCCTACGGGCCCAGCTCGCCCTCCCCCTCCCCCTGTGAGAGCTCTTCGGCCTCTGCCACAGCGCCAAGGCCCACACCCTCCTCCAGCGGCTCGAGGTGAACCAAAAACAACTGATACCAGCTCTCAGTGATATGTGTCGGGTCCCCGCTATGATAACAATAACTTTCTCAAATGTTTACAGAACAAGCGGGAACCCAGTGTGCCTGTATGTTTTTCTATTGCTGTTCAATTACATGATAGAAAGTCTAAGGCCTTCAAAAGCCGTACAGCAAACCCATCTAATCTGGTGCCTATTACACGACATACCAAGATTGCTGTGGGGACAAAAAGTAAGACTGTTAAGTTAGCACTTTTAAACATCCGCTCACTTAAAAATAAATCACTTTTAGTCAATGACTTAATAACCACATACAACCTGGATTTTATGTTGCTAAATGAAACTTGGCTAGAAGAAAGTTGCAGTGCAACAGTCCTCAATGAAACAGCCCCTCCTAACTTTACTTTTATGAGTGTCTGCAGAGCTGTCAGAAGAGGCGGAGGTTTAGCTGCTCTTTATAAAGATGTCTATCAATGTAAGCAAATATCATTTGGGAATTACCCGTCTTTCGAATATCTGGGTATTGTGTTAAAAGGTGCTCCACGCATTTTACTTATCATTGTTTACAGGCCTCCAAAATACTCTCCAGCTTTTGCTGAGAACTTAACAGAACTGTTAAGTTCTATTTCCTCAGAGTTTGACTGCTTTGCCATTGCTGGAGATTTTAACATTCACATAGATAATGCAGAAAACAATATGGCAAAAGAAATCAAAACTGTTTTAAAAACTTTTGATCTGACTCAGCATGTACATGGAGCCACACATAATCGTGGACACACTCTAGATTTACTTATCAGTAAGGGTCTAAACATTTCATCAATTGTTATTAAGGATGTAGCACTGTCTGATCATTTTTGTATTTTCTTTGATATATTGATCTCTCCTGCCATTGAAGCTAGATCTGTGTCTGTCAAGAAGAGATGCTTAAATGAGAATACTAGTGTACTATTTATGAAGGCTATATCTTTAACACCAAGCATATCTGCTGACTCTGTTGATTTTCTCCTTGATTCTTTTAACTCAAAAGTTAAGAGTGTAATTGATGATATTGCTCCTGTGAAAGTCAGGAAGAAGAGTGGCAGACAAAAAGCACCTTGGAGAAACTCAACAGCAGTGCAAAATATGAAAAGACAATGCAGAAAAGCAGAGCGCATGTGGCGGAAGACAAAACTTGTAGTCCATTATAACATCTACAAAGACAGCATCCATGCTTTCAATAAGGAACTAAGCAAAGCTAGACAGACTTTTTTCTCGAATATTATAAACAGCAATATAAACAACACGCGCACTCTTTTTGCTACTGTAGAGAGACTGACAAACCCCCCAAACCAGATTCCCAGTGAAATGCTCTCAGTGAGAAAGTGCAGTGAGTTTGCTTCTTTCTTCTCTGAGAAGATCAATAATATCAGAAAGGTGATCAGCTCATCCTTGAGTTGCGCTGGGGTCAGGCAGATCAAACAACAGCACGAGAAAGTAGCCACTATGTCTGATTTCGAAGAAATTGATGGCAAAATTTTGGAAGAAACCGTACAGCAACTAAAAACATCAACCTGCGCCCTTGATGCACTTCCCACATCTTTTTTCAAAAATGTGTTACACAGCTTAGAAGCAGATCTCCTAGAAGTGGTAAATGCCTCACTTCTCTCTGGGAGTTTTCCGACCTCCCTGAAAACTGCTGTTGTCAAGCCCCTCCTGAAAAAGAGCAATCTGGATAAGACCATATTAAACAACTATAGACCGATCTCAAATCTTCCTTTCATAGGCAAGATCATTGAAAAAGTTGTCTTCAATCAGCTGAACAAATTCTTAAGCTCGAATGGATACTTTGACCATTTTCAATCTGGTTTCCGACCGCACCACAGTACAGAGACCGCGCTCATAAAGATAATAAATGATATTCGCTTAAATACTGATACAGGCAAATTATCAGTGCTGGTACTACTCGACCTCAGTGCTGCATTTGACACTGTCGATCACAAAATACTTCTTGACAGGCTGGAAAACTGGGTCGGGCTTTCTGGGATAGTCCTAAAATGGTTCAGGTCATACTTAGGAGGCAGAGGTTATTATGTGAGTATAGGAGACCATAAGTCTGAGTGGACATCCATGACATGCGGAGTCCCTCAAGGCTCAATTCTTGCGCCACTCCTATTCAACCTGTACATGCTCCCAATGAGCCAAATAATGAGAAAGAACCAAATCGCTTACCATAGCTATGCAGACGACACACAGCTCTACTTATCCCTATCGCCTAACGATTACAGCCCCATTGACTCCCTTTGCCAATGCATTGATGAAGTAAACAATTGGATGTGCCAAAACTTTCTTCAGTTAAACAAAGACAAAACTGAAGTCATTGCGTTTGGAAACAAAGATGAAGTTCTCAAGGTGAACACATACCTTCAGTCTAGGGGTCAAACAACTAAAAATCAAGTCAGGAATCTGGGTGTGTCTCTGGAGTCAGACCTTAGTTTCAGTAGTCATGTCAAAGCAATAACTAAATCAGCATATTATCACCTGAAAAATATTGCAAGAATTAGATGCTTTGTTTCCAGTCAAGACTTAGAAAAACTTGTGCATGCTTTCATCACCAGTAGGGTGGATTATTGTAATGGACTTCTCACTGGCCTTCCCAAAAAGACCATAAGACAGTTGCAGCTCATACAGAACGCTGCTGCTAGGATTCTGAGCAGAACCAGAAAATATGAACACATCACACCAGTCCTCAGGTCTTTACACTGGCTGCCAGTTACATTTAGGATTGATTTTAAAGTATTATTACTGGTATATAAATCATTCAATGGCCTAGGACCTCAATACATTGCAGATATGCTCACTGAATATAAACCCAACAGATCACTCAGATCATTAGGATCACATCGGCTAGAAATACCAAGGGTTCACTCTAAGCATGGCGAGTCTGCTTTTAGCTACTATGCCAGCCGCAGCTGGAATCAGCTTCCAGAAGAGATCAGATGTGCTCCTACAGTAGTCACATTCAAATCCAGACTCAAAACACATCTGTTTAATTGTGCATTTACTGAATGAGCACTGTGCCACTGTTCGTCCGACTGTTTGCACTGTATTTTATTTTATGTTTTAATTATTCTGATTTCTGTATTTTATCTTTTATTCTAAACTGTTTTAGTTATTCTGATTTCTTTTGATTATTTTAATTTCTTCTATGTAAAGCACTTTGAATTACCATTGTGTATGAAATGTGCTATATAAATAAACTTGCCTTGCCTTGCCTTGCCTTGCCTATTGTCTTCAAAACATCTTTATCTGCATGTTACAGCGATCTCTGTCAGATACTTTCTGTATCAGTGACGTCCTGAATGTCACATGACTATGGGTCTTCTTCATGATCCCTATATGGACTATTATTGTGCATATAGCGCCCTCAGGCTATTGGTATGAATTGAAAACACTACATCTCAGTAAGAAGCGATCATAATGATTACATTGACGCATTTGGGTATAAATTCAATAAATATTATTCCTGTCTATAGAAATATGATGTGAATCTATGAGAATATATCAATATTTATCCAAGTCTGCACATTTTTGAGCTAAAGCCCTGAGGGACGTTGTGTTGTGAATCGCTCTCATGAGGACAGCACGGAGTGTTTTTTTTTTAATGGACCAGCTGACGCTCATAATTCATATTAAAGGTATCGACTAATTTTTTCATTTCATAACTCCTGACACAAATTAAGACATAACTGTCACTATAAGTTTCTCAGAATACAATAGTGGTCAAATACTGAATCTTGGGTCTTATATCTTTTTAATGATGTATAGTTTGTCAAGGTATAACATTAAATCTGATTGTAAATTTGAACTAAATAAAACAAAAAAACGCTTCAGTGAGCCGACGCACTGGCGAAGGTTAAGAGGTTTTTATTTTTAATTTATTTTTATTTTTGCAGATTTCTGGATGACATATTGGAATGAAATATGATAATTGTTAAAATAAATATGTTTTAAGTCTCTCTCTCTCTCTCTCTCTCTCTCTCTCTCTCTCTCTCTCTCTCTTATTCTCTTTTCCATCTAAAGGGCAGATTACTCTGTGGCATTAAATATGACAAGATCATCATCTCATACACTCACTTTCCGACATGATTTATGAACCTCTGTACATCCGATTCCACTTTACAACAACACATATTCCCTGTGTGTGACTGACTTCCAGCTCTTTCCCAGAGGTCTGATCTCCCTTTTTCACCAATACAGGACAGAAGAGAGGAAAGGTACAATCTGCATGATGTTTCCCATTCAGGGCTTGATCATAGGTCTGCAAGGTATTTGGGTATGCATCTTTAGAGGCTCTCAATGCATTAGGTCCAAGGGAACTGGAGCCTCTGACCCCGGTCCCATTGCAACAGCCTTTAAAGGGGTAATTTAGTTTTAGTTTTTTTGCACAAAAGGTACACTCAATCATTCATTCTAAATCTGTCACAAACACTTGTTTTTACTGCAACGTCTCTTCTAGCACTTACGTAAATGACCACAGTTATTTTGTTTGCATAGGAAAAAATATCAAGGGCCCCCACTATTGCATGTGAGGAACTGTTTTGAAAACATTATCCATATATTTTATACCATAATTTATAGACAACACATTGTGCAATTGTTTACTCGCATGTTTCGATGGAGATGCTGTAAGGTCCAAAACTGCCAATAAATGTTTATTTGTAAAATCTGCATTATTCTGTGCATTGTTTACAAAACAATTTGCCTGTAAAATGTTCTAAACAAACACATAATCCCAGACATCATTAAAAACAACGTCATTCCTAACACTGGGGTCCTTCAGAAGGCTGTGCAGATCTACTAACAAACTGTATAAACTGGAAGGGGACATTCCAAAAATGTCCATCATCCATTTGTCTTGTTGTCTGGACTACATCAGTAATAGAACAGGGCATCTGTCTACTGTACATACCCAGTGTCGCCAGTTTCATTGATTTTAATTGTTTTTTTGTGATGCAATGCAGCACTTGAGTACATTCCAACATATACAAACAGCAAAACATCTGACGAAATTCACCAACATATTGATAATTTACTTTATGAGTTGCAATACGCATTAGGTGTCTGTTAACCTGAACACATTTCTGCTCTTGAAAGAACTGCTCTCTTTCTCCTTGTCACTTTTCTGTTCACCACTGGTGGGCTACGAAACTGATAAGGTAAAGTACAAATCTTTCCGAGCAAGTTAAAGTCAATATGTTTATATCAACTAGCCTGCATAATAAAACATCAGGTTGAAAGGCAGAGATATTGGAATGTAACTCTATCGCCCCCGTGAGTACTGAGGTTTGTTACCACCAGACCAACACACGAGCACGTCAAGCACATACAGCCAGACTGCTTGTTGTCAAGGAACTGGCCAAGTGCTTGTGTGTTACTTGTGTAAAGTATATGTCTGCCCTTAAAGATTTTTTTTTTTTTAAAAAGACTAATTTCAGAGAAAATTATCAGAGAAAAAGTTATTTTTACTTAATTTTAGGAGTTTCAACTTGATAGTCCTAAAAGAACAATAAACTTCACTGAAGTTTATTGAAAATAAAAATCACTGCAGAATATAACATCAACAATTAAACTAGAAAAAAAAGTTTGATGAGACAAACTTTAAGTTGGCTTGAAAAAGCCGGACCAGAGAGTTTGATGAAGTTTAAAATAGTTTGAAGTTTAAAGTAGTTTGAAGTTTGATAGATGGATTAGTTAGAGAGAAAGAAAGAATAGTTAGAGAGAAAAGAAAGATTAGTTAGATAGATAGAAAGATTAGTTAGAAAGAAAGAAAGATTAGTTAGAAAGAATGAAAGAAAGAAATATTAGTTAGAAAGAAAGAAGAAAGATTAGTTAGAGAGAATGGCAAATGGTAAATGGACTGCATTTATATAGTGCTTTAACAGACCCAATGGCCACCAATGGTTGTAGACAACCTACATGAACCACTGAGCCACTGCCGCCTAACAAGAATAAAAGAAAGAATGAAAGAAAGAAAGATTAGTTAGAAAAAGAAGAATTAGTTAAAGAAGAAAGATAAAAAAGAAAGATAAAGAAAGATTAGTTAGAAAGAAAGAAAGATTAGAAAGAAGAAATGAAGTAGAACATCCCGGGTTACGTATGTAACCCTAGTTCCCCGAAGGGACGGACGCTGCGTGAAATCGCAGTGGGAACGCCCTCAGCGTGACGCGTCTAAAGCATGAATGAAATCAGTCAATGGAGAGAATGAGCGTACGGCGAGTGACGAAATCGACCAGGAAGCTATAAATATCCCGCGAGTACACAATACGCCAGCTTAAAAGTTACTGAAGCAGCGACCCAAGGGGATGCCGAGAGTATGGCAGGACACGCAGCGTCCGTCCCTTCGGGGAACTAGGGTTACATACGTAACCCGGGACGTTCCCCTTCAGGGACTACCGCTGCGTGAAATCGCAGTGGGAACGCAATACCCACATCCCCATACGACCAAATCCCCGTCGTGTGTCATTAGGAGACACAAACCGACGAGAGAACCTGAGCCCCGGGAGTGGAGCTAAGATCGAGGGAATAAAATCTAACGAAAGTGTGCGGTGAGGACCAGCCTGCCGCATCACAAACGTCCTGAAGAGAAGCTCCTGAAAGAAGAGCTGTAGAAGCAGCCATACTCCGGGAGGAATGAGCCCTTACAGCCAAAGGTGAAGGCTGATGGGCCGAACCATAAGCAAGTGGGATGGCCTCGACCACCCACTTGCTCATCCTTTTTCTAGATGCAGGACACCCTTTCTTAGGTGACCCAAACAGACGAACAGTTGTTCCGATCTCCTCCACAGGGTAGCTCTGTGGACGTAAGCATCAAAACCCAAACTGGGCACAGCAAATTAATTTTCTCCTGGTCTGACGTCAGAAAAGGCGGAGGACAGAAAACCTGCAGAACTATAGGTCTAACTGAAACAGTTGGAACCTTAGGAACATAACCTGGTCTCGGAAAGAGAAAGGCCTTAACCAACCAGGAGCAAATTCCAGGCACGAGGGAGCCACCGAAAGTGCTTGAATATCTCCAATTCTCTTTAGAGATGAGATAGCGAGAAGAAGGATAGTCTTTAGAGTAAGAAACTTTTCCGAAACTTCCTCGATGGGCTCGAAAGGAGCAAGGGAGAGACCTTCTAAGATGATGGCCAGATCCCAAGCTGGTACCCTCGTGCGAACTGCAGGCCTCAGCCTCAAGGTGACACGAAGGAAGCGAGACATAAGTGGGTGTTTCCCGAGGGAACCTCCACTTGAAGGGGTGTGGTAAGCAGCTAAGGTCGCCACATACACCTTAGTGTGGAGTGGGATAACCCTGTGGAGAGACGGTCCTGCAGGAAATCCAGGACTGTACCAACCGGGCAGTTAACTGGGTCCTGCTGGCGCTCTCCACACCAAGAGGTGAAAAGTTTCCACCTCGCGGCATATAACTTCCTCGTGGAGGGAGCTCTGGATCGGAGGATGGTCTCAACGACCTCAGCCGAGAGACCAGAATCTATGAGCTGGGCCCCCTCAGAGGCCAAGCCCACAGCCTCCATAGCTCTAGACGGGGGTGAAGGATCGACCCACTCGCCTGAGAGAGCAGATCTCTCCTGATCGGTATCTCTAGGGGAGAGCCATGAGGAGAGACACTAGGTCCGCAAACCATACCCGGGCCGACCAGAACGGGGCTATTAGCAGGAGACTGAGCCCGTCCCGGCGAACCCTCTCCAGAACTGGGCTGGATGGCTGAGAGAGAACCACAGCGGGCAGTGTGATGTTTCTCGAGAAGCAAATAGGTCTACCTCGGCAAGACCGAAATGTTTCCATAGGAGTTCCACCACCTCGGGGTGAAGACTCCATTCCCCGGGCCTCGGCCCCTGTCTTGACAGGATGTCTGCCCCCTGATTTAAATACCCCGGGAGATAAAAGCTCTCAGAGAAAGAATTTTCCCCTGGGACCATAGAAGGATCTGACGTGCCAGCTTGTAAAGCGGGTGAGAACGCAAACCCCCCTGATGGTTGATATAAGAAACCACCGATGTGTTGTCTGTCTGGACAAGAACATGGTGGCCCCTTAGGTCTGGGAGGAAGTGTTTCAGAGCCTGAAACACCGCCAACATCTCTAGGCAGTTTAAGTGCCACAGACGATGATGGTCCTCCCACAGACCCTGAGCCGGGCGACCATCCATGATCACCCCCCAACCCGTGAGAGAGGCATCTTTCATTAGCATAACGCGATGACAAGGAGCTCCTAACACAGGGCCTTGGGACAGAAACCAAGGATCTTTCCACATGATCAGGGCGTGATGACACCGTCGCAAACTCACGATCATGCGAAGCGGATTTCCCCTCGGGGAGAATCGCTTGGTCCTGAGCCACCACTGTAACAGTCTCATGTGCAAGAGGCCAAGAGGTATCACGTTGGACGCAGCTGCCATGAGACCTAGCAGTCTCTGGAACTGTTTTACAGTGGATGACTGGCCTAGCTTGACCTGATCTACTGCAGCGAGAATCAAAGCAATACGAGCAGGTGACAATCGTGCCTGCATCGTCGTTGAATCCCACACTACACCTAGAAAAGTGGTTCTCTGTAATGGAGAAAGAACACTCTTTTTGGCGTTGAGCCTCAGCCCCAGTCACTTGATATGAGCAAGAACGACATCTCGGTGCCGAACCGCCTGTTGTTCCGATTGAGCTAGAATCAAGCAATCGTCTATATAGTACAGAAAGCGGATGCCCTGTAACCTCAGCGGGGCTATAGCAGCATCCGTACACTTCGTGAATGTTCGGGGTGACAGTGCTAGGCCGAACGGAAGAACCCGATATTGGTACGCTTCGCCCCCGAAAGCGAACCTCAGGAACTTCCTGTGTTGAGGGAGGATAGATACATGGAAGTAAACGTCCTTTAGATCTATCATGACAAACCAGTCCTCGGATCTGATTTGAACATCCCCAGTGACAGACACAGCGCCCTGTAACGTACTGGCAGGGAACAGCTGGTCTGGGCACTCCACAACCCTCCTCGGAGGGGGCGAGCGTCCCTCGGGAAATCGCTCGCCGAGTCTCTCTACGCCCTGTGAAGGCAGGGTTAGTAGAGCAGACCCCTGAGGGCATCGGAAAAGACAGGGCACCGTGTTCTTGTGCAGTGAACTCAGGTCTTTCACGATAGGGACCACCCTCAGATCCCTGACGTTCAGCACGTCAGGATTTTTTTTTTCCGATGAAGTAGTATCCTAACTCCCTGCTGGGTGGGGGACCCATTCCGCCAGGAACTCTACTAAGGGAACCAGCCTCTCGAGGCTGGCCTCCGGATGAACATCCCGAGTGACAGACACAGCGCCCTGTAACATACTGGCAGGAAACAGGAGGTCTGAGCACTCCACAACCCTCCTTGGAGGGGGCGAGCGTCCCTCGGGAAATCGCTCGCCGAGTCTCTCTACGCCCTGTATAGGCAGGGTTAGTAGAACAGACCCCTGAGGGCATCGAGAAAGACAGGGCACCGTGTTTTTGTGCGGTGAACTCAAGTTTTTCCCGATGGGGACCACCCTCAGAGTCCTGACGTTCAGCCCGTCAGGACTTTTTCGACGCGGCCTTTCTGGCGACAATGACTGTCCTCAGATCAGTCCTGCCCCGAGAAGGCCGCGCCGGAGAGCGCCCCGCCTCGTCCCTCCAGTTTCTCTGCAGGGGGGCACGAGACGTGACACTCCGCTTCTGCTGTGCTCTTTTGGAAGACGAACTCGACGAAAGACTTTGCTCTGGTTGAACATTCTGCGTGACAGACACAGTGCCCTGTAACGGCGCACCGGCAGGGAACGACTGGTCTGAACACACTAGAACCCTCCTTAGAGGCGGCGAGCGTCCCTCGGGAAAGCACTCGCCAGACCCTTCTACGCCCTGTTTCGGCAGGGTTAGTAGGACGGGCCCCTGAGGGCGCCGGGAGAGACAGGGCACCCTTAAGGGAGGTGAACGCAAGTCTCTCTCGGCGGGGACCCCCCTCAGATTTCCTTTGAGCAGGTCGGCCTGAAAAGCCTGCATAAAAGTCATCGTATGCAAACATGCAGCCGCCTGCCGAGCCACCGAGTAAGCCTTCCCCACCAGCACAGAGGTATATATATTTATTTATTTATTTATTTATTTTTTGGTGGAAGAGCCGGTGCTTTAAGTGAAGACGATGAAGCAGGAGAGAGATAGCTCGCGATCGTCTCCTCCGCCTACAGTATCGTCACATAACCAGCAGATTTAGCACCAACAATGTTACCATAAGCATTGGACTGATTTGTGTAAATTCTGCTTGAAACCGGTCTAACCCAGGTCTTTGAAACCTCAGCATGAAGATCTGGGAAGAACGGTAAGCACCGGCTAGAAGGTTGAGGTCGTGCAGACAGAAATCTATCATCTAGATTGCTTTTAATTCTAGAAACCTGTCTATCAGCTGGCCACTCGATACTGTTAATTTTTTTTTATTTTTTTTTTATTATTTTTTATTTTATTTTATTTTTTTAGCTTTTCAACAGCCCGAGATAATACATCCATCAAACCTTCTTAATTTGCAGTATAATGTGACAAACTAGTTTTCTCTGATGCAAAACTTTCGACATCCAGCTCCTCAGAACTGGAAAATCTCAATTCAACATCATCATGTGCCTCCACCCGGGCAGAAGTAACCGCCGCAGCGCGTGCTTCCAGAGCCGGGTGAGAGGCACTAGATCTCGTCGGAGATAGCTGAGATAGGGCGGAGCCCGTCTCAACGTCGCCAGCGAGATCAATCTGCGAGCCCCAAGACAAGCGCCGCCGCTCTGCCTCAACAGAAGCGGGACCCGAGCCTCGGGGAGCTCGCAGCAAATCCCTCTCCTCGAAGAGCGATCGCCGCGAGCGCAGAGTTCTCAAGGGAAAAGGCTCGCAATGCTGACAATCGACTCCCTCGAGAGCCGACTGGGCATTGCTGCACCTCCAAACAAGCCACACTTAGCTCGTGTGAATCCCCACCCGTGATGTTCCGAGTACAGGGGGGAACACACTTTTATACTGCTCGCTCATATTGGTTTTTTTATATAAAATATATATAGTGAAAACTCCTGACAAAACAGACAAACACAATCGACAGATTCAGACACACACCGAGCTGCTGAAGTAACTAAAGCTGGCGTATTGTGTACTCAGGGGATATTTATAGCTTCCTGGTCGATGACGTCACTCGCCGTACGTTCATTCTCTCCATTGACTGATTTCATTCATGCTTCAGACGCGTCACGCTGAGGGCGTTCCCACTGCGATTTCACGCAGCGGTAGTCCCTGAAGGGGAAAGAAAGATTAGTAAGGATGAAAGAAACAAAAATGAGGTAGAAAAAAAGAAAGTTTAGGTAGAAAGGAGGAAAGAAAGATAGATAGAAAGAAAGATTAGTTATAAAGAAAGAATGAAAGAAAGAGATAGAAAGAAAGAAACATTAGTTAGAAAGAAAGAATGTAAGAAAGATAGAGAAAGAAAGAAACATTAGTTAGAAAGAAAGAAAGAAAGAAAGAAATAAAGAAATAAAAAGAAAGAAAGAGATTAGTTAGAAAGAAAGAACGATTAGTTAGAAAGAAAGATTACTTAGAAAGAAAGAAAGATTAGTTAGAAAGAAAGAAAGCTCAGTTAGAAAGACAGAGAGATCGATTAGTTAGAAGGAAAGAAAGATAGATTAGTTATATAGAAAGAAAGATTAGTTTGAAATAAAGATTGATAGATTAGTTAGAAAGAAAGAAAGATAGATTAGTTAGAAAGAAAGAAAGAAAGAAAGAAAGAAAGAGATTAGTTAGAAAGAAAAAAGATAGATTAGTTAGAAAGAAAGAAAGATAGATTAGTTAGAAAGAAAGAAAGATAGATTAGTTAGAAAGAAAGAAAGATTAGTTAGAAAGGAAGAAAGATAGATTATTTAGAAAGAAAGAAAGACAGAAAGAAAGAAAGATTAGTTAGAAAGTAAGATTAGTTAGAAAGAAAGAAAGATTAGTTTGAAAGAAAGATAGATTAGTTAGAAAGAAAAAAGATAGATTAGTTAGAAAGAAAGAAAGATAGATAGATTAGTTAGAAAGAAAGAGTAGTTAGAAAGAAATACATATTAGTTAGAAAGACAGAAAGATAGATTAGTTAGAAAGAAAGATATATTAGTTAGAAAGAGAGAAAGAAAGATTAGTTAGAAAGACAGAAAGATAGATTAGTTAGAAAGAAAGACAGATTAGTTAGAAAGAAAGATAGATTAGTTAGAAAGAAATAAAGAAAGATTAGTTAGAAAGAAAGATAGATTAGTTAGAAAGAAAATAAGATTAGTTAGAAAGAAAGAAAGATTAGTTAGAAAGAAAGAAAGAAAGAAAGAAAGATTAGTTAGAAAGAAAGAAAGAAAGAAAGAAAGAAAGAAAGAAAGAAAGAAAGAAAGAAAGAAAGAAAGAAAGAAAGAAAAAGATTAGTTAGACAGAAAGATTAGTTAGAAAGAAAGATTAGTTAGAAAGAAAGAAAGATTAGTTAGAAAGAAAGAAAGATCATTTAGAAAGACAGAAAGATAGATTAGTTAGAAAGAAAGATAGATTAGTTAGAAAGAAAGAAAGATTAGTTAGAAAGAAAGATTAGTTAGAAAGAAAGAAAGATCAGTTGGAAAGAAAGAAAGAAAGATTAGTTAGAAAGAAAGAAAGATTAGTTAGAAAGAAAGAAAGATTAGTTAGAAAGAAAGAAAGAAAGATCAGTTAGAAAGACATAAAGATAGATTAGTTAGAAAGAAAGAAAGATAGATTAGTTAGTGTGGCGAGGGGGGCGTGGTTTTGCGAAGTCTGTAGCGAGAGACGAGTCAGCGAGCTGTGCGGTGAGTAAGTAGGTCAAGTGCAGATGATGAACACCTGTGTCTGATTGCTGTGATTGGCGTGGAGACCGCATATAAGCTGCCGGGAATGAGAGAGCGGGGAGAGAGAGCTGGGACTCGCACGCGACCCGCAGCACGCACTGGCAAACGGACTGAGTGGAAAGAGTGGTCATCTGACAAGACTGTGAGAGCTGGAGACATACAGCGTGAGCTGGTACAGCGGGCAGAGTGTTTATATATTGCTGTAGTGTTTCACTACGGTGAAGGCGCACGAGCGCACCTTTTGTTTTCTTTATTTTTATTTCTAAATAAAGTGCGAGTCCTAATTCAGCCGACCCTGTCTTCTTCTTCCTACACCCACGCTGAGTTGTACTACACTGGTGCCGAAACCCGGGAAGAAGAAGACTGCCACCGCCATGCAGACCCCGCCAGGAACGCCATTTGCGGACCTCATCCAAACGCTCGCGGGTCTCCACAGGGAACAACACCACACCCTGCTGGCCGTAAAGGAGGAGCAAGACCACCGGTTCCAGATGCTTCTCCAAGGCCAGCAAGAAGACCGCGAGCTGTTCCGGAGCTGGCTCGACCAGGAGATTCGGGCCGTCCCCGATCCAGCTACGGCCTCGGCCCACCCTGCCTCTCAATAAGATGGGACCCCAGGATGATCCGGAGGCATTCCTGGACCTTTTTGAGAGGTCGGCCGAGGCCCGGGGATGGCCCCGAGCGGACTGGCCCATGCGACTCATCCCACTGCTATCGGGAGAGTCGCAGATAGCCGCCCACCAACTGCCAGTCCAGAATCTCCTGGTCTATGAAGACCTGAGGCGTGCCATTCTTCAGCGGGTCGGCCGGACCCCTGAACAACATCGCCAGCGGTTCAGATCCCTGAGCCTGGAAGAGTCCGACCGACCCTTCGTCATGGCGCAACAGCTCCGGGACTCCTTCCGCAGATGGCTGATGGCCGACGGAGGCGACGTCGAGGACGTTATCAACAAGGTGGTACTGGAACAATTCATCTCCAAACTGCCCAAGAAGACCGCACAGTGGGTCCAGTGCCACCGCCCGACGTCGCTGGACCAGGCCATCCACCTGGCGGAGGATCACATGGTGGCATGCCCAGGGGTCGGCGAGCCCCTTCCATCTGCCTCTCTCTCTCCCTCTCTCTCTCTCTCGTCCCCTTCTCTCCCCAAACCTGTTCCCCTTCCCAGGTCTCGTGCGGGGCTGATGCCCCGGCCGGCGCCGAGGTGGAAAACGGGGGCTCCGGCGGAGCCTGTCCCCGCATTCAGGGCCCCACCCAGGGGGGCTGCGTCCGGCGACCACTCCGCCCCGATTCCGGCAGCCCTTCGCTCTCCACGCCAATCCCTTGACCCGCTTCCCGCCACTGGGGCGGCGGGGAGGCCTGGGCCGGCCTGTTGGCGCTGCGGGGACCCGGGACAATTTATCGACCGGTGTCCGGTGATGGAGGTGGGGACACTGATCCGGGTTCCCGACGCGCCACAGGCTGCCCCCGATCAAGCTGGCCTGTACCAGATACCAGTGAGTATCAAGGGGGGTACTTATCAGGCTTTGGTGGATTCAGGCTGCAACCAAACCTCCATTCATCAAAGCCTGATTCAACCTGGGGCATTGGATAACAGCCGCATGGTTAAGGTGCGGTGTGTGCACGGGGTGGTGGTAAGTTATCCTATAATGCCTGTGGTAATTCAATTTAGGGGACAAAAGCATAGCGTAGAGGTAGCAGTTAACCCACACCTCCGGCATCCGCTAATTCTGGGAACGAATTGGCCTGCTTTTAGTAAATTATTGGGGTCTTTATGTACGGATGCCTCTTGGGAAAAGAAAAGCAAGGGAAAGACAGCGGTTGTTCAGGTGGGAGATGCTGAGCCGGGACCTCTGGTGCCTGCTGCAGGGGAACGGAGTACTCTGGAGAGAACTATCCTCACAGAGCGCGATGATTTTCCCCTGGAGCAGTCCCAGGACGAGACGTTAAAACATGCGTTTAATCAGGTCCGTTCTATCGACGGCCAGGTACTCCACCCAGACCAACCGCTCTTTTATCCCTATTTTGCTATTTTAAAAGATAAGTTGTATCGGGTGATCCAGGACACCCAGTCAAAAGAGGATACAACACAGTTGTTAGTTCCTAAAAGCCGCCGGGAAATGCTTTTTCAGGCGGCTCCCTGTAATCCAATGGCCGGGCATTTAGGTCAAACGGCGACACTAAACCGTCTCATGGCCCGGTTCTTCTGGCCGGGCATTCACGAGAATGTGCGCAAGTGGTGCGCGTCTTGTCATGAATGTCAGTTGGTGAATCCACCGGCCAATCCAAAAGCACCATTGTGCCCCCTTCCACTAATGCAGGTCCCCTTCGAACGAATTGGTATGGACCTCATCGGGCCATTGGAACGGTCAGCACGTGGACACCGCTTTGCGTTAGTCCTGGTGGATTACGCAACGCGGTATCCTGAAGCAGTCCCGCTCCGTAACATTTCTGCCAAAAGTGTTGCGAGCGCGCTCTTTTCATTAATCTCCCGGGTGGGAATCCCCAAGGAGATTCTCACCAATCAGGGCACGGCGTTTATGTCACGAACTATTCGCGAACTTTATGAATTATTGGGCATTAAATCGATTCGCACTAGCGTCTACCACCCACAGACAGACGGATTAGTGGAACGGTTTAATCGCACTTTGAAGTCCATGATTCGAAAGTTCGTTCACGAAGACGCCAAAAATTGGGATAAGTGGCTAGAACCCCTCTTGTTCGCTGTATGCGAGGTTCCCCAAGCCTCCACGGGGTTTTCCCCCTTCGAGCTTCTCTATGGGCGTCAGCCCCGCGGGGTGTTGGACGTTCTTAGAGAGGCTTGGGAGGACAGACCGTCCGCTAGTAAAAACGAAATTCAGTATGTCTTGGACCTGAGAACAAAACTCCACACTTTGGGGCGGCTATCAATGGAGAATTTGTTACAGGCCCAGGACAGACAGAGTCAGCTGTACAACAGGGGGGCTAGACTTCGTCAATTTGCACCGGGAGATAAGGTACTTGTATTACTCCCTACTTCTAGCTCGAAATTACTCTCAAAGTGGCAAGGACCTTTTGAGGTCACACGGCGGGTTAACGATCTCAACTATGAGGTAGTTCAAACAGATAGGGGCGGGGCACATCAAATTTATCACCTCAACCTCCTCAAAAAGTGGGTTGAGGCAGAGTCAGTGATGCTGGCGACGGTAGTGAGCGGAGAGGAGGATCTCGGGCCAGAAGCGAACACAAAACCACAATCTCTCGCGCTGGCTCTTGGCGGAGATCACCTCTCACCCTCCCAGCTCACTGACATTAAAAATTTACAAGCTGAATTTGCTGATGTGTTCTCTCCCCTGCCTGGTCGAACGGACCTCATTCAGCACCACATTGAGACGGATCCGGGGGTGGTGGTGCGCTGCCGCCCGTATCGTTTACCTGAACACAAAAAAAAGATAGTTCAGAACGAATTAGAGGCTATGCTGGATATGGGGGTAATAGAAGAGTCCAGCAGTGACTGGGCGAGCCCGATAGTTTTAGTTCCTAAAACCGACGGCTCGATCCGTTTCTGTGTGGACTATAGAAAGGTGAACGCGGTGTCTAAATTTGATGCTTATCCAATGCCGAGGGTTGACGAACTGCTTGATCGGCTCGGTACTGCTCGTTTTTATTCGACACTGGACTTAACAAAGGGTTATTGGCACATCCCCTTGTCTCCCATGTCCAAAGAACAGTCAGCTTTCACAACGCCGTTTGGATTACACCAATTTGTCACCCTTCCTTTCGGCTTGTTCGGGGCTCCGGCGACTTTTCAGCGTCTGATGGACAAAATTCTCCGGCCGCATGCTGCATATGCCGCTGCCTACTTGGATGATATTATCATCTATAGTAACGATTGGCAGCGTCATATGCAGCATTTGCGGGCTGTCCTGAAGACGCTGGGAAGGGCTGGGCTCACGGCCAACCCAAAGAAGTGTGAGATTGGTGAAGAGCGGCTCCTCGGCCTGAGTCGGGCGGTGGGGGTATGTGGCGAGGGGGGCGTGGTTTTGCGAAGTCTGTAGCGAGAGACGAGTCAGCGAGCTGTGCGGTGAGTAAGTAGGTCAAGTGCAGATGATGAACACCTGTGTCTGATTGCAGTGATTGGCGTGGAGACTGCATATAAGCTGCCGGGAATGAGAGAGCGGGGAGATAGAGCTGGGACTCGCACGCGACACGCAGCACGCACTGGCAAACGGACTGAGTGGAAAGAGTGGTCATCTGACAAGACTGTGAGAGCTGGAGACATACAGCGTGAGCTGGTACAGCGGGCAGAGTGTTTATATATTGCTGTAGTGTTTCACTACGGTGAAGGCGCACGAGCGCACCTTTTGTTTTCTTTATTTTTATTTCTAAATAAAGTGCGAGTCCCAATTCAGCCGACCCTGTCTTCTTCTTACTACACCCACGCTGAGTTGTACTACAGTTACACAGAAAGATTAGTTAGAAAGAAAGAAAGAAAGATAGATTAGTTAGAAAGAAAGAAAGATAGATTAGTTAGAAAGAAAGATTAGTTAGAAAGTAAGAAAGAATGAAAGATCAGTTAGAAAGAAAGAAAGATTAGTTAGAAAGTAAGAAAGAATGAAAGATCAGTTAGAAAGAAAGAAAGATTAGTTGGAAAGAAAGAAAGATTAGTTGGAAAGAAAGAAAGATAGATTAGTTAGAAATAAAGAAAGAAAGATTAGTTAGAAAGACAGAAAGATAGATTAGTTAGAAAGAAAGAAAGAAAGAAAGAAAGAAAGAAAGATTATTTATAAAGAAAGATAGATTAGTTAGAAAGAAAAAAAGATTAGTTAGAAAGAAAGAAAGATTAGTTAGAAAGACAGAAAGATAGATTAGTTAGACAGAAAGATATATTAGTTAGAAAGAAAGAAAGAAAGATTAGTTAGAAAGACAGAACGATAGATTAGTTAGAAAGAAAGACAGATTAGTTAGAAAGAAAGATAGATTAGTTAGAAAGAAAGAAAATAAGATTAGTTAGAAAGAAAGATTAGTTAGAAAGAAAGAAAGAAAGAAAGAAAGAAAGAAAGAAAGAAAGAAAGAAAGAAAGAAAGAAAGAAAGAAAGAAAGAAAGAAAGAAAGAAAGAAAGAAAAAGATTAGTTAGAAAGAAAGATTAGTTAGAAAGAAAGAAAGATGAGTTAGAAAGAAAGAAAGATCATTTAGAAAGACAGAAAGATAGATTAGTTAGAAAGAAAGAAAGATAGATTAGTTAGAAAGAAAGAAAGATTAGTTAGAAAGAAAGAAAGATTAGTTAGTTAGAAAGAAAGATTAGTTAGAAAGAAAGAAAGATATATTAGTTAGAAAGAAAGAAAGATTAGTTAGAAAGAAAGAAAGAAAGATTAGTTAGAAAGAAAGAAAGATTAGTTAGAAAGAAAGAAAGATCAGTTGGAAAGAAAGAAAGAAAGATTAGTTAGAAAGAAAGAAAGATTAGTTAGAAAGAAAGAAAGAAAGATCAGTTAGAAAGACATAAAGATAGATTAGTTAGAAAGAAAGAAAGATAGATTAGTTAGAAAGAAAGATTAGTTAGAAAGAAAGAAAGATAGATTAGTTAGAAAGAAAGAAAGATAGATTAGTTAGAAAGAAAGATTAGTTAGAAAGTAAGAAAGAATGAAAGATCAGTTAGAAAGAAAGAAAGATTAGTTGGAAAGAAAGACAGATTAGTTGGAAAGAAAGAAAGATAGATTAGTTAGAAACAAAGAAAGAAAGATTAGTTAGAAAGACAGAAAAATAGATTAGTTAGAAAGAAAGAAAAAAAGAAAGAAAGATTAGTTAGAAAGAAAGATAGATTAGTTAGAAAGAAAAAAAAGATTAGTTAGAAAGAAAGAAAGATTAGTTAGAAAGACAGAAAGATAGATTAGTTAGAAAGAAAGATTAGTTAGAAAGAAAGAGATTAGTTAGAAAGAAAGAAAGATTAGTTAGAAAGAAAGAAAGATCAGTTAGAAAGACAGAAAGATAGATTAGTTAGAAAGAAAGAAAGATTAGTTAGAAAGAAAGAAAGATTAGTTAGAAAGAAAGATAGATTAGTTAGAAAGAAAGAAAGATAGATTAGTTAGAAAGAAAGATTAATTCGAAAGAAAGATAGATTAGTTAGAAAGAAAGAGAGATTAGTTAGAAAGGAAGAAAGATTAGTTAGAAAGAAAGAGATTAGTTAGTAAGGAATATAGATTAGTTAGAAAGAAAGAAAGAAAGAAAGAAAGAAAGAAAGAAAGAAAGAAAGAAAGAAAGAAAGAAAGAAAGAAAGAAAGAAAGAAAGAAAGAAAGGAAAAAAGAAAGAAAGATAGATATATAGATAGTTTGAAAGATAGATAGATAGATAGATAGATAGATAGATAGATAGATAGATAGATAGATAGATAGATAGATAGGTTCATTAGTACCTGAGATATGGCTTATTCATGTGTTCAGGTGGTTGCTAGGCGGTTGCTAGGGTGTTTTGGGTGGTGTCTATGGTATTCTGGTTGGTTGCTAGGGTGTTATGGGTTGTTGCTAGGGCATTGCTAGGGTGTTCTGGGTGGTTGCTAGGCGGTTGCTAGGGTGTTTTGAGTGGTTGCTATGGTGTTGATAAGCGGTTGCTAGGGTATTCTGGGTGGTTGCTAGGGTGTTGCTAGGATGTTCTGGGTGGTTACTATGAGGTTCCTAGGTGGTTGATATGGTGTTTCTAGGTGGTTGCTAGGGTGATCTGGGTGGTTGCTAGGGGGTTTCTAGGGTGTTCTGGGTGTTTGCCATGATGTTGCTAGGTGGTTGCTAAGGTATTCTGGGTGGTTGCTAGGTGGTTGCTAGGGTATTCTGTATGGTTGCTAGGGTGTTTCTAGGTGGTTGCTATGGTGTTCTAGGTGGTTGCTATGGGGTTGTTAGGCGGTTGCTAGGGTGTTCTGGGTGGTTGCTATGTTGTTGCTAGGTGGTTGCTAGGGTATTCTGGTTGTTGCTAGGGTATTCTGGGTGGTTGCTATGGTGTCACTAAGTGGTTGGTAGTTGTCACAGATGGTTACCATTAGAGTTCTTAGAATTTTCTTGTCATGATGTAGCACTTACCTAATCGCCATTAGCATGTAGCTATTCACAGCTAGCATGTGTAGCATATTGGAAGTTCTGTTTGCTAGCATGAGTCAAAAGAGACAGAGATATAGGTCTTGCAAAATGGTTGCTAGGGTACTCTGTTTGGTTGCTAGGGAGTGGGTTGACAGCTGCCAGTCATGAAAGTCCAAAGGCTGCTTGTCAGTATGAATGATATAAACCAACTCCCATGCCTCTGTGACATTTAGAATGGAAGATATCCCTTCATGGATTTTGGTTGCTAAGGTGCTCAACAATGGTTGCTAGGGAGGGGCTAGGGAGTGTTGACATGATTCATGATTGGCTGTTTGCTGCCCCAAGTCAAACTTGTGTAAACCCAATCTCTATATGATGTTCTGATACAGAGATAAAGGTCTTGCAAAATAGTTGCTAGGGTACTCTGTTTGGTTGCTAGGGAGTGGCTTGGTAGCTGCCAGTCATGAAACTCAAAAGACTGATTGTCAGTGTGAATGATATAAACCAACTCCCACGCTTCTGTGACATTCAGAATGAAAGATATCCCTCTATGGATTTTGGTTGCTAAGGTGCTCGACAATGGTTGCTAGGGAGGGGCTACTTAGTGTTGAGGTGATTCATTATTGGCTGTTTGCTGCCCCGAGTCGAACAAGACAACCCTTGTGTTTCTATGACACTTCTATCTGGAGATATCCTTTTGATCTCTTTCAATGGAAGTCTATGGAACTTGTTGCTAAGGTGCTCTAAATGGTTGCTAGGGCGTGACTTAATGGCTTCACAATGATCCTGACAGACTGATTGGCCATCTGAGTAAAATGAGCCCGTCCCCTTGTCTCTATGACACTGTGATCCAGAGCTATGTTCAATACAAAATCCCTTAGCAATGTGTAGGACGGCCCATTTCATAGTAAGTCAACATAGTAAGTCAATGGGGCAACTTTGAGCAGCTCCTGCCCCCCAGGGGTGCAACTTTTACCCCATTGTGAAGTATGTTCTTACAGAGCCTGTCAGCCTCTTCAAATGTGGCAAATCACACGTTTCTGTGAAATCTGATTTCTGAACTATGACTCGTCAAAGTTTGTTGCGATGTTAAGTCTATGGGATTTTTTTGGGCGCTTTTTTGCCCCTGGGGCAATTGCCGTACCCCTGATCTCTTAGAAAAGATGTAGCACACCTTTCCTCAATAGGCTGCATGATTTGATGCCTCACTCAGTGGTCTGTGATGTCAGCATGTATTTATTATAATATAGTAACAGATAGTCACTATAGAGTTATTATACAGTTTTTAAAATCTTTAATAACGAGTGCCTTTGGCTTACGGTTGCTAGGCTGCTGTAATTGGTTGCTAGGGTGAGGCTATGAAGATTTTAGGCCATTACTTATTGGCTGCTTGATAATATAAATCCTCTGAGTGAGAGAGAGAGGGAGAGAAATGTAGGGGTGTCAGGCCCTTTGTGTCTGTGTGTGTGAAAAAGTCGGTTGGGATTTGAATTTCTGAACATTCCGCAATGTTAAGTAAATGGGACCTTTTTGGCCGCTTTTTCGTCCGCTGTGCGAACATCGTACACCCGATCGCTTAGAAAAGTCATAGCACACCTCTCCTCAATGAGCCGCATGATTTGACGCCTCACTCAGGGGTCTGTGACAATCGGTGCAGGAGGATTTACGCGCCAAACTTTGTACAGAATAATAATAATAACTAGAATGTACATTTCCAGAAGAAAATGTGAAGTGGTGCTTGCAGCGGCAAAACTCGCCACTCGGTTGCTAGGGCGTTGTTAGGCGGTTGCCAGGGTATTCTGGGTGGTTGCTATGGTGTTGCTAGGCGGTTGCTAGGGTGTTCTGGGTGGTTGCTAGGGTGTTGCTAGGCAGTTGCTAGGGTGTTGCTAGGGTAGTTGCTATGGTGTTGCTAGGAGGTTGCTAGGGTATTCTGGGTGGTTGCTAGGGTGTTGCTAGGCGGTTGCTATGGTGTTCTGCGTGGTTGCAATGGTGTTGCTAGGCGGTTGCTAGGGTATTCTGGGTGGTTGCTAGGCAGTTGCTACAGTGTTCTGGGTGGTTGCTAGGGTGTTGCTAGGCGGTTGCTAGGGTATTCTGGGTGGTTGCTATGGTGTTGCTAGGTGGTTGCTAGGGTGTTCTGGTGGTTGCTAGGGTGTTCTGGGTGGTTGCTAGGGCGTTGCTAGGCAGTTGCTAGGGTGTTGCTAGGGTAATCTGGGTGGTTGCTATGGTGTTACTAGGTGGTTGGTAGTTGTCAAAGATGGTTACTGTTGAGTTTGTAGCATTTTATTGGCATGATTTAGCACTTAGCTAATCAATATTAGCATGTAGCTATTCACTGCTAGCATGTGTAGCATGTAGCAAGTCCTGTTTGCTAGCATGAGTCAAAAGAGCCAACCCCCATCTCTATACGATGTTCTGATGCAGAGATATTGGTCTTGCAAAACTGTTGCTAGGGTACTCTGTTTAGTTGCTAGGGAGTGGCTTGGCAGCTGCCAATCATGAAAGTCCAAAGGCTGCTTGTCAGTATGAATGATATAAACCAACTCCCACGCCTTTGTGACATTCAGAATGGAAGATATCCCTCTTTGGATTTTTGTTGCTAAGGTGCTTGACAATGGTTGCTAGGGAGGGGTTAGGATGTCAATGTGAATGTATAAACCAACCCCCATCTCTATACGATGTTTTGATGCAGAGATATAGGTCTTGCGAAATGGTTGCTAGGGTACTCTGTTTGGTTGCTAGGGAGTGGCTTGGCAGCTGCCAATCATGAAACTCCAAAGGCTTCTTGTCAGTATGAATGATATAAACCAACTCCCACGCCTTTGTGACATTCAGAATGGAAGATATCCCTCTTTGGATTTTTGTTGCTAAGGTGCTTGACAATGGTTGCTAGGGAGGGGTTAGGATGTGTTGAGGTGATTCAGGATTGGCTGTTTGCTGCCCCGAGTCAAACGAGCCCACCCTCATGTTTCTATGACTCTTATATCCTGAGATATCCCTTTGATCTGTTTCAATGGAAGTCTATGGAACTTGTTGCTAAGGAGCTCTAAATGGTTGCTAGGGCGTGGCTTGTTAGCTTCACAATGATCCTGAGAGACTGATTGGCCATCTGAGTAAAATGAGCCTGCCTCTTTGTCTCTATGACACTGTGATCCAGAGTTATGTTCAATATAAAAGCGGTTTCTATGGTGTAGGACGGCCCATTTCATGGGCCGTCCTACACCATAGTAAGTCAATGGGGCAACTTGGGCCGCTCCTGCCCCCCAGGGGTGCAACTTTTACCCCATTGTGTGGTATGTTCTTACAGAGCCTGTCAGCCTCTTCAAATATGGTAAATTACACGTTTCTGCGACATCCTCGTTCCGAGCTACGACTCGTCAAAGTTTGACGCAATGTTAAGTCTATGGGATTTTTCGGCCGGTTTTTCGCCCCTGGGGCGAACATTGTACCCCCGATCGCTTATAAAAGTCATAGCACACCATTCCCGAACAGGCCGCACGTTTTGACACCTCATTCATGGGTCTGTGACAAAAACTGCGGGAGGAGTAGCGCGTCAAAAAGTGGCCAGAAGAATAATAATAAGAAGAACTAGAATGTACATTTCCAGAAGAAAATGTGAAGTGGTGCTTGCAGTGGCAAAACTCGCCTCTCGGTTGCTAGAGTGTGGTACATTATTGCATACGAGCCAACAACCATGTGTGTACGATATTGTGGAGCTGAGATATGGCTTATTCATGTGTTTGTATGGTTACTAGGGTACTCTATATGGTTGCTATGGTCTGCTTATACAGTTTATGAGATGATATTTAAAGACTAGTTGACAGTCTGACTATGTTTCTACTATTGTCTGGAGCTGAAATATGGCTTGTAAATGTTGTTTTATGGTTGCTAGGGTGCCCCAAGTGGTTGCCAGGGCACGGCTATGAAGTTATTATGTCACTACTTATTGGCCTCTTGATATGCCGCGTCAAAAGAGCCCAATCCCAAGTCTCTATGACCTCCTGGTCAAAAGATATGATCTCACAAATTTGTGCCAATGTTAAGTCTATGGAACTTTTTTTGGCCGATTTATCGCCCGCCGGATGATCATCGTACACCCGATCGCTTAGAAAAGACATAGCACACCTCTCCTCAATGAACCGGTCGATTTGACACCTCATTCATGGGTCTACGACAAAAGCTGCGGGAGGAGTAGCGTGCTGAAGTTTTGTCTAGGTGAATAGTAATCACAATACTAGAACGTACATTTCCAGAAGAAAATGTAAAGTGGTGCTTGCAGTGGCAAAACTCGCCACTCGGTTGCTAGGGTGTGGTACATTATTGCATACGAGCCAACAACCATGTCTGTACGATATTGTGGAGCTGAGATATGGCTTATTCATGTGTTTGGATGGTTACTAAGGTACTCTATATGGTTGCTATGGTCTGCTTATACAGTTTATGAGATGATATTTAAAGACTAGTTGACAGTCTGAGTCAAAAAAGCCAAACTCCATGTTTCTACTATTTTCTGGAGCTGAAATATGGCTTGTAAATTTTCTTTTATGGTTGCTAGGGTGCCCCAAGTGGTTGCTAGGGCACGGCTATGAAGTTATTATGTCACTACTTATTGGCCTCTTGATATGCCGACTCAAAAGAGCCCAATCCCAAGTCTCTATGACCTCCTGGTCAAAAGATATGATCTCACAAATTTTGTGCCAATGTTAAGTCTATGGGACTTTTTTCGGCCGATTTATCGCCCGTCGGATGATCATCGTACACCCGATCGCTTAGAAAAGACATAGCACACCTCTCCTCAATGAACCGGTCGATTTGACACCTCATTCATGGGTCTACGACAAAAGCTGCGGGAGGAGTAGCGTGCCAAAGTTTTGTCTAGGTGAATAGTAATCACAATACTAGAATGTACATTTCCAGAAGAAAATGTGAAGTGGTGCTTGCAGTGGCAAAACTCGGCACTCGGTTGCTAGGGTGTTGTGGGTGGTTGCTCGGGCGTTGCTAGGGTGTTATGGGTGGTTGCTAGGTGGTTGCTAGGGTGTTCTTGGTGGTTGCTAGGCGGTTGCTAGGGTATTCTGGGTGGTTAGGGCATTACTAGGTGGTTGCTAGGGTGTTCTGGGTGGTTACTATGGTGTTGCTAGGCAGTTGCTCGGGTATTCAGGGTGGTTGCTATGGTGTTGCTAGGCGGTTGCTAGGGTGATGCTAGGTGGTTGCTAGGGTGTTCTTGGTGGTTGCTAGGCGGTTGCTAGGGTATTCTGGGTGGTTGTTAGGGCGTTGCTGGGGGTTTATTGGTGGTTGCTATGGTGTTGCTAGGGTATTCTGAGTGGTTGCTAAGGTATTCTGGGTGGTTGCTAGGGTGTTGCTAGGGTGTTATGGGTGGTTGCTATGGTGTTGCTAGGCGGTTGCTAGGGTGTTCTGGTTGGTTGTTAGGCGGTTGCTAGGGTATTCAGGGTGGTTGCTATGGTGTTGCTATGCGGTTGCTAGGGTATTCTGGGTGGTTGCTAAGGTGTTTTGGGTGGTTGCTAGGGTGTTCTGGGTGGTTGCTAGGGGGTTGCTAGGGTGTTCTGGTTGCTAGGGTGTTGCTAGGCGGTTGCTAGGGTGTTCTGGGTGGTTGCTAGGGTGTTGCTAGGCGGTTGCTAGGGTGTTCTGGGTGGTTGCTATGGTGTTGCTATGCGGTTGCTAGGGTATTCTGGGTGGTTGCTAAGGTGTTTTGGGTGGTTGCTAGGCGGTTGCTAGGGTGTTCTGGGTGGTTGCTAGGGTGTTGCTAGGCGGTTGCTAGGGGGTTCTGAGTGGTTGCTAGGGTGTTGCTAGGTGGTTGCTAGGGTATTCTGGGTGGTTGCTAGGGTGTTGCTAGGTGGTTGCTAGGGTGTTCTGGGTGGTTGCTAGGGTGTTGCTAGGCGGTTGCTAGGGTATTCTGGGTGGTTGCTATGGTGTTGCTAGGCGGTTGCTAGGGTGTTTTGGGTGGTTGCTAGGGTGTTTTAGGTGGTTGCTATGGTTTTCTGGATGGTTGCTATGGTGTTACTAGGTGGTTGGTAGTGTTCACATTTGGTTACTATAGAGTTTTTATAATGTTAATGGCATGATTTAGCACTTAGCTAATCAATATTAGCATGTAGCTATTCACAGCTAGCATGTTTAGCATGTTGAAAGTCCTGTGTGCTAGCATGAGTCAAAAGACCCAAACCCCATCTCTATACGATGTTCTGATGCAGAGATGTAGGTCTTGCAAAATGGTTGCTAGGGTACTCTGTTTGGTTGCTAGGGAGTGGCTTGGCAGCTGCCAATGATGAAACTCCAAAGGCTGCTTGTCAGTATGAATTATATAAACCAACCCCCATCTCTATACGATGTTCTGATATAGAGATGTAGGTCTTGCAAAATGGTTGCTAGAGTACTCTGTTTGGTTGCTAGGGAGTGGCTTGGCAGCTGCCAATGATGAAACTCCAAAGGCTGCTTGTCAGTATGAATGATATAAACCAACTCCCATGCCTCTGTGACATTCAGAATGGACGATATTCCTCTTTGGATTTTGGTTGCTAAGGTGCTCGACAATGGTTGCTAGGGCGTGGCTAGGAAGTGTTGAGGTGATTCATGATTGGCTGTTTGCTGCCCCGAGTCAAACGAGACCACCCTCATGTTTCTATGACAATTCAGTCCAGAGATATCCCTTCGATCTCTTTCAATGGAAGTCTATGGGAGTTGTTGCTAAGGTGCTCTAAATGGTTGCTAGGGCGTGGCTTGATAGCTTCACAATGATCCTGAGAGACTGATTGGTTGTCTGAGTAAAATGAGCCCGCCCCTTTGTCTCTACGACACTGTGATCCAGAGTTATGTTCAATATAAAAGCGGTTTCTATGGTGTAGGACGGCCCATTTCATGGGCCGTCCTACACCATAGTAAGTCAATGGGGAAACTTTGGGCAGCTCCTGCCCCCCAGGGGTGCAACTTTTACCCCATTGTGTGGTATGTTCTTACAGAGCCTGTCAGCCTCTTCAAATGTGGTAAATTACACGTTTCTGCGACATCCTCGTTCCGAGCTACGACTCGTCAAAGTTTGACGCAATGTTAAGTCTATGGGATTTTTCGGCCGGTTTTTCGCCCCTGGGGCAAACATCGTACCCCCGATCGCTTATAAAAGTCATAGCACACCATTCCCGAACAGGCCGCACGTTTTGACACCTCATTCATGGGTCTGTGACAAAAACTGAGGGAGGAGTAGCGCGTGAAAAAGTGGCCAGAAGAATAAGAAGAATAAGAAGAACTAGAATGTACATTTCCAGAAGAAAATGTGAAGTGGTGCTTGCAGTGGCAAAACTCGCCACTCGGTTGCTAGGGTGTGGTACATGATTGCATACTAGGCAACAAACATGTCTGTACTATGTTCTGGTGCTGAGATATGGCTTATTCATGTTGTTCAGGTGGTTGCTAGGGCATTGCTAAGGTGTTCTGAGTGGTTGCTAGGGTGTTTTGGGTGGTTGCTAGGGTATTCTGGGTGGTTGCTAAAGTGTTCTGGTTGGTTGCTAGGGTATTTTGGGTGGTTGCTAGGGCATTGCTAGGGTGTTCTGGGTGGTTGCTAGGTGGTTGCTAGGGTGTTCTGGGTGGTTGCTATGGTGTCGCTAGGCGGTTGCTAGGGTATTCTGGGTGGTTGCTAGGGCGTTGCTAGGCGGTTGCTAGGGTGTTCTGGGTGGTTGCCTGGGTGTTGCTAGGCGGTTGCTAGGGTATTCTGGATGGTTGCCAGGGTGTTGCTAGGCGGTTGCTAGGGTGTTTTGGGTGGTTGCTAGGGTGTTGCTAGGTGGTTGCTAGGGTGTTCTGAGTGGTTGCTAGGGTGTTGCTAGGCGGTTGCTAGGGTATCCTGGGTGGTTGCTAGGCGGTTGCTAGGGTGTTCTGGGTGGTTGCTAGGGCGTTGCTAGGCAGTTGCTAGGGTGTTCTGGGTGGTTGCTAGGGTGTTGCTAGGGTAATTTGGGTGGTTGCTATGGTGTTACTAGGTGGTTGGTAGTTGTCAAAGATGGTTACTGTTGAGTTTGTAGCATTTTATTGGCATGATTTAGCACTTAGCTAATCAATATTAGCATGTAGCTATTCACTGCTAGCATGTTTAGCATGTAGCAAGTCCTGTTTGCTAGCATGAGTAAAAAGAGCCAACCCCCATCTCTATACGATGTTTTGATGCAGAGATATAGGTCTTGCAAAACGGTTGCTAGGGTACTATGTTTGGTTGCTAGGGAGTGGCTTGGCAGCTGCCAATCATGAAGCTCCAAAGTCAATGTGAATGTATAAACCAACCCCCATCTCTATACGATGTTTTGATGCAGAGATATAGGTCTTGCAAAATGGTTGCTAGGGTACTCTGTTTGGTTGCTAGGGAGTGGCTTGGCAGCTGCCAATGATGAAACTCCAAAGGCTGCTTGTCAGTATGAATGATATAAACCAACTCCCATGCCTCTGTGACATTCAGAATGGAAGATATCCCTCTTTGGATTTTGGTTGCTAAGGTGCTCGACAATGGTTGCTAGGGCGTGGCTAGGAAGTGTTGAGGTGATTCATGATTGGCTGTTTGCTGCCCCGAGTCAAACGAGACCACCCTCATGTTTCTATGACAATTCAGTCCAGAGATATCCCTTCGATCTCTTTCAATGGAAGTCTATGGGAGTTGTTGCTAAGGTGCTCTAAATGGTTGCTAGGGCGTGGCTTGATAGCTTCACAATGATCCTGAGAGACTGATTGGTTGTCTGAGTAAAATGAGCCCGCCCCTTTGTCTCTACGACACTGTGATCCAGAGTTATGTTCAATATAAAAGCGGTTTCTATGGTGTAGGACGGCCCATTTCATGGGCCGTCCTACACCATAGTAAGTCAATGGGGAAACTTTGGGCAGCTCCTGCCCCCCAGGGGTGCAACTTTTACCCCATTGTGTGGTATGTTCTTACAGAGTCTGTCAGCCTCTTCAAATGTGGTAAATTACACGTTTCTGCGACATCCTCGTTCCGAGCTACGACTCGTCAAAGTTTGACGCAATGTTAAGTCTATGGGATTTTTCGGCCGGTTTTTCACCCCTGGGGCGAACATCGTACCCCCTATCCCTTATAAAAGTCATAGCACACCATTCCCGAACAGGCCGCACGTTTTGACGCCTCATTCGTGGGTCTGTGACAAAAACTGCGGGAGGAGTAGCACGTCAAAAAGTGGCCAGAAGAATAAGAATAAGAAGAATAAGAAGAATAAGTATGTGAGATAACAATAGTGTTGCTTTGCCATAGGCAAGCACCACTAATAAGAAGAATAAGAATAATAAGTATGCACAATAACACTAGTGTTGCTTTGCCATAGGCAAGCACCACTAACTAGAATGTACATTTCCAGAAGAAAATGTGAAGTGGTGCTTGCAGTGGCAAAACTCGCCGCTCAGTTGCTAGGGTGTGGTACATGATTGCATTTGAGCCAACAACCATGTCTGTACGATATTGTGGAGCTGAGATATGGCTTATTCATGTGTTTGTATGGTTACTAGGGTACCCTATATGGTTGCTATGGTGTGCTTATACAGTTTATGAGATGATATTTAAAGACTAGTTGACAGTCTGAGTCAAAAAAGCCGAACTCCACGTCTCTACAATTTTCTGGAGCTGAAATATTGCTTGGAAATTTAGTTTTACTGTTGCTAGGGTGCCCTAAGTGGTTGCTAGGGCATGGCTATGAAGTTATTATATCACTACTTATTGGCTTCTTGATAGGTCGAGTCAAAAGAGCCCAACCCCAAGTCTCTATGACCTTCTGGTCAAAAGATATGATCTCACAAATTTTGTGCCAATGTTAAGTCTATGGGACTTTTTTCGGCCAATTTATCGCCCGCCGGACGATCATCGTACACCCGAATGCTTAGAAAAGACATAGCACACCTCTCCTCAATGAACCAGTTGATTTGACAACTCATTCATGGGTCTACGACAAAAGGTGTGGGAGGAGTAGCGTGCCGAAGTTTTGTCTAGGTGAATAGTAATCACAACACTAGAATGTACATTTCCAGAAGAAAATGTGAAGTGGTGCTTGCAGTGGCAAAACTCGTCACTCGGTTGCTAGGGTGTGGTACATGGTTGCTTACTAGGCAACAAACATGTCTGTACTATGTTCTGGTGCTGAGATATGGCTTATTCATGTTGTTCAGGTGGTTGCTAGGGCATTGCTAAGGTGTTCTGAGTGGTTGCTAGGGTGTTTTGGGTGGTTGCTAGGGTATTCTGGGTGGTTGCTAGGGTGTTCTGATTGGTTGCTAGGGTATTTTGGGTGGTTGCTAGGGCATTGCTAGGGTGTTCTGGGTGGTTGCTAGGTGGTTGCTAGGGTGTTCTGGGTGGTTGCTATGGTGTTGCTAGGCGGTTGCTAGGGTATTCTGGGTGGTTGCTAGGGCGTTGCTAGGCGGTTGCTAGGGTATTCTGGGTGGTTGCTAGGGCGTTGCTAGGAAGTTGCTAGGGTGTTCTGGGTGGTTGCCTGGGTGTTGCTAGGCGGTTGCTAGGGTATTCTGGATGGTTGCCAGGGTGTTGCTAGGCGGTTGCTAGGGTGTTTTGGGTGGTTGCTAGGGTGTTGCTAGGTGGTTGCTAGGGTGTTCTGAGTGGTTGCTAGGGTATCCTTGGTGGTTGCTAGGCGGTTGCTAGGGTGTTCTGGGTGGTTGCTAGGGTGTTGCTAGGCAGTTGCTAGGGTGTTCTGGATAGTTGCTATGGTGTTGCTAGGCAGTTGCTAGGGTATTCTGGGTGGTTGCTATGGTGTTGCTAGGCGGTTGCTAGGGTGTTCTGGGTGGTTGCTAGGCAATTGCTAGGGAATTCTAGGTGGTTGCTATGGTGTTGCTAGGCGGTTGCTAGGGTGTTCTGGGTAGTTGCTATGGTGTTGCTAGGTGGTTGCCAGGGTGTTCTGGTTGGTTGCTAGGGTATTGTAGGTGGTTGCTATGGTGTTCTGGGTGGTTGCTAGGCGGTTGCTAGGGTGTTCTAGGTGGTTGCTAGGGTGTCACTAGTCGGTTGCTATGGTATTCGGGGTGGTTGCTAGGGCGTTGCTAGGCGGTTGCTAGGGTAATCTGGGTGGTTGCTAGGGCGTTGCTAGGTGGTTGCTACGGTGTCCTGGGTGGTTGCTAGGCGGTTGCAAAGGTGTTCTGGGTGGTTGCTAGGGCGTTGCTAGGCAGTTGCTAGGGTGTTCTGGGTGGTTGCTAGGGTGTTGCTAGGGTAATCTGGGTGGTTGCTATGGTGTTACTAGGTGGTTGGTAGTTGTCAAAGATGGTTACTGTTGAGTTTGTAGCATTTTATTGGCATGATTTAGCGCTTAGGTAATCGATATTAGCATGTAGCTATTCACTGCTAGCATGTATAGCATGTAGCAAGTCCTGTTTGCTAGCATGAGTCAAAAGAGCCAACCCCCATCTCTATACGATGTTCTGATGCAGAGATATCGGTCTTGCAAAACGGTTGCTAGGGTCATCTGTTTGGTTGCTAGGGAGTGGCTTGGCAGCTGCCAATCATGAAGCTCCAAAGTCAATGTGAATGTATAAACCAACCCCCATCTATATACGATGTTTAGATGCAGAGATATAGGTCTTGCAAAATGGTTGCTAGGGTACTCTGTTTGGTTGCTAGGGAGTGGCTTGGCAGCTGCCAATCATGAAACTCCAAAGGCTTCTTGTCAGTATGAATGATATAAACCAACTCCCACGCCTTTGTGACATTCAGAATGGAAGATATCCCTAATTGGATTTTGGTTGCTAAGGTGCTTGACAATGGTTGCTAGGGAGGGGTTAGGATGTGTTGAGGTGATTCAGGATTGGCTGTTTACTGCCCTGAGTCAAACGAGCCCACCCTCACGTTTCTATGACTCTTATATCCTGAGATATCCCTTTGATCTGTTTCAATGGAAGTCTATGGAACTTGTTGCTAAGGAGCTCTAAATGGTTGCTAGGGCGTGGCTTGATAGCTTCACAATGATCCTGAGAGACTGATTGGTCGTCTGAGTAAAATGAGCCCGCCCCTTTGTCTCTACGACACTGTGATCCAGAGTTATGTTCAATATAAAAGCGGTTTCTATGGTGTAGGACGGCCCATTTCATGGGCCGTCCTACACCATAGTAAGTCAATGGGGCAACTTTGGGCCGCTCCTGCCCCCCAGGGGTGCAACTTTTACCCCATTGTGTGGTATGTTCTTACAGAGCCTGTCAGCCTCTTCAAATGTGGTAAATTACACGTTTCTGCGACATCCTCCTTCCGAGCTACGACTCGTCAAAGTTTGATGCAATGTTAAGTCTATGGGATTTTTCGGCCGGCTTTTCGCCCCTGGGGCGAACATCGTACCCCCGATCCCTTATAAAAGTCATAGCACACCATTCCCGAACAGGCCGCACGTTTTGACACCTAATTCATTGGTCTGTGACAAAAACTGCGGGAGGAGTAGCGCGTCAAAATGTGGCCAGAAGAATAAGAATAAGAACTAGAATGTACATTTCCAGAAGAAAATGTGAAGTGGTGCTTGCAGTGGCAAAACTCGCCACTCGGTTGCTAGGGCGATGCTAGGCGGTTGCCAGGGTATTCTGGGTGGTTGCTATGGTGTTGCTAGGCGGTTGCTAGGGTGTTCTGGGTGGTTGCTAGGGTAGTTGCTATGGTGTTGCTAGGAGGTTGCTAGGGTATTCTGGGTGGTTGCTAGGGTGTTGCTAGGCGGTTGCTAGGGTATTCTGGGTGGTTGCTAGGCGGTTGCTAGAGTGTTCTGGGTGTTTGCTAGGGTGTTGCTAGGCGGTTGCTAGGGTATTCTGGGTGGTTGCTATGGTGTTGCTAGGTGGTTGCTAGGGTGATGCTAGGTGGTTGCTTGGGTGTTCTTGGTGGTTGCTAGGCGGTTGCTAGGGTATTGTGGGTGGTTGTTAGGGCGTTGCTGGGGGTTTATTGGTGGTTGCTATGGTGTTGCTAGGGTATTCTGAGTGGTTGCTAAGGTATTCTGGGTGGTTGCTAGGGTGTTGCTAGGGTGTTATGGGTGGTTGCTATGGTGTTGCTAGGCGGTTGCTAGGGTGTTCTGGTTGGTTGTTAGGCGGTTGCTAGGGTATACAGGGTGGTTGCTATGGTGTTGCTATGCGGTTGCTAGGGTATTCTGGGTGGTTGCTAAGGTGTTTTGGGTGGTTGCTAGGGTGTTCTGGGTGGTTGCTAGGGTGTTCTGGTTGGTTTCTAGGGTGTTGCTAGGCGGTTGCTAGGGTGTTCTGGGTGGTTGCTATGGTGTTGCTAGGCGGTTGCTAGGGTGTTCTGGGTGGTTGCTAGGGTAGTTGCTATGGTGTTGCTAGGAGGTTGCTAGGGTATTCTGGGTGGTTGCTAGGGTGTTGCTAGGCGGTTGCTAGGGTATTCTGGGTGGTTGCTAGGCGGTTGCTAGAGTGTTCTGGGTGTTTGCTAGGGTGTTGCTAGGCGGTTGCTAGGGTATTCTGGGTGGTTGCTATGGTGTTGCTAGGTGGTTGCTAGGGTGATGCTAGGTGGTTGCTTGGGTGTTCTTGGTGGTTGCTAGGCGGTTGCTAGGGTATTGTGGGTGGTTGTTAGGGCGTTGCTGGGGGTTTATTGGTGGTTGCTATGGTGTTGCTAGGGTATTCTGAGTGGTTGCTAAGGTATTCTGGGTGGTTGCTAGGGTGTTGCTAGGGTGTTATGGGTGGTTGCTATGGTGTTGCTAGGCGGTTGCTAGGGTGTTCTGGTTGGTTGTTAGGCGGTTGCTAGGGTATACAGGGTGGTTGCTATGGTGTTGCTATGCGGTTGCTAGGGTATTCTGGGTGGTTGCTAAGGTGTTTTGGGTGGTTGCTAGGGTGTTCTGGGTGGTTGCTAGGGTGTTCTGGTTGGTTTCTAGGGTGTTGCTAGGCGGTTGCTAGGGTGTTCTGGGTGGTTGCTAGGGTGTTGCTAGGCGGTTGCTAGGATGTTCTGGGTGGTTGCTATGGTGTTGCTATGCAGTTGCTAGGGTATTCTGGGTGGTTGCTAAGGTGTTTTGGGTGGTTGCTAGGCGGTTGCTAGGGTGTTCTGGGTGGTTGCTAGGGTGTTGCTAGGCGGTTGCTAGGGTGTTCTGAGTGGTTGCTAGGGTGTTGCTAGGTGGTTGCTAGGGTATTCTGGGTGGTTGCTAGGGTGTTGCTAGGTGGTTGCTAGGGTGTTCTGGGTGGTTGCTAGGGTTTTGCTAGGCGGTTGCTAGGGTGTTCTGAGTGGTTGCTAGGGTGTTGCTAGGTGGTTGCTAGGGTATTCTGGGTGGTTGCTAGGGTGTTGCTAGGCGGTTGCTAGGGTGTTCTGGGTGGTTGCTAGGGTGTTGCTAGGCGGTTGCTAGGGTATTCTGGGTGGTTGCTATGGTGTTGCTAGGCGGTTGCTAGGGTGTTTTGGGTGGTTGCTAGGGTGTTTTAGGTGGTTGCTATGGTATTCTGGATGGTTGCTATGGTGTTACTAGGTGGTTGGTAGTGTTCACATTTGGTTACTATAGAGTTTTTATAATGTTCATGGCATGATTTAGCACTTAGCTAATCAATATTAGCATGTAGCTATTCACAGCTAGCATGTTTAGCATGTTGAAAGTCCTGTGTGCTAGCATGAGTCAAAAGACCCAAACCCCATCTCTATACGATGTTCTGATGCAGAGATGTAGGTCTTGCAAAATAGTTGCTAGGGTACTCTGTTTGGTTGCTAGGGACTGGCTTGGCAGCTGCCAATAATGAAACTCCAAAGGCTGCTTGTCAGTATGAATTATATAAACCAACCCCCATCTCTATACGATGTTCTGATATAGAGATGTAGGTCTTGCAAAATGGTTGCTAGGGTACTCTGTTTGGTTGCTAGGGAGTGGCTTGGCAGCTGCCAATCATGAAACTCTAAAGGCTGCTTATCAGTATAAATGATATAAACCAACTCCCATGCCTCTGTGACATTCAGAATGGAAGATATGCCTGTTTGGATTTTGGTTGCTAAGGTGCTCGACAATGGTTGCTAGGGCGTGGCCAGTAAGTGTTGAGGTGATTCAGGATTGGCTGTTTGCTGCCCCGAGTCAAACGAGCCCACCCTCATGTTTCTATGACTCTTATATTCTGAGATATCGCTTTGATCTGTTTCAATGGAAGTCTATGGAACTTGTTGCTAAGGAGCTCTAAATGGTTGCTAGGGCGTGGCTAGATAGCTTCGCAATGATCCTGAGAGACTGATTGGCCGTCTGAGTAAAATGAGCCCGCCCCTTTGTCTCTACGACACTGTGATCCAGAGTTATGTTCAATATAAAAGCGGTTTCTATGGTGTAGGACGGCCCATTTCATGGGCCGTCCTACACCATAGTAAGTCAATGGGGCAACTTTGGGCAGCTCCTGCCCCACAGGGGTGCAACTTTTACGCCATTGTGTGGTATATTCTTACAGAGCCTGTCAGCCTCTTCAAATGTGGTAAATTACACGTTTCTGCGACATCCTCGTTCCGAGCTACGACTCGTCAAAGTTTGACGCAATGTTAAGTCTATGGGATTTTTCGGCCGGTTTTTCGCCCCTGGGGCGAACATCGTACCCCCGATCCCTTATAAAAGTCATAGCACACCATTCCCGAACAGGCCGCACGTTTTGACACCTCATTCATGGGTCTGTGACAAAAACTGCGGGAGGAGTAGCGCGTCAAATAGTGGCCAGAAGAATAAGAAGAAGAATAAGAAGAATAAGAAGAACTAGAATGTACATTTCCAGAAGAAAATGTGAAGTGGTGCTTGCAGTGGCAAAACTCGCCACTCGGTTGCTAGGGTGTGGTACATGATTGCATACTAGGCAACAAACATGTCTGTACTATGTTCTGGTGCTGAGATATGGCTTATTCATGTTGTTCAGGTGGTTGCTAGGGCATTGCTAAGGTGTTCTGAGTGGTTGCTAGGGTGTTTTGGGTGGTTGCTAGGGTATTCTGGGTGGTTGCTAGGGTGTTCTGGTTGGTTGCTAGGGTATTTTGGGTGGTTGCTAGGGCATTGCTAGGGTGTTCTGGGTGGTTGCTAGGTGGTTGCTAGGGTGTTCTGGGTGGTTGCTATGGTGTTGCTAGGCGGTTGCTAGGGTATTCTGGGTGGTTGCTAGGGCGTTGCTAGGCGGTTGCTAGGGTATTCTGGGTGGTTGCTAGGGCGTTGCTAGGCGGTTGCTAGGGTGTTCTGGGTGGTTGCCTGGGTGTTGCTAGGCGGTTGCTAGGGTATTCTGGATGGTTGCCAGGGTGTTGCTAGGCGGTTGCTAGGGTGTTTTGGGTGGTTGCTAGGGTGTTGCTAGGTGGTTGCTAGGGTGTTCTGAGTGGTTGCTAGGGTGTTGCTAGGCGGTTGCTAGGGTATCCTGGGTGGTTGCTAGGCGGTTGCTAGGGTGTTCTGGGTGGTTGCTAGGGCGTTGCTAGGCAGTTGCTAGGGTGTTCTGGGTGGTTGCTAGGGTGTTGCTAGGGTAATTTGGGTGGTTGCTATGGTGTTACTAGGTGGTTGGTAGTTGTCAAAGATGGTTACTGTTGAGTTTGTAGCATTTTATTGGCATGATTTAGCACTTAGCTAATCAATATTAGCATGTAGCTATTCACTGCTAGCATGTTTAGCATGTAGCAAGTCCTGTTTGCTAGCATGAGTAAAAAGAGCCAATCCCCATCTCTATACGATGTTTTGATGCAGAGATATAGGTCTTGCAAAACGGTTGCTAGGGTACTATGTTTGGTTGCTAGGGAGTGGCTTGGCAGCTGCCAATCATGAAGCTCCAAAGTCAATGTGAATGTATAAACCAACCCCCATCTCTATACGATGTTTTGATGCAGAGATATAGGTCTTGCAAAATGGTTGCTAGGGTACTCTGTTTGGTTGCTAGGGAGTGGCTTGGCAGCTGCCAATCATGAAACTCCAAAGGCTGCTTGTCAGTATTAATGATATAAACCAACTCCCATGCCTCTGTGACATTCAGAATGGAAGATATCCCTCTTTGGATTTTGGTTGCTAAGGTGCTCGACAATGGTTGCTAGGGCGTGGCTAGGAAGTGTTGAGGTGATTCATGATTGGCTGTTTGCTGCCCCGAGTCAAACGAGACCACCCTCATGTTTCTATGACAATTCAGTCCAGAGATATCCCTTAGATCTCTTTCAATGGAAGTCTATGGGAGTTGTTGCTAAGGTGCTCTAAATGGTTGCTAGGGCGTGGCTTGATAGCTTCACAATGATCCTGAGAGACTGATTGGTTGTCTGAGTAAAATGAGCCCGCCCCTTTGTCTCTACGACACTGTGATCCAGAGTTATGTTCAATATAAAAGCGGTTTCTATGGTGTAGGACGGCCCATTTCATGGGCCGTCCTACACCATAGTAAGTCAATGGGGAAACTTTGGGCAGCTCCTGCCCCCCAGGGGTGCAACTTTTACCCCATTGTGTGGTATGTTCTTACAGAGTCTGTCAGCCTCTTCAAATGTGGTAAATTACACGTTTCTGCGACATCCTCGTTCCGAGCTACGACTCGTCAAAGTTTGACGCAATGTTAAGTCTATGGGATTTTTCGGCCGGTTTTTCGCCCCTGGGGCGAACATCGTACCCCCGATCCCTTATAAAAGTCATAGCACACCATTCCCGAACAGGCCGCACGTTTTGACGCCTCATTCGTGGGTCTGTGACAAAAACTGCGGGAGGAGTAGCGCGTCAAAAAGCGGCCAGAAGAATAAGAATAAGAAGAATAAGAATAATAAGTATGTGAGATAACAATAGTGTTGCTTTGCCATAGGCAAGCACCACTAATAAGAATAATAAGTATGCACAATAACACTAGTGTTGCTTTGCCATAGGCAAGCACCACTAATAAGAATAATAAGTATGCACAATAACACCAGTGTTGCTTTGCCATAGGCAAGCACCACTAATAAGAATAAGAATAATAAGTATGCACAATAACACTAGTGTTGCTTTGCCATAGGCAAGCACCACTAATAATAAGTATGCACAATAACACTAGTGTTGCTTTGCCATAGGCAAGCACCACTAATAAGAACTAGAATGTAAATTTCCAGAAGAAAATGTGAAGTGGTGCTTATAGTGGCAAAACTCGCCACTCATTTGCTAGGGCGTTGCTAGGCGGTTGCCAGGGTACTCTGGGTGGTTGCTATGGTGTTGCTAGGCGGTTGCTAGGGTGTTCTGGGTGGAACTTGTCAGCTGCCAATCATGAAGCTCCAAAGTGAATGTGAATGTATAAACCAACCCCCATCTCTATACGATGTTTTGATGCAGAGATATAGGTCTTGCGAAATGGTTGCTAGGGTACTCTGTTTGGTTGCTAGGGAGTGGCTTGGCAGCTGCCAATCATGAAACTCCAAAGGCTTCTTGTCAGTATGAATGATATAAACCAACTCCCACGCCTTTGTGACATTGAGAATGGAAGATATCCCTCTTTGGATTTTTGTTGCTAAGGTGCTTGACAATGGTTGCTAGGGAGGGGTTAGGATGTGTTGAGGTGATTCAGGATTGGCTGTTTGCTGCCCCGAGTCAAACGAGCCCACCCTCATGTTTCTATGACTCTTATATCCTGAGATATCCCTTTGATCTGTTTCAATGGAAGTCTATGGAACTTGTTGCTAAGGAGCTCTAAATGGTTGCTAGGGCGTGGCTTGTTAGCTTCACAATGATCCTGAGAGACTGATTGGCCATCTGAGTAAAATGAGCCTGCCCCTTTGTCTCTATGACACTGTGATCCAGTGTTACGTTCAATATAAAAGCGGTATCTACATTAAAAAAAATGAGCTCAAACTTGACCTTTGACCTTTATTCGGAAGTTACTGTATTCTGCCTTTGCATTATCTGCAAAACAATCATGGGTCATACAAAGACAAAATACCTTAACTTCTAATTTTTGACCATTTTGACTTTTATCACTCTATACAAACATTTCTATGATAACAATGATAGCCTTAAAATAACATTTAGTGAGTTACTGGGGTTACTTACCTTATTAAGTAAGGCTTAATATTACATCAATAGAATATTAAAAAATTAAAAAAATTAAATGAAGGATTATCTGTACTGGATAATTTTAAAACTTTATCGTTGTACTTAATTTAAGTAAAATAACATTTTAAGAGGTAGGAAAGTAACCTGTTTAACCGGGACAATTTCATAGTGGTTGGTGTGAACCGGACGTGGTGCGTCACTTCAAATTGAATGTCAACCTCCGGACAACTTTGCACTTTAGGCTAGCCAGCCGGCACATGATGGATTTAAACAATGGATTTGTCTTCTCAATGGATGTTGTTTTCCATGGATTTTGACCATGTTTAAAATAAAAAGGTAAGCTGCGATCTAAGTTATATTTTCTGGGTTGGTTTGTGTGCGCGGTAATGTTTTCTCCTCGCCAGGGGAGGTGTGCCGTGACTCGTGAGGCGTATCGTGAGGCGTCCCCAAACCACTCACGTTGTTTGTTTTCTTTCAGTGAGTGTCAGATTGGCAGGCAGCTAGCCACCCTGTATGGCACGAGAAAACTTGTAACGTTAGGCCTACTACTAGTACTAGTACTAGTTAATACAGTAGCCTATCCAGGCTTTGATTTATGGTGTCTTACAGCTGGCACACCATCATGTAGGATATTTGTGGATCAGGAACGGTTTTGTGTGTCAAGTAACGGTAACGTTAGCCTAGTTTAGCCCAAGTTTGCATCGCTAGCTAGCTACCTAGGCTACCAGTATCCTAGCTGAATTAAACAAAATCTGAAGTAGAAATTGTTTTTTCTTCATGTAACGTTATCCAAATCATCCATATTGATCTTGGTGTTTGCGTTTCAAAGCCACCTCTACCATAGTTTTTCCGGCGAGAATAGGAAATTCTTAATGCTAGATAGAAAACAACCACTGCAACAATTTTATTTTCACTTTATTTAATGCGTGTTGCAAAAGTGCTTCAATTACATATAGGCATATCACCGTAACTTCAGCGCGGCAAACGCGTTGCTGGTGGGTAAAACAAAGGCAGAGTGCCTTAACTCCACTGTAACTTAAAATAACAGCGTTCTAAAGTGCAGCGGTACAAAGCGAAAAGACTGTAACTGATTTTAAGGTCTTCTGCCTTTGCTTTCCCTCTGCTTTTGGAAGTTATGGCAAAAACAACATCTTATTTTTAGCAGAAAAGAACAAAATTGACGCAAGATATTTGTCCACATGATAAAACTGATCTCCATTGTTCCAAATATGGCAATAACTCATTTTGACCAAAATTTAAGTTAAGGTCTTTTGCCTTTGCACGGCAGCATAGTAAGTCAATGGGGAAACTTTGGGCAGCTCCTGCCCCCCAGGGGTGCAACTTTTACCCCATTGTGTGGTATGTTCTTACAGAGCCTGTCAGCCTCTTCAAATGTGGTAAATTACACGTTTCTGCGACATCCTCGTTCCGACCTACGACTCGTCAAAGTTTGACGCAATGTTAAGTCTATGGGATTTTTCGGCCGGTTTTTCGCCCCTGGGGCGAACATCGTACCCCCGATCCCTTATAAAAGTCATAGCACACCATTCCCGAACAGGCCGCACGCTTTGATGCCTCATTCGTGGGTCTGTGACAAAAACTGTGGGAGGAATAGCGCGTCAAAAAGTGGCCAGAAGAATAATAATAAGAAAAAGAATAATAAGTATGGACAATAACAATAGTGTTGCCTTGCTTTCAGCAAGCACCACTAATAATAAGTATGCACAATAACACTAGTGTTGCTTTGCCTATGGCAAGCACCACTAATAAGAATAAGAATAATAAGTATGCACAATAACACTAGTGTTGCTTTGCCTATGGCAAGCACCACTAATAAGAATAATAAGTATGCACAATAACACTAGTGTTGCTTTGCCTATGGCAAGCACCACTAATAAGAATAAGAATAAGAATAATAAGTATGCACAGTAACACTAGTGTTGCTTTGCCTATGGCAAGCACCACTAATAAGAATAAGAATAATAAGTATGCACAATAACGTCCTGGTTGCGTATGCAACCCACCGTTCCCTGAAGGAGGGAACGGAGGACGTAGTCGACGCGACTGAAATGGGATCACGCTAGGGAGCCTATCATCTTCGAGTACTATTGAACGAGCCAATGTAATTGGCGTGCGTGATTCGCATCACACACTCCGCCCCCGCGGCGCGGGTATAAATACGGAAGTGGATGCACGCACTAGTTGCTTTTCGCTGAGGAGCCGAGAGTAACCCGGGGTCAGCGGTGGTCCAGCGGTAGTGGCAAGGGGACTACGTCCTCCGTTCCCTCCTTCAGGGAACGGTGGGTTGCATACGCAACCAGGACGTTCCCTTTCAGTCGATAACGTCGGACGTAGTCGACGCGACTGAAATGGGATCAACCATTGAACACGCCACTAACGCTGCCACCTTCCAGTGCCTAAACCAAAGCCTCCTGATGCCCCCGCAAACTTAAGGCGGGGAAGGACAGGGCTTAGGCCAGGGAAGTCACTGCTGTTCCTACAGGACCACTGGGAAAGCGTTCCCCGTACGTTGGAAGGAAGGGACGCTGCGGAAGCCACATCCAACCCGAGGGAGGAAATGTGGAGAATACACATATGAACTGGGCGGAAACCGGGCAGTCTAACATATGGAATGTCACTGGGGTGGCTCCAGCCTAAGACGGGGGGAGACACACCGGACAGTGACGGCAGAGAGACTCTGCCGAGGGAAGACACGGGCTCACCGCAGGGAGCCGTATCGTGGAAGAATACACATATGGGGTCACCGAAGGGACCGCAACATATGGACCCAGCCTAACACAGGTTCCACACTGCTTACGAGTGGTAGGCCTAACACCAGACGTTCCGCACGTCCGACGTCGGAGGGGTGTGGAGGAACTCAACAGGGTTCAATTTTAAGGGAACTCAACTGGAGTAGAAAGGCGCACGTATCCAGTCCATAGGAGGGGAATGGCGCAGCAAGCCGACACTTGAACCGGGCTCACGGTGAAACTGGCTTCATGAGAAGGGAGCCCACGGGAAGCAGCGGTTCAACTAGGTGTCGTCCAGCCCCCAACTCTAGAATCTGTTTAGCAAAGTATATCGTCAACGCCCAGGCGGAGCACTTTACACTCATCATAGAGGAGCTCAACACCTAAGTGGACATGTTGCATCTCGGATCTTTGCCGAAATGAAGGCAAGCACTAAGTGCAACTTTGCATGGAAACAGCCTTCCCTCTCTGCTGAATTCCAACAGATATTTGAAGAGCTGGTCTGAGGTCTATGACTTGCATTCTGTACACGTCCAAGCGAATCGGACAGAGAAGCCAGGGCTGGATCTGCCTCCTCCAGGGCAGCGCTTGCAGGCTCACCACCTGCTCCTATTACGGGAGAGGTAGGAACCTTGGGCACAATCCGAGCCGGGGTCTCAGCTTGTGAGAGTTAGCCGGCCCAGACTCCAGGCACAATACGTTGACCGAAAGCGAGCAAGTCCCTACCCTCTAGTAGAGACCACGCGAGCAGGAGAACTGATATAACAGAATTTTTAACTCACTACCCGCAGTGGCTCAGGGGCGGTCTCTGCAGTGCAGTCGCACCAGGGACAAGGCCCAAGAGGATAAAGAGGGACACAAGGATTTACAAGACCTTGCTCCTCAGGAACCTGACGATCAGAACGTGCTTCTGCATACTTCTGCAACACGATGAGCGTCGTTTAAACACCGAGGCAACATCATTTTGAGGGTGATTTAGGAAAACAGCCTACTGCAACCCATTTTGCAGGAAAGAGAGCACTGAAGTGATCGAAAGCTTTCAGGATCTCCTCAGGGGAGAAGACGCACTCAACGACTAGGTTCCACTTCTAAAGGCGTAAGCACGCTACCCAATTCTAGGGGGTGCTCGCAGAAGTGATGGTAACTAACACATGTTCTTGTGATAGCCACCTGAACCTCCGCGTTCGGATGTAAGACCGCCCGGAATCTCCGGGGGAAGAACGCGTGTGCCATCGTGCCCCGTCCCCGAATCCAGGGGAAGTCAGGAAGGCTGTTGAAGGGAACCAGGTCTAGTTGGGCCAATGAGGGGCAACTATGAAGACCTGTTCCTCTCCTGACATGGCACGTAGGTGCAAGTGACGGGCGCAAAAGACAGGAGCATTGCTCAACACAACATGTGAAGATCACTGGGCTTCAGGAGCATTTTCTGCTCAGCACTTGGGTGTGACAAGTTCACTGAGCTTCAGGAGCATTCCTGCTCAACACCTGAGTGTGATAAACTCACTGAGCTTCAGGAGCATTTCTGCTCAACACTTGAGTGCGAGGAACTTCACTGAGCACCAGGAGCATTTCTGCTCAGCACTGCGTGTGATGAATTCACTGAGCTACCTGTGATGGACTCACTGAGCTACAGGAGCATTGCTGCTCAACACCAGAGTGCGATGAACTTCACTGAGTTTCAGGAGCAAATCTGCTCAACATGAAGAGTGATGATTTCACTGACTTGCAGGCGCAAGGCGACCATGAGTCGCAGTCACTTTTAGAAGGCTCACTGGGGTTAAACGCATTTCTGCGGGCCCCTGGGGCCGCTGAGTCCCAGTGTTTGTCCAAGGGTAGTCCGCTCGGTTTACCCAAACACTGGCGGAAAAATAAAACCGGGGGGGCAACTGAGCGGCCCCGGAATGGTCATGACCCAGCCGGACCCAGGGGATGGAGTCTCCACTTGCCCTGGCTATAACTGTCGTGAGGCTCGATGGCGGCACGATTGAGTAAGCGGGAGGAGTGGAATAAGGCGCCCTCAGAAGCGTCTGACTCCAAGGAGGAGGTGACGGGTGAGTTTGTGACATGCAGGGGAAGCTTGCGCAACGGTCGCAATGTCTAACAACTCGAGGCACGAATGCCCGTGTAGTCGGGGGTCGCCCAGGCCCCCGTTAAAACACGCCCTTTGTACATGGCCGCTCTGTTGAAGAGGGTTTGGCAGCAGACCGGGATGAACTATAGTCACACAGGGTGAGCTGCTCTGCCACGGTCACCTCGGGACTCGATCGTGAAGCTAGCGCTGAAGCGGTCACATATGGAGGGAGCCAAAGGCTGCGACTACCATATACCCCAGGAGCCTCTGAAAGTTCTTTCAGTGGGACCCTTTCTCACTTCAACACCAGCTGAACACATTCTCATTGGAGAGACATGTTGGACCGAGTACCTCTCCAAAACTAGAAAAGAGATACTCAGCCCGTGGGCGAGATTACTCTCTTCCAGTTGACCTGAAGACCCAACGGGCTCTGGAGCACTCGAGGGGAAGGACACTGTACTGATACTCCACCCTTAGACGCAACACACAGGATGGCCTGCGGTGCGGGAGGTAGAGATCTGAAGCACATGTCTTTCAGGTCAAAGCTGCAGACCAATCTTGGGCCAAGATGGTCACGACCCACCACCTAGTAGCACGAAGAACGAGTTTACAACTGGCCTTCGTACCGGCTGGAGGAGCGGCTATATCAAATCCTTCGCCAGCAGGATAAGATAAGCACGCACAAGTCAGGAGCACTGCTCAACACTCGGTGTGATGAATATCACTGAATTTTCAGGAGCACGTCTGCTCAACACCTAATGTGATGACTATCACTGACTTGAGCGGGGTAGCCGAGCCTGAGGTGGGGCAGCAAAGTAGAGAGAGTGGTGTTAGTGTGCTGTGCAACACTTACCTGTCTCCACAAGCGGCAGGGGGTGCGTGAGAAGGCGGATGACCGGGTCCTCGAACGCACCAAGCTGCCTGCTGGCGACCAAGGGGGAGCTGAGGGGTGTAAGGCTATACAGGGTCACACCCGCCAGACTGGCCCTCTTGGGACCCAGGAACAGATGAAATTGCTCTCTCTTTGAAGTGTGGGTACCGCTTGCTCCGCTTTTTTTTTTTTTTTTTTTTTTGGGGAGCCAGCGGCGGAACAGACACACACACAAACAAAGGCTCCACCCGGCCCTCACCCGGGGGGAGGGAGTGATCGTGCCACTCCAAGAGCATCTCATCCATTCCTGGGCGGCCCGCTCCGGAATGCTTTCGCTGTCGCTTGCCACCTGGCTTGGCAGCGCCTGGAGCGGGCTGGGCGTCTCTACTGCGGCCGGCTCCCTGCTGAGGCCTGGGTGGAGGCTGCTGCGGAGGGCCAGCAGGAGCGGCGGCCGGAGAACGCCCACGGCGACGAGCAGGCGGAGGAGCTGCCACCGGCGGCGGGTGGAGGCAGCAGCTGGCCACCGGGGCAGGATGTGCCGGATGACCTCCGTCTGCGCTTGAGCGGCAGAGAACTGTTTGATGCAGTTCTCCACCGCGTCGCCGACCAGCCCAACCTGGGAAATTGGGGAGACCAGGAACCGAACCTTGTCCGCATCCGCCCTACCAACCAGGCTGAGCCAACGAAGGCGCTACTGGACCACCAAGGTGGACATCGCCAGACCGATCACGCACGCTACGACACCCGTACCCCGGAGGGTGAGGTCGGATGCAGTGCGGTGCTCACCTATGAGCGCACGGTCTGGATTACCCTCGTGCATGCCATGGGTGCCCTAGCCTGCAGCAACGCCATGGCACGCAAGAGGAAGGGGCTTGCCCACAGGCTTTGTAAGCTCTGCCAGTCGGAACGGACGAAACTCACAGGCCTTAGGGGGGAGACGAGGATCCCCCCAAAAGGCAGCGGCCGCCGGACACAGGTGCACCTGTGTCGACAGACCGCTCCAATGGAGGGACACCTCGCAACCCTTCACCGTTCCTCCATCAAGGGTAATGAGGGGGAAAAGCTATTCAGGCAGTTTCTGGCAGAGAAAGATGCTGTTCACCACCTGATAAGCTCTCCATGCATTTCGGGAAAGAAAGGCACTGGGGCGGCGAGCTGAGAACCAGCGCGGCCCGCCCCAAGATACCAAACTCCAGATTCCAACCGAGACTGAACGGGACACGGTGGAGGTTCCACTCGAGCCCGGCAGCCTCGGCGGCCCGTTTCAGCATAGCTGATAATTCTGGATCCGGCTCGGGCAACATTGAACTCCCGGAGGGAGACAATGCAGCCGAGTCATCATCTCCAGAAGTCAGCTCACCCTCTGATGCTGCAATCGGCGTCCTGTCCTCCAGGGGAGCCCCGAGTGAAACCGCTGGCCCACCCATTACAGATGGACCAGCAGACAACACAGGAGGCTCCAGTGGTTGCAGTGGAAGGGAGGAGTGAGGAGCCCACAGGGAATGGTTACCGGGCGGGACATCCAACACTATCCTCCGGTCACCCATCCCACACAGCACCCGAGGGTGGGGCATGGTAATGGGGACTCGCTCTCCGCGAACGAAGGCGAGTCTCGCCCTCAACACTGCGACAGTCATGTTCCCACAGTGAAAACATGAGCTGTCCACAAAAGCTGTCTCAGCGTGCTGTAAGCCAAACACGTGACACAACAGTTGTGACCATCAGAGAGAGACAGGGAACGACCGCACCCAGAAACGCACGGGCGGAATGACATCTTGAAAAAGACGCAAACGCACCCGTGTTGCTCTTTCAGAAAATAGGACCGTCACCAGTGCCGGAGCACACAGGGAAATGACCGCGGCAACACTGAACAGAGAACTGAAACAGTGAAGCACTCACTTTTCCGCCCTCTAACCAGCCATCAACACACACAAACATTTAGAAATTTGTTGCTGTTAAAACAGCAGTTGAGAGCTCAAAGCTCGCGATCACCGCTGCACTCGCGCTGTAGAACACCAGCACTGGGAGAGTCTTCCTGAAGAACACCGACACACTCGCTCGTTGTAGACAACAGCACTCTCAGAGACATCAAACGATCGGCTCCGAAGCGAAAGGCAACTAGTGCGTGCATCCACTTCCGTATTTATACCCGCGCCGCGGGGGCGGAGTGTGTGATGCGAATCACGCACGCCAATTACATTGGCTCGTTCAATAGTACTCGAAGATGATAGGCTCCCTAGCGTGATCCCATTTCAGTCGCGTCGACTACGTCCGACGTTATCGACTGAAAGGGAACACTAGTGTTGCTTTGCCTATGGCAAGCACCACTAATAAGTTTAAATAGGATTTCAGTAAGTTGGCTTTCACAAGCCAACTTAACTAGAAAAAAAAGTTTGATGAGACAAACTTTAAGTTGGCTTGAGAAAGGCGGACCAGAGAGTTTGAATAAGTTTAAAGTAGTTTGAAGTTTAAAGTAGTTTGAAGTTTGATAGATGGATTAGTTAGAAAGAAAGAATAGTTAGAAAGAAAGAAAACGATTGGTTAGAAAGGAAAGATTAGGTAGAAAGATAGATAAATAATAGATAGATAGAAAGATTAGTTTCAATGAAAGAGATTAGTTAGAAAGAAAAAAGATAGATTAGTTAGAAAGAAAGATAGATTAGTTAGAAAGAAAGAGAGATAAGTTAGAAAGAAAGAAAGATAGATAGATTAGTTAGAAAGAAAGAAAGAAAGAAAGAAAGAAAGATTAGTTAGAAAGAAAGAAAGATTGGTTAGAAAGAAAGAAAGATTGATAGATTAGTTAGAAAGAAAGAAAGAAAGAAAGAAGGATTAGTTAGAAAGAAAGAAAGATGGATTTGTTAGAAAGAAAGAAAGAAAGAAAGAAAGAAAGACAGATGGATTAGTTAGAAAGAAAGAAAGAAAGATGATTAGTTAGAAAGAAAGAAAGAAAGATGATTACTTAGAAAGAAAGCAAGATTCGTTAGAAAGAAAGAAAGATTAGTTTGTTAGAAAGAAAGGAAGATAGATAAGTAAGAAAGAAAGAAAGATTAGTTAGAAAGAAAGAAAGATTAGTTAGAAAGAAAGATAGATTAGTTAGAAAGAAAGAAAGATTAGTTAGAAAGAAAGAAAGAGATTAGTTAGAAAGAAAGAAAGATTAGTTAGAAAGAAAGAAAGATTAGTTAGAAAGAAAGAAAGAAAGATTAGTTAGAAGGAAAGATTAGTTAGAAAGATTAGTTAGAAAGAAAGAAAGATTAGTTAGAAAGAAAGAAAGAAAGAAAGATTAGTTAGAAGGAAAGATTAGTTAGAAAGAAAGATTAGTTAGAAAGAAAGAAAGATTAGTTAGAAAGAAAGAAAGATTAGTTAGAAAGAAAGAAAGATTAGTCAGAAAGAAAGATAGATTAGAAAGAAAGAAAGATTAGTTCGAAAGAAAGAAAGAAAGAAAGATTAGTTCGAAAGAAAGAAAGAAAGATTAGTTGGAAAGAAAGAAAGACAGATTAGTTAGAAAGAAAGATTAGTTAGAAAGAAAGATAGATTAGTTAGAAAGAAAGATTAGTCAGAAAGAAAGATAGATAGATTCGTTAGAAAGATAGATTAGTTAGAAAGAAAGAAAGATTAGTTAGAAAGAAAGAAAGAAAGATTAGTTAGAAAGAAAGAGAGATAGATTAGTTAGAAAGAAAGAAAAGAAAGAAAGAAAGATTAGTTAGAAAGAAAGTGTGAGGAAATAAAAGCAGGATGCAGTATGCAAGTAAAACTCAGTTTAATGGATAATGCAGACTGAAACAACGAAGCAGACACAAGTCGGGGACAACACTCAGATGGACAGTGAAGCAGGGACGAGATGGCGATCCGGTGGTAAACAGGTGATGACGTGCTCGAGTGAATCCCAGGGAAAGTGAACATCCAGATGACACGACGAACTGACGAACATCCAGACGACACGACGAACTGACGAACATCCAGACGGGGAACAGCAGACGAGGAACAGCAGGCGAGGAACAGCAGACGAGGCACGAGCACAGGAAACACACCGGGGAACAACCACAACGATCTGACAACAAGGGAGAGAATTGCTGGGTATATAAAGGGAACTGGAATGGAAGACAGCTGGTGACACTAATCAGGACAATGAGTAACCACACCCACACAATACACTCACGCAGACACATCAGCGTGAGAGAGCCGATTCAAAAACCGTGACAGTACCCCTCCTCCTAAGAACGCCTCCTGGCGTTCTCAGACTCCCTTACCTGTCGATTGTAATCATCAATAAGGGAGTGATCCAGGATGTCTCTAGCCGGTACCCAACTTCTCTCCTCCGGACCGTAACCCTCCCAGTCCACCAAGTACTGAAATCCTCGTCCCCTCCGTCTCGAGTCCAGAATGCGGTTAACCGAATATGTGGGTTCCCCATCTACGAGTCGCGGCGGGGGGGGAACCGGGGCAGGCGGATTAATGTGAGAATGAAACACGGGTTTGATTTTAGACACATGGAAGGTGGGGTGAATTCTCCTGTACGCAGGAGGGAGTTTGAGTCGGACTGTCACCGGACTAATAATCTTGGTGACAGGAAACGGGCCAATAAATTTAGGAGCTAACTTGTTAGACACGGAGCGGAGAGGAATATTCTTGGTAGAAAGCCACACTTTTTGACCCACGACGTAAACGGGAGGCTTTGACCGGTGGCGATCGGCCTTGGCCTTCATGCGCCTCCCTGCTTGGAGTAGAGTCTCACGGGCTCTAGTCCAAGTACGGTGGCACCTCTGGACGAATGCGTGAGCGGAGGGGACCGCGACCTCGGATTCCAGACTCGGAAAAATTGGTGGCTGGTAACCTAAACTACACTTAAATGGCGAGAGGCCCGTGGATGACACTGGTAATGAATTGTGGGCGTACTCCACCATAGAAAGCTGTTGGCTCCAGGACGACGGATTCTTGGCAACCAAACATCGCAACATTCTCTCGAGGTCCTGATTGGCTCGCTCAGACTGGCCATTACTCTGGGGATGATAGCCCGAGGACAGACTGACCGTGGCCCCCAGCAATTTACAAAATTCCTGCCAAAATCTGGATACGAATTGGGAACCCCTGTCAGAGACCACGTCCATCGGGAGGCCATGTAACCGAAAAACGTGATCTATGACAGTGACCGCTGTCTCCTTGGCTGAAGGTAATTTGGGCAAGGGAATGAAATGTGCCGCCTTCGAGAACCGGTCCACTACGGTTAAAACAACCGTCATGCCATTGGAAGGCGGGAGGGCGGTGACAAAATCTAGAGCGATGTGGGACCAGGGTCTCGAAGGGACAGACAGCGGTCGAAGTAACCCGTCTGGGGGTTGGTTAGATGTCTTACTAGTGGCACAGACTGAGCAAGCCAAAACAAAATCGTGAATGTCGCGAGCCATCAATGGCCACCAAAATCGTTGTTTAACTAGAAACCTGGTGCGAGTCACTCCTGGATGACAAGCCACGTTGGAGCAATGACCCCATCTAATAACGTCGGACCGTAACCCCTCCGGAACAAATAATCGGCTCGGTGGACAACCAGGCGGAGGCGTTACCCCTTCTAAGGCTGTCTTGACCTTCGACTCGACCTCCCATACCAGAGTGGAGATGACAACTTTCTCAGGTAAAATACACTCGGGAGTCACCGGGCGTTCGGATGGATCAAAAATACGAGATAAAGAGTCGGGTTTGATGTTCTTGGACCCGGGGCGGTACGAGAGAACAAAATCAAAACGACCGAAAAAAAGAGCCCACCGAGCCTGCCTGGAGTTGAGTCTCTTAGCAGATCTGATATATTCAAGATTCTTATGGTCGGTCCAAACGATAAAGGGAACCCCCGAACCCTCTAACCAATGACGCTAGTTTGACTGCCAACAACTCTCTATTACCAATGTCATAATTACGTTCGGCAGACGATAGTCGATGAGAAAGAAACGTGCAGGGATGCATCTTGTCGTCTGAGGAAGCGCATTGTGAAAGCACTGCTCCTACTCCCACCTCTGACGCGTCGACCTCCACCACGAACTGACGTGTGGGATCAGGGGTGACAAGAATGGGAGCCGAAACGAAGCGACTTTTGAGGTTGTTGAACACTGCCTCGGTAGTGTTCGACCACCTGAACGTCGTTCGGGGGGAGGTCAAGGCAGTCAGAGGTGCGACTAGTTGGCTGAAATTACGAATGAAACGTCGGTAAAAATTGGCGAATCCCAGAAACCGCTGTAGGGCCTTACGGGAATCTGGACTTGGCCAATCTACCACAGCCTTAACCTTGTCAGGATCCATGCGCACTCCCTCAGAAGAGATGATGTACCCTAAGAAGGGAACAGACTGTGCATGAAACGAGCATTTCTCCGCCTTGACAAAAAGCCCATTCTCTAACAACCTCTGGAGCACTCGCCTGACGTGTTGAACGTGTTCCTGGAGAGACGAAGAAAAAATCAATATGTCATCCAGGTAAACATATATGAACTGATCTACCATGTCTCTCAACACGTCATTCACGAGTGCTTGAAAAACCGCTGGGGAGTTGGAAAGCCCGAACGGCATAACCAAATATTCAAAGTGCCCCCTAGGGGTATTAAAAGCGGTTTTCCATTCATCCCCCTTCCTGATGCGAACCAAATGATATGCATTACGTAAGTCCAGTTTCGTGAAAATGGATGCTCCCTGCAACCTCTCGAAAGCTGAAGACATCAACGGCAAAGGGTAAGAGTTCTTTACCGTGATGTTATTCAGCTCTCGGTAATCAATGCAAGGTCGCAGAGAACCATCCTTCTTCCCAACGAAAAAGAACCCCGCCCCCGCAGGAGAAGAGGAAGGTTGGATGAACCCAGAGGCCAGAGAATCAGAAATATATTTCTCCATGGCCTCCCTCTCGGGAACAGAAAGAGAGTAAAGTTTGCCCTTAGGCGGAGATTTACCTGGCAGTAGATCTATCGCACAGTCATAGGAACGATGCGGAGGAAGAGAAGCAGCGCGAGACTTACTGAACACCTCCTTCAGGTCTTGGTACTCCGCGGGCACGTTAGACAAATCCGCTGCCTCACTCTGAAACATAGAACCAGACACAGAAGGACAGGCAGACACTAAACAAGACTCATGACAGTGGTTACTCCATGTGGAAACAGTGTTAGTGCACCAATCGATCCGGGGGTTGTGCCTGGAAAGCCACGGGTGTCCCAAAACCACTGGTGCAAGTGGTGAGTCCATGAGAAAAAATGAAATGAGTTCTGTGTGATTTCCAGAAGTGATTAGGGTAATGTCTTCAGTAGCATGTGTAATAAAGGTATATAAAGGGAACTGGAATGGAAGACAGCTGGTGACACTAATCAGCACAATGAGTAACCACACCCACACAATACACTCACGCAGACACATCAGCGTGAGAGAGCCGATTCAAAAACCGTGACAGAAAGATGGATTTGTTAGAAAGAAAGATTGATTAGTTAGAAAGAAAGAAAGAAAGATAGATTAGTTAGTAAGAAAGAAAGATAGATTAGTTAGAAAGAAAGATAGATTAATTAAAAAGAAAGAAAGATTAGTTAGAAACAAAGAAAGATACATAGATTAGTTAGAAAGAAAGAAATGTTAGTTAGAAAGAAAGACAGATTAGTTAGAAAGAAAGAAAGATTAGTTAGAAACAAAGAAAGATAGATGAGTTAGAAAGAAAGAAAGATTAGTTAGAAAGAAAGATGGATATGTTAGAAAGAAAGATGGATATGTTAGAAAGAAAGATGGATTTGTTAGACAGAAAGAAAGAGAAAGAAAGACAGCTTAGTTAGAAAGAAAGATTAGTTAGAAAGAATGGAAGATAGATAAGGTAGAAAGAAAGAAAGAGAAAGAAAGATAGATTAGTTAGAAAGATAGATAGATTAAGTAGAAAGAAAGAAAGAAAGAAAGAAAGAAAGAAAGAAAGAAAGAAAGAAAGAAAGATTAGTTAGAAAGATAGAAAGAGATTAGTAAGAAAGATAGATTAGTTAGAAAGAAAGAAAGATTAGTTGGAAAGAAAGATAGATTAGTTAGAAAGAAAGATAGATTAGTTAGAAAGAAAGATAGATTAGTTAGAAAGAAAGAAAGATTAGTTAGAAAGAAAGATAGATTAGTTAGAAAGAAAGATAGATTAGATGGAAAGAAAGAAAGATTAGATGGAAAGAAAGAAAGATAGATTAGTTAGAAAGAAAGATGGATTAGTTAGAAAAAAAGAAAGAAAGATTGATTAGTCAGAAAGAAAGATGGATTAGTTAGAAAGAAAGATGGATTAGTTAGAAAGAAAGATGGATTAGTTAGAAAGAAAGAAAGATAGATTAGTTAAAAAGAAAGAAACATTAGTTAGAAAGAAAGATAGATTAGTTAGAAAGAAAGATAGATTAGATAGAAAGAAAGAAAGATAGATTAGTTAGAAAGAAATATGGATTAGTTAGAAAAAAAGAAAGAAAGATAGATTAGTTAGAAAGAAAGATGGATTAGTTAGAAAGAAAGATGGATTAGTTAGAAAGAAAGAAAGATAGATTAGTCAGAAAGAAAGAAAGATAGATAGATTAGTTAGAAAGAAAGAAAGATAGATTAGTTAGAAACAAAGAAAGATAGATAGATTAGTTAGAAACAAAGAAAGATAGATAGATTAGTTAGAAAGAAAGAAAGATAGATTAGTTAGAAAGAAAGCTAGATCAGTTAGAAAGAAAGAAAGATTAGTTAGAAACAAAGAAAGATAGATAGATTAGTTAGAAAGAAAGAAAGATTAGTTAGAAAGAAATAAAGATTAGTTAGAAAGAAAGATGGATTTGTTAGAAAAAAAGATAGATTAGTTAGAAAGAAAGATGGATTAGTTAGAAAGAAAGATGGATTAGTTAGAAAAAAAGAAAGAAAGATAGATTAGTCAGAAAGAAAGATGGATTAGTTAGAAAGAAAGATGGATTAGTTAGAAAGAAAGAAAGATAGATTAGTTAGAAAGAAAGAAACATTAGTTAGAAAGAAAGATAGATTAGTTAGAAAGAAAGATAGATTAGATAGAAAGAAAGAAAGATAGATTAGTTAGAAAGAAAGATGGATTAGTTAGAAAAAAAGAAAGAAAGATAGATTAGTTAGAAAGAAAGATGGATTAGTTAGAAAGAAAGATGGATTAGTTAGAAAGAAAGGAAGATAGATAAGTTAGAAAGAAAGAAAGAGAAAGAAAGATAGATCAGTTAGAAAGAGAAAGAAAGAGAAAGAAATATAGATTAGTTAGAAAGAAAGAAAGATGGATTAGTTAGAAAGAAAGATAGATTAGTTAGAAAGAAAGAAAGAAAGAGAAAGAAAGATAGATAGATAGATAGATAGATTAGTTAGAAAGAAAGATAGATTAAGTAGAAAGAAAGAAAGAAAGAAAGAAAGAAAGAAAGAAAGAAAGATTTGTTAGAAAGAAAAAAAGATAGATTAGTTAGAAAGAAAATAGATTAGTTAGAAAGAAAGAAAGATTATTAGATAGATAGATAGATAGATAGATAGATAGATAGATAGATAGATAGATAGATAGATAGATAGGTTTCCTGCGAAATTCGTGCGTACGCTCTGTGTTTGTATTTGGAGCTCCGTCGAATTGATTCATTAATCCCTGATTTTCTTCTTTACCACTCATCTATAAACAAGCACTATCTATTTTTATATCATGCGAACTTATCCTCGACACTATTCCTTATAAAAAACAATCGGATTGCTTTGATAACGCTACTTAGATCCAACTTTCCGAATCTCGGCTACTAGCCTTTAGCCCGCTAGCATTTCACGCGTGGCCTCGCGCCTATCGACCCTCTCATTTTACACCCGTTTCACTGAAAGGATACGGGTTATATCCATCATTTCAGTCCTAAATTAGTAGTGATATTGGTAGTATCACTACTAATTTACTGTTCATCTGTTATAATGGTGAACATATCGGATGTGTGTCTAACGTTACCTCTGAGTGCAGGTGAGGACACATTCGAGCTGTTTTCGGTACGATTGGAGCTGGAGTCGGTGGAGAAGCAGATACGTGTTCTGCTGGTGAAGCAAGCCGAGCTGCGAGATCGGCGATCAGTGCTTGAAACATCACGCGCCGATGCTCACAAGTCAGTGGTTAGTAACTTTTTGACTCCGACTTCGTCTACTCCGTGCGTTTCTCTGCCCAGGAGGACGCGATCATCTCTGCCTTCACTCACTCCGGCACCGACACAACACCATAGACCCTGGGTGATCCCACAGCGGAAGACACGAGCCAGGACCAGACCAAGGACCTCCCCGCCCCTCCCGGTCTTCGAGATCTCCACCCGGAACCGCTTCTCCCCTCTTCGCGAGTCGGAACGTGACGCCGCCGTGATCATCGGCACTTCCATGGTCCGTCATGTAAGTGCTACCTCAGGTAAGCGTAAGGTGCGCACTCACTGCTTTCCTGGTGCTCGTGTTCTTGATGTCGCTGCACAGATTCCCGAGATCCTGAACGGTGACGAGCGCGTCGGAGCTGTCGTGCTGCACGCGGGAACGAACGACATCAGGCTGCGGCAGACGGAGGTTCTGAAGAAGGACTACAGAAGCCTGATCGAGACGGTTCGCAGCACATCGCCTGAAGCAACGATCATCGTGTCTGGACCGCTTCCCACGTACCGACTAGGACAAGAAAGGTTCAGTAGATTATTTGCTCTAAATGAATGGTTAATGTCATGGTGTAATGAACAGAAACTGCTCTTTGTAAATAATTGGAATCTGTTCTTGGAGCGACCTAGGCTCTACCGTGCTGATGGCCTGCACCCCAGCAGAATCGGAGCGGCTGTTCTGTCGGACAACATCTCCAAGACGTTACACACCATATGACTAGTAAGTCAAAGTCCAAATCACAGTCTTTGCTGTCCCAACTTAATTGATATAAGTAGTGTAGAACATTATATAGAAACTGTGTCTATTCCTCGCTTAGTGAGGCCAAACAATAAATCTAGTGTAGGATCTAGCAAAAATCTTATTGTAATTAAACCAGAAAATCTAAATATCAGTGCACAAAAACAATTTCTAAAGCTAGGTCTTCTAAACATTAGATCGCTCACACCTAAGGCGGTTATTGTAAATGAAATGGTCACAGATAATAGTTTCGATGTACTTTGCCTTACTGAAACCTGGCTTAAACCAAATGATTATTTCGGTCTAAATGAGTCTACTCCACCAGGATACTGTTATAAGCATGAGCCCCGTCTGATCGGTCGTGGCGGCGGTGTTGCAACAATCTATAGAGATATTCTTAATGTTACTCAGAAAACAGGTCACAGGCTTAATTCGTTTGAAGTACTTGTGCTAAATGTTACGCTCTTAGATGTAAGAAACAAATCCATATTATCTCTAGCCTTGGCTACCCTATATAGACCTCCAGGGCCCTATGCTGACTTAAAAGAGTTTGCATACTTTCTCTCAGATCTATTGGTCAATGTCGATAAAGCAATAATTGTTGGAGACTTTAACATACACGTAGATAATACAAATGATGCGTTAGGGGCTGCGTTTACAGATTTATTAAACTCCTTTGGGGTCACGCAAAACGTCAGTGGTCCAACTCATCGTCTAAATCATACACTAGATTTAAATTATATCATATGGAACCAATCCAACTGATATAAATATTATACCGCAAAGTGACGATCTCACTGATCATTACATGGTATTTTGCGTAATACGTACTGCTGAAATTTGTCATGTTGCGCTACGTTATCGACCAGGCAGAACAATCCTTCCAACCACTATAGATAGATTCTCAAATAGCTTACCTGATCTATCTCAGCTGCTCAGTGCACCCAAACAAACAGATGAACTAGAGGAAATGACTAGCAGTTTGAGCACAATGTTCTCTAGTACACTAGATATTGTTGCACCAATTAGATTATCTAATAAGAATTAGATAATTAGATTAGATTAGATAGAGCAATCAAGAGAGAAACTCGTAACTTAGAGCGTAAATGGAAACAAACTAATTTAGAGGTCTTTAGAATCGCGTGGAAAGACAGTATGTCACGTTATAAAAAGGCTCTAAAAGCAGCCAGGGCTGAGCATCTCCGCAAACTAATAGAAAATAGCCAAAATAATCCAAGGTTTTTATTCAACACCGTGGCTAGACTAACAAATAAACAAACATCACCAGAGCAAAATATTCCGTTACAATATAGTAGTAATGATTTTATGAATTACTTCGATGAGAAAATAGAAAGCATCCGAAACACAATTGTAAATATACAATCCTCTATGATGTCTTATGATTCAACCTCAATTATGGCCCTTCTAGAACAACTACACCGCTTTACAACTATAGGACAGGAAGAGCTAAATAAACTTATCATTGCATCTAAACCAACAACATGTTTATTAGATCCAATACCCACTAAACTACTGAAAGAAGTGTTACCTGTAGTGGAAGAGCCTCTTCTTAATATTATTCTCATAAACTCATCTTTATTTTTAGGTCATGTTCCAAAAATATTCAAGCTGGCAGTAATAAAACCTCTCATTAAGAAACCGCAATTAGATCCAAATAACTTAGCAAATTACAGACCCATCTCAAATCTTCCATTTATGTCTAAAATACTAGAAAAAGTTGTGTCCGCTCAATTGTGCTCTTTCTTGCAAGAAAAGTGATATCTATGAAAAATTCCAGTCGGGATTCAGACCGCTTCATAGCACAGAAACTGCGCTAGTTAAAATTACAAATTATTTACTTTTAGCTTCTGACCAAGGCTGTATCTCAATACTAGTTCTACTCGATCTTAGCGCTGCGTTCGACATTATAGATCATAAAATACTCTTGGATCGACTACAAAACTACACTGGTGTTCAGGGACAGGCATTAAGCTGGTTTAGATCGTACTTGTCAGACCGTTACCATTTTGTCTGTTTAAATGGGGAAAAATCAAAGATAACGTCAGTAGACTATGGAGTGCCGCAAGGATCGGTGTTAGGCCCTCTGCTATTCTCAATATACATGCTGCCACTTGGTAATATTATAAGAAAACATGGAATTAATTTCCACTGTTATGCTGATGACACTCAATTATATATCTCATCACGACCAGATGAAAACACTAACTTATCTAAATTGACAGAGTGTCTAAATGATATAAAATGCTGGATGACGTGTAATTTCCTGCTATTAAATTCAGATAAAACGGAGGTACTACTTATTGGTCCAAAAAACTACCCACAAAATCCCTTACAATACAACTTTAATTTAGAAGGATGTCATGTTATTTTATCCACTACAGTAAAAGACCTGGGTGTTATACTAGACCGCAACTTGACTTTCGAAAATCATATTTCATATATTACAAGAACAGCCTTTTTCCACCTTAGAAACATTGCTAAGCTACATAACATGATATCTGTTTCTGATGTAGAAAAGTTAGTTCATGCATTCATGACCTCGAGACTAGATTACTGTAATGCTTTATTAGCTGGTTGTCCTGCATCCTCAATAAACAAGCTACAGTTAGTGCAAAATGCAGCCGCTAGAGTTCTTACTAGATCAAGAAAATATGATCATATAACACCTATTTTATCATCTCTACACTGGTTACCTATTAAGTTACGTATCAATTACAAAGTATTCCTACTGACCAATAAAGCCCTAAATGGTTTAGCTCCAGTATATTTAACAGACCTTCTATCGCCATACAATCCATCGCGCTCTTTAAGATCACTAAATTCGAGGCTTCTGGTCATTACTAGGATATCTAAGTCCACTAAAGGAGGGAGGGCGTTCTCACATTTAGCTCCTAAACTCTGGAAAAGCCTTCCTGATATTGTTCGAGACTCAGACTCGCTGTCCCAGTTTAAAACTAGATTAAAGACGCATCTCTTTAACCAAGCATTCACTTAATGCTTAACCTTTATTACTACTGCTGAATCAGTTCGAATGCATTAACATTATGAACATCAGCTATGCTAATTATTTCCCATCTGCCTTTCTGCTGTTATCTCGGGACGCTAGTCCCGAGGTAAATAGCGTTCGTCAGCTCCAGTTTGTATTCAGCCTCTCACGGAGACTTCAGATGCCCCAACGCCTGTGAAGAGACGACTCAAAGCCGGCGATATGTTATGCCATAAATTAATACATGATTAACTGACTGTATTTTTCTATGTACATTTCCGAAATGCACTTTCTGTAAAGCTGCTTTGAGACAATGTGTATTGTGGAAAGCGATATACAAATAAATTTGAATTGAATTGAATTAAATTGAATTGATAGATAGATAGACAGATAGATAGATAGATAGATAGATAGATAGATAGATAGATAGATAGATAGATAGATAAGTTCATTAGTACATATAGAATGGTTGTTTAATTGAATCTAGGGCTTTAGGGAGTTTAGATTTGAGTTTTTGTGTTTTACACTACTGGGCCACCGTAGCCTTGGCTCAATTTGAACTGTTGCAATGAAAGTCAATGGGATTTTTATGTTTTTTAATATTAAAGCTGAAAGTCAAATCAGTCTGAAAAGATATAGCAACTCGAGTCAGAACAGTCTAAAGGTCTGACCCGAGTTTGGAGTTTGTAGAGTTAAAACTCTAGGAGTAGTTAGAGTCAGAAAATTTTGGTTAAGAAAAAGAAGAAGAAGAAGAAGAACTAGAAAAAAAGTTTGATGAGACAAACTTTAAGTTGACTTGAGAAAGCCGGACCAGAGAGTTTGAATAAGTTTAAAATAGTTTGAAGTTTGATAGTTGGATTAGTGAGAAAGAAAGAATAGTTAGAAAGAAACAAAATGATTGGTTAGAAAGATAGATGAATAATATATAGATAAAAAGATTAGTTTCAATGAAAGAAAGATTAGTTAGAAAGAAAGATTAGTTAGAAAGAAAGATAGATTAGAAAGAAAGATTAGTTAGAAAGATAGATAGAAAGAAAGAAAGATTAGTTAGAAAGATTAGTTAGAAAGATAAATAGAAAGAAAGATTAGTTAGAAAGAAAGATAGATAGAAAGAAAGATTAGTTAGAAAGACAGAAAGATCGATTTGAAAGAAAGATCAGTAAGAAAGAAAGAAAGATAGAGTAGTTAAGAAAAAAAGATAGATTAGTTAGAAAGAAAAAAGATAGATTAGTTAGAAAGAAAGAAATAAAGATTAGTTAGATAGAAAGAAAAATAAATTAGTTAGAAAGAAAGAAAGGATTAGTTAGAAAGAAAGAAAGGATTAGTTAGAAAGAAAGATGGATTTGTTAGAAAGAAAGAAAGAAAGAAAGAAAGGATTAGTTAGAAAGAAAGAAAGATAGATAGATTAGTTAGAAAGAAAGAAATATTAGTTAGAAAGAAAGATTAGTTAGAAAGAAAGAAAGATAGATTAGTTAGAAAGAAAGAAAGATTAGTTAGAAAGAAAGATTAGTTAGAAAGAAAGAAAGAAAAATTAGTTAGAAAGAAAGATGGATTTGTTAGAAAGAAAGATGGATTAGTTAGAAAGAAAGAAAGATAGATTTCTTAGAAAGAAAGAAAGATAGATTAGTTAGAAAGAAAGGTAGATTAGTTAGAAAGAAAGAAAGATTATTTAGAATCAAAGAAAGATAGATAGATTAGTTAGAAAGAAAGAAAGATTAGTTAGAAAGAAAAAAGATGGATTAGTTAGAAAGACAGATGGATTAGTTAGAAGGAAAGAAAGAAAGATGGATTAGTTACAAAGAAAGAAAGAAAGATGGATTAGTTAGAAAGAAAGAAAGATTAGTTAGAAAGAAAGAACGAGAAAGAAAGATAGCTTAGTTAGAAAGAAAGATTAGTTAGAAAAAAAAGATAGATTAGTTAGAAAGAAAGATCGATTAAGTAGAAAGAAAGAAAGAAAGCAAGATTAGTTAGAAAGAAAGAAATAGATTAGTAAGAAAGATAGATTAGTTAGAAAGAAAGAAACATTAGTTAGAAAGAAAGAAAGATAGATTAGTTGGAAAGAAAGAAAGATTAGTTAGAAAGAAATAAAGATAGATAGATTAGTTAGAAAGAAAGAAAGATAGATTAGTTAGAAAGAAAGAAAGATAGATTAGTTAGAAAGAAAGACAGATAGATTAGTTAGAAAGAAAGAAAGATAGATTAGTTAGAAATAATGAAGGATAGATAGATTAGTTAGAAAGAAAGAAAGATTAGTTAGAAAGAAAGATGGATTTGTTAGAAAAAAGAAAGATTAGTTAGAAAGAAAGAAAGATGGATTAGTTAGAAAGAAAGATGGATTAGTTAGAAAGAAATAAAGAAAGAAAGATGGATTAGTTAGAAAAAAAGAAAGATTACTTAGAAAGAAACAAAGAAAGATTAGTTAGAAAGAAAGGAAGATAGATAAGTTAGAAAGAAAGAAAGAGAAAGAAAGATAGATTAGTTAGAAAGAAAGAAAGAGAAAGAAGGATAGATTAGTTAGAAAGAAAGATAGATAGATTAGTTAGAAAGAAAGATAGATTGAGTAGAAAAATAGAAAGAAAGAAAGAAAGATTAGTTAGAAAGAAAGAAAGAAAGAATAGTTAGAAAGAAAGAAAACGATTGGTTAGAAGATAGATAAATAATAGATAGAAAGATTAGTTTCAATGAAAGAAAGATTTGTTAGAAAGAAAGAAAGATTAGTTAGAAAGAAAGAAAGATAGATTAGGAAGAAAGATTAGTTAGAAAGATAGAGAGAAAGAAAGATTAGTTTGAAAGATAGATAGAAATAAAGATTAGTTTGAAAGATAGATAGAAATAAAGATTAGTTAGAAAGAAAGAAAGAAAGAAAGATAGAGTAGTTAAAAAAGAAAGATAGATTAGTTAGAAAGATTAGTTAGAAAGAAAAAAGATAGATTAGTTAGAAAGAAAGAAAGACAGATTAGTTAGTTAGAAAGAAAGAAATATTAGTTAGAAAGAAAGAAAGATTAGTTAGAAAGAAAGATAGATTAGTTAGAAAGAAAGATAGATAGATTAGTTAGAAAGAAAGAAAGATTAGTAAGAAAGAAAGAAAGAAAGAAAGATAGATTAGTTAAAAAGAAAAAATATAGATTAGTTAGAAAGAAAAAAGATAGATTAGTTAGAAAGAAAGATTAATTAGAAAGAAAGAAAGATAGAATAGTTAGAAAGAAAGAAAGATAGATTTGTTAGAATGAAAGAAAGACAGATTAGTTAGAAAGAAAGAAAGATAGATTTGTTAGAATGAAAGAATGATAGATTATTGAGAAAGAAAGAAAGAAAGAAAGATTTGTTAGAAAGAAAGAAAGAGATTAGTTAGAAAGAAAAAAGATAGATTAGTTAGAAAGAAAGATAGATAGATTAGTTAGAAAGAAAGATGGATTAGTTAGAAAGAAATAAAGATGGATTAGTTAGAAAGAAAGAAAGATGGATTAGTTAGAAAGAAAGATGGATTAGTTAGAAAGAAAGAAAGATGGATTAGTTAGAAAGAAAGATGGATTAGTTAGAAAGAAAGAAAGAAAGAAAGAAAGAAAGAAAGAAAGAAAGAAAGAAAGAAAGAAAGATGGATTAGTTAGAAAAAATAAAGATTAGTTAGAAAGAAAGAAAGAAAGATTAGTTCGAAAGAAAGGAAGATAGATAAGTTAGAAAGAAAGAGAAAGAAAGATAGATTAGTTAGAAAGAAAGAAAGAGAAAGAAAGATAGATTAGTTAGAAAGAAAGATAGATAGATTAGTTAGAAAGAAAGATAGATTAAGTAGAAAAAAAGAAAGAAAGAAAGATTAGTTAGAAAGAAAGAAAGAATAGTTAGAAAGAAAGAAAATGATTGGTTAAATAGATAGATAAATAATAGATAGATAGAAAGATTAGTTTCAATGAAAGAAAGATTTGTTAGAAAGAAAGAAAGATTAGTTAGAAAGAAAGAAAGATAGATTAGAGAGAAAGATTAGTTTGAAAGATAGATAGATAGAAAGATTAGTTAGAAAGATAGATAGAAAGAAAGATTAGTTAGAAAGAAGATAGATAGAAAGAAAGATTAGTTAGAAAGACAGAAAGATCGATTTGAAAGAAAGATCAGTAAGAAAGAAAGAAAGAAAGATATAGTACAGAAAGAAAGATAGATTAGTTAGAAAGATTAGTTAGAAAGAAAAAAGATAGATTAGTTAGAAAGAAAGAAAGATAGATTAGTTAGATATAAAGAAAAATAGATTAGTTAGAAAGAAAGAAAGGATTAGTTAGAAAGAAAGATGGATTTGTTAGAAAGAAAGAAATAAATAAAGAAAGGATTAGTTAGAAAGAAAGAAAGGATTATTTAGAAAGAAAGATGGATTTGTTAGAAAGAAAGATAGATAGATAGATAGATAGATAGATAGATAGATACATTAGTTAGAAAGAAAGAAAGATAGATAGATTTGTTAGAAAGAAAGAAATATTAGTTAGAAAGAAAGAAAGATTAGTTAGAAAGAAAGAAAGATAGATTAGTTAGAAAGAAAGATAGATAAATTAGTTAGAAAGAAAGAAAGATTAGTTAGAAAGAAAGAAAGATTAGTAAGAAAGAAATAAAGAAAGATAGATAGATTAGTTAAAAAGAAAAAATATAGATTAGTTAGAAAGAAAAAAGATAGATTAGTTAGAAAGAAAGATTAATTAGAAAGAAAGAAAGATAGATTAGTTAGAAAGAAAGATGGATTAGTTAGAAAAAAAATAAAGATTAGTTAGAAAGAAAGAAAGAAAGATTAGTTAGAAAGAAAGGAAGATAGATAAGTTAGAAAGAAAGAAAGATAGATTAGTTAGAAAGAAAGAAAGAAAGAGAAAGAAAGATAGATTAGTTAGAAAGAAAGAAAGATAGATTAGTTGGAAAGAAAGATAGATTAAGTAGAAAGAAAGAAAGAAAGAAAGATTAGTTAGAAAGAAAGAAAGAATAGTTAGAAAGAAAGAAAATGATTGGTTAAAAAGATGGATAAATAATAGATAGATAGAAAGATTAGTTTCAATGAAAGAAAGATTTGTTAGAAAGAAAGAAAGATTAGTTAGAAAGAAAGAAAGATAGATTAGAAAGAAAGATTAGTTTGAAAGATAGATAGAAAGAAAGATTAGTTAGAAAGATAGATAGAAAGAAAGATTAGTTAGAAAGAAGATAGATAGAAAGAAAGATTAGTTAGAAAGACAGAAAGAACGATTTGAAAGAAAGATCAGTAAGAAAGAAAGAAAGAAAGATATAGTAAAGAAAGAAAGATAGATTAGATAGAAAGATTAGTTAGAAAGAAAAAAGATAGATTAGTTAGAAAGAAAGAAAGATAGATTAGTTAGATATAAAGAAAAATAGATTAGTTAGAAAGAAAGAAAGGATTAGTTAGAAAGAAAGATGGATTTGTTAGAAAGAAAGAAATAAAGAAAGAAATGATTAGTTAGAAAGAAAGAAAGGATTATTTAGAAAGAAAGATGGATATGTTAGAAAGAAAGATAGATAGATAGATAGATTAGTTAGAAAGAAAGAAAGATAGATAGATTAGTTAGAAAGAAAGAAATATTAGTTAGAAAGAAAGAAAGATTAGTTAGAAAGAAAGAAAGATAGATTAGTTAGAAAGAAAGATAGATAGATTAGTTAGAAAGAAAGAAAGATTAGTTAGAAAGAAAGAAAGATTAGTAAGAAAGAAATAAAGAAAGATAGATAGATTAGTTAAAAAGAAAAAATATAGATTAGTTAGAAAGAAAAAAGATAGATTAGTTAGAAAGAAAGATTAATTAGAAAGAAAGAAAGATAGATTAGTTAGAAAGAAAGATGGATTAGTTAGAAAGAAAGAAAGATAGATAGATTAGTTAGAAAGAAAGATAGATAGATAGATTAGTTAGAAAGAAAGATGGATTAGTTAGAAAGAAAGAAAGAATGATGGATTAGTTAGAAAGAAAGATTAGTTAGAAAGAAAGTGAGAAAGAGAAAGAAAGATAGATAGAATAGTTAGAAAGAAAGATGGATTAGTTAGAAAGAAAGAAAGAATGATGGATTAGTTAGAAAGAAAGATTAGTTAGAAAGAAAGAAAGAGAAAGAAAGATAGATTAGTTAGAAAGAAAGATAGATAGATTAGTTAGAAAGAAAGATAGACAGATTAAGTAGAAAGAAAGAAAGATTAGTTAGAAAGAAAGAAAGAAAGAGATTAGTAAGAAAGATAGATTAGTTAGAAAGAAAGAAAGATAGATTGGTTAGAAAGAAAAAAAGATTAGTTAGAAAGAAAGATAGATAGATTAGTTAGAAAGATAGAAAGATAGATAGATAGATAGATAGATAGATAGATAGATAGATAGATAGATAGATAGATAGATAGATAGATAGATAGATAGATAAGATAGATGGATAGATAGATAGATATATTAGTTAAAAAGAAAGACAGATTAGTTAGAAAGAAATAAAGATTATTTAGAAAGAAAGATGGATTTGTTAGAAAAAAGAAATATTAGTTAGAAAGAAAGATAGATTATTTAGAAAGAAAGATGGATTAGTTAGAAAGAAAGAAAGAAAGAAAGAAAGATGGATGGATGTTCAACTGAAGACACAAGTGAACATTGCATGCCTGGCATTTCCAAGGTGTGTCCTGCCTTTTACCAAGCTGTACTTTGCAAAGCACACAGCTCTTGCGGCCAACTGTGGAAATATTCTTTGTATCGGAGGTCAGCTTAGCTCCTGGAATGGGTATATGGTCACTACTGGTTTGTTTTGGTGCTACTTTCTGTGACACACCACAGAGCTCTGCAATAAGCTGTTCCATGAACTCTTTATGGGTCATGGTACCACATAGCTCTTTGTGGATAAGGAAAGCATTGGTGGCAGCAATGTCCAAGAAGTGTAGAAAGATCTTTCTGTACCACTTCATGGTTTTGTGCTGTGCAGAGTAGTACTGTAAGAGCTGATCGGACAGGTCAACGCCCCCCATGTGTTGGTTGTAGGCAGTCACAGGTGCAGGACATGGAAATGTCTTTGTCCTCCATGCATCTTGTGTTTTCACCCTCCTCTGCACAGTCTCACCAGTATAAGCGGACTGAATGGTGGAACAAACAGATACCTCTCGTGTGTCCATCCACTTCACAAATACAAGAGGTCCATCCCGAATCCACCTGATGGATCCCCTGGCTGATCTTTTTGAGAGTGAATTAGTTGCATCACGAGGGCAGTCTTTCCTGTTGTCCCTGTAAGTCCCACATGCACCAAACTTCATTGCAAACAAGTCTTTTAGGAGCTTTGGGCTTGTGTAGAAATTGTCCATGTACACATGGTACCCAGAGCCTAAAACTTTACAGTCCAAAAGAGATGTTACAGCATCATATGACAGTCCTTGGCCTGTGGGAAAGTTGTTCTTTCCGGTGTACACAGAAAAGTCCACAGTGTATCCATTTGATGAGTCTGCAAGAACAAACAGCTTAAAACCCCATCTGGTTGGCTTGGCTTTCATGTACAGTGTCATACCTGTGTGTGCTTTGCATGCCACCATTCTTTCATCCACAGCTAAGTTTCTTTTAGGATGATAGATGGATTTACAAGCATGACGAATGGTGTCCATGAGAGGTTTGACCCTGAAAAGACGGTCATGTTCAGCTGTGCCCCTCTTTCTGTCATTCTCCTTATCTGCATCAGGGTGACTCATGTGCACATTCCATGAAATGGTGCGGTATCGGTCTCTTGTCATGATTGTGGCAGGAAAAGGCAAAGAGAAAAGACTGTCTTGCCGCCAGTAGTCCCTGATGGAGCTCACCTTCACCATGGCCATGTAAAACACCAGCCCAATGTAGCGGTACATCTCACTGATGCTGACATCAGTCCATTTATATTTGCGTCCCTTTGCAATTGCACAAGCAGCCTGAGCATTGGTGTTGTGGCACAGAGTTGACACGGCATTCTCAGAAAAAAACTTTTTGAAGAGACTCTGTGGAGTGTGTGTGTCAGCAGGACTCAGTTGTGGTCCAGGTTCCTGTGCAGGCAGGAATCTCAGAGTCTGTGGAACCATATCAATGTCAGTCTCTGTTTTCCATGACAGAGTGGACTGCTCATTGCTTGTCTGAATCTTTGTCTTGGCCCTCTTTGCAACGGGTGTCTGATGATCACCATCATCTTTATAGCTGTAAAACAAACAAACAACTGTGAGCATGTTTATTACACAAAAAAACTGTATTTCAATCACTAAAAGTAATAATGCCCAGACATTGACAACAATTTTTTTTGTAAAGCCATACAGAAACATGATTTTTGTATGGACTATGTAAAACCGGAATACGTAAACAGAATTATACTAATATCTGAAAGGAAGGGAATAAGTGTACTTACTAAGTATCATTTTCAATTGTTCTCAAAACTGAACGACTCCTGTTGCGTGCTCTCCCAGTGCGAGTTGCAGGTAAAGGTGAGAGTGATGCTACCACATTCCTATAAAAATATTAATATTAATAAAGGTTGAACAAAGTACTATACCAGGACATGCATAACTGATGGGCAATCAACATGTTGATAAAACAACAGAAAATAAGCTCTTTCATATTAACATTACCAATCACTAATTGTAATTTTGTGCATGCATAACAACAATAATTTTTGCAAAGCCACACAGGCACATATACATTTAGTATATACACAAAATTGAACTAACATCTGTAAAATAGTGGGTAAATATGTACTTACTCTTTCTGATTTCCACCGGTGTTGCTGCGCACCCTCCTAGTGCGAGTTCCAGTTGAAGGTGAGAGTGAGCAACCTACATTCCTTTCAAAAAAAGTTGAAAACTATTATTATCATATATTTTATAGAGTAAGCTACTATTTCAGCACATGCATAACTGATGGGCATTAGCGTGCTGATAACACAAAGAAACCATATGTAACCTTATCAACCAACCTCCAAAAATAAATAATAAAGTCATACAAGCTCATGTTGTATCATCACTAAGTATATAAACAAAATTGAACTAACATCTGTAAAATAGTGGATAAATACTGTATGTACTTACTCTTTCTGATTTCCAACTGTGTTGCTGTGCGCCCTACGAGTTGCAGGTGAAGGTAGTAATGCAGCTACATTCCTTTAAAAAAAAGTTGAAAACTATTATTACATAAATATTTCCAAGTATAGTACCATTAGCCTATATAAATAACTGATGTGAATAATGGCTGTATATGCGTGTCAATGGGCCATTACCGGAGATAGCACACCGCAAACACATTTGTGCACTTCATCAACCGGGCATATTTACACATTTCAGCACATTTACAACAGATATTAGCGAGCACACGCTTCGTTGATGATAATGAGGCAAAATAAACACTAGTCAAATGAGGCAGCATAAACACTATAGTCAAATGATGCAACACTATAGTCAAATGAGACAGCATAAACACTATAGTCAAATGATGCAACACTATAGTCAAATGAGGTAGCATAAACACTATAGTCAAATGATGCAACACTATAGTCAAGTGAGGCAGCAGCAGCACTATAGTAAAATGATGCAGCATAAACACTATAGTCAAAAATATAATCTAAACATACATAATATTTTGTACATATAATTTTTCATATCATACAGCGTATAGCATAGTCTAGACAATTTAAACGTAACTAAAAGCGACCTATTAAGATATATTTTAAATTTCAATACTGGATGGCAAGTCTGGAAATAGTCCAACCAGTAAAATATGTACATGTTTATACAAAATAGCTTGTCAACTAATGTAAGTTAAACTAAAAGACTTACTCATCCGAAATTGTATCCACGGCTGGATCAAGTCGCTCTTCAAAATACAAACGTTCCTCATCGGAGTCCCGCTCTTCTTCTGAGGAAAATGTGAAGTCGTCGTCACTATCCAGGACGAGCTGAAGAGCTTCTTCGCCGGTGTAGCGTGCCATCTTCCAAACGCGCAGGAAAGTGAATGAATGATGGAACTTGCTGCTTTTAAGGCATTTACCTGGGGGGCGTTTATCTATTTTGCATAGATCGCCTCAACACATTATCTTATGAATAGCGCGCTCTGCGAGTGGGTGTGAACACATTAACGATAATTAGCTGAGACAGGAGAAACTGTACTTCTCTTTAGTTTCATACAGATTACATTGCAGGAGAATATTTGTTTTAAATGTGAATTGGTTTATTTAAAAGTACACATTTAAAGCTTTCTTTAGACATATGTTTCATGTTTGTGTGATAAGCATTAGCTGAGTTTCAGTTCATTTTCCGGACTTGTTTCAGAAAGATTTTTGCGGAGACAGAGTGAGCTGAAAGCGCACCTTGTTTATTTTCTTTATTTTACAAAAACACACGGTTTTGATGTCAATGTGAGTTTACACAAAAAAAAGAAGACCCTCTATAGTTTATAATCATGTATTGATTTTATTTATATGACCAAAAATGACAGAGTATTTTAAGTCTATGTTGCTGCTATGTGGAAAAAAAAACAGCAAAACGCGCCGGCGCGTTTCTCGACCCCAGAGAGTTAAAGTCAGATTTTTTTCCGCTCAGAAGAATAATAATAACTAGAAAAAGTTCGTCGAGACAAACTTTAAGTTGGCTTGTGAAAGTTTGGACCAGAAAGTTTAAAGAAGTTTAAAGTAGTTTGAAGTTTAAATTAGTTTGAATTTTAAAGTAGTTTGAAGTTTTGACCAGAAAGTTTGAAGAAGTTTAAAGTAGTTTGAAGTTTAAATTAGTTTGAATTTTAAAGTAGTTTGAAGTTTAAATTATTTTAAAGTTTAAATTAGTTTAAAGTTTAGTTTAAAGTTTAAAGTAGTTTAAAGTAATTTAAGGTTGCTAGGGTGTTTCTAGTGGGCTGCCAAGGTGTTCTGGTGGTTGCTGGGTGGTTGGTAAGGCATTTTGGGTGGTTGCTAGGGTGTTCTAGGTGGTTGCTAGGCAGTTGCTAGGGTGTTGTAAGGTATTTTGGGTGGTTGCTATGGTGTTGCTATGGTGTTCTAGAGTATTTTGCTTGGTTGCTAGGGTGTTTTAAGGTATTTTAGGTGGTTGCTAGGGCATTCTGAGAGGTTGCTAGGCAGTTGCTAGGGTGTTCTGGGGGTTGCTATGGTGTTCCTAGTGTGCTTAAGGCTATTTTGGGTGGTTGCTAGGGTGTTGCTAGGGTGTTTTAAGGTATTTTGGGTGGTTGCTAGGGTGTTCTGGGTGGTTGCTATGGTGTTGCTAGGGTGTTCTAGGCTATTTTGGGTGGTTGCTATGGTGTTGCTAGGGTGTTTTGAGGTATTTTGGGTGGTTGCTAGGGTGTTCTGGGTGGTTGCCAGGCAGTTGCTAGGGTGTTCTGGGTGGTTGCTATGGTGTTGCTAGGGTGTTTTAAGTTGTTCTGGGTAGTTGCTAGGCAGTTGCTAGGGTGTTCTGGGTAGTTGCTAGGCGGTTGCTAGGGTGTTCTAGAAAAAAGATAGATTAGTTAGAAAGAAAGAAAGATAGATTATTTAGAAAGAAAGAAAAATAGATTACTTATTAAGAAAGAAAGACATTTTAGTTAGAAAGAAAGATAGATAAGTTAGAAAGAAAGATTAGTTAGAAAGAAAGAAAGATAGATCAGTTAGAAAGAAAGAAAGATAGATTAGCTAGCAAGAAAGAAAGAAAGGTAGATTAGTTAGAAAGAAAGAAAGAAAGAAAGATAGATTAGTTAGAAAGAAAGAAAGATAGATTAGTTAGAAAGAAAGAAAGATAGATTAGTTAGAAAGAAAGAAAGATAGATTAGTTAGAAAGAAAAAAAGATAGATTAGATAGAAGGAAAAAAGATTAGTTAGAAAGAAAAAAGATTAGTTAGAAAGAAAGAAAGATTACTTAGAAAGAAAAAAGATAGATTAGTTAGAAAGAAAGAAAGATTAGTTAGAAGGAAAGAAAGAGATTTGTTAGAAAGAAAGAAAGATTAGTTAGAAAGAAAGGAAGAAAGATTAGTTAGATAGATAGATAGATAGATAGATAGATAGATAGATAGATAGATAGATAGATAGATAGATAGATAGATAGATAAGTTCATTAGTACATATAGAATGGTAGTTTAATTGAGTCTAGGTTTCAAGGAGTTTAGATTTGAGTTTATTTGTTGTGCACTACTGGGCCACCGTAGTCTTGGCTCAATTTGAACTGTTGCAATGAAAGTCAATGGGATTTTTACGAGTTTTAATATTAATATTTAAGAAAACCGTAAGTCCGATCAGTTAGAAAAGATATAGCAACTCGAGTCAGAACAGTTTGAGTGTCTGAGCCGAGTTTGGAGTATGTTGACTTAAAGCTCTAGGAGGAGTTAGAGTCAGAAATTTTACCGCTCAGAAGAATAATAATAACTAGAAAAAGTTCGTCGAGACAAACTTTAAGTTGGCTTGTGAAAGTTTGGACCAGAAAGTTTAAAGAAGTTTAAAGTAGTTTGAAGTTTAAATTAGTTTGAATTTTAAAGTAGTTTGAAGTTTTGACCAGAAAGTTTGAAGAAGTTTAAAGTAGTTTGAAGTTTAAATTAGTTTGAATTTTAAAGTAGTTTGAAGTTTAAATTATTTTAAAGTTTAAATTAGTTTAAAGTTTAAAATAGTTTAAAGTAGTTTAACTTAGTTTAAAGTTTTAAATAGTTTAAAGTTTAAAGTAGTTTAAAGTAATTTAAGGTTGCTAGGGTGTTTCTAGTGGGCTGCCAAGGTGTTCTGGTGGTTGCTGGGTGGTTGGTAAGGCATTTTGGGTGGTTGCTAGGGTGTTCTAGGTGGTTGCTAGGCAGTTGCTAGGGTGTTGTAAGGTATTTTGGGTGGTTGCTATGGTGTTGCTATGGTGTTCTAGAGTATTTTGCTTGGTTGCTAGGGTGTTGCTAGGGTGTTTTAAGGTATTTTAGGTGGTTGCTAGGGCATTCTGAGAGGTTGCTAGGCAGTTGCTAGGGTGTTCTGGGGGTTGCTATGGTGTTCCTAGTGTGCTTAAGGCTATTTTGGGTGGTTGCTAGGGTGTTGCTAGGGTGTTTTAAGGTATTTTGGGTGGTTGCTAGGGTGTTCTGGGTGGTTGCTATGGTGTTGCTAGGGTGTTCTAGGCTATTTTGGGTGGTTGCTATGGTGTTGCTAGGGTGTTTTGAGGTATTTTGGGTGGTTGCTAGGGTGTTCTGAGTGGTTGCCAGGCAGTTGCTAGGGTGTTCTGGGTGGTTGCTATGGTGTTGCTAGGGTGTTTTAAGTTGTTCTGGGTAGTTGCTAGGCAGTTGCTAGGGTGTTCTGGGTAGTTGCTAGGCGGTTGCTAGGGTGTTCTAGATGGTTGCTTGGGTGTTCTATGGTGTTCTTGGTGGTTGCTATGGTGTTGCTATGGTGTTCTAGGCTATTTTGGTTGGTTGCTATGGTGTTGCTAGGGTGTTTTAAGGTATTTTGGGTCGTTGCTAGGCAGTTGCTATGGTGTTTTGGGTGGTTGCTATGGTGTTGCTAGGGTGTTCTATGGTAGTTTGTGTGGTTGCTATGGTGTTGTAAGGTATTTTGGGTGGTTGCTAGGCAGTTGCTAGGGTGTTCTGGATGGTTGCTAGGGTGTTCTGTGTGGTTGCTAGGCGATTGCTAGGGTGTTCTGGGTGGTTGCTATGGTGTTGCTAGGGTGTTTTAATGTGTTCTGGGTGGTTGCTAGGGTGTTTTGGGTGGTTGCTAGGCAGTTGCTAGGGTGTTCTGGGTGGTTACTATGGTGTTGCTAGGGTGTTGTAAGGTATTTTGGGTGGTTGCTAGGGTGTTCTGGGTGGTTGCTATGGTGAACTATTTATGAATTTAAAAGTTCATAAGTGTATGAATTTAGGAAAATTCACAATTGTATAAATTCATGAGTTCATAAGTTCAAATTCATGAAAAAGATTAGTTAGAAAGAAAGAAAGAATAGTTAGAAAGTATGAAAGATTAGTTAGAAAGAAATAAAGATTAGTTAGAAAGAAAGAAAGATAGAGAGGTTAGAAAGAAAGATTAGGTAGAAAGAAAGAAAGAAAGAAAGAAAGAAAGAAAGAAAGAAAGAAAGAAAGAAGGATTAGTTAGAAAGAAAGAAAGATGGATAAGTTAGAAAAAAGAAAGATGGATTAGTTAGAAAGAAAGATGGATAAGTTAGAAAGAAAGAAAAATGGATTAGTTAGATTAATTAGAAAGAAAAAGAAAGAAAGAAAGTTTAGTTAGAATGAAAGAAAGAATAGTTAGAAAGAAAGAAAGATTATTTAGAAAGAAAAAAGAAAGAAAGATAAGTTAGAAAGAATTAGAAACATTGATTAGTTAGAAAGAAGGAAAGATAGATTAGTTAGAAAGAAAGGAAGAAAGATAAATTAGTTAGAAAGAAAGAAAGAAAGATTAGTTAGAATGAAAGATAGATCAGTTAGAAAGAAAGATTAGTTAGAAAGAAAGATTAGTTAGAAAGAACGATAGATTAGTTAGGGAGAAAGAATGATATATTAGTTAGTTAGAAAGAAAGAAAGATTAGTTTGAAAGAAAAAAAGATAGATTAGTTAGAAAGAAAGATAGATTAGTTAGAAAGAAAGATAGATTAGTTAGAAAGAAAGATAGATCAGTTAGAAAGAAAGATTAGTTAGAAAGAACGATAGATTAGTTTGAAAGAAAGAAAGATTAGTTAGTTAGAAAGAAAGAAAGATTAGTTTGAAAGAAAGAAAGATAGATTAGTTATAAAGAAAGATAGATTAGTTAGAAAGAACCATAGATTAGTTAGTTAGAAAGAAAGAAAGATTAGTTTGAAAGAAAGAAAGATAGATTAGTTAGAAAGAAAGATAGATTAGTTAGAAAGAAAAAAGATGGATTAGTTAGATTATTTAGAAAGAAAGAAAGATAGATAGATTAGTTAGAAAGAAAGATTAGTTAGAAAGAAAAAATAAATATTAGCTAGAAAGAAAGATAGATTAGTTAGAAAGAAAGAAAGAAAGATACATTCATTAGAAAGAAAAAATGATAGATTTTTTAGAAAGAAAAAGATAGATTAGGTAGAAAGAAAGAAAGATTAGTAAGAAAGAAAGAAAAACATTAGTTAGAAAGAAAGATAGATTATTTAGAAAGAAAGAAAGATAGATTAGTTAGAAAGAAAGATTAGTTAGAAGGAAAAAAAGATAGATTAGTTAGAAAGAAAAAAGATAGATTAGTTAGAAAGAAAGAAAGATAGATTATTTAGAAAGAAAGAAAGAAAAATAGATTAGTTATAAAGAAAGATTAGCTATAAAGAAAGAAAGACATTTTAGTTAGAAAGAAAGATAGATAAGTTAGAAAGAAAGATTAGTTAGAAAGAAAGAAAGATAGATCAGTTAGAAAGAAAGATAGATTAGCTAGCAAGAAAGAAAGAAAGGTAGATTAGTTAGAAAGAAAGAAAGAAAGAAAGAAAGAAAGAAAGAAAGAAAGAAAGAAAGAAAGATAGATTAGTTAGAAAGAAAGAAAGATAGATTAGTTAGAAAGAAAGATAGATTAGTTAGAAAGAAAAAAAGATAGATTAGTTAGAAAGAAAAAAGATTAGTTAGAAAGAAAAAAGATTAGTTAGAAAGAAAGAAAGATTACTTAGAAAGAAAAAAGATAGATTAGTTAGAAAGAAAGAAAGATTAGTTAGAAGGAAAGAAAGAGATTTGTTAGAAAGAAAGAAAGATTAGTTAGAAAGAAAGGAAGAAAGATTAGTTAGAAAGAAAGATAGATTATTAGATAGATAGATAGATAGATAGATAGATAGATAGATAGATAGATAGAGATAGATAGATAGATAGATAGATAGATAGATAGATAGATAGATAGATAGATAGATAGATAGATAGATAGATAAGTTCATTAGTACATATAGAATGGTAGTTTAATTGAGTCTAGGTTTCAAGGAGTTTAGATTTGAGTTTATTTGTTGTGCACTACTGGGCCACCGTAGTCTTGGCTCAATTTGAACTGTTGCAATGAAAGTCAATGGGATTTTTATGAGTTTTAATATTAATATTTAAGAAAACCGTAAGTCCGATCAGTTAGAAAAGATATAGCAACTCGAGTCAGAACAGTTTGAGTGTCTGAGCCGAGTTTGGAGTATGTGGACTTAAAGCTCTAGGAGGAGTTAGAGTCAGAAATTTTACCGCTCAGAAGAATAATAATAACTAGAAAAAGTTCGTCGAGACAAACTTTAAGTTGGCTTGTGAAAGTTTGGACCAGAAAGTTTAAAGAAGTTTAAAGTAGTTTGAAGTTTAAATTAGTTTGAAGTTTAAAGTAGTTTGAAGTTTAAATTAGTTTGAATTTTAAAGTAGTTTGAAGTTTAAATTATTTTAAAGTTTAAATTAGTTTAAAGTTTAAAATAGTTTAAAGTAGTTTAACTTAGTTTAAAGTTTTAAATAGTATAAAGTTTAAAGTAGTTTAAAGTAATTTAAGGTTGCTAGGGTGTTTCTAGTGGGCTGCCAAGGTGTTCTGGTGGTTGCTGGGTGGTTGGTAAGGCATTTTGGGTGGTTGCTAGGGTGTTCTAGGTGGTTGCTAGGCAGTTGCTAGGGTGTTGTAAGGTATTTTGGGTGGTTGCTATGGTGTTGCTATGGTGTTCTAGAGTATTTTGCTTGGTTGCTAGGGTGTTGCTAGGGTGTTTTAAGGTATTTTAGGTGGTTGCTAGGGCATTCTGAGAGGTTGCTAGGCAGTTGCTAGGGTGTTCTGGGGGTTGCTATGGTGTTCCTAGTGTGCTTAAGGCTATTTTGGGTGGTTGCTAGGGTGTTGCAAGGTATTTTGGGTGGTTGCTAGGGTGTTCTGGGTGGTTGCTATGGTGTTGCTAGGGTGTTCTAGGCTATTTTGGGTGGTTGCTATGGTGTTGCTAGGGTGTTTTGAGGTATTTTGGGTGGTTGCTAGGCAGTTGCTATGAGTTTATGAGTTTAGAGTTTATAAGTTTAAATGAGTCTAATGGTGCGTTCACACCGGACGCGAATAGCGCGTCAGGCGCGAGTGATTTCAATGTTAAGTCAATGCAAAGACGCGTTACGCGCGTGAAAAATTCCTGCGGCGCGAATGAGGCGTAGAGCGCGGCGCGGTAGACGCGAATTCGCCTCATTCGCGCGTCAAGTTCGCGCGAATGGCGCGAATTAAGCGGCTGGCGCGTTAAGCGCGTTACGCGCGAATGATTTAGTTAGTGCTATTTGTGCATTCACGCGTTTGACGCGAATTCGCGTCTGCCGCCCGAGTTGAAAAATCTGAACTTCTGCGTCAATTCGCGCCGCGTTAACCAATCCGGAGCCTAGCTGCATGCTGCTGTCATGTGGTGAAGTATCGGGAGGCTTCAATAAATTATTTTGTAATATGACTGGTTCTAATGCACAACAAAGCAAATATTTTATCACATAAAACTTGATTTCAATATATGAGACATATTCATTTTGTATTGAATGCTATTTAATCCATATTTAGATATATGAAATATTATTAATGTAAAGACAACCAACATACTGCATAAGTTCGTGTCTGGACAGTGTTGTTCGAGAGAGAGAGAAAAATCACAGGACAGATTAATCACTTTTGGAGGCATGCTCCATTTATCATCAAAACAAAAATAAATGACAGATTAGGTGGATGAGGGCGAGGGTGATCCTCGCTCCGATGCGGGACAACAGGTCATCAAGCTGGGCGCGGGACAGGCGGAAGTACCGCTGAAAGCCGCCGTCATGGTGAAACTCGCCACACTGGGTTCGCCTTCGAAGGGTCTGATGGACACAAATACGGCGACGATTACCCCTACGCCGCCGTTCTGCTCTCCAGAGCAAATACAGAGGGGTGACTCTCCGGTGAATGCTCGATCAACATAAAAAAGATGGCCGCCAACGGGTTTCGATTCTGACGAGCGTGACGCGCGTAATTTTCGCTTCAAACTTTTGTTTTTACGCGCGTCAGTTTCACTCTTCACACGCGAATTAACACAAAGTGGTCAAGCGTCAAACTAGACGCGGTAGACGCGAATTTGACGCGCTATTCGCGTCCGGTGTGAACGCACAGTTAGAGTTCAAGTTTAGAGTTTATTAATTTATTATGAGTTTAAGATTAGATAGATAAGTGCAATAGTTAGATGAGTTTATTAGTTTAAATGAGTCTCAATGGCTCATATAGTGTATAGAATGGCAGTTTGATTGAGTCTAGGGCTTCAAGGTATTTAGATTTGAATTTTTGACAGTTGGGGAGTTTGAAAATCTGAACATTCCGCAATGTTAAGTCAATGGGAGTTTTTTCCGAGTTTGATCGTAATTTTTAGGAAAACCGTAAGTCCGATCAGTTAGAAAAGATATAGCACACTAAGTCAGAACAGTCTGAGTGTCTGAGCCGAGTTTGGAGTTTGTAGAGTTAAAGCTCTAGGAGGAGTTAGAGTCAAAAATTTTAGTGGTAATAAAAAGAATAATAATAATAATAAGTTTAAATAGGATTTCAGTAAGTTGGCTCTCACAAGCCAACTTAACTAGAAAAAGTTCGTCGAGACAAACTTTAAGTTGGCTTGTGAAAGTTTGGACCAGAAAGTTTAAAGAAGTTTAAAGTAGTTTGAAGTTTACATTAGTTTAATATGTAAATTAGTTTGAAGTTTAAAGTATTTTGAAGTTTAAATTAGTTTATAGTTTAAATTAGTTTAAAGTTTAAATTAGTTCAAATTAGTTTAAAGTTAAAAGTAGTTAGAAGTTTAAATTAGTTTAAAGTTTAAAGTATTTTGAAGTTTTAATTAGTTTATAGTTTAAATTGGTTTAAAGTTTAAATTAGTTTGAATTTTAAAGTAGTTTGAAGTTTATATTAGTTGCTAGGGTGTTCTGGGTGGTTGCTATGGTGTTGCTAGGGTGTTGTAAGGTATTTTGGGTGGTTGCCAGGGTGTTCTGGGTGGTTGCTAGGCAGTTGCTAGGGTGTTCTGGGTGGTTGCTATGGTGTTGCTAGGGTGATTTAAGGTATTTTGGGTAGTTGCTAGGGTGTTATGGGTGGTTGCTATGGTGTTGCTAGGGTGATTTAAGGTATTTTGGGTAGTTGCTAGGGTGTTCTGGGTGGTTGCTAGACAGTTGCTAGGGTGTTCTGGTGGTTGCTAGGGTGTTGTTAGGGTGTTCTAGGGTATTTTGAGTGGTTGCTATGGTGTTGCTAGGATGTTTTAAGGTATTTTGGGTGGTTGCTAGGGTGTTCTGGGTGGTTGCTATGGAGTTGCTAGGGTGATTTAAGGTATTTTGGGTGGTTGCTAGACAGTTTCTAGGGTGTTCTGGTGGTTTCTAGGGTGTTGTTAGGGTGTTCTATGGTATTTTGGGTGGTTGCTATGGTGTTGCTAGGGTGATTTAAGGTATTTTGGGTGGTTGCTAGGGTGTTGCTAGTGCGTTTTAAGGTATTTTGGGTGGTTGCTAGGGTGTTCTGGGTGGTTGCTATGGTGTTGCTATGGTGTTCTAGGGTATTTTGGGTGGTTGCTATGGTGTTGCTAGGGTGATTTAAGGTATTTTGGGTGGTTGCCAGGGTGTTCTGGGTGGTTGCTAGGCAGTTGCTAGGGTGTTCTGGGAGGTTTCTATGGTGTTGCTAGGGTGTTTTAAGGTATTTTGTGTGGTTGCTAGGGTGTTATGGGTGGTTGCTAGGCAGTTGCTAGGGTGTTCTGGGTGGTTGCTATGGTGTTGCTAGGGTGTTCTAGGCTATTTTGGGTGGTTGCTATGGTGTTGCTAGGGTGTTTTAAGGTATTTTGGGTGGTTGCAAGGGTGTTATGGGTGGTTGCTAGGCAGTTGCTAGGTTATTCTGGGTGGTTGCTATCGTGTCGCTAGGGTGTTTTAAGGTATTTTGGGTGGTTGCTAGGGTGTTCTGGGTGGTTGCTATGGTGTTGCTAGGGTGTTCTAACGCTTTTTGGGTGGTTGCTAGGGTGTTCTGGGTTGTTGCTAGGCAGTTGCTAGGGTGTTCTGGGTGGTTGCTATGGTGTTCTAGGCTTTTTTGGGTGGTTGCTATGGTGTTGCTAGGATGTTTTAAGGTATTTTGGGTGGATGCTATGGTGTTCTGGGTCGTTGCTATGGTGTTCTGGTGGTTGCTAGGGTGTTCTAGGGTATTTTGGGTGGTTGCTATGGTGTTGCTAGGGTGTTTTAAGGTATTTTGGGTGGTTGCTAGGGTGTTATGGGTGGTTGCTAGGCAGTTGCTAGGGTGTGCTGGGTGGTTGCTGTGGTGTTGCTAGGGTGTTCTAGGCTATTTTGGGTGGTTGCTATGGTGTTGCTAGGGTGTTTTAAGGTATTTTGGGTGGTTGCTCGGCAGTTGCTAGGGTGTTCTGGGTGGTTGCTATGGTGTTGCTAGGGTATTCTATGGTATTTGGGTGGTTGTTATGGTGTTGCTAGGGTGTTGTATGGTATTTTGGGTGGTTGCTAGGCAGTTGCTAGGGTGTTATGGGTGGTTGCTATGGTGAACTATTTATGAATTTAAAAGTTCATAAGTGTATGAATTTATGAAAATTCATAAGTGTATGAATTCATTAGTTTATAAGTTTATGAGTTTATGTGTACGAGTTTATGAGTTTAGAGTTTATAAGTTTAAATGAGTGGCAGGGGTGGCAGTGGCTCAGTGGTTCATGTAGGTTATCTACAAACCTAAAGGTTGGTCGTTCAATCCCCGGTTCCACCTGACCAAGTGTCGAGGTGTCCATGAGCAAGACACCTAACCCCAACTGCTCCCGACGAGCTGGGTGGCGCCTTGCATGGCTGACACCGCCGTCGGTGTATGAATGTGTGTATGAATGGGTGAATGTGAGGCAACTATGTAAAGCGCTTTGGTGGCCATTCGGTCTGTGAAAGCGCTATATAAATGCAGTCCATTTACCATTTACCAAATGAGTAAGAATTCAGAGTTTATTCATTTATGAGTTTAAGAGTTCATAAGTTTATGAATTCATGAGTTCATAAGTATGAATTCATGAGTTTATAAGTGTACGAGTTTATGAGTTTATGATTTCATGAGTTCATAAGTTTATGAATTCATGAGTTTATAAGTGTACGAGTTTATGAGTTTTTAAGTTTAAATGAGTGAGAGTTCAGAGTTTATTCATTCATGAGTTTGAGTTCATAAGTGTATGAATTCATGAGTTCATAAGTGTATGAGTTCATAAGATTATGAATTCATGAGTTCATAAGTGTCTGAATTCATGAGTTTATAAGTGTACGAGTTTATGAGTTTAGAGTTTATAAGTTTAAATGAGTAAGAGTTCATGAGTTTATAAGTGTATGAGTTTATAAGTGTACGAGTTTATGAGTTTAAAGTTTATAAGTTTAAATGAGTCTAAGAGTTCAAGTTTAGAGTTTATTAATTTATTATGAGTTTAATAGTTTAAGTGTAGATAGAAAAGTGTCATAGATAGATTAGTTTATTAGTTTAAATGAGTCTCAATGGCTCATAGTATATAGAATGGCAGTTTGATTCAGTCTAGGGCTTCAAGGAGTTTAGATTTGAATTTTTGACAGTTGGCCAGTTTGAAAGTCTGAACATTCCGCAATGTTAAGTCAATGGGAGTTTTTCCCGAGTTTGATCGTCATTTTTAGGAAAACCGTAAGTCTGATCAGTTAGAAAAGATATAGCACACTAAGTCAGAACAGTCTGAGTGTCTGAGCCGAGTTTGGAGTTTGTAGAGTTAAAGCTCTAGGAGGAGTTAGAGTCAAAAATTTTAGTGGTAATAAAAATAATAATAATAATAACTAGAAAAAGTTCGTCGAGACAAACTTTAAGTTGGCTTGTGAAAGTTTGGACCAGAAAGTTTAAAGAAGTTTAAAGTAGTTTGAAGTTTACATTAGTTTAATATGTAAATTAGTTTAAAATGTAAATTATTTTGAAGTTTAAAGTAGTTTGAAGTTTAAATTAGTTTATAGTTTAAATTAGTTTAAAGTTTAAATAAGTTTGAATTTTAAAGTAGTTTGAAGTTTATATTAGTTGCTAGGGTGTTCTGGGTGGTTGCTAGGGTGTACTGGTTGGTTGCTAGGCAGTTGCTAGGGTGTTCTGGGTGGTTGCTATGGTGTTCTAGGCTTTTTTGGGTGGTTGCTATGCAGTGTTAATTTTGTCAGCAAATTTTGATTTAGTTTTAGTCTTAGTCTTTTGACTAAAATGCCATTTAGTTTTAGTCATATTTTAGTCATCTGAATTGTTTTAGTTTTAGTCTAGTTTTAGTCGACGAAATACAATAACATTTTAGTCGACTAAATCTACAGTAGATTTAGTCGACTAAAATATAATGGGTTTAGTTCAATTGTAATGCATTAATTTAGAATTTCTCTAAAATTTCCAAACCCATATACTCCCGGAGAAAACATCTATTAACCTATTAATATGAATGATTTTTAAGTTTGAACATGCAATACAGATACAGATTTAACTGCTGTTAAATAAAAAAATGCTGAAATAAAACCACTTTTCCTAAAGTACAACACAGTCTTCTTTACAAGGAATGATATATTCATTCCTTATAACTACTTACACATCATTCTTTATTCTTTCAAGCAGACATATTTATTTGTATGAATTAAATATAATTAATCCTTATTAAAGCTATTAACAAACAGTGAATGCTTTTCTCTTTTTCTTTTGTTGCTTGATCAAAATTAAGGACACGGACCGCATTAGGTTTATTGCCACTGTCACTTTAAGACGTCGGATCATGTCCAATGACATGCGGATACAATTGCACTGATGCACATCCGACACACTCACAGTTTAAGACATAACCAGCATAGTTTACATGAATACTCTGCAAAAAGGACATTTAGACATACTGTTGTGTATTTCTCCATTCAGACACGAAAGAGAGCTCAATTCAGTAGCCTACTCGCGCGCTGTAGGTGTATTGTGCATGACTGCACGCTTCGGGTTAGGTGTGTGCGCAAAGAAAACCGCACCGAATAGAGCTCTTTTTTGCATCGTAACTCTTATTCAGAGATCTATATGTCTGCTCTACTCATTCTCCCAGACGTTCACATTTTTTAACGTTTTATGACCGCGGGGTAGATCACGTTACAGTAGCCTACAAATGTGCGCATCTACCACACACGCAGGACATCAGTTCTGACGGATCGCTTCCCAAATCGTCACTATCTAACATTTTCGTCTAGTTTTTATTCTTTGACGAAAATGTCAATAGATTTTCGTCATAGTCTTTGTCATTCAAAACTAGGTTTTATTTAGTTATCGTCTCGTTTTCGTCTGTGAAAAAATGTCGTTGACGAATAATTTTCGTCGTTATTTTCGTCAACGAAATTAACACTGTTGCTATGGTGTTACTAGGATGTTTTAAGGTATTTTGGGTGGTTGCTAGGGTTTTCTGGGTGGTTGCTAGGGTGTTCTATGATATTTTGGGTGGTTGCTATGGTGTTGCTAGGGTGATTTAAGGTATTTTGGGTGGTTGCTAGGGTGTTCTGGGTGGTTGCTATGGTGTTGCTAGGGTGTTCTATGGTATTTTGGGTGGTTGCTATGGTGTTGCTAGGGTGATTTAAGGTATTTTGGGTGGTTGCTAGGGTGTTTTGGGTGGTTGCTAGGCAGTTGCTAGGGTGTTCTGGGTGGTTGCTAGGGTGTTCTAGGGTATTTTGGGTGGTTGCTATGGTGTTGCTAGGGTGATTTATGGTATTTTGGGTGGTTGCTAGGGTGTTCTGGGTTGTTGCTATGGTTTTGCTAGGGTGTTCTAAGGTATTTTGTGTGGTTGCTATGGTGTTGCTAGGGTGTTTTAAGGTATTTTGGGTGTTCTGGTGGTTGCTAGGGTGTTCTAGGTTTTTTTATGTGGTTGTTATGGTGTTGCTAGGATGTTTTAAGGTATTTCGGGTGGTTGCTAGGGTGTTCTGGGTGGTTGCTAGGCAGTTGCTAGGGTGTTCTGGTAGTTGCTAGGGTGTTGCTAGGGTGTTCTAGGGTATTTTGGGTGGTTGCTATGGTGTTGCTAGGGTTGTTTAAGGTATTTTGGGTGGTTGCTAGGGTGTTCTGGGTGGTTGCTAGGCAGCTGCTAGGGTGTTCTGGGGGTTGCTAGGCAGTTGCTAGGGTGTTCTAGGGTATTTTGGGTGGTTGCTATGGTGTTGCTAGGGTGTTTTAAGGTATTTTGGGTGGTTGTTAGGGTGTTCTGGGTGATTGCTAGGCAGTTGCTAGGGTGTTCTAGGGTATTTTGGGTGGTTGCTATGTTGTTGCTAGGGTGTTTAAGGTATTTTGGTTGGTTGCTAGGGTGTTCTGGGTGGTTGCTATGGTGTTGCTAGGGGGTTCTACGCTATTTAGGATGGTTGCTAGGGTGTTGCTAGGGTGTTTTAAGGTATTTTGGGTGGTTGCTAGGGTGTTATGGGTGGTTGCTATGGTGAACTATTTATGAATTTAAAAGTTCATAAGTGTATGAATTTATGAAAATTCATAAGTGTATGAATTCATGAGTTTATAAGTTTATGAGTTTGTGTACAAGTTTATGAGTTTACAGTTTATAAGTTTAAATGAGTAAGAGTTCAGAGTTTATTAATTTATGAGTTTGAGTTCATAAGTGTATGAATTCATGAGTTTATAAGTGTACGAGTTTATGAGTTTATGATTTCATGAGTTCATAAGTTTATGAATTCATGAGTTTATAAGTGTACGAGTTTACGAGTTTATAAGTTTAAATGAGTGAGAGTTCAGAGTTTATTCATTCATGAGTTTGAGTTCATAAGTGTATGAATTCATGAGTTCATAAGTGTATGAGTTCATAAGATTATGAATTCATGAGTTCATAAGTGTATGAATTCATGAGTTTATAAGTGTACGAGTTTATGAGTTTAGAGTTTATAAGTTTAAATGAGTAAGAGTTCATGAGTTTATAAGTGTATGAGTTTATAAGTGTACGAGTTTATGAGTTTAGAGTTTATAAGTTTAAATGAGTCTAAGAGTTCAAGTTTAGAGTTTATTAATTTATTATGAGTTTAATAGTTTAAGTGTAGATAGAAAAGTGTCATAGATAGATTAGTTTATTAGTTTAAATGAGTCTCAATGGCTCATAGTATATAGAATGGCAGTTTGATTCAGTCTAGGGCTTCAAGGAGTTTAGATTTGAATTTTTGACAGTTGGCCAGTTTGAAAATCTGAACATTCCGCAATGTTAAGTCAATGGGAGTTTTTTCCGAGTTTGATCGTCATTTTTAGGAAAACCGTAAGTCCGATCAGTTAGAAAAGATATAGCACACTAAGTCAGAACAGTCTGTGTGTCTGAGCCGAGTTTGGAGTTTGTAGAGTTAAAGCTCTAGGAGGAGTTAGAGTCAAAAATTTTAGTGGTAATAAAAAGAATAATAATAATAATAAGTTTAAATAGGATTTCAGTAAGTTGACTCTCACAAGCCAACTTAATAAGTTTAAATAGGATTTCAGTAAGTTGGCTCTCACAAGCCAACTTAACTAGAAAAAAAAGTTTGATGAGACAAACTTTAAGTTGGCTTGAGAAAGCCGGACCAGAGAGTTTGAATAAGTTTAAAGTAGTTTGAAGTTTAAAGTAGTTTGAAGTTTGATAGATGTATTAGTTAGAAAGAAAGAATAGTTAGAAAGAAAGAAAATGGTTGGTTAGAAAGGAAAGATTAGGTAGAAAGATAGATAAATAAAAGATAGATAGAAAGATTAGTTAGAAAGAAAGATTAGTTAGAAAGAAAGAAAGATTAGTTAGAAAGAAAGAAAGATAGATTAGAAAGAAAGATTAGTTAGAAAGATAGATAGAAAGAAAGAAAGATTAGTTAGAAAGATAGATAGAAAGAAAGATTAGTTAGAAAGAAAGATAGATAGAAAGAAAGATTAGTTAGAAAGACAGAAAGATCTATTTGAAAGAAAGATCAGTAAGAAACAAATAAAGAAAGAAAGAAAGAAAGAAAGAGAGTAGTTAAGAAAGAAAGATAGATTAGTTAGAAAGATTAGTTTAGAAAGAAAAAAGATAGATTAGTTAGAAAGGAAGGAAGAAAGAAAGAAAGAAAGAAAGATTGATTAGTTAGATAGAAAGAAACATAGATTAGTTAGAAAGAAAGAAAGGATTAGTTAGAAAGAAAGGATTAGTTAGAAAGAAAGATGGATTTGTTAGAAAGAAAGAAAGAAAGAAAGAAAGGATTAGTTAGAAAGAAAGAAAGGATTATTTAGAAAGAAAGATGGATTTGTTAGAAAGAAAGATAGATAGATAGATTAGTTAGAAAGAAAGAAAGGTAGATTAGTTAGAAAGAAAGAATTATTACTTAGAAAGAAAGAAAGATTAGTTAGAAAGAAAGAAAGATAGATTAGTTAGAATGAAAGATAGATTAGTTAGAAAGAAAGAAAGATTAGTTAGAAAGAAAGAAAGATTAGTAAGAAATAAATAAATAAAGATAGATTAGTAAGAAAGAAAAAAGATAGATTAGTTAGAAAGATAGATAGATTAGTTAGAAAGAAAGATTAGTTAGAAAGAAAGAAAGATTAGTAAGAAAGAAATAAAGAAAGATAGATTAGTAAGAAAGAAAAAAGATAGATTAGTTAGAAAGATAGATAGATTAGTTAGAAAGAAAAATATAGATTAGTTAGAAAGAAATAAAGAAAGATTAATTAGAAAGAAAGAAAGATAGATTAGTTAGAAAGAAAGATAGATATATTTGTTAGAATGAAAGAAAGACAGATTAGTTAGAAAGAAAAAAGATAGATTAGGGACTGTTCGTTATTTATTTAAGGGGCCACCGGAGGAGTTTTGAGATCTGTTGTCAAAAAAGACTTGACCCTCCCTTCGCCAGCAATAATTTTTTCGATGACCCTCCAAAATGATTGTGAAAAAATGCATGACCCTCCCCGATAATTTATTGAGTTCTGTATTCGTTTACGCTTGGTAAAGATGTTCAGAAGCCATTGTTATTTTTACAACTATGACAAACCTCTGCGTACGTTACACATCACACTCCACGTTTATGGTGGCCATTTCAGTAGATTTTACTCACATTGTTGTGGAAACACAATACGCAACACTTCCTGCATACTACTCATCTAACGTTAACGTTAACTAGTAACGTTATTCACATGAAATATAACAATGAGACCCAGGACCGGCGAGTGCACTTCTGCCGCTCTAGGCGAAAAACAATTGTGCCGCCCCTCTATTTGCAACGTATACCAGCAACAACACACAAATACCAATATGCCATATACATATAACGCAAAACCAGCAACAACACACAAAGACCAATATGCCATATACATATAACGCAAAACCAGCAACAACACACAAAGACCAATATGCCATATACATATAACGCAAAACCAGCAACAACACACAAAGACCAATATGCCATAGGCCTACATATAACGCAAATAGTGCGCAACGCGCGTGTGACCAAAATGTCAACAATATTAAAGTTTATGCAGGAGGCAAAGGCCTGCTGGCATTTTTCTTTAAGCAGTCATGCCAGGACTTTTCCAAATAATCACATTTCACCTCCTCAAATTACTGTTGCAAATCTCTTTACACCACTTTCGTATGTGCGTAAAACACACACAAATGAAATGTCCGCAAGCACAGTATATCATCAGCAGGTTCAGCATCTTAAATAACGACTAAAGAGCAAATGAAGCTTAACTTACGTTTCAGAAGCGCGCACGGCGGGCCTTCATCGCAGCAAAGGTCTTAACTGCATCCTCTATTTCGATTCTCTGTGCCAGTTCATGTTCTATGGAGATTGTTGCCAGTCCATTAAGTCTGTTCCCTGTTCACAAAACGTTCCCCATTCAAAGCAATCGGGACGTCACATATGAAACAGCCAGCCACCGCTGTCAGCGAGTCGCCGAATTCAAGCACCGAGGGCGCGCGCGCCGTGCCCATACCTCCGGTTCAGTTTCCCGAGCCCACGGCACGAAGTGCGGCGATCGGAACCCACAGGACATTCTGCCCCTAGCTGTACATGTAAAAGCATGGGAAGCGATTCCAGGGATATCAGAATGGGTGCTGAGCACAATAAGACAGGGCTATTCACTACAGTTCGCTCGCCGTCCCCCGCGCTTTCGAGCACGGACTGCGACGAAAGTGAATACGGAAGTAGCCCATCTAGCTACTCCGCACAAAAATAGCGAAACTGTTGTGCAAAGGTGTCATAGAACCGGTACCTCCTTCTCTGAGCGAGTCAGGCCTTTACAGCCGGTTCTATGGCCCCTTTGCACAACAGTTTCGCTATTTCTGTGCTCGAAAGCGCGGGGGACGGCGAGCGAACTGTAGTGAATAGCCCTGTCTTATTGTGCTCAGAACCCATTCTGATATCCCTGGGATCGCTTCCCATGCTTTCACATGTACAGCTAGGGGCAGAATGGCCTCCGGGTTCCGATCGCCGCACTTCGTGACGAAGTGACTAAATGAAATAAACGAAATGACTCGAATGACTCAAGAGAGTCAGTAAAATGATCCGAACTTCCCATCACCCAGTCATGACTCGTGAGAGCAGGGGCGCGCCGTCGCTATGGGGCGGCGGCAGCTCAGTAAATCATATATATAACCTATTTTGTGAATTGTTCATTCCCGGTTGGCACACATTTTGCCGCCCATACAAAAGTGCCGCTCTAGGCAATTGCCTAGTTCGCCTACGCGCCGGCCCTGATGAGACCATTCAACAAAGCACAGTGACAGCGGGTATAACAAATTCAACACATTTACTGGTTGCTATGGACTCGTCACTAGGCTTCCTCAGTCATTATATATTTTAGCATAATAGGTATTACCTTTAAGCTACCGAAGCTGAACATTATCCAAAACTCCATTTCTCAGACGAAAAAGCTGTTGTTTGCACAATTTCAAATCACCGGGACCGAAAGGATATTTGAAGAGTTGCCTACGTATTGGCGCCAGAAATCACTTTCGCTCTTTGCTGCTAGTGCCCTCTCAATGGTTTTCAAACTTTTTTCTAGAGGGACCACTGATTGATTGTACGTGGGTCATGTGACATGTGGAGTATTTATTTTACATGTATTTGAAAGATTTTTCAGTGTAATTTTACTCAAAGTTGATATCATCAATAATATTAATATGAAAACAGATTTAAATTTTTTTTTCTTAAATCACTGGCCCATTTTTTAATTCTCGCGACTCACCCGAGGGTCGCGCGCAGTCTCACCACTCGAAACCCACAGCGCGAGGCTCAGACCATCTGTTAGCGATGGAGAGGGGGGACTGAGGGAGCTACATTGGAAATATGCACCGAACAAGCCACTTTGAAATTTTGCTGTTTTCATGAATACAAAAGTTAAGTGACCCTCCCCCTAGACTAAAAAAAAGTTGGATGACCCTCCCCTCAACAAAGAAAAAAAAGGCATGACCCTCCCCTATTTTCCTCCGGTGGCCCCTTCCATAAATCCCGAACGGTCCCTTAGTTAGAAAGAAAGAAAGATTAGTTAGAAATAAAGAAAGATAGATTTGTTAGAATGAAAAAAAGATAGATTAGTGAGAAAGAAAGAAAGACAGATTAATTAGAAAGAAAGAAAGAGATTAGTTAGAAAGAAAAAAGATAGATTAGTTAGAAAGAAAGATAGATTAGTTAGAAAGAAAGAAAGATTAGTTAGAAAGAAAAAATATAGATTAGTTAGAAAGAAAAAAGATAGATTAGCTAGAAAGAAAGAAAGATTAGTACAAAGAAAGATAGATTAGTTAGAAAGATAGATTTGTTAGAATGAAAGAAAGACAGATTAGTTAGAAAGAAAAAAGATAGATTAGTTAGAAAGAAAGAAAAAAAAATAGTTAGAAAGAAAGAAAGATAGATTTGTTAGAATGAAAGAAAGATAGAACAGTGAGAAAGAAAGAAAGACAGAAAGACAGATTAGTTAGAAAGAAGGAAAGAAAGACAGATTAGTTAGAAAAAAGAGATTAGTTAGAAAGAAAGAAAGAGATTAGTTAGAAAGAAAAAAGATAGATTAGTTAGAAAGAAAGATAGATAGATTAGTTAGAAAGAAAGAAAGATAGATTAGTTAGATAGAAAGATAGATAGATAGATTAGTTAGAAAGAAAGATAGATAGATTAGTTAGAAAGAAAGATAGATAGATTAGTTAGAAAGAAAGAAAGATAGATTAGTTAGAAAGAACGATAGATTAGTTAGAAAGAAAGAACGGTAGATTACTTAGAAAGAAAGATAGATAGATTAGTTAGAAAGAAAGATAGATAGATAGATAGATAGATCAGTTAGAAAGAAAGATAGTTAGATTAGTTAGAAAGAAAGAAAGAAAGAAAGAAAGAAAGAAAGATTAGTACAAAGAAAGATAGATTAGTTAGAAAGATAGATTTGTTAGAATGAAAGAAAGACCGATTATTTAGAAAGAAAAAAGATAGATTAGTTAGAAAGAAAGAAAAAAAATTAGTTAGAAAGAAAGAAAGATAGATTTGTTAGAATGAAAGAAAGATAGAATAGTGAGAAAGAAAGAAAGAAAGACAGATTAGTTAGAAAGAAGGAAAGAAAGACAGATTAGTTAGAAAAAAGAGATTAGTTAGAAAGAAAGAAAGAGATTAGTTAGAAAGAAAAAAGATAGATTAGTTAGAAAGAAAGATAGATAGATTAGTTAGAAAGAAAGAAAGATAGATTAGTTAGAAAGAAAGATAGATAGATAGATTAGTTAGAAAGAAAGATAGATAGATTAGTTAGAAAGAAAGAACGATAGATTAGTTAGAAAGAAAGAACGATAGATTAGTTAGAAAGAAAGATAGATAGATTAGTTAGAAAGAAAGATAGATAGATAGATCAGTTAGAAAGAAAGATAGTTAGATTAGTTAGAAAGAAAGATAGATAGATTAGTTAGAAAGAAAGAAAGATAGATTAGTTAGAAAGAAAGAAAGATAGATAGATTATTTAGAAAGAAAGATAGATTAGTTAGAAAAAAAGATGGATAGAATAGTTAAAGATAGATTAGTTAGAAAGAAAGAAAGATTAGTTAGAAAGAAAGAAAGATTAGTTAGAAAGAAAGAAAGATAGGTAGATTAGAAAGAAAGAAAGATTAGTTTGAAAGAAAGAAAGATACATAGATTAGAAAGAAAGAAAGATTAGTTAGAAAGAAAGAAAGATAGATTTGTTAGAAAGAAAGAAAGATTAGTTAGAAAGAAAGAAAGAAAGGATTAGTTAGAAAGAAAGATGGATTTGTTAGAAAGAAAGAAAGATGGATTAGTTAGAAAGAAAGATTAGTTAGTTAGAAAGAAAGAAATATGGATTAGTTAGAAAGAAAGAAAGATGGATTAGTTAGAAAGAAAGAAAGAAAGAAAGAGAGATTAGTTAGAAAGAAAGATAGATTAGTTAGAAAGAAAGAAATATGGATTAGTTAGAAATAAAGAAAGATGATTAGTTAGAAATAAAGAAAGATGATTAGTTAGAAAGAAAGAACGATAGATTAGTTAGAAAGAAAGAACGATAGATTAGTTAGAAAGAAAGAAGGATACATAGATTAGTTAAAAAGAAAGATAGATTAGTTAGAAAGAAAGAAAGATGGATTAGTTAGAAATAAAGAAAGATGATTAGTTAGAAAGGAAGATTAGTTAGAAAGAACGAACGATAGATTAGTTAGAAAGAAAGAACGATAGATTAGTGAGAAAGAAATAAAGAACGATAGATTAGTTAGAAAGAAATAAAGAACGATAGATTAGTTAGAAAGAAAGATAGATTAGTTAAAAAGAAATAAAAATAGATAGATTAGTTACAAAGAAAGAAAGATTAGTTAGAAAGAAAGATGGATTTGTTAGAAAAAAGAAAGATTAGTTAGAAAGAAAGATAGATAGATTAGTTAGAAAGAAAGAAAGATGGATTAGTTAGAAAGAAAGATGGATTAGTTAGAAAGAAAGATTAGTCAGAAAGAAAGAAAGATCGATAGATTAGTTAGAAAGAAAGATAGATTAGTTAGAAAGAAAGATAGATTAGTTAGAAAGAAAGAAAGATAGTTTAGTTAGAAACAAAGATTAGTTAGAAACAAAGAAAGATAGATAGATTAGTTAGAAAGAAAGAAAGATCAGTTAGAAAGAAATAAAGATTAGTTAGAAAGAAAGAAAGATGGATTAGTTAGAAAGAAAGATGGATTAGTTAGAAAGAAAGAAAGAAAGAAAGATGGATTAGTTAGAAAGAAAGATTAGTTAGAAACAAAGAAAGATAGATAGATTAGTTAGAAAGAAAGAAAGATAAGTTAGAAAGAAATAAAGATTAGTTAGAAAGAAAGATTGATTTGTTAGAAAGAAAGATGGATTAGTTAGAAAGAAAGAAAGATAGATTAGTTAGAAAGAAAGATAGATTAGTTAGAAAGAAAGAAAGATTAGTTAGAAACAACAAAAGATAGATAGATTAGTTAGAAAGAAAGAAAGATCAGTTAGAAAGAAAGATGGATTTGTTAGAAAGAAAGATGGATTAGTGAGAAAGAAATTAAGATAGATTAGTTAGAAAGAAAGAAAGAAAAACAGATTAGTTAGAAAGAAAGATAGATTCGTTAGAAAGAAAGAAAGATTAGTTAGAAAGAAAGAAAGATTAGTTAGAAAGAAATTAAGATGGATTAGCTAGAAAGAAAGAAAGAAAGAAAGAAAGATGGATTAGTTAGAAAGAAAGATAGTTTTTTTTATTCGCTTTGGTACTATTTTCACAAGTAAGGTGTACATTTTCAAAACTCTTAGTGCTAATATCACAACAGATCACACTTGTAACGCAGCTAGTCATTCTTTCAAAACCTGATATAATGCTTTTAGTCAGTTGCACATGTTTTCAGTACACATAATCATTGTTTCAAACACAAGATTATTGTAATATGTAATGAGAACATTTGGTTTAATCACCGAAACACAACAGTATGATCTTCTTTCAGTTTAGTACTTTTAACAATCAGTTCATCCAACAGCAAACAATGCAAGATACATGTTTCAAATCGGCCTTAGAAGTGCTAAAATTAATATGCTACAGTACTATAAAAGACAGATTACACAGTTTTCACATTAGGCAATACACTTACATTACCCAACATTTACATAATCTGTAATTTCCAAAATACCCATCCTATGTGTATATCAAGTGAAGGATCAATGAAGACATCCTCTACAATCATTTGAGCAAATTAGTTTTTATTTTTCAGATATAATTGTAACATAGGTATACTTTCTATAATGAAATGTAACGTAATGAGAACAAAAGATAACATTTAGTGCACACATTACATTAATTTGGATCAAGCCTGTCTTGAGCATTTGGCCATAGATTCTCGTCCACATCACAATGAATGTTATCATTGTTCATGCACCTAGGGAAAAACCTTTTGGCGTGACGAATCCATGCTTGACATTGGTCTACACTGATGTCATCACATGCTTCATCCATGGCCTGAAGGAGGGTGGCACGCTCAAGGGCTCGGCGATCATGGACCTTCCACCTCCATGCTGAAAAAAATTCCTCAATAGGGTTGAGGAAAGGAGAGTATGGAGGCAGGTAGAGGGTCATGAATCGGGGATGGGCCTGAAACCATGCTTGAACTACCTCTGCATGGTGGAACCTGACATTGTCCCACACAATTACATAGGTGACCCTTTCACCTTGACAGGCCGGGTCAATTTCATTGAGAAACTCAATAAGATGTGCAGCATTATAGGAGACAAGTAATGGCCTACGTCCTACGACACCATCTTCAGAGATAGCTGCGCACATGGAGATGTTTCCTCCACGTTGTCCAGGCACTTGGACTGTGGCCCGTTGGCCGATGATGTTCCGTCCACGGCGACGAGATTTGGCCAGGTTAAAGCCCGCTTCATCAACAAAAATGTACTTGTGATGGTTCACATCAGCGTCAAGCACCATAACCCTCTAAAAAATATATTTTGGTTAGTTCTTTTTACAGTGTTATTCCATATACATATGACATAAGTGATGCATCAAATAGTAACAGTAATACAATATATAGTGCTGTACCTGAACATACTCAGCCCTTAGTTGTTTCACCCGGTCATTGTTTCTCTCAAAAGGCACCAGGTAAATTTGTTTCATTGATACCTGGTGCCTCTTCAAAAGGCGGCCTACTGTTGGTAGGCTGATGGATGCCACATTGGCAAAGGTGTCATTGTTCTCCTCAATTGCCTGCTTTATTTCTGACAGCCGTATATCATTCCTGGCCCTCACCATTTCCACCACTGCCAACTCTTGCTGATCGGTCAGCACACGGCCGCGGCCACCACTATGGGGTTTTCTGTCAATTCTAAGCATAGAACAGAGTATACTGTCAATAAATCATACTGTACCAATACTCTAACATGTCTGATGAATTTACATGCATTACAATTTACTGTAAATGTAATACTGTAGTATACGTCCTCCACACTTACCGGTTTTCTTGGCGAAAAGTTTGGGTGATAGAATTGACAGTTGATCTTTTTAGATTTGGATCAACTAATCTGGCAGCCTCTGCCATAGTAAGGCCTCGGTTCACCACATGATCAACGATGATGGCCCGGACTTCATTAGAGACAACAGTTCTGCCTCCCTCTCTCTCTGATGACCAACCCTTTGACGGGCTCCAAGCCCACCTCTCTCACCTCTCTGCCCACCTCTCTCACCTCTCTGACCTCTTTGCCCACCTCTCTCACCTCTCTGACCTCTTTGCCCACCTCTCTCACCTCTCTGCCCACCTCTCTGACCTCTCTGCCCACCTCTCTGACCTCTCTGACCACCTCTCTGACGGATTCCTTGTCCACGAGCTCTTCCAATTCCTTGCGGTCTATCCTGCTCCATTTTGAAAGAAATTGCTAGTGTTTACACACCCACTTTTATATAGTGACCAATTGTGGTTACCACGGTGTGAAATCAATTAGCAATAACGAGTATTCATCATGTGTGGTTACACGTAATTTATATGTTTGTATAAACACACATTTTATTTCTGTAGTTCTCAAAATCCATATACTGTATATTGCTGAAATGAAAATCTATAGGTGTACCAAATGATTCATTGATTAACCATTAAGATCAGTTTAATGGTTCAAATGTATTAAACTGAACAAAAAGAGATGCAAATCAAAAGTTTGATAATAAGAGCTTTATGACAGGCAGTTACTGTGAATGAAACAGTTATATAGATGAAACACTTATTTTGTGTTGTGAAAAGGATACTTTGTGATTTTGTGAATTGTACTAACACAATTGAAAACATGATAAAATGTTTGAAAAAAGTGCACTTTTGATGATCTGTTGTGATATTAGCACTAAGAGTTTTGAAAATGTACACCTTACTTGTGAAAATAGTACCAAAGCGAATAAAAAAACTGTAGTTAGAAAGAAAGAAAGAAAGAAAGAGAAAGAAAGATAGCTTAGTTAGAAAGATTAGTTAGAAAGAAAGGAAGATAGATAAGTTAGAAAGAAGGAAAGAGAAAGAAAGATATATTAGTTAGAAAGAAAGATAGATAGATTAGTTAGAACGAAAGATAGATAGATTAAGTAGAAAGAAAGAAAGAAAGAAAGAAAGATTAGTTAGAAAGAAAGAAAGAGATTAGTAAGAAAGATAGATTAGTTAGAAAGAAAGATAGATTAGTTAGAAAGAAAGAAAGATAGATTGGTTAGAAAGAAAGAAAGATTAGTTAGAAAGAAAGATAGATAGATTAGTTAGAAAGAAAGATAGATTAGTTAGAAAGAAAGATGGATTTGTTAGAAAAAAAGAAAGATTAGTTAGAAAGAAAGATAGATAGATAGATTAGTTAGAAAGAAAGAAAAATGGATTAGCTAGAAAGAAAGATGGATTAGTTAGAAAGAAAGAAAGATTAGTTAGAAAGAAAGAAAGATAGATAGATTAGTTAGAAAGAAAGATAGATTAGTTAGAAAGAAAGAAAGATTAGTTAGAAACAAAGAAAGATAGATAGATTACTTAGAAAGAAAGATTAGTTAGAAAGAAATAAAGATTAGTTAGAAAGAAAGATGGATTTGTTAGAAAAAAAAGAAAGATTAGTTAGAAAGAAAGATGGATTAGTTAGAAAGAAAGATGGATTAGTTAGAAAGAAAGAAAGAAAGAAAGAAAGAAAGAAAGATGGATTAGTTAGAAAGAAAGAAAGATTAGTTAGAAGGAAAGAAAGAGAAAGAAAGATAGCTTAGTTAGAAAGAAAGATTAGTTAGAAAGAAAGGAAGATAGATAAGTTAGAAAGAAAGAAAGATGGATTAGTTAGAAAGAAAGATAGATAGATTAAGTAGAAAGAAAGAAAGAAAGAAAGAAAGAAAGAAAGAAAGAAATATTAGTTAGAAAGAAAGACAGATAGATTAGTTAGAAAGAAAGAAAGATAGATTAAGTAGAAAGAAAGAAAGATTAGTTAGAAAGAAAGAAAGATTAGATAGATAGATAGATAGATAGATAGATAGATAGATAGATAGATAGATAGATATATAGATAGATAGATAGATAGATAGATAGATAGATAGATAGATAGATAGATAGATCAATAGTTCAAAAGTTCAATAGTAAATGGTTGTTTAATTGAATCTAGGGCTTCAGGGAGTTTAGATTTGAGTTTTTGTGTTGTACACTACTGGGCCACCGTAGCCTTGGCTCAATTTGAACTGTTGCAATGAAAGTCAATGGGATTTTTATGGTTTTTAATATTAATTTTTAAGAAAACTGAAAGTCAAATCAGTCTGAAAAAATATAGCAACTCGAGTCAGAACAGTCTGAAGGTCTGACCCGAGTTTGGAGTTGGTAGAGTTAAAACTCTAGGAGGAGTTAGAGTCAGAAAATTTTGGTTAAGAAAAAGAAGAAGTAGAAGAAGAAGAAGAAGAAGAAGTTTAAATACAATATCAGTAAGTTGGCTTTTCCAAGCCAACTTAATAATAAGTTTAAATACAATATCAGTAAGTTGGCTTTTCCAAGCCAACTTAATAAGTTTAAATAGGATTTCAGTAAGTTGGCTCTCACAAGCCAACTTATTAATAAGTTTAAATAGGATTTCAGTAAGTTGGCTTTCACAAGCCAACTTAATAATAAGTTTAAATAGGATTTCAGTAAGTTGGCTTTCACAAGCCAACTTAATAAGAAGTAGAAGAAGAAGAAGAAGAAGAAGAAGAAGAAGAAGAAGAAGAAGAAGAAGAAGAAGTTTAAATAGGAGTTCAGTAAGTTGGTTTTCTCAAGCCAACTTAATAATACGTTTAAATAAGATTTCAGTAAGTAGGCTTTCTCAAGCCAACTTAATAAGTATGCAAGAGAACACTAGTGATGCCTTGCCTTTGGCAAGCACCACTAATAAGTATGCACAATAACAATAGTGATGCCTTGCCTTTGGCAAGCACAACTAATAAGTATGCAAGAGAACACTAGTGATGCCTTGCCTTTGGCAAGCACCACTAATAATAATACGTATGCACAATAACAATAGTGATGCCTTGCCTTTGGCAAGCACCACTAATAAGTATGCACAATAACAATAGTGATGCCTTGCCTTTGGCAAGCACCACTAATAATAAGTTTAAATACAATATCAGTAAGTTGGCTTTTACAAGCCAACTTAATAAAACTCAAAGAACTAAGCATATTTGTCTAGTCTTTCATTAAACATTTAATGAAATGTTTTATATTTTTTCTGGTGGTGGCAATGTTGTGTAATATGGTACATGCAACAATGTCACAGGCCCTGTCAGGTGCAACCCTCAGGCTTTTCAGACACTGAAATCTTCCCTTTAGTTGGCCAAAGTTCACTTCATTGTGTGCCCTTGTCCTGGCTAGAGCTGTAATGTAACTGGCCTGGGGTTTGGGTCAGGGAATGGGAATGGGGTCATAAAACACCTGTCTCCAAAGCAGGATCCTGTTGTAATCACCTGTATAATGTAAAAATGCAGTTCTGTTAGGATCAGCATAAGTGTATGTAATACAGTGAGCTTGATATTTATAATTTTCCTTACCACGTTCAAATAATGTGTATAAATGTGAATCTCTGAAAATTCTCGACTCATGCACAGATCCTAGCCATTTTGTTTTCACAATTGTGATATGGAACATAGTCACACACCATCTAAGAGATTTTAGTCTGTTAACTGCCTTTTTTTAAATTTGATATAATATTAGGCTACTAATCTGGAATATTAAGAATCGTAATAGTAACTTCAATAGCCACATTTACATTGTTAGCCCCCTTTCTGTTCACAAAATCCCCTTCATTGAGGCCTTGAAGGGAACGTGTGTTCAGTCTATGGCACTAATCAAGTTAGTGAAGCCTGAGGGACATATAGCCTACTGTAAGTCATTATCGGCATGATCATGATTGCATGATCTTCATTAAAAATTATAATATACCTGCGTGGGCAAAAAAACCCAACTTCAAAATATTCCGTCATTCATAGTCATACAAATAAGAGGAAAACATCATTCAGCCATGCAAATTATAAAATGCTTAAGTAATGCTGAACAATAAATCAAAATAAAATTAAAATCGCTGTGTTTTAGTGATTATGAAAGTTCTGTGATTTGTGGATTACTGATAAGCACGAGTTTTGAGAAACAGGCGTTTATTTATTCATTCTCAGTGTTGAGAAACGTAGCCTGCATGTGTTACGCTATTGTGTTAAGTGTTCAGATGCAAAGACAGCACGTCTCAAATAAAAGCCCGTTTTCTGTGAGATATTTAGTATCATATTTGGATATTGGAATAATAAATTAAGTAGCCTATCTTAAATGTACAATGTTCCGATGTTAGTGTTTTTTTATTTATTTTTTATTTACTGTTTTTTAGTGTTCCCTATCAGGGAACTCGAGCTGCGTGACAACGCTTTGGGAACGCCCCTGCGTGAGTGCGTCATGAAGCACGTATGAAATCAGTCCAATGGCGAGACGGAACGTCATAGGCGGGTGACGTCATCGACCAGGAAACTATATAAGCACCCCAAAACACAAGCGCGTCAGCTTCTGAGTCTTCAGCAAGCGCTCTGTGTGTGAAATCATATCAGTCTGTCTCTCAAGTGTTTTTGTCTGTCCTTAGTATTGCTAGGCAGGAGTTTTTCACATATAAAAAAAAAAAAACTATAAGGAGACGATATATATATATATATAATATGGCGAGCGAACAGCAGTTCAGAAAGTGTGTTCATCCCTGCCCACGTTATATCACGGGTGGGGACACTCACGATCTGTGTGTTGTTTGTATGGGAGTGCAGCATGCCCAGTCAGCTCTCGAGGGAGCTGATTGTGTGCATTGCGAGCGTTTGTCCATGAAAACGCTCCGCTCCCGCCGAGCTCTCTTCGAGAAGAGTGGTTCGGTGCGCTCTCCCCGCGGTTCGGGTCCCGCTGCTGCCGAGGCACAGCGGAGGCTTCAATCGTGGGGATCGCAGATGGATCTATCAGCAGGGATGGAGACGGGCTCTGCCCTATCTCTGCCCTTACCTGGTAGATCCAGCGCCTCAGATCCGGGTTTGGAAGCACGCGCTGCGGTTTCTTTCGCCCGGGCTGAGGCACCATCACTTCAGCTATCCAGTTCTGAGGAACTGGACATTTAAAGTGTGGATACTGCAGAGACTGGGGACTCGTCACTTCAGTCTCCTGCTAGTGAGGAGCTTATAGAGGTGTTAACTCATGCGGTTGAAAGATTAAGCATTGAGTGGCCAGCTGATAGACAGGAGTCTAGATCTAAGAGCAAGCTGGATGAGAGATTTTTGCCATCTCGCGCTGCACCTCTGCGCCGGTGTCTGCCATTCTTTCCTGATCTCCACACCGAGGTTTCGAGATCATGGAAAAGAGCGGTTTCGTCCAGAATATTCACACAACAAACATCATTATATTCTAATATTTCTGAGGTGAAATCTTATGGCTATGGGGCGATGCCTAAAGCTGAGGAAGTGTTGGCGAGCCACCTTCTCCTGATACGGCATCGTCCTTCAAGTAACCGGCGTTGCCCACCAGACCACTAAGAAACACTTCGGCTCTGGTGGGCAAAGCTTACTCGGCGGCTGGACAGGCAGCATCCTGTTTACACACTATGTCGATTCTTCAAGCCTATCAAGCTGATCTGTTGAAAGATATTAGTGAGGGGCAGGAATTGAGTGCTGATGTATTGAGAGAGTTACGTCAGGCAGCCGATCTCTCTCTCCGTGCCACCAAGGAGACGGCCAGATCAGTAGGCCGTTCTATGGCAGCCCTGGTGGCAACGGAGAGGCACTTATGGCTAAATCTTTCCAATATGAAGGAGAAAGAGAAATCCTTCCTTCTGGACGCCCCGCTGTCGACTGCTGGCCTCTTTGGTGACTCGGTAAATACGGTCATCGAGAGGTTTCAAGAAGAGAAGAAGCAGGCGGCGGCGCTCCAGAAGTTCCTCCCCCTTAGGGTGCATGTCCCCGGGGCTGCTGGGCGGAAAGAGCAGCCCCGGCCATCGAGTAGCTCCTCGCACAGGGCGCAACAGAAAAGGAGCGTCGCGTCTCGTGCTCCTCCCCAGCAAGACTGGGCCGAGGCGCTCTCAGTCGAGACCTTCCAGGGGCAAAACCGATTTGAGGACGGAAGGCTTCGTCGAAGAAGCCCTGACGCCACAAACGTCAGGGTACTGAGGGTGGTCCCCACCAAGAGAGAAAGGTGTTCGCCGCAGTACACGGCGCCCGTTCTCTCTCGGTGCCCTCAGGGGCCCGTTCTGCCAACCCCGCCTGCGTGCCGGGCCGTAGACGGTCCCAGCGAGCGCTTTCCCGAGGGACGCTCGTTCGCTCCGAGGAGCGGTGTGATGCGGTTAGACCAGTTGTTCCCTGCCGGTGCGCCATTACAGGGCACTGTGTCTGCCACTCAAAATATTCCAGAGGCCAGTCTCGAGAGACTGGTACCCTTAGTAGAATTTTTGGCAGATTTTAACAACCTTCCAAATATTTCTCAGTGGGTGCTGCAGACTATCGAGCACGGGTACGCAATTCAGTTCAGATCACGCCCGCCACGCTTCAGAGGGGTTCTTCCCACAGTGGTGGACCCCGAGCAGGCTCTGGTTATGGAACAGGAGGTGAAAACTCTGCTGCTGAAGGGGGCTATAGAACGAGTTCTTCCTCCCAGCAGAGAGTTGGGTTATTACAGCCGATATTTCATCGTTCCAAAGAAGGATGGGGGGCTGCGTCCAATTTTAGATCTGCGCCTATTAAATCGCTCAGTAGGGAAGCTCAAGTTCAAGATGCTGACTCTCAAGCAGATCGTGTCACAGATCAGGTCCGAGGACTGGTTTGTCACGATAGATCTAAAGGACGCATACTTCCACATTTCCATCCTTCCACAACACAGGAAGTTCCTGAGGTTCGCTTTCGGGGGCGAAGCGTACCAATATCGGGTTCTTCCTTTCGGCCTAGCACTGTCTCCCCGAACTTTCACGAAATGTATGGATGCAGCCCTGGCTCCGCTGCGACTCCAGGGCATCCGCATTTTAAACTATATCGACGATTGGTTGATTCTGGCTCAATCGTAGCATCAGGCGATTCGGCATCGAGATGTCGTTCTCGCCCATATAAAGAAGTTAGGGCTGAGGCTCAACGCCAAGAAGAGTGTGCTTTCTCCAGTACAGAGGACCACCTTTCTGGGCGTGGTTTTGAATTCGACAACGATGCAGGCACGTCTGTCTCCTGCTCGTATAGCTTCGATTCTCTTAACCGTCAAACAGGCAAAGCTAGGCCAGTCACTCACTGTAAAAGAGTATCAGAGAATTCTGGGTCTGATGGCAGCTGCGTCCAACGTTATACCTTGCGGCCTGCTGTACATGAGACCACTGCAGTGGTGGCTCAGGTCCAAGGGGTTCTCCCCGAGGGGAAACCCGCTCCGCAAGATCAAGGTCACGCGACGGTGTCTCCGTGCCCTGGCTATGTGGAAAGAACCTTGGTTCCTGTCCCTAGGTCCTGTGTTGGGGGCTCCGTGTCATCGTGTAACACTAACGAAGGATGCCTCTCTCACAGGTTGGGGGGCGATCATGAGTAGTCGCTCAGCTCAGGGGCTGTGGCAGGACCATCATCTTCAATGGCATATAAATTGTCTAGAAATGCTGGCGGTGTTTCAGGCTCTGAAACACTTCCTCCCAGACCTGAGAGGTCATCATGTTCTTGTCCGGTCAGACAACACATCGGTGGTCTCTTATATAAACCATCAAGGGGGTCTGCGTTCGCGCCCGTTATACAAGCTGGCTCGCCAGATCCTTCTATGGTCCCAAGGGAAGCTTCTTTCATTGAGGGCGATCTACATCCCGGGGTATTTAAATCAGGGAGCAGAAATCATGTCGAGGCAGGGGCCGAGGCCCGGAGAATGGAGACTCCACCCCGAGGCGGTGGAGCTCCTATGGAAACATTTCGGTCATGCCGAGGTAGACCTATTTGCATCCAGAGAAACTTCACACTGCCAACTGTGGTTTTCTCTAAGTCCTCCAGCCCCTCTGGGGTTGGACGCTATGGTACAGGAGTGGCCGAGGTCACGCCTGTACGCATTTCCCCCGATTGCTCTGCTCCCAGGAGTTCTGGAGAGGGTTCGCCGGGACGGGGTCAGTCTACTGTTGGTAGCCCCGTACTGGCCGGCCCGAGTTTGGTTTGCGGACCTAATATCTCTCCTCGACGGCTCTCCTCTGGAGATTCCGTTCAGGAGGGACCTTCTCTCTCAGGCGAGCGGGTCGATACTTCACCCCCGCCCAGATCTATGGAGGTTGTGGGCTTGGCCTCTGAGGGGGCCCAGCTCATAGAATCTGGTCTCTCGACCGAGGTCGTGGAGACCATCCTCCACTCCAGAGCTACGGCCACTAGGAAATGATATGCCCTGAGGTGGAAAATGTTCACCTCTTGGTGTGGAGAACACCAGTTGGACCCAGTTAACTGCCCAGTGGGTGCAGTGCTGGAATTCCTTCAGGAGCGTTTCTCCACAGGGTTATCCCACTCCACACTGAAGGTGTATGTGGCGGCCTTATCTGCTTACCACGTCCCTTTGAGTGGAGCTTCTCTCGGGAGACACCCACTTGTAACCCGTTTCCTTCGTGGCACTCTGAGGCTGAGGCCAGCAGTTCGCACGAGGGTGCCGACCTGGGACCTGGCGGTTGTTCTAGAAGGTCTCTCTCTAGCACCGTTCGAGCCCATTGAAGAAGTTTCTGAGAAATTCCTCACTCTAAAGACTGTATTTCTTCTTGCTATATCTTCATTAAAAAGAATAGGAGATATTCAAGCTCTGTTGTTTTCTCCCTCGTGCTTGGAATTTTCACCCGGCATGGTCAAGGCTTTCCTCCTTCCTAGGCCGGGGATGTTCCCAAGGTTCCAACTAATGTGGTCAGTCCTATTGTACTGCAGGCTTTCTGTCCTCCTCCATTTTTGACGTAGGACCAAGAGAAACTAAATCTGCTCTGCCCTGTTAGGGCTTTAGATGCGTATGTCCACAGAGCTGCCCTGTGGAGAAAGAGCGAACAACTGTTCGTTTGCTTCGGACCCCCTAAGAAGGGATGTCCAGTATCTAAGCAGAGGTTGAGCAAGTGGGTGGTTGAGGCCATCTCTCTTGCCTACGAGTCCTCCGGTCAGCCTTCTCCTTTGGCTGTCCAGGCTCATTCAACCAGGGGTATGGCTGCCTCTAAGGCTATTTTGTCAGGAGTATCTATTCAGGATGTTTGCGATGCGGCAGGATGGTCATCACCGCATACATTCGTTAAGTTTTATCATCTTGACTTCAGCTCCACTCCAGGGGCGCAGGTGCTTTCGTCCGAATGTGCGCTCTGACTTCACACGATGGACACTTGCTCGTATGGCGGCGTTGGTATTTGTTACGTGTGGGTTTTTGTTGTGTCTTGTATATCACGTGATCCCTTGTTTGTCATGTGATCCTGCCATGTGTCTTGTCTTTTGTTTGTTGTTGCTCAGTGTCCACAGGTGTTCCTCGTCCATGTTTGTTAGTCTCCCCAGGTGTTTCTCATTAACCACGCCCCCTTTTTATCTTGTTTAGCTTGTTTGTCTGTGTATTTAAACCCCTGTGTTTCAGTTGTTGGCTGTCGGTTGTTGTTTAATTTTACTTTTGTCCTGTTCTGAATTCCCTGGATTATCTGTTTGTTTTTGTTTAATTAAACGTGCTTGCTATTGGATTCGCTCTCTGTCTCGTTCCTGACTGGATGTAACAGAACAACCGACCAAAAAAAATGAATCCAGCAGCACGAATCTCGCCTGATCTTCCCAGGATGAGCTTGGAGTTCGCTGGAAAGACCGCGGCCTTAGCCCTGAGGAGCCCTGATTTGTTTCAGTTCACCTGGGGGTTTGCCTCACTTGCTGCCTTCTGCTCTCTAGAGGATGAGGCGATAAAACTATGTTACCGGCTGGCGGCTAAGGAGGTCAATCCTAGGGAGCTCCCCGATCTCTCCGGTCTGGGCTGGAGAGAGGCGCTCTCCAAATGTTTGGAGAGCTTCATCCCGTGTCACGCCCGGCCTTCAGCGCTGGTTCCGGTTCCGGTGGTCCCGAGTCCGGTGGTCCGGAGACGGAGGAGGAGGAGAGGAATGGCCTCCTCAACAACGTGTCCGGTGGCTCCTAAGCAAGAGACCATCCAGCCAGAGACCGTCCAGTCAGAGCTTCACGTCAGCCACGTCCAGCCAGAGCTTCACGCCAGCCACGTCCAGCCAGAGCTTCACGTAGCCACGTCCAGCCAGAGCTTCACGTCAGCCACGTCCAGCCAGAGCTTCACGTCAGCCACGTCCAGCCAGAGCTTCACGTCAGCCACGTCCAGCCAGAGCTTCACGTCAGCCACGTCCAGCCAGAGCTTCACGTCAGCCTCGTCCAGCCAGAGCCGGTCCTCGAGCAAAAGCCAGAGCTTCCTTCGCCGCTGACGCCGTCCTGCCCAGAGCCCTCGCCGCTGACGCTGTCCAGCACCGAGCCTTCACCGCTGGTCCCGTCCAGTCCTGAGCCTTCGTCTGCCGATCCAGAGACTGTTCAAGTCACGTCTGCCGATCCAGAGACTGTTCAGGTCACGTCTGCCGATCCAGAGACTGATCAAGTCACGTCTGCCGATCCAGAGACTGATCAAGTCACGTCTACCGATCCAAAGACTGTTCACGTCACTTCCTCCGAGCCAGTGTCTACGGACAAGATGGCCGCCTCTGAGCCAGTGTCTACGGACAAGATGGCCGAACCAGAGACTGTTCACATCACTTCTGCTGATCCAGAGACTGTTCACGTCACTTCCTCCGAGCCAGTGTCTAGGGACAAGATGGCCGCCTCCGAGCCAGTGTCTACGGACAAGATGGCCGAACCCGAACCAGTGTCTACGGACAAGATGGCCGCCTCCGAGCCAGAGTCTGTTCCTGTTCCCGAGCCAGAGTCTGTTCCTGTTCCAGAGCCAGAGTCTGTTCCTGTTCCCGAGCCAGAGTCTGTTCCTGTTCCCGAGCCAGAGTCTGTTCCTGTTCCCGAGCCAGAGTCTGTTCCTGTTCCCGAGCCAGAGTCTGTTCCTGTTCCCGAGCCAGAGTCTGTTCCTGTTCCCGAGCCAGAGTCTGATCCTGTTCCCCAGCCAGAGTCTGTTCCTGTTCCCGAGCCAGAGTCTGTTCCTGTTCCCCAGCCAGAGTGTGTGTTGTCTGTTCCCGAGCCAGTGTGTGTGTTGTCTGTTCCTGAGCCCGAGTCAGTGTGTGTGTTGTCTGTTCCCCAGCCAGTGTGTGTGTTGTCTGTTCCCCAGCCAGTGTGTGTGTTGTCTGTTCCTGTGCACGAGCCAGTGAGTGTGTTGTCTGTTCCCGAGCCAGTGAGTGTGTTGTCTGTTCCCGAGCCAGTGTGTGTGTTGTCTTTTCCTGAACCTGAGCCAGTGTGTGAGTTGTCTGTTCCCGAGCCAGTGTGTGTGTTGTCTGTTCCTGAGCCCGAGTCAGTGTGTGTGTTGTCCGTTCCCGAACCAGTGTATGTGTTGTCCGTTCCTGAGGACGAGCCAGTGAGTGTGTTGTCTGTTCCCGAGCCAGTGAGTGTGTTGTCTGTTCCTGAGCCAGTGAGTGTGTTGTCTGTTCCCGAACCGGCGTCTGCTGTTCCTGAGCCGGCGTCGTCTCCGCCCTGGCCGCCCGAGGGGTCGTCTCCGCCCTGGCCGCCCGAGGGGTCGTCTCCACCCTGGCCGCCCGAAGGGTCGTCTCCGCCCTGGCCGCCCGATGGACTGTCTTCTCCGCCCTGGCCGCCCGATGGACTGTCTTCTCCGCCGTGGGGACCCAAGGGGTCGTCTCTGCCCTGGACAACTGCTCGAACCTGGCCCTCCGTCCCTCCCCCAAGACCGCCTCCACTTCACCACCCTCCTAAACTTTAGTGTTTTTGTTTCAGGGGCGTCGGGAGCCGCCCATAGGGGGGGGGGGGCTATGTTACGTGTGGGTTTTTGTTGTGTCTTGTATATCACGTGATCCGTTGTTTGTCATGTGATCCTGCCATGTGTCTTGTCTTTTGTTTGTTGTTGCTCAGTGTCCACAGGTGTTCCTCATCCATGTTTATTAGTCTCCCCAGGTGTTTCTCATTAACCACGCCCCCTTGTTATCTTGTTTAGCTTGTTTGTCTGTGTATTTAAACCCCTGTGTTTCAGTTGTTGGCTGTCGGTTGTTGTTTAATGTTACTTTTGTCCTGTTCTGAATTCCCTGGATTATCTGTTTGTTTTTGTTTAATTAAACGTGCTTGCTATTGGATTCGCTCTCTGTCTCGTTCCTGACTGGATGTAACAGTATTAGCGTTCCCAAAGCGTTGTCACGCAGCTCAAGTTCCCTGATAGGGAACGTCTCTGGTTACGTATGTAACCCTAGTTCCCTGAAGGGAACGAGACGCTGCGTGTCTTTGCCATACTCCCGGCATGCCCGTGAGCACTTGCTTCAGTTTATCAGAAGCTGACGCGCTTGTGTTTTGGGGTGCTTATATAGTTTCCTGGTCGATGACGTCACCCGCCTATGACGTTCCGTCTCGCCATTGGACTGATTTCATACGTGCTTCATGACGCACTCACGCAGGGGCGTTCCCAAAGCGTTGTCACACAGCGTCTCGTTCCCTTCAGGGAACTAGGGTTACATACGTAACCAGAGACGTTTTTTAAATTTTAGACTATTGACTAGCACAAATTATGCAATGCAATATTAATCATGAATAAAAAATGGTTTTGAGCAGTATTGAAACTTTGGACTTTCACTGTATATTGCAGTGCAGTGCAAGTGAAATTATGTATTTGGGTCGAATTCAAACTAGAATTATGAAGATAGGCATGTGCGTGTGTGTCAAACATCAAAAATATGACAACACATTGTGGGGACGTGCTAGCAATGAAAATAAAAATAAACTATGCAGTCGACTTTTTTTTTTTTACGCCATTTCATTAAAAGCAGTTGGCTGGACAAACTAATGACTGGTATTTATTTTACTTTTACTGTGGTACTGTGATTTTCTTAATCTTAAACCAAATACCTATCAGTGTCGTTACTTACTATCTATCGACTGTCTGGTGAAAAGAACTGACTTTAACCTGTGATGCTGGCTTGTAAGAGTCACTCAACAGCATTTCTTAGATTTTCACTTCATTTTGATGGGCCAAATGTGGCAACAGATGAATATATGAATTTACCTCAAAGTAAAGTGACAGTCTACTGAAAGGTAATGTATATGCAACAAACAGTTAGTAGAGCACTTCTGAAAATCCTTGGGAAAGCAAAAGATCAAGTGTAAGTAACCAGATATATACTTAAAGTTCACTTGAAATTGCCTTGCTACTGTTGCTACTTACAGACAACTGCATGTTTACTGAAAGTCTGTTGATACATTGGTTAATAGCTACATGCTGACTACTTCAAGTACAGAGAACCTGTTGAGGATTTGTTGCATGTCTGCAAAACACTGTTGCACATCTACAACCTAAATTGATAACACACTGGTAACACTTTACTGACAGAATGTTTAATAGCAGTTTACATGTTACATATAGTGTAGTGATTGTTACAAACATTTAATAGACAATCTACAGATACTACCCTAATTAGAGTAAGGAGATATGTACTTGTAAAATAACTTAGTCAGCAGACTATCAATAGACAATCTATAGCGGGACCATCAAAATAAAGTGTTACCAACATGTATAACAATCTAAGAAGCCTGATTAGGGTATGTATGCTCTATATAAACATTATAGCTATTTGCTATACTTTTAATTCAGAGCAAACCATTTATAAAACAGTAACATATTGGTTTTACCTAAAGGTTCTTAAAAAGGATCTCCCTGAGGAGCTCTGAGAACAACGGCCGATAAAAGCAAAGACAAAGATAAGCTCTGCTCTCAGTGAAGGGGAGGCCACAGATTTGGCCCAGGAGCTGGGAGCCATGCTTGGGTGACATGCAAACCTAGACATGATTGCAAGTGTTCCCAGTGCTGAGGCAGACGTTGCAAAGTAAGTTGCTTTCCAGATCTAGATTTTTTTAAACTTGCATCTTGCTCAAAAATATGTCCATTGATATTTACAGGAATACACTCTGCTCTCTCCATCGCTTTCTAAGGGGGAAACTGGGAGAGGAATCACCTTTTAGTCTGCTGCCCCCTACGTTTGGACCGAAAGTGGTAGATGTTGTCCTCTCATTTTTAATCAATAAGTTTAAGTAGAGGTTCACTGAGCCATTGAACACAATAGCAAATTATTGTTAAATTGTAACAAACATTGTCATCTCAGTTAAGCAAGTAATGTTACATTTAATTGGCTTATACACAACATATCACTGTTGAAGAACATATTCAGACAGCTGAGTAATGTAAAACGGTCATGGTTTATTTAGCTTTATTTACAATTAAAAATGGCATTTTTTTTCCAGATTTCAGATGTTGTAAAACAATGCATATAAAAATGTATATAGTAAAATAAACAAAACCAAAAAACAGCAGCCTCCTTCACTTAATTTCTCATATGCACACTTACATTCAAGTTAATTTTTAATGTATATTTTACTGAAACGGTGCCTTAGTTTGTTTTTTCATATCTACATTCATTTTTAGAGTTTAGTTTGTCATCTTTTGAAATTCTTTCCATACTTTCGTTTTATGTTTTTTTGCTCTGTGTGGAAACCATGGTCTTATTTTTCTTGTTACACTGTCATGCAGGTTTTTATTTTGCTGGCTAATGTGCTGAGGAATTGTCTGCCATTTCTGCACACTCTCCAGTATTTCATTTAACGTCTGCAGTTCAGTTTAGTAGTTTGCTGCAGTGTTCACATTTAACTTCATTGCCGTGTCTTCTTGCCACAAAGTAGGTACAGCTCTTGTTAAGGGAGAACTGAAATTCTAGGTAAAAAAGTAACTTTTTTTACAACTAGATTTTTTGTCATACTGTTTAAACAGTTTAAGTATTGATCTTTATAGTTTTATAATTTGAATGTGTAGTTTCTTAGCTCTTAATAGACCAGGGTACAATGTGTTCAAGCTAATGTGCTAGGCTAGCTTTGCTAGTTTTAAGATGGCTGCCAGGAGGTGGGACAGTTGCAATGCATTTTTGCAACTGTCCCTACATGGTGTTGCAACTGTCCCTCATGACAATAATAATGACAATTAGATAAAATTGATATAAAAGACAATTCAGTGGTTTGATAAAGAACATATTTCAATAGCCAGGTGTCTCCTCTTTGTATTTCAGCAAATTGCTTTTTTAAAAGTCAAACTAGGCTGCAGTGTATCCTACTTTTTTTGTTCTGTTTTTTTCAGTATGCCACAAGACAGGAAAAGGAAAGCAGATAGGGATGTCCCTCTTCCTATTCTGTACTTAGCTGCTGCTGTAGTGAGCAATGACGGCAGGACAGTGAGGTCTGTGGCAAAACAGTATTCAATTTGCCACACAAACCTCTACCGCTTTATTGAAAAGAGAGAGGCTAAGTCAAGGAGAGGAGATGAGGACAGGTAACTAGACCCCGAGAAGGGTCTTCTCAGTCCAACAAGAAGATAACCTGGCAGAATACCTAAATAGAGCAGCTTATCTTTTCTATGGTCTCAGCACTAAAGAGGTAGGCCTAAGCATGAGGAAGGTATTAAAGCAGAGTGCAGGCTTAGAGGGATGAATGCAAAGACAGTGACTTTGCACCATCTTTGGTGACAGACCGGCCGCCACCACCATTTCTTCCAGAGCAAGCTGGAACATCTGCTTCTTCTGCAGTTCCTCCAGTGCAAATAGAGTTCTCACCTGAGACTGTTAGACCTCACACCAGTGTCACCGTCTTATTGGATATTATATTCATTCATTACACACAGACTGATATATATTCAAATGTTTATTTCATTTAATTGTGATGATTAAACCTGACAACTAATGAAAATCCAAAATTCAGTATCTCCGATTGTAGAATATAACTTAAGACCAATAAAAAAAAAGGATTTTTTAAAAATGTTGGCCAACTGAAAAGTATGAACATGAAAAGTATGAGCATGTACAGCACTCAATACTTAGTTGGGGCTCCTTTTGCCTGAATTACTGCAGCAATGCGGCGTGGCATGGAGTCAATCAGTCTGTGGCACTGCTCAGGTGTTATGAGAATCCAGGTTGCTCTGATAGTGGCCTTCAGCTCTTCTGCACTGTTGGGTCTGGCGTATTGCATCTTCCTCTTCACAATACCCCATAGCTTTTCTATAGGGTTCAGGTCAGGCGAGTTTGCTGGCCAATTAAGAACAGGGACTTCCATGGTCCTTAAACCAGGTACTGGTAGCTTTGGCACTGTGTGCAGGTGCCAAGTCCTGTTGGAAAATGAAATCTGCATCTCCATGAAGTTGGTCAGCAGCAGAAAGCATGAAGTGCTCTAAAACTTCCCGGTAGACGGCTGCGTTGACCTTGGACCTCAGAAAACACAGTGGACCAACACCAGCAGATGACATGGCACCCCAAACCATCACTGACTGTGGAAACTTTACACTGGACTTCAAGCAAACGTGGATTCTGTGCCTCTCCTCTCTACCTCCAGACTCTGGGACCTTGATTTCCAAAGGAAATGCAAAATTTATTTTCATCAGAGAACATAACTTTGGACCACTCAGCAGCAGTCCAGTCCTTTTTGTCTTTAGCCCAGGCGAGACGCTTGACGCTGTGTCTTGTTCAAGAGTGGCTTGACACAAGGAATGCGACAGCTGAAACCCATGTCTTGCATACGTCTGTGCATGGTGGTTCTTGAAGCACTGACTCCAGCTGCAGTCCACTCTTTGTGAATCTCCCCCACATTTTTGAATGGGTTTTGTTTCACAATCCTCTCCAGGGTGCGGTTATCCCTAGTGCTTTTACACTTTTTTCTACCACATCTTTTCCTTCCTTCCTCTCTATTAATGTACTTGGACACAGAGCTCTGTGATCAGCCAGCCTTTTTAGCAATGACCTTTTGTGTCTTGCCTTCCTTGTGCAAGATGTCAATGGTCGTCTTTTGGACAGCTGTCAAGTCAGCAGTCTTCCCCATGATTGTGTAGCCTACAGAACTAGACTGAGAGACCATTTAATAGCCTTTGCAGATGTTTTGAGTTAATTAGCTGATTAGAGTGTGGCACCAGGTGTCTTTAATATTGAACCTTTTCACAATATTCTAAATTTCTGAGATACTGATTTTGGAGTTTTCATTAGTTGTCAGTTATAATCATCAAAATTAACTTGACATATATTAATGAATATAATATCCAAATATCACTTTTTTGAATGGAATTACTGAAATCAACTTTTTGATGATATTCTAATTATATGACCAGCGCCTGTAAACTAAAAAAAGATTTGAAAAATGATGCCGAAGTATGAGTTTTATTACATCTAAATGACTGTTGCAACTGCCCCTCAGTACTGTTGCAACTATCATATTAAAATAAATAATATATATCACCAAATATCAAATATCCCCATATTTCAGTTTATTAAATAGGCAACCGGGGAAACACACTCAAAACGCCACAGTTTGCAGACGGGCGACCTGGAATCTGTAATGTCCGGAAGCAAGACGAAGAGGCGAAATCCGCAAGGAGACTCCAACTGGAACTAGGTGAGATAACAAACAAGAGTGACGAACCGACAACACACAGTGCAAACACCCACTAGATAAGTACAGCTGACAAGCCGCAGCTGAGCCTCTAATTAGAGTGATCAGCTGTAGTTACTAGGCAACGCACACGCACTGAACACACCCACATCCCCAACACACCAGACATAAACTCAAGAAAAGAACACATAGATTTAAGAATCGTGACAATAACAAATTTTCTTGGACTCCCATATCATTCTTATCAATCAAATAAACATATAATGCAGAAATATCCAAGCTTGCGATGAATATTGTTGTCAGAAAAGCTCAATTTGAACTTTTCCCACCTCCCACCATTGAAGAAGATTTTCACAATTACAGTTTTGTTCTGTCCAAAAAAAGGTTACATTTTTCATGGAAATAAAGATTCTCTAATAACGTATTACTAAATCTCCAATAAGAATAATCAGGGGTTGTTTGTGTTACAATCATTTTTAAAGAAATTAAATGATGATCCGAAATAGAGCTTGGGCTTATATGTGTCACTTCTGTTCTACTGCACATTTGCACATTATTCTTGACATAAAATCTATCTAAACGTGCTGAACTGATTCTATTTTCTGTCACTTTAATCCATGTATATTGTTTAACTGCTTTTCTCTCTCTCCAAATATCAATAAGTCCAAATTGTGTGGTGTAGGGACTGGGCTAAGTGGGTGAATCTGAATAACTAAATACATCCGGCTAAAGACCAAAAATCTCTGAATGTAAATTAACCCAAACACACACACACAAACACACACACACACATTCCCCCACCAGTGAATACCACACTCAGGACAGAGCGTGGTGTCCGATTACAAGACATTTTATGACTGATCGGAATGTCCAAAAGGAAGTGGATTCCAAAGCGAAAAGAAACTTCTTTTCTTTAAAAGACATTTAACCAGATATATTCAATGTGTTTTTATGTGTGTCCATTTGCCCATGTCACATTGGAATGACTATGATTTTATCGTAGCTTAAAGTGAATTATAAATACCTTCATTATGCATTTTAAATATAACTGTCTATTCCCATAACTTGTACACATAGTTCTGGACACCTCCAGAATGCTTTCGGTGTGATCAATCAGAATACGTACAGTAATATCCAGTAAAATATAGTTTACTATGCTTTCCATCTTTGGAGTGAAAAGAGACCAAAACTAACATCACTGGTGTTCTTAGATAACGGCGTTTACGACCCAAAGGAATGTTCACAGAACTGCCACCCTCTCTGAATTCTAACCAAGGAGGAGAAATGAATCCTGTATTCATATATATATATGCTATTATATATCCACTTGAGAATTGTATGAACAATGTATCTAAGTTCCCTATTTCATGAGTTGCCTTTTTGTGGTTTGGTCTATGTTTCTCGACAACTCTAATGCGATAATGTTTTAAACTTGGCCAACTAATGTTTAACCAAATCCATTTGTGGCAAGTTTGGTCTCGATAAACTCCAATCTTCATTCCCCATTTGTTAATTGACATTACATTTTGCTAAACTTGTGACACATTAGTATTATAAGAATTGTGAAGATTCTGCTCTTAAACACCCTAATTTCGTCGGTTTCAAATGTCTCTCTCTTAGACAAAGAGCAATAAAAACCAAAGTCCCGCCTGTGAAATTCCAACCCTCTAATTGGCCAAGTCAACAGGAAGAGGCCGGATTTCTCCAAGGTGATAAATGACGCTTCCCCCCTCCGCTCGCTCTCTGTTTACCTCGACTGTCTTTGCTCATAATGTAAGGTCTCGCCTCCGGGCGAGCTCTTCGCCTTTCTTTTATTTGTTTCTAGTTTAGTTTGTGTTTTTCAGTCTTAGATAAGTCTCCGTGTTTAATTCCAATCGACGAGTGAAAAGAACACCGCGTGACATATCTCTTCAGCAAATCCATCTACAAGGGACCTTTAAACGAGCGCGCGCTCGTTTTGAAGGAGAAACACGCGCACGTGACCACGTGGCGAGAGACGCACACACACTTCTTCACCAGCCATGCGAAGATGTGACGTTAACTCCGCGTGATTTCCCCGTAGAGATCTTTATTTCTTTTCTTTGTTAGTCAAAGTTTTGTTTTCCGTAGTCGACTCTGTTCACTTCCACAAAGTGAAACAAACTTAGCCGAACTATTTTCCTTTGGTAATGTTACTCCAAAGACTTGGAAACTCCGTTCAACACGCGCTTGGCGTGAACAGCACCCAGTGACGCTTCCTAAAGGACTCCGCTCACGCACGCGCAGGAATGCCGCGACACAGAGAGACCCAGAAACTTAAGTATATCTCTTTATAGAGCTTCTAAGAAGCGTTAAGATGATGTTTTCGTGTTGTCACAGGCAGGGGACTGTCAGGGGAATGTTGCCAATGCTCTCTCTCTCTCTCTCTCTCTCTCTCTCTCTTCCCCTCTCACACGTGTTTCCATTGTCCACACTCTATGCATTTCTCGTTCATCGATGCCTTATCGTGTATTGTTGTTTATTATGTTTGTAAATACATATATCCCATGTAACCGTAGTAAATACATAAGTAGTTCTGCCTTATTAAATTCATTATATTCATCTGATTGATGTACTGCCTTTTTGCTCATTTAAGTCCCTTAAGTGCCAAAAGATCTTATAGCAACAAGCTTACAAATTAAAGATACTTTAAAGAGTATGTGTTTATAGGGCAGGAAACCCAATTCTTGTGGCCACAGAATTGCTTTTCCTGAAATCCTATAAAGTAAGATGATATTGTGGATTCCCACAGATATTAGTCTGACAATTGAGCTAATTAATTTAGCCTGTTTTGTAAGACGTGGTCCGTGTATTTAATTGCAATCAACTTGTGGTTAAGTGCAAGGATACACAGACATGCATGCAGGTAAAATGACATATCATCCCTTATCGGGAGTTTTATTAACATGTAAGACTGATCTAATCCAAACATGTATGAATAATTATTAATTACTAATTATTAATTATGATATGCAAATTCCCCACGGATTAGATCCGCCCCAGAGTCTTTACAGTGGTTAGCTCTCTTAAAGATACAGTTGATAAAAAATGAGGTTCTTCTCGATTTCTATCGCAAGTAAAATCCAAAGTACAGTTTCAATCTCTTCCAATTACTAAAAAAATCTTCATTCATAAAAGAGGATACTACATCTTTAAGTTTTAAAAAAAGCTATTCTCTCTCTACCCATTGTAGGAGCATAAACATTTACTAACCCGAAAACTCTATTTTTTTTTTGTAATCTGAGAGCAAGTAGTCGCCCTTTCACTACCTCACTTTTAGACAAAATTTTAACTTTACATCTGGGTGAAAATAATATTGCCACACCTGCACAAAGGTTGGTGCGATGACTCAAGACATGATCTCCTTTCCACCACATCCCCCAATCAGTTTTACTTTCTTCATTACTATGTGTTTCTTGTAGAAACACAACTTGAGTTTCTTTCCAATTTAAACATTCTTTTAATAAAGGCCATTTACTTCTGTCCCTTGCCCCATTTATATTTGAGGATCCTATTTTGAGAACATCCTTAAACAGGGGATAGGAAAAAGAAAAAGAAAGAAAAAAACACAGAAAAGGTCAGATCCCCATGTGCATTTCTATAGAGCTAGTTCTAGAAGACCTATGTTTGCCCTTCATATTTTTCATTTTTTGTCTGACTGCTGTCAAATATTTCTTTAATCTGAACCTTTTTTGCTGCAACAAAACCTCAACCTTACATTCTTTACGACCTTTTATTACGGATGCGATAAATTTTTCTAGGTCAGGAAAAACCTCTTTAAAATCAACTCTCCTCCCCTTAGTTTCATCCAGGAAACTATTTATCTGTTCCACAGAATAAAAATCTCCATATCTACCGAAGTCTACATCAAAGCATGAATCTCTAATACTCTCGTCTTCGGACTCTATTTCCGCTTCATCATTTGAACCTGTAGTGTCTTCTTGCATTTTAGCGTCTTTGAAGCTTACAGCACGAGTAACAATACAACCAATAGACGGAACTTCTTCGTTTGTACCCTCAATACTTCCAGACGTGTTAACACTCACCTCTACTCTATCAATACAATAATCAGGGATCTAGAAAGTGAAAAATAAATAAAATAAAAAATAAAAAAATAAATCCTGTGATAAAAAAGAAAGAAAATAAAGTTTTAACTATAAGAAAAAAACTTAAGAAACGTCCCGCTCTCACACGTGCCTCTCACACATCGCACTCACTTCCAGCATGCAACATCCCACACACAGAGAGAGAGAGAGAGAAGAGAGAGAGAGAGAGAGAGAGAGAGAGAGAGAGAGAGAGAGAGAGAGAGAGAGAGAGAGAGAGAGAGAGAGAGAGAGAGAGAGAGAGATGAGCTAGTCTGACATGGCACAAATAAAACATTCTTGGAATAGAAGGGGCCTTTAACGTTTTCAGGGCACTTACCCCTTAGGTGATAAATACATGGAGCAGGGACAAAATGTCTCAAACGGAGCTACATATTAAGAATAAGTTACATTATGTTAGGACAGAAGATCAATACTTTGCACATTATTGTTGTTGCACATGCATTACTGTATGTATATTACTTGTTATCGTTGAAATTGAGATGTTTACTTCATAATAAACATGCTGTGATAAAAATCACAATTCATTAGTTGTTTGCAGTAGTTGTAAATTATTTGAATGGTTTTGTAGAGTCATACATTTCTATTTTATTAATCAGATGGAAAATTAAACATTTTGTCCAGTACATTTTATATTACTGTCAGGTAGACAATTAAACATTTACTTGAACCTTTGTTCCCTATCGGTCAGTCACTACAACGTAGGTCTGTATGTGCAATCATTTGCATCAGCTGCACAGCCTCGCAGAGCGGGTATATAATGAGCAGCTGTTGCAATTGCACTTCAGCTTCTTGCTTCGGAGCCAACACTTCGATGCTATCTTCAAGAGTTGCAAGCCTCTTACAATGGACCTCTTCACTTTGGTGCGGGCGTGACGGGTGCAGCAGCGTGAACGGTTTATTTTCTCTCTCTCCTTTTTTGTTTTCATTTATCTGAGCAAAACAAAAAAAGCTGTTATAATAGCTGGTAAGGTGCACCTCTGAGAGCACTCATAAGCTGTTTTTACAGCTGGTAAGGTGAGACTGGGAGCGCTCAAAAGCTGTTTTTACAGCTGGTAAGACCAGCGGGAGAGAGACAGCGCACAGACAGGTGCATATTCCTGTCTGTGTTCGCGTGACTGTTCCCCTGCGTGCCTCAGCACCTGTGAGAGCAGTTCCTAAAAGAGCTTACACAGATAGTTTGCATCTTTTTCAAGATGACGTTCTATCTGTGTGTTTCTGGATGTGGTCGTTACCTGGGGTCACGGGATGGTCACAATCGCCTCCTCATGTGTCTGGGCCTCGAACACGCTGAGGCAGCATTCGTGGATGAGTCATGTACCCATTGTGGGAAGATGACCATCTTGGAGCTGCGGTCGAGACTCTCATTCCTGCAAAGATGCGGAGTCCCCGGACATCTGCCTTCGGGCAATAACACGGGAGACCTGAGGATCACGGTGAGTGCGCTTCCTTCGGGGAACCAACCCCCTAGGAACCCTCATCCCTCTCACGCTCCGCAGCCATTTGAGTTACCAACCGAACGTGCTGGACCATCCTCGAGATGTGTACCAGTCGTTTCCTTTGGTTCTCCCTGCGACGACCAGATGTCGATCGCTATATCAGAGGATGGGTCAGACATCTCCGCGGACGACGGCTTGGAGCTGCTGCCTCCTCCGGGTATGCAACGCAGCTGTGCCCTAACTCCTGTAGGCCTGTAGGTTCTCGTCGGACCTATTCGCCATAGCCATGGTGTTGCTGCAGGCCCATCAGGCCATGATACTGAAGGACCTGCACGAGGGTGGTCAGGATCCACAAATTCTCTAAGAACTTTGTGCCGCAACGGACCTCGCGCTTCGACCGTGTGGTCAGTGGGTTATGCAATGTCCACCTTGGTGGTGCAGGAACGCCATCTGTGGCTGTGTCTGGTCGACATGAGGGAGGCCGACAAGCTCCGGTTCCTTAACTCCCCCGTGTCCCAGATCGGCCTCTTCGGCGACCCGGTCGAGAACTTCGTCCAGCAGTTCTCAGCAGTACAAAAGCAGACAGAGGCTATTAAACACATTCTGCTCAGTCTGCTCGTTGCCTGGGGCGTCCTCCTGCTTTTGCCCCTGCTCCCGCGCTGCAGCAGCCTCTACCTAAACGGCACCGTGGAGCCAGTCGCAGGCAGGGCGCCCCGCCCCGCCCGTCCAGGCCACTACCAAGAAGGACGGCAAAGCCAGAGGTGAGTGGCCCCAGGACGGGCAACCCGGAGATGGATCGAACTGCTCTCTAGAAGACGGTGGCCTCACCGCTCCCTTCCCCGGAAGAGGGCCGGGTGGACCAGCGGTACCCAAATTCTCATTAATAGAGCAGTTTCCTTCATCTTTGGGTCTGAAGAGGGCCTGGTGAGCAGTGGGAGGAGAGAATTTTCACCGCTCTCTTCCGCCTCTTCTGTCACCAACGAGCAGCAGTGTGCGGTCCGAGAATGCCGACAAGCCGCCTCCTGCACCTCCTGCCCCGTGGAACCAGGTGAGTGTTGCACAGCACACTCAGACACAGCTACGGGCCGCCTCCCAGAGAGAGCCTCCCGATCTGTGTCCCTGTGTTCCACCTCGCTGCCCCACTCCGGGTACGCCTATGGTCCCTTTGGTCCCGCTTGTACAGTCCCTGCGAGCCTGGTTAGCGCTCCCCACATTGTCTCGCTGGCTCATTCGGACCATCAGGCTCGGCTATACGATACAGTTCGCCCGGTGTCCCCCCAAGTTTCGGGTCATCCACTCCACTACAGTTTGAGCAGCCGATGCCCATGTCTTGCGTGCGGATATCGCAGTCCTACTCGCGAAGGACGCGTACTTTCATGTCTTGATTCTTCCTCTACACAGGCCGTTCCTGCGCTTTGCATTCAAGGGTCGAGCATTTCAGTACAAAGTCCTACCCTTCAGGCTGTCCCTGTCCCCCCGTCTCTTCACGAAAGTCACGGTGGGGGCCCTTGTTCCCATAAGAGAACAGGGCGTGCGCATCCTCAACTATCTCGACGACTGGCTCATACTAACACACTCTCGAGATCAGCTATGCGAACACAGGACCTCGTGCTCAGGCACCTCAGCCAGTTGGGTCTTCAGGTCAAAAGAGCAAACTCTCCCCTCTGCAAACTCTCCCCTCTCCCCTCTTCCCCTCTCTCTTTTCTCGGTATGGAGTTGGATTCGGTCACACAGACAGCGCGCCTCACAGAGCAGCGCGCTCAGTCGGTGCTGAACTGCTTGAACACGTTCAAAGGCAGGACGGCGGTTCCACTGAAATTCTATCAGAGGCTCCTGGGGGCATATGGCAGCAGCGGTAACCCCGCTCGGCCTGCTTCATATGAGACCGCTTCAGCACTGGCTTCACGGCCGAGTCCCGAGATGGCTGTGACATCACGGAACTCACCGGCTGGCAATCACACCGGCGTGTCGCCAGACCTTGGTTAGATCCCTAGTTCCTGCGGGCAGGAGTCCCCTTGGAACAGGTATCCAGACATGCTTTGGTATTCAAAGATGCCTCTGCCACCGGCTGGGGTGCCACGTACAATGGGCATGCAGTGTCAGGGGTGTGGACGGACCCCCAACTGCATTGGCACATCAATTGCCTCGAGTTGCTAGCAGTACATCTCGCTCTGAGCCACTTGAAAAGGCCGCTACAGGGGAGGGACGTGCTGGTCCGTACGGACAACACTGCGACCGTTGCGTACATCAACCAACAAGGTGGTCTACGCTCCCGTTGCAACTCGCCCGCCATCTCCTCTGGAGTCAGAAGCATCTGAGGTCTCCTCAGAGACCTGAGGAGCCTCCTCAGAGACCTCCCACTGCCAGCTGTTTTACTCCCTGACCGAGGGAACACTCGGCACAGACGCACTGGCACACAGCTGGCCCCGGGGTCTCCGCAAATATGCATTTCCCCCAGTGAGCTTACTTGCGCAGACACTGTGCAAAGTCAGGAAGGACGACGAGCAGGTCCTTCTGGTGGCTCCCTATTGGCCCACCCGGACTTGGTTCCTAGATCTCATGCTTCTTGTGACAGTCCCTCCCTGGCCCATTCCTCTGAGGATGGATCTTCTGACTCAGAGACGGGGCGCCCTATGGCACCCGCGTCCAAACCTCTGGAAACTCCATGTCTGATCCCTCAACGGGACGCGGAGGTTCTAGGTAACTTACCCCCAAAGGTACTTAACACCATCACTTCAGCACGGACACCGTCCACGAGACGTGTATACGCCCTGACGTGGAACCTATTCTTCGATTGGTGTTCTTCTCACCGAGAAGACCCCCCAAGGTGTTTGATAAGGTGTGTGTTTTCTTTCTTGCAGCAAGGGTTGTAGCGAAGGCTGTCTCCCTCCACCCTCAAAGTACATGCTATTTCAGCATATTACGACCACATAGATGGCAAAACAGTTGGAAAGCACGACCTGGTCGTCAGGTTTCTTAGGGGGGCGAGAAAATTAAATCCTCCTCAACCCCCCTCCACTTTGCTACTGGTTGCACTGGCCTCTGTCAAGAGGGTAGGAGACCTGCACACATTTTCGGTCGACGAATCGTGTCTAGAGTGCGGGCAGTGCCAGCAGAAGGGAAAGGCTGTCTCCAAGCAGAGGTTGAGCCACTGGATAGTGGATGCCATCACCTTGGCTTACCAAGCACGCTTACCAAGACTTACCCTGCCCGCTCAGGTTGCATGCACACTCCACGAGAGGCGTTGCATCCTCCTGGGTGCTGGCACGTGGCTCCTCACTAACAGATATCTGTAGAGCTGCGGGCTGGGCGACACCTAACACGTTCACTAGATACTATAGCCTACGTGTAAACAGGTAGAAGCACCGAGAGGCACGGCTCTGTCGGCTTGCTGCACCCTACTGTGCACCCTTATTTCTCCAGAGTGAAAAACCTGTCGAGTCCTCCAACACCCTCGGCCAGGACATGGCGGAGCATCCAGTGCCACGCCTCTATCCGCTGAATCCTTGAGAACCGGATCTGGACTGGGATCCATATGTCTGACCTTATGTGGATCCCATATGTGTATATTCTCCACGGCTGCTCATAAGACGGAAGCCCGTGTCTTTCCCTTGGGCTAAGTCACCCATTATTTCATATGCAGTACAACCTTCGGGTTAGTCCATATGTATTTTCCACATAACTCTTTGAAGAAGTGGCTTTCACAGCGTTCTCCTTCTTAAACAGAAAGGGCACACTTTCCCAGTGTTATCCAATATCTCACTGTATGGGTTATCACAGAACAACAGTGACAGAGCCTCTTATCGACCTTCCAGGCAAGAAGGTGTAGAGGCTTGCACGGGGCGCTGTATGGGGTTCAGCGGCTGTGGCACTTTGGTAGGGATTCCTAATGGTCAGTCTGACCTACGTTGTAGAGACTGACCGATAGGGAACGTCTTGGTTAGATATGGTAACCCTCGTTCCCTGAGGGAGGGAATGGAGACGTAGGTCCTGTCGCCACATCTGCTGCCACCCGCCGGGGCGGCCAGCTTATCAGGTTGGCTCCTCAGCAAAAAACTGAAGTGTAATTGCAACAGCTGCTCATTATATACCCGCGCTGCGAGGCCGCGTAGCTGATGCAAATGATTGCACGACGATGTGTATTGGCTTGTTTAAGTTTCACTCAAAGTAGACCTCTCTAGTGAGATTCCTATTGGACACTCAGACATACGTCTCCGTTCCCTCCCTCACAAAAACTCTGGCATTTTGAGCGGTGAGTGGATTCTAAATGAATCACCTCTGATTGGCCATAGCTTTCGGGAGATCAACAAATATGTCTGTGATTGGCTACAATTGTCAACGCTGCAAATATAAATATTCAACATTCTCGAGGGCGCAAACTGAAAAACAGGTGTTTGCCAAATCTGTTTCGCCAATAATATTATATTCTCACAGTATCAAATGAGGGTGCTCTTCCTTTCGTTTCAGGGTGCTCATTTTTAAATTAGACCTATTAGACTTTATTTTTTTATATTTCTGATCAAACATTAAATTGGAGCGTCCCCCTGCAGTACTGTTGCGGACCCCCGGTCGAAGACTCTTGTGTGCGGTAACAAGTAATAACTAATAACGGTGCTATCTGTAACTGGATAGGCTTTCTCTCCCTGAACTATCCTTTGATATCTTTTGTCGGACAGGGTGGTGCAGGAGAGTGGGTAGCTTGTTTTTGTTCAGCCTCCTTTCATTGTGTATTATTTTAAATATGACCTTCTTGTCATAAATATTGCATCTTACTGTATTTTTTTCTGCAGTTGAAATGTAGCACCACATCATGCTATATTTCCTTTCTGCCATTCTCTCTGTTTAATGTGGAAGTGTGCCTCTCGTCTCTGCATGACTCCTGGAGTCCTGTAATAAGGGCCAGCTACATATGTCAGGGGTGTTTTAGCACAAACATGAAACAAAAGTACAGAAAACCTTATTTTGTATTGACATAATTTTAATATCAATATTTTTATACCAAATAAGTAGCTTGTGAGTATCAATATATCAATACTGCATAAGCATCGATACTATCTTTATTAGAAATATTTCTACACATGACACATAAAACTAATGGTCACAGTCACCAGCTAGTGATTACCACCAGAGGGCACACCACCCCGGACTATTGCCACACCATCAAGGATTTCATTACCCATAACCCATTGCCAGGTCTAATCAGCCATGATTGTTCACAACTGTTTCTGATTACCTTGTTACCCCTGCCTATAAAAGCCAGCTATCTGTCAATCTCTCTTTGCTAGGTCTTGGTGATGTATTGACAGCATTTCTGAGTGCTCTCTCTGCTCAGTTTTTTTCCTGTGTTCCAGGATTTCTCTGTTATTGTTTAGACTGATAACCCTGTACTTTTGAGTACTGTCTGTTATATGGATTATGATCTTAAACCTCTGTGTCTTGCACTAATAAACATATGATTTCAACAGCATATGATTTATATGTGATTTGTTTTGTTTCTTAGCATGTTTATATGAGAAATTTCAAGCAGGGGCCCGTTCTTTGTATGTTGCTTAAAACATCCGAGATCAAACGAGACATCCAAGATAATATCATTGTGCTCATCATGATCCAGCTAATTAGGTTCTTCGAACACACCTGCCGGTTATGATTAGTATAGCTGGATTGAGTTATCTGAGATAATTGTGCGTTCATGCGCTGGTTTAAAAGGGGATATGTATCGATAGTAGAAACATTGATCAGCAACGCTTCTATTGGCTGCTTACCATGGCCAAAGAGCGCGCTCAGTTTTTCACCGCAGCAGAGCAAGAGTTCCCTATCGGTCAGTCACTACAACGTAGGTCATGACTGGCCAATAGGAATCTCGCTAGAGAGGCCAATCTACTTTGAGTGAAACTAAAACAAGCCAATACACATTGGCATGCAATCATTTGCAACAGCTGTGCAGCCTCGCAGCGCAGGTATTTAACAAGCAGCTGGAGCGATTGCACACTAGCTTTTTGCTTTGGAGCCAAACACTTCGATGCCTCTGCTAAGTCAGTTGAAACTGATCTACGAGCCTTCTGGACCTCTCCTTTCCGGTGCTGGGCGCGACAGCAAGGCAGCGCGAACAGTTTGCTTTCTCTCTCTTTTTTTTTCTCTTTCTTTTTTGTTTTAAAACTGAGCAAGAAAAAAAGCTGTTTTTAACAGCTGGTGAGGTGCGCTTCAGAGCGCTCAAAAGCTGTTATAACAGCTGGTAAGGTGAGCCTTGCAAGCGCTCAAAAGCTGTTGTAACAGCTGGTAAGACCTCCCAGCGAGAGAGATCCAGCGCACAGACGGGTGTACATTCCCGTCTGTGATCGCTGTGGCTGTTCCCCTGCGTGCTTCAGCACCAGTGAGAGTAGTCCCTAAAAGAGCTTACACAGATAGTTCGCGTCTTTTTCAAGATGACGTTCTATCTGTGTGTTTCTGGATGCGGTCGTTACCTGGAGTCGCGGGATGGTCACGATCGCTGCCTCGTGTGTCTGGGCCTCGAACACGCACAGGCAGCGTTCGTGGATGAGTCATGTACCCATTGTGGGAAGATGACCATGTCGGAGCTGAGGTCGATACTCACGTTCCTGCAAAGGGGCGGAGTCCCCGTGCCTGCACATCGTTCCAACCCCCCTTCGCGGGTTGCTTCGGGCAGTGACACGGGTGTCCTGAGGACGCTGCATCGGAGGGTGGGTCAGACCTCTCCGCGGACGACGGCTTGGAGCTGCTGCCTCCTTCAGGTGTGCCAGCAGTGCCCGTGTGGAACCCTCCACCGTGTCCCGAGCCCTCGAGGTTGGACGATTGGTATCTGGGGGTGGCGCGCGCTGGTTCTCAGCAACCAACCCCAGTGCCTTTCTTCCCGGAGGTGCATGAGGAGCTCACAGGGACGTGAACGGCACCTTTTACTGCCAGAAACCGTCTTGGTGGCTCCTCCTCCCTCACCACCCTTGATGGCGGGGCAGCTAAGGGATACACGCGTATCCCGCCAGTGGAACGGGCCGTTGCTATGCAACTCTGCCCTTACTCCACTTGGCGTGGAGAACCGTGTCTTCCTTCCCGGGCCTGTAAGTACTCGTCGGACCTGACCGGCAAGGCTTACAAGGCCTGTGGGGAAGCTGCCTCTGCCATGCACGCTATGGCGTTGTTGCAGGTTCATCAGGCCACGGCACTGAAGGACCTGCACGAGGGTGGTCATGATCCACAAGTTCTCCAAGAACTTCGTGCCGCAACTGACCTCGCGATTCGTGCGACGAAGGTCACTGCGCGGTCAGTGGGTCGTGCGATGTCCACACTAGTGGTCCAGGAACGCCATCTCTGGCTGTGTCTGGCTGACATGCGGGAGACCGACAAGATCAGGTTCCTTAACTCCCCCGTGTCCCAGACCGGCCTCTTCGATGACGCGTTCGAGAACTTCGCCCAGCAGTTCTCGGCTGCACAGAAGCAGACTGAGGCCATCAGACACATCCTGTCTGCTGCTGCCTCCACCCCACCGCCCGCGGCTCCTCGGTCTGCTCGTCGCCGTGGGCGTCCTCCTGCGTCTGCCCCTGCTCCCGCGCCGCAGCAGCAGCCTCCATCTAAACGGCGCCGTGGAGCCAGTCGCAGGCAGGGCGCCCCGCCCGTCCAGGCCCCCGCCAAGAGGGGCGGCAAAGCCAAGGATAAGCGGCCCTAGGACGGGCGAACCGAAGATGGAAGGGACTGCTCTCCAGGAGACGATGACTGCATCGCTCCCTCCCCCGGAAGATGGCCGGGTGGTAAATCCTTTGTTTCATTTTGTTTGTGTTCCGCCGCTGGCCTTAAAACCAGCGGCACGCAAATTTTCAATAAAAGAGCAGTTTCTATCATCTCTGGGTCCGAAGAAGACCCAGAGAGCAGTGGGGGGTTGGAATCCTCACCACTCTCATCCGCCTCTTCTTTCGCCAGCCGGCAGCTGTGTACGGTCCGAGAACGCCACCGAGCCGCCTCCCACACCTCCTGCCCCGTGGAACCAGGTAAGTGCTGCACAGCACACTCAGACCCCGCTATGGGCCGCCTCCCAGAGTGAGACTCCCGAGCCGCGTCCCTGTGTTCCACCTCGCCTGCGCCTACGGTCCCTTTGGTCCCGCTTGTACGGTCTCTGCGAGCCTGGTTAGCGCTCCCCAGTCCGTCTCGCTGGCTCATTCGAACCATCAGGCCCGGCTATGCGATTCAGTTCGCCCGGCGTCCCCCCAAGTTTCGGGCCATCCACTCCACTACAGTGAGAGCAGCCGATGCCCATGTCTTGCGTGCGGAGATCGCAGTCCTATTGGCGAAGGATGCGATAGAGCCGGTCCCTCCAGCCGATATGAGGTCAGGGCACTACAGTCCCTACTTCATTGTACCCAAGAAAGGTGGTGGGTTACGACCGATTTTGGATCTGCGGGTTTTGAATCGGAGCCTCCACAAGCTACCGTTCGAAGTGCTCACGCAGAGACGCATTTTCGAATGCATCCGTCCCCAAGATTGGTTTACAGCGATCGACCTGAAGGACGCGTACTTTCATGTCTCTATTCTTCCTCGACACAGGCCATTTCTGCACTTTGCGTTCGAGGGTCGAGCATATCAGTACAAGGTCCTACCCTTCGGGCTGTCCCTGTCCCCCCGTGTCTTCACGAAAGTCACGGAGGGGGCCCTTGTTCAGGATGAGCGTTGAAGAACCAAACAATCCAAGATCATGCCAAATCGCCAACAATCAAATCCAGCTAAGGGAGTTAGCGACGTATGAAGAACGGGCCCCAGATGTAGCGATTAGCTTATTCTAAATTGCTTCAAATATCATTTTTGTGCACAGGTGTCTGGCAGAGGTTTTCAGCAACAGCCCTGGTGTTTTTTTTGTTTTTTTTTTCGCATATGAAAGTAGGCTAATTTGCACAAAAGGCTTATTGTTGCCACTATGGAAAAATGTATGGCAATTAAATATTCAGGGAAAGTGTAATGTGATTTTCAGAGAGAAATTATAAATGTACAAATTTCAATATATTTTCATAATTTTTAAAGCACCACCATTTATATACACAATATATATTTTTAAGTATATCAAACAAGTAGCCATCTAGTTTAATTTTTCCCTTGAGGGAGCCCTCACTCAAATAAAGGTTGGAGACCCCTGATTTATGCACGGATTTCCTCTCACTTGAGCCCAACTCAAAAGAATAAGTAACATCTTGGTAGTCACAGATCATTTTAAACGGTACGCCCAGGCGTTTCCCTCAAGGAATCAGACAGCTCGCACGGTAGCCAAGATCTTAGTGGACAAGTATTTTGTGCATTATGGCTTGCCTGGGAGAATCCATTCCGACCAAGGGCGAGACTTTGAGAGCCATTTAATAAAAGACCTCTTGCTATTCTTGGGGATTCGCAAATCCTGTACCACTCCATATCATCCTTATGGTGACCCTCAGCCAGAGAGGTTCAATCGTACATTGCTCTCGATGTTGGGAACCTTTGGACATGAGAAAAAACGTCAGTGGAGTCAGCATGTGGGGTATTTGGTCCATGCCTATAACAGCACAAAATGTGATGCTACAGGGCACTCTCCCTACTATTTGATGTTCGGGAGGGAAGCAATACTCCCTGTTGATCTTTGTTTTCAAACGTCTGCTGATGGAACAGAGGAAAGACAACATTCTCAATATGTTGCCAAGCTGAAAAATGATCTAAAAGAAGCTTATCAACTAGCCTCAGATACTTCGAACAATGTGCACCAACGAAACAAAAGCTTATGACAGCAGAGTTAGATTCCAGGTCTTGGACACTGGTGATAGAGTCTTGTTGAAGAATCTGGGACTGAGAGGAAAACACAAACTTCAGAGTCGATGGAGTTCTTTGCCATACGTTGTGGTTGACAAAATGCCCAACTTACCAGTGTATAAGGTGAAACCTGAACAGGGTAAAGGAGTAAAAACCATCCATCGAGATCACCTCTTACCCATTGGACAGTCTGTGAGAATGCTAGAGAGTCCAGGATATGCATCACCTGAAAAGGCAAGAAAACATGCAAACTCAAACCAAACACACAAAAGGGTGTTAAAAGAAACCCAAGACCACTTACCTGAGTTGACAGAATCCTCAGAGTCAGAGTGTGAAAGGTCTAATGTGCCTTACCAGAAGTACGTGCACAAGTTGTTGAAAAATAAGATGATCAGGGACAGATCTCCTGACGGCAATGCAAGTGAGCAAGAAGGTGGTGATACTGATCAGGAGGAAAGTGATCAGGCTGAGGAATAGTGCACGGACAACGACATTGTTGGTGAATCAGAGTCAGAATTAGAGAAGGAACCAGACACTGTGACTATCTCTGAAAGGAAGAGTCCAAGACCCAAAGTGGTTATGCCTACTAGTCAGAGATCCTATAGTAAGAGATCTGTGAAGCCTTTTATAAGACTGACTTATGACGAACCAGGAAGAAGTAGTGACCATCCAATTGAAATAGTTCATAAAGGGATAATTATTAAATTAGGTCAGAGTTAAAAAAAATATAGGTATAGAGGTATAGACCCTATGTCACGAATTGAGAGAAGGTGCAAGTGAAACTCTTAATTTATAATTGAAGTAGTAACAGGTAAAGTACAGAGAAGGTTAGTGGCGCAGGGACCCCGATGGTCAGATGAACTTGGTGAAGAGAGTGCAGCAGTGCGGTAAAGAGAGTCCAGAGATGAGAATAATCCAACGTAAATCCACAGGAACATGAACAGGAACAAGGAAGGCACAAGACTCAAGATGCTGACTGGAACACACACATCGGGAACCCAGAAACAACGATCTGACATAGGAGTATATCTTGGTCAAGAGGAATATAAAAAGAGAAATTGGGAGGGTTTAGTGGAGAAGGTCTGTGCGAGGTTGTCTAGCTGGAAATGGTTGCTAGTCCAGTTATCATATAGGGGGAGAGTACTGATTGCCAACAATCTCATTGCCTCAATGCGTTGGCTTAAATTGGTGGTTGTGTATCCACCAGTGATGTTAATCCAAGAATTTCAAAAGAGACTTGTTAACCCTCTGAGGTCGGCGCGATAGTCTCGCTTTTTTTCTTATCAGTGCAAAAGAGACTCAAAAAACTCTGTTGATTTTGATTTTACATATTTGTGTTATACATCATTCGATCCTGTTAAGTGTCCATTTTTTTGTGTATACTCACAATATAAACAAAGTATTGTGGTTTTAGTCAAATAAAGAAAAATAAACATGATGCTAGTTTTGCCTTCTCTATGTCACTGAAGTCCATTCTGAAACGCATCCGAAAATTGACTGTAATTCCGCAAATACTTGTCGTACAGGCACAAGTGTTTTCCATAATGAAGCTTGAACTCTCTTCTTTTAAATGAATTAATTTATATAAAAAACAAATATTCTCAGTTTATGTAATCTGTATGAAAAGAGAGAGATGTCAGTGTTTTTCTTTCCAGCTCATTATACCTGATTGCGCGTTAATGTGCCACACCCACGAGGAGCGCGCAGTATTCAAACGCAAATGATCTAAGGCAAGCCATGCAAACATGCCAACGCCCACCAGCTGGTTTATAAAACACATCATGTTTAATAAAAACTTGCACTTTACCTCGTCTTGCTACCTGTGAGGAATAATACTATCTAATAGGCAAGATGGCGCTGTCCTATGGCGACATAGTGTTGCTCTGTCTGTCGATATGTTTGTTAGTGTTATGTTTTCGTGTGGATTATGTCTTTGGCCTGATAAAATACGATAGGCTGGACCTCCTTCACATACGAGACAATATGCTAAACTTTCAATAAAAGTTGGACTCTTATGCTGAAGACGTTTTTGTCGGGTCTGCAGACACCGGGGTTAGGCGAATGCATACCAACCACAAACCCCAGCGGAAGGCTAGGAAACGGGGCAAAAGAGCTGGCGCTCTGGTCCGGCCCAAACGGCGGAGGCACCGATCTCCACTACCGAGCATTCTACTCTCCAACGCTCGCTCATTAGTCAACAAATGCGACGAGCTTGCCATCCTTCTCAATAGCAGACGGGGTATTGCAGACTGCTCCATCCTGTGTTTTACCGAAACTTGGCTTGGCGCTGGCATTCCTGACTCGGCAGTTAACCAGGATGGCTTCACCTTCCACCGCGCCGACCGCACGGAAGCTTCTCAGAAGGCAAAAGGTGGCGGTGTAGGCTTTTTATGTGAATGAGAGGTGGTGCACGGACACAACAGTGATCGCACAGGCCTGCTCCCCAGTTCTCGAGACGCTCACCATAAAGTGCAGGCCGTTTTACCTACCAAGGGATTTTACCTCTATCATACTGGTCGCTGTGTATATACCTCCTCAAGCTTCAGAGTCTGAGGCAGCTCAACAACTTTTTGCTCATATCATGAGCATCGAAAACTCTTACCCGGACGCTACAGTGTTGATTTTAGGGGACTTTAACCACGTCAACTTGAAGCGGTTTCTGCCCAGGTTTAAACAGCAGATTCGGGTGCCTACCAGGTATGATAAAGTATTGGTCCAGTGTTATTGTACTATTGCTAATGCCTTTCATGCAGGAGCCTGGGCTCCCTTGGGACAGTCAGACCATAACACTGTCCTTCTGATCCCTCTTTATCGTCAGAAATTAAAATCTTTAAAAACTAAAACTAAAGTAGTAAAACAATGGTCTTCTCAAGGAATCAAAGCACTCAAGGACTGTTTTGATAATACAGACTGGTCTGTTTTTAAAGAGTCATGTTGTGATCTTAATGAATTTACTGAGGTGGTTAATGCCTATATCTACTTTGTTGAAAATGTATGTGTGCCTACAAAGTCAGTGACTGTGTACAGTAATAATAAGCCATGGTTTAGTAGAGAGTTAAAACATCTATGGAAAAATAAACATAATGCTTATAAGAGTGGTGATAGTGATCTATATAAGGTGGCTAGATATGACTTTGAGGCAGCTTTTCATAAGGCCAAGGCTGACTATAGGCATAAGCTGGAAAGCAAATTACAGGCTAATGACAAAAGAGGGGTATGGGAGGGTCTGAGGCAGATTACTAACTATTCTAGTACAGCGCCAGTGGTCATTGATGATCCTAAGCTGCCTGACAGTCTTAATGAGTTTTACTGTCGCTTTGACAGAAATAATGTTGATGACATAACACAATCGACGAACATCAATACCCCCAGCCCTCCTTTTGTAATAGAGGAGGATGAGGTTAGGCTTCTATTACGAAAGCAGAACTGCAGGAAAGCTGCAGGTCCTGACCTCGTATCCTCTGCTACTATCAAACATTGTGCAGATGAACTAGCTCCAGTTCTCACAGACATATTTAACTGGTCCTTGAGGGAATGCACTGTTCCCCAATGTTTTCAGTCCGCTATCATAATTCCCGTGCCCAAAAAACCCAACATAAGCTGCCTGAACGACTACCGACCTGTAGCACTAACATCTGTTATAATGAAAATCTTTGAGAGAATAGCATGTAATCATCTGTCTGGTGTGGTCAGGCTCGACCCCTTTCAATTTGCCTATAGGGCAAATAGGTCTGTTGAGGACGCTGTATCCCTATGACTTCATTCCATTCTACAGCACCTGGAGGTCCAAGGGAATTACGCAAAGATCCTTTTTATAGATTATAGCTCTGCTTTTAACACAATTTTACCCAGCAAACTTTTTCTGAAACTCCAACAAATCGGGGTTCATAATTCCTTATGTTACTGGATCTGGGATTTTCTGGTGCAGAGAACACAAGTGGTAAAAATAGGCAATAACATCTCTAATGTTAAGTATATTAACACTGGTGCTCCTCAGGGGTGTGTTCTGTCACCTCTTTTATATTCAATATACACAGTTGATTGCACATCACACACTGAATCTGTTAAAATGTTTAAATTTGCAGATGATACAACAGTAGTGGGGCTCATCTCTGGGGAGGACGACAGTGCCTATAGGAAAGAGGTCCTCTCATTGACTGAATGGTGTTCCAACCACAATTTAGAGTTAAATGTTTCCAAAACTAAGGAGCTAGTGGTTGACTTCCGTAGAGGGGTGAAGTTGTCCCAGCCCCTGTTCATTAATGGAGAGGTGGTGGAGCGGGTGGACAGCTTTAGGTTTTTAGGTACCATGATATCATCCTCTCTAAAATGGGATGATAACATAATTACCATTACTAAAAAGGCCCATCAGAGGCTTTTTTTCCTACGCCAGCTGAGGAAATTTGGGGTAGCTTGTAAGGGTATGTTGCAGTTCTACCAAGCTGCCATTGAGAGTGTCCTTACCTTTTCTATTACTGTCTGGTATGGCAACTCTACTGTCCAGCAGAGGTCGCAGCTAGACAGGATAGTGAATACAGCCTCAAAAATCATTGGTTGCAAACTTTCCCCCATCTGTGAGATCTTCGAGGCCCGTATTCGTCGCAAAGACCTTCGAATCCTACAAGATGATACTCACCCTGCCAACTCCCTTTACTCCATACTTCCATCAGGAAGAAGGATTAGAGCTATTAAGACTAAAACCTCCCACTTCCTCAATAGTACATATTGCAGGGCTATTAAATCCCTTAACAGCCCTCAACCCATGAACCAGTCACTTATGGGAAAAAGGTTCTCTTAACGAGACTGCAGTATTTGTTTGTTTTTTTATAGTGTTTTATTATACTCTTTTATATATTTTATGATAATCAAATCAGTGTGATTGTATTGACTTTATCTATCTACTGTATAGCTGTGGATTTACGCACTGTATCATATGTAATTGTCACACCTATCTAATATCAATCACTATAGCATCATGGACTGTCATCCAAGTACGTGGTGAGCGGTGTGTTCCTCTTACTTTTATCTGTTTGTGTCAAGTGTCATCCCGTGGGGGATATCGTTGTGTATATAATTGTTCTATGTTTTTTGGTTGTATATTGTTGTTATGAGCACACTGAAGCAAATCCCTAACAACTTGTACCGAGTTGAATGGCAATAAAGTATTGAATCTGAATCTGAATCTAATAACCCTGGAAAATGTACCAGAAGTGCTGGTAGTTTCATGTCGAGGAGCAACGGATCCAGCTGATGTAGTAAGTCATTTATTCTTAAGTGCTTTGTTCTAATCGTGATATTGAATAGTGTATGTAAACCGCAAAAAGACTGTTTAAATATGAATTGCATGTCTGTGTGTAGGTTAAATGATGAATGAACGGCTCAGGCGCGCGCTTTGTTTACTACAGTTATACAGTGTATGTCTGTGCCATTCATTCACTCTCGCATCTACATTAGTAAAACGTGTTATTTTTACATGAACACATCCAAACTATATTGCTATAGCCTACTAAGATGAGTAAAAATAGACTGAAATATGTTGAAATAAAATGTCTGTATAAGCAACAAACTGCAAATTAACATGTATATGCTAATATATCATACACAATATGTTACAGACTAAATATGAATGTTTCGACAAGATTTTGTGATTAGTTTTGGATAGATTATAAAGTTTTGACTGTAAAAAAAGACCACTGTCACATTAAATAGGTAAGCTTTTGTTCACCAATTTCTGCTCATATGTTAAATATACTATAGTATGATGTTTTGTCAAAAATAAAGGTATATTGAATTATCAACTAAGATGTTATCATAGCGTTTGTTCCAATATTCAAACTAATGAATCCTTACCTTTTTTAATACGTATGATAAAATGTACACTTTTTACAAAGAAAGAATACACTTGAAATATTTTTAAAATTGTAATTGTTGTAGTAATTGTAACCTATTTGTAATTGGTTACATTGTTACTAATTGTAAAATATGTATATAGATAATTTATTTTGTCCTTGCATTCTTTGGGACCCTGTGACACACCTGTGTGAAAGGCTAATTAATATGCAGCTCATTATGTATGTGGCACATTATCCGGCCTTTGTCTTCTCAGGTGTGAACACGCCTCCATGCATATTGCCTTTCCAAACAAAAGGTGTCTTATAAAATTTAAATCAATGTATTGTTTTGTGTAAATGATTAGGCAGGTTGATTTTCAGATAATTTTGAAGCAAAAACTCTAGGCAACAACGCCCATTAGTCAAAAGTCTTGTGGACACATATTTAGTATGTGTTTTGTGGCCTTATTTCAGACACTTTAAGTTTTAGTTTTTTCAATAACCATGCATAAACAATCTTCTCTCAAAAATACAAACATGTACATACATTTGCTCACATATTATGGTAGCCCTGTTTGTGCTAAATAAATAGAGTGTAATTACACCTTTGCTATTAATATGTTTATAAGCAACTGAAAAAAGCACAAATGTCAGGGCATGTCAAAACATCTCAAGGACCCCAAAAACACCTCATACCTCATAGGGTTAATTTTTTTTGGTCTGGTCAGCATTGGCTGAGAGCTGCTGTCCTCTATCTTCCTGTTAAAGAGGGGAGACAGGGACTGATAGATATTCGAGCTAGAGTGACAGCTTTCCGACTGCAGGCTACTCAGTGCCTACTATATCATCAGCATCATGGATGAATGGAAATGAAAGCTTTAGCGTAAGTTCTGTCAGGAAGACTCAATCAGCGTGTCACATATTACCTAACTTCTAACCAATCAGGTGCTAACACTCATAGTATAAAAAACTGGTACTTACATTAGTCCGCGTTCGCAGATACTGACGCTGCCAATTATGCTCCTGTTCAGCTGCCAACCAACATGTCTCAGGACACTCTGCGTATTGTTTACGATGATCAAGTTCCGACGACGAATTCGTACCGCGGTCTCGCCTGCTGCACGTCGCAGTTCGCGCATTCAGAGCCGCATCTCCCCGTGAGCACAGCGGTCTTCGGAGAGTTTGATCGTTTAGGCCCATCAAGAGAAGTCCTGCTCCCTTTTAGGCCCAAAACACCCTGGATAACCCATCAGTTTCCATTTCCACGTCATCAAAAGCCTTTGTCAGCTCAGCCAAAATAATCTGGCAGGAAGAGACCTGCTAATTATCCTCAACTTGTCCAGCAAAAAGAACTTTGCTGCCGATCCCACCCACATGAATCAACAACTCTGCAATTCACGAGAGGCGATCTTCTCACACTGGTTTTCAAGTGCAAACTCCACTTCAAAGGCTTTCAAGTCGGTTTTCAAGCTTGGTAGGCGCATTCCACCAGCCAATGTTAATGTTTCCCCTATAAACTTCATTCAGGTAAGTATTTTACTTGGCTTCTCTGCTGCTTCCTACACCAGCGGCAGAGTTCAAATTGGTGACTGCAGTGAGGTGGTGTGTTCCTAAAAATTGCTGATCTCCAGACTGCAACACACATATTAGAAACGCTTTAAACGGGAGGGCCGGATAGCTCGCCTTAATGTTTGTAACAAGCATAAGCAAAGATTAGCGTTACTGATTCCTCAATGCAGTGGTAATCAAATAATATCAGTTTTGTCGATACACGCTCACGTGGGGAGTTCTGCAAAATACTCACTAACAACTGCATAACTGAATTGAAATAAAATGAGTTTAAGAGTAACAGAATATTAAACTGTCTGTTTATACATATGCCATATTCATAGGTCGAGCTCCTCATAATGTCTGCTCACTCACCAGTGAGAGAGTGCGTTCCACTTATAGGAGCAGTAGCCTACCTAATTCAACTCGTTACATGCCCCTCTATGCATTCGTTATTGCTTTGGCATTTACAGATATGTTATTTACCATTCACTTCCCGATCGCGGGAAGATCTCGACTTCTCAACATCTAGCAATTATTACAGACTTTAACCAGGGGGCATATCATGTTATGAATATCACAATGCGTGTGTGTATACAAAAAAAAAAGGGGGGAAAAAAGCCGAGCTAAAAGAGAGCAAGTTGGTTGTTATGCACACACTGTAGTAGATTTCTCTACAATGGAAGTAAATTACATATTTACATAAGTGTTGCAATTTCACAAACAACTTTTACACCATTTTAATTCATATTATTAAGGTCCTTTAATACTTAAAATTTAGATCTACAATATATGAAAACGTGTACAATCGCTGTAATACACAATCTTTCCTGGTGACTACTTTAATCCACTGATATTTGTGATAGAAACATTTTGTGTGATGGGTATTTCCACATTAAATATACAGAGAAATGCAGACTAAGGATGCTCCTGTCAAAGGCCATATATACTTAGCCAAATTGCTTAACACAGTAAAACACAGTAGTTGTTTATATTCATATGAAGAATTTCCATTACGCATGTATATATATTAGGGCTGGGAAAAGATTAATCGCGATTAATCGCATCCAAAATAAAAGTTTGTGTTTACATAATATATGTGTGCACTGTGTATAATTATTTTGTATATATATAAATACACACACATGCATGTATATATTTAATAAATATTTGCATGTATATACTGTATATATTTATTTATCATTTATATTATATATACATATAAATATTTTATAAATAAATAACATTTTTTCTTAAATGTATACATGCATGTGTGTGTATTTATATATACAAAATAATTATACACAGTGCACACACATATATTATGTAAACACAAACTTTTATTTTGGATTAATCTTTTCCCAGCCCTAATATATATATATATATATATATATATATATATATATATATATATATATATATATATATATATATACGCAGCAAAAAGTTTCGTTTCGTGCTTTTACTGCAAACTTCCGTTCGTTTATTACTCAAGGCCTAGCGAAATCCTCTAGCACTTCCAGAAAAACGCCACATATTACTTTGCTCTTTAACCAATATTAATCATCTCTATCCACTATGATCTTCCCATACATGCATATCCTGCTAAAAGCCGTGTTTTATCTGCTTTTACGGCTTAATGTGTCTTGGGGATTTCAGTTAAGAAGTTTTACATTTCGATCCTGCCCGTGGTCTTTCCTTTCTATTTATGCTTCTCGCCTAAATTCTTTACTCTTTCTTTAGCACTCTAAGAATGATGCTCAAGGCTTCGGCGTCACCCTAACACTTCAAAATCAATAACAATTTTTGTCCTTTCACATCTATGTTTTAAAAATTCCTAAAATCTGCCCCTAGAACTTAAAATTACACCCCTCTATTCATATTACCTAATGGAGCACTTCATTTTAAGGCCTGGTTCAGGACTCCTTTAACTACTGTCATCAAAAGCTACTGTCTTTCCCCCTCTCTCTATACCTGCCACTCCTTCAGATTGGGGTAGCCACCATAGCAGCCGAAAGAGGTCTATTAAGATCATGGGCAGATGATCTTCCTCAGCTTTTGAATCCTATATAAGACTGATTCAAATCATCCTCGAAGCTCAGCAAGCTCTCCAATAACAATCCAGGTAAATCCTCATGCAAATACTGGTGGTGGTACTATGTTATTTACTACTCATTCACTGAGCAGTAGCTCTAATCCGCATTATCTGATAAGCCATATTTGCGTTTGTCTCTGTGTTGCAGTTCTGTCCGCATGGCTTGTCTTCAGCCTGTCTCTTGTCTTTGTGTGATCCTTGTCCTCGCGGTCTATCGTGGCCTGGTTCGTGCGGCCTAGCGGCCTTGTCTCGTGAAACTTGTCTTTTGTGTGGCATTAGTGGCCGTTGTGGCTCCTAAGCGGTCTCGTCTTTGTGGTCTCCCATGGCCGTGTTGCCTACTGTGGCCTTGTCCTCCAAGGCCCATCGTGGTCTAGTGACCTCTAGAGGTCTTGGTTCCATGTGGCTTTATGGCTGTGTCTATATTTAGCTCGTCTATGTGTGGCCTTTAGCGGCTCTGTGGCCTATTGCAGCCTTGTCCAATGGGTGGCCATTCGTGGTCTATGGTCCATCGCGGCCTTCGTTTCGTGTGCTCTATCATGGCCGTGTGGCCTATTGTGGCCTTGTCCTATGTGTGGCCCATCGCGGTCTGTGGTCCATCGTGGCCTTGGTTCTGTGTGGCTTAGTAGCCCCGTCTTATAGGTTTCGTCTTTGTGTGGCATTATCGGCCGTCGTGGCTCCTAACCGGTCTCGTCTTTGTGGTCTCTCATGGCCGTGTGGCCTACTGTGGCCTTGTCCTCTAAGGCCCATCGTGGTCTAGTGACCTCTAGAGGTCTTGGTTTCATCTGGCTTTATGGCTGTTTCTTTGTTTAGCCCATCTATGTGTGGCCTTTAACGGCTCTGTGGCCTATTGCAGCCTTGTCCTATGTGTGGCCACTCGTGTTCTGTGGTCCATCGCGGCCTTCGTTCCGTGTGGTCTATCATGGCCGCGTGGCCTAACGTGGCCTTGTCCTATGTGTGGCCCATCGCGGTCTGTGGTCCATCGTGGCCTTGGTTCTGTGTGGCTTAGTATCCCTGTCTTATAAGTTTCGTCTCTGTGTGGCATTAGCGGCCGTTGTGGCTCCTAAGCGGTCTCGTCTCTGTGGTCTCCCATGGCCGTGTGGCCTACTGTGGCCTTGTCCTATATGCGGCCATCATGGCCTTGTGGTCCATCGCGGCCTCGGTTTTATTTGGTCCAATGGCCGTGCGGTCTATCGTGGCCTGTCCTGAGTGTGTGGCCCATCGGGGTCTAGTGGCCATCGTGACCTTGCTTATATGTGGTCTATCATGGCCGTGTGGCCATCGTGGCTTGTCTGTTTGTGCCCATTGAGGTATGTTGGTCCATCGCGGCCTCGCTTATGTCTGGTCTATCACGGCCTTGTGGTCAAGCTGACCTTGTGTTTATGTGGCCTATCATGGCCTGTGGTCAAGCTGACCTTGTCTTTATGTGGTCTATCATGACCGGCGCCTCAACGGCTTTCATGTGCGGCCCATCGTGGTCAAGTGGTCCATCGTGGCCTCATCTCTATGTGGTCATTTCGACCTTGCAGTATTATGGCTTCTATGCGCGGTCCATAGGACCTTGTCCCTTAGTCATCTATTACACTATGTCTATGTGCGGCCCATCGCGGTCTAATGGTCTTCTTAACCATTTACTATTTATATTACCAAAAAAAAAAATCACGTTTATTTTAATTTTCTTTTCTTTCTCGTTTCAGGAACTGCAGGATCCACGACTGGTGAGTATACTTACTTACAGTTCTTTGGGGGCAGGCTCCGTCCTGGAGGAATTATTCCTCCTTTCTTTGGGGTCGGCTGCGCCCCTGCCTTCATCCTTAGGCAGGACATGCAGATTCGACTACCCTGGCATTGCTCGCTAAGGACGGGGCCTACGCCAAAGAACTTTATAAATGTATGCTTGCTGAGCTGTTAATAAATATGCGCTTGTTGTTCAATTTATCTCCCGAGTCTTTCTGGTAGAAGTAATGTGTGCTCTTTTATGCAAGGCTGGACGAATGGGTCTAGATAAACAGCTATTCACCATGACCCTAAAGAGAACATCTCTTGGTGGACTTGGTGGACCTTTTTACCTCAATATTTAGGATTTATGGCAACTGTTTTCTGTTTCAAGAGAGTGGTCAAAACCACGTCCGTGGCTGTTTAACAAATCTCTTTTTTGTAATCCTTTTTTTCCCTGTTGAGATCCTGAACTCTGAGACCACAAGGTCAAATTTGATTCTTTCTGGAATATCTATGTTTCGGGATCTAAGAAAAGGAGATGGGTGGATTGAAGCTGAAGAACTTGCTCAAAAAATAGGTTTCAGGTCTGTGTGTCTCGCTAAACGGGTGCTAGAAGACCTAGAAGCTGCACTTCCTTTTTCAGCTAAAGGTAGCTGGTGGACCCTGTACAAAAAAAAACATTGAAAAGAGAGTGGCAGATCTGAAGGGGAAAATTGTACATGGAGTTTTAGCCACAAACAGACACATAGCACAACTGAATCCTTTAGGTGGAAGGGTTATCCTTTTTGTAATGCATCAGAAACTGTGATTCATACATTTATGGAATGTTATCGCCTGAAAAACGTGATGCAGTTAGTGAAGGTTTGGAGTCTGAAGCTAATGGGTTTGTTTAATGTTTCATTGTTTATTTATGGGCCAAAGTACTCAGGAGAAAACAAGAAGAAAGTTATTTTTCTTAATTGTCTTTATGGAATGGTGAAGTTAGCAATTTGGTGTACTAGAAAAAACAAAGTTGAAGAAAGTAAGTGTACTGATCCTATTTTATTGACAAAACGTTTTAGAAAAAAAAAGGTTAACGGTAGAGTATGCTTTTTATAGCCTTACATATAATGTTTATGTTCATATAATATTTTTTGTGTGAACCTGATGAGAATGGAAGCTTTAATCTAAACATTTTCTAATGTGTTTATGAAGAAAATATATGTGGATTTTTTTTGTGTGTGTGTGTTTATAAATATTTATGCAAATCCATCCCAAATGTTATTGAATGAACAAAGGGAATGTTATTGAATTAATAAAGGGATTTTTAAATCTCTCTCGCTATATATATGTCATGAAACTGCTCATGGAACAAGGACAGAGGTGATCCAAACGCAGGCTTTATTATGAAGAGAATCCAGAGACAGGTACAGGGAAACAGGCAGAAGTCAAAACCAGGTAAGCAGTCCAGATCAGCAATCATACAATGCAGGGATAAGGCAAACGGGAAGACCAGATACAGGCAGGAAGTCCAGGAACCGTGAAACTAGAAAACACTAAGGAACTAAGAAAACGCTTAGGATGCAGTAAGACACTTACAATACTGAGCAGAGGTACAAACGGCCACTCAGGCTTAAGACAGGTGCGTAAACAAGATAATCAAACACAGGTGCATAAAATAAACCATAATCAGTCCAGGGTAAAACATAATGGAAACAATAAACTAGGAAGAAGTTCCCCACAGAGGCTCAAGCGGGCACTCCAGCCGCAGATCGTCACATAACCCCCCCTCTAAGGAGCGGCTTCCAGACGCTCCTTAGAGGTCAGGAGGGAGGCCGACGGGGGATGGGGTGGAGGGCCAGGCCCGTGAAGAGGCAGGAGGCCTGGAGACCAGAGCAAGGCATGAGACCATGGGGAGGCACGCTCTGCAAGTAGCCAGGGCGGAGCATGCTTGGCAGGAAGACAGGCTGGAGCATAAGTGACAGGAGAACAGGACGGAGGACACATAACACAGGACCAGGGCAAAGTACAATTAACAGGGGACCAAGACGTAGGAAGCACAGGGCTGGACAGGACCAGTGACATGGAAAGCTCAGGCGAAGGTGGTCGTGCAAAGGTCCATGTAGGTGCCACCTCCATGGCCCTCTTAGGGTACCTACTGCCCCCCCCCAAAAAAAGTTCTTGGGGAAATTTAAAGCTAAAGCCTCCGGGCTGGAAACCGCCACTGGAAAAGGCTCCCGAAGCTTGAGAGGCGGGGCCGGCAGGGCGAGGCGCAGAGGCGGGGCCGGGAGGGCGAGGCGCAGAGGCGGGGCCGGCAGGGCGAGGCGCAGAGGCGGGGCCGGCAGGGCGAGGAGTCTGGGAACGCCCTCCGGAGCCTGGCGAGGCAAACGAGTCCTCCTTCTCTTCCTTCTGCGACGACGTGTCACTGGGCTGGATTCACTCACTTGGCTTGATTGACTCACTTGGCTTGATTCACTCACTTGGCTTGATTCACTCACTTGGCTTGATTCACTCACTTGGCTTGGTTCACTCACTTGGCTTGATTAGGACCTGGACGCACTTGACTAACTTGATTCGGCACTTGACACACTTGACACGGTACTTGACTCACTTGACACGGCACTTGACTCACTTGACAAGGCACTTGACTCACTTGACACGGGCACTTGACTCACTTGACACGGTACTTGACTCACTTGACACGGTACTTGACTCACTTGATACGGTACTTGACTCACTTGACACGGTACTTGACTCACTTGACACGGTACTTGACTCACTTGACTCGGCTGGCACGCACTCAGACTCCGTAGAAAACTCTTGAGGCAGGAATACAACGGAGCTCACGTGAAGTGTTAGAACGACGGGATTCACATGTTGGGTGGATTCGGAGGACCTTTTACGAAGCGCTGGTTCAACAGGGCTTTCATGTAGCGCAAACTCGGCGGAGCACGTGTGAAGCGCTGGTTCACCGGGAGACACTTGATGCGTGGATTCAGTTGGTACCTTGTAAATTGACGAATCGTCGGGTCTTCTGTGAAGCAAAAGTTCCAAAAACTCCACAGTAAAAAGCGAACCGCTCATGGAAAGGGCCAGGTCAATATATTGGGTAAGAGTCCAGTTTGAACTCGGAAACGGTATAGCAGAGCCGAGCGGTTCAGACAGTCCTCCCCGAAAGAGCATCATTAAACAGAAATCATCTAAGTAGGACTGACGAGAGAGCTTCAAAAAATCTGTCACAAAAACCTTGAGAGGACGTTCTCCTTGACGGAGGCTTACGATCTGCGCTGTGGGATCCATAACGAGGTCCGTGTTCCTCTCAGCCACTGGATCAGTAGTGGCTCAGTATTCTGTCATGAAACTGCACATGGAACAAGGACAGAGGTGATCCAAACAAAGGCTTTATTATGAGGAGAATCCAGAGACAGGTACAGGGAAACAGGCAGAAGTCAAAACCAGGTAAGCAGTCCAGATCGCAATCATACAATGCAGGGATAAGGCAAACGGGAAGACCAGATACAGGCAGGAAGTCCAGGAACCGTGAAACTAGAAAACACTAAGGAACTAAGAAAATGCTTAGGACGCAGTAAGACACTTACAATACTGAGCAAAGGTACAAACGGCCACTCAGGCTTAAGACAGGTGCGCTAAACAAGATAATCAAACACAGGTGCATAAAATAAACCATAATCAGTCCAGGGTAAAACATAATGGAAACAATAAACTAGGAAGAAGTTCCCCACAGAGGCTCAAGCGGGCACTCCAGCCGCAGATCGTCACAATATATATATATATATATATATATATATATATATATATATATATATATATATATAGGTGCTGGTCATATAATTAGAATATAATCAAAAAGTTGATTTATTTCAGTAATTCCATTCAAAAAGTGAAATTTGGATATTATATTCATTCATTACACACAGACTGATATATTTCAAGTGTTCATTCCTTTTAATTTTGGTGATTATTACTGACAACTAATGAAAACCCCAAAATCAGTATCTCAGAAAATTAGAATATTGTGAAAAGGTTCAATATTGAAGACACCTGGTGCCACACTCTAATCAACTAATTAACTCAAAACACCTGCAAAGGCCTTTAAATGGTCTCTCAGTCTAGTTCTGTAGGCTACACAATCGTGGGGAAGACTGCTGACTTGACAAATCTTGCACAAGGAGGGCAAGACACAAAAGGTCATTGCTAAAGAGTCTAGCTGTTCACAGAGCTCTGTGTCCAAGCACATTAATAAAGGGGCGAAGGGAAGGAAAAGATGTGGTAGAAAAAAGTGTACAAACAATAGGGATAACCGCACCCTGGAGAGGATTGTGAAACAAAACCCATTCAAATATGTGAGGGAAATTCACAAAGAGTGGACTGCAGCTGGAGTCAGTCCTTCAAGAACCACCACGCACAGACTTATGCAAGTCATGGGTTTCAGCTGTCGCATTCCTTGTGTCAAGCCACTCTTGAACAAGACACAGCGTCAGAAGCGTCTCGCCTGGGCTAAAGACAAAAAGGACTAGACTGCTGCTGAGTGGTCCAAAGTTATGTTCTCAAACCAAAGTAAATTTTGCATTTCCTTTTGAAAATCAAGGTCCCAGAGTCTGGAGGAAGAGAGGAGATGCATAATCCGCGTTTTTAGTGATTCATGTAGGTTGTCCACAAACCGAAAGGTTGGTGGTTCGATCCCCGGTTCCACCTGACCAAGTGTCGAGGTGTCCATGAGCAAGACACCTAACCCCACCTGCTCCCGACGAGCAGGTTAAATACACAGGATGGCGCCTTGCATGGCTGACACCGCCGTCGGTGTATGAGTGAGTGAGTGACTGGGTGAATGTGAGGCAAATGTGTAAAGTGCTTTGGTGGCCATTGGGTCTGTGAAAGCGCTATATAAATGCAGTCCATTTACGCTGTCATCTGCTGGTGTTGGTCCACTGTTTTTTGAGATCCAAGGTCAACGCAGCCGTCTACCAGGAAGTTTTAGAGCACTTCATGCTTCCTGCTGCTGACCAACTTTATGGAGATGCAGATTCAATTTTTCCAACAGGACTTGGCACCTGCACACAGTGCCAAAGCTACCAGTACCTGGTTTAAGGACCATGGTATCGCCTGACCTTAACCCTATAGAAAATATATGGGGTATTGTGAAGAGGAAGATGCGATACACCAGACCCAACAATGCAGAAGAGCTGTAGGCCACTTTCAGAGCAACCTGGGCTCTCATAACACCTGAGCAGTGCCACAGACTGATCGACTCCATGCCACGCCGCATTGCTGCAGTAATTCAGGCAAGTGCTGTACATGCTCATACTTTTCATGTTCATAATTTTCAGTTGGCCAACATTTCTAAAGATCCTTTTTTGTATTGGTCTTAAGTAATATTCTAATTTTTGGAGATACTGATTTTGGGATTTTCATTAGTTGTCAGTTTTAATCATTACAATTAAATGAAATAAACATTTGAAATGTATCAGTCTGTGTGTAATGAATGAATATAATATCCAAATTTCACTTTTTGAAAGGAATTACTGAAATAAATCAACTTTTCGATGATATTCTAATTATATGACCAGTACCTGTGTATGTATATATATATATATATATATATATATATATATATATATATATATATATATATATATATATATACTACCGTTCAAATGTTTGGGATCGGTAATTCAACATCTACACAAGACAAAGGACTGAAGAAACTGAGGGCTTAAATACACAGGGATGGCAATCAACAGAAGACTGAACAGTGAGGACTAATCAGGAACCTGTAACAAACAAGTGGTGGGAAAACTAGGTCAAACCAAAGCACAGGGACAATAACTAAAGCAAAATGTCACAGCATCATGAATGCCTCAAATTTGTAAATGAATGTTTCATATTGTTATTTACAATGTCCTATTTTCATTAATGCCATGTTATATTAATACTGTATTATATAAATGCTGTACTTTCATATTTAACATTAAGTTTACAGCATTAATATTCCTGTAATTGTAATTCCTGCATGAATGTCATCTCAGATGCAACTTTCAAATTATAACCTCAAATAATGTGAGCCTCTTGTGTTTCATAGTATGTTTTCATTAACAAAAGCTACACAAATAGTGCAGAATCAAATTGCTTCAAATATCAGCCCATTTCCATGTCTAATGCCACCCCACCAACCATATTTTTCTATACTTCTGATAACCGATACAGAGATAACATTTTCTAGTAAATTATATCTGGTGCTATGTTTAACTTCTCAACCCCAGCAACCAGTATTATCAGGTGAGAAAATCAGGTATAGCACATAGCTTGTGTGACAGACTGAGGCCCCAAGAGGAAAAAGAGGGGGTGTGAGGAAAAAAGTCAGACTTAGACTTTGAGCGAGGTTTAGAGTCATGTAGCATTTATAAGTGTCCTTGAGTGACCAACTTATGGGAAATCTGTGATAATACAATTTGCATATTACAATTTTAATGATTTGCCAAATTGATCATCTTAGAGTGAGTCACGCACGTTAGAGTCACTGCTTGAGAAGTGTGGGTACATGCAGGCCTTTAAAGACTTAATTTGTTGCCATTGTAATTTTCACATAAATGTCACCATCTCAGGTTAGTGAAAGGAGATAATTTTTCTTACATTTATGAATGAAACCTGAGTACAGGGCATTATCTTACCTTTACAGTCAATAAGGCTACAGCACCTATATGAAGCCTGAGTAGTGAGCACTGATGGATAAGAACAGAGATTGGTTTAATGTACTATATGTACGAATCTAAGATGAGGCTTTTGTGAGGTATAACTTGTTAAAAGCACGGGGAGATTAACCCTCTGGGTTCTAAGGTGTTTTTGGGGTCCTTGAGATGTTTTGACATGCCCTGACATTTGTGCTTTTTCCAGTTGCTTATAAACATATTAATTGCAAAGGTGTAAATTCACTCTATTTAGCACAAACACGGCTACCATAATATGTGAGGAAGATGTATGTACATGTTTGTATTTTTGAGAGAACATTGTTTATGCATGGTTATTGAAAAAAATAAAACTTAAAGTGTCTGAAATAAGGCCACAAAACACATACTAAATGTGTCTACAAGACTTTTGACTAATGGGTGTTGTTGCCAAGAGTTTTTGCTTCAAAATGATCTGACAATCATCCTGCCTAATCATTTAAACAAAACAAAACATTGATTTAAATTTTATAAGACACCTTTTGTTTGGAAAGGCAATATGCGTGGAGGCGGGTTCACACCTGTGAAGACAAAGGCCGGATAATGTGCCGCATAATGAGCTGCATATTAATGAGCCTTTCACACAGATGTGTCACTGGGTACCAAAGAATGCGACCTCGGACAAAAGAAATGATATATATATATATATTTTACAATTAGAAATTGTAACCAATTACAAATAGGTTACAAATACAACAAAAATTACAATTTTAACAATATTTGAAGTGTATTCTTTCTTTGTAAAAAGTATACATTATTATACGTATTAAAAAAAAGGTAAGGATTCATTAGTTTGCATATTGGAACAAACACTATAATAACATCTTAGTTGATAATTCAAAATACCTACTTTATTTTTGACAAAACATCCCATACTACAGTATATTGAACATATGAGCAGAAATTAGCGAACAAAAGCTTACCTATTTAATGTGACAGTAGTCTTTTTTTACAGTCAAAACTTTATAATCTATCCAAAACTAATCACAAAATTTTGTCGAAACATTCATATTTAGTCTGTAACATATCGTGTTTATGATATATTAGCATATACATGTTAATTTGCAGTTTGTTGCTTACACGGACATTTTATTTCAACATATTTCAGTCAATTTTTACTCATCTTAGTAGGCTATACCAATATAGTTTGGATGTGTTCATGTAAAAATAACATGTTTACTAGGTGATTCTGTCTTTGTTGGGCTCGCCTGATTTTAGACAGGCACTGGTCACTTTGGTGGTTTTGGTATAGACATTCCCACAGCGTCATCTCGACGCAACGCAAGTTCCCTTGAACGCGAATGCCTCGGTTATGACTGTAACCTCGATTCCCTGAAGAGGGAACAAGATGTTGCGTCACCTTGCCATACTTCCGATGTGCCTGTGATCGACTTGCTTCAACCTATCAGAAGTTGACACTGTTTGGTCTGGATGCGCTTTATAGCTTCTTGCCATGACGTCACCCGCCTATACGCCATTGGACTGATTTCACAAGTGCTTCACGACGCAATCACGCAGAGCATTCCCACAGCGTCATCTCGACGCAACACCTCGTTCCCTCTTCAGGGAACCGATGTAACAGTCGTAACCGAGGTGTTTAGCGTGCATTGTTAGCATCATTATCCTCCTCTCTTGGGACATAACAAAAACCAGTCAAGTTTAGCTTTACAGACCTGTAAGGAACTCAGCTTTTTGGAAATATTAATAATCAATAATATCTTGTTATTATTAATTATAAATATTTGGGTCAGTTAATTGGATTAACTTGATGTGGCTGAATTAATATTACAATCAATTAATCAGTTCTTCCAACAAACTATTTTGATTATTAATTTATTCTAATAAAGGGTATCTTCCATGGCCACCGAAGAATAATTATTTCTTCGCCTGTACAGTACTTTGAGCCAGTAGCAAAAACCGTGATCGTAAAGTGACTTGTATTGCAAACAAAACAGAACCAAATACATATTATGTACAAGTTTTATTAACTAAATATAGATATTTATATGAATATAAATAAACTAAACAACATACACACATGAATACATAAATAGGTTAGTGATAGGATGAAATTGGAAACCGGAAGAGGGTCTATGAGAAGAACCATCAGAATTTCATTTTCACATTTCATTGAATTGAATACTTGCATTTGTAATGGGAACAATTCTTGAAGTTGTTGAAAATTGAAGTCGTTGATGGTTCCGGCAGTGTCAAGTGGAAGTTGGTTGAGCGTTCTCTTTCTCCAGGACCGCATGGCTGGTTTGGGCAAGGCCTGGGACTCTGTTGAGGCCACGCCGAGCACCCAGGAGAAGTGAGGAAGTCAGAAGGATGGGTGATTGGAGTCGTTGTTGGTTGGAGTCTTTGTTCCAAAACTCTTGAGATTGTCCTTGGTTCTTTGTGAGAGAGTCACCTCTCTCCTGCCTGAGCCCATATCTGGTTGGATTGAGGCCTGCTGGGCCCTGGGGCCCCCGTGGAGGGGGAAGGGGGTTCCCCAGTAACACCAGAACAGTGTTCCGGCTGGATGAAAGAACTAAGAGAGCGCGGTCACTGTTGCCTGCCTCTGATATACCTTGAGAAAGAACCAACCCCTAAGGTTTGAATGGACCTATGAGTAAGGTGACATGTCCGAGAGGGGAAGCGGCTCTTAGTTGATTTATGGTCTTTGTCCCCAGCATGCTTAGACTGTTCATTCAAGCTCAAATAGACATAACAAATTCACATTGCATTCTAAGAGAAGGTGATGTACATCAAAGTGTGTGTCATTAAATGAGGCTTAATTTGCTAGGAAGCATGATACAGGTGAGGTTATATTGACCGTTGGGTGGTTGTTCAACCACATACACCCCAATCAAACATACCATGTTGTTATACCTAATAGTACACGAGACAGTAAATCATCACAGTTTCTGTGAGGCATGTTCCTTCATAGATCAGAGTAACACCGCAAAGTTTATTTAATTAAAGATGGTCTCTCTCTCTTAAGCATGTGGCGCATGTGGCCACATTCCTTTGAGGTCGTAAAGTCTGTTATCAGTCTTAAAGTGTTCTGTAACCGGACACCCGGCTGACAAAGTAACGTCATTTGTGAGGTTAGTTTTGGGGGAGAGTTTCATAGACCTTTATATTCATTAAATATAGTGAATATGAATAATTAGTGTGTGTCTGATTGGTCCAGACCCTACATCCCCCCCTTTCGACCGTTGTTGTCCCCCTCAAGGACAACCATGATCGAAGTTGAAAGTGCCGACAGATCAGACACACCTTTGTCATAGAAGGCTGGAAGGCCATGGTGGCCTCTGGTTGCTCGCGTCTTCTGGAGTGGTGGTCGTTCCACGGCGGTTGATGTGGACAGTAGCCCAGTACAGGTCTCTGCAGCAGGTGTTGGGGCAGAAGGTGCCTTGACTGGGTATCACCTGTCATTCTGGAGTTAGGGTGAAATTGTGGTTCTTGAAGAAGGATGAGGTTTCCAGCTTTGATTCAGGTTTGGCCTCAGCAGGGCAGCGTGTGTCTTGGATCAGAGACTGCAGACCAGCTGAGTTTGAGTAAAGTCAATCTGGAAGACAGTAAACAGCTGTTTCATGGAGTTCACTGTCTGGTTCAGCCGAACGCTGTGGGTGTTGAGAATTACCACAGTTCCCTTCGATGTCTTGCCGATGGACGGCAGGGAGGCACTCTGTGTTGTGAGTTGCCCTTTTAGCTGTGGGATTTCAGTTTGAATTTCAGCCACACGTTGTCTCACGGTGGCTAGGTTCAGTGCGTTGACACTGGACATGCCAATGTTAACAGAGTTCCGACGGCAGTGGCGGTTGTGTCCATCTGGCTCTGCTTGTGTGACATTTTTTTTTTTCAAGTTGGTTGAGCATGTGTTCGACATTGGCCTCAGCGTGGGCGAGGGAGTGGAGTCGAACATACACTCTCTGGGTGTGGGTCCTGCAGTTGGTGATAAGGAGTCCCGGTTGTTCCTTCGGGACGCTGCCTGATACCGGACCTGGTGAGATGACCGACTGCGGCTGTCCTCTGGTTGGCTGGAGGCACAGGAAGACTAACCACAGCAGCATCCTGGAACAGACAAAGGGGAGAGGGAGAGAGAAAGGGAGGAAAGATCTCAGCGACTGTCGTCCTTTGTTGGCTAGGACAGTCTTTCCGCTTCGAGGACGCCGGTATGCCAATTGCTTCGGGTGTTCTGGTGCTGCGGTGTGCAGCACATGCTGCGTCATGGGCATACACTGGCATGAACCCCCCTTTTGCACTGTGGCACCACAAGCTTTGGCGCAGCGATGTCATCAGGTGAATAACACAGAGTGTTGTCCTGTGCACGCAGCGTGTGCTTGTTGATTTCAGTTGTCTGGGGCACCGGTTGTCGGTGGGTGCAGACGGCGTTCGTGGGGGGTTGGAGGGGTTAGAGGTGGTTTCTCATAGTGTCCATTGGTTTGTCATAGTCTTTGGTAAGCTGGAAGGTTGGGGTCAGGTTAAGCAGAGGCTCTGTGACATTTTGGCACACTTGTGGTGAGAGACTAATTCATGACCCTAAAAGTTCAGAACCACTGTTTAATGGGTTCGCTAGATATGTAGCATAAAGTTAGGTGTTTCATGTGTATCTAGCTAGTGATGTGTCTCTTGTATCTTTATCATCTTAGCTGTGGATGTTAGGAGGCTAAGACTTGTGTGGTTCCTAGAGTATTTCCTGGAAAGGGCATAGCCGAGATGAAATAAATGACTTAAGATGGTTCTTATGACTAAATTATTTCTCTGGACTTAAATGGTGGATCATCACTGCGGCTTGACGAAGTGAAGGATAGGAGGAAAAGGGACAGCTTTCCTATTCAAATTATGCTTATTATCAATCCTCAGGACTATAGTTATGCCCTAGTAATTGTTGAAATTACTTGTGTCGCAGGGTCACAAAAATGAGTGCACTTGTTGAAAATAAACACAATCACAAATAAAGGTGTCTCTGTTTCCTTTCTGGGCCCAATGGGAAATAGAACCACATTCGAACAAGAGAGGAAATGGAATTAAATCATATAGATGACCGAATAGACAAGGGAATAGCTGACTGCTATTATTATCAAAGTGGAAATAAAAGAATAAAATAAAAAAATAAAGTAACTAATCAAAACAGCGGTAATGATCTGAAATTGAGAATAATCAATAGCACTAGTGACTAACCTTTAGATTTGCCTGGACCAACTCTCCCTAGTGGGTCACAGCTGTTGCGTGTTTAAGACCACACCGTGTGTGTCCCTCCAAAGGTTTAGTCAATATGCTGATGAAAATTCTCATAACTATAATAATTCTTCTCTAGCTACACAGCTTACATGTAATTAAACTTGGGTTTAATTGCCAGGGCATCTGCAAATTTAGCCTACAGCGCTCAGCAAGGACTATGCCTAAACTAGTGAAGGTGAAATTCAGCTGAGAAGAATTGAAAGTAAGGAAAGAGAAAAATTAGAAACCCTAAATGGGGTTAAAGAAAGTATTTTAGAATACTTTGCGCTGTATACATAAAAGCTGTAATTAAGGCTTCAAGTAAATGATGCTAACCGCTATCTGTAGAAGTTATTATGTAGCTTAGCCTAAGCTGGATGGATACTAGGTTAGCTTAGCTTAGCCTAAGCTGGATGGACGCTAGGTTAAGTTAGCTTAGCCACCTAGGCTGGTTTGATTACAAAATGACGTCACGAGTTAGCACTTCCTGTGACAAGTCGTTGTCATGGGAACCAGTGCATGTCAGAACAATTCAACAGTACCTGAAGAATGTCTACACATTTTACTGAGTTATGCATGTTTAAACGGGTTAAAAGGGGGCGCCTATACTTTAAGTCTTTCAAGAACTTGATGTTACATTCAGTAAAATGCTAATGTGTTTTGGCATTTGCTAATTTTACTCATGGAACTCTTCTCTTTACTTTCCACAACTTATTCTATTTGTTTACAGAGTAAGGAAATAGATTTGCTGTAAGTCAAAGCTTGTCTAAGCCTATATAGTTACGTCCCTCTCATGCATAAATGCTGACTTTTCAGCGAGTGAACAGTTTTGATCACTAGGTAGCTCTCTGCTTGTGGATGCAGCTAAAAATTTAGGTGAATTACATCAATCTAACAATAATTTGTAAGGCCTTTACATTGTAGAAAGGGGAGCATCACCCAGGTCTACGTATATATAACACTGTCCTGAGCTTTCTTTGTCAGAAACAGGTTTAGCAATACTGCAATTTGGATTTCTTTAACCAAAGCAGGATAGATATCGGTACAGTTTACAAGCTGCTGAGATGAGATTCCTTTGTCAAACAGACTTACGCTTTAATGCTGAACTTACTGATACCAGTTGGAAATCTAAGACTCTTTCACTTACAGTAGAGATGTCAATTCCCGCTATCGTTTTATCTGCATTTAGACAAGCCAGCAACCAGTGATCAAAATGCGTATCGCATGTTGTGTTCCAGTTGGACCGCAATGGTCAAATGCACGCCTGTAGGTTAACAGTAGTTTAAAACTCAGGTGGTTTTCCTACACTATGGCGTCAAGGTATGCCCTATTTGGAGCTAGTGTTTCCTGTAACCCTTCATTGTCATGGAAACTAATGTAGCAGTGCCAATTCAACCAGCATGTAGCAAATTTTTGTTTCAAAAGAGTTGTGCATAGTCTGTTGGCAGGTGAGGCTTACACGTCCATTCAAGATTTTCTTTATATCAGTAAAATTCTATTTTTACTAATGCAGAGTCTTGCTGCTCTTTGAGCACCCATTTTCATCTACTTTAAAAGTTTTATGTCCTATGCTGACCAGGGACTTTTTAGCAGAGTCTTGCATTGTGTTCATGCTGTGTGGCTTCTGGTTTTGCAGTTCAGGATCAATGGGGTCTTAGGAACCCTTTCTGGGGAGGCCTTCTGTGTTAGAGGCCTTCCGCATCAGGTCACACATCGTTGAGTGGGCATTGCGTGGGGGCAGGTGAAAATATGGTGACTAACTGGTTTTGGAGGAAAAGTTTCTTGAAGCTGGTGTCCTCCTCCGTCACAGGTTCGTTGTAAGTTCCACAGACAACTCGTTCGGAGTTGGTGGTGGTAGCACAGGGCCTTCTAGGTCTGTCCTGCTTGGTGTTTGGGCAGGGCCCAGCTGGGCTGGATGTGTCCAGATCAGATGGAGTCTGTCTCGGTGTGCCATACCGGTTGGAGACTGCAGGTGAAAATCAATGTCTCGTAGATTGGCAGGGATGTTTCTGACCTTTCACTTGAGATTGTTGAGTGTCACTTCATGTGCCATTTCAGGGTTTGTCTGATTTACCTTTTCCTCCTGCAGCTGCAGGGGCTCTCAGGGCACTGTCTGGTGAAGTGTTAAGCCGAGGGCTTTGGCTCCTCCCCCCTTTGTGCAGGGCTGGGGAAGCTCACGCTGCTAATGTGAAGGTCAGCACGGTCCATCTTTCTTGTGTGGTCCATTTGCAGTGGGTTGGACTGTTGCAGCTCTCTTTGGACCACATGGAGTGCGTCAATAATGTTACAGCATCGCTAAGTCAGTGTTCGGACTTCCGCTGCACATTGATGGCTTTAGCTCTCTTTGAGTTCAACCATTTCTTTAAGTTCTTTGAGTGAAACAGTTCTTTACCCGTCGGTTTGCAGGTGCTCAGAGCTGTCGTCCGCCTGAAAACTGATGATCTCTTTCAGTTGCTCTGCTCTGTCAGGGTCCTTGCATCTGTCCTGTGCCTTCTCCCGTTGAGCAGGGTTCGTTCTCTGTGGAGTCCTGTGGCTGGCAGCGTTAGTTCATTTACCTCCTGTTTGAGGCCTGCGGGAGCATGGCCAAGGAGAAGATAATGCTGGTCAGCTCTTGGTGGCTCAGGCTGGGTGTCAGACGTCTGCTTTCATTGTTGCCTAACTGTTCCTTCCTCTGCCGTGGCAGGTCGTTGCCTGCTTCAGGCTGAAGGATGTCCATGACACTGCTCTGCCGGGTCTTCAGGTGGTCCTGGTGGCAGGGCTGGGTGTCTGAGGCCTACTGGAACACTTGTGGGAACACGAGAGAGAAATGGCAAAGGCAAATGCAAGTTTCTACAGAGGTGGTGAGCTATCTGTGTGGGAGAATGGCTATGTGGAGCAGCTAAAATTTAGTGTTGGTGAGCACACACAACAACAAAAAAAAAAGTTTTGAGTATCTTAGTTGACGTGCTTTAAGCAGCATCGACTGATGACTGGGCTCTTACATGTCATAACCTATTACTCAAAAATGCTGATGGTTCTTCTCACATGTTGTGCTACGAGAGTAACAGATAGAGCAAAACCAAAATAAAACAATGGGATGAAACCAGAAAAGAAGAGGAAGAAAGGAGTGTTTTACCTATTTAGGTTTAGCTAGGAGACATAGGTAAACAGGAGTCACTTATGGGTTATGCTGCTGTTAGACTAAGCTACCAGGGACACATCAGACATCTCAAGGTCCAAAAGAAGAAGAAGAAACAATGGGAAGTGTTTCCAGTTCTGTCTGGGGCCTACTGTGCGTTTGTGTTTAGCCGTACTTCATGTACTTAGCTTGGTGCTAAGGAGTGAGGATGGGTAAAACACAGACAGGAAGTAGGATATTAATGACCTGTGTAACTCGCTATGGAAGCAACAGTCGCTAGATATTGTAATCCTATAGAGAGAGAGAAGATGAGGATAGTGACTAGTGATCTAAAATAAGGTAAAGGTAAAGTTAGAACGTCCTTATAGCTCTAAGAAAACTAAAAGGAAAGGGAAGCGTATCAAGTAATTTAATTAAATTTCAAATTTAGTTAAGCCCTTCTTTTTTTCTTTAGCTGAATATAAGAATTCAGGCTGAAACAAACGTAAATAACTAAATTGAAGTAAAATAAAATAAAAATAAAAAAATGTATGTAAACATTGTGTGTTCTCATAGCTCTGGTAACTAGAGGGGAACTTGACTAAGCAAATTGATTTAATTAAATTCCCAATTTAATTAAATTCAATTTAACTGAATAGGACTATTCAGGCTCAACAGGTGTAAATACACAAAATAAAATAGGGGTAGATTTAAGTAAAAATAAAAGAAACACAAATAAAAACCCAAAGTATCTGGGTTTCAATCTGAAAGTGAAACCAAGAGGAAGGGGTCGAGAGAGAGAAAGAGAGAGAGAAGAGGGTGGTTTAACCCTCTTATGAGACGTGCTTCGTGAAGCTCTGACACCAGGGTGAATCATTCGTCTCAAATCATTTGGAGTGTATCACTGCTAAGGTCACGTGATTTTATTAAACTGGGCTTCGTTACGCGTCATAGCTGTTTCGAAATTGTTTTAAATTTCAACGGTTCGTGAACCATTGTGTATCTGGTCTCTATGTGATCTCGTATCACTTTATAGATTCGTACACATTTAATGACGCATTTGATAAAGGGTCTGATTGACTTTCAAGTCAAGCTTTCATAAAACGAGCCCTACGGTTTACTAAGATATTATGCCTTGAAAGACACCTCATATTAAACGATATTAGGTAGCTCGCGGATTGCCATTACCTGATTACACCTTTTGATAAAACCTTTGCGATTGGTTTGTAAAAGGTGTTCCGTTGATTTGAGTTTCCGCTACACTTCCACTGTTTTGACCAGCAGGGGTCGCCAGCGAGGGCGCTTCAAACAAAGAGTCATTTGTGACTCAGTTGACTCCTTTGATTCAAAGCCTCGAAGAGCTTTGACTCTCATTACTCGTGTTCAAATCACTCAGTTCAAATCACGCAAAATCTATAGTCTTTGGTTTAAGGTTACACTTTACGCTCTAACGTGTCTAAGTTTTTAGGCGGTGCTAAAACTATCACTCGAGGTAGAGGGTTTTACTTGTAAGTCATGCGTGTAAGTTAGGATTGAGGGAGATATTGGCTACAACCGTCGCTTGTTTACACGAGGGTCTGTGAGATTGGTGCTGTTGTCAGAAAAACTAGATAGGAACGCCTGCTCGCGTTCCGGACGCAATGCCAACCAACAACACAGATCGTTCGGAGCAGCGATCGAGCTGTGCTGACAGTTTGCACTGAGTCTCTCGCTTAGACACGACGTTGCGTGTGAGTGACTCTTTTTAACAAATCAAAACAGCACCGTTCTTTCACAGACAATGGCAAATTACTAGTTAGCTAAGCTAGAATTTATACCACTAATTCGACGCGATTGTTTCATATGAGCGCTTCAGCGGTTTAATATGAATACAATGACGTAACGCATAATAAGGCCTTAATCGGTGATTGAGGAACATCGCTCAGATCACATTCAAAAATGCTGAAAATGGAGATTTCTTCGTCCATATCAGGTTAATTAGTTCTGGTACCATTTATGCGCGCGGCTAATCTGAGATTTCTTCGTCAGAGAAGGCTTATGCTCGATTTATATCTGAAATTAGGCTTTCTTCGCTAATATCAGGAGTTTCTTATCGTACGATTTAAATATGCATTATAGCATTTGTGAACTTTCTGCCATTCGTAGGAAGGCATATTCAAGCTATAGTTTTGCTGATTTACTCAGAAACTTGTACGTGCATGTATGAGATGTTAATAAAACTTATGGGACAACATATGATTGATTACTGTCTGCTTGCATACAATGTTTAATACGATGCCTTAAAATTCTCCACCATTATGTAAGGAACTCAGCTTTTTGGAAATATTAATAATCAATAATATCTTGTTATTATTAATTATAAATATTTGGGTCAGTTAATTGGATTAACTTGATGTGGCTGAATTAATATTACAATCAATTAATCAGTTCTTCCAACTAACTATTTTGATTATTAATTTATTCTAATAAAGGGTATCTTCCATGGCCACCGAAGAATAATTATTTCTTCGCCTGTACAGTACTTTGAGCCAGTAGCAAAAACCGTGATCGTAAAGTGACTTGTATTGCAAACAAAACAGAACCAAATACATATTATGTACAAGTTTTATTAACTAAATATAGATATTTATATGAATATAAATAAACTAAACAACATACACACATGAATACATAAATAGGTTAGTGATAGGATGAAATTGGAAACCAGAAGAGGGTCTATGAGAAGAACCATCAGAATTTCATTTTCACATTTCATTGAATTGAATACTTGCATTTGTAATGGGAACAATTCTTGAAGTTGTTGAAAATTGAAGTCGTTGATGGTTCCGGCAGTGTCAAGTGGAAGTTGGTTGAGCGTTCTCTTTCTCCAGGACCGCATGGCTGGTTTGGGCAAGGCCTGGGACTCTGTTGAGGCCACGCCGAGCACCCAGGAGAAGTGAGGAAGTCAGAAGGATGGGTGATTGGAGTCGTTGTTGGTTGGAGTCTTTGTTCCAAAACTCTTGAGATTGTCCTTGGTTCTTTGTGAGAGAGTCACCTCTCTCCTGCCTGAGCCCATATCTGGTTGGATTGAGGCCTGCTGGGCCCTGGGGCCCCCGTGGAGGGGGAAGGGGGTTCCCCAGTAACACCAGAACAGTGTTCCGGCTGGATGAAAGAACTAAGAGAGCGCGGTCACTGTTGCCTGCCTCTGATATACCTTGAGAAAGAACCAACCCCTAAGGTTTGAATGGACCTATGAGTAAGGTGACATGTCCGAGAGGGGAAGCGGCTCTTAGTTGATTTATGGTCTTTGTCCCCAGCATGCTTAGACTGTTCATTCAAGCTCAAATAGACATAACAAATTCACATTGCATTCTAAGAGAAGGTGATGTACATCAAAGTGTGTGTCATTAAATGAGGATTAATTTGCTAGGAAGCATGATACAGGTGAGGTTATATTGACCGTTGGGTGGTTGTTCAACCACATACACCCCAATCAAACATACCATGTTGTTATACCTAATAGTACACGAGACAGTAAATCATCACAGTTTCTGTGAGGCATGTTCCTTCATAGATCAGAGTAACACCGCAAAGTTTATTTAATTAAAGATGGTCTCTCTCTCTTAAGCATGTGGCGCATGTGGCCACATTCCTTTGAGGTCGTAAAGTCTGTTATCAGTCTTAAAGTGTTCTGTAACCGGACACCCGGCTGACAAAGTAACGTCATTTGTGAGGTTAGTTTTGGGGGAGAGTTTCATAGACCTTTATATTCATTAAATATAGTGAATATGAATAATTAGTGTGTGTCTGATTGGTCCAGACCCTACAGACCAGTCTTTTATCAGGAGCTACTTTTTGCCCATGAGCAAATCAGGGACAACATGAGGTACTGGGAGATCTTGGGGCTTAAGACTATTATGTATGTATAAAATGTAATGACTAGGGCTGGGAAAAGATTAATCGCGAATAATCGCATCCAAAATAAAAGTTTGTGTTTACATAATATATGTGTGTGCACTGTGTATAATTATTTTGTATATACAGGTCCTTCTCAAATAATTAGCATATTGTGATAAAGTTCATCATTTTCTATAATGAAATGATAAAAATTAAACTTTCATATATTTTAGATTCATTGCACACACACTGAAATATTTCAGGTCTTTTATTGTTTTAATACTGATGATGTTGGCATACAGCTCATGAAAACCCCAAATTCCTATCTCAAAAAATTAGCATATCATGAAAAGGGTCTCTAAACGAGCTATTAACCTAATCATCTGAATCAACTAATTAACTCTAAACACCTGCAAAAGATTCCTGAGGCTTTTAAAAACTCCCAGCCTGTTTCATTACTCAAAACCGCAATCATGGGTAAGACTGCCGACCTGACTGCTGTCCAGAAGGCCATCATTGACACCCTCAAGCAAGAGACACAGACACAGACCAAGACACAGAAAGAAATTTCTGAACAAATAGGCTGTTCCCAGAGTGCTGTATCAAGGCACCTCAGTGGGAAGTCTGTGGGAAGGAAAAAGTGTGGCAAAAAATGCTGCACAACGAGAAGAGGTGACCGGACCCTGAGGAAGATTGTGGAGAAGGACCGATTCCAGACCTTGGGGGACCTGCGGAAGCAGTGCACTGAGTCTCGAGTAGAAACATCCAGAGCCACCGTGCACAGGCGTGTGCAGGAAATGGGCTACAGGTGCCGCATTCCCCAGGTCAAGCTACTTTGAACCAGAAACAGCGGCAGAAGCGCCTGACCTGGGCTACAGAGAAGCAGCACTGGACTGTTGCTCAGTGGTCCAAAGTACTTTTTTCGGATGAAAGCAAATTTTGCATGTCATTCGGAAATCAAGGTGCCAGAGTCTGGAGGAAGACTGGGGAGAAGGAAATGCCAAAATGCCTGAAGTCCAGTGTCAAGTACCCACAGTCAGTGATGGTCTGGGGTGCCATGTCAGCTGCTGGTGTTGGTCCACTGTGTTTTATCAAGGGCAGGGTCAATGCAGCTAGCTATCAGGAGATTTTGGAGCACTTCATGCTTCCATCTGCTGAAAAGGTTTATGGAGATGAAGATTTCATTTTTCAGCACAACCTGGCACCTGCTCACAGTGCCAAAACCACTGGTAAATGGTTTTAAGCACAGTATGGTATTGACCATGACCAACTGACCATGGTATTACTGTGCTCAATTGACCTGAACCCCATAGAGAATATGTGGGATATTGTGAAGAGAAAGTTGAGAGACACAAGACCCAACACTCTGGATGAGCTTAAGGCCGCTATCGAAGCATCCTGGGCCTCCATAACACCTCAGCAGTGCCACAGGCTGATTGCCTCCATGCCACGCCATATTGTAGCAGTCATTTCTGCAAAAGGATTCCCGACCAAGTATTGAGTGCATAACTGAACATAATTATTTGAAGGTTGACTTTTTTTGTATTAAAAACACTTCTTTTATTGGTCGGATGAAATATGCAAATTTTTTTAGATAGGAATTTTGGGTTTTCATGAGCTGTATGCCAAAATCATCAGTATTAAAACAATAAAAGACCTGAAATATTTCAGTTGGTGTGCAATGAATCTAAAATATATGAAAGTTTAATTTTTATCATTACATTATGGAAAATAATGAACTTTATCACAATATGCTAATTTTTTGAGAAGGACCTGTATATAAATACACACACGCATGTATATATTTAAGAAATATTTGCATGTATATACTGTATATAATATAAATATTTTATATATAAATGAAAATGTTTTCTTATATGTATAAATGCATGTGTGTGTATTTATATATACAAAATAATTATACACAGTGCACACACATATATTATGTAAACACAAACTTTTATTTTGGATGCGATTAATCGCGATTAATCTTTTCCCAGCCCTAGTAATGACTGAGACAAATCAGACACAATTATTTGTTATATTTAACAAATAATCTTCAAAACTCACTCTGGCATCTATGGTCCCATCTCCCCAACAAGGGCATGAAGGGACTTGGTAACCATGACTACGGTCAGATAATTTGGTTTTATTGCTGTTAAAAATGTGGTCACGTGGAAAAAGCAGAGGCCATAGGAAAGACCCACAGCACTTAAAACAAACTTTCCTGCATCAATTTATGGACAAACTGATCTGTAAATGATCATTCACCCCAGGACACTGTGTGAATGAGTTACTGTCTTGTGTAGTGTCTTTTGATACTATTATGTCTTTGATACTATGTATTTTATGATAGAACCAACGGTCAATGTAACCCCACCTGTATCATGTCTCCTATCTAATTAATCCTCATTTTATGACTCACACTTTAGTGTACATCACCTTCTCGTAGAATCAACCTTTCTTATTGGTCGAGTCACCCTAGTGACATTCCATATGTTGTACTGCCCGGTCATTCACCCAGTTCATATGTGTATTCTGCACGTTACCTCCCTTTGGGTAGGATGTGGCTTCCACAGCCTCCCTTCCTTCCATGTACAGGGAACGCTTTCCCAGTGTTCCTGTGGGAACAGCAGTGACCCACCGTTCCCTGAAGGACTGTTTCAAAATAGTTGCATAATCTAATTGTGATAATCTTTTCACTTTTATTTGGTCTCTGTCCCAACTTTTTTGGGGTGTGTTGCAGCCATCAAAATCAAAATGTGTTCATATTTACAAAATACAATTATGTTGGTCAGTGAAAACATTTGAAAACATTTCTTTGTACTTTTGTCAGTTAATAAAAGGTTAAATAGAATGAACAAATCACAGATTCTTGATTTTATTGCATTTTACAAAATGTCCCAACTTTTTCTGATTTGGGGTTGTAGATCACAAATCCAATGTGGAATGAACATTATCACACACACATGTGCGCCCATACAGACACAAATACACACAGATAGGGAGTGGTGTAACTGCACACACACAAAAAAAAAAAAACGGGTGTGACTTCAAAAGAGAGGATTTTTACTGAAATTGGCAAATAAAATCAATAATTCCAGCATGAATCAAAAATATTCACACATAAGGCCTGCACTAGCGCAAAAAAAACAATGTGGAATGAGCATGATTACACACACACATGCACGTGTGCGCACAAACACACACAGACACACAGATGTGTTTACTCATCACTCCTGTTCCTATCTGCCTATAGCTGTTTTTTTTTGTTTACTTTTTAAAAAATAATTTCTTATTCTAAAGTTAATCACTTCATACATTTCGATTATTGAAATAATATGTAATTGCAATCAAGTCTTTTCTTTTTAGTGACAACTTATGTGGCATTATTGGACATTTATTTGGCATTACTGCAAATTTATACAGCATTATTGAAATAACAAGACACTTCAAAAGACCTCAAACAACAACAAAAATAATTGTAAAAATAATTGTGTATTTTAAAATGTTTATATATATATATATATATATATATATATATATGGAGTAAGGTGTGGAAGGAAGGCAGGGTCGGCGTGACTGGGACTCGTACTTTATTAACTCAAAATGTCAAAAAGAAAACAAAAGTTTCACCACATGCGCCTTCACCGTAGACTTGGCTACAGCAACGTTCACAGAACCCGCTCTCACTCCCAAGGCTTCAGAAACAACGGAACAGTCTTAAAGTGCAAAAAGTATATTTATTAACATAAGTAGCTAAAGAGCCACAAAGTTCAGGAGGGGGAAAAGCCAAAACAAATAACAAAACAAAACTAACTAATTTAAGGATACTAACCTGGAAATCAGATAACAAACAAAAGATACAAAAACTTCCCTCCCTACTTATCAAAAACAGGAGAAAACCAAATAATAAATAAAAGAGGCACCCACCTCCCTACCATGCTCCAAAAGGGTTTAACATATTCAATCACAACTTAACATAAGGTTGTGGGTCACATCAAATGTCTTTAACATGTACGAGTAGATCACAGTAACCCATCTCTTCATCAAGGAAGCCATGAGAGCGGGGAGCTGTAGATCCATGATCCAGGAGACTTAAATGCAGCGCCAAGCACTCCCCATCACCAATCAGGTCACTCGTTAGCAGCTCCACCTGTGAGTCATTACAGTGAGAGAAAAACTAGAGAGAAAGAAGCACACCAAGGAAAACTAAACCAATACACTGTTTTCCCCGACATCACAAGACCCACACACTTCCACGTAACACTTTAGTCCTACTCTCTCTCTCGCTTTCTCACTCCCGCGGCTTATCTGCGGTCTCTCCAGGCCAATCACTGCAATCATCTGTGTTCATCATCTGCACTTGACCTGAAAAAGCATTTCCCGGCGGATTTTGGGTACCAACAACTGAGTCTTATCCTGTTTTGACTGGGCGTCTTGGGTCACCCGATACAACTTATCTTTTAAAATAGCAAAATAGGGATAGGAGAGTGGTTGGTCGGGGTGGAGCGGCTAGCCGTCAATAGAGCGGACCTGATCAGAAGCATGTTTCAGCATTTCGTCCTGGGACTGCTCCAGAGGAAAATCATCGCACTCTGTGAGGATGGTTCTCTCCAGAATGCTCTGTTCCCCTGCAACAGTACCCAGTGGTCCCGGCTCAGCCTCTCCCTCCTGAACAACCACTGTCCTTCCCTTATCTTTTTTTTGCCCAAGAGGCATCCACACACAAAGACCCCAATAATTTGCTAAAGGCAGGCTAATTAGTCCCCAGTGACCGGAACCTCTGGTGGTGTTGCTCTGGGGACCGGCCGACCCGCTGGAGGATGGCATGTTTGAGGTCTTCATAGACCAGGAGATTCTGGACTGGCAACTGGTGTGCGGCCACCTGCGCTTCTCCGGATAGCAGGGGAATGAGCCGCACTGGCCAGTCCATACGGGGCCATCTCCGGGCCTCGGCAGACCTCTCAAACAAGTCCAGGAAGGCCTCCGGATCATCCTGGGGGCCCATCTTGTTGAGCGGTAGGGGCTGGGCCGAGGCCTTAGCTGCAGAGGGGACGGCCCGAATCTCCCGGTCTATCCAGCTCCAGAACGGCTCGCGGTCTTCCTGCTGGCCTCTGAGAAGTGTCTCAAAGCGTTGGTCTTGCTCTTTCTTTCAAATGGCGTTCCTGACGGGGACTGGATGGCGGTGGCGATCTTCTTCCTTCCCAGGTTTCGGCACCAGTGTGGTAAGGTTCAATGTGTGGAAGGAAGAAGACAGGGTCGGCGTGACTGGGACTCATACTTTATTAACTCAAAATGTCAAAAAGAAAACAAAAGTTGCGCCACATGCGCCTTCGCCGTAGCCTTGGCTGCAGCAACGTTGACAGAACACTCTGTCCGCTGTACCAGCTCTCAGTCCTCTTTAAACAAACTCTTGCCGCTGTATCAGCTCTCAGTTCGCTGTAGACGATCAGCTCTCAGTTCGCGTGGGGTGTACGAGTCCTTCTCTCTCGCGCGGCTTATATGCGGTCTCTTCACGCCAATTACTGCAATCAGACACAGGTGTTCATCATCTGCACTTGACCTACTTACTCACCGCGCGGCTCCCTCCTTTCTCTCCGGCTACAGACTACGCAAAACCACGCCCCCTATATTTATATGTATATATATAATGCGGAGAGATTGTGAGATTGTGGGTAGGTCTCAGCAGCACTGTTGGTTTATTTGTAGAGGTTGTATAGTATTTACAGTCATTACGTTCCTCTGTATATTGCGTGAATGACGGGTGGTTGGGCAGATATTGTGATTTGCGGTAGGTGGTATGCCATACGGAACCGTTGCCACTGAAACTGCATATTAACGCACCAGTGGGCCTCGACAGCCTTAGTCAAACGGGTTGGCGCGTATGGTTGGGTTGCGGAGAGATTGTGAGATTGTGGTTAGGTCTCAGCAGCACTGTTGGTTTATTTGTAGAGGTTGTATAGTATTTACAGTCATTACGTTCCTGTGTATGTTGCGTGAATGACGGGTGGTTGGGCAGATATTGTGTTTTGCGGTAGGTGGTATGCCATACGGAACCGTTGCCACTGAAACTGCATATTAACGCACCAGTGGGGCTCGACATCCTTAGTCAAACGGGTTGGCGCGTATGGTTGGGTTGCGGAGAGATTGTGAGATTGTGGTTAGGTCTCAGCAGCAAGAGGGAAGTAGAGGTCAGTAAGCTGGGCTGAGTTGAGTGGGGGACGGAGGGGGGTGACTCTGGGACGTCAGAGTCACTGTCGAGCCCTCTTGAGGTTAGTGGGCTAGTCGACGAAACACTGAGGACGGAAGGTGCCCACTTGAAGACCCTAGAGATGTTCCCTACTCCGCTCAATCCAGAGAGTTGTTATGGGGGGACCGCACTGTGGTTGCAGCCATGTGTGTGCTGACGCGCAAATACACTATTAACACCAGACAGAAGGAGATTCACGTCACCAGATGGAAAGAAGCCTAAATGGATGGAGAAGCATAGGTTACTGTAAAGCTACGTCTTAGTTGGTGCTTATCTTGGCGAAAGCCGAGTACAAATCAGCATGAAGTTTTTAACATCTACTCTCGTGTAATGGAAATCATAAAGATCTGGATACGTCCAGTGACTGCGGTGAATAGTGCTGCTGGCAACAAGGGAAAGACCTTGTGACAGCCTGGAGAGACAGCTGACAGGAGGAAAGAGACCCCAATGGGGCTGGTAAGGGTTAGCTACCCTTGTCGGCAGTATCCAGCTCTGTGTTTACAGGATGCTGGAGACACCCGCCCAAGGCTTCTGAAAAATTAAAGAGGAAAATACCCCTAGAGTCTGCGAGAGCAGGGGCGGAAGATGACTCAATGGTGGACAACATGGTTAACGACTTTGGAATGGAAACGGATATGAGTATGGAGAGTACTTCACAAAAGACTAGTTCAGGTTCAGCAGTTAGCAAAGCCATTGAACTCCAAGCTTGTGTCTGTGGCTGGAGCAAGGCGACAACGGTCAGGGGTTTGAAGATTCATCAAGGGAAAATGAAATGCTTGAGGGAGAAGGGACAAGGGCCTCGCATTGATCAGTACTTCTTACGGAGTCAGTCAAGTCAGTCGAATGAAATCCAGCGACAGGAAGCAAACAACAGTTCGCAGGATATCAGCACCCCTGTCATAGAGGAGATGAGGGTTTGCACAGTTAGTGATGAACACATTGATTCTTGTGAACCCGGTCAGACTAACCAGCATAAGAGAGAAAAAAACCTCAACGGACATAGGCCTGGAGTTAGATGGCCAAGAGCTAGTGAGAAAACTGCATGGAACACGGTAAACACAGATCTATGCTTTGCATTGGAAAGATTAACTGGTACAGTTGAAAAGAAGCTGGATAAATTTGGGGACATCATTTACGCATATGGAAGTGAGAGGTTTGGTGTGGAAAAAAGGAAGGAAAAAGTACAAACTACTCCTGGATTGTCTAGACGGCAGCAAAAAATTGAAGGGTTAGTTAGAGAAAGGAGACAGCTGAGGAAGAAATGGAAAAGAGCGGAACAAAGTCAGAAGGAGGGACTCAATCTCATTACAAAGGGCCATAAAAGATAAGCTTGCAACATTACGCAGAGCTGAGCGCCTACGGAAACGCTACAAAAAGAAGGAACGTGCGAGGGCTAATTTCTATAAAGATCCATTCAAATTCATAAAGAAGTTATTCACCAGTGAGAAGAATGGCACTTTAAAAGCATCTAGGGTTGAGCTAGAGAGATATTTGGAGGAAACGCATACAGATGCAAAAAGGCATGAGCCTATGTCAATTCCGTCAGACATCCCACCTGTCAATCCACCAGAATACCAAATGGAGGTCTGTGCACCTAAGTGGAAAGAGATAGAGCAGGTTGTGAGAAAGGCAAGGGGTTCATCATCTCCAGGGCCTAATGGAGTTCCGTACAGAGTGTACAAGAGTGCTTCAGGAGTTCTAAGGATTCTGTGGAAATTGATAAAAGTGGCTTGGGAAAAGCAGGTTGTACCTAGATCATGGCGCCGAGCAGGGGGAGTCTTTAAACCCAAAGAAAAAGATGCTACAAGCATCAGTCAGTTTCGCCCTATTTCACTATTAAACGTCGAACGCAAAATTTTCTTCAGCATTATTGCTCAGAGATTGTCAACCTACCTATTAAAGAATTGACACTTCAGTTCAAAAAGCGGGCATTCCAGGATTCTCAGGATGCTTAGAACATATCAGTGTTATCTGGCAACGAATACAATCAGCTAAAAAGGAGAGGAAGGAGCTCCACGTGACATTCCTGGATTTGGCTAATGCATATGGTTCAGTGCCACATGAGCTTCTTTGGGCATCATTTGATTTTTTCAGGGTACCGATGTCGATAACAAATTTAGTGAAAGCCTATTTTGGAGATTTGCAATTTAGTTTCTCAACTCCAGAATTCAGCACTACATGGCAATGCTTAGAGGTTGGAATAATGGCAGGATGCACCATTTCTCCACTGGCTTTTACCATGGCAATGGAAGTAATCATTAGGGCATCAAAATGGGTAGTAGGAGGAGAGCGCTTGGCTTCTGGGATGCGACTACCACCAATCAGAGCATACATGGATGACATGACAACCATGACTACAACGGTAGCCTGCACTAATCGGTTATTGGGGAAGTTAACAGATAATATTGAATGGGCACAAATGCAATTTAAGCCCTCTAAATCAAGGAGCATCTCAATAGTTAAAGGCAAGGTAGTAGATAAAATATTCTTCATTAATGGTGAGGCAATACCAACAGTTTCTCAGAAGCCAGTGAAGAGTCTAGGGAGATGGTACGATGGGGATCTAAAGGACACAGTTCGAGTGGGAGAAGTTAGACGACAAGCAGTGGAAGGGTTGAAGAGCATAAACAGCTGTGCTCTACCAGGCAAACTAAAACTCTGGTGCTTTCAGTTTGGTCTACTGCCAAGGTTGCTGTGGCCACTGACTGTGTACGAGGTTTCTTTGACAACAGTGGATAAGCTGGAAGCGTTAATAAGTTCATACATCAGGAAATGGTTGGGAGTTCCACGCTGCCTCAGCAGAGTGGGACTTTATAGTAAAGGAGTATTGCAGCTGCCAGTCTCTGCTTTAACCGAGGAGTTTAAGTGTGCCAAGGTCAGACTGGAAATGACTTTAGCAAAGTCACGTGACAAATGTGTAAGGGAGGCAGCCCCTGTGGTAAAAACTGGTGGAAAGTGGTCAGCAAAGAAATCTGTAGTAGAGGCAAAGGCTGACCTTCAAATTGGGGATATCGTGGGACAGGTACAGCATGGAAGAGGGGGTTTTGGGCTCAGTTTAGCTCCTCCTAAATGGCACAAGGCAGGCCCAGCTCAAAGGAGGAAGCTGGTAGTCAACGAGGTGCGAAAGCAGGAGGAGAGGATGAGATGTATAAAGGCCATTTCCCAGGCCAAGCAGGGAGAGTGGATGAGATGGGAGAGTGTGGAACAACGAAAAATGGGCTGGCAAGACCTTTGGTCAATGGAAGAGAGTAGGATCAGTTTCCTTATTAGGTCAACATATGATGTTCTCCCATCACCGCAGAACCTAAACCTCTGGGTAGGAGAGGATCCCTCTTGTCCTTTGTGTTCATCACCTGCCACATTAAGGCACATTTTTACAGGATGTAAGGTGGCTCTTAGCCAAGGTCGGTTTACTTGGCGCCATGACCAAGTATTGCGATGTTTGGCTTTAGCATTGGAAGGCAAGCGTAGTATGACCAATAAGTTGCCGCCTGTTCTAGCAAAACATTACACGCAGAAGACAATATTGCTCCGCCCAGGCGAGCAACCACCAAGAAAAGGTGCTAACACCAATTCTCGCCCAGGACAACTGGAAGCTGCTAGGGACTGGAAGATGCTGGCTGATCTTGATCAACGGCTTATTTTTCCACCTGAGATTGCCACCACTAACCTACGACCAGATATTGTTTTGTGGTCTGGATCAGCACGCATTGTTCAACTGATAGAGTTAACAGTGCCATGGGAGGATGCGGTAGATGAGGCATATGAGAGGAAGAAATTGCGGTATGCTCATCTGGCCACTGAAGCAGAACAGCGAGGATGGAGAGTCCAGGTTTATCCAGTGGAAGTGGGTTGTCGAGGTTTTGTGGCACACTCTACAACCCGGTTCCTCAGAGACGTCGGATTCAGTGGTCAAGAGTTGCGTCGCACACTAAAGAACTTATCTGAAGCAGCAGAAAGGAGCAGCAACTGGCTGTGGTTGAGACGGAAAGATTCTAGCTGGCTGAGTACAGGCCGCCATGCTATGGCTTCGTAGAATTCTTGAAAACTTGAAGGGTGTTGATTTATTTGTATAGGTTGTATAGTATTTACAGTCATTACGTTCCTGTGTATATTGCGTGAATGACGGGATGTTGGGCAGATATTGTGTTTTGCGGTAGGTGGTATGCCATACGGAACCGTTGCCACTGAAACTGCATATTAACGCACCAGTGGGGCTCGACAGCCTTAGTCAAACGGGTTGGCGCGTATGGTTGGGTTGCGGAGAGATTGTGAGATTGTGGGTAGGTCTCAGCAGCACTGTTGGTTTATTTGTAGAGGTTGTATAGTATTTACAGTCATTACGTTCCTGTTTATATTGCGTGAATGACGGGTGGTTGGGCAGATATTGTGTTTTGCGGTAGGTGGTATGCCATAAGGAACCTTTGCCACTGAAACTGCATATTAACGCACCAGTGGGGCTCGACAGCCTTAGTCAAACGGGTTGGCGCGTATGGTTGGGTTGCGGAGAGATTGTGAGATTGTGGTTAGGTCTCAGCAGCAAGAGGGAAGTAGAGGTCAGTAAGCTGGGCTGAGTTGAGTGGGGGACGGAGGGGGGTGACTCTGGGACGCCAGAGTCACTGTCGAGCCCTCTTGAGGTGTCGTGGGCTAGTCGACGAAACACTGAGGACGGAAGGTGCCCACTTGAAGACCCTAGAGATGTTCCCTACTCCGCTCAATCCAGAGAGTTGTTATGGGGGGACCGCACAGTGGTTGCAGCCATGTGTGTGCTGACGCGGAAATACACTATTAACACCAGACAGAAGGAGATTCACGTCACCAGATGGAAAGAAGCGTAAATGGATGGAGAAGCATAGGTTACTGTAAAGCTACGTCTTAGTTGGTGCTTATCTTGGCGAAAGCCGAGTACAAATCAGCATGAAGTTTTTAACATCTACTCTCGTGTAATGGAAATCATAATAACATAACAATATAACATAACATTCATTGTTATGAATTTTTCATAACAAAAGCTGTTATAAGAGCAGTAAGTCACATCCAGAAAAATTAATGGATCTCTATGGGGCCTCTGCTGGAAGTATATGGTAATTAGACTTTCTGGCTAAAACTATATTATCTACAAAAAAAACATCTAACCAGCAGATGGCAGAATTATGCATCTAACACCTAGATCAACATCCAGAAACAACCAAATTTGATCATAATTAATGTGTGTTTTTTTTTCATAAAAATGTAATATATCATATGTACGCTAATGGTATAGTTGAAGAATTTAATAAGTAGGTAAAAAAAGTACTTCATATCCCCCAAAACACAGCATAAATATATAGATGAGAAGTAAACAAAAAAATTTATATATAATTTGTATTATTAAAATGTATATTTTTTGTACAACCGCTCTATACATGTTTGGGGTCATATAGACCCCAAAGATCCTAAGTGTAAACAGGAAAAAAATATCATATGAGGGTTAAATATATAAGGAAATGTTATGTGTAATGTGAATTTACTTGCTCCTCCTCCTTGATGCGTCACTGTGTCACAAAAGTGCAGGTCTTAATACTCAATTAGTATTGTTTGGCAGAGACAGGTTAGAGTGTGGCGAGCAACAGTTTCTTCAATCGCATGCAATGATATCGTGTTTCACACTGGGAATTCACATTCTTGGAAGTTTCATTTGTATTTTTGTTTGGAAAGTAATCAGGAGATTTTAATTAATAAACCACAGTTTTTTTGTTGTTGCAACTGCATCTCCGTACGTGCTTTATGGAAATGTGTATTGGGAAAGACTCCTACGCTAACCTCAAGGGGATAAATAAAGTTTTTAATGAAGATTAGCTTTCACATTATATGAGAACAGATACACAAAATTAGCAAACATGAGGGGGTAGTAAGACAGGCAATAAAAGAGAGCGAAGCAAATAGAAAGAGAGTGGGCGGCACTGCACTAATGACTTCACAGCCCATTAGCCACTTAGTCTGATATGCTACACCTCATTTCTCTTCCAGCGCAGCCATGCATTAACACGCAAATCAATCCGTTCGCTCAGACTTGTCCTCTAGCCCAAAACTGAACTCATTCTCATCCAGTGTGTGTTTTCCAAACAGAAAGAACAACATTGTCATCTCCTGCCCAATATCTCTAGCCCATAGAAAGCTGTTTTGATTTGATAATAGTTAACAGTTTTGGGAATATCATGCTTAAGTTTATTGCAAAATGAAACAACTCAATCCTATTAAAGGCTGAATGCAGATTTCAAAGAGTTGCACATGACAAAGAGTTTTGGAAGAGAGACAGATTCCATTTTATTGGATATTTTCAATTTGGCTACTGAAGCAATAATGGTAACACTTGATAATAACAGCAGAGAGAGTATAGAGGGCGGTTTTCATCAAACTGACAGTTTTATTGCCCCCCATAAAGCCCCGCCCCTCCCCGTTTATGAATCTCCCACGCTAGACCACGCCCCTTCCGGATTGGTCACGTGACCGTGGGAAATCCCCGAGATACTCAGCCCTCCCCTCCCTCCCACTTCCGGCCTGTACACCTGTGCTTGGAATTTCTTCCCACGCTAACTCCTCCCCTTCCTCCCCGTTTGGTCTGAACAGATTAAGCGTGGAAAATCACAGACGATCACTAGGGCTCAATGTAAAAAAATTTCAAAATGATGAAAAAACAATTAAAAACAATATATTTTAATCTTTTTAAAGAAAAGGTATAATAAAAGCCATAGTCAGAGGTGAGATCAGTGTGTTTTTTATTTTAAAAGAGGTCTTTCACATTTACATTTGAAGTTGTACTTTTCACAATCACATATAAAAATACATTAAAACAATGTGTATCGTTAAAGCACATACATTTTAAAAGCATGAGTTGCAAACATGTTCTAGAATTAAAATGATATCATGCAAATAGTTTTATTTTCTAACATACGTTTGAAGAAATGTTGTACTTTTACAATTAACTAGTGTTTAAAGGTATTAAAAACGTTGTATAATGTTAAAAAAGGTCTTACGTTTTACAAAACTCCGTTTTGCTGAAAGAAGAAGAACAAAGACATTATAAAAGATTTTGTGAGAAACGCTGTGAAACACTTGCGATCACTCCCGCACTCCGACCAGAAATGGCTGAACGGGACTGGTACGGTGCACCACACGCTGATTCATCCCACGACACACCTCCACACCTGGAGCGTGGGAGATAGAACACAGAGTTCCCACGCACACACACATCTCCACACCTGGATCGAGGGGAATAGAACAGAGAGTTCCCCCCCACACACACACACACACACGCACACACACACACACACGTCTCATTGGTCAGCTACGACTGACGCTTACGATGACGTCACTCTTAAGTGTTTCCCCCTCAGTGGCGGTCTGTTTAAAAACGCCACGATTTCAACACAAAATAGGCTCGTGATTGTGGATTATTAGATCTATTCATGTGCAATGGCTATGGCAACAGAACCCAAGACCCCTGGGAGAAACATTGATGAGGCTATGGAGGATTTGACTCTAGCTCCGCGGAAGAAGCATGGTCCTTGTTTAACAAGATTTCTCCATGAACCGAGGGACGATGTGGAATATGTTTTTCATTTGTCTGGCGGCCGTTCGTGCAAGTACAATTTTTACAAGACCAACCGCGAAGTCAGATTGATTAATGTGGATAACGATGAGAGATTTACGAGGAATACAACAGAGGATCCGCATCTGTTTTTCACAGAACGAGACTGGATCTTATTTTTCACCTGCGTCTGGAAAGATATGAAAGAAGGGTGTGACGAGCCCCTCTTTATAGCGGAGTGGAACGGTCTAACAATGGGTACAAAATACAGACTGCTGGCAGACAACGTTAACAAACATCCCGAGGATTACATTTACATCCTTTGCACTGATTTTGGGTCAGATGTACCCGAACGGGCATGGCCTATCTTGGAGGATAACCACCTTAAATACTACGATTTAAAATTCATGTTTCAGTGGAAGGATATCTCCGTGCTGGAAGACATTTTTACCAAAATTGATAAACTTTTCAAATAGTGTGATGCGTACGAGCGCTACAATAATATTAAAGTGAAGCTCTTTCACCCGGATTTGTGCACGCCCAGTAGCAGGGGTTTTCATATAGCACCGCCCACATTCTACAAGCATTAAAAATACATGCTTGTAGACAACTCAACTCATTCTGCATTATGTCTCAAGAAACCATTCACCCCGGATTCTCTCCTCTTGGAACAGTTGATGGATACACACAATCAGGATTATCAAATGCACCGGAAAGAAGCGTCGACTGGATGAATAAATTTTGTAAAGATCTTGGATATCACAACTTGGCGTTCTTCACGAACTATGGAGCTAATGGGCCCGTTACAAATGCAGGTACAGCATCCCCTGTGAACGCTGACACGTCTGCTGATGAGCCAGACGGGTGTCTCGGCGATACTGGACATCGGATTATTAAAAGTGTAGTTACAATCATATTGGAATATTTGATCGATAAACGGATGAAACAAAGCTGTGACGGCTGTTTCGTAGACCACCCATGCCAAACGAGGCACTCGTGTTTGTTCGAACCACCTGGATATTATTTTTATGGATGTTTTGACGAGATAAGCCTGAAGGTTCTCAGACCGAAGCTAAAAAATATCCTAGTTCAATCGCTGAGTCTGTATGGTGCTACACCACATCTGCAAAGGATCCAAGGTGCTGTCGAGACAATCTTGTTTGAGCTTAAGGATGAGATGTACATTGTGGAGCAGCTGGGATCTATCAGACAGAAACTTGTGGATGAAAGTTGTGAGGAAATTATTTACTCCGCTGTCGAGATTAGTGGAACCTTGCTGCTGCTGAAGACCCTGAACCTGTCCTCGTGTGAAAATGTGGAACCTCTGCACATTCTGGATTATCAAATATTTCTTTAAACTGCGTGTTAAATGTGGATTATCAACCCTGCTGTACAAGATTATCGATGAAAATCATGCTACAAACACCGGAAAGTCTGTGGATGATATACGTCTAACAAAATTAACGTGTCAAATGAATGCTGTGCGGAAGTCATCGGACGAATGGAGTAATATGGTGAACATATCTGTAATCCATAAATGTACGAATATCAAAAACATTCTCGATCTAATGCCTGAAAATGCTGATTCCCTTAAAATAGGAAACATTAATTATGTCTATGTACGTATGATGTTTGCAAATTGTTGAGAAATGAAGATTCTGATATTTGTAAAATTATTGATATTTTAGTTGAATTCGTCCTGGAGAAAAATTTTGAAATGTGTGTGAAATTTCTTTTGACGTTTGGATGATACATGATTAAACCCTTGTAACCCTGTACTTTTCTCTATTCTAAAATAAAAAAAATAAAAAATGATTATGTTGATATACCCTTTTGTGTGACTATGTATGTATAAAAAAAAAAAAATGAAAAAAAATAAATAAATAACCTGAGCAACATTGTAAGTGATCCGTTATTTTCTGAAATAAAATAATAGATATTCCTGAAATAAAAAATAAAGAAAAAAAACAACTCTATTGTTTGCTGAAGATTTGTAAATAATAAAAAAATAAAACTTTGTTGTTTGCTGATTATTTGTAAAAAAATAAAAACTGAACAACAATGCAAGTGATTGTCTGAAAAACTCATAGCGTCGACATGTCAGAGCTAATGAAGAAGATATACTATGATCCTGTGAATTCTGGTGCTTTTGGTGGTAAGGACAGATTAAAACAGGCGGTATTGCAGGAATACAATGTAAGACTATCTGATAAAGAGGTGACCGACTGGCTCTCCAGTCAAGACGCATACACTCTCCATCATACTCCACCTATAAAATATAAACGGAATTGTGTGGTAGTGTATGGAAAAGACCAGCAATTTCAAGCTGATTTGGTTGATATGACTGCATTCTCGAAACAGAATGATAATATTAAATACATAATTACTGTTATTGATATTTTCAGTAAATTTCGCATGGACGACGCGTGTACTTAAAAATAAGACGGGGCCGGAAGTGACGAAAGCTTTTTTGTCTATTCTACGGGAGGGGCGTATACCTGCAAAGCTACAAACAGATAAGGGCACAGAGTTTTTCAATAAACATTTTCAGCAGATGACAAAAAAATATAACATACATCATTTTGCCACAGCCAGTGACGTGAAAGCGTCAGTGGTTGAACGATTTAATCGAACACTAAAAGGTCGAATGTGGAGATATTTAACGGCTATACATTCTAAACGGTACTGTGATATACTTCAAGATCTGACAGAGGGGTATAATTCCAGTTATCACAAATCCATTAAAATGCGACCGTTGGACGTGAATAAAGAAAATGAAGATGTAGTGTTTAATAATTTATATGGGAAAATACGTAAAGAGACACCCAAATTTAAATTCTCAATTGGAGATGTCGTGAGAATCTCTAAAGTCCGGAATATTTTCGCCAAAGGATACGAACAGAATTATTCTGAAGAATATTTCACAATATCCGCATGCATTCCACGTATCCCTCCTGTATATCGGTTACAAGACTATGAGGGGAAAGTTATCGCCGGTTGTTTTTATGAGCAAGAGCTGCAAAAAATTATCGTGAGTAATGATCTTTCAAGGTTGAAAAAATACTGGATAAACAACGCCGCGGGAAAGTCATGTATGTGTTAGTCAAGTGGAATGTTGTGGTTTTCAATCTTTCTGAAAAATAACTTCGCAGAGATCTTTGATGCCAGAAATAATTAGACTTTATTTTCGAACGCCGTCCCGTTCCATAGAACGGCGCTCTAACGCTCTCTGGCCCTCTGGCCTTCCAGTGCGCTCCCGAGTACATTTTGGTTCAGAGTTATATACATACATCTTCTTCCAAAGAAGGTAACACACCCTATAGATAGTTTTGGGTAAAGGTCTTTTACCATGTGACTTCTCAGAATAGAATTTTCTGCAGCAAACAACATTCCATTCAAGGTCTTTCACATACACAGAGGAAATCCAAAGTCACAGACAGAAGAAATAATTGTGTCCAAATATAAAGCAAAATTACTTGTTTTCTAAATAATAAAATCTTCTACATTCCCTCCTCTGAGGCTTATCTAAGCCTCACTTTCACTAGCTTTTTCCAGAGTGTAATTTCAAAATCCAGCTCCCTCAGTTATGCTACCTAGTGACCCAACTGAGTCACTCATTCTCCTTTCCAATAACTGGATTAAGCCACCACACTCCGGAGGAGCACTCGAGCCAAACATCTTCCTCCATACATTTTATTTCTTTTAGTTGTTCTTTCTTTTTTGTTTAATGGAAAAAGTAAAAAACTCGAAATCTCCCTAATCAAAATTAAACCAAAGAATAAGACAGTGTTATAAGTGTGTGTATACATTTGGCTCAGCATTGCCTGTTATTGACACAGTTATGTTGAGTATATCAAACATAAAAGTCTCTTATACTATTGAAAGTTTTCTTGCGGTGTAGATATCCTCTAGGGTCTGGCTCATCAATCATCTTCTTCGTCCTCAATTCCTCATTTAATGGGATCAACATCCAGGGTTTGTAAATATCAATTTGGTTGCCCTCTCAAATTAGTTTTCATTATCTTTTTTCCGCATTTCCATTCGCTTAACCGTGGTTTTCCAACTAATGATCTTAATATACAAAGTATACAACAGAATAATAACCGAATTTCAATATTGCATCTCCAAAAACATCTCTAATTGAGAAAATCATAATTTTCCAGACTTTACATTAAGTTTTCCTTAACTTCTGCTCTTAAGGTTTTCTAACATGATCGTAATCGCTAAATTTTCCTCCCTGCGCAATATTATTTAGTAAAAGTGCAACACTGATCACCAAACATAAGTCAGTTTACTTTTTTCACATAATTGTTTTTCTCCTAATGCAGACAAAGCATTATAATAAATAGTCTAATTGATTTATTATGCATTTTTGTTCTACTTGATCCATATGACTATTAATTCAAAATATGGCTGGGTAAACATAACTCTCTCATTTTTATCACTTCTTATGAGAGAATATCATTTTCTTAAATTCGAAGAATCCATCTTTTAGTCAGTCAATTTTAGTGAACAGAACACTTTACACCTATCTAATAAATTGCAATACATTTCACTTACTGTCTATTTTATTACCAAATTTAAACAATAAATTCCATTTTGACCTTTTTAATCTCGCATGTTGCTTCCTATTCTCATTGTAGCTCCTCAGTTCAAGACTAAACTGAATACATTTTCTTCGTTTCTACTAATTTCTAAATAAACTATCATGAATAAACTAAGTATGTCTCATGTAATCACTCTAACTAAGAAAGCTTCAGAGCAATGTTACATTTATCTCATAAAAGTCATTCAATAAACTTATTAGACAATTAGAAAAATAACTCTAGAGAACAACTTTTTGCACTCTTACATATTCCTTATATGTACATTTCTTTTTCTTTATATCTAACAATCTAAAAGTTTTTCTATCAACCTTTTAAACCATTAGCATTATAACTTAATCATTATTAAAACTTCCTTGTGTTCGTATGCAACTTATTTTAAATCTTTAATACTTCTGTTTAGTTGACATATAATCTGATGTTATTTCTGATAGACTTCCAATCTAAGGATTACTTCTCTGTCAGAGATTTAATTTCTGTTCCTGCCCCTCCTCTGTTGATTTCATTGCTTTTACCCATCTATATCATGTCCACATGGTATACTGATATATGGCCTATTTTTGTCGCTGTTCTTTTCTTAACTTTGTTTTTGCCACAAATTTCACAAAACTTTGCAAAAAATGCTTTTTAATTTAAAATGCCTTTAATTTTATCTTCATTTTAATTTTTAATTTCCTTATCTTACTCCCCCCTTTGCGCACTGGTTTAAAACCATTGCGCATCTGGACTGAGAATATTCAAAAGTATTCATTGGTTCGACAATCTGTCCTTCATGTGAATGCCAAATATCTATTCTTGACCCCCCTCTGGTGCCATTTAGATTGTTCATAAGGGCTTGTTTGTTACTGAATTTCAATAACTTCTTGTAAGTCTATAAACTTTCTATAAGTACTACTTAATATTAGTCAATTGCATATTGAATCAAATCTTATAAATTCAATTTTGACATTGAATATTTGTTAATACCCAGTGTTAATACTTGCTTTAATTTCAACTGTAGCCTTAAATTAATTAAGTATACCCTTGTATTGACAAGTTACATCTGAGTACCCTTTAAGATTTATTTTAAAGTTATTTTTAGTTCTAATTTTTTCCTTCATGAATTGTCTTAATTCCCATTATGCTATATTAATTGTTAACATTATTTTAGTTTCTTTTCTTAATTAGTCATTATCATTGTTTTCTATGTTGCGTAATATATTTTTCTCCTCAATAATTTTTTGTTTTGATGGGGTTATTATTAAGTTGCTACTGAATCTATTCAAGGGCTGAACATTCAATCATAGGAAAGTTGGTTGATGTTGACTATTGTTTGAGCTTGTACTCATCTCTGTTGATTCTCTCTTCTTTGCACAGTTCCTCTCATTACTGTGTTTCTGGTCAAGTTTGTCTTTTCTTCCATTCATGATTTGATCATTCTGTTAACCTTGTCATCAATCATTACATCTTTCACCAGGGTGTCTCCAGTGAGTCGTTCGTTGCAATGGACTCTTTCTCTCATTGTCAGCATGTCCTTGATCCCTCACTTCAGTTGTGGGGGGGGGGTTGCTGAAGTCAGTTGGTGTATTTTAAGTTGAGAGGCATGGACTCAAATGTCACACTGTTGATCACTTCTTCTGAAATTACAAAGCACAGTTACTGGTTCTTTTTGTTAGACTCGTCCCAGAATCCTTCCTGGAATCGAGCTGCTGCTATCTGTAAATTAAAGCTTAATTTTTTTTTGTTAGTGACAACATCATGTGATTTCAATCATCTGCTCATCTGTCCCATTGTCCTTCTCGATGTTACCTGTAGAAAGGTAATGTGGGCTGAGTGGTGTCCTTTCTGCCTTCATTAACAGCAGGACTTTAATCCATATATTCTCATTTGTTTTTCATAAATTTGACTTTTGATCATTATTTGCAACTTTTTGCATTTTTTCTCACAATAAATTTCAATGTACTCTTATAATTAGTCAATTCAACTCAGTTATCTCTTTGTCTTGAGTTCCACTATCAGCACATTATTTATTAGGCATCTTGGACAATACTCAACCCACTTTGACAAAAGTTACAAGACAATATTTCATACTTTTGACAAAGATCAGCTCCATCATGATATGCTGAAAAGAAAGGCAGACGTGTTATGCTGAAAAGAAAGTCAGATATGTTATGCGCTGCGCAAATGTGGCAATGTTTTTTTCTATTTTTATTTTTCTCTTTTCATTCTTTGTTTTTTCATATTGTTACTTCAGTTCCTGACCAGGAAATTTAACCAAATGCATCCATGGTCATTATTTTATTGGGCAGAATTTGCCCTGTGGGCCCACATGTTAAATTTTAAATACAGCTGTATTGGCAAAATAATTGATTTGCCTTAGTGTCTCTTCAGACACCATCTCTCACTCATTCACACTCAGTGTCTCTCACACACACACACTGGCCAGCATACATTCTTGCAGGTTGTGCTCTAAATGTGGCATCCTATAATTTTAGCCAAGGGTTGATCAGGTCAACACAGCTATGTGAAACACTACTGAGAAGTGTCAATGATCATAAGGTTTAGTTTAACACCGTTGTTATAATCCTTTTTTTCTTTTTACAAATTCTAATAGACTAAGTATTTTAGAATAATAAGCCTGCCAATTGTAATTTTTCAAATGCATTTTGTCATTTGTTTTTCTGATTTTTCCTATTCTTTTTTGTTTTTGCTCATGAGCTGCTTTAAGAAATTGGAGATCTCTGCATAATCTTGGATCCATGGCCAACAACATTTCCATCTCATTATCCCAGTTCTGACAGCATTTTTTGCGATTTCATAAGCTTGGACTTTTGGAGTAATTTTTTCTCCAATCTATATCTCTAAAAACTTAGCAAAACAAAATGGAGTGACCAGTATCATTGTTTTGCAAACAATAATAATAATTCTTTGACATTTTGCGTCTATCTTTTTCTTTGCTACAGAATAATTTTTCATGCTTTTAGCCCTATAATTGTTTCATATAATAGCCCTCACTATACCAAATCCAGCCTCAGATTGAACTATTTGGTGAGTTGAGCACCCACTTCTCTCTTTCAGTGTATTCTCTTTCTTTTTTATATGGCTGGACTTGAACCTACTGGAAAAGCAAAGAGGGTTAGTTTAGCAGAGAATATAAAGAATTGCTTATGAGACCAGTGAATAATCAGAATGAATAAAGTTAATATAATAACTAAATTTGAAGCAGTCTCTAGAGTGATCATTGAAGTTGCCACACCTGTGTTGCCCGTAAGGGAAGGGTTTCGGTCAGTTCTTCTGTTTTTAGATTATCAGTCTGTTGAAGCTTCTTGGCTGTCGCTCTGCATGTGTCGTCAGCCTAGCTGTCACTCAAGGCTTGGTGTAAACAGGAATATAGGCTCTGTTGTTTCTCTGCCCCTTCTCAGTTTGGGCTTTGATAGATTTTGCCACAGCTTTGCATCATAGGATTTTCCTCTTGTCCTCAGGAAAAAGTCTCCAGTGAAATAGTGAAAGTTTCACCTTTTCCAGCATTAAATCAGTCTTTCTCCATGCTGAGTTTTCCAGAGAGTGGTCATCTTCAGAAGGGGAGCTGAACGCCCCTCACCCACTCTTCTTCTTCTCTCTGCAGTCGTCTTTGACCTTTCACCTCTTCCATTCGACACTGAAGCCATCTGAAACTTGAACACTCAGAGAGCTGCATAGATCAAATTCATCTTTATAAAAATTTGTTCCTGAGCTATTAGCTCTTTATCTAAATTCCACTTTTAACCATCTTTTTCCTAGATCTTTTATATTATATAATAATCACTGGTTGACAACAGCAGTTCTCCCATTCTGTTTTTAGTAAAGCAAGTTTTTCGTTGCATGGAAAAAGCAAGCTATTTCTTCATTGCAATATGAGCAATAATCTAACTTTTGATTTTCTGAGTATAATACAATTAAATAATTTTCCCTATCATAAAATCAGCCTTCAATCGTTCTTCTGTATTTGCATGCTGTGCTCAAAATAATCTAACATGGTGAATAAACTTTTCCTCACCCATTCCCAACAATTCCCATTTACTACAATTCTAAGATTGCTGTAAATTATCTATGACTGTTGAAACTTGGTCACCCAATCTTGTTCACTTTTAGCACACTGCACAAGTTATTTTTTTCTTAGCACAACCTTAATTTTCTACAATGGAATCATTTTTCTCTCACTTTGTCTTCAGGGATAATGAGATACAAATTTTAGACGTCTTCAGATATAAGATATAATATATTAAGCACGTGCATTCTTATTTATCTATCCATTAATATATATCAGTCCATTTATTAATATATATTTTATACTTTAACTTATTTATACTACAATAATCTGCAAGACTAATATCTTGAAACAATTGTTTTCTTTTACTATTTCCTTTACTTTTAATACTCATTTATACATTACTTGTCTCTCAAGCACATTCACACATTCCTTGTCACCTATTTTTAACCACAGTCACAGTCAAGCAGACACACAGGACAGGATCCTACATACACACACAGAGCTATATTCTACTCACAGTGTTTCTCACTGTTTTTACAAACAATACTTCACTGAATAACTTTAAACTATCACAGACCTCTGCGATTCACTTCCTCCGACACAACAGAGTCATATACTACATAGCTTTTCCGTACAGTCCCTTGTTAACCTATAACAAGGCGGTAACCAAAAGCTAAACTTATATGTGCAATATTCGCCATCCTTCCAGGCCCTCTTGGCGAAATCCACATAAATCTTACCCAGTCCCTTGTTAACCTATAACAAGGCGGTAACAATAAACCAAACTTAATCTGTGCACATGCAATTAACTTATTATCCTCAAGGCCCTCTTAATAAGTAACACAGAGTTCTGGTAACCTTTACCAGTATACTCATTATCCTTAATGAGCAGAAAATGATTAACCTTAATCATTAACATTTACCATTATCCTTAACAGTAAATATAAAAAAACAACTGATTAACCTTAACCAGTACACTTGTCATCCTCAAGGCCCTCTTGACAAGAAAAAACAATAACTGTTATCCTTTAACAGTAAACATAAAAAAACAACTGATTAACCTTAACCAGTACAATTGTCATCCTCAAGGCCCTCTTGACAAGAAAAAACAATAACTGTTATCCTTTAACAGTAAACATAAATTCTTACGTACATACGACAAAACCTTTAGCGGCACATCAGCATCCTACCAATATTCATACAATCTGCATCAGATTATATAAATACTGGCAAACACTAACGGGAGCTCCACCGCGCTTTAACACATTACTTGACATCATCAACAACAATAGACACTTATTTCTAGAATCAAAGATCCTCTTTTCAATTTTTTAGTTCTTTAAACTTGGAGAAGCATTTTTAAAGGGTCTTACCACTCTGGCTCACTGGTGACAACACATACTTTTTCAAAAGCAAAAATTTGCTCACCTCAAATTACAGTGGCCACTGTTGTCTGTGTCGGTCACCAGAGTCGCCTTTCGTGGTTCCTTCTGCCTCAAAACCCAAGTCCCTGTTCGGGCGCCAAATGTTGTGGTTTTCAATCTTTCTGAAAAATAACTTCGCAGAGATCTTTGATGCCAGAAATAATTAGACTTTATTTTCGAACGCCGTCCCGTTCCATAGAACGGCGCTCTAACGCTCTCTGGCCCTCTGGCCTTCCAGTGCGCTCCCGAGTACATTTTGGTTCAGAGTTATATACATACATCTTCTTCCAAAGAAGGTAACACACCCTATAGATAGTTTTGGGTAAAGGTCTTTTACCATGTGACTTCTCAGAATAGAATTTTCTGCAGCAAACAACATTCCATTCAAGGTCTTTCACATACACAGAGGAAATCCAAAGTCACAGACAGAAGAAATAATTGTGTCCAAATATATAGCAAAATTACTTGTTTTCTAAATAATAAAATCTTCTACAGGGTGGCCTTCTAAATTCAATAGCTGGATCCCTAAAAGACAGGTGATGGATTTTCAAACCACCTTAAAGTAATAGTGAATTCGTAACAGGTGTCATTTATGTAAATCATGTCTGAGGAGGGGTTCTACGTTACACTCTACCATGCAATGCATCGACTAATGTCTATCCTGAGAATCGTATATCTAATTACAGAACTAGAATGGCTAGAAGTATAAATTGAAAAGGCCTGTGGGAAGTTGCATTGGTCGAGTTTGAATATCCGTTGACCTGGTACACCTTCAATGAGGACGACGCTGTTTTTTTTATCGATTGTGATCAAAGCCTATTACAGAATAACGGCGAACTGCGCAGTGTGAGGGGTGACCTTAATATCCAGACTTTTCGGAAAGCCCTAAAAATATCTATGAGCCGGAACGCTTTAAAGTGTGGTTATTTTAAGGATATACCCATATTACTCAGGGAAATAAATGCATCTCTCCCCCCACGGGTGCAGCTCGGCTACGATCATATAAAGAATAAGATATTTCTGAAAACAGCCCAGAGGGCTTCGTTGACATTTTATGGTAAGGTGGCTGTTATACTAGGATTAAATCCCGGTGTTTCTATAGAAGCTGCAAACAGTTCGGATGAACATCAAGACACACACGTCACATATGCACCGTTCCAGGCTGATATAAGAGGTGGTTTTTATACCCTATATGTGTACACAGATATAATAGACTACCAGGCAGTTGGAGATTCTTATGTCCCTTTACTAGGCACAGTACATATCGAAGGGGAAACAAACAAGGCTGCCTGTGTCAGGTACAATAAGTCACACTACGTGCGTCTTAATAAAACCAGTATTAACGAGATTACTATTGAGGTTAAAGACGACTTAAACAGAGAGATACCATTCACGTACGGAAAGGTTGTATCTAAACTTCACTTCAGACCCGTCGAACAACACCTTTTTTAAAATGGCTTATCTCGCACCGTACCAGTCGGACCCCGATCGTTATGTTGCGTACTACAAATCTCAAACCGGAAACGGCTTGCCCGGTTACGCAGGGGGTGGTGTTATGTACAGTTCCGGTTTTGCATCAGGAATTGGCGGATTGTTTAGGGGCTTGTACCGTATGGCAATCCCATTTCTTAGAAGAGGGTTCAGTATAGCAAAACCACATCTAAAAGCCGCTGCAAAAAACATAGTAAGTGATGTCGTAACTACAGCTCTAACAAAGTCGTATAACAATGATGACGGTCAGAGCGGGCATGGACTTATGGTCATTGGGCGTAGACGGTTAAAACCACCAGGGACCCGTATGAGAAGAGGGCGTGGTCATGGCATAAAGAAAACTAGACGCATCAGTAAGAAGCGCTCAGTCGCAAAAATCAAACGAAGACCCTGTACAAAGCGTGTGAAAAGAACAACAAAATTAAAAAGGCGATCCAATACTATATTCTAAAAAAAAAAAAAAAATGTCTCTGTTACACTGCATGTCGGACGAATGCATCAAGACCGAACTGGATCTGTTCACTGTTCCTTTGACACAGACAGCTATTGAAAAAAACACTTATGTGGAGATTCCGCCGATTTCATCGATTACAGATTTATCTCCGACAGAATTTTTATAGCGGGGACGGATGAAGATTACACAGATTTGAATAACACCCTGTTATTTACCCGTGTCAAAATAACTCTACCGAACGGTGATGATATACCTGACGGAGCTCCGGTAGGGCTTCTTAATTATCCTGCAGTGTGTATCTTCTCACAGGTTGATGTATCGTAAGGAGATACCCAAGTATCCCAGTCTTCGAATACCTATCCGTATAGATGCATTTTAGAAACACTCATTAATTATGGGAGAGATACATTAGAGAGTAACTTTAGTGCAGGACTTTTTTACAAGGATTCCGAATGGACACAGTAGACCCAGCCGGCGGTAACGAAGGATTAACAAAAAGAGCAGCATTCACAAACGCTAGCAATGTTGTGGAGCTACTAGCACCGATACACAGTGATATATTCTTTCAGCCGAAACTATTATTGAACGGTGTTGATATTCGTCTTCGGTTAACCAGAGCAAAAGACGCATTCTGTTTGATGCGTGCTGACGCTGTCGATTATAAACTAAAAATACTCTCTGCTTCACTCTTTGTCAAGAGAGTCACTGTATCGCCTGCAGTGCGTTTGGGACATGCACAAGCGCTCCTCTCGGCCACGGCCAAATATCCTATCGACCGTGTCTGTGTGAAAAATTTCTCCATACCAGCAGGGGCGCGCATCTCTAACCATGAAAATCTCTTCCTCGGGACTCTGCCAAAATCTATCATTTTAGCGATGACAGATAACTTGGCGTTTACAGGGGCCTATGATAAAAACCCGTTCGCCTTCAAGCATTTTAATTTAGAATTCAAAATCTCACCTCGGACGGCGTGCACATCCCTAACCGTCCCTTTCAGCCAGAATATAACTTAGGAAACGCCGTAAGAGAGTTTTATCAATTGGTGTCTGCGACAGGTAGACATTTGAAGAACCAGCCATTGGCCATAGACAGAGAGGATTTTCTCAATGGATACACTCTCTACACGTTCAACCTGACACCCGACGATGAATGTGGACAGCATGTGTCACTTATTAGATCAGGAAATATTAGATTAGAAGCACGTTTTAGAGAGCCTCTAGAGCACACGGTGAACCTTTTAATTTAGGCAACCTTTGACTCTCTTCTTGAAATATCAAACCGGAGACAGGTGCTTGCAGAACACTACTGAAGGGGATTGAAATGAACACAATACACTTGACAGGAATCATGGACAACATATGTGATACCAATTTTCTAGGAGTGTTTCCTAGTGACTACCTCTCCAAAGAACCGTTGCTAGATGTACCAGCCCTGTTAATTTCTAATACAGATGCTTCGGGCGATCCGGGTCGGCACTGGCTAGCAATGCACATAGGTCGAGGTGGTTTCGCTTGTTTTTTCGACAGCTTCGGTAATCCACCGGATGCAGTTTGTTTTCCGAGATCTATTCAAGATTTTCTAAAAAAGAATTCTACACATGTTCATTATTCTACCAGACAAGTACAAGATTATACATCTGTCACCTGTGGACAGCATTGTGTCTTTTTTCTGTATCATATATCACAAGGGTTTGAGTATGAAAATATAATGAAATTTTACCATAATGATAATCTAATAAAAAATTATTCTATGGTATCTCTTTTTGTGAAAAAATTGAAAACCCGTGTCTGTGATAGTAAATCGTTTAAGTGTATACAGTGTGTGCAATCTGGTAAAATGTTCCAGTCGTATTAATTTGTGATGTATTATTTATGTGTATATGTTACAAATAAAATGACACGTAAACAGATGAAACGTTTCTTTCTTTTATTTGACAGCAGAAAACAATAACATCACACACATCTTTTAAAATAATAAAATAAAAAACATTCATGAAATTCACAGTTTTGAAGCGCTAAATCACCCATATGGTTATATTTGTAAAACAGACAAACTTTTATCAACACATATAATCGTTAAAATTTCAACCAGTGTTTAGTGTCTAATGCAGCTGAATTAAATACACTTTCATTCAGTGTGTTTGGATGTATGTGTGTTGCGGAGTCATGATATCCAGCCTTTTTCGACGATTTAGGTGCATGGTACAGCCTCAAAATCACCATCGGATGTTTTTCTTTTAAGCGATTCAATACCTCCATCGTTTGTTTTTCTATTAAGCGATTCAATCATGTGCCTAACATGTTGGTTGGTTACAGTCGAATAAGGTATGTGTAGCTCTGCAAACACGTCCAGAAACTCACGCCAGCCCACCGGATGCCTGTTGTCGCATATCATCTGCGGTGACGTCACACTTTTCAGTAGATCAAACACATGGGATCCGGGGATGATTCGTCCTTTATAAACAAACTCTCCATTATCAGTCCATGATGCCAGATGTTTGGCTTTGGACATTTTATCCATAATATATTTTACATTTTTTAAGTTTCTTTGAGACACGTTGTTTAGGGGGAGACCGGGGACGGTTGTAACACTTTTTTCTTCAGCACCTAAAACTACCTCTTTTTTTTAGCTACACGTCTGAAACATTTAGGCAAAGTACACATATTTGTCTACTACAAATGGCAAAAATTTAAATTTCTTCAAATATATCATGGACTTTGTGAGATGATCATGAATACAAGGTGGTCTTTTGTTACAACCTACCCCACTACTGGGGTAGGTTGTAACACATACTGGGGTAAGTTGTAACAGGTAGACAAAATGCTCAATAAATAAGGGTAGGCTACTCCAAGTCATATGCCACAACAACATTTTTATTTTAAATGAATGGCTGCAACAATAAAATATGTGTGAATATGGAGAGTGTATGTGCATATTTTGTGTGTTTGTGCATGCACATGTGTGCGTTTGTGTGTGCATGTCTGTATGTGCACATTCATATGTATGTGTGTGTGTGTGTGTGTGTGTGTGTCTGTGTCTGTGTCTGTGTCTGTGTGTGTGTGTGTGTGTGTGTGTGTGTGTGTGTGTGTGTGTGTGTGTGTGTGTGTGTGTGTGTGTGTGTGTGTGTGAGTGTGTGTGTGTGTGTGTGTGTGTGTGTGTAAGCAAATTACATAAACACTTACTCCCATTCCACAAAATGAACAAATTAAATGCATTCTTTATCAGTCACAATGGTGACAAGAACAAAAAAATTAAATGCATTTTAAGTCACAAACGGTGACAAGAACAAACTTCCTCTGCTGCTCTTTTTAAAAGACTGGCATCGACTCCACGATCTGTCTTTCTCACCCGAGTTCTAGGCATTCTGTATAATTATTAAAATCACAAAAAATCTCATAGTTGCATGTATGGGGATGGTTGTAACACTTTCAAAACACGTGTTACAACCTACCCCGCCACTGTCACCATTGTTTAAATAGCTATATTAGCATGGTGCTTTGAAATTAGCGGGAGGTTGATACACCATTCTTTACTATAGAAACTACAGTTTGACCTAATATAACTCAAACAACATTATCTACAACGGTAGAAGTACTAAACAAAATATTATCTTGTTATGTTTTTTTACTTTCTTATCTCAGAATTTGATTTTCTACTGTAGCTTCATGAGAGATTGCAACACAGACTTGAAAACCTCCGTGTGCGATCGTAAAGGAAGCCTGAGGAAACTGAAACTGTCACATGACTCCTATCTTATCCCTGATTGGTGGAATTGGTAGTGTTACAACTAGCCCCGTGTTACAACCGTCCCCGGTCTCCCCCTACCTCTGATGCGATTGCATCATCAGTGATGTCACTGGTGCTATTTCCGGTACTATGGGTGGTGTCAGTTGTCTCTTGAGGCACTGTAAGGGTTAGAGTGTTACTTTCCATATCACGGTGTTTTACCACATTAAGAAATCGTTGTAAAGCGTTAGTGTAAAGTTTTGCTTTTTCGTGTGTGTCCAAATCATGTCTTCGTAATATATCTCTAATAGACGAGTCCAGATTGTCCTCCACGAACGTATGAATATTTTCACGAGGCGGTGCAGACCTCAATCTGTCCAATTGATGCTTTGGCACTAGATACATTTTTTCGGTATGGTCCATCCTTTTTAGGTTCAGTTTCTAGTAATCAGACTGGTTATAAACGGAAGAGCTTACTGATAATAAAGGAAGTACAAAGCCACCTCTTTGATTAATCATCAGTGTTGTGCAAGTTACTTCCAAACTGTAATACATTATATATTACTTGTTACTATTTAAAAGTAATTCATTACCTTACAATATTACTGTCTCAGAAATGTAATGCTTTACATTACTCCTGTATTACTTTTGAGTTACTTTCACCAAAATAACTATACAGGAGTAGAACTTAACATTCTAAAATGACTAAGGCTGTAAGGATATGCCATATCATATGAAAACGAAATCGCGACACTCCGATCCACGAACCTGCAGAATCGCGACACACCCCTTCCAACTCCCAGCGTTATCCATACCGTCCAGATCCAATGCTACCACATCTTTAAGTTACTATTAGTATTATTTGAAGTGAACTTAACATTATAAAATATGTAGACCTACACCACAAAACTAGTTGAGGATAAATTATTAAAAATTTGGGAATTCCAGCGTTATGGACATGACATTTGCAGACTTGCAGTCAAAACTTATATAATTATATAAATTCTCAGAAAAATTATTAATACCAAAATATTGAAACGTCTGTTTATCCATAGGCTCCTCCCAGAAAGGAGTCCAGACATTAGAAAAATATCAGTCTACACATGCGTTTTATATTTAATATTAGGGAAATCGACAGTCATGTGTGACCAAAAAAAATCTTTAACTTTTAGGAGGCAACAATTTTTTTTGTTGTAGGCTAATTCTGTGAATTACACTGCTCAAATCTAATGAAGAAGGGTTGGCTCTCCACAGAACATAAAATAAAATATTCATTTTATTTTATTTTTCGTGTTCGCATTTATGAGGAAAAAACAATGTTACAGACGTGACAGTTCTCCGTTATGGACACGACCGCTCTGAAGCGGCACTAAAAGACTGCTTTAAAACTTTCACAGAGACCTTACACACACAAAGCCTTTCTTTAAAGTGAATTTCGTTTTGTATTAATTGTATCTTAATTTTAACCAATGTTTCGTCAACCAATTGCCTGGTTTTAAGCTCGTGAACTGGAGCGCGTCTCATAAATGAACCGGAACTCATAAGTATAGCCTATTCACGACTTGAAAAATAGGCGCGCTGGTCGGAGCGCTGAAGCGAGCGCAGGTGTTTCACAGCGCGTCTCACAAAACCTTTTGGAAACCAATGTTTTTGTTCTCCTTCTTTCAGCAGTAACGGAGTTTTGTAAAAACGTAAGACCTTTTTTAACTATCAGTGTTGGGAGTAACGCGTTACAAAAGTAATGCATTACAGTAACATATTACTTTTTGCTGTAACGCAGTAGTGTAAGGCATTACTTATCAATTTTCAGTAATAGCCTATTTTACTCGGTACAAGTTCAGTAAGGCTTGCGTTACAACAGACTTTTAGTTTAATTGTAAAACAAACAACAACAAAAAAACAGCAAGACCGCGAGACATTAACGAATGAAAAATGCAAGTAGGCTAAATTACCTGTTCGTGGTCAGTCAATAGCCGCGTATGGTGTCCAAGTCTGTAAATAAAGACTAAATGGCAGCGTCTGATATATTTGTATAGCGATTTTTTTTTTTACAGGAGTGCCGTGAGGTATAATTTCGGCCTCTGTGCTGCCGCTGGCCAGTGGAAAAGCGGCTAATGGTGAAGATGGCATGAAGAAGACTATACATTCGCGAGATGGACGTATGCGCATTAGGCTATTCGTTCTGTGTTTTCTTTCTAAACAGTTAGGCTATGTTTATTTGGTATTTTTCATGTTTTCATCACGCAATCATGTTTTTGATGCGGTGGTGACGCGTTCATGTAAGGGCGGCGGCGCTGCCGATAAAGCACCTAAAAGCTGTCACAAAGAACCGGCAAAAGCAATGATTATGAATATATGTCAAATATAGCATGGAGACATTTTAATTGTTTATTAATAAAGTCAAGATGAAGTTGACGATGCTGACTCGCGATCTTCGCAGTAGTGAATGCACCAAAGAGAAATGCACATTTCATTTCATAAACAGAGAGCATGTTTTCTTTCGTTTTGAATTGCTCTGTTTACAAGTGGACATTTCAATATATATATATATTTTTCAAGTCGTGAATAGGCTATACTTATACGCTGAGTTCCGGTTCATTTATGAGACGCGCTCCAGTTCACGCGCTTAAATCCAGGCAATTGGTTGACGAAACATTGGTTAAAATTAAGATACAATTAATACAAAACGAAATTCACTTTAAAGAAAGGCTTTGTGTGTGTAAGGTCTCTGTGAAAGTTTTAAAGCAGTCTTTTAGTGCCGCTTCAGAGCGGTCGCGTCCATAACGGAGAACTGTCACGTCTGTAACATTGTTTTTTCCTCATAAATGCGAACACGAAAAATAAAATAAAATGAATATTTTATGTTCTGTGGAGAGCCAACCCTTCTTCATTAGATTTGAGCAGTGTAATTCACAGAATTAGCCTACAACAACAAAAAATCGTTGCCTCCTAAAAGTTAAAGATTTTTTTTGGTCACACATGACTGTCGATTTCCCTAATATTAAATATAAAACGCATGTGTAGACTGATATTTTTCTAATGTCTGGACTCCTTTCTGGGAGGAGCTTATGGATAAACAGACGTTTCAATATTTTGGTATTAATGCATTTTCTGAGAATCTATATAATTATATAAGTTTTGACTGCAAGTCTGCAAATGTCATGTCCATAACGCTGGAATTCCCAAATTTCAAATAATTTATCCTCAACTAGTTTTGTGGTGTAGGTCTACATATTTTATAATGTTAAGTTCACTTCAAATAATACTAACAGTAACTTAAAGATGTGGTAGCATTGGATCTGGACGGTATGGATAACGCTGGGAGTTGGAAGGTGTGTGTCGCGATTCTGCAGGTTCGTGGATCTGAGTGTCGCGATTTCGGTTTCATATGATATGGCATATCCTTACAGCCTTAGTCATTTTAGAATGTTAAGTTCTACTCCTGTATAGTTATTTTGGTGAAAGTAACTCAAAAGTAATACAGGAGTAATGTAAAGAATTACAATTCTGAGACACTAATATTGTAAGGTAATGAATTACTTTTAAATAACAGTAACAAGTAATATATAATGTATTACAGTTTGGAAGTAACTTGCACAACACTGTTAACTATATACAACGTTTTTAATACCTTTAAACACTAGTTAATTGTAAAAGTACAACTTTTCTTCAAACGTATGTTAGAAAATAAAACTATTTGCGTGATATAATTTTAATTCTAGAACATGTATGCAACTCATGCTTTTAAAATGTATGTGCTTTAACGATACACATTGTTTTAATGTATTTTTATATGTGATTGTGAAAAGTACAACTTCAAATGTAAATGTGAAAGACCTCTTTTAAAATAAAAAACACACTGATCGCACCTCTGACTATGGCTTTTATTATACCTTTTCTTTAAAAGGATTAAAATATATTGTTTTTAATTGTTTTTTCATCATTTTGAACATTTTTTACATTGAGCCCTAGGGCTGCCCTAGTGATCGTCTGTGATTTTCCACGGTTAATCTGTTCAGACCAAACGGGGAGGAAGGGGAGGAGTTAGTGTGGGAAGAAACTTTAAGCACAGGTGTACAGGCCGGAAGTGGGAGGGAGGGGAGGGCTGAGTATCTCGGGGATTTCCCACGGTCACGTGACCAATCCGGAAGGGGCGTGGTCTAGCGTGGGAGATTCCCACGGCGTCATAAACGGAGAGGGGCGGGGCTTTATGGGGGGCAATAAAACTGTCAGTTTGACGAAAACCGCCCTCTATACTCTCTCCGACAGCAATAGGAAAACCTTTAAGTTGGAATGAAAATGGTTATGGCCCTGTGTTTATCAGGACTCTGCATTCAGTGCTCACGGCAGCCTCATCTGAACAACTAGAAGCAGAACCATACCACTGATTCAAAGTTCTGGCCAAAAGCCGCTGGATTGTCCATGATCTTGTCCAAACACTAGCTGCTGGCTGCCGGCTATAGTCACAGTTCCTCAAACACACCATTTACACAAACTTGGGCCATTAAGCACAGAAATAGGTGCAATGAGCCAATTGTTCCTGCCAACATTGATGTAAATTGGGATTTAATTTAAATTCAGATAATTATAGAGCGAACTGGAGTTCATCATGTATGGTCATTTTGTGCATAATCCAGCTTACTGATATAATAATAATAATAATAATAATAATAATAAAAGAATACTGAACTTATCTTATTTCATACAATAAAGTCAACATGAAATCAAAATTGACAATGCTTATTTTAATGTAATATTTCAGTATTATTATAATAGATATGTGGCGAGCAGAACGAGCCGAGGGCCGTGGGAGAATGGCGCGAGACCGGTGGCGTGATCTCGTATCTCTCATGGAGGAGCAGAAGCATAAAAGGAGGAGCGACGACGGTAAAGGACGAGAGGGGCCAAGCGTGGATGTTATTTGATGTTTTGTTTCTGTTTTATGTGGCAGCAGTCGTCCATGAGGGACTGCTGCCTTTACTTTAGTTTTGTATTTGTTTATTTTACGTTTATTAAAGTATTTGAATGTTCGCCGGTTCCCACCTCCTTCTTCCCATAACATCTAATATCTAAAGATCATGTTCCATGAATATATGTTTAAAATTTCCTACCATAAATATATAAAACATTTATTTTTGTGAGTGAATGCAGCACTATAAAGAACATAAATGGACAACTAATGGACAACTTAAAGGCGATTTTCTCAATTTTTCTCGATTTTTTTTTAACCCTCAGATTCCAGAATTTCAAATAGTTGTATCTCGGCCAAATATTGTCTTATCCTAACAAACCATACATCAATCTTATTTATTCAGCTTTCAGATGATGTATACATCTCAATTATAAAAATATTGACCCATGTGACTGGTCCAGGGTCCAGGGTCACTGTAGGGTATCTGGCTAAATCATGGGTCGTTCATCTGAACACATATGAATGCACATTCCTTCTGATATCACAAAGCGTTTAGCCTCTGAACTCATCGAGGCAAATTACGCATTAGGCTCCGGCCAGTCTGCAATAGACGATTCGGGTGACAATTTTATGGCACCCAGAGGTTCAACAGGCAACAAGACACCCAGCTTTACAGAGATGTGTTATGAATGTAATGAAACTTTCATTAACTTCATCATATAAAGACTTTACCGAAATATATTTGATATGTTGTAATGTTCGTCCGATTGCCCAGGTCCTATGAAGGTATCTGGGAAGTGTATAGTAGTTGTAGCGTCTGGACCAATCACACACACACAGAGTGTTGGTTTTGCCTAGTGAATATTTTGTTGATAAGGATTTTTACGACCTCTAAAAGGGAATTCCTGAGAGATGTGACTCGCTTAATTCTCCTGAGGAGGAGAAATAAACCCTGTTAATCTTATAAATATATATATATATATATATATATATATATATATATATATATATATATTAACCACATATATATATATATATATATACATATACATATATACATATATATATACATATATATATAAACCATATATATATATATATATATATATATATATATATATATATATATACATATATATATATATATATATATATATATATATATATATATACATGTATACATTATATATATATATATAAAACCACTTGAGAAATGTATAAACATGTATCTAATTTTCACATCCCATGATTTTCCTTAGGATGTTGTTTTGGCCTTTGTTTTCTTGTAAACTCTAATGGGTTAATGTTTTAGACTTTGCATACAAATATGCGAACCATATTTGGTCTCTATGAATTTCAATCTTCGTTCCCCATTTGTTGATTTACATTACATTTTGTTAACTTTGTGACACAAGGGTATTATAAGAATTCAATTGAAGAATGAAATTGCAGATTCAAATGTGCTGTCTGAACACAAAGAGTCATAAAATCTCCCTCCAAAGGGACCACTTCGGATTGGCTCACATACCCCAAGAGGGTGTGACATCTTCACCCCTTTTAAATGACTGATAGAGATCAGTCTCTCTCTCTCTTACTTCTCCTCTCTTCCTCGTCACCATGTAACTGCTTCGCGTCCCCCTCCGGGGATCTTTTTCCTTTGTTTGTTTGTTTGTTTCTTTAAGTTTTATTTTCCATTTTCAAATTCTCTTTGGTTCATTTCCACCGACGAGTGAAATGAACTTAGCCTGAATCATCAACCGGCAACTTCACCTCAAACGGACATTCAAAATCACCACGCTTGGCTCGCTCTGGAAGAGCGAGTGAACACGTGACGCTCCCAGGATCGAGACACACACGCCTTCTTCATATCAGCCACACAAAAGAGCTATAAATGTGCAAGTATTTCGTTTACTAAGCTTTCATAGCAGTAAGATTTGTTTACCCCCGTTTAAGGTGATGTTGATTTCTTGTGGTCTCTCAGAGGGTTTTGTCCAGGTGAATTTTGCTGAACTGTGATCCATACGGATCTCTCTCTCTCTCTCTCTCTCTCTCTCTCTCTCTCTCTCTCTCTCTCTCTCTCTCTCTCTCTCTCTCTCTCTCTCTCTATCTCTCTCTCTCTCTCTCTCTCTCTCTCTCTCTCTCTCTCTCTCTCATTCGCCCTCTCATTCTCTCTCTCTCTTTATTGATGCATTATCTTTCATTGTTGTTGCCATTATTGTCACAGTCTACTGAAGGACGAGAATACGGAAGTAGAATATACAATATTTATTTTACACGTAAGGCCAGTTCCAAGGCAACTGGAGACACAAACTTCAATCAGAGGTACTCCGCACACAAGATATACCTTGGTATCAATCGGTCACCAGATGATTCGTGACGTTCCCAGATCAAGGAAGTACAGGTGAATGGGGCTGGGAGATTCAAGGGCGATCTCCACGTTGAAGCTGTTCAGGAGACACAGATAGGAGGTTAGCATGAGACTGACAATAATTTGCGAGAAGAGTGTTCTAGAACTAGACCATGAGGGTTAGGAACCAGAGAGTCATGAGTATCGTATAGACGAGACCGGACGCTGAGTGTAAAGTGACAGGGCCTTATAAGCAGTGAGCGATCAAGGTGAGTGATGATGACATGCAGGTGGAACTGATCAGAACTCCGGAGATGATGAGCGAGACCTGGTGCGCTGAGTTGAGTTAGGTTGAGATGTGTCGTTGCTGATAGGACCCGTGACAGTACCCCCCCCTCCACGGCTAGCTCCTGAGGGCCGTAGACTCCGACGACGAGGACGGCCCCGTGGGCGAGGGCCCGGACGCTCCGGATGAGCTTGATGAAACTCTTGGAGGAGTGTGGGGTCCAGAATGTCATCCCGATGGACCCAGCAGCGTTCCTCTGGTCTGAATCCCTCCCAATCCACGAGATACTGAAGCTGACCCGCACGTCGACAGGAATCTAGAAGGGTGCGAACCTGGTAGATGGTCTCTTCAGCGGTGTCTACAGGGGGATGAGGGGGCACTTCGTCTGCATTAGGTTCTGAGGACTGAGAGGAAAGGGGTGCCACGTAAGGTTTCAATAAAGAAACATGGCAGGTAGGTGCGATCCTGAAGTGACGGGGAAGGGCAAGACGATAGGACACCTCGTTGATCTGTCTTATGATTGCGAAGGGCCCGATGTAACGGGGACTCAGTTTCGAGGAGGGCGACCGGAGACGTATGTCCCGGGTCGACAGCCACACAAGCTGGCCCGGAGTATAGCGGGGAGTGGCTCTGCGACGAACATTCGCTTGTTGCTGATGTCTTCGGACAGCCCTTTGGAGATGGACATGGGCTGAATCCCAGACTCTTTCACTTTCAATGAACCAGTGTTGGACCGCCGGAACGTCAGATGGTTCCCCTGTCCAGGGAAACAGAGGTGGCTGATATCCCAGGACACACTGGAACGGAGTTAAAGAGCCGATTGGAACATCATAATGAGGGCATTTGCAGGTTTGCGGTCCTTCACGTGGACTATTTGGATGTGAATCCCTCGTGCGCGTGGGTGTAGTCACAGAGCTAATGTGCACCCTTGAGAAACTGTACATCTCGTTGCTTTCATACGGATTACTTAAAAAGAGAATATTTGTCTTTGTTATGATTTACATTATTTAAAAAAAGACACTTCAAGCTTTCTAAAAATAAATCTCTCACATATTCACTGAGTTACAGTTCATTTTCTGTCATTTTCGCGTATGTCGCGTTTCAGAATGAACTTCACACCGAGAAAGACGACAGAATGCGCATCATGTTTATTTTCTTTGCGAAAAGCAGAACATTTTGTTTTTATTATGTGTACACAAATAAAAGTAGATATTTAACAGTTTTGAATGATGTATAAAACTTACCTGTATGACAAAAATAGACAAAGTTATTTGAGTGTCTTTTGCACTGATAAGAAAAAAAGCGATGTGATCGCGGCGTGACCGCCGAGCCCAGGGGGTTAAGCGCAAAGGAGCAACTGTGTCTAAAGTGCTGGAAAAGAGAGTCAGTGGTTTCTGTTGCAATATCAAGTTCTTCTAAGGTATCTGGGAATGCTGAGGAGATGAACTGATCAGGAAGATTATTTAGTTTATCTTTAGTGGGAGAAGTGATAGTTCTACCATATTTGTAACAGGGAGTCGGCTTTGCAGCCTTGGCTAAATGAAGTATACACAAGACTAGATAATGATCTGAGATGTCATCACTCTGCTGGAGAATTTCGACGGCATCAACATTGATTCCAACAATGAGTGGATCCCGACATGTGTTGTCTAACTCCAATAGAGTTCAGAATTTGTCTAAATCCCAATCCACAAACAGGGAGCGAGACCCATAGGCACTCGAGACATCAGATTGTCACGAGCATCACATATTGCCGCAGTAGCATCCTCTACCCCAGATACGGCTCTGACAAGGATTGCAAACACTGGTCTCCTACCACCGCCTATACATCTTGAGAACAGATTTGAAGTATTAATGAATGAGGAATCCCCAAATTTGATGAATGAACACAGACTGAATCAGCCTGCAGCTAACACTGATGCTAACAGGGGCTCAAGGTCGAGAAGACAGCGCCACTCAGCTCAGACTGCAGCCGAGCCCAGGACTCTGATTGTGGGCGACTCCATAATCAGAAACATTAGTAGCAGGGATACAACTACGTGCTGCCTTCCACAAGCAACAACTTCTGATGTAAACAGGGAACTTCAGAACATTCTTATGGAACATAAGTCTGCAAATCGACTCATCATTCATGTGGGGAAGAATGATATTTATAAAGAGCAGTCGGAACTCCTTAACCCTTTCACACGTAAGTTTAAAATATTCTAACTGACCCCCCAGAGTGAGTTTTTCAAGGTGACCGTTATTTAGAACTTGTCACTTTAATGTTTCCATGGTGACGCGTCATTGCTTGTCACGTGACTCCGCGCAACCGCAACACAGCGCTGAATGAATGATGATTTTTATGTCATTTTTCCTTTTTTATTAAAAATATTCACAAATGTATTAACTATAGCATGAAACACTGATATTCTGATTGTCAAATATGTGCAAGTGGATGTGTTTTGTTGTTTAAACACCTTTATAATGATCGCGTTAGTTGAGCTGTATGCGCGATGGGCGGCGCCATGTTAGTTTGTTTCACAGTTCAGAGGATCAGATCTGTTGGATTTACAACATGTCAATTCGTCCACTTCTCACGAAATACATGAAAGTAAGTGGCCGGTGAACTGGGAGAAGAATAGGGTAACATGTAAAGCTACTTAAACAATGTGTATCGGATATGAATAAAACGTGTCGTCTTATTATATTGGAAAAGGATTTTTATTGCCGATTCCATAGACATCAGTGTGTATTTTACAAACTCAAAATCATTGTTTGGCTAGGCTCAGTGCCAGCCAACGCGCGAAAGCATGTTTGAATTTAGCAGTTGATCACGTGATGCACTGACCGTTCTAATCACACCAGTGTGATTGTACGCTCCAGGGACCAGCCAAGACTGATCACACCGGTGAGATCGTACGTGCAAACGGGTTAAGAAGGATTTCAATGAACTTTTTGAAACACTTAAAAGACTGAAAGTTCAAACATTCATCAGGACCACTCCCAGCAAGAGGAACAAACAGGTTTTCACGGTTGCTTGGGCTTAATACATGGCTGCAAAAAATCTGCAATATAAAAGGAGTGAACTTCATTGATAACTTCAATCTTTTCTGGAGTCAGAGGCAACTGTTTCAACATAATGGCCACCATCCAAATAAACTTGGTTCAAGAGTGCTAAAGGACAATATCTACTTCTCCCTCCGTCATTCTTCTGCAGTGTGTGACACTCAACCTGAATGGCACACACACACACCTGGATACAGTATGAATGACCACAGGACCTCATTTCAGCACCCGAATAGACATACGGTTGACGCATCACACAAGGACAATGATAACACCACTCAGCCACAACAACCTCTGCTCACGGACACAATCTCAGCTGAGCCCTGCCCACAGAGCTCACCACAGACAGACTGTGACATACTAGCACTGCTCCAAGATTCAGCACCCAAGGATGACTTTCTGGAAAACAGCCAAGGAAACCAGGACAGCAAATTACAGCCTCCAATAACACCAGAGCAATAGGCCCTCTCAACAGACACTTTATCCCTCTCTCCAGCATCTCCACTTCTGTGCTTCTCAGAAAAAATTTAACAACTGGTGTATGCTGGAACTAGACTATCCCACTCTTTTGCTGCAAGCCCCCGGATACCAACCAAAAAACGGCAGGCCCCACAACCACCAAAGCCTACGGGCCCAGCTCGCCCTCCCCCTCCCCCTGTGAGAGGGCTTCGGCCTCTGCCACAGCGCCAGGGCCCACAACCTCCTCCAGCGGCTCGAGGTGATCCAAAGACAGCCGATACCAGCTCTCAGTGATATGTGTCGGGTCCCCGCTATGATAACAATAACTTTCTCAAATGTTTACAGAACAAGCGGGAACCCAGTGTACCTGTATCTTTCTGTATTGCTGTTCGATTAGATGATAGAAAGTCTAAGGCCTTCAAAAGCCGTACAGCAAACCCATCTAATCTGGTGCCTATTACACGGCAAACTAAGATTGCTGTGGGGACAAAAAATAAGACTGTTAAGTTAGCACTCTTAAAGATCCGCTCACTTAAAAATAAATCACTTCTAGTCAACGACTTAATAACCACTTACAACCTGGATTTTATGTTGCTAAATGAAACATGGCTAGAAGACAGCTGCAGTGCAACATTCCTCAATAAAACATCCCTTCCTAACTTTACTTTACTGTCTGCAGAGCTGTTAGAAGAGGTGGGGGTTTAGCTGCTCTTTTTAAAGATGTCTATCAATGTAAGCAAATATCATTTGAGAATTACCCGTCTTTTTCGAATATCTGGGTATTGTGTTAAAAGGTGCTCCACGCATTTTACTTATCATTGTTTACAGGCCTCCAAAATACTCTCCAGCCTTTGGTGAGGAATTTACAGAATTGTTATCAACAATTTCCTCAGAGTTTGACTGTTTTGTCATTGCTGGAGATTTTAACATTCACATAGATAATGCAGAAACCAATATGGCAAAAGAAATCAAAACTGTTTAAAAAACTTCTGATCTGACTCACCATGTACACGGACCAACACATAATCGTGGATACACTCTAGATTTACTTATCAGTAAGGGTCTAAACATTTCATCGATTGTTATTTAGGATGTAGCACTGTCTGATCATTTCTGTATTTCTTTGATATATTGATCTCTTCTACCATTGAAGCTAGATCTGTGTGTGTCAAGAAGAGATACTTAAATTAGAACACTAGTGTACTATTTATGAAGGCTATATCTTTAACACCAAGCATATCTGCTGACTCTGTTGGTTTTCTCCTTGATTCTTTAAACTCAAAAGTTAAGAGTGTAATTGATGATATTGCTCCTGTGAAAGTCAGGAAGAAGAATGGCAGACAAAAAGCACCTTGGAGAAACTCAACAGCAGTGCAAAATATGAAAAGACAATGCAGAAAAGCAGAGCACATGCGGCGGAAGACAAAACTTGTAGTCCATTATAACATCTACAAAGACAGCATCCATGCTTTCAATAAGGAACTAGGCAAATCTAGACAGACTTTCTTCTCGAATATTATAAACAGCAATATAAACAACACACGCACTCTTTTTGCTACTGTAGATAGACTGACAAACCCCCCAAGCCAGATTCCCAGTGAAATGCTCTCAGACAGCAAGTGCAGTGAGTTTGCTTCTTTCTTCTCTGAGAAAATCAATAATATCAGAAAGGTGATCAACTCATCCTTGAGTTGCGCTGGGGTCAGACAGATCAGACAACAGCCTGAGAAAGTAGTCATCATGTCTGATTTCAAAGAAATTGATGGCAAAATTTTGGAAGAAACCGTACAGCACCGGATGCAAAACTGAAGTGCATCAACCTGCGCCCTTGATGCACTTCCCAAATTTTTTTCAAAAACGTGTTACACAGCTTAGAAGCAGATCTCCTAGAAGTGTTAAATGCCTCACTTCTCTCTGGGAGTTTTCAGAACTCTTTCAGAAAAAGAGCAATCTGGATAAGACCATATTTAACAACTATAGACGGATCTCAAATATTCCTTTCATAGGCAAGATCATTGAAAAAGTTGTCTTCAATCAGCTGAACAAATTCTTAAGCTCAAATGGATACTTTGACAATTTTCAATCTGGTTTCCGACCGCATCACAGCACAGAGACAGCGCTCATAAAGATAATAAACGATATTCGCTAAAATACTGATATAAAGCAAATTATCAGTGCTGGTACTACTCGACCTCAGTGCTGCATTTGACACTGTCGATCACAACATACTTCTTGACAGGCTGGAGAACTGGGTGGGGCTTTCTGGGATAGTCCTAAAATGGTTCAGGTCATACTTGGTAGGGAGAGGTTATTATGTGAGTATTGGAGATCATAAGTCTGAGTGGACACCCATGACATGCGGAGTCCCTCAAGGCTCAATTATTGCGCCACTCCTATTCAACCTGTACATGCTACCAATGAGCCAAATAATGAGAAATAACCAAATCGCTTACCACAGCTATGCAGACGATACACAGCTCTACTTAGCCCTATCCCCTAACGATTACAGCCCCATTAACTCTCTGTTCCAATGCATTGATGAAGTAAACAATTGGATGCGCCAAAACTTTCTTCAGTTAAACAAAGACAAAACTGAAGTCATTGCTTTTGGAAACAAAGATGAAGGTGAACGCATACCTTCAGTCTAGGGGTCAAACAATTAAAAATCAAGTCAGGAATCTGGGTGTGTCTCTAGAATCAGACCTTAGTGTCAGTAGTCATGTCAAAGCAATAACTAAATCAGCATACCATCACCTGAAAAATATTGCAAAAATTAGATGCTTTGTTTCCAGTTAAGACTTAGAGAAACTTGTGCATGCTTTTATCACCAGCAGGGTGGATTATTGTAATGGACTCCTCACTAGCATTCCCAAAAAGACCATAAGACAGTTGCAGCTCATACAGAACGCTGCTGCTAGGATTCTGAGCAGAACCAGAAAATATGAACACATCACACCAGTCCTCAGGTCTTTACACTGGCTGCCAGTTACATTTAGGATTGATTTTAAAGTATTATTACTGGTATATAAATCATTCAATGGCCTAGGACCTCAATACATTGCAGATATGCTCACTGAATATAAACCCAACAGATCACTAAGATCACTAGGATCACATCAGCTAGAAATACCAAGGGTTCACTCTAAGCATGTCGAGTCTGCTTTTAGCTATTATGCCAGCCGCAGCTGGAACCAGTTTCCAGAAGAGATTAGATGTGCTCCTACAGTAGTCACATTCAAATCCAAACTCAAAACACATCTGTTTAGCTGTGCATTTACTGAATGAGCACTGTACCACTGTTCGTCCGACTGTTTGTACTGTATTTTATTTTATGTTTTAATTATTCTGACTTCTTTTGATTATTTCTGTATTTTATCTTTTATTCTAAACTGTTTTAATTATTCTGATTTCTTTTGATTATTTTAATTTCTTCTATGTAAATCACTTTGAATTACCATTGTGTATGAAATCTGCTATATAAATAAACTTGCCTTGCCTTGCCTTTCCTATAATTTACAGCAACATCTCCCCATTTGCCTTTCAGACGAGGCTCATATTTATAACAATAATCTTGGGGGGTGGACTCATTTAAAGTAAGGTTATTGTCTGGTTTTAGCCAGGTTACTGTCAGACACAGCACATCTAGGTCATGATCTGTAATCATATTAGTAAAAATAAGTGCTTTTGAAGAAAGGGATCAAATATTTAGCAACCTGAGCTTTATCATTTGTTCATCTGTATTAAATCTTTTTTTTATTCGTTGAACATCAATTACATTTTTATCCTTAAATGGTTTTGGGAGTTTTTTGTATTTCCTAGTTCAGGGAACAGACATAGTCTCTATGTGATATCTAGGTGAAAAATTCCTGTATGTGATGGAATTTATCTGACTTCCATGACATGAGACAGCTAGCAGAAGGTAGGTTTAGCCAGTCTGTCTGCTTCCTGAAATGGGCCCCAGATAGTCAAGTTTCATCTCTAAGACTATGTGCCATATTACTAGAGAGAAGAGCGGCACCATCCCAAGAGGGGTGAAAACCATCTCTTTTAACAGGTCAGTTCTGCACCAAAAATCCTCAACAAAAGAGCATAAGCCGTAGTTGAGATTGCAATTTTCAAATGCCTGCTGAATGGGGACATAGACGCTCCATGTTTTAAGCTTAGCGCCGCGGTGGCGTCATATTCTATTAATACAGCTTCGCCTCGATGACGACCATTCAAGTAAGATATAAGATTTGTTGCGTTAAAACTTGACGCCTTTTTTTCCTCCTCTTGGAATCCTTGCAAAACATGCTTTGCAAATAGCAACGGCATTGTCCTCTGATGCAGAAAAAAGAAAAACCGAGAAAAACTTCCAGACCAGCAAAGACACGTTCACAGATGATGACGTAATTAGCACGACAGTTTTAAAGCTGCAGTCACTTGCACTCGGAAAGCGAATGAATCTAGGATAAATCAGACTGATTGATTGATTTACCAGCAAGCGTACTTTATCGGATCTAGGTAACGGATTTTATTTATTTATCTGTCCGATAAATAAAGTGCATCCCTAATGTGACATACGTGACATACGTGACATACATTTGTGACATACGTGACGTGACATACATACGTGACATACATAACTACATACGTGACATACATACATAAATACATACGTGACATACATACATACATACATACATACGTGTGACATACATGCCATTACATACATACGTGACATACATACATACGTGACATACATACATATGTGACATACATACATACGTGACATACGTGACATACATGTCATTACATACATACGTGACATACATACATACGTGACATACATACGTACGTTATTATTTAGCACCAAAACTTTGGAACAGTCCTCCTAACATTGTCCGGGAAGCAGAGGCAGTCTGTCAGTTCAAAGCTAGACTAAAAACACATCTCCTTGACCTAGCATTCACATAATACATTATTGACTTGACATACACGTGACATACGTGACATGACATACATTCGTGACATACATAAGTGACGTGACATACATACATGACATATATACGTGACATACGTGACATACATACATAAATACATATGTTACATACATACATACGTGACATACATATACGTGACATACATACGTGACATACTAGACATGACATACATACGTGACATACATACATAAGTGGCATACATACATACGTGACATACATACGTACGTTACACAAATCCTTTTCCTATTTAGCACCAAAACTACGGAACAGTCTTCCTAACATTGTCCGGGAAGCAGACACAGTCTGTCAGTTCAAAGCTAGACTAAAAACACCTCTTTGAACTAGCATTCACATAATACATTATCGACTTGACATACACGTGACATACGTGACGTGACATACATACATGACATACATACTTGACATACGTGACATACATACATACGTTACATACATCCTTTTCCTATTTACCACCAAAACTTTAGAACAGTCTTCCTAACATTGTCCGGGAAGCAGACACAGTGTGTCAGTTCAAAGCTAGACTAAAAACACATCTCTTTGTCCTAGCATTCACATAATACATTATCGACTTGACATACACGTGACATATGTGATGTGACATACATACATGACATACATACGTGACATACATACATACGTGACATACATACATACATACATACATACATACATACATACGTGACATACATACATAAATACATACGTGACATACATGCATACGTGACATACATACATACATACATACATACGTGACATACGTGACATGACATAGATATGTGACATACATACATGACATACATACGTGACATACATATATGACATACATACATACGTGACATACATACGTACGTTACATACGTTACATACCATACAGACCTAGCATTCACATAATACATTATCGACTTGACATACATCCCTGACATACGTGACGTGACATACATACATGACATACATACGTGACAAACATACATACATACGTGACATACATACATAAACACATATGTGACATACATACATACGTGACATACATACATACGTAACATATATACATACATACGTGACATACATGACATGACATGACATACATACGTGACATACATACATACGTGACATACGTGACATGACATACATACGTGACATACATACGTACGTTACATACATCTTTTCCTATTTAGCACCAAAACTTTGGAACAGTCTTCCTAACATTGTCTGGGAAGCAGACACAGTCTATCAGTTCAAAGCTAGACTAAAAACACATCTCTTTGACCTAGCATTCACATAATACATTATCGACTTCTATAATTCAATATTAGGCTGCATAGATTAGGTCAGCCGGAATTGGGAACACTTCCCTTAAATCCTGATGTACGGCATAAGAAGAATGGCATCTACGCTAATTTTAGTGTCTTTGTTTATTCCGAGGTTTTTCCCGCAGCCTGCCGGATCCAGGCCGTTTCCAGATCTGACGAAGGACCTTCGTCTGGACCCGATGACAATGCAGTGCTGAAGTGCCAACTAGCTTCTCCCTATGCAGGATCCCTATACCACTCTACAGATAAAGTGTTGTGGAATTTTCAGTTCGCGTACCTACCCGAAGTGATAAAATAAAATAAAATTCTGCATCAAAATTTATAGGCAAGACAAGTAGTTTGTTTAGGCATGGTTTGTAGGGAATTACAAACCTGCGCACATATATTCAAACGCACATAACTATAGAATCAATTCTTAATGCGCATGTGAACTCCATCAGCGTCTATAACAGGTTCACGTTTAAAGTCTGTTTAGAGAGAACGGTGTAGTCTTAGCGGCCCCTAATTTAATAACAAATGACCATTTCGACGGAAGTGAATCAATCAAAACTAACTTTACCTGGAAATAACATTATTGAAGTACCACTATAAAACCAACCCAATCTCTGTTACCTTAAATTATATGTTTATCTCTGTAAAAAGCTGCTTTGAAACAATCTACACTGTTAAAAGCGCTATATAAATGAGGATTACTTGACTTGACATACGTGACATACGTACATACGTTACATACATACGTGACATACATACGTGACATACATACATACATGTGTTACATACATATGTGACATACATACATACTGTATGTTACATACATACGTGACACATACATACGTGACATGCATATGTGACATACATACATACGTGACAAACATACATACGTTACATACATAACATACATACGGGACATACATACATAGGTGACATACATATGTGACAAATACATACGTGACATACATACATACGTAACATACATACGTGACATGCCTACATATATGACATACATGTGACATACATATGTGTCATATATATGTGACAAACATATGTGACATACATACGAGACATACATACGTGACATACATGCGTGACATACATGCGTGACATACATGCGTGACATACATACATACGTGACATACATACATACATATTGACATCAGCATACATGTTCTGATTGACTTGATCGATTGCTGATCCTGATCGTTTGCTCCTGTCTGCCTAGCTGCCTGCTGTGTTTTGTTTGCTTCGAGGCTGTAAGCTCCGTCTAAGTCTCGTATTAGCTTTGCATTTCTTTCTGTTTTGAACCATCATTTACTACCATTTCTAGTTGTTTATACTACTAAATACAGCTTAGACAACATCTCAGATTAACCTGACATCGCTAGCTTCCGTTACTGTTAGCACAACACGCTAGTAACTCGCTAGCCTGTTAACGCGCCACCCGTGCGATCAGTTATTTATTTATTTTTCTCTCGCGCGCCCGAGCCTCTGAGTTCATAAAAAGCCCAGGTGAGTAAGAATCAGTCAACAAACACGGTGAGTAATGTCTTGTCCTGTTATTGTCACCTGTACTTCATGTTACATGTTTAGCATAGCCTTCCCCGTCGGCAATATAGGGTTTATAAGTGATAAATGCAAGGAGACAGTCAGGCTGATGGAGAGATTTCAGAATTAGAAACACGCATCCAAACTTTAATTGAGGATAGTAAGTGTGCTAGAGCTTTAGATACTATTTTGGATGCGCCTAGCATAGTGAACTCTTTACATGATTCGGTTCCGGCTGAATTATTGCCTGTGCAGCAAGACAAATGGGTGACAGTGAGGGATCGCTCTAGTCGCGGATCAAAAAACCACTCTTCCGTTCCGATTACCATAACAAATCGATTTGCTCCGCTCAGTGAAACACCCACTGAGAATTCTGTTGATTGTGTCCTGGTAATTGGTGATCCGATCACACGGAACGTGAAAATAGGGACACCAGCCAACATAGTCACATGTTTGCCGGGAGCCAGAGCGCCTGACATCAAAGCAAATTTAAAAGTGCTGGCTAATGCTAATCGTTAATTCTCTAAGATTGTTATTCACGTTGGCACTAATGATGTTTGACTCCGCCAGTCGGAGATCACCAAAATTAATATTGAAAGAGGTGTTTGAACTCGCAAGTACGATGTCAGGCACTGTAATTTGCTCTGGCCGATTGTCATAACTCAATTGCTGGCTGTCTAAGTGGTGTCCGCAAAATAATATAGAATTCATAGACAATTGGAAACGTTTTTGGGGCAAACCTGACCTGTTGAAAAGAGATGGTATTCATCCCTCCTTGGATGGTGCTGCTCTTCTCTCTAGTAATTTGGCTCATAATCTTAGAGACAAAATATGACAATCTGGGGCTCAGGTCAGGAAACAGACAAACTGGCTAAACCGACTGTCTGCTAGCGGCCTCGCGTGACCAAGGTCAGATAAATTCCATCACATAGAGCCTCTTTCACCTAGATATCATCATATAGAGACTGTGTCTGTTCCCCGAATTTGGAAAACCAAAAAACTTCCAAACCGATCTAAGGTTAAAAATGTAATTGATATTCAACAAATAAAAAATAGATATAATACAGATGAACAAACGATAAAGCTTGGGTTGCTGAATATCCGATCCCTTACTTCAAAAGCGCTCATAGTTAATGATATGATTTCAGATTATAACCTAGATGTGCTGTGTATGAAAGAAACCTGGCTAAAACCAAACGATTACATTACTTTAAATGAGTCCACCCCCCATGATTACTGTTATAAACATGAACCTCGTCTGAAAGGCAAAGGGGGAGGTGTTGCTGTAATTTATAGTAATATTTTCAAAACCACTAAAAAATCTAGTTTTAAATATACTTATTTTGAAGTGTTGGTGATTAATGTAAAAATATATAATGTAAACAATAAATCAAGTTTGAGAATTCTGCTGGCAACTGTATACAGGCCACATGGGCACCATAAAGATTTTATCAAAGAATTTGCTGACTTTCTATCAGAATTAGTATTGACTGCAGATAAAGTCCTAATTGTTGGTGATTTTAATATACATGTAGATAATGAAAAATATGCAATGGGATTGGCATTTAAAGACATTCTTAACTCTATTGGAGTTAGACAACACGTGTCAGGACCTACTCATTGTCGTAATCATACTCTAGATCTAATATTATCACATGGAAACAATGTTGATACTGTTGAAATTCTGCAGCAGAGCGATGACATCTCAGATCATTATCTAGTCTCATGTAAATTACATTTAGCCAAGGCTGCAAAGCCAACTCTGTGTTACAAGTATGTTAGACCTATCACTTCTGCCACTAAAGATTGCTTTATCAATAATCTTCCTAATCAGTTTCATCATCTCAGCATCCCAGATAGCTTAGAAGAACTTGATATTGCAACAGAAACTTTTAACTCTCTCCTTTCCAGCACTTTAGACACAGTTGCTCCGTTGCGCTTAAAGAAGATTAAAGAAAATAGTCCAACGCCGTGGTACAACGAGGACACCCGGGGCCCTTAAGAGAGCAGCCAGAAAAATGGAGCGCAACTGGAAGAAAACAAAACTAGAGGTATTTCGGATTTCATGGAAGGAGAGCTCGATTGCTTACAGAGAGGCTTTAAAAGCTGCTAGATCTGGTTATTTTTCAACCCTATTAGAAGAAAATAAACATAATCCTAGGTATTTATTTGAAAAAGTGTCGAAAAAGAAAGCTTCAAGTCCAGAAGTTTCCAAGAAACACAGCAGTAATGACTTTATGAACTTCTTCACTTATAAGATTGATAATATTAGGGACAAAATTATAACTATACAACCGTCTACTACAGCATCTTATCAGGGAATGCATTATAGTCTCCCTGAGGTAAAATTTGATTCATTCATTGCCATAGGAGAGGAAGAATTTTGCAAACTCGTTAATTCATCTAAATCGACAACATGTATGCTAGACCCTATTCCGACTAAACTATTGAAAGAGATGCTTCCAGAAGTCATAGATCCTCTTCTTAACATCATTAATTCGTCTTTGTCTCTAGGATACGTACCAAAAACCTTTAAGCTGGCTATAATTAAACCACTTGTTAAAAAAATGCAACTTGATCCTACAGAATTAGTCAATTACAGGCCGATCTCAAATCTACCTTTTCTATCAAAGATATTAGAAAAAAGCAGTATCCTCACAACTGTGTTCCTTTTTTGAAGGAAATTATATCTGTGAGGATTTCCAGTCAGGATTTAGACCGCACCATAGCACTGAGACAGCTCTTATTAGAGTCACAAATGATTTGCTCTTATCATCCGATCGTGATTGTATCTCTCTATTAGTGTTACTTGATCTTATTGCTGCATTTGACACCATTGACCACAACATTCTCTTAAATAGACTAAAAAACTATGTTGGCATTAGTGGAATTGCATTAGCATGGTTTAAATCATATTTATCTGACCGCTATCAGTTTGTAACAGTAAATGAAGAGATGTCTTATCGATCACAAGTTCAGTATGGCGTACCACAAGGCTCAGTTCTCGGACCGCTGCTTTTCACTCTGTACATGCTACCTTTAGGAGATATCATTAGGAAACATGGAATTAGCTTTCACTGTTATGCTGATGATACTCAGCTCTATATTTCTTCCAAACCTAACGAAACTCACCAATTCACAAAATTATCGGAATGCATAGTTGATATAAAAAATTGGATGACTAGTAATTTCCTACTACTAAATTCTGAAAAAACAGAGATTCTAATTATTGGACAAAAAACTTCCACACGTAATAACCTAGAATACTGTTTAACACTTGATGGCTGCTCTGTTAATTCTTCGTCGTCAGTTAGGAACCTGGGTGTGCTCTTTGATACCAATCTTTCATTTGAAAGCCACGTGTCTAGTGTCTGTAAAACCGCATTTTTCCATCTTAGAAATATAAATTACGTCATATGCTCTCATTGACAAATGCGGAACAACTAGTTCATGCGTTCATGACATCAAGGCTAGATTATTGTAATGCTCTACTGGGTAGTTGCCCTGCATGCTTAATAAACAAACTACAGCTAGTTCAAAACGCAGCCGTTAGAGTTCTTACCAGAACCAGGAAGTACGACCATATTAGCCCGGTTCTGTCAACACTGCATTGGCTCCCTATTAAACATCGTATAAATTTTAAAATATTGCTGATTACTTTCAAAGCATTAAATGGTTTAGCTCCCCAGTACTTGAGCGAGCTCTTAACGCATTATAGTCCTTCACGTCTATTGCGATCTCAAAGTTCTGGGGCCTCATTTATAAAACTGTGCGTAGGATCCTTACTAAAAGTGTACGTGCGCCAGAAAGCTGAAAATGGCGTACTCAAAAAAATATTCAGACTTATAAAACCGTGCGTACGCCAGAACCTGCGCAGAATTCACTTTATAAATCCCAGTTAGCGGAAGATTGTGCGCACATGCGTCTCCTCCCCGAAACAACCATATATGGAGCTTACAACGCCTAGTTTTACTATGCATATCCTCATCTGCATATAATTTGCATATGATTATCCATCCACTTGATAACATGTTTAATGGTACAAGACATTAGGAAAATATGAAATGCAGCTGGGCTGTCACATTAGTTACATTAATAAAAACTAGTAGCCTATCCTTGCCTTGGTTTTGAATAAATAAATCAAATAGTATAGAATACAATTCGGAGAAAGTTTTTCTTAATCTTTTCCACTGGCCAAAGAGTATTTTTAATTGATTTATGTTTTTAATGGAAATAGACCTTGTTGTGCATTATTTGCACGAAACCATTTTCTCAGACAATCTGCTATTATCATGATCAGCAATTATCTCTTTAGTTAAAACATTAAAACACAGCATGCAAGAGGAAAAGTTTTCGAAAGCATTGAATCCACAACAAATATTTCTATTTATTGTATATAAAAAATGTTGTAACTTCTCAGTAATGATTTCATGTAATTTAAGTGTTTAACTACATTAATCAGAATGGCATATTTAATCTAAATCTTTACAACAGAAGTAAAACAAAGTTTAAATCATTGTTTTTGTAGGGTATGGACCAATCAGACACATACTTACATACACTAATTATTCATTATATACAAAGGTTTATGAAACTCCTCACACAGCCCAAATGAACAAACACAAGGGCAGAAACAGTGTCAGGTTACAGGGCATGATAAGGAGATTTTACGACCTCCGAGGAATGTGGCCACATACTCAAGAGAGAGACTATGAAACAGAAACCTCTTTAAAACAGACTTTGCTGCATTAATCATAGACTAACTGATCTATAAATGAACATGCATAAAACTGTGAAAGAAACAGTGTAAATGGTTTACTGTCTCGTGTACTATTAGGTATATATTATGGTATGTATCCTGGTATACAACCAACTAACGATCAATGTAACCTCACCTGTATCATGCCTCCTACCCAATTATAACGCTATAACGGAGCCGAAGTCCGATAGCAGAATGCAGTAATGTGCATTCTTTTACACATTTCATAGTGCTGGAGCCGAACGGCTCAACACAATCTCCTCAGTCCAGTGGGCATCCCCCACAGGACAAAGAAAACTTTGTCCGCTTCAGATGCTCGGATGGTCATGGCTGTGACATGCGTGCGTACGTGACCGACAGACGTGACATACGTGCGTACGTGACTGACAGACGTGACTGACAGACGTGACATACATACACACGTGACATACATACATACGTGACATACATACGTACGTGGCATACGGGACATGCCTGCGTACATGACTGACAGACATGACATGCGTGCGTACGTGACTGACAGACGTGACATACTGACAGACGTGACATACATACACACTTGACATACATACGTGACATACGTATGTGACGTGCGTACATGACTGACAGACGTGACGCGCGTGCCTACGTGACTGACAGACGTGACATGCATGCGTACGTGACTGACAGACGTGACATACATACACACGTGACATACATACGTGACATACATACATACGTGACATACATACGTGACATACGTACGTATGTGACATGCATGCGTACGTGACTTACGTACGTGACATGCATGCGTACGTGACTGACAGACATTACATACATGTGTACGTGACTGACAGACATGACATACATACATACACACGTGAAATACATACACACGTGATATACATACATACGAGACATATATACGTGACATGCATGCGTACGTGACGTACGTGACATGCATGCGTACCTGACTGACAGACATGACATACATGTGTACGTGACTGACAGACATGACATACATGCACACGTGACATACATACACACGTGACATACGTACGTGACATACGTGAAATGCGTACGTGACATGCGTGAAATGCGTACGTGACGTATGTGACATGCATACGTACGTGACTGACTGACATGAAATATATGCATGACATGCGTGCGTACGTGACTGACAGACGTGACATGCGTGTGTACGTGACTGGGAGACGTGACACACATGCGTATGTGACATTCATACATACGTGACATGCGTGCGTACGTGACTGACAGACGTGACATGCGTGCGTACGTGACTGACAGACGTGACTGACAGACGTGGCATGCGTGCGTACGTGACTGATAGACGTGACATACATACACACGTGACATACATACATACGTGACATACATACGTACGTGGCGTACGGGACATGCCTGCATACGTGACTGACAGATGTGACATGCGTACGTGACTGACAGACATGACATACATACACACGTGACATACATATGTGACATACATACACACGTGACATACATACGTTACATACACACACGACATACACACACATGTGACATACTCTCCGGTGTTTTTGTTTGTTTGTTAACAATATATTTGTTTAATGTTTTGTTTTATGCTTCGTGCGCTATTTTAAACATTACTGGATCTGTGATAGCATCACAGCATAACATCACTGTAGCCAGCGCTGGACCGAGCCCTGTTTCCCTGGAGGCTTGCTTATTTCGTGCTGGACTACTAAACCCGGCCAGGAGACCTACAACATTACGCATATTGACTGATACCAAAACGTGGAATTATTTCATTCATCTGCTTGGATTGTTTGACTCGGTTTGGCTCGGTAAAGACTGCTAGTGTTTCCCAAACTGACTGGATCTTCAAACGTTACCGGATCTGTGATAGCGTCACAGTATAGCATCACTGTAGCAGCCGCTGGATTGAGCCCTGTTTCCCTGGAGGCTTGCTGATTTCTTATTTGCTTGCATACTTCATGCCGGATCGCTAGACCCGACTAGGAGACCTAACGTACTATGCATATTGACTGATACTTAAACGTGGAATAATTTCACTCATCTGCTTGGATTCTTTGGCCTGGTCAAGACTGCTAAGTGTTTGCCAAACTGACGGGCAGCTGCCATGCACCCCCCCCCCCCCCCCCCCCGCCCCCTTTTTCCTTATTCTGCTTTATGCGAGCCCTCTCAGGAGTGATCCACTAAAGCCCAATTTATACTTCTGTATCGAACTTACGCCGTAGTCTGTGCGTAGCGCGCGTACCCTCCAGCGTACCCTGACGTGCACCTCTCCAAAAATGTAACAACGCGTCTATTCTACGCGGACGAAAGCGCTGTGATTGGTCTGCTCAAACCGCTTCCTCGGGTTTCACATGCTCCCTCTGTGTGCGTCAACACGGACAACGACGCAGAAGTATAAATTAAAAACAAAGCCTAGGCTACGGCGTAGAGGCTCCGGCGTAGGTCCGACGCAGAAGTATAAATCAGCCTTAACACCTTTCGTTGTAAAGTCCTTGCTTGTGTTGCTTTGTAAGAGAGTTTTTGCCTATTCGAACAATTGTTGCTACACGAGGGATTTGGCCACCTCCGTTGCTTGTCCCTTAGAGTGCAAAGTGGTTGCCCTGTTGGCTAACGTGTTAAGTTTACAGTGGTTGGGTATGAGTGCATGGCTATTTAATGTTGGGTTTGGTACACTTGTTTGGACTGAGCTAAATGGTGTTAAACATATATCCCTTCCTAATGCATTTAACAATCGTGACGCTGTTCTGGTTTCTTGTCAATGGGCCAGAATACTTATGCTACGGAGAGCCTAATTATACGCATGGGCTCCTCTATGACTCTGGCATGGCATTAATATACTTGTCAACTTATCTCCACCACCTCAGGAACAAAGTCTATAAAATTCCAATCACTCTACGTTCACACCAACATCTTGGTATGTTGCGTCGTCCCAAATATTTACATAGGGGCTCTGGTCGGAAGTTTGCTCGCTACCACCATTCTAACAACATTGATTCATTGTGGAGTTTGTCTCGTAGAGAAACGTCCCCTATTGCGGGGCGAACTGTCGACTTTGAGAACTTACACTCCATAAAACTGATAAAAGCCTCTCTGGGTTACCCTGCCTCTAGAAATGCGCAGTTTGGCTTGTTTAATGTGAGGTCTCTTAACAACAAAGCACCTTTTATCAATGATGTCATTACTGATACTGGTATTGATTTATTTTGTTTGACTGAAACTTTGCAGATACCAAATGATCTTATTACATGGAATGAAGCTACTCCTCCTTGTTATGAGTTTGTTGCTAAGCCACATTTAACTGGCCGAGGAGGTGGCCTTGGTGTGGTCTTCCGTTCCAGCTATAGGGTTGTATCGGTGCCCATGCAGGATTATGCATCATTTGAATGTCTAGCCTTGAAATTCACTGGTGGGTTATCGCTTCTGTTATTACTTGTTTATCGGCCTCCAAAAATGTATTTTGTTTTTATTAAGGAATTTTCTGAATTACTCGCATCTTTTAGTCCTATGTACTCATCCATCCTGGTGCTTGGCGATTTCAATATACATGTAGATTCTGGAAACTGTAATTTTGCTGTACAATTTCTGAATCTGTTCAGACTGTTTTGACCTCACTCAGCATGTTGATTTCCCTACCCACTCAAAAAAACATATATTAGACATTGTCTGCACCGCTGGCATCATGCCAACTAAGGTGTGTCCTAAAGACCTTTCTGTGTCTGACCATAGAGCCATTATGTTCAATCTTGCTGTCCCTGAGCCTCTCCATCGCCAACGTGACTCTTGCTCCATCACATATAGGAACATTAAGAATATTAATACAGCTGCTCTGTTAGACACTCTAAATTTGAAATCCATCATGGAGCCACTGGATGTTTGTATTGATGACTTAGTCCTCCTGTACAACGCACATCTTGCTGACTCTTTTAATCATCTTGCACCCCTGAAGACACGCCTAGTCTCCTTCACTCACTCTGCTCCATGGTTTACACCTGAGCTTCGTAAAATGAATGCGGCTGGACGTCAGCTAGAGCGACTTATTCGGATGGCTGGCCTAACCGTACATGCCCTGGCATAAAGTTATCATGTCTCCGCTTACAAAGAGTCTCTCAACCAGGCTAAGACCATGTATTACACCACCATCATTGACAGAGGTTATAACAATCCGAGAGCCCTTTTCTCCACTATTAATAAGTTAACCAAACCTAATATAACTTTTCCACTTACCCCATCCACTAAACTCTGTTGTGAATTCCTTGAATTCTTCCGCAGCAAAATTAGCTTGATCTATAATCAGCTGCAGACAAACCAGACCACTCAAGATGATGCTCCCCCTTCCCCATGTGCAACACTAAACAGATCCTTTTCTGCCTTTTCACCTGTTGATGAACAGGATGTTTTTGACCTTGTCAGTAAGTCTAGGCCTACCAATTGCCTCCTTGACCCTATGCCTACCCCTCTGGTTAAGGTCTGCCTATCTGTCCTCTGTCCCCTCATGGTTCAAATAATAAACTCTTCTCTCGCTCTGGGCTCTGTTCCTATGTCTCTCAAGACGGCAGCTATCACTCCCGTTTTGAAAAAGCCTGGGGCAGCTGTAGAGGATTATAAGAACTATCGGCCCATCTCTAACCTTCCGTTCATTGCTAAGCCTCTTGAACGTACAGTTGCCAAACAGCTCCAAGAGTACCTCAATTGTCATGGCTTTTGGGAAAAGTTTCAGTCTGGTTTCAGGGCCATGCACAGTACTGAGACTGCCCTGGTTAAGGTAGTCAACGACCTCCTGTTGGCCGCTGACTCGGCCCATGTCAGTATTCTCATTCTTCTCAATCTTACAGCTGCCTTTGACACTGTTTGTCACAACCACTTACTTTCTCGATTGGAGACCTTGCTTGGTATCACTGGTGTTCCACTGTCCTGGTTCAAATCATATCTCACTGATAGACAGCAGTTTGTTTCAATTGGGAATTTCAGATCTCCAAATTCACCCCTCTTACATGGTGTCCCCCAGGGTTCTGTCCTAGGTCCCCTGCTGTTCATAATTTACATCCTTCCTATTGGCCAGATAATACAACATTATGGTATCAATTACCATTGTTATGCAGACGACACTCAGATTTACATTCACACCAATCCCACTCACACATTGTCATTATCCAATCTAGTTAGCTGTTTAAACGCCAATAACAACTGGATGATTCAAAACTTTCTCAAACTTAATCAAGATAAGACAGAAGCTATTATTATTTCCACCCCTAATATTCTAAAAAAAAAAAAACTTTAACATCTGCAGCTATCTATCCCTGGCTATTTCATTACAACTTCTGTGGAAGTCAGAAATCTGGGCGTAATCTTTGATTCTACTCTTTCTTTTGAGTCACAAAAGCAGACTACAGCAAATAAACAATCCTGCTTAAAAGATACAATCCCAACTCCTCCTGGTTTTTCACTTCTAAATCTTCTACACTGAAGAAGGAAAATAGTTCACAACAGTCACATATTAAAAATATCACCAGAACATCTTTCTTTCATCTCAAAAGTATCTCCAAACTACGCCCCTCGCTCAACTCATCTGCAGCAGAAACACTTATACATGCATTTATCACATCAAGGCTTGACTACTGCAATGCTCTATTTCTCGGCATTTCGGAAAAAATCCTAAATAGGCTGCAGTATGTCCAAAATTCTGCTGCAAGGCTGCTTACCCACACCAGGCCCGGGGATCATATTACTCCTGTCCTCCAGCAGTTGCATTGGCTTCCTGTCCACTACCGCATCCATTATAAAGTCCTTCTCCTTGTTTATAAATCCCTACATAATCTGGCCCCATCCTACCTATCAGATCTCCTTACCCCATATCTGCAACCCCGCACCCTTCGTTCTAGTGATACATGTCTCTTAGCAGTTCCTACATCCCGACTTCGCTCCATGGGTGACAGGGCCTTTAGTGTGGCAGGTTCTAAAATGTGGAATGCCCTACCACTTGAGATGCGCCAAAGTAAAAGTGTTGCCATTTTTAAAACTAAATTAAAAACAATTTTTTTTTTGTTTAGCTTACTTGTCAGCCCGCTGATTTTGTTTGCACTGTCTTCAGCTCTTTTTCAATGCACTCATTTATACCATTTGAGGATGTTTATATATTCTCTGCATCTTGGCATTTTATGTACTGTGTACTTCACAGTGTACTGTTTATGTACTGTGTACTTTTGTATGTTCTTTACTACACCAATTTGTACAGTGTCCTTGGGTACCTTGAAAGGCGCTTTTCTAAATAAAATTTATTATTATTATTATTTTATTATTATACATACGTGACATGCATGCGTACGTGACTGAGAGACGTGGCATACATGCATACGTGACTGACAGACGTGACATGCATGCGTACGTTACTGACAGACGTGACATGCATGCGTACGTGACTCACAGACGTGACATGCATGCGTACGTGACTGACAGACGTGACATGCATGCATACGTGACTGACAGACGTGACATGCATGCGTATGTGACTGACAGACGTGACATACATACACACGTGACATACATACGTGACATACACGTACGTACGTACATACGTTGGCTGATCCTGATCGATTGCTCCTGTCTGCCTAGCTGCCTGCTGTGTTTTGTTTGCTTCGAGGCTGTAAGCTCCGTCTAAGCCTCGTATTAGCTTTATATTTGCTTCTGTTTTGAACCATCATTTACTACCATTTCTAGTTGTTTATACTACTAAATACAGCTTAGATAACATCTCAGATTAACCTGACATCGCTAGCTTCCGTTATTGTTAGCACAACACGCTAGTAACTCGCTAGCCGGTTAACGCGCCACCCGTGCGCTCAGTTATTTATTTATCATCTCTCGCGCGCCCGCGCCTCTGAGTTCATAAAAAGCCCAGGTGAGTAAGAATCAGTCAACAAACACGGTGAGTAATGTCTTGTCCTGTTATTGTCACCTGCACTTCATGTTACATGTTTAGCATAGCCTTCCCCGTCAGCAATATAGGGCTTATATGTGATAAATGCAAGGAGACAGTCAGGCTGACGGAGAAGATTTCAGAATTAGAAACACGCATCCAAACTTTAATTGCGGATAGTAAGTGTGCTAGAGCTTTAGATACTATTTTGGATGCGCCTAGCATAGTGAACTCTTTACATGATTCGGTTCCGGCTGAATTATTGCCTGTGCAGCAAAGCAAATGGGTGACGGTGAGGGATCGCTCTAGTCGCGGATCAAAAAAACACTCTTCCGTTCTGATTACCATAACAAATCGATTTGCCCCGCTCAGTGAAACACCCACTGAGAATTCTGTTGATTGTGCCCTGGTAATTGGGGATTCGATCACACGGAACGTGAAAATAGAGACACCAGCCAACATAGTCACATGTTTGCTTGGAGCCAGAGCGTCTGACATCAAAGCAAATTTAAAAGTGCTGGCTAATGCTAATCGTAAATTCTCTAAGATTGTTATTCACGTCGGCACTAATGGTGTTCGACTCCGCCAGTCGGAGATCACCAAAATTAATATTAAAGAGGTGTTTGAACTCGCAAGTACGATGTCAGGCACTGTAATTTGCTCTGGCCCCCTTCCTGTTCGAATGAGTGATGAGATAGTTAGCAGATTGTCATCACTCAATGCCTGGCTGTCTAAGTGGTGTCCGCAAAATAATATAGAATTCATAGACAAATGGAAAAGTTTTTGGGGCAAACCTGACCTGTTGAAAAGAGATGGTATTCATCCCTCCTGGGATGGTGCTGCTCTACTCTCTAGTAATTTGGCTCATAGTCTTAGAGACAAAACATGACAATCTGGGGCTCAGGTCAGGAAGTAGACAGACTGGCTAAACCGACCGTCTGCTAGCGGCCTCGCATCAACCAAGGTCAGATAAATCCCATCACATAGAGCCTCTTTCACCTGGATATCATCATATAGAGACTGTGTCTGTTCCCCGAATTTGGAAATGCAAAAAACTTCCAAACCGATCTAAGGTTAAAAATGTAATTGATATTCAACAAATAAAAAAAATAGATATAATACAGGTGAACAAACGTTAAAGCTTGGGTTGCTGAATATCCAATCCCTTACTTCAAAAGCGCTCATGGTTAATGATATGATTTCAGATTATAACCTAGATGTGCTGTGTATGACAGAAACCTGTTTAAAACCAAACGATTACATTACTTTAAATGAGTCCACCCCCCATGATTACTGTTATAAACATGAACCTCGCCTGAAAGGCAAAGGGGGAGGTGTTGCTGTAATTTATAGTAATATTTTCAAAACCACTAAAAAATCTAGTTTTAAATATACTTATTTTGAAGTGTTGGTGCTTAATGTAAAAATATATAATGTAAACGATAAATCAAGTTTGAGAATTCTGCTGGCAAGTGTATACAGGCCACCAGGGCACCATAAAGATTTTATCAAAGAATTTGCTGACTTTCTATCAGAATTAGTATTGACTGCAGATAAAGTCCTAATTGTTGGTGATTTTAATATACATGTAGATAATGAAAAAGATGCAATGGGATTGGCATTTAAAGACATTCTTAACTCTATTGGAGTTAGACAACACGTGTCAGGACCTACTCATTGTTTTAATCATACTCTAGATCTAATATTATCACATGGAATCAATGTTGATGTTGTTGAAATTCTGCAGCAGAGCGACGACATCTCAGATCATTATCTAGTCTCATGTCAATTACATTTAGCCAAGGCTGCAAAGCCAACTCTGTGTAACAAGTATGTTAGACCTATCACTTCTGCCACTAAAGATTGCTTTATCAATAATCTTCCTAATCAGTTTCATCATCTCAGCATCCCAGATAGCTTAGAAGAACTTGATATTGCAACAGAAACTTTTATCTCTCTCCTTTCCAGCACTTTAGACACAGTTGCTCCGTTGCGCTTAAAGAAGATTAAAGAAAATAGTCCAACGCCGTGGTACAACGAGCACACCCGGGCCCTTAAGAGAGCAGCCAGAAAAATGGAGCGCAACTGGAAGAAAACAAAACTAGAGGTATTTCGGATTTCATGGAAGGAGAGCTCGATTGCTTACAGAGAGGCTTTGAAAGCTGCTAGATCTGCTTATTTTTCAACCCTATTAGAAGAAAATAAACATAATCCTAGGTATTTATTTGAAAAAGTGTCGAAAAAGAAAGCTTCAAGCCCAGAAGTTTCCAAGAAACACAGCAGTAATGACTTTATGAACTTCTTCACTTATAAGATTGATAATATAAGGGACAAAATTATAACTATGCAACCGTCTACTACAGCATCGCATCAGGGAGTGCATTATAGTCTCCCTGAGGTAAAATTTGATTCATTCATTGCCATAGGAGAGGAAGAATTTTGCAAACTCGTTAATTCAGCTAAATCGACAACATGTATGTTAGACCCTATACCGACTAAACTATTGAAAGAGATGCTTCCAGAAGTCATAGATCCTCTTCTTAACATCATTAATTCGTCTTTGTCTCTAGGATACGTACCAAGAACATTTAAGCTGGCTATGATTAAACCACTTGTTAAAAAAACGCAACTTGATCCTACAGAATTAGTCAATTACAGGCCGATCTCAAATCTACCTTTTCTATCAAAGATATTAGAAAAAGCAATATCCTCACAACTGTGTTCCTCTCATGAAGGAAATGATATCTGCGAGGATTTCCAGTCAGGATTTAGACCGCACCATAGCACTGAGACAGCTCTCATTAGAGTCACAAATGATTTGCTGTTATCATCCGATCGTGGTTGTATCTCTCTATTAGTGTTACTTGATCTTAGTGCTGCATTTGTCACCATTGACCACAACATTCTCTTAAATAGACTAAAAAACTATGTTGGCATTAGTGGAATTGCATTAGCATGGTTTAAATCATATTTATCTGACCGCTATAAGTTTGTAGCAGTAAATGAAGAGATGTCTTATCGATCACAAGTTCAGTATGGCGTACCACAAGGCTCAGTTCTCGGACCGCTGCTTTTCACTCTGTACATGCTACCTTTAGGAGATATCATTAGGAAACATGGAATTAGCTTTCACTGTTATGCTGATGATACTCAGCTCTATATTTCTTCCAAACCTAACGAAACTCACCAATTCACAAAATTATCGGAATGCATAGTTGATATAAAAAATTGGATGACTAGTAATTACCTACTACTAAATTCAGAAAAAACAGAGATTCTAATTATTGGACAAAAAACTTCCACACGTAATAACCTAGAATACTGTTTAACACTTGATGGCTGCTCTGTTAAGTCTTCGTCGTCAGTTAGGAACCTGGGTGTGCTCTTTGATACCAATCTTTCATTTGAAAGTCACGTGTCTAGTGTCTGTAAAACCGCATTTTTCCATCTTAAAAATATATCTAAATTACGTCATATGCTCTCATTGACAAATGCGGAACAACTAGTTCATGCGTTCATGACATCAAGGCTAGATTATTGTAATGCTCTACTGGGTGGTTGCCCTGCTCGCTTAATAAACAAAAATACAGCTAGTTCAAAACGCAGCCGCTAGAGTTCTTACCCGAACCAGGAAGTACGACCATATTAGCCCGGTTCTGTCAACACTGCATTGGCTCCCTATTAAACATCGTATAAATTTTAAAATATTGCTGATTACTTACAAAGCACTAAATTTAGCTCCCCAGAACTTGGGCGAGCTCTTAACGCATTATAGTCCTTCACGTCAATTGCGATCTCAAAGTTCTGGCCAGTTGATAATACCTAGAATATCTAAATCGACTGCTGGCGGTAGATCCTTTTCCTATTTAGCACCAAAACTTTGGAACAATCTTCCCTAACATTGTCCGGGAAGCAGACACAGTCTGTCTGTTCAAACCTAGACTAAAAACACATCTCTTTGACCTAGCATTCACATAACACTCTATAGACTTCTATAATTCATTATTAGGCTGCTTAGATTAGGTCAGCCGGAACTGGGAACACTTCCCTTAAATCCTGATGTACTTGTTACATCATAAGAAGAATGGCATCTACGCTAATTTTAGTGTCTTTGTTTATCCCGAGGTTTTCCCGCAGCCTGCCGGATCCAGGCTGTTTCCAGATCTGACGAAGGACTTTCGCCTGGACCCGATGACAATGCAGTGCTGAAGTGCCAACTAGCCTCTCCCTATGGAGGATCCCTATACCACTCTACAGATAAAGCGTTGTGGATTTTTTTGGTTCGCGTACCTACCCGAAGTGATAAGATAAGATAAAATTCTGCATCAAAATTTATAGACAAGACAAGTAGTTTGTTTAGGCATGGTTTGTAAGGAATTAGAAACCTTCGCACATATCTTCAAACGCACATAACTTTAGAATCATTTCTAAATGCCCATGTGAACGCCATCAGCGTCTATCACAGGTTCACTTTAATAACAAACTATCATTTAGACACAAGTGAATCAATCAAAACTAACTTTAGCTGGAAAAAACATTTTTCAAGAACCACTATAAAACTAAACCAATCTCTGTTACCTTAAATTATATTTTTTATCTCTGTAAAGCTGCTTTGAAACAATCTACATTGTTAAAAGCGCTATATGACTTGACTTGACATACATACGTGACTGACAGAAATGACATACATACACACGTGACATACATACACACGTGACATGCATCCACACGTGACATGCATGCGTACGTGACATACATACACACGTGACATACGTACGTGACATACGTACGTGACATAAGTACGTGACATACATAAACACGTGACATACATACACATGTGACATACGTACGTGACATACGTACGTGACATACACACGTGACATAAGTACGTGACATACATAAACACGTGACATGCATGCGTACGTGACTGACAAACATGACATACATACACACACATGTGACACGTACGTGGCATGTATGCATACGTGGCTGACAGACGTGACATGCATGCGTACGTGACTGACAGACGTGACATACATACACATGTGACATACATACCTGAAATACGTACGTGACATGCATGCGTACGTGACATGCATGCATACGTGACATGCATGCGACATGCATGCGTACGTGACATGCATGCGTACGTGACATGCATGCGTACGTGACATGCATGCGTACGTGACTGACAGACGTGACATACATATATATGTGACATGCATGCGTACGTGACTGAAAGATGTGATATGCATCCGTACGTGACTGACAGACGTGACATACACACGTGACATACATACATACATACATACGTGACATACATACGTGACATACGTACGTGACATACGTGACATGCATGCGTACATGACGTACGTGACATGCATGCGTACGTGACTGACATACATGACATACATACACATGACTTGCATACGTACGTACGTGACATACGTACGTGACATGCATGCGTACTTACGTGACATACGTACTTGACATGCATGCGTACGTGACATACGTACATGACATGCATGCGTACGTGGCATACGTACATGACATGCATGCGTACGTGACGTGTACGTGACACGCATGCATACGTGACATTGGAACGTGACATGCATGTGTACGTGACATACGTACGTGACATGCATTCGTACATGACTGACAGACATGACATACATACACATGTGTGACATACATACACCAGGTGACATACATACACACGTGTGACATACATACACACGTGACATACATAAACACGTGACATACATACACACGTGACATGTGTACGTGACTGACAGACATGACATACATACTTACGTGACATACATACGTGACTGACAGACATGACATACATACACACGTGACATACATATGTGACTGACAGACATGACACACACACACGTGACATGCATACACACGTGACATGCATACACATGTGACATGCGTACGTGACACACACACACACACGTGACATACACACACACGTGACATACACACACGTGACGTACATACACACGTGAAAGGCATACGTGACATACAATCACACGTGACATACATACACGTGACCAACGTAAGTGACATGCATGCGTACGTGACTGACAGACGTGACATACACAAACACGTGACATACACACACACGTGACACACACACGTGACATACACACACACGTGACATACATACGTGACATACATACACGTGACATACGTACGTGACATGCATGCGTACGTGACTGACAGACATGACATGACATACATAAACCCATACATACGTATGTGACATGCATGCGCACGTGACTGACAGATGTGACATGCATGCGTACATGACTGACAGACGTGACATACACGCGTGACATACATACATAGGTGACATACTTACGTGACATACGTGACATGCATGTGTACGTGACATGACATGACATACATAAACCCATACATACGTATGTGACATGCATGCGCACGTGACTGACAGATGTCCATGCATGCGTACATGACTGACAGACGTGACATACACGCGTGACATACATACATACATACGTGACATACTTACGTGACATGCATGCGTACGTGACATGACATACGTACATGACATGCATGCGTACGTGACATACGTACGTGACATGCATACGTACGTGACATGCATGCGTACGTGACGTGTACGTGACATGCATTCGTACGTGACTGACAGACATGACATACATACACACGTGTGACATACATACACACGTGTGACATACATACACACGTGACATACATACACACGTGACATGCATGCGTACGTGACTGACAGACATGACATACATACTTATGCGATATACATACGTGACTGACAGACATGACATACATACACGTGACATACCTACGTGACTGACAAACATGACATGCATACACACGTGACATGCAAACACACGTGACATGCATACACACGTGACATGCGTATGTGACATACACACACACACACACGTGAAATACACACACACGTGACATACACACACACGTGACATACATACACACGTGACATACATACGTGAGATACAATCACACATGACATACATACACATGTGACCAACGTACGTGACATGCATGCGTACGTGACTGATAGACGTGACATACACACACACGTGACATACACACACACGTGACATACACACACGTGACATACATACGTGACATACATACACATGTGGCATACGTACGTGACATGCATGCGTACGTGACTGACAGACATGACATACATAAACACGTGACATACGTACGTGACATACGTAAGTGACATACGTACGTGACATGCATGCATACGTGACTGACAGACATGACATACATACTTACGTGACATACATACGTGACTGACAGACATGACATACATACACACGTGACATACATAAGTGACATACGTACGTGACATACGCACGTGACATGCATGCGTACGTGACTGACAGACATGACATACATACATACGTGACATACATACGTGACTGATAGGCATGACATACATACACACGTGACATACATACGTGACTTCAGAAATGACATACATACACACGTGACATACATACACACGTGACATGTATACACACGTGACATGCATGCGTACGTGACATACATACACACGTGACATACGTACATGACATACGTACGTGACATACGTACGTGACATACACACGTGACATACGTACGTGACATACATACGTGACATACATACACACGTGACATGCATGCGTACGTGACTGACAAACATGACATACATACACACGTGACATACGTACATGGCATGCATGCGTATGTGACTGACAGACGTGACATGCATGCGTATGTGACTGACAGACGTGACATGCATGCGTACGTGACTGACAGACGTGACATACATACACACGTGACATACATACATAAATACGTGACATACGTACGTGACATGCATGCGTACGTGACATGCATGCGTACGTGACATGCATGCGTACGTTACATGCATGCGACATGCAAGCGTACTTGACATGCATGCGTACGTGACATGCATGTGTACGTGACTTGCATGCGTACGTGACATGCATGCGTACGTTACATGCATGCGACATGCAAGCGTACTTGACATGCATGCGTACGTGACATGCATGTGTACGTGACTTGCATGCGTACGTGACATGCATGCGTACGTGACTATCATGCTTACGTGACATGCATGCGTACGTGACATGCATGCGTACCTGACATGCATGCGTACCTGACCTGCATGCGTACGTGACTGACAGACGTGACATACATACGTACGTGACTGACAGACGTGACATGCATGCATACATGACCTGCATGCGTACGTGACTGACAGACGTGACATGCATGCATACATGACCTGCATGTGTACGTGACTGACAGACGTGACATACATACGTAGGTGACTGACAGACGTGGCATGCATGCGTACGTAACTGACAGACGTGACATGCATGCGTACGTGACTGACAGACGTGACATGCGTACGTGACATGCATGCGTGCGTACGTGACATACATACGTACGTGACATACATACGTACGTGACATACGTACGTGACATGCATGCTTACGTGACTGACAGAAATGACATGCATGCGTACGTGACAGACAGACGTGACATGCATGCGTACGTGACTGACAGACGTGACATGCATGCGTACGTGACATACATAAGTGACATATTATTTACGTGACACGTAAGTGACATGCGTACGTGACATGCGTACGTGACATGCGTACGTGACATGCGTACGTGACATGCATACGTACGTGACATGCGTAAGTGACATACGCACGTGACACGTAAGTGACATACGTACGTGACATGCATGCGGACGTGACATGCGTGCGTACGTGACATAGGTACGTGACATGCGTGCGTAAGTGACATGCATATGTGACATACATGCATGCGTACGTGATATACATACGTGACATGCGTGCGTACATGATATATACGTACGTGACATGCGTGCGGTGCGTACGTGACATACGTACGTGACATGCGTGCGTACGTGACATACGTACGTGACATGCGTGCGTACGTGACATATGTACATGACGCGTGCGTACGTGACATATGTACGTGACATGCTTGCGTACGTGACATACGTACGTGACATGCGTGCGTACGTGACTGACAGACATGACATACATATATACGTATGTTACATGCATGCGTACGTGACATGCATGCGTACGTGACATGCGTGCGTACTTGACATGCGTGCGTACGTGTCATGCGTTCGTATGTGACATGCGTGCGTACGTGACATGCGTGCGTACGTGACTGACAGACATGACATACATATATACGTATGTTACATGCATGCGTACGTGACTGACAGACGTAACATGTATGCGTAAGTGACTGACAGACGTGACATGCATGCGTACGTGACAGACGTGACATGCATGCATGCATGCATACGTGACGTACGCATGCATGTCACGTCTGTCAGTCACGTACGCATGCACACCTTAGTCTACTCCTGCACTGAGAGAAGCACGTTACAGTAAATATAACCTCATGGATGTGAAACAGATGGTAAACGACCTCACACAACAGATCACAGAGTCCCGCAAGGAGCAGACATGTGCTCAAAGCCTCACAGACTCAAGTAAGAATCAAAAGAATTCAGAAGACTCAGACAGCTGCTGAACAAAGAGAGCAGCTGGACAGAGCAAGCACAGGACCAGTGCGGAACTGTCACCATAGCAGTAGCCCAGGAAGCAGCCAAGCCACTGGGAGGAGCCATGGAAGACAACACCCTCAACCTGCAAACACCACAGGACGACCAACAGCAGTCGACAACACACCTTCACAGAGGAGTCAATTGGAGGCTGCACTAGGACAGCTGGACACGCTAGCCTCAGAGTTACAGTCGCTGCTGACACAAGTAAAACAGCTCCCTAAACAGGACTCACCCGTGGAGAACAACAAAGGACAAGCTTCTGACTCCTTGCCCAATACAGCTCAAGAAAGCTCAAGCTGGCACCACCACAAGAGCAGACTTCTTGTGACTAAGAGAAGAGGCTAACAACCCCCTGCTGCCCTCCTGCCACCCGCACTAGGTCAGTCTGAAGCTCTTCAAGCTACACAAGCCCTAACTAATTTCTGAAACCACAAGCAAACACCAGCCACATAGGCAGTGACTTCCGGATGACCGCCACTCCAGGAGGCAAAAATAACCAGGGAGTCATCCACATTTTTTCCATCATTGTTTGCTGGATGCGTGTCTGATCATTCTGCACTTTTGCCATCGTTCGCTGTTGTCTACCAGAGGGACAACAACGCCCGAAAGGAAGGAGATGTAACGGCTGGACCAATCAGACACACAAATTATTAATTATATTTAATAAACAATTCTGAAAAACCACTCTTCCAACAAACTATGTGTTAGAATTCTATGTATTATACCATCTCTCTATCGACTGACACTTCATATTGTCAACATGATATACATTCATGATATATCATTATACCGCCCAGCCCTAATTGCCAGAACTTGGGCGTCCGAAATCGCATACTCTTGAGTAGGTACTTATTTTAAATAAGTAATTAATTCACGAAAGCTAAAAAAGAACATTCTATATAGAATGATTGTGTATAGTATGAATGTAATTTGGACTCACTACATCTGCCATTTTGTCATTATCATTATCACCTACCAGCACCAGTGAAGTCACTTCACTGCCATTCATAACTTATGGGATAGTAAGTGTCCATCCCTTTTTCTGCTTTTGCTTTGTTTTTGTTTTCCATTTCCACATACAGTAGTGGCTGCCCGCAGCTGGTTGTTATCAGCAATTAGTGAGGACACTTATTAACGACCCCCTTTTTTGATTGCTGTCCATTTCTACTTTCTCTAAATGCTGTTCAGTGCCAGAGTCTATCTTGTTTGTAATGCATCTGCATGGTGATGCAACAGGTTTGATTCCAGATGTTAATTGTGTTTTCTTGATCCACAACAAATAAAATCTCAGATTTCTATGGTTTATCAGCAAAAAAAATGGGTCTTGACAAATTCTGAATTCTGATGAGTTGACAACTGTAAATGGATTATGAACATAACACAAATATCAAATGAAACCAGCCACACTCCATATCAGTGTTTCCCAAACCTGTCCTGAAGCACCCCCAACGCTGCATGTTTTCTTTGTCTCCCTAATGAAATACAACTGATTCTGCTAACACCTCAGAAATAATTAAAAGGCACAGCAAAGGCTGCATTTCCTTAGAGTGCTCAGGAAACATAATTTAGATTGCAAATTGCTGGTGTCCTTTTACCTCTCTACTATTGAAAGCGTGTTAACGTACTGTATTACAGTGTGGTGCTCCAGTTGTACTGCAGCAGACAAGGCAGCCTTCCAAAGGATAATTAATACAGCCCAAAAAAAAAAAATCACTGGCTAGTCGCTACTCTCCATGAAAAGCATTGAGAGCTCCCACTCTCTCATAGGCCAAAAACATCACCAAGGACATATCACATCCAGGGAACACTTATTTAATATTTTGCCCTCAGGCCAACAGTACAGAACCTTAAGAACAAGGCTCTGTGAGAGCAGCTCTGACAGAGTCTATACTCAAAAATGCACTAATGCACTAAAGGCAAAGGTCAGGGTTAAAATACTATTCCAGTCATGTTATCTAACTACATTTATTATTTTTATTCCAATCTCTCTACTGTCTATACTGCTGTCTTATGTAATGTGCAGTATGTCAACGTGCAATATCACCACTTGAATTATAAGGACTTAAACCAAATGCACTAAATAAGAGGTTAATGTGAATACTATGTCTGTAACTGTACTGTATAGTCTGGAGTTTATTTCTTGTTGTGGTTATAAGGGTTTTTCAATCATCATTCAGGGGCAGCACTCCTAATTTCGTTGTATGTAAATACAATAAATAATGCTTTAAATTCAATTCAAATGCATTCAAGGTCTAATTAAAGAGCAGCCACAGCAATTATGAATTTTAACTTCAAGTTAAATTAAATTCCAACATTAGTTACATTTTAAATGCTCTGAATTTGCAAAAATATTTTGCAATCTGTCAATCACATGAGATTTCAGCAATAGCAAACAAAGATTCCATACATTTCCAAATGACAAAATCAAGTCCCATCCTTAATGTTTTTCTTGTCACAATAGAAATGTTTCATGCCAAAAAAGGATCCCCGTGTTAAATTACTTTACATTTTAATTAATTAGCGAGACCGAGATTTTGAGTGTGAATCACCTGTGTCTTTACAGCGTCTCTCTACTAATAGTGAGGCTGTGAGTTTAATTACTTCAAAATTGCTTTCCCAATCACTGCTGAGAAATATGATTTAGTGATTCTGTAGCGAAGCTATTTTATTAATAAATGTTGCGGGAAAGAATCACTAACTAGTTTATTTGCTCCTGAATGGATGTGTGAGTGTGCAGCACGATCTAAAATCCCTGTGTCAGCGATGTATGCGTGTTTGCTTTAGTGAAGTCAGTGCATTACCAAACAGTGATTGAACTGAATGGAACTACCTGTGCATTACATGGTTTTAAAGCTTACCTTTCAATACAATACAATATTTATTTATAAAGCACATTTAAAAACAACCAAGGCTGACCAAAGTGCCGAGAGAACAGAATAAAACAACGGGTTAAGAAAACTAACAAGAAAATTAAAAACTACCAATAAGGAACACAACAATAGAAAACAATCTTTAATGACATTTTAGATAAGTGTACTGTCACGGTACAGAGAGAGGCAGACAGGTAAGTAATTCAAAAGTCGAGTTTATTGGAACAGAGACACGGAGTGGAACAGCAGAGATGATAGGTGAGTGTATATTGAAGAATCTCAACAGGATGAACTTAGCTGGATGATGATGCTTTTCTCTTCTTTATAGCTTGTAGCTGAGGCCTGTGGATACAGCGGGCAGAAGATTGACTACGGATGACAGGAAGCAGATGATCGGTTTTGCGGCATCTTCAAGGTCAGTTACAATGGGTAAGGTACTGTTGGAGTTTTGTGTGATCATGTAAGGATGAGACCAGACACTGTAGTGCTGTGGATGTAGTGACTAAATAGTGCTGGTGATAGCCGTGCTGAGTGCATGCAGGTGGTCGTGACAGGTGATGGTGATTAGATAATCAGGTGATCGCTGATGGTGTGCAGGTTTGGGTCAAGGGGGATGCTGGGAAGTGTAGTGCAGACGATGACTGTGAAGTGCAGACGATGACTGTGACATGTACGTAGGAAACCACGCCATAGCTAATCCAAAGCTATTATAAGAGAAGTAATGTTGGTCGACTTATATCTGTAGTAGTGGCCATACCTCTGCCTGAAGTAAACGTTACTTTAAATTCAAGTGTATACAAACCACCGGGGTTATACAAAAGTCTCTTTGATTGTGTAAGCGTGAATGCGACCATCTCAGATATATAGCCAATTACGTCTGTTTAGTAACCAAAAACTGATGAGTTTGTGATCGTGAGACCTACATTAAATCGAAGGCGTGAGGACCTCAAAGCGACATAGATTCCTAATATCAATAATGGGTAAAATATAAGTAAAGAGTTGAAAAGTATGGAGGTAGTTTTGTTTCTTTATTATTCAATCTAAAAATATATTTTCAATTAAAAAAACCTTCACTTCAATAAAAGAAAAACATTTCAATCAAAGAAAAAAAGTATTTGAATCCAAAAATATATTTGAGACTCAAAAAATACATTTTAACACTGCTTTTCTTTGATTGAAAATGTTTTCTTTGATAGAAGTCCGTTTCGTTTTGTTTAAAGCAACCTTTTTAATTGAAGTAACATTGTTTTTTGATTGGACCATATAATAGGCAGGACATTTGTGTCTTTATCATTCAATCAAAAAAGAAGTTGCTTCAAACAAACAAACAACAGAATCAATAAAAAAGTCACTTCAATGAAAAGATAAACATTTTCAAATATAGAAAATCGTTTTTGAATGCAAATAAAATATTTGAGACTCCAAAAATTGCATTTGAACACTTTTTTTTAATTATTGAAAATGTTCTCTTTGATTGAAGTAATCTTTTTTGTGTTTGGGCCATACATGGGTAGGACATTTGTGTCTTAATCATTCAATTCCAAAAAAGTTGTTTCAATCAAAAAAAATATTTTCAATCAAAGAAAAAACTGTTCGAATGCAAAAAAAAATTACCCCGTGAATAAAAAAAGTATTGAAGAGAATGTGTTTTTTCGTTGTTGTTTTTTTTTTTTTTTTAAGTGAAAAAAAATTAGAAGTTCAAATTGTTTTGATTGAATCTTTTTTTTTTTAAGTGAAAAAAGTGTTGAAGTTCAGATTTTTTTGTTTGAATCACTTTTTTTTTTGAAGTGCAAAAAGTTTTGAAGTTCAAATTTTTTTTATTGAATCATTTTGACACAAACGTTCCGCATTGGGCGGGTGCTTCTCTATTGGTCATACATGTTTGATTGACAAGTGTCTACACCAACGACATCTTTCTGACAAAGAAGTCATGTTCGCCACTCGCCAGCAAGCTTTTTGCCAGCAAGTGGAGGGAGCAGCCGTGAAGTTCATTTTCCTGAAGCTACAGATCTATCTCTGTGAGCCTTGCAGCGGCCAAGTACAGGGGGTAGTGAACTGATGATCAAATGAGTGTTCCAATTATTTGTAATTTTGGTTTATAGTCAATCTTGCACCTAGCACCCTAAAACCAAGTGATGTACGCAGTTGTGGTCATGATTATTTTCAGAAATTGAATAATCTGTTCAATATTTTGTATTTAGCTGTCTATTGCTGAAAATGACAATAAATACACAATCATACATCAAGTTAAACAATCTGTTATTTATTTATTTATCTATGTGTGTGCATTTATTCTATCTATCAATCTATCTATCCATCCATAAATACGTATCCATAAACTGATATCAGTTTGTCTAATGAGTGCACACTACACACACTAGCTCAAAAAGAGTAGACTTGTCTACTATTTTTATGACCTGCGACTTGTTTGTGCTTCCACGGTTGCCGTAGTTCCCCTGTAGTGAGAGCGCAGCTGTTGCGAGTTAGCAACATGCACGCGCAATATTTGCTAGTGATGGTCAGATCGAGGCTTCGTGAAGCAATGAAACAGTTGAACCAAATGGTCCATATTGTTTCGAGGCTTTGAATCAATCCGACACCCGTCTCAACGGTGACACCTAGTGGTCACTTGCAGGTGTTGATCTGAAACAACCTTGACGAGCCATGAACATTTGTTTTTTTTTTATTATTGTACTTTTCTAATATGTGAATCTTGTAACCTATAGGCTCCTCCCTGTGCATAATGTTATTTTGGTCCTGCAAAATGAATATTAATAAAATAAATCAAGCCACAATGTCTCACTTTTTTACATATTTTTATTCAAAAATATTAATTTTTCTGCTGTGGAAGGACTTCGCCTACTTCTTTTTTTACAGATAATTTCTCCTGCCTTTGAAAAAATCCTCTCACAAGGGACACTTGTTGCTGGCATGCAAAGATATTTTTTAGCTAGGACATACAAATGAGGAAAGATTACTGCTCTCTCTTTCCAGTAAGTTAGTGGATCATGAGTTCTGGGCAAATACGCATCGTTGATGTATTTTTTCACTTCCACTGTGGCATCAGCTGTAGCATTGTGTATCATCTGGGTTTGATGGATACGAGTAAAAAAAAGTTCCCATAAAATGCCCTGTGTTACTACTGGTGTTGATGTTGATGGTGATGGTGATGGTGATGATGTTGATGGTGATGGATACATCTATGCATACCTTGCTTAGATGGCCCAGCAGTGTCAGTAACAGGCCTAGGTACAGGGGGAATACCATCCTCTGCACCCTGCAAAATGGCAGGATGAGTGCTCCTCAAATGGCGCATCATGGATGATGTATTGTTGCAGTAGGCGAGCTGCCGATCACAATACACACATCTCACTTTATTTGGGGTTTCTAAATGGAAATTCTCCCACACCACAGATGTACGGCATCTCTTCTGGGGAGCCTCCATTTTATCTATCTATCCAAATCTATCTAGATATGTATCTCTAATCTATCTATATAATTAGATATATGTATCTACAATCTATCTATGTATTTAGATATGTATTTATAATATGTATATATAATCTATGTATTTAGAAATATATCTATAATCTATGTATCTATAATCTAGCTATGTATTTATATATGTATCTATAAATGTATCTATAATCTATGTATATATATATGTTGGGTATCTTTAATCTATCTATATATGTATCTATCTATCTATCTATCTATCTATCTATCTATCTATCTATCTATATATATATATATATATATATATGCTAGTGATGGTCTAGAAAAAAGTTCCTATATATATATATAATATATATATATTAATCTAGCTGTCTATATATATATTTATATCTATGTATCTATTAATGTGTCACTATATGTATATCTGTGTCTCTAGCCTATCAGTCAATGTGTTGTGTAAATTTAAATGTAAGCCTAAATATAACTAAACAAATCGCACTATAAATGTCACTATATCACCAAAAATCCGCTATCTCAAAATCAAACTCCTCTCACAAAAACCCACGAGGTCAATATGCATTGATTTCACTTTTATACAGATGTGCGATTGTGTGGTCTGTTTCCGACCGTGTCAATTAAACGCTGATTCGGCGGATCACACATGATGAAACATTAGTGAAAAGGCTTGTTCGACTTGAACCGGCGCTGCGCAGACCGATCGGTTGATGACATCAAAGTACCGCGAGAGCGATTCAAAAGCATAAGGAGCCGTCTGCTCTCTAATCGCTCTCGCGGTACTTTGATGTCATCAACCGATCGGTCTGTGCAGCGCCGGTTCAAGTCGAACAAGCCTAAACACTTCGAGGCTTCGTTTGGCCATAGTCACGTCGGCGAACGTTATCAACTAGCCGTTCGCGCACTTTGCTATCCTGTCTGAATATATTTAGATATCTAACCTAACACCATCACAAAAATTCCTCAACGTGAAGTTCCACTCCCTCCACTTGCTGGCAAAAAGCTTGCTGGCGAGTGGCGAACATGAGTTCTTTGTCAGAAAGATGTCGTTGGTGTAGACACTTGTCAATCAAACATGTCTGACCAATAGAGAAGCACCCGATCACTGCGGAACGTTTGTGTCAAAATGATTCAATCAAAAAAAATTGAACTTCAAAACTTTTTTCACTTCAAAAAAAAAAAGCGATTCAAACGAAAAAATCTGAACTTCAACACTTTTTTCACTTAAAAAAAAATGATACAATCAAAACAATTTGAACTTCTAAATTTTTTTCACTTCAAATAAAAAAAAAAAATAACAACGAAAAAACACATTCTCTTCAATACTTTTTTTTATTCACGGGGTACATTTTTTTGCATTTGAACAGTTTTTTCTTTGATTGAAAATATTTTTTTTGATTGAAACAACTTTCTTGGAATTGAATGATTAAGACACAAATGTCCTACCCATGTATGGCCCAAACACAAAAAAGATTACTTCAATCAAAGAGAACATTTTCAATAATAATAAAAAAGTCTCAAATATTGTATTTGCATTCAAAAACAATTTTCTATATTTGAAAATGTTTACTTTTCATTGAAGTGACTTGTTTTATTGATTCTGTTGTTTGTTTGTTTGAAGCAACTTCTTTTTTGATTGAATGATAAAGACACAAATGTCCTACCTATTATATGGTCCAATCAAAAAACAATGTTACTTCAATTAAAAAGGTTGCTTTAAACAAAACGAAACGGACTTCTATCAAAGAAAACATTTTCAATCAAAGAAAAGCAGTGTTAAAATGTATTTTTTTGAGTCTCAAATATATTTTTGGATTCAAATACTTTTTTTCTTTGATTGAAAAGTTTTTCTTTTATTGAAGTGAAGGTCTTTTTAATTGAAAATATAATTTTTGATTGAATAATAAAGAAACAAAACTACCTCCATAGAAAAGAACAATCAAACATTCGCTCACATTTAATGATGCTCAAATATCATTAAAACCTTTTTCATTTATGGAGTCAGATAAAATAATGAGATAATACATATGAGAAAATGTATTTAATTTAATCTTATTGTGTTGCACGAAAGGAAAGACAGTAACACGCAGTAACCTTCACCCGCTTATCTGAAACCACCATTGGGCCATTAGAAAGGCTGATTCCAGTGAGGAGTCTAACAGCTGCGTTTTGCACTAGCTGGAGAGGGACACACGGGAGAGGGAAGACTGAGAGACACCAAAATAAAGTGAATTACAGTAGTCTAGACGAGTTGCAACGAAACGCACAAACCACTGTTTGGAAGTTACTTTGGGATAAAAAGTGTGTTTCAATTTAGAGATTTGGCTAAGATGAAAAAAGAATGATTTTACAGCAGTACTGATCTGTTTATCAAATTTTAGGTCGTGATCAAACAGAAAGCCCAGATTTCTAGCGTATTGAGTTTCATATGGGGCAAGAGAACCACGGTCAACATCAAGCACCCAGTTTGGTAAACTAAGAGTGATCATTTTAGAAAGATATACTGAGGTCGTACACCAGTGGTGTTAAATCCTGCTCCTGGACAGCCAATGACCTGCAGAGTTTTTGTCTCCAACCTGCCCCAACACACTTGGGAGTTTCTACTAATCTTGAAAACCATGATAAGCTTGTTCAGATGTATTTATTTGAGCTAAACTTTGCAGAATAATGGCCCTCCAAAAGCAGGTTTAGACCCCCCTGTCGTGTACATAGAATGCATGTACTGATGGCACTGGTTCCAATTTATTTCCTTGATGCTCAAGTGTTCTGAGTTCATAGACATAAAGAACTGTCTTAGATTCATAGACACAGGTTAAATATCTTGGCTTACACAATTCTCTCTGTCTCTTTTTGTTGTATGGTCTCTGCCCAACCCTGAAGCAGCCTGATGAAAAACGAGTATGTCACTGTATTGTTGCAAGGCTAGCAAACAGTCTAATGAAGAAACACTGTGCTGGCCTGCCCTGGGGCCTGCCCTGGCTCACCAAGAGAATCTAGTACTGTAGCTCAAGATAAACTACTGAAGGGGGCAAACTCCTGCTGATCCACAATACAGATGAAAGACAGGCATGTATGGCATTTACCATTATGGCCTTCCGATGAGAATGTTATATCATATGCATTCTGTATTAATATTTTTATTTCAGGAAAACTTTCACAATGGCATTTTCCAGAAGTTGTGAATTTCTGTGAATTTCCAGATCCAAATCATGAAATGGTACTATATGGCAAACTAAAGAGACCCAGAAATTGCATGGGGATTTTTTCTCTCTTTGGTTTAAAGCAGGGCTGTCCAAACTCAGTCATGGAGTGCCACTGTCCTGCAGAGTTTAGCCCTAGCCAGACTCAACACACCTGCCTGAAAGTTTCTAGCCTATAAGACCTTGATTAGCTGGTGGTCCAGGTGTGTTTAATTGGGGTTGGAGCTAAACTCTGCAGGACAGTGGCCCTGCAGGACTGAGTTTGGACATCCCTGGTTTAAAGAGACCAGATTATTTTAACAAAAATATGACTAGCCTACTTCAGAGGGAGCAAGTGAAGGACCTTCTGAGTCTTTAGAAACGCAAAAGAAAAATGTATAAGAAATATCTGGTGCTATGCTCTGTCACTGCACTTGACAAATAATCAGCTCTGTCACTCTGTCTCTCATGATGCTTGCTGTGAGCACACAAGGAATTTCGTTTCAAATTGTCCACACATTTTTAGAGAAAGGATACATGGGAAAAAAAAATATTGTGAGAGGAATTTCTCCCTGCAGTACTTTAAGCCTAACTTCCTGCCAGAGAGATGAAATGCTGACATCTTTTGCTCTGCTGAGTAAACAAGAACAGTATATGAAGAGGTCAATGTTCATAATATTGACCTAGCTCTAGCCTGGTCTGCAGAAGGTTTTGAGACACTAATCATCCTGTTTGGCTCAGATCAGGCACTTCAGGATATTTGGACTGTTCTGACAGTTCTATTCTGTCAACCCTAAGGCCAATTCACAATGCACCGACAGACGGCAACAGTCAACGTCTGACATTTTAAATCAGCGTTTGTCGGGTTGTGGAAAGACTGTAAAGTGGCGTAATCTTGTGATTGTCTGCATTGGTAAGCGTCTGTCTGTGCAGTGTGAATTGGCCTTTAGTTTATTCCAAAATGTTCACTTAATGTTTACTATTACTCATTCTCAAAGCGCTCATTCTCAAAAACTGGCCTTGGTAGAAAACAGGCGATCTGCCATGGGTCAAGAGTGTCTCTGTAATCTAACATTAACATCTAACGTTCTCCGGAAACTGGATTTTTCTGTCCATATAAAGGACTTCTCAGCAAGAAAAACAAGAAAGAAAAACTTCTGAAGGTAGGAAATTAAAATGTATTCGTATATAAGCTCAAATTGTGTTCCACATTTTAGTAGACACTTTTTCATTTTTGCTCAAGATCTCCAGGATGGCATAGATAGAGAAAAAACTCTCAGAACAAGGTGTTCTTCACACACACAAGCCACCAAAGAGCTCTTTTTAAATTACACTAACATCCAGCAATACTTGAGAAAGATCGCTGATGACACTAACCAGCAGTTAACAATGTTCACTTAGCCAAGTACAGTTAAAATTTTTCTTGTCGGCCATTGACAATTACTTGTTGGTGCAAGATGCATTTTGGGATATCTGACTGTCAAGTCTGCACGAGTCACCTCTTGATGCATCTTCAAGAAAAGGGGCAGATCAAGAAAACACCCAGGGATTTGAACTGTACTTGGCTATGTGAACTTTAAGTTGGAACAGTACTTAGGCTCGACTGATAACGTTTCACAAGTCTACAAGAACACAAGTACAGACAAGAACGCATATTGAGAAATGATCAGTCACCCACACTTTATCTAATCATGTACACCTGCATCTCATCAGCACCATGTTTAGGCTTGCATTTAAACCTCACACTATCGAGTTTCTAAAGACTGTTTTGAAAGATTGAATATATACTAGAGGTTTAAATAGATTCAAACTTTTAATTGTGATCAATCGTAGTAGTGGCGAGATGAACCTTTGAAGCTTTCCAGCCAGATGTGTTGAAGGCTTTGAATGCACACAGGAACACCTGCTGGTCAATGAAAATATGGTGCAGGAAAAAAATTGTGAGTGTGAGAGCGCCAAATTGTGCGTTACATGGTTCATGATATATTAACATATACACACATAAACACAAGTATAAATAAATAAATAGTTAGGTGATGTATTTAAGCTCAGTGTTTCTAATGTTTCGAGTCTATAATGAATCTATAACTTTGTAACTGGACAGTGCTTTTGTTGAACATGTGGAAATGGAGTTCTTTAGAGTAGGTGAAAGTGATCAAGGTGGACTGGACAGAGAGAAGTGGAAGTACTTGTGTAAGAGGAGATAGGAAAAAAACACATTGTCTCTCCAAAAGTGAACCCCTTCTCGAAGCACTGCACTCAACCCAGGCTTTGAACGTCACCGGTGACGTCATTTTCATTTGAGAGAAACCAGGTAATCAGACACTTCTCATTGATCCTGAGGCTGGACAAGTTGCATAAGAAAAGACCCAGAGAAAGCTAAAGTGTATGAAGCTGAACTGCAGACACTCCTCAAATCAGGGTAATTTGTCAAGGTACCACTAGAAAATCTAGTCGTGATCCATACCATATCACCTTGTACACTACAACGGCAAAGACCAACTGGTCTTTAACTGCTCCTTTGTGCATCAGAGTGTTTCCCTTAATTAGCAACTGCTTCCTGTTCTCAGCCTTGGTCACTCATTGCTAGAAGTTCTCCTTCAGTTTTTGCAGTATACAATTGCCATTAGTGGTGACATTCTTTAATTTGTTTTTTTATTTTATTTTATTTTATGTGTTTAGTTAACAGAGACATTGCACATTAATAAAACATTTCCGTAATAACACATCTGTAGTACCTGGAAAAAATGTCACCCTAGAAAGAAATATGTTGTTAAAAATACATTCTAGAAGAATTTAATCAAATACATAACAGAATATATAAAATCATCTATAGATCAAAACAAATCAATGAAATAGAAACAAACACAAAACAATAGCAGGACAGTCAGCAGGTATAGAGTACTAATGTTGACTAAGCTAAATCAGCCATTTCTTTACCTGAACTCTAAATAATTGATATGTATCTAGTTCTCTTATAGTTACTGGAATAGCATTCCATTCTCGTGCAGCTTTAACTTACTTAAAGGCTTAAATTACTTCGTCTGAGTGGTATAATACAATCTTGGATCAAGGGACCAATTTCCAGGGAGCAGATATTTAAGTTATGGAAAGTCTTCAAGGAAATGGAGCCCAGGGTGCAAGAGCAGCTGTCTAGTTATCAGATCACTTTTAGGATGAATCCTCCTGCCACACCACACTTAGGAGGCGCATAGGAAAGGGAGATCAGATCAGTAAAGTCTGCCCTGCAGGTAGTTGTTGGGATTCAATTCATTCCAGAGGAAGTACTACATACCATACTGATCAAAATAGAGGGCATCCTGAACAGCAAGCCATTAGGATATGTCTCATCTGATGTGGCAGACTTGGACCCGGTTACCCCTAACATGCAGGAATGTTTTGTGGGAATTATTATGCTTATGGAGACACCTCACTCCCCAAGGTATCTACACCCCGTAACCGCTATCCAAGCCCATTCTCAAACCATTGTTGATCACTTTTGTTCATAATACACCCAACATTATCTCCCAGGCCTCCAGACTCACCAGAAGTGGCAGTAGGAAACCTAAGATCTAACTGAGGACATGGTGGTGATGATTGTGGATCTGCAGCTTCTCAGAGCTCATTGGCCAGTTGGTCATACTGGATGGAATTTTATTATGAAACGTCTAATCGCTGGTTGATGTTAGATTCCCCCTATTCTTTCACTTTTACCAGCTGCTTGCTCTGCCACTTCATCAGGTGTGAATGTGTGATTAAATGTAAGTTTATTTACCCATTAGTATGCCAATATGAATATGAGTAATATGTAACAGAAGGATATTGTACACATATATGACATACAGAGTTGCCTATTGCACACATATATGACTTGCAGAGTTGCCTATTGCAAGTGTCACAATTTTTTTGAGTTTTTTGTTCATGGACTTTTACTTTGTAATTCTTTAGTTCCTGATTTCCTTTGTCTTATTTTCCCGCCACTCCTTTGGTCACTGTTATTAGTTTGTTTTGGTTTCAGCTGTGTTTGATTAATTATCTTGTTTGAGTTTGCTATTTAAATGGTACCTTCTCCTGCACTCATTGTCTGGTCACATTTACATGTATGTGTTTATCTACCCTGTTGGATTCTTACTTGTTTGGATTATTGTTATTAAACTTTGTGTTGGGACTTATTCATCATATTTGTGCCTTCTTCTGCAACACAGCGTGACAGCAAGTTTTTTTTTTTCCTGAAATAATTTTTATTCTTCATATTACTTTATGACACTAAGATTCTTCATATAAAGAGTTCTCTGTCTCCTGTCACACTTCTTACCGGAGCCCTGTGGTGGAAGAGCATTCACCCACCTATATTTAAAATACTGTTCACAACACTCTTGTCACAACAACACCACTGCATGCCACTGATCCCAATCCACATTTCAGAGATTTGGTTGACAATAGACCTCAAGCACTGCTTCAAGCTCTACGCAGAATTACGATGTTATTTGCCTGCCTGTTGGGAATTAGTTCCAGTTCATGTAATATTCATTAAGTAAAAACAAAACTGTCCCTGGTCACACAATGCTGCAGTGCAGTAGTCAATCTACTGCTACTGTTTTACAATACAGAATAGAATGAAATACATTCAATATAGCTCTATCCCCTCTTGTCTACAAGACTAACTTTGATGAATGCAAGCCAGACACTGCACTGGAAAGTCATGTCCAGTTGTCCAGTTAAAGTGCATCTGCAATACAAATTCAGTTTAGTCAAAACTGTAGCATCAGATGGATTGACTTGTTTGTTTGACATTAAAATAAGCTATATAACCTTTCAGTTTTGTTGAAACTGCAGAGTGATTAGTATTCCTGTGACATGCTGATGTTCACATTATTGCTATCAAAATGACAAATAACAGTCTTGCTGTCTTTACTAGATACATCTGATATTTGATCCCCCATAACTAACGTTAACAAATCAAAATGCTAATATCAACCATGATATGAAGACGATTTCTGCAAACCTTGCATCATCCAATGTGCTGTTGAGTAAATCAGTATTACCATCAATATACAAATAAGTTATGTGTGCATGCATTTATGTAAGGGATAGAGTATAAAGTCATTTTTTATCATTATTGCTAAATAATATTTGACAGGGTTATCAGGACATTGATGCATAAAATATCAGCCAGAAGGGGTTATTCTATGCTAATGACCATCTGATGACATTAAACACAGTCTAGTTTAAACAGTAATAAAATCAGAAATATATCATTGTCAGTGCTCCCGCTCATGTGATGCTATATATTTATAAATAAATGTTCCGGCACACCTGGCAGAGTGACGCTATGCATTGCTCTAAAATTTAGTTTTAATTCTGGCATGTTAAATTAGCAATTAACCTTTTATCTTGTTGCATATGCATATTTGTATCCCATCTGGACTTTAGAATCAATATCACACAAAACCAAGACTCCCACAGACTTTCTTTCCGAGCCTGCTTCTTAAAACATCTCTGTTAAAGTGCTGTGTGAAGCACAGCTCTTTCCCATGGAACTGTGTACAGGAACTCTCCTTTGGTGGCAAGCTGGGGGACCTAACAGTGATTAATGAGCTATTGTTGTTTGAAAGTGTATCTTAGTCAGAGCCATTGAGCTTATCAAGTCTTTAGGCCCAGGTTCCTGGTAGAGATCTCTGACCTCAATGCCCTAAATCTGGATTCCTTTACCTGGGCACAGAGATAAGGCCTGCTCTTGTTTGTTGGTGTACAGGACCTGGAAAGTGAGAGTTCATCCCTCCCTCTTGATAAATCATACTAGGTTTTCCTGTGGTGCACATAAGGAGCAGCGCTGTGAGCTACTCCAAAATGTCAGAGAAACATAGATCTTCTGGGGGATTACAGCGCTCTGATCTTGATGCATGATATGTTTCATAACAGTTGTGGCTCTATCAAAGGCACAAAGACAAATTCCAGGACAAGAGGGAGGCAGATGGGAGCACCAGGTCCTGAAATGAAGTGGTTTCACTGGACCGCAACTGTCAAATCTGGGCTCCTTTCCTACTCATTGCACAAGACGTCCTGGCTTACTGCAGAGACAGAGTGGGGGACAGGACAGGAAAAGGCAGAACTATAGAGACAAAGAGAGAGTTTTTTCATTTTTTTCTAGGAGCTGCCCTGCAACATTGTAACCATGACAAAGAATGTCACAATTATTATCAGGCTAAAGACAATTAAAACAGCAACATACATTGTTCAATTTGTCATGATGCCAGACTCTTTTTTAATCTGTGAATGAGGGTTAGATTGATTATATCTGGAGCTTGGTCCAGAATAAAGAGTTACAGTAACCACTGTGCACTTATATGGCCATCTTGAATGGTGACTGGGAATTAGCATCAAACATATAACAGCATACATCTTCTAAACCAGCTAAATGTGTATTTGTGTAATGTGATTAAGTGTTTTGAGTCTTAGTTATTTGTAAAACATGGTTATTGATCAGTATAACCATGATCAGTATAACCCCCAGAGGGCCTTCATAGCGTCACAGCCCGCCAGAATGGGCGTGGCTTAGCGTATAAAAGTAGGTGCTGTAGGCTGACTTCCCTGATTTTTCATCTCTTCAGCGAGCTCTTCGCATCGCTGGATCTGAGAGAGGCCACCGCCGCCGTCGAACAGCGAACAGCCAGCTTAGGACAGCGTCGCATCGGAGGCGGTCGCATCGGATGGTGGTCACGGTCAGCCCTCCCGTCTAAAGCCTGCAGAGCCACGTCCGCCTTGGTCGGCCGCGCTTATGCCGCCTCCAGCCAGGCCGCGTCTGCTCTACACCCATGGCTGTGCTACAGATCCTGCAAGCCGACCTCCTCCGTGAATGGGATGAGAAGGGCCGGGATCCAGCTGCGGTTACGGACCTGAGAAGTGCGAAGGATCTCTCTCTCCGTGCCTCCAAAGCCGCAGCCCAAGCCATCGGACGAGCCATGGCCGCGTTAACTGTGACAGAGAGGCACCTCTGGTTAACGCTCGCGGATATGAGGGAAACTGAGCGAGCCACCTTCCTGAACGCGCCACTCTCCCCCACTGGTCTCTTCGGCCCAGCGGTGAACGGGATCGTTGATCGCTTCTCTGAGGTGCAGAAGACCACGCAGGCCATGAACCTCTTCCTGCCGTGACGCTCGAGTTCTGCCACAGGCCGCTCTCGCAAGAGACAAAGCCAGCCTCCTGTGCGAACCAGCACCCAGCGTCCAGCACAGCCTCAGCCTTCACAGCGATGTCAGGGCCGGCCACCCTAGGTCGCGCTCATACAGCCGTCACAGACCGCCGCCCCCAGAGGGCCTCGGCAAAGAATTACACTGAAGTCTGAGCATGCGAAGCCCTCCTAACATGGAGAGAGAAAAGACGCGCGTGTCCCGCTAAGGCCGGACCCCCGTCAAAGTTAATTTCCCTGTCAGTCCCCTTCAAACGGCCAACGAGCCGGTTTATTCACCCTCTCGCCTGCACACAAACGCCGTTTTCACGGCAACCCAGGGAAATCTCAAAAAGACTATAATGTCTGCTCCGGCTCACGCTGTCAGTGTTTTAAGTGTAGTGAAAGTGCCCACGCGCCAGTGTTCACCCCTACACATAAGCACTCCAAATCCCGTGTCACTCACAGAGCACACTCTCATAAAGTGCAGAAAAGCCGCTCGAGTGTTGAATGTAAGAAATGTGTCCACAGGTCTGTGCCCACTATCTGCCCGCTCTGTTACACGATCAAAGAAGCAGGTTATGAATGTAAGTCTCGTCCCCGCCAGAGAGCGCTCATGCTTGCTAACACAAACCTCCCCCCGGGCTCCGCCCGCGCATTTAAGTGTTATCAAAAACGCAGGGCGTTAATAAAACGCTCCCCATACATTATGATCGGGGCGTCAGATACAGTTGTAAGTCTCGTGCCCGCGCTTTCGGCTCCGGTACAGTTTCACAAGCCCGCAAATGGCGGCGATCTGAACCTGGAGGCCATTCGCCCCCTAGCGGCTCACATATCTGCGTGGGAAACTATCCCAGGGATTTCAGAATGGGTGCTGAGCACAATAAACCAGGGCTATACACTTCAATTCATTCGCCGTCCCCCGCGCTTTCAAGCCCGGACCGCGACGATAGTGAATGCGGAAGTAGCACACCTACTTCACGCAGAAATAGCAAAGCTGCTGTGCAAAGGGGCTATAGAAAAGGTACCGCCTTCTGAGCGAGTCAGGCTTTTACAGCCGATATTTTCTCGTACCCAGGAAGGACAGAGCCTTCAGACCTATCCTAGATCTGAGACATTTGAACAAAGTGCTTGCGAAAAGACCGTTCAAAATGCTTACGATCAGGAAAATCCTCGCGCACGTTCGCCCGAGGGACTGGTTTATTTCGCTAGATCTGAAGGATGCCTGTTTTCAGATTCAGATAATACCCGTCACAGGCAATTTTTGAGATTCGCCTTCGACGGTCAGGTATATCAATACACCGTCTTGCCGTTCGGCCTGTCCCTAGCACCCCGTACATTTACGAAGTGCATGGACGTGGCGCTCGCCCCCCTTAGAAGTCAGGGGCTGCGAATAATGAACTATCTGGACGATTGGCTGATATTGGCACAGTCAGAGGCAGAATCTCACAGGACAGTGCTTCTCAGTCATCTAGAAAGCTTGGGTCTCACGGTCAACTGGACCAAGAGCTCATTACTGCCCAGCCAGTCAATTTCCTTTCTAGGAATAGAACTGGACTCGGTGACCATGACGGCTCGTTTATGGACACAGCGCGCACGCCGTGTTCACCACCTAGCCGCATCGTTCAAGAAGGGCAGCTTTCTCCCTTTGAAAACATTTCAAAGGATTTTGGGCTGTATGGCAACGCTGCTTCAGCTGGGCCTACTGCGCATGCACCCGCTCCAACGCTGGTTGAATACTCGCGTGTCCTGCCGAACCTGGCTGTCTGGCGGCCAGAAAATCAGAGTGACTGATTTAGTGGCCGTGATTTTATCAGCCCTGGTTAGTGGCCGACTGGTACCAGCAGGGAGTAAGGATCTCTTATCGGAAAGTCATCTTGACAGACGCGTCCAAATCGGGTTGGGGCGCACTGTTCGAGGGCAGACCGGTCTTTGGCCAGTGGTCAGACCAGGAGAAGGGTTTTCACATAAACTGTCTGGAGACGATAGCGGTCGAGAACGAGCTGAAGTTGCTTCCTCCCATTCATACAGGACCAGCATGTTCTTGTCCGCTCGGACAACATGTCTGTGTTATCCTATGTAAACCGTCAGGGCGGTGTCAGATCCAGAAATCTCTGCAATCTGACGGAACGCCTCCTTATTTGGTCTCAGATGCACCTGCGCTCGCTAAGGGCGGCGCATATGCCTGGCCATTTGAACGACGGCCCAGACAAACTGTCCAGGGACAATGTTGCCCCAGGGGAAGGGTCTCTGCACCCCCAAACGGTCCAGAAACTGTGGCGCCTATTCGGCAGAGCGGAAGTCGACCTATTTGCGTCAAAAGACAACGCTCAATGCCCGACGTTCTTCTCGAAGGACGAGGACGCGCTAACCCAGGTTTGGCACAGCCTCCCGCTATATGCTTTCCCTCCGGTCTCTCTGTTACCACAGGTGATCAAGAGAATCAGGGAAACGTGCCACTCGGTGCTCCTCATAACCCCGCGTTGGGAGAATCAGATTTGGTTCCCGGAACTAGCACGGCTGTCACATACAGCTCCGTGGCCGATTCCGGTGAGGGCAGATCTCCTCTCTCAGGCTCGCGGCACGATCTGGCATCCCCATCCAGAGCACTGGTCTCTGCATGCATGGTTGATCAACGGGTACTCGTTGCCCTGCCAGAAGGAGTGATGAACACAATCACGCAGTCTAGAGCCCCTTCCACGAGAAGGCTCTACGCGTCTAAATGGTCGGTGTTCTCTGGATGGTGCACCGACAGAGGTCTGGACCCGCGGACATGCAGGGCGGCGCATCTGCTCACCTTCCTACAAGAGCTGTTGGATAAGGGAAGGTCCCCATCCACGCTCAAAGTATACGTGGCGGCCGTGGCAGCCTGCGCAGAATCGACGCACGGCCAGTCACTGGGAAAACATGAGTTGGTCATCCGCTTCCTTAGAGGAGCTAGAAGGATGAATCCGCCGTGCCCCCCGTCGGTTCCCATGTGGGATCTTTCATTGGCCCTCGAGGCCCTGAAAGCTTTTCCTTTTGAACCACTAGACTCCGTGGGGTTGAAATATATATCACTGAAAACCGTCTTTCTGACTGCACTGTCGTCAGTAAAACGTGTGGGGGACCTGCATGCGCTGTCTGTCAGCGCGTCGTTTCTTGAGTTTGGGCCGAATGACTCTAAAGTCATCCTCAGACCTAGACATGGCTATGTTCCTAAAGGGATGGGCACTCCATTCAGAGCACAAGTTATTTCGTTGTCAGCTCTCCCAGCATCTGACAGTGAAAGCGATGTGAATCTCCTCTATGTACAAGTGATGGCCCGCGTGGCTGGCCACCTTATTTTTCCACTTATGGGGTTCCCCTGAAAGTTCGGGGTCTCATGGTGGATGCTTGGCGCGCACGGCGTTGACAAAGTGTTCCCGTAGCGTAAGCTAAACTTACGCAATACGAGAGAACCTCTCGTAAGAGAACAATACTCGGTTACTAACGTAACCTCGGTTCTCTCTAGAGAGGGAACGAGTATTGCGTAACCGTCCGTGCTCGCGCCACGAGTGACTTCACTTCAGTTGACGAAAAACCAGGTAAGTCATCCTACAGCCCCTACTTTTATACGCTAAGCCACGCCCATTCTGGCGGGCTGTGACGCTATTGTTACGACCCTTGGCTCAAGGGAAGCAACAAAAACAAGGGACACACGCAAACCCAATTATAAGCTCAAAAATAATGTTTATTTAACTACAAATGATAAGGCAAAATAATAAAATGAAAACAATCAAAGAAAATAAGAGTGTTTCTGTATTCATCAGCAAGATCAGTGTGTAAAGCAAGATGCAGGGTTGAGAGTGTAATGCAGTGTTGAAGTTAAAATGTAAATGCAATAAACAACAAAATACAAAGCAAGCAAACACCAAAGCAAAATCCAAAAGTAAAGTCCAAGACCAAAGTTCCCTCTCCCTTGGCTCAGTTGGTGATCTCTTAACGTCTCAGGCACGGTCACAGGTGTTTTCAGTTGACTGCATATTGAGGAAATTAGTGGGCTCAGGTAACAAAATGCAATGCTCAAGACCAACAGCAGAGGTCGTCACACCCCTCCCCATAAGACAGGGACTCCCACAAAGATCCCTGTAACAAAACAAAACTCAATAAACAGTCATAGTGCAAACCCAAGTTCATGACCAAAGACAGCTACCAAAAACGCCAAAGGGAATAATACATTTGAAAACAATAGATGTAAAATGCATCAGGAGCGCGTGACAGCGCATCAGCTACCACATTTTCCGATCCTCGTATGTGTCGAATATCCAGACAGAAGGATTGCAAAAACAAGGGCCACCAAACCAACCTCTGATTCAGACACTGCAAAGAATTGAGAAAGGTTAATGGATTATGATCAGTATAGATCACAATAGGAGAGCAGGAATTAAGGTAAACCGAAAAATGCTGCAAAGCCCAAATCAGGGCTAACGCTTCCTTTTCGACCACAGAATAATTACGTTGGTATGTGTTAAACTTTCTTGAAAAGAAACTAACTGGATGGTCTACTCCGTCCATATCAGATTGCTGAAGGACAGCTCCAGCTCCAACATTACTGGCGTCAATGTGCAACGTGAAGGGCTTGTCAAAGCACGGAGCCATAAGCACGGGCGCTGGACACAGCAAAGATTTCACGTTCTCAAAAGCCAATTCACAACTGTAAGACCATAAAAACTTTGTCTTACCCTTTAACAAATCTGTCAGTGGTGCTACCACAGTAGAGAAATTGCGACAAAAAGATCGATAATATCTTACCAACCCTAAAAACCTCATGAGCTCTTTCTTTGTCGTCTGGGAAGGAAAATTCTGGATGGCTTGCACTTTAGCCTGTATCGGACGCACTTCTCCGTTCCCCACCACCTTCCCGAGATACGTCACGGTCGCCTTCGCAAATTCGCATTTGGCCAAATTCACGGTGAGTTGAGCATCAGACAAACGTCTCAACACCGAACGCAACCGTTTTAAATGAGACTCCCAACTGTCACTAAAAACTACTAAATCGTCCAAATAGACGGCACAACCCTCAAGACCACAAATTACACGGTTCATGAGGCGTTGAAAAGTCGCCGGAGCATTTCGCAGGCCAAAACTCATGACCCGGTAAGAATGTAACCCCGACGGTGTGACAAAAGATGAAATTTCTTGTGCTGTCTTGGTTAAAGGCACTTGCCAATAGCCCTTCAGCAAGTCAAACTTGCTGACGAACTTGGCTGAACCAACCTGGTCCACACAATCCTCGACGCGGGGCAAAGGAAAACAGTCTGGTTTTGTTAAGGCGTTAACTTTACGGATATCCGTACAAAATCTTACAGGACCGTCTGACTTTCCAACTAAAATACACGGGGAAGCCCAATCAGAAAAAGACGGTACTGCAATATCGTGATCCTGCATATACTTAATTTCCCTCTTCATCAATTCCCGTTTCTCAGGTGCAACACGATAAAAACGCTGTTAAATAGGCTTTGCGTCCCCAACATCGATATCATGTTCAGCCCAATCTGTACGCGATGGCACATCACCAAATAATTCGGGAAAACTACGCAATACGTCACATAACTCCTGACATCTTACAGGAGATAAATGACGGAGAGTAAACTCCAAGTTGTGCAATGACTCGGAATTATTCAAACGGCCGCGAAAAACACAATCATCGGGCGAAAGAGTCTCCTCTTCCTCACCCACCAAACTCACATTACCCCCACCGATAGAAATGACCGAAAGTGCTGGATGCAAAGAGGTCACATTTTCTAAAGGTTTGGTTCCCTTTTCAAAATAGGGTTTTAATAGATTTACATGGCACCGTTTAACTGACTTTTTCTGCGATGGCATTGAGACGTCATAATTTTCATCAGTCAATTTTCGTTGTACAACAAATGGGCCATCGAATTTGGCTTCAAAAGGAGAAGATACAATAGGCCGTAAGACAAGAACTTGATCGCCTGGTACAAACACTCGATGTTCAACCGTTCGATCATACAATTGCTTCATATTTTCCTGATGTTTTCCCAGGTTTAATTTAGCTAGTTCTCTAGCCTGGATGAGTCGGTTTTTAAACCCCAAAACATATGATGCCAAGTTTTTAGGAGGCTCTGGTGCTTTACCAACCTGCCGAAATACAGACAACAGTCCACGAACATTATGGCCAAAGACCAAGTCGTTAGGGCTGAAATCCATACTTTCCTGCACTACTTCACGTGCAGCTAACATCATCCATGGTAAACCTTCTTCCCAATCTCTATCCAGCTGCACACATTACGCACGGAGAAGTGACTTTAACGACTGGTGGAATCTCTCCAATGCACCCTGACTTTGTGCATGATACGCTGTAGATTGATTATGCTTAATGTGCAGCTGTTTTAACACCTGCTGGAAGAGATTCGAAGTGAGATTTGAACCTTGATCACTTTGGATGATTTTTGGAATTCCAAAAATATAAATACAGATATAAACTGGGTTAACCCTCTGGGGTCCTACGTGTTTTGGGGTCCTGGAGGTGTTCTGACATGCTCTAACATTTGTGCTTTTTTCAGTTATTTATAAACATGTTAGGGGCAAAGGTGTAAATTCACTCTATATAGCACAAACAGGGCTACCATAATATGTTAGCAAGATGTATGTACATGTTTGTATTTTTGAGAGAATATTGTTTATGCATGGTTATTGAAAAAACTAAAACTTAAAGTCTCTGAAATAAGGCCACAAAACACATACTAAATATGTGTCCACAAGACTTTTGACTAATGGATGTTCTCGCCTAGGATTTTTGCTTCAAAATGATCTGAAAATCATCCTTCCAAATCATTTACATAAAACAATACATTGATTTAAATTTAGTAAAACACTTTTTGTTTGGAAAGGCAATATGCGAAATGGGCGTGACTCATGTATAATGGTCTGATTCACACCTGTGAAGACAAAAGACCTGCTTAATGAGCCTGTATAATGAGCTTTTCACAGGTGTGTCACTGAGCCACAAGAAAGAATACAAGGACACAAGAAAAGAAATGTGTATATATACTACAAAATTGGTTCACAGTTGGAAACATCTATAAAAAAATAGTATTTTTCCACTTGTATTTTTGCTTGCAAATTGTATAATATCCAAGGTGAACATTTCTAGTAATTGTGTAGTTAATTCTCATACTGTATTTTCAGAAAGTTTTGGATATGTATCCTCTCCCCAAATTTGTTACTAATAAAACACAATACAAATAATTTGAAGAGAAGGCTTATATTGACCTTTTAAGATTTTGTTTACATCTACCTTGTAAATATATTATTTGCTATTTTATTAAAAAGGTTACAATTACAGCAACAATTAAAATAACAATATTTCAAGTGTAATATTTCTTTGTAAAAACTAAAGTATACATTTTATCATACATATTTCAAAGTTAAGGATTCATTAGTTTGAATAAAGCCTACATTGGAACAAACACTATAATAGCATCCTAGTTGATGACTTTATTTTTGACAAAACAAACATAGCCTAATATATTTAACATTTGAGCAGAAATTGGTGAACAAAAGCTTATTCAATGTGGCAGTAGTCTAGTTTACAGTAAACAGTTAATAATCTATCCAAAACTAGTCGACGAAATGTTGTCTTTCATATTTCGTCTGTAACATAGGCATGTTTTTTTTTGTTTTTATGAGCCTATATTAGGGCATACATATTAATTTGCAGTTTAATACGTTGCTAATACAAAGACATTTTAACGTTATTTCAACATATTTCAGTCGATTTTCACTCATCTCAGTATAGCAATAGGGTTTGGTAAAAACTGCTCAGTTTATTCATTCACACACAGACGCGATTCATATTTAAACAGTCTTTTTGCGGTTTACATACACTATGATATCGCGATTAGAACAATAATAAAAAAAAAACTTACTTATCAGATGGATCCGTTGCTCCTCGAAGTGAAAAAAAACAGTACATGTTCTGAGGTAAATGTCCCAGGATTATTCCTCACACAGCCTCGCAAGAAGAAATAGTACATTAATCTGATGATTACATTTGTTGTGTTATCGCGTTTATGAGGGGCGTTGACACTTTGCATGTGTTGCTTCAGATCATTTGCGTTTGAATAGCGCGCGCTCTCCGTGGGCGTGTCACATTAGCAGAATAATGAGCTGAGAGAACGATAATGAGATCGGCTGACACCTCTCTCTTTTTTAATAGATTACATAAACAGAGAATATTTATTTTAGTTTTGAATTAGATATTTTAAAAGTACAAACTTAAATGATAATAAAGATATATTGCTCGTGCTTGTGTGAATAGTATTCGCTGAGCTTTGTTTAAGTTTAGAGACGTGCACCAGAAAAAAATTTAACGGAGACAGAGAGGCAGAAAGCACACCCTGTTTATTTTCTTCATTTTACAAAAGCACACGGTTTTGATGTTAATGTGAGTGTACACAAAAAAAGAAGACCCTCTATAGTTTATAATCATGTGTTGATTTTATTTATATGACCAAAAATGACGGAGTATTTTAAGTCTATGTTGCTGCTATGTGGAAAAAAAACAGCAAAACGCGCCGGCGCGTTTCTCGACCCCAGAGAGTTAAAGCTTTCACAATAGAACGAGACGTAATGGTACGCAGTGGATATGCCGCAGGAAAACGTGTGTTCAAACACATCACAGTAAATAAATAACTGCTACCAGACTTCAAGCGGGGAAGTGGCCCTACACAATCGACAATAAGATGCACGAAAGGTTCACCAGTAGCCTGAATTGGTTTCAACGGAGCAGGTTTCAACACCTGGTTCGGTTTACTCGTTAATTGGCAGGTTTTGCATCTCTTAATATAAGCAGAGATATCTCGTTTTAAACACGGCCAAAAGAAATATCGCAACAGGCGATCATAAGTCTTACGCACCCCCTGGTGACCTGATTGATCATGCGCAACTTCGATCATCATTTGTTGAAATTTAGTAGGAACAACAACTTGGAAAACAGGATCCCCAACAAATTTTTTGTGAGGACTCCATTTTCTCAACAACACTCCATTGTGAACGAAATATCCACGGGAAATGTTACACTCTTCTACCGGAAGAACAGCACTCTGGAAGAGTTCATCCAAAGAGGAGTCAGTCCGCTGTTCTTTTGCTAATTTCTCTGCAGAAACAGGAAAAGACAAGGCAGATAAATCAGGCATAAACAACTTCGTGCAGACTTAATAAGATTTAATCTCTTCTTGATCACACACTTCATCCATATTGGTACATGTCATTGCACGAGTCACGACACGCTGAATCCTGACACAAAGAACTCCGTTCAGTTTCAATTTTATTATCAGTGATCACTATGGGAAACACTGAAGTATCAGCCCACACACGTTCACCTACCAGTCCATTTCCCAAAATAATATGGACCCCCTCAACTGGTAAAGCTGGTCGTACTCCAACTACAACCTCACCTTGAATCAAATCGGACTGAAGCCTTACCTTATGAAGAGGTACAGACAGAGTATTCAGTCCTATTCCAAGAATTAACACACTCTCACCAGTATGAGACTGAGAGGAAAAAGGCAATACTAATTCCAAAATAAATGAATCCATTGCGCCAGTATCCCGCAAGATTTTAACAGGGATTTCCTCTTTCTCTCCAACCAGGGATACACGCCCCTCTGTAATAAAAGGAGGGTAAGAAGATAAATCAACATCAAGATTTTGATTTTCAACAATTTCACTCCCTGACAGGACTGGTGCCGCAAGAGCAGAAGCCTTAGCATGTGAACTTATGTTTGGATTTCTTTTTAAGGACAGGACAATCTGCTTTCCAATGTCCTTACTCGTGACAGTAATTGCAAATCTTGCTTGGGTCAAAATTTCCTGTGAAAACACGGTTACAGTTAGACGGAGACTTTATATACTGAACATCACGAGCATGCCAATCAATAAAAGTGGTTTTGTGCTTCAGTACAAAATCATCGGCCAACATAGCCGCTTCCTCTGGTTTTTTAACATTATGCTCACTAATATACACAGCTATGCGGCTCGGGACTGAATTTTTAAATTGTTCCAACACCATCAAATGAATTAAATCCTCCAATGTTTTAATGTCCAATGTTGAACACCATGATTAAAGTGTTTTCTCAGATCACGCACAAATTCTAAGTTTGTTTGCAACTGGTCTTTTTTCTGCAATCGAAAGCGCTGTCTGTATGCTTCGGGTACACATTCATATGCTTTTAAAATTAGAGACTTAATTTTATCATAATCTTTACAGTCGTCAAACGACAATGAAGAAAATGCTACTTGTGCTTTCCCAGTTAACACACACTGTAGTAGTGCAACACGATTATCATCTGACCAATTCCTTAATTCTGCCATGCGTTCAAACAGAGTAAAAAAAGTATCAGGATCTTCTTCGTTGAATTTGGGAATAAGTTTTAAATTTGAATTGATTGAAAAAAACACACTCTGTTCCTGACCAGAACTAGAAAGCTTACCTTCTTTCATTAGATTGAACTTGAGAAACTCCAAATCCAACTTTGCATTTTCTAATTCCATTTTACCTTGTTCAGAACGCAGTTTTATCTTCTCATGGTCCATCTTTAAAAGTAGCAGCTCTTTTTGCTGTTCAAAAGACAAATTACTTTTTAATTGAGATGCAACTGGTACACATTCCTCCATCTCTGTGTCTAAGAAACCTTTTTCAATCAACTCAATTTTCAAAGCTACTTTAACATTTTCTTTGAGCCTTTTATCTTTAATCACAATTTCATAACGTTCAGCAATACTTAATAATTGCTCTTTAGTACACCTGTCCAAAAATTCATGAGAAGGTGAACTAACAAACTCATCAATATCAGCCATGGTAAAAATCACCAGAACAAGTTTAATCAACACAGTGCAATCAAATAACGAGAGTTTTCCCTCTACCTACCGTTCCAGTACCTCTACCTAACTCAACCCTAGTCTTCATGCAATTACCGGTGGGGGGTATTTATGCACTGTAGCCCGCTGGGTGAAAAACGCAACTGGCTAAACCAGCGACGCCTTCAACACCACGGATGTGCTCCCGAGATAATTACTACTACCCACTTTCACCGCAACACTACACAAAAATAACAAATTCGGCACACCTCAAAAGAAACATGCCGCTATGCTTATCAGAGAAAACTCACGTTCAAAAACCAATTTTGCACTGTTACTTACCAACTGGTGATTTGACACGGTGAACAAATTGACTTTGGCACAAAAACATTTTTGTGTGTCCAACAAATAATCTGTTCCCTTTCAAGGGAACTCGAGCTGCGTCAGGCTGCAGATTTATCTCTGCGCGCCACCAAGGAGTCGGCCAAGCTAATGGGCCGTACTATTGCAGCCCTGGTGGCCGCAGAGAGGCATCTATGGTTAAATCTCTCTGGTATGAAAGAAAAAGACAAAGCTTTTCTTTTGGACGCTCCGCTCTCTCCTCGTGGTCTTTTTGGTGATTCTGTCAATACTGTCATAGATAGATTTCAGGAAGAGAAGAAACAGTCGGCAGCGTTTCAGAAATGTATGCCTCTTAAAATTCATGTCCCCCGTACTGCTGGGCGGGACCAGTCCAGGCCGTCAGTCAGCTCCTCACATAGGGCGCAACAGAAGCAGAGTGTCGCGTCTCGCGCTCCCCCTTCCAAACAGTGGGACCAGACGCGGCACTATCAGCCGAAGTCTTCTGGCAAAACTGATCTGAGGACAGTTAATATGGCTAAGAAGACTTAGGCAAAGGGGAAATCCTGACGCCACTGGACAGAGGTCATGAGTGGTCGTCCAGCCCAAGGTCTGTGGCAGGACCATCATCTATCATGGCATATAAATTGTCTAGAGATGTTGGCGGTGTTCCAAGCTTTGAAACACTTCCTAGCAGACCTCAGAGGTCATCATGTGTAAGTTCAGTCAGACAACATGTCGGTGGTCTCGTATATAAATCATCAGGGGGGCCTCCGGTCGCGTCCACTTTACAAGTTGGCCCGTCAGATCCTCCTGTGGTCCCAGGGGAAGTTACGGTCTCTGAGAGCTATGTATATTCCTGGTTATTTGAATGTGGTAGCAGACTCCCTGTCGAGGCAGGGGCCGAGGCCGGAGGAATGGAGGCTCCACCCCGAGGTGGTGGAGCTCCTTTGGTTGAGTTTCGGTCGCGCCGAGGTGGACCTATTCGCTTCCAAGGAGACAACGCACTGTCATCTGTGGTTCTCCATCTGTCAGCCAGCCCCTCTGGGGTTGGACGCTCTGGTACAGCCATGGCCGAGGTCACGTCTGTATGCTTTTCCCCCGGTTGCTCTGCTACCAGGAGTTCTGGAGAGGGTTCGCCGGGACGGGGTCAGCCTACTTCTAGTAGCCCCGTTCTGGCCGGCCCGAGTATGGTTCGCGGACCTAATATCTCTTCTGGACGGCTCTCCCTTGGAGATTTCCGATCAGGAGGGATCTACTCTCTCAGGAGGGCGGTACGATATTTCAACCCCGCCCAGAGTTGTGGAAACAGTGGGCTTGGCATCTGAGGGGGCCCAGCTCATAGAATCTGGTCTCTCAACTGAGGTTGTTGAGACCATCCTTCACTCCAGAGCTCCGTACACGAGGAAGTTATATGCCCTGAAGTGGAAACTTTTCACTTCTTGGTGTGCAGAACACCGGCAGGACCCAGTTAACGGCCCAGTGGGTGCAGTGCTGGAGTTTCTGCAGGAGCGTTTCTCTGCAGGGTTATCCCCCTCCACACTAAAGGTGTATGTGGCGGCACTAGCTGCTTACCATGTCCCTTTCAGTGGAGTTTCTCTTTGGAGACACCCACTTATAACTCGCTTCCTTCGTGGCACTTTGAGGCTGAGGCCTGCAGTTTGTACAAGGGTGCCGACTTAGGATTTGGCCATTGTACTAGAGGGCCTTTCTTTGGCCCCCTTTGAACCTATTGAGGAAGTTTCTGAGAAATGTCTCACGTATTCTCACGTATCTGTTTCTGCTTGCAATCTCCTCACTTAAGAGAATCGGAGATTTGCAGGCCCTGTCGGTTGCACCCTCGTGCCTGGAGTTTTCACCTGGTATGGTTAAGGCTTTTCTATACCCTAGACCAGGTTATGTCCCTAAGGTCCCTACTAATGCTGTCAGACCTACAGTGCTGCAGGCTTTCTATCCTCCTCCTTTTGTGTCATCAGATCAGGAGAAACTTAACCTTCTCTGCCCGGTTAGGGCGTTAGACGCTTACGTCCACAGAGCTGCCCTGTGGAGGAAATCAGAACAGTTATTTGTGTGCTTTGGGCCAACCAGGAAAGGGTGTCCCACGTCTAAACAGAGAATGAGCAAGTGGGTGGTTGAGGCCATCTCACTTGCTTATGAGTCGGTTGGTCAGCCTTCACCTTTGGCTGTACGAGCCCACTCTACTAGGAGTATGGCTGCTTCTAAAGCATTGTTGTCAGGAGTATCGCTAAGTGATGTTTGTGATGCGGCTGGGTAGTCCTCACCGCATACATTTGTTAAGTTTATGAATTGGACTTAAGTTCCACTCCTGGGGCGCAGGTGCTCTCGTCCTCTGTGCGCTAGTTCCCACATGACGGTCATTTGCTCCTATGGCGACGTGGCTATTGGTGTTCCCACAGCTTGACGCAGCTCGAGTTCCCTTGAAAGGGAACGTCTCGATTAAGTATGTAACCCTAGTTCCCTGATAGGGAACGAGACGCTGCGTCGTTTTGCCATACTCCCAGCATGCCCGTTAGCGCTTCCTTCAGGCCTATCAGAAGCTGTCGCGCTTGTGTTTTGGGGGTGCTTTATAGTTTCCTGGTCACGGGACCCGCCTATGTCACCCGCCTATGACGTTCCGTCTCTCCATTGGACTGATTCCATACATGCTTCATGACGCACACACGCAGAGGCGTTCCCACAGCTTGACGCAGCGTCTCGTTCCCTGTCAGGGAACTAGGGTTACATACGTAACCGAAACGTTATCACTATAAGCTTCCAAAAATCTAGCGCAATCAAATAACCTAAGCAAGGACGAGCCCCCAATTTGTTACGACCCTTGGCTCAAGGGAAGCAAAAAAAACAAGGGACACACGCAAACCCAATTATAAGCTAAAAAATAATGTTTATTTAACTACAAATGATAAGGCAAAATAATAAAATGAAAACAATCAAAGAAAATAAGACTGTTTCTGTATTCATCAGCAAGATCAGCGTGTAAAGCAAGATGCAGGGTTGAGAGTGTAATGCAGTGTTGAAGTTAAAATGTAAATGCAAAAAACGTCTCAGGTTACTATTGTAACCATAGTTCCCTGAGAACAGGGAACGAGACGATGCGTCCATCGACGCCATGGGAACGCCCCCAGCGTGACTGCGTCTGAAGCATCTATGTCAACTAGTCCAATGGAAAGAATGAGCGTCACGGGCGGGTGACGTCATGACCAGGAATTGATAAAAGCACATCCGGTGCAAACCGGCATTAGCTTCGAAAATTGCCGAAGCAAGCCGATCACAGGGATGCAGGAAGTATGGCAGGGTGACGCATCGTCTCGTTCCCTGTTCTCAGGGAACTATGGTTACAATAGTAACCTGAGACGTTCCCTTACGAAGGGAACTCAACGATGCGTCCATCGACGCCATGGGAACGAGAATACCCAAAGCGCCAGAATTCCAAGTACCTGAGTGTCAGTCTGTTGTAACTAAGCACTAAGCACCTGAGAACCTGGGGCAGCATCCAGGTCCAAACTGTAAAACCTGACGAATGTGAGCGGTGAGGACCAGCCTGCCGCATCACAAACGTCTTGGAGGGAAACCCCAAATAACAAGGCTTTAGAGGCCGCCATACCCCTCGTTGAGTGAGCTCTGACCACCAAGGGACACGGATGGTCAGAGTACTCGTATGCAAGTGAAATAGCCTCGACTATCCACTTGCTAACCGTCTGTTTAGAAGCAGGAAGACCCTTCTTAGGTGATCCAAAGCAAATAAATAACTGGTCGGACTTCCTCATAGAAGATGTCCGATGAACATAAGTATCCAGTGCTCGCACTGGACACAAGAGGTTCAGCCTTTCCTGGTCCGCAGATGTAAAAGGAGGAGGACAGAAAGCCTGCAGCACGATAGGCCTCGGAATCAAGGTCGGCACCTTAGGGACGTATCCCTGTTTTGGATATAAGAATGCCTTGACCATCCCCGGTGCAAACTCAAGGCAAGTGGGGGAAACCGAAAGGGCCTGAAGGTCTCCAACTCTCTTAAGGGACGAAATAGCTAGCAGAAAGATAGTCTTAAGGGTAAGAAATTTCTCTGAAACCGAATCTAAGGGCTCGAATGGAGCCCTAGACAGGCCTTCTAGTACTAATGCCAAATCCCAAGCTGGCACCCTAGTGCGAGTTGCAGGCCTCAGCCTCAGTGTGCCACGAAGGAAACGTGTAATCAGGGGGTCTCGACCCAACGATGTACCCCCAACCAGGGCGTGGTAAGCCGCAATGGCCGCCACGTAAACCTTAAGTGTGGAAGGACATACACCTGACGTAAAGCGCTCCTGCAAGAACTCGAGTACTGTGTTCACAGAACAGTTAACCGGATCCCACTGATGTCGGTGACACCATACAGAAAAAACTTTCCATTTCAGCGCATATAGTTTCCTAGTAGCTGGAGCTCTGGAGCTTAGGATGGTCTCAGCAGCCTCAGCTGAGAGACCACTCTCTATGAGTTGGGCCCCCTCAGAGGCCAAACCCACAGGTTCCAAATCTCTGGCCGAGGGTGAAATATTGTGCCCCCGGCCTGAGACAGAAGGTCTCTCCTGATCGGGATCTCCAAGGGAGGACCGTCTAAGAGATGGATCAGGTCCGCAAACCAGATCCGACTCGGCCAGCGTGGTGCTACAAGCAGTAGGCTTATTCCGTACTGGCGGACTCGATCCAGAACTCCTGGGAGCAGAGCAACAGGGGGAAATGCGTACAGACGTAGCCTCGGCCACGTCTGCACCATAGCATCCAGCCCCAGGGGGGCTGGGTGAGTAAGGGAGAACCAAAGTGGACAGTGCGTCGTGTGCTGAGACGCAAACAGATCCACCTCTGCTTGGCCGTAAAACTCCCAAATTTTCTCCACCGCCTCGGGGTGGAGTCTCCAATCCCCTGGCCTCAGCTCCTGCCTCGACAGGATGTCTGCCCCCACATTCTGGTCCCCAGGAATATACACTGCCCTCAGGGAGAGTACCTTCCCCAGAGACCACAGGAGGATCTGGTGCGCCAGTTTGCAGAGCGGACGCGACCGCAGACCCCCCTGACGGTTCAGATAAGAGACCACTGATGTGTTGTCTGTTCGTACAAGCACATGATGGCCCCTCAGGTCTGGGAGAAACTGTCTCAACGCATTGAAGACAGCCATCATCTCCAGGCAATTGATGTGCCACGAAAGATGATGACTTTTCCACAGACCCTGAACCGAGCGGCCTTCCATTACCGCTCCCCAGCCGGTGAGGGAAGCATCTGTCGAGATCGTAACACGATGGCAAAGAGCTCCCAATACCGGACCCTGGGTTAAGAACCAATGTTTCCTCCATATAATTAAGGCACGAAGGCACCGCCGCGTGACCTTGATCATACGAAGTGGGTTTCCCCTCGGGGAGAACCCTCTGGTCCTTAGCCACCACTGTAAAGGTCTCATGTACAGCAGGCCAAAAGGAATCACGTTGGACGCTGCCGCCAAGAGACCCAACAGTCTCTCGAACTGTTTTACAGTGCGTGACTGGCCTAGCTTTAGCTCTTTGGTGGCTGTCAGGATAGCAGCTACACGAACGGGCGATAGAGTGGCCCGCATCGTCACTGAATCCCATACCACACCAAGGAAAGTGGTTCTCTGTACTGGAGAAAGAACACTCTTCTTGGCGTTGAGCCTCAACCCCAACATCTGCATATGAGCGAGAACGACACCTCGGTGCCGAACCGCCGACTGCTCTGATTCCGCCAGAACCAGCCAGTCGTCGATGTAGTTCAGAATACGTATGCCCTGAAGCCTGAGAGGGGCTAGAGCTGCATCCACGCATTTCGTGAACGTGCGGGGTGATAAAGCTAGACCGAAAGGAAGAACCCGATATTGGTATTCTTTGCCCCCGAAAGAAAACCTTAGGAACTTCCTGTGCTGAGGGAGGATGGAGATATGGAAGTAGGCGTCCTTCAGATCTATCGTGACAAACCAGTCCTCGGATCTGATTTGAGTCGCGATCTGTTTGAGTGTCAGCATCTTGAACTTGAGTTTCTGTACTGAACGATTCAACAGACGAAGATCTAAAATGGGACGCAACCCCCCATCCTTTTTTGGAACAATGAAATAACGGCTGTAAAAACCCGACTCTCTGTCGGGTGAGTACACCTGTTCTATAGCTTCCTTTGCTAACAGGGCCTTTACCTCTTGCTCCATTACCAGAGCCTGCTCGGGATGCACCACTGTGGGCAGCACCCCGTTGTAACGAGGAGGACGAGAACCAAACTGGATTCTGTATCCTTTCTCTACAATCTGCAGGACCCAATGAGAAATATTCGGCAGAAGCTCCCACGCTGCCAGAAAATTTACTAAGGGAACCAGCCTCTCGAGGCTGGTCTCTGGTGTTATCGAGACAGCCAATTCCGGAGCCTGAAACATAATGGCAGGAACTACCTGAACTGGCCGCTCTAAGGCCCCCCTCAGAGGGCGCGAAACCGATGCTGTGCCGCAGCATAGCATCAGCGACTCGCTGGAGACCGCTGCGCCCTGAAGCACCGAGGGTGGCAGGGTTGGCAGAACGGTCTCGTGAGGACCCCGAAATGGAACGGGCACCGTAAAATGAGGTGTACACCGCTCCACTTCGGTCGGGGCTGTCCTCACAGGCCTGATGCGTGAACATCAGGACCTTTTTTTTTGAACCGAAGTCTTCTTCGCCTGAAGAACGGTCCTCAGATCCGGCTTCGACTTAGAAGACTTCGGTTGAGAGGGTTGCGTCTGTCTCCAGTCTCTACGTGGAGGTGCACGAGATGCAACACTCTCTTTCTGATGCACACGATATGATGAGCTCGACGGCTGGGGCTGCTCACGCCCAGCAGCCCCAGGGGGCTGGACACGGCGAGGGATAAACTTTTTAAAAGCGTCAGCTTGTTTTTTAGACTCCTGAAATCTCTCGACGACCGCGTGGACTGCGTCGCCGAAGAGACCAGAAGGTTCAAGCGGAGCATCTAATAAAAAAGCTTGATCTTTTTCTTTAATCTCTGACAGATTTAACCATAAATGTCTCTCAGTAGCTACCAAGGCTGCCATAGACCGCCCAATTGCTCTGGCGGTCTCCTTAGTAGCCCTGAGAGAAAGATCGGTAGCCCGACGAAGTTCTCGAATATCGTCATGAGAAATTCCCTCACTACTATCCAGATCCCCCAGCAGGTCAGCTTGATAAGCCTGAAGCACTGCCATTGTGTGCAGACATGCTCCAGCTTGACCTGCTGCCGTATAAGCTTTGCCCACTAAAACCGAGGTGGCTTTAAGCGGTCTAGTGGGCAAAGCTGAGGCTTTCAGGGACGATGCGGGACCAGGCGAAAGATAGCTGGCTAAATTCTGTTCCGCCTGGGGCATCGCCTCATAACCATACTCTTTTAGCCCTCTTATTCTCGAATAAGTGTTAACTTGAGGGCTAAAAAGTCGTGAAGAGTAAGGTTTATTCCACGATTTCGATATTTCATTATGAAGATCGGGAAAAAAGGGAAGCCCTCGTGGTGGAGATAATGTCGTGGAAGATAAAAAGCGCTCATCTAATTTACTTTTAGGACGAGCGCCTTTATTCTCAGATGGCCATTCAATATTTAATTTCTCTACAGCCCGTGACATAACATCCACCAGCTCATCATATGCTGGGGAAATAAATTGTGAATCTCTTTCCCCCATGTGTGTGCTTTCACTCTCCATACTCATAACATCGACCTCCTCGGAGGAAGAGCATTGAAGTAATGGAGGGCTCTCTCCCCGGGCGGAAGAAACCGCAGTGCGTGCTTCCGACACCGGGGGGAGAGCGCTGGATCTTCCGGGTAAGGAAGGAGAAAAGGCCCGCGGACCCGTCTCCAACCCCTCCGAAAGATCCTTTTGCGATCCCCAGGAATGCATTCTCCGCGCCGCCTCGGCAGACGCGGGTCCTGATCCCTGAGGATCGCGAGCCTGCCCACTCTTTACATCAAAGAGTGACAGGCGAGAGCGGAGCATGCGGAGCGGTAGCATTTCACAGTGTTGACACTCAGCCCCCTCGAAGGCTGAGACCGCATGCTCCACTCCCAAACAAATGACACAAAGCTCGTGTGTGTCCCCACCCGTTAAATAACGCGGGCAGGGAGGAACACACTGCTTGTACACTTGTTTCGCCATAACGTTTCCGAATAAATTGCAACAGACAACAATAAATAGACAGAGACAGTATAACACAGATCGCTTGCTGAGGCAACAGAAGCTAATGCCGGTTTGCACCGGATGTGCTTTTATCAATTCCTGGTCATGACGTCACCCGCCCGTGACGCTCATTCTTTCCATTGGACTAGTTGACATAGATGCTTCAGACGCAGTCACGCTGGGGGCGTTCCCATGGCGTCGATGGACGCATCGTTGAGTTCCCTTCGTAAGGGAACAACAAAATACAAAGGAATCAAACACCAAAGCAAAATCCAAAAGCAAAGTCCAAGACCAAAGTTCCCTCTCTCTTCTTCTTCTTCTTCGTTTGGTGTTTTATGGCGGTTGGCAAACCAACTTTCGGTGCATTACCGCCACCAACTGGACTGGAGTGTGAAGCACTTAAAAAATGAAAACAATAATCAACTAAAAAAAAAAAAAAAAAAAAAAACCTTCAAATTCTCCAATCTATTCCTATTTCTTTGATATACTTCATTATCGCACTATATATTTTAACTTGTTCTACTTGCTTTCCCAATAAACTTTCCATACTGAATACTACCACACCCAATTTCCTTACTATCCTCTTAAGTACTTCCCTTTCTTTTCCATATTTTACACATTTTATTAATACATGTTCAATTGTTTCTGCCTGATCACAATACTTACATTTCCCCGTATCATGTTTTCCTATCTTTAACATTGAATGATTTAATCGTGTGTGCCCTATTCTAATACGAGACACCATTGTATCCTCTTTCCTATTCCCAAAAACACTTCTTTCATTTCCTACTTGCTTCTGAATACTATACAACTTTCTTCCCTTCTCCTCATTATCCCATTGTTCTTGCCATTTATTTTTTATGAATTCTTTTATTTTACTTTTAACTTCATTTTTGCTCAACGTCACTTGCACATTTACCTCATTATGTTTTACTGCTTGCTTTGCTAATCTATCTACCACTTCATTTGCCTCCAGTCCCACATGAGCAGGAACCCATACAAACACTATTAAGCTTACACTACTAATTCTTAGCAAACTAGCAAGTATCTCATATATAATGTCTTGCCTTAATACTTTTTTTCCACTTACGAGACTTGTGATTGCTGCAATCGAATCAGAACATATAGCTACTACTCTCGGTTTTACATCCTCTACCCAATGGAGTGCAACCATTATTGCAACTAATTCAGCTGCAAATACAGAAATATGGTCAGTTATTCTTTTCTTGATACTTATTTGAAACTTAGGAATATATACAGCAGCTCCTGTTCTTCCAGAGCTAGGATCCTTAGACCCATCAGTAAATATTTGCACCCATGATGAGTACGTCTGATCTAAATACTGCTGTGCTATAATATTCTTTAGGATGTCTTTCTTATTTTGAATTTTCATCTGAATTTGAAGGTCAATTATTGGCCTTGGAAACAACCATGGTGGTATTCTGGATAATATCACTGTAGGGCTTACATCACAATCTTCAATACCCGCTTCTTGTGCTTCTCTATGAACACTCCATCCCAAGCTTTTAATATTTTTGTTCCCATGTTCCCAGCATTCTTCTAATACCCCCTTCACTGGATGATTCTTTTCATGACCTTTTATATTGACCCAATAATTCAGTCTTATTTTATGTCTTCGTAGTTTTAACGGAGCAACACCAACTTCTACCTGTAGAGCTGCTATGGGGGATGTTCTAACTGCACCACAACATATTCTTAGAGCTTGATTTTGTATCGCTTCAATCTTTTTGAGTGTAGTCTCGTTTGCAAATCCGTAAACTATACTTCCGTAATCTAAACTTGATCTAATTAAAGTATTATATATTCTTTTCAACGATAACCTACAAGCTCCCCATTCCACCCCTGTTAAACACCTTAATATATTTATTCCTTTTTTACATTTCTTAATCAGATTTTTAGCATGTATAGCAAAAGTCATCCTGGAATCCATCCATACACCAAGATATTTGACTACAGGCACTTGCTCCATTTCCTGCTTATACAACTTTAATTTAACCTCTGGTATTTTTTTCCTATTAGTAAAACATATAACCTGAGTTTTAGCCACAGATAATCTAAAGCTCCAATTATTTGCCCACCCCTCTACTTCATCCACTGCTTTTTGAATACTTTGTGTTACACATGCAATATTACGACCTCTTTTCCAAATTGCCCCGTCATCCGCAAATAATGCTCTTCCTACATCACCTTTTATATTACAAAAAACATCATTTATCATATTATTAAATAAAACTGGGCTGCATACACTTCCTTGAGGAGTTCCGTTCTCTATCTTATATATCTCTGAATACTCTACTCCTATCCTAACTTGAATTGTTCTTTCAAGAAGAAAGTCCATAATCCAATTATACATCTTTCCTCCAATTCCCATACATTTTTTATTAAAAGTCCCTCTTTCCAAAGCATATCATAAGCTTTCTCGATGTCGAATAACACCCCTACCATTACTTCTTTATTAACCTGAGCTTTCCTGATATCTGCTTCCAGGCTTACCACAGCATCCATAGAATTTCGACCTGCCCTAAATCCACTTTGATATGGTGACATAAGTCCTTTAACTTCCAATATATAATTTAATCTACGTACAATCATTTTTTCCATCAATTTACATAAATTAGCGGTTAGTGCAATTGGCCTATAATTAATTGGATTGGATTTATCCTTTCCAGGTTTGCCTATGGGTATTATTATTCCATGTTTCCATGAAGAAGGCACCTCTCCTGTATTCCAGATCTTATTGAATAAGTTTAGAATCACTTTCAATGATCTATCTGACAAATGTTGAATCATTACATAACATATATCGTCTCTTCCAGGAGATGTATGTTTGACTCCCCCTAAAGCCATCTTTAATTCATAAATACTAAAATCTGCATCTAAGGTGTCTCCAGTAGGTTTCCTTTTCATCAACACGTCTGGATGCTGACTCTTATTCTTAATTCTGTTCTTTTTAATATCCTCTGTTACATTATCATCACTATGGACTTTAACAAAAACTTTAGCCAGCATTTCAGCCTTTTCTTTATCTGCCACAGCCATTTTCCCTACATCATTTTTTAAAACTGGTATAACCTGATTTCTATATATTCCTCCCATTTTTCTAATTGATCCCCAAATTTCACTTATGTCAACATCTTCTCCTATTGAGTTACACCAATCTCTCCAGTACTTCTTTTTAGCTATTCTTACTTTTCTTCTCACCTCAGCTAGTGCTCTCTTATAATAGATAAAATCTCCAAATAAATTAGTTTTTTTAATTTTCCTAAATGCTTTATTCCTATTTCTAACTGCGATACTACATTCTTCTGTCCACCACGGAACTGCTTTTCTTTTTTTACATAATCCCTTTTTACCTATTACTCTATCTGTTACCTCAAACAATACTTTACATATTTTCTCATTATACTCCTCTATATCCTCTATCGCATTTAGATCTAATGCTGTTATTTCTACCTCGCTTAAATACTCATACACTTCCCAATTTGCTTTTTTAAATCTCCATCTTGGTGCTAAAAACACATTATGCTCCAATACACTCATCCCTACCTTACTTAAAATTATATAGTGATCACTACCCATAATATTTTCTTCCAACACATCCCATATACATTTATTTGCTATCTCTTCAGAAACCAATGTTAAATCAATTGCTGACCCAACTCCACGAACCAAATCTATTCTCGTGTTTCTCCCGTCATTTAAACATACTAACCCATTATTGTCTAAAATTTCTTCTACTACCCCCCCATTATAATCATCACTACTACTTCCCCATAAAGTGCTATGTGCATTAAAATCTCCACACCAAATTACTTTATGATTTCCTGACCCAATAACCTTCTCTAACTCTTTACTAAGTTTACTACAAGGATTATAATAATTTATTATTCGAATAGTTTGATTCCCTGCAAATACTTCTATCACCACCAACTCATATGCTTCGATCTCATTAATGACTCTATATTCTATATCATTTTTAATAAAAGTGGCCACCCCACCTCCATTTCCTGCCCCTCTATCTCTCCTTACTATATTATATCCTTGCAATACAAATTTTAGGTGAGGTTTTAACCACGTTTCTTGAATACAAATTATATTAGGTTTCTTATCTTGTTGATCTACATACCTCTTAAATTCTGGTCCATTTGCAATAATACTTCTAGCATTCCATTGCAAAACCGTTAAAACCATAATTATTATGTACTTCCACATGAAGTTTGAACACTTGATTTAGCCATAAGCGTGTCATTTATTTTTTCCGAAGTTACTCCGGCTACATTCAAGTATCTCTCTGCTGCCCTTATAATGATTTTAATTCTTTCTGTTCTACTTTCCGTTTGAGCCGAACAATTTATCACTTCGACCATAAATGACACGAATTCCATTTTTCCAATCACCAATTTATCCTCATTTGTCTTTACCTGAACCATTTCAATTCCATTGCCCTCCTTACTAACCACCTCTCCCTTTCTCTGTTCATGTCGTTTTGCTTTCTTTGCGGCTTCAGCATAAGTCACCCCCTCCGTAATTCTCACATTCTGAATTTTCACCGCATGTTTGTGTACCCTGCATCCCCCAAATCCAGCACTATGCTCATCACCGCAATTGCAGCATTTTGCCTTCGCTCCTATGTCACATTTACCATATTCATGTTCGCCCCCACACCTCGCACATCGTAAATTACCTCTGCAAACCGCACTTACATGTCCATACTTCTGACACTTGAAGCATCTTAGTGGGGGAGGAACGTAAGGTCTTACTTGATAACTTACATATCCTATTTTAATCCTCTCTGGCATTCTTTCTTCATCAAACTGAAGCATCACAGACAGACTATCCTTCCTTTCTTTATTTTTACCATATTGGAGCCTTTTTGCTCCAACGACCTTGCTCCCTTCAATGGCGCTTTTAATTTTATCAACAGGAACATCAGTTGGGATTCCATAAATGACACCTCTTAACCATGGTTTCCAAGTCATCATTGTGCTTGTTACCGAATATCCAAGCATTGAATTAATATCCAGCGCCTTCTTTTGTTGTTTTTCGTCTTTACACATAATAATCACCTTTCCATCTCTCAGGGTCTTTGCATTCTTTATTTCTCCTAACACCCTTTTCAAAGCTTTGGTCAGTTTAATTGGATTTAATGTCATTCCGGTTTCCCCGAATGTCATCATTACTTTAAATTCTTCCACCTCAATCCTACTCACATGATCCTCCTTTCCACTATCCGTAAATGATCCTTGGCTATAGGTTTTCTTTCTTTTCCGCTTTGCTATTCTACTCCATTCATTCCCTCCAACACTCCCGCTACATGATTCATCCTCCATTTCCGGGTCGCTACCAGAGCTACCGTCATTTCCTGCCATCAGTGCTCCAGTCACAGTCCAGTGTTGCCAACCGCCTCAGTGCCTCCCTCTCCCTTGGCTCAGTTGTTGATCTCTTAACGTCTCAGGCACGGTCACAGGTGTTTTCAGTTGACTGCATATTGAGGCAATTAGTGGGCTCAGGTAACAAACTGCAATGCTCAAGACCAACAGCAGAGGTCGTCACACTATGAAGGCGCGGGCGCCCTTCATTGGGCGTGACGTCACGCCGGGCTCACTGGTAGGCTGCAGCAGTTGCCCGCAGAGCAGCCAATGAGCAGCCAATGAGATGGCCTGCTCTAGGTCTGCTAGCTGCTGCACTGCGTTGACAATGAATACAAAATTAAGGATAATTTTTTGGCTCAGGTATCTCGAGAAGATGAATCTTTCCCGTAGCGTAAGCTAAACTTACGCAATACTCGTTCCCTCTCTAGAGAGAACCTAGGTTATGTTAGTAACAGAGTATCGTTATTTATAAACATGTTAATGGCAAAGGTGTAAATTCACTCTATATAGCACAAACGGGGCTACCGTAATATGTGAGCAACATGTATGTACATGTTTGTATTTTTTAGAGTGTTACGTGGAAGTGTGTTTGTCTTGTGATGTTGAGGAAACAGTGTATTGGTCTAGTTTTCCTTGGTGTGCTTCTTTCTCTCTAGTTTCTCTCTCACTGTAATGACTCATAGGGTAGAGCTGCTAACGAGTGACCTGATTGGTGATGGGAGTGCTTGGCGTTGTATTTAAGTCTCCTGAATCATGGATCTACAGCTCCCCGCTCTCATGGCTTCCTTGACGAAGAGATGTGTTATTGTGATCTCCTAGTGCATGTTAAAGCCATTTGGGTAACACTTTACTTGAAGGGGTGTGCATAAGACTGTAGGATTACAAATTTATTTAAATGTTTTAATTTAGGTTCAACAGTATTTTAACTGAGAAAGTGCACACACTGTTTTCCATTTTTTGAGGCAATCAAGGTTTTGGACATTAACCTCTTGTCACATCTCAAAGGTCAGCTGGGCCTTTTGTTGATCTAATCAGGCTGATTGGATTAGCATCTCAAGGCTCTGAGTTACACTGTTACCTGAAATCAGGTAACCAGCTGAATCATGTACTTTCCTTTACATGTTTTGTTCAAGAGTCCCCTCCTCTATGAAATTAATCCAACCCCCTTGAAAGGGTATATGAACTAAATGTATACTGCCTTAGTTAGACTTGATTGAGATGACTACAGCGACGCAATAAAGAACTTATACCTCAACAATCTCCTGGTCTGCAACTCTATCTTTTCTACACTTGAGAAGAAAAAGTTCACAACAGATGGTGCCGGGACCCGGATGGAGCTGAAACACCTGAATCCAGAACTGAATCTCAACAAAAGATTTCAACAAAGACTGAATTCCAGACTGAATCTTGAAACTTCAAGCTCAAAAAAGAATCTCAACAAAGAATGAACTTCTGACTGAATTCCATACTGAATTTTGAAACTTCAAGCTCAACAAAGATTTCAACAAAGAATTATCTTTCTGACTGAATTCAATACTGAATTTTGAAACTTCAAGCTCAACAAAGATTTCAACAAAGAATTATCTTTTTGACTGAGTTCCAGACGGAATCTTTTCATTCAAACAACGATTCGGTGAGTTTCACTCTATTCAAAGAACCAGACCAGTACAAATGTTGTGCCTCTGTGCCGTCAGAGAAAGAGTTATCAGACAGCTGTAGTGTTTGATTACCTAAAGTTATCCTTTAAAAGTTGTCTTTTAAAGATGAAAATATATCCTCTGTTCAGGCAGGGAGGTTTTTAACATCACATGTTAAAAAGATATCCTCTGTGTCAGGCAGGGAAGATTAGTATTATTTTGCTAATTATTTGTTCCCTTTCAAGGGAACTTCGAGCTGCGTCAAACGCTGCGGGAACGCCCCTGCGTTGTGCGTCATGAAGCACGTATGGAATCAGCCCAATGGAGAGATGAAACGTCATAGGCGGGTGACGTCATCGACCAGGAAACTATAAAGCACCCCAAAAACACAAGCGCATTAGCTTCTGTGCTTTCAGTCGCGCTACATGTGAATCTGTCCCTGTGTGATATTGTCTGTCTTACATACCCTGCACCACACAAACAATTTATCCCTATATATATATATATTGAGAGATTATGGCGGACGAACAGCAGTTTAGAAAGTGTGTTCCTCCCTGCTCGCGTTATTTAACGAGCGGGGATACACATGATCTTTGTGTTGTTTGTTTGGGAGTTCAGCATGCCCAGTTTGCTCTCGAGGGAGCAGACTGTGAGCATTGCGAGCGTTTGCCGTTAAGGACGCTCCGCTCCCGCCGATCGCTCTTTGAGGAGAGCGGTTCGGTGCGCGCTCCCCGCGGTTCGGGTCCCGCTTCTGCCGAGGCAGAGCCGCGGCGCTTATCGTGGGGATCGCAGATGGATCTCACAGCGGGGTTTGAGACGGGCTCTGCCTTATCTCTCCCTTCACCTGTGAGATCCAGTGCCTCAGTCCCGGGTTCGGAAGCACGCGCTGCGGTTTCTTCCGCTCGGGCTGAGGCACCAATGCTGCAGCTATCCAGTTCTGAGGAACTTGATGTTGTTAGTGTTGAGGGAGATGTGGAGGATTCGCCACCCCACACTCCTGAGAGTGATGAGCTTATGGAGGTGTTAACAAGAGCTGTTGAAAAACTTAATATTGAATGGCCAGTGACTAGACAGGAGTCTGTTTCTAAATCAAAGTTGGATGAGAGATTTTTGCCGTCACGTGTGCAGCCTCCACACCGGTGCCTGCCGTTTTTCCATGATCTCCACACCGAGGTGTCGAAATCATGGAGAAAACCGGTGTCATATAGAGTGTTTAGTCCCCAGACTTCAACATACGCTAATATTATGGGAGCCAAGGCTCATGGTTATGGTGCTTTGCCTCGTGTGGAAGAGACGCTTGCGAGCCATCTCTCCCCCGAAGCAGCATCATCTTTTAAGGCACCGGCATTACCCACCAAGCCTTTAAGAAACACTTCGGCTTTGGTGGGTAAAGCATATTCGGCAACAGGTCAGGCTGTGTCATGTCTGCATACTATGTCAATCTTGCAGGCATACCAGGCTGATCTGCTAAGGGACATGAGTGAGAGTGAGGAGGTCAGTACTGACGTAGTTCGCGAACTGCGTCAGGCTGCTGATTTATCCCTGCGTGCCACCAGAGAATCGGCCAAATTAATGGGTCGTTCTATGGCAGCTCTGGTGGCCGCAGAAAGACATTTGTGGTTAAATCAGACTAATATTAAAGAGAGAGAAAAAGCTTTTCTTTTAGATGCTCCTCTTTCTCCCATGGGGTTGTTTGGTGATGCTGTGAATTCAGTTATCGATAAATTCCAAGAAGAAAAGAAACAGACTGCAGCTTTTAAAAAGTTTCTTCCCCTCAAAGTTCATGTCCCTGGGGCTGCTGGGCGGGAGCAACCCCGGCCGTCTTCGAGCTCATCACATAGAGCGCAGCAGAGGCAGAGTGTCGCGTCTCGTGCTCCCCCTGCTGGACAGTGGGCTCAGCCGCGACACTCTCAGCCGAAGCCTTCTCCCAGTAGAACTGATCTGAGGACAGTTATATTGGCTAAGAAGGCTTCGGCTAAGAAGAAGTCCTGACGCCAAGCCGTTCAGGATGCTGAGGGTGGTCCCCACCGAGGCGGAAAGGTGTTCACCTCTTTTTACGGTGCCCATTCCTCCTCGGTGCCCTCAGGGGCTCGTTCTGCCAACCCCGCCTTTATGCCGGGGCACAGACGATCCCAGCGAGCGCTTTCCCGAGGGACGCTCGCTCCCTCTGAGGAGGGTCTCAGAGCGGTCAGACCAGTTGTTCCCTGCCGGTGCGCCGTTACAGGGCGCTGCGTCTGCTGCTCAAGTTACACCAGAGGCCAGTCTCGAGAGGCTGGTACCCTTAGTAGAATTTCTGGCAGAGTGGAAAAGCCTTCCAAAAATATCTCATTGGGTCCTGCAGACAGTAGAAAAGGGTTATGCTATCCAGTTCAGGTGTCGTCCACCAAAATTCAGAGGGGTTCTGCACACAGTGGTGGGCCCCGAGCAGGCTCTGGTATTGGAACAAGAGGTGAAAACGCTCCTTCAAAAAGAGGCTATAGAACGGGTTCCTCCTCCCAGTTTGGAGTCAGGTTATTACAGCCGATATTTCATCGTTCCAAAGAAGGATGGGGGGTTGCGTCCAATTTTAGACCTGCGCATATTGAATCGCTCGGTAGGGAAGCTAAAATTCAAGATGCTCACTATCAAGCAGATCGTGTCTCAAATCAGGTCCGAGGACTGGTTTGTCACGATAGATCTGAAGGACGCATACTTCCATGTGCCATCCTTCCACAACACAGGAAGTTCCTGAGGTTCGCCTTCGGGGGCGAGGCGTACCAGTACAGGGTTCTTCCGTTTGGCCTAGCTTTATCTCCCCGCACTTTCACGAAATGCATGGATGCAGCACTAGTGCCTCTGAGGCTTCAGGGCATTCGTATTCTCAATTACATCGACGATTGGTTGATTTTAGCTCAGACCGAGCAGATGGCGGTTCGGCATCGAGATGTCGTCCTCGCTCATATCAGAAAGTTGGGGTTGAGGCTGAACGCAAAGAAAAGTGTATTATCTCCTTCCCAGAAGACCACTTTTCTGGGTGTCGTTTGGGATTCGGTATCGATGCGGGCGCGACTCTCTCCGACCCGCATCGCTTCGATTCTCTCAGCTGTGAAACAAGTGAAGCTAGGCCAGCTACTCACTGTCAAGCAGTTTCAGAGACTGTTGGGTCTGATGGCAGCAGCGTCCAACGTTATACCTTGCGGCCTGTTGTACATGAGACCGCTACAGTGGTGGCTCAGGACCAAGGGATTCTCCCCGAGGGGAAATCCGCTCTGCACGTTCAAAGTCACGCGGCGCTGCCTTCGTGCTCTGGTCATGTGGAGAGAAACTTGGTTCCTATCCAAGGTCCTGTGCTGGGGCCTCTTTGTCGTCGCATAACGCTAACGACGGATGCTTCCCTCACAGGGTGGGGGGCGGTCATGAGTGGTCGCCCAGCCCAAGGTCTGTGGCAGGATCATCATCTTTCGTGGCACATAAATTGTCTAGAGATGTTGGCTGTGTTTCAGGCTCTGAAACACTTCCTAACAGACCTGAGAGGCCATCATGTGTTAGTTCAATCAGACAACACGTCGGTGGTCTCTTATATAAATCATCAGGGGGGCCTGCGGTCTCGCCGGCTTTACAAGTTGGCCCGTCAGATCCTCCTGTGGTCCCAAGGGAAGCTACTATCTCTGAGAGCAATGTATCTCCCTGGGTATTTGAATGTGGTAGCAGACTCCCTGTCGAGGCAGGGGCCGAGGCCAGGGGAATGGAGACTCCACCCCGAGGTGGTGGAGCTCCTTTGGTTGAGTTTCGGTCGCGCCGAGGTGGACCTATTCGCTTCCAAGGAGACCACTCATTGTCATCGGTGGTTCTCCATCACTCTTCCAGCCCCCCTGGGGTTGGATGCTATGGTGCAGCCGTGGCCGAGGTCACGTCTGTACGCCTTTCCCCCGATTGCTCTGTTGCCAGGAGTTCTGGAGAGGGTCCGCCGGGACGGGGTCAGTCTACTACTAGTAGCCCCGTTCTGGCCGGCCCGAGTATGGTTTGCGGACCTGATTTCTCTCCTGGACGGTTCTCCTTTGGAGCTCCCGGTCAGGAGGGATCTACTCTCCCAGGCGGGGGGCACGATACTTCACCCCCGCCCAGAATTGTGGAAACTGTGGGCTTGGCCTCTGAGGGGGCCCAGCTCATAGACTCCGGTCTCTCAACCGAGGTTGTTGAGACCATTCTTAACTCCAGAGCTCCTTCCACGAGGAAGCTTTATGCCTTGAAGTGGAAACTTTTCACTTCTTGGTGTGGAGAACACCTGCAGGACCCAGTTAACTGCCCAGTGGGTGCAGTGCTGGAATTCCTGCAGGAGCGCTTCTCCACAGGGTTATCCCCCTCCACACTAAAGGTGTATGTGGCGGCACTAGCTGCTTACCACGTCCCTTTCAGTGGAGCTTCTCTTGGGAGACACCCGCTTATAACTCGTTTCCTCCGTGGCACTTTGAGGCTGAGGCCAGCAGTTCGTACGAGGGTGCCGACTTGGGATCTGGCCATTGTATTAGAAGGTCTTTCCCTAGCTCCTTTTGAACCTATCGAAGAAGTTCCCGAGAAGTTTCTCACTTTTAAGACTATCTTTTTGCTTGCTATCTCTTCACTAAAAAGAATCGGAGATTTGCAGGCTCTGTCGGTTTCACCCTCGTGCCTGGAATTTGCACCTGGCATGGTTAAAGCTTTTCTGCATCCTAGACCAGGTTACGTTCCTAAGGTTCCTACTAATATTGTTAGACCTACGGTTCTGCAGGCTTTCTGTCCTCCTCCATTTATGTCATCGGACCAGGAGAAACTTAATTCACTCTGCCCTGTTAGGGCATTAGACGCTTATGTCCACAGAGCTGCCCTGTGGAGAAAATCAGAACAACTTTTTGTATGTTTCGGGCCACCCAGGAAAGGGTGTCCGGCGTCTAAACAGAGAATGAGCAAGTGGGTGGTTGAGGCTATCTCACTTGCTTATGAGTCGGCTGGCCAGCCTTCACCTTTGGTTGTCCGAGCTCACTCTACCAGGAGTATGGCTGCTTCTAAAGCTCTTTTGTCGGGGGTTTCCCTGAGTGATGTTTGTGATGCGGCTGGATGGTCTTCACCGCATACTTTTATTAAGTTCTATGACCTAGACTTAAGCTCTACCCCTGGGGCACAGGTGCTCTCGTCCTCTGTGCGCTAGTCTCACATGACGGTCATTTGGTCCTATGGCGACGTGGGTATTCGCGTTCCCGCAGCGTTTGACGCAGCTCGAAGTTCCCTTGAAAGGGAACGTCTCGGTTACGTATGTAACCCTAGTTCCCTGATAGGGAACGAGACGCTGCGTCGCTCCGCCATACTCCCGGCACTCCCGTTAGCGCTTCCTTCAAGCCTATCAGAAGCTAATGCGCTTGTGTTTTTGGGGTGCTTTATAGTTTCCTGGTCGATGACGTCACCCGCCTATGACGTTTCATCTCTCCATTGGGCTGATTCCATACGTGCTTCATGACGCACAACGCAGGGGCGTTCCCGCAGCGTTTGACGCAGCGTCTCGTTCCCTATCAGGGAACTAGGGTTACATACGTAACCGAGACGTTTTGTTGTTTGTTACCTTGTGGTGTTACCCTCTAAAAAATGTATTTTAGAGAAGAGAGTTTGATCCTCTGTTCAGGCAGGGAAGATTAGTATAATTTGTTAATTATTTGTTTTTTTATTATTTTGTGTTGTTACCCTCTAAAAAATTATTTTAGAGAAGAAAAGTTTGACCCTCTGTTTCAGGCAGGGAAGATTAGCGTAACATGCTAATAGTTTGTGATGTGTTGATAACAAGGAAGTTTAACATTAGTTGATTTGTGTTAACAAGTGTACCCTCTGTGATCAGAGAAGTTTAGTGTTTGTTTGTGTGGTAACAAAGAAAATCCACAAAATGATTAAGAAAAGTGCTAGAATAATCTCCACAACTAAAAAAGGTGGTCTTGCAACTCCTTTGTGGTCAGATAGCGAATTTAAAACACTGTTAGGAGAACAGATGGATCTAATAGTCACTGAAAAAGTTAGACAAGAACTAACACAGAAATATGAGATTCATCCAGACAAAACTTGGTCGGTAGATGAGTGTAAAAAAGTACTAGGAGCAAGTATTCGCAAGAACAATGTGAAAGGCATAATATGTTGCCATAGAGAATTTGGTTTAGCACTAGCTACAGAACAGTCTAAACGCAACTCAGAGCTAGAGAAACAGATCAATGAGCTCCGGGCTAAAGTTTCCTCTTTAACCAAGAAATTGAATCGCAACAAAGATGCAGAAGAAAATGATGTGGAAGAAGTAAGTCAGCCTGATAACATTTACCCTGATTTACGAACGTTCTTTGAAACAGATGTAGCTGTCCAATCAGTCACTGATAAGCCTGTAAATTCCGTTTATGTGTGCGGAGCTAGAAAAAGATCACAGGGAATTGAGGAAAATGAAAGTGTTTCTACCCACCCTTCTGTAGTCCGAATACAAACTATCGCAAAAGCCCTTGGACCTAAGGATATAGAACGACTCTCTGAGAGTTTACCCTCACCACGTAAACAGTTTTCTGAATTTAGAAGGGCATTGATCAGCAAAATTCGTCTATATGACATGTCGTTAACAGAAGTCACACAGTTAATGTCACAAATTGATTCTGAATTCATTCAAACTGATTCTGAATTCAACAGTTTTGAATCTGCAGTGACTTCTGAACTACAACATGCCAGTAGAGGCGATATGAGAGAAGGTGTTTTGAAAATCCTAAAGACTATCTTAGGACCCAAAATAGACTGGTCTAGAGTTACTAGCTGTGTACAAAAGAAAGAAGAAACGGTAAATGAATATACTGAACGGTCTTGTCAGTCAGCCATAACTTACAGTGGAATAGTGGATGATTCTGAAAGTGTGCTCGATGACAAAGGACCACTAATTCGTATCTGGTCAGATGGCCTTGTAGCCGAATACAGAAGAGCTTTGCCATTCCTATATCTAACTTGGTCTAACAGAACTCTCAGAAGTAACGTTGACAGGTTAGCTGCATGGGAAAGAGATGCTGATGTTAAAACCAAAGTGAGAGTAGCAGCAGCAGCTACATTTAGCACAGCAAAACAAGAAAACAGGTGGTCTAAAAAAGAAGGCAGCTGCCACTATTGTGGAAGATTAGGACATTGGGTGAAAGAGTGTAGGAAGAAATTGCAAGATACAAAAAGAAATGCTATCCATAATTCTGCTCCTTCTCAGCCTGCTTACAACCCGGAAGCAGTTCCGCAAGTGTCCACTGAAACTTTAGGACAGCTTGTTCAGGCTCTTTTAAGAGCACAAAAAGACCAGGAAAAAAACTAATTGTTGGGGCTGTGAGTAGCTACCTTACCCCTGTAATACATCATAATGACACAAGAATTTTTGTGAAAGGTAGCATACAAGAGAAAGAAATTGATTTTTTGCTTGATACAGGTGCAGAAATTACCATAATTCCTCCAAAATTGGCTAAAGGTTTAGACATTCCGTACAAGAAAACCAAATTTTCTTTAACTGGCGTAATAGGTGAAGATTCTGATTTGTATGAAACACCACCCATAGATGTACATTTTGGCCCAAAAACTCTGACTACAAAATTGTTATGTGCTCCATTAAATACAGGTGCAATTTTAGGCATGGATCTCCTGAGACAAATACATCTAACTTTAGACGTGTCCTCAGAATCTGCTAGCATTAAAATTTCCTCAGCACAAGTTTCTACCAATAATGTGATCCCTCCTGAGTATGCTTTCTTACAGAATCATCCAATTATGGCTAAAGACAAGGATGATTGTGGTTAGTTGACAGGTGTAGAACCAATTAAATTGACGGGGACTCCACCCCCGGTCACCAAACAATATCCGATCAATAAGGAAGCTATACAGGGGATCAAACCTATTGTAGAAAAGTTGCTGATGCAGGGAGTGCTAGTTAAAACCAATAGTCCCTGTAACTCGCCCATATGGCCCATCAAGAAATCACATGGGACATGGAGACTTACAATAGACTACAGAGTAGCCAATAAAAATATTGATAAAATCACCCCTCTAGTGGCAGATCCTTCCACAATTTGTAATGGCATACCATTAGAGAGTAAGATTTTTTCAGTAATTGATATGTCTAATGGATTCTTTTCTGTACCGTTGCACTCTGACAGCCAGCCATGGTTAGCTTTCACAGTTGACTATGAGCAATACCAGTGGACACGTTTACCACAGGGATTTCAAAACTCCCCAACCATATACCATCAGGCTGTCAGACGTGATTTGTGTGACCCAGAATGTCCGGTAAAACAGTCCACTATGATCCAATATGTCGATGATATTTTGATTGCCTCAACAGATCACGAGGTACATCAAACTGAATTGGCATCATTGTTGGACTATTTGCATAAGAAAGGACACAAATGCAGCTTTCACAAAGCTCAAATTGCTAAAAAGCAAGTCACATTTCTGGGTCAAACAATTGGTGCAGGAAATAGATCCATTACACAGGATCGAGCGGCTTCAGTCAAAGCCATACCTCCGCCTACTACCATTAAAACACTCCGATCATTTTTAGGAACAGCAGGTTAGTGTAGACCTTGGATTGAAGACTATGGCTCAATTGCACAGCCGCTCTATGACTTGTTGAAAGGCAATGGTAAAGATTCTGATACTGTTTGTATGGAAGAATGTCACCTCAAAGCGTTCAATGATTTGAAGAGAGCACTATGTCAAGCACCAGCATTAGGAATTGCCCAAACTGATAGACCATTTGTGCTTTATGTCCATGAACATTTAAGCTTCATGACTGCATGTCTAATGCAAGATCATGGGGGCAGTTTACGCCCAATTCATTACTATTCTGGTAAACTTGACATAGTAGCTCAAGGTATGGGCCCATGCCTCAGAGCAGTACAGGCAGTGCATCTAGCGCTTCAGGCTTCATCAGGAATGGTGTTAGGACAGTCTGTAAACGTAAGATGTCCGCACGCAGTGTCCACATTAATGAATCAAGCAAAAGTCACTTCTGTCACTTCCTCTCGCTGGGGAAATTCGTTAGCAACTCTCACAGGCCCGAATATTGTCTTACAGCGCGCACCTGTCACGAACCCATCCTCATGTATGATGTCTGCAATGACTGAGAATTTGTTAGAGGATGAAGGAGAAATGACTCACGATTGTGTTACGCTTACATATACACCTACGAGTGTAGTCAAAGAAACTCCCATAGAGAATTCAGAATTTGAGTTGTTTGTTGATGGGTCAGCTCAAGTAATTGAACGTAACAGACGAGCAGGTTATGCAGTAACGTCCACCACGGAAGTGTTAGCTTCAGAACGTCTTCCAGATCATTTTTCAGCTCAAGCTGCAGAACTAGTAGCCCTAACAAGAGCATGCACGCTAGCTTCAGGATCAGTTGCTAATATCTACACAGATTCCAGATATGCTTTTGGGGTAATTCATGATTTTGGTGTCATTTGGCAAACTAGACAGTTCCTAACTTCTGCTGGATCCCCCATTAAGCATGCTGAATTAGTGAAAGATCTAATGTTTTCCATGAAACTTCCAAAGAAATTAGCAGTGATCAAAGTGAAAGCACATCTCACAACTAATACTACAGAAGCTAAAGGTAATGCTCTTGCTGATATGGCAGCTTAACAGGCTTGTTTCTATGCAACTGTACAAGTGTGTTCAGGTAGTGCAGCACAGAAGACAATTATGCCTCCTGAATCAATAATTGATCTGTACAAAGACGTTCCTCTGTATGAAGCATGGACATGGTTAGACAAAGGAGCCACAGTGGATTCATCCGGTTGCTGGACCAAAGGGGGAAAGTAGGTTGCTCCCGAATCACTGTTGCCATTTTTGGCTCAACAAATACACAATTTGGGTCACAGTGGTGCAGCAACGATGAATCACAGGTTCTCAAATCAGTGGTGGAATCCAAAATTCAGAAATGAAGCCACAGAAACAGCCAAGAGGTGTGTTACATGTCAGAAAAATAATGATGTACCAGCAGCCACTACAACAGCAGCACATACCCCAGCCCCACCAGGACCATTTCGTCACCTGCAAGTTGATTACATATCTTGCCTCGTTGTAAGGGAAAAACTGATGTTTTGGTAGTAATAGATAAGTTCTCAAGATGGGTAGAAGCTTATCCAACAGGGCGTGCTACAGCTGCACATACTGCTAAATGTCTTGTCACTGATTTCATTCCCAGATGGGGATTACCAGATAGCATTGACTCAGATCAAGGTACACACTTCACAGGAGAGGTAGTCAAGGAAGTGTCTAGAATGTTGCAGATTAAGTGGAACCTTCACTGCCCCTATAGGCCACAAGCATCAGGACAGTTTGAACGTGCAAACAGAACAATCAAAATCAGGCTAAGAAAAATGCATCAGGAAGGAGTACCATGGGTCGAAGCACTGCCAGCAGTACTGTGTAGTATGAGAGCATCACCTAACAGAACAGTAGGACTGAGCCCTCATGAGATTATTACTGGACGCCCCATGCAGATGCCAGGTGTGATTGATCTTAGAAATGCTGATGTACACATTGCCTCAGATGCCCTGATTGCTTACTGTGAAAACCTAACAAAGGCGATACAGAGTGCCAGAGGGATAGTTGAGTCATGTTGGCAGACTCCACCAGAAGGTGGACACACAATCATCCCAGGTCAATGGGTCATGATAAAGTCATTCAGAAACAAGCCGTTAGAACCTAAGTGGCATGGGCCACATCAAGTGATGTTGATTACAGCAGCTGCAGTATTGTGTCAGGGAAGGAAAACCTGGACTCATGTGTCACACTGTAAAGTAGCTCCCCCACCTACAGGGATAGGATAGGACACGAACCAGTAAGGAGCCGAGGGAAGAACCGATTACAACAGGCGTCGGGGCCAACCCTTCGGTGAAGAATCCCTCATAGGCCTTCCCATCCATTAATCCATCCTCACCTCACTGCGTTCTTTAGGTGTCATAATTAAGAAATAGGGAAAGAGGGAACAAAAATAGCAGACTCAGAAAAGTTTACAACCCTAGTGTTTAAACAAATACTGCTCCACTGTCTAGCAGAATCAGAAAAAGTTCACAATCCTAGTGTTTGAACAAATACTGCTCTACTGTCTTTTGTTTTTCTTTTCTTTTCTTTTGTTGATCAAGATTGTCGTTCTACTAAGCATCATAGACATCGCACAAAGTGTGGACTCCAGAAACAACATATTCTTAGAGCTGATGAATATGTCAAGAAATGCCTTGTTTGCTGGGAAGAACGTTTGCATGCCACACGCACCTTCAGTAGGAGCAGGAATCCCATGGGTGGCCCACCCTATTTCCAAATGTGACACGTGTACCTTATTCAATTATCATACCAGTGGATTATACAACAAGGATACATGTCACAACATAACAATTCCTCCCGCTTCTCTGTGTTGCATTCCAGGATTACCATCCTGCAACCTAACTTCAGCTACTCCCATCATGACAGATCTACTCCTGCCAATGATGTTCTATTGGTGCGTGGAAAATTATGCTCCAGCATCGACTCCACTGGGTGAAATTCCTCGTGAACGTTGCAGCTTTGTGATTGAAAGAGGAACAGAATCCCATGTGTACGTTACTACCACAGATAAGAAAGAGGAAAATGACTTAACAGAGTGTTTCTCCAGAAACCCATCCCTACCCAATTTTTTTGCAATAAATCAGTTGTGTATGATCTCTCCACCAACTGACACTTTTTGGTTATGTGGAACTTCTGTCTACAGCATCCTCCCCAGCCAATTCAACGGAAGGTGCACCCTGGTTTATGTTCTACCAGCTATCAGAGAAAATACACACTCCAGCCCAAGCTCCCCACAGCTACAAAATTCAGCTCCTACCACTAACGAAGCAGATGGCTGCATTCCAGGACTCACTTGTGCACAAACATGGTGGTCAAGAACTCTTGGAGCATTAATACCATCTTATGGTGTCATGCAAGCCCTTGATCAAGTCAGAAGCTTATCGAATTCTGTACAGAAATTGGCCAATGATACGGCTTTGGCCCTTGGTAACATCACGGACACTCTCGCTTCGCACAAGATAATGATCTTACAGAACAGAGTGGCCTTGGATTACATTCTAGCGACGCAAGGAGGAGCCTGCACCATCATCAGACCTGAGTGCTGCACCGGGTTAATGGATCCAACAGAGAACTTGAACAAAATCCAACAAGACATTCTTGATCTTTCAGCAAAATTACATCAGATGACTGAAGATAAGTCTTCGTGGTTCGGAAACTTGATTGGTAAACCCTGGCTGTGGATAAAGGAAATAGCAATTATGTTGTTGTTTGTTCTACTGGCGTACTATCTATGCGTCCACACTATCAAATGTTTCATTCAACATATGAATCACGCCTCTCTCGAGAAAATCACAGTTCCTACCAGAAAAGACTATTACCTGTAGGGATGTCACGGACCCTAAAATTGCATGTTTGTTTAAGTGTCTAAATTTGTATTTTGTGAGAGTTATTTAGAACTCTCAAAGGGGGAAATGTAGGATTACAAATTTATTTAAATGTTTTAATTTAGGTTCAACAGTATTTTAACTGAGAAAGTGCACACACTGTTTTCCATTTTTGAGGCAATCAAGGTTTTGGACATTAACCTCTTGTCACATCTCAAAGGTCAGCTGGGCCTTTTGTTGATCTAATCAGGCTAATTGAATTAGCATCTCAAGGCTCTGAGTTACACTGTTACCTGATGAAATCAGGTAACCAGCTGAATCATGTACTTTCCTTTACATGTTTTGTTCAAGAGTCCCCTCCTCTATGAAATTAATCCAACCCTCTTGAAAGGGTATATGAACTAAATGTATACTGCCTTAGTTAGACTTGATTGAGATGACTACAGCGACGCAATAAAGAACTTATACCTCAACAATCTCCTGGTCTGCAACTCTATCTTTTCTACACTTGAGAAGAAAAAGTTCACAACAAGACTAACATGACACCTTCATAATCATGACATGACACATGTTATGAATATGAAGGAGGTTTCATGCATGTTTATGACAACTGTCATTAAGTGTCATTCGCTCAATTATGACATTTTTAATGCAAATATGACATTGTTTGAGATGTCTTTGTTATGACACCTTGACATAAACCAATACAACATAACCTGTCAGTGTCTTTGTCATGACAACTTGACATTACTAAGACAACACAACCTGTCATAAACATGACATAGCAGATTAATTATCAAACTTAAGAAACCACTTAGCTTTATTGGTTAACATTACATTAAACTGTCAGTTGGTTGGTTTTGACATTGGCTGTCATGAGGCCATTATAACTGTTTAATGACAAATTCAATTTGTACCACTGTAGTTGAGGTCACGAAAAATATTCATGACACAGTTATAATGGCCTCATGACAGCCAATGTCAAAACCAACCACATGCCAGTTTAACTTAATTTAATGTCCAGTTGTCATGACAAAGACACTGACAGGTTATGATGTTATGGTTTATGTCAAGGTGTCATAACAAAGACATCTTAAACAATGTCATATTTGCATTCAAAATGTCATTATTGAGCGAAAGACACTTAATGACAGTTGTCATAAACATGCATAAACCCTACTTCATATTCATGACATATGTTATGTCATGGTTATGAAGGTGTCATGTCAGTCTTATGTACACCCCTTCAAGTAAAGTGTTACCGACATTTGATGTGAACCACAACCTTATGTTAAGTTGTGATTGGTTATGTTAAACCTTTTTGGAGCATGGTAAGGAGGTGGGTGCCTCTTTTATTTATTATTTGTTTTCTCCTGTTTTTGATAAGTAGGGAGGGAAGTTTTTGTATCTTTTGTTTATCTGATTTCTAGGTTAGTGTCCTTAACCTAGTTAGCTTTGTTTTTTATTTGTTTTGTCTTTTCCCCCTCCTGTAATTGGTGGCCCTATAGGTACTAAGGTTATTAAATATACTTTTTGCACTTTAAGAGTTTTTCAGTGTTTTTTTGAAGCCTTGGGAGTGAGAGCGGGGACTCCAGGGATCTTGTTGATCAGGTCCCTGTTAATTGTTACCGATGTTTTTGTTCTCTTTTTGAGTAGAGTTATTATTTAATTCGTAACAAATGGGGGCTCGTCCGCTTGTTTTTTTTGGTGTTGATTAAGCAAATTAATGTCTTTTTTTTCTCTCTAACCTGTTTTTTTTTTTACAAGTGGAAGTGTCCGCTTGTTAAATTGTACGAGTACTGGGTATAACATGTACCACATGCTGTCGTCTTGGTGAGTAAAAATGTACTTTTTTTTTTTTCCTTTTCTCTGCTGATGTAAACTGTAAAACAGTAACAAATTAACAATGGAGGTAGATGTTAGAAAATTTATTGCAAAACCTAGTATACAGCAGTTTGATGCATTTCGAACGAAAGATACAGATACAGAATACAGATTACTAATACAGATTGCTGAAATTTTGGAGGTTTCTGTGTTAAGCTCTTCACCTAAACGGGAATTTAAAGCTGAAGTTTATGCTAAACTGGTTGAGCAAGGTTTTTTTTTTCTGCTGAGATGGATAGCGAAATTGGAAAGAGTGATGTTTTGGAGGCTGATATAACTGATTTGACATCTCAATCAGATCCTTTGCTCATGTTGAAATTAAAAGAAATGGAGTTGCAAATAAAACGACAAGAACATGAAAATTGTATGTTAAATCTACGTGAGTTAGAGATGGTGCACATAGAGAAAAGGAAAGGGAGCGTGCGTTTAATGCTGTTTCACCTGCTGTGATTCCAGTGCCTTCATCTGTTCAGCCTGCTGCTGGTAATTTGTTTGATCCAAGTAAATACATTAAGCTCGTTCCTCCTTTTCGAGAGTCAGAGGCCGATGCATATTTTATTGCATTTGAGCGCATTGCTGCTAAACTAAACTGGCCTAAAGATATGTGGGGGTTAATGTTACAATGCAGTTTAGTAGGTAAAGCTCAAGAAGTAACTTCTGCTTTGCCCATCGAGGAGTCGCTTGATTATGATTTGGTGAAAGCTGCTGTTTTGCGAGTTTACGAGCTTGTGCCTGAAGCATAGAGGCAAAAGTTTCGCAACTATATTAAATCGGCTAAACAAACGTTGGTAACACTTTAGAATAATGGTCCGTAGTTAACAAGTAGCTATGCAGGAAGTAATAAGTAGTACTGCATTAACACCAAACTTAATACTATTAACTAATATAGAAGCAATATTAATTAAGCAGTAAGTAATATCTAATTTAGTACAAAGGTAGTTCCTTGGTAGGTACAGTATATGATTATTACTAAAGAAATATATCCTCATTGAGAACTACTTGTGAACTGAGAAAGAATAACCAATTAATTACTAATCACAAAAGTAACATGTCTAAAAAGTGTACAATTGTGTTTTTTTTTTACTCTTAACATGGTCATAACATTTCAGAAGCTTGTGCCTCAAATGGGTTCTTTGTGGAAACCAGTTTATGAATATTATATCCCCCCAAATACATTAGCTACAGGTTGAGATTGTGACTACTACTCTTACCAAAGGATGGACGTACGTTCTCGGTTTAATTCAAACTTAAACATAGAATAATACTAATAATGATAATTTGTTTAAAATTTTAAATAATTAGGAAGTGATGCTGACGTGATTGGATTAGTTCACTATTATGAGCTCTTTTGAGAGTCAGTTCAATATGTCTGCACATGCCTGCAATGGCGCGGGCGCCTCTGACGTGCGACCAATGAGATCACCCTGCGTCATACACGTCAGAGCCCGCCGAGGGGGCGTGACCTCAGTCTATAATAGTCCCCGAATTCGCCATTATAGCAGGTTTAACGACTGAAGCGACAACTTTCCATGTTACTATAATGCTGCTGGCTACGCAATACTCGTTCCCTAACTCAGGGAACTGAGGTTACGTGAGTAGCCGAGTAGTTCCCTTTCGAACGGTCACTTCGTATTGTGTAGCTATACGCAGTGGGGACGCCATGCAAAACGCCGCACTGGGTAACTGGCTGCACTGCAACTGAACCTGCAGAACAAGCCATAACCGCATAATTATGTATAAATAGACCAGATACCATCAGGTCTAAAATATTACATGGGTTTATATATGAACTATAACCGGCCAAAGCTGGTCTATATATGTATGGAATATAACCTGCAAAAGCGGGTTTTATATATCTCATATTACCGGCCCAAAGCGGGTTTTCTATATATGTGAATTTAACCGGCAACTGCGGGATTATGCATGAATACAACCGGCCAGCAGCGGGTTTTATATATATATATATGTGAATGTGATTGTGCACAGCAATACATGACAAGACCGGCCACCGACGGGTCTTAATCATATTGAAAACACCTTCGCCTGCAGGGAAGGCACTTCCATATTATAGAAATTCATAAATGTGGACGGCGAGGACCAGCCGGCCGCCTCACAAATATCACTAATCTGAATGCCAGATGACCAAGCCCATGACGAGGCCATACCTCTGGTGGAATGGGCCTTGATGCCGATAGGGCAAACTTGACCCGCTGCGGTATAAGCCATAGAAATAGCATCCACTATCCATCTAGACAGTCTTTGCTTAGTGACTGGATCCCCCTTGGATCTACCACCAAAGCAGACAAAAAGCTGTTCTGATTGTCTAAAAGACGCAGAACGCTCCAGATAGATTCTCAGCGCTCTGACAGGGCAGAGAAGATTAACCTCTCCATCCTCTGCAGAAGGAGGGAGGGCTGATAACGTCACCACCTGTGCTCTGAACGGTGTTGAGAGCACTTTAGGAACGTAACCATGTCTGGGATTGAGGATGACTCTGGAGTCATCTGGACCCAACTCCAAACATGCAGGGCTCACAGAGAGCGCCTGCAGATCTCCCACTCGCTTGATAGATGCCAACGCCATAAGGAGAGCGGTCTTCAGCGAGAGAGGTTTTAGATCAACCGATTGGAGCGGTTCAAAAGGCGGACCTTTCAGAGCCCTCAGGACCATGGAGAGGTCCCAAGACGGCACCGACGGAGGTCTGGAGGGGTTCATTCTCCTAGCACCTTTAAGGAATCTCACGACCAGGTCGTTTCTTCCCAGTGACTGGCCAGCCACCAGAACATGATGTGCTGCTATGGCTGCCACATACACTTTGAGCGTGGACGGGGATCGACCCACATCCAGCAGCTCCTGTAAGAATGAGAGAACCACAGATATCTCACATGACTCCGGGTCAGCCTGATTTTTCGAGCACAAGCTGGAAAAACCCGACCATTTCGAAGCATAAAGGTGCCGAGTCGACGGGGCCCTGGCTTCAGATATGGTGCTTAAGACCTTCTCTGGAAGGTCCTTGGGTACCCGTTGAGGGGCCCAACATGGAGGGCCCATAAATTGGGTCTCGGATGCCACAATGTCCCGTTCGCCTGTGTGAGGAGGTCTTTCCTCAGAGGAACAGGCCATGGGATTGTGTCCGATAACTGAACCAGTTCTGGGAACCACGGTCTGGTTTTCCAGAGAGGGGCCACCAGAAGGACTGGGTACCTGCTCTCTCTGACCCGTTTGATGACTTGTGGAATCATTGAAACGGGGGGAAAGGCATAAAGGGGACGGTTGGGCCAGACATGGGCCAGCGCGTCCCTGTCCTTCGAGAAGAACAGTTTGCAGTGGGTGTTGATTTTCGAGGCGAAAAGGTAAGCATCTTTCAGAAAGTAAGCATCTTTCAGATCCATTGTGACAAACCAAGCTCCGCATGGCAGCTTGCAATTGACTATACCAGCATTTGCATCTGGGGGAGTCAGTGTTACAACAAGGGAGGGGCCGCCTAGTGAAGGGGGACCTGATACCCTTATATTGTGATTTGTGCACATATTGAGTATTGAACTGACTGTACAAGCATTTGCGTGTTGGGAAGTCAGTATTACCACCGGGGAGGGGCCGCCTGATGAAGGGGGACCGTGAACCCATGTGTTGTGATTGTGAAACATGCTCTTTTTGTGCTTTATTTGGGTCGCCGTGAAAACGGCGTTTGTTTGCAAGAACGCTCTTACTGTTGCGGGCCTGTTTGCAGTAATAAAATCCCCAGCCGCCTGAACTGAACAGGGGGCTGTGGGAAGTTTTCTTGGCTTCTTCAAGGGTGGTCTGGCGAGTGCGGGACCCGTGCCCTCTCTCTTTCCCCTGCATGCTAGGATGACTTCGGCGGCGCTGAGTGGGGAGGCGGAATACGCGCGTCCAGCGAGGGCTGAAGTGCTACGGCATGGCCTGTTAGGATGAACAGCTCTAGTTCGCCAGCTAGCAGCTGTGTTCAGGCAGAGATGAGCAGCCAACGCCTCTTCGAGGGGCGGCAACGACTCATAGCCTTTTCTGATCTCCCTCGAACAGGACCGGAGATGAAGGAGCTGGACGGGGACGTGGCCGGCGCGCGTTCACCAACATCCATGCTTTCCGGTAGCCGTTGGCTGCGACGCATCTTCTTCTTCGGCTGAAGGGGGGCCGGAGAGGGAAGCGTGGATGAGGAGGCGTCGCCATCACGGGAGAGGGCTAGCCGAGTTCGCAGCACGGAGATGGGCATGCTCTCGCAGGCCGCACATCGGCCGGCCGACAGTGCATTCTCCGCATGGTGAAGTCCCAGGCAAGGAATGCAGTCCGTGTGTTCGTCCGCCTCGTGCAGCTTGCATCCGCACGTGGCGCAGGAGTTGACACGAGGCATTTGAAACAACGCTCGTACAGATAAAACACACAGATATGCAAAGAATAATGAAAAGGATATCGCCGGATAGCCACAGGAGAGACGGCGTCAGGAGAAACACGGTTGAATGTGTCGTCTGCTGAACTGTAGCTCGCTCAGGCTGAAGGCTTGTTCGACGGCGAAGGCTCAATAAATGGTCAGAGACGTGAAGTTTGTCGCTGAAGGAGAAAAAATCTGCTATAATGGCGAATTCGGGGACTATTATAGACTGAGGTCACGCCCCCTTGGCGGGCTCTAACGTGTATGACGCAGAGTGATCTCATTGGTCGCACGTCAGAGGCGCTCGCGCCATTGGATGTGCAGTTGCCGCAGCGCAGCCTATGAATGAGCCAGACGCTCATGTTCTGGCTGTGCAGCTGCAAATGCGCTTTACACAAAGGCTTCAGTAAATCGAGGAAAAGGAGTTTCCCCCCCACTGCGTATAGCTACGCAATACGAAGTGACCGTTCGAAAGGGAACTTGTATTACTTGTGAAAAACATGCTAACTCCTCACTAATTACCATGTCATCCCGCAGGAACTACTAGTGATGTGGCCCATTATTTTAAAGTGTAAAACATGAAAAGTCCTCACTAATTACTCAAGCGTTACCTTGTCATCCTGCAGGAACTACTAGTGATGTGGCCCATTATTTTAAAGTGTAAAACATGTTAACTCCTCACTAATTACTCAAGCGTTACCTTGTCATCCCACAGGAACTGCTAGTGATGTGGCCCATTATTTTAAAGTGTAAAACATGTTAACTCCTCACTAATTACTCAAGCGTTACCTTGTCATCCCGCAGGATCTACTAGTGCAGCCTGGTCTCATTGTTAATACGTAACGTTAGGTGTATTAATACGTAATTTTCAAAGATAGAAAATGTACTTTTTTGTACGTTTCGATATATGTTGAAACGTACAATATGGACGCATCTGCAACGTTTAAACGTAATATAATTACGATTTTACAGCTAAAAAACTTAAACTTTTTACGAATATTTCATATTATAAAGATAACGTCTCGGTTACGTATGTAACCCTCGTTCCCTGAGTACAGGGAACGGAGACGTGTCGTCGGGGGAGTTCCCTGACGAATTGGGATCACGCTAGGGAGACCAATTGCCTTCGAGTGAATTAAAACGAGCCAATGAAAATTGGCATGCAAGATTTGCATTCCGCGACCCGCCTACCAGCGCGGGTATAAAAGGCGGAAGTAAACATTGCGCAATGCTTTTCGCTGAGGAGCCGAACAGTGTCCAGTCCTCCGCGAAGGTACAGCGACATGGCGAAGGGACGACACGTCTCCTTTCCCTGTACTCAGGGAACGAGGGTTACATACGTAACCGAGACGTTCCCTTTCGTCCTGGGAACTCCGACGTGTCGTCGGGGGAGTTCCCTGACGAATTGGGATCCCTAATAAAGCGCCATGGTGCTGGCCCCTTCCAGCGCCCGGCTAAGCTACCCTGCAGCAGTTTCTTGAAATAAGTTGCGGGAGCTAGCACGGGAACCACACTGCTGTTCCGCAAGACCCGCACAGTGGACATTGGATAACACTGGGAAAGCGTTCCCCAAGAGAGGGGGAAAGCTGCGGAAGGCCCAGCCTGACTGACCAGGAATACACATATGTACTAGCCCAATGGGGTAGTGAAACATATGGCAGTCCCTGAGGTGGTCCCAATCCAAGGGAAATGGGAGCGCACTCAACAGGGATGACGAACGAGTCCGTCAAGGGGAAGACACGGCTAAACTGCACGTGGCATGATGGTTCACAGTAGAGATCACTGGAGCACCCAGTCTACTAACAACTCCTCACTAGAGGTAGCAGACCTGGCGCCGGGCGGTCCGCCACGCCCAGCACCGGAGGGGTGAAGGAGGAACTCACGAGGCTCACCAACGTAGGGCGCCATACGGAGCAAGAAAGCACGTATCCGCTGTTCGAGGCGGAGTGGCGTAGCAAGCCGACACAACTTATTCCCTCGACCCACTGGCCGTAGCCAGAACTCGGGATGAAACAGGTTCCACACGAAGGCTATAGAACCTAGCGAACGTGTTCGGTGTCGCCCAGCCCGCAGCTCTACAGATGTCTGTCAGCGAGGCGCCTTGAGCCAAAGCCCAGGAAGCGGCAGCACCTCTAGAGGAGTGAGCACGCAACCTGGGAGGACAAGGCTCACCCAGAGACTCATATGCTCGGGTGATAGCATCCACTAACCAGTGGGCTAACCTCTGCTTGGAGACGGCCTTCCCCTTCTGCCGGCCTCCGTAACAGACAAAGAGCTGATCTGAGGTTCTGAAGCTTTGCGTTCTGTCAATATAAACCCGCAGGGCGCGGACAGGACAGAGAAAAGCTAGGGCTGGGTCTGCCTCCTCCAGGGGCAGCGCTTGCAGGTTCACTACCTGGTCCACGAAGGGAGTGGTAGGAACCTTGGGCACATATCCGAGCCGGGGTCTCACCCGAACTCTAGGCACGATTCGTCGACCGAAAAAGCCTGCAGATCCCCGACCCTCTTGAAAGAGGCCAATGCCAACAGGAGCGCTGTCTTAATGGACAGGATATTAAGCTCTACCGTCAGCAAAGGCTCAAAGGGAGGACTTTGAAGAGCTCTAAGTACCAGAGCAAGGTCCCAAGAGGGTACCGAGTGCAAAACACGAGGTGGATTTAACCTCCTGGCACCCTTAAGGAATCTGATGACCAGGTCGTGCTTCCCCAAGGACTTACCTTCCAGTGCATCGTGATGCGCGGCTATTGCGGCGACATACACTTTGAGGGTGGAGGGAGACAGCCTTCGCTCCAACCCATCTTGCAGGAAGGAAAGCACGACTCCGATCGGGCAAGTTCGGGGGTCCTCCTGACGGGAGAAACACCAATCGACGAACAGGTTCCACTTCAACGCATAGAGGCGCCTCGTAGAGGGGGCTCTAGCGGAAGTGATGGTGTCTACCACTGCCTGTGGCAGACCACCTAGAACCTCCGCGTCCCGTCCAGGGACCAGACATGGAGTTTCCAGAGGTCTGGACGCGGGTGCCATAGAGTGCCCCGTCTCTGAGAAAGAAGGTCCTTCCTCAGAGGAATCGGCCAAGGAGGGGCTGTCGCGAGGAGCATGAATTCGGTGAACCAAGTCCTGGTGGGCCAATACGGCGCCACAAGAAGGACCTGCTGCTCGTCCTCCCTGACCTTGCACAGAGTCTGTGCAAGAAGGCTCACTGGGGGAAACGCATACTTGCGCAGGTCCCGGGGCCAGCTGTGAGCCAGGGCGTCCGTGCCGAGGGTCCCCTCGGACAGGGAATAAAACCACTGGCAATGGGTCGTGTCCGGAGAGGCAAACAGGTCTACCTGTGCGACTCCGAAGACACTCCAAATCAGCTGGACCGACTGGGGATGGAGTCGCCATTCTCCTGGCAGGGGAGGCAGCCGTGAGAGCTCGTCTGCCACACGGTTGAGCTACCCTGGAATGTGAATGGCACGAAGCGACCTCAGATGCTTCTGACTCCATAGGAGGAGGTGGGAGGCGAGTCGCGACATACGACAGGAGCGTAGACCACCTTGATGGTTGATGTACGCAACGGTCGCAGTGCTGTCCGTACGGACCAGTACGTGCTTGTGTCTGAGAACCCCTTTGAGGCGACGCAAGGCTAAGCGTACTGCTTGCAACTCTAGGCAGTTGATATGCCAATGCAGTTGAGGCCCCGTCCACAGACCTGAAACTGCATGCCCGTTGTACGTGGCCCCCCATCCGGTGGCAGAGGCATCTGTGAAAACCACAGCATGCCTGGAAACCTGGACTAAGGGCACTCCGGCCCGTAGAAACGCAGGATCCGACCACGGGGAGAAGGTTTGGCGACAGTGCGGGGTCACTTTGACCCGGAACGTGCCGCTGTGCCACGCCCACCTCGGGACTCGATCGTGAAGCCAGCGCTGAAGCGGTCTCATATGTAACAGGCCGAGCGGCGTTACTGCGGCTGCGGCTGCCATATGCCCCAGGAGCCTCTGAAATTGTTTCAGTGGAACCGCTGTCCTGCCTCGAAAAGACCTGAGGCAGGTGAGCACTGACTGGACGCGTTCCTCCGTGAGGCGCGCAGTCCGGGCGACCGAGTCCAGCTCCATACCGAGATAAGAGATCCTCTGCACGGGGCAGAGTTTGCTCTTGTCCCAGTTGACCTGAAGCCCCAACCGGCTGAGGTGCCGAAGCACCATGTCCCTGTGATCGCACAACACATCTCGCGAGTGAGCTAAAATGAGCCAGTCGTCGAGGTAGTTGAGGATGCGAACGCCTTGTTCTCTCATGGGAACAAAGGCCGCCTCCGCGACTTTCGTGAAGACGCGGGGTGACAGGGCCAGCCCGAAGGGTAGGACTTTGTACTGATACGCCCGACCCTCGAAAGCAAACCGAAGAAACGGTCTGTGTCGAAGGAGAATCGAGACGTGAAAGTACGCGTCCTTCAGGTCGATCGCTGCAAACCAATGCTGGGGACGGATGCATTCGAAAATGCGCTTCTGCGTGAGCATCTTGAACGGGAGTTTGTGCAGGGCCCGATTCAAGACCCGCAGGTCCAGGATTGGCCGTAACCCACCGCCTTTCTTGGGTACAATGAAGTAGGGGCTGTAAAACCCGGACCTCATCTCGGCAGGAGGGACCGGCTCGATCGCGTCCTTCGCCAGCAGGACATCGATCTCTTTCCGCAAGACAGGGGCGTCCACCGACCGCACACGGGTAAAGTGGACGCCCCTGAACTTGGGAGGCCGGCGTGCAAACTGAATTGCATAGCCGAACCGGATGGTGCGGATGAGCCATCGGGACGGACCCGGAAGCGCTTCTAGCCAGGCTTCCAGATACCGTCCCAATGAACCCACCCGAACCACCGGCGTACCCGCGGAGGGGCAGCGAGGTGGAAGACAGGGACCCGGCTCTGGTGGCGTTGTAGCGACCGAGAGCGGGGGTCTGGGTGCGCCTGACACCAACCTGCTTCCACCGAGGGGCAGGCGGCAGAGAAGGCTCGTGGGCGTTCTGCTGCGGACTGCCCGGTGGCGAGGGGAGGGGGAGAGACGAGGAACGAGGCCCTGACTCCTCGTATGCTGGTCTCTGCGCCTCCGGGCCCAGCTGCAGACCGGAGCGACGCAGCTGAGGCTGCGTCACTGCTATCTGCAAGCTGGGGAGAGGGGAACGGGAGTGGTGCAGCTCGGGGGCGGCACGCACTGCCATTCTGACCCTCTCGGACGGAGGAAACTGGTCTTATTATACTGCCAGTCTCGACCGTGAGGGGAAACGAGGGACGAGGCCCGGGGGCATCGAGTCCTGGTTTCCCCTCACCCAGCGAGAGACGAGAGTGACAAGGCCGTAGCCCTCACTGCCATCTGAGCGCTGGGGCCCGTGAACGACTCAGAGGAAGTGGACTGCTCAAACTTTGGGTACCGCTGATTACTGGATAACCAGCGGCGGAACAGAAACTAAATTCTCCACCCGGCCCTCCCCCGGGGGAAGGAGTGGTGATGACACGCACTCCCAAAGAGCAGATCGTCACATACTCTGGGTCGCTCCTCTCAGGGTTGCTTCCCTTCCCTTGGGAAAAACAAACTCCGAGCGGGCTGGTTTTGAGGTGCTTCTGGACCACCAGTGTGGACATCGTCTAACCGAGGGCCAGCGCTGTGACTAATCACGGTCAGTCACTGAGCACAGCTCAACCCCGAGTTAGAACTACGCACGTGCAGTGGTAGTGAGAGAGGAAAAACTTCTGCAGATTTAGGCATGTTTGGCTTGCCATATTGGCACCAAAACGCTTCCATACTGCCAAAATTCTTCACACACATCCAGGCGCTTTAGAACAGCCCAGGAAAGTGTGGCTGTTAAGTCTGAATCTTCAGCATGAGAACACGACATTATAGTAGGAACTCAGCATCATTTTCAGAGTATAACAGCCCTCTCTCCGATGTAGCGATCGACATCTGTCCTCCCTGGGGCACCGAATGAAATGCTTGGTCCCTCATGAGAAGGACCAGAATCCCATCCGAAAGCCTCGACGGCACACGGCACGCTGAGCGGCTCAAGCCTTTACGAGAAAGGGGAGACGAGCAGCACGCCGACGTGGTCATGCACTCCTGAGAGAACATGAACCACCCACGAACGCAGTCTCAACACACTGATTAGGCATGTGAAACAGTGATCGTGGCCGTCAACCAGGCATGCAAGATAGTGAACGTGGCCATCGCGTCGATGACACACGGCACGCTGGGCGCTCAAGCCTTCAGGCAAGGCGAACAACGTGCCGACGTGGTCATGCTCTCATAAGAAAGCATAAACCACCCACGAACACAGTCTCAGCATGTTTGCGATGCGCTAGAGGAGTGAGTGGTTCGTGCTCACTGAAACCCTCAGATCACCAATGTTATTCGCCAAAGTAGCCCTCCTCTGGTGCACCAGAAGAGAAACTAGATCGGGAAATAAGCAAAGGGACTCACCTCATAGAGGCACGCGAGTCTTGATCTTGACCACGCATCTTGAGTGCCGAATGACGCGCGCTGGGTTGCCGTGACAACCCGCGCTGTCAGCCGGCGCTCGACGGCACACGGCACGCTGAGCGGCTCAAGCCTTTACGAGAAAGGGGAGACGAACAACGTGCCGACGTGGTCATGCACCCCTGAGAGAACATGAACCACCCACGAACGTAGTCTCACACACGGATTAGGCATGTGAAACAATGAACGTGGCCGTCAAATAAGGACAGGGAACGGTCGCATCCAGAAACACACGAGTGAAACGTCATCCTGAAAAGGACGCAATCTTCACTCGTGTTGCTCTTTCAGGAAGAAAGTACTCTCTCTATCGTGCTGAAGCACACAGGGACCCAACGCGGCAACACAGCGGGGAAACTGCAAGCCCGCTGTGTGCACTCAACCGTTTACCAGCTGTGAAAACAGCTTTTGAATTAACAGCATATAGACGCAGCCGGCAGACAGGAACCGCGCGGTCGCTGAAACGCCATCTCACCAACACAGAGAGATCCCCTCCCGAAACAGCAGACTCGTAGCAGTAAGAAAAATACAATCTTAAAGCTCACTCACTCAGAGAGGACACAATCGGTCGGCTCCGAAGCTAAAAGCATTGCGCAATGTTTACTTCCGCCTTTTATACCCGCGCTGGTAGGCGGGTCGCGGAATGCAAATCTTGCATGCCAATTTTCATTGGCTCGTTTTAATTCACTCGAAGGCAATTGGTCTCCCTAGCGTGATCCCAATTCGTCAGGGAACTCCCCCGACGACACGTCGGAGTTCCCAGGACGAAAGGGAACTGTATACTTTCTCTGTTACCATTTCATACATTATAAATGTAAGATCTCTTAACCCTACTCCCACACCTAAACACAACTTACCCGTTTTATAGACAATATTAAAAGGATAAAACGTAATGGACAGATATGTGTAGGGAAATGGCAGTTTTATTAACAATATAGCATTAAAACATAGTTTGAACCACTAATCCTACCCCAAAATTAACCCTAAACCTAAGAATTTCTTAAAACTACGTAGGCTACGATTATAAAGAAAAACAACAGACAGACAGCTATCACAATAATTTATTTATTGAGAAAATGTCAAAACCGTACCAAAAGTCGTTCACATGACGATGTGTCGCAGTCCTCTCACGCAGTATAGTTTTGTATGAAGTAACGTTACAGAGCAGAGTTTAAGTTATTAATCCATGAAAATGTTAATCCAGTTTCGGTTCGCTGTTCGCTCTGTGAAGGTGGGCACGCTTCTCCAATTCAAATGAAGTACACCAATTTAAACACGGCATGTTGCCGTGACGATGTCTGTGACGATTCATGCGAGAGCCAATGAACGTCTGATATCACTGCCGTAACGCTTCGGGTGCAATTTTTGAATTTGAATTCACCACCAGCGCGGGATTTGACGTTTACGGTCTCTGCTGAGAAATGGAGATGAAGATCACTGGATAAAGGGCTGAATTTGGATTTTTTTCTTGCTAACAACGTATGGATTATAAAGATTTGGATTACATCAAGCTAATAAAATTGATGTCTTTTTTGAATTTATGTTGTGTTTTAGTGTATTATGGGTCTATGAGAAAACTTCTTTGTGTCTCACGGTAAATAAACCAAGTATTACAAAATGGTTAAACGATTAAAGAAGGTATTTTTAAGGTTTAAAGTGTATTCTTGTTTATATAGGCTTATAGGCTAATCCTCCGAAACGAGTTTGCAGCAGAAGTCACGAACAGAGCGAAATGTTATTATTTATGAGTAACGTTAAACTGTATTAATAAATGCGACTGAACATTTAATTGATAAGACAATTGAATGCAATAGAGTCAAAACATTAATGCCACGATTTTAATATGCATAAGTTAAATAGCAATAGTTGTTCATACGTAAATAAATAACGTTTTTGTGCTGTCAATACGTAAATGTTATACGTTTTAGTGCTGTAAATACATCAGTATTATATGTTCCTGTGTGTATAAAACATAAATAAATGTACGTATGGTAGAACTACACTTTTTCTCATGAGATCACGTTGACTAGTAATGTGGCCCATTATTTTAAAGTGAGAAACATGTTAACTCCTCACTAATTACTCAAGCCTTAACTTGTCATCACGCAGGAACTACTAGTGATTCACTAGTAGTATAATAGTGAAGTGTTTAAAAACTACAAGTTTTATTAAGTGTTTTTCACTTTAAAATAATGGGCCACATCACTAGTAGTTCTTGCAGGATGACAAGGTAACGCTTGAGTAATTCGTGAGGAGTTAGCATGTTTTACACTTTAAAATAATGGGCCACATCACTAGTAGTTCTTGCGGGATGACAAGGTAACGCTTGAGTAATTAGTGAGGAGTTAGCATGTTTTACACTTTAAAATAATGGGCCACATCACTAGTAGTTCCTGCGGGATGACATGGTAACGCTTGAGTAATTAGTGAGGAGTTAGCATGTTTTTCACTTTAAAATAATGGGCCACATCACTAGTAGTTCCTGCGGGATGACATGGTAACGCTTGAGTAATTAGTGAGGAGTTAGCATGTTTTTCACAAGTAATACAAGTTATTTAATTTTATATTTGACACATACTGTACAGGCATACATTTCAGTGAGGCACTAGTAATATTCAAACAAACATTGTAATCCGGAAGATGTGGTATTGCGATTATTGCAACATAAATGCAGCCAATTTCTTCATTAAGGATGCAAATTGTTTTTGACAAGAGAACATCAATGTTTATATCCTAAAGAGAAGTCCTCCTCAGGCGGCTACTGTAACATAAAGGTAGGTCGTTGGAGTCTGAGACATATTGAACTGACACTCAAAAGAGCTCATAATAGTGAACTAATCCAATCATGTCAACATCACTTCCTAATTATTTAAAATTTTAAACAAATTATCATTATTAGTATTATTCTATGTTTAAGTTTGAGTTAAACAGAGAACATACGTCCATCCTTTGGTAAGAGTAGTAGTCACAATCTCAACCTGTAGCTAATGTATTTGGGGGAATATAATATTCATAAACTGGTTTCCACAAAGAACCCATTTGAGGCACAAGCTTCTGAAATGTTATGACTATGTTAAAAGTAAAAAAAAAACAATTGTTCACTTTTTAGACATGTTAATTTTGTGATTAGTAATTAATTGGTTATTCTTTCTTAGTTCACAAGTAGTTCTCAATGAGGATATATTTCTTTAGTAATAATCAAATACCTACCAAGGAACTACCTTTGTATTAAATTAGATATTACTTACTGCTTAGTTAATATTGCTTCTATATTAGTTAATAGTATTAATTAATAGTATTAATAGTTCGGTGTTAATGCAGTACTACCTATTACTTCCCGCATAGCCACTTGTTAACTAGGGACCATTATTCTAAAGTGTTACCCAAACGTTTGTGCAGTTTGCACGTGATAAGAGAGCTCTGTTAGAAAAGTGGTGTGCCGCTTCTAAACCTACTACGTTTGAGCAGTTTCAAGAACTGATTCTGTTGGAGGATTTTGAAAAAAAAAATTCAGACAATTTAGTGATTTACCTAAATGAACAAAAGGTTAAGTCCCTCTCAGCTGCTGCAGTATTGGCGGATGAATATATTCTGACACATAAAACTGTATTTTCTTCTGCTGCTAGCCCAAATCATGTTACTTCGATGTTTCCAAGTGTGAAAAAACCTTTGTACACTCGCTCAACGAAACCTATGGTGCGCTCTACAGTGCAGGGTAAGGAAGAGCGCAAGAGTGTTGAGAATAGAGTTTGCTTTTATTGCTTGGACCCAAATCATCTTATTGTTGATTGTAAAGCCTGGAATAATAAGAATACTGCCTTCAAGCCTAAAAGTGTAGCTAATATTGTTCTTGAGCCAATGTCTGATGCTGAAAATTTTTCCAACAGTTCTGTATTTACTCCCTTTGTGTTTGAAGGTAGGGTGTCAGTTTCTCTGGATGGTACTATGAATTCAATCACGATTTTGAGGGATACAGGGTCAGCTCAATCGTTTATACTGGAAAGTGCATTACCATTCTCAGATGTGACATACACTGGAACTGATGTGTTGGTTAGAGGAATTGAATTGAACTGTGTTAAAGTTCCTCTTAATACTGTGTTTTTCACTTGTGATCTTGTTTCAGGACCTGTAAAAGTGGGGGTACGCTCAAGACTGCCTGTAGAGGGCGTAAGTTTAATCTTGGGAAATGACCTGGCCGGTGCTAAAGTTTTTCCTCACCCAATTGTAGCGAAGAATCCGTTTTGTGATGGGGAGCTTGCCAGTCGATTCCCTTCAACATTTTCAGCTTGTGCTGCCACTCGTGCACAGGCACGCAAAAACAAGGATGTGATTGATCTGTCTGACACTTTTATTGTTTCTCCAGATTCTCCATCTGAGTTAAGGTTATCTGTGTATTCCAGTGTGGGTAACACAGATGAGCCACTTGATCAAGAAGCTTCACTGACGATGGGGAGAGAACAACTTTGTAAAGCCCAAAAGTCTGACCCTGTTCTAACGCACTGTGTTGAGGCCGTGGAGGATAAAGTGAAAGGAGGTAATGCTGATGGAGTACAGTATTTCTGGGACCGAGGCGTCTTAATGCGTGAGTGGCTGTCTCGTAATGCGAAAGAGGCTGGGTTAAGTCCAGACAATCAGATTGTATTACACTCTGGTTATCGAAAGGCTGTGCTTAAACTTGCTCATGACCATCCACTGTCTGGTCATTTAGGCACTACTAAAACATTCATGCGGGTGGCAAAATATTTTTATTGGCCTGGTTTAAGATCTGCTGTGTCAAACCATTGTCGTTCATGTCACGTGTGTCAACTTGCTGGTAAACCCAATCAAACAATTTGTCCGGCTCCTTTGCAGCCTATTCCAATGATGGGGGAACCATTTGAGCGACTCATTTTAGACTGTGTCGGTCCCCTACCGAAATCGAAAGCGGGTTATCAGCATATTTTGGCACTAATGTGTGCGACGACTCGTTTTCCAGAGGCAATACAATTGCGTAACATCAAAGCGAAAACCATTGTGAAAGAGTTGATTAAATTTTGTTCAACTTTTGGGTTACCTCATGTAATTCAGACCGATCAGGGAACAAATTTTAAATCTAAAGTGTTTGAGCAAGTGTTGAAAGGAATTTCCGTTAATCACGTAGTGTCGAGCGCTTATCATCCGCAGTCGCAGGGAGCTCTAGAGAGATTTCACCAAACACTCAAATCAATGATGCGGGCGCACTGTGTAGAAACCGGTAGGGATTGGGCTGATGATCTCCCTTTGCTTTTATTCGCGATAAGGGAAACCGTTCAAGAATCATTGGGGTTTAGTCCTGCAGAGCTCATTTTTGGACATACGGTTCGGGGCCCTTTAAAACTATTACGCGAGTAACTCGTTATTGATGAAACGGCGCTTGTTCTCGTATCCGAGTATGTTAGTTCTATTCGTGAACGTCTTGGTAGGGCTTGTGAGCTGGCGAAGAAAAATTTAGCTGAGTCACAGTCTGAGATGGAGCATTATGAGCGTAAAAGTGTCGCTCGTTCTTTTCAGCATGGTGAATCTGTTTTGTTGTTAATGTCAGTGCCAGTGTCTGCTCTGCAACCAAGATTTTCAGGTCCTTATAGGGTGACGAAAAAGTTGAGTGACACAAATTATCTGATTTGTACGCCCGAATGTCAGAGGAAGTCGCGGATGGTTCATGTTAACATGTTAAAGTCTTATGTGACAGACGAGTCTACCCTTGTTGTCAAGCCGAGTGCTGTTGTTGTGTCTTCTGTAGCAACCGAGTTGGAACAGGATTTTTCTGTACCTTGTGGTCGTTTGTCGAACTCCGCAATTTTAAATCAGTTGGAGTCTCACTTAAATTATCTAGCTCCGAATCAAAGGAAAGATATCGTTGAGTTAATTGAAAGTCATTATTCACTCTTTTGTGACATTCCATCGCAGACTACAGTACTTCGGCATGATATCGATGTGGGAAATGCGCAGCCCATAAAACAGCATCCTTTTCAGAGATTTCAGCGTTTGTGACCCCTGATGATTTTATGCAGTACTCCGTTATGGCGTTTGGAATGCGAAACGCTCCGTCAACATTTCAACGCTTAATGCGTATTGTACTAAGTGGAGTGCAGAAGTGTGATGCCTATCTAGACGACATTATGATATATTCTTCTAGATGGGAAGAACATTTGAGTTCTCTGCGTGAAGTGTTTTCACGTTTTTGTGATGCATCTCTGACGTTAAACCTAGCCAAATGTGAGTTCGCCAAGGCAACAGTGGTTTACTTGGGGAAAAGAGTGGGTCAGGGTCAAGTATGCCCGGTTGACACAAAGATTGCATCTGTGTTGAAGTTTCCAGTTCCAGTGAATAAAAGAGAACTGCGTCGATTTCTGGGGATGGCAGGGTACTACAGAGGGTTCTATCGTAACTTTGCCAGTGTTGTATCACCTTTAACCGATCTCCTCAGCACAGCTCGAGTATTTGTGTGGTCTCCTGCTTGTGAGCAAGCTTTTTGTGCAGCTAAGGATTTGCTTTGTAATGCCCCTGTTTTGGCAGCGCCAGAGTTTACGTGCTCTTTTAAGCTGGAGGTGGATGCATCTGCTACTGGAGCTGGCGCGGTGTTACTTCAAGAGAGTGAGTTGGATGTTGATCACCCAGTTAGTTACTTCTCGAAAAAGTTCACGTTATGTCAACGCAGATATAGTACCATCGAAAAGGAGGCTCTTGCGTTGTTAGCGTTGCAACATTTCGAGGTGTACTTAGGTGGAAGTTAATTTCCAATACTGTTTTTTATCGACCATAACCCGCTCGTTTTTTTGGCTCGGATGTCTAATTCGAAATCAACGTTTAATGCATTGGGCGTTGATAATTCAAGAGTTTAATTTGGATATCCGACATAAAAAAGGCTCGCAGAATATTGTCGCGGATGCGCTGTCCCGAGTCTATGGTGCTGAAGTGTAAAGTAATTGCTGTTGTGCAGCGTAGTAGATACAAACTTCCTGTCAGCATCTCTTTGGTGGGGGAGGTGTTACGTGGAAGTGTGTTTGTCTTGTGATGTTGGGGAAACAGTGTATTGGTCTAGTTTCCTTGGTGTGCTTCTTTCTCTCTAGTTTCTCTCTCACTGTAATGACTCACAGGTGGAGCTGCTAACGAGTGACCTGATTGGTGATGGGAGTGCTTGTCGTTGTATTTAAGTCTCCTGAATCATGGATCTACAGCTCCCCGCTCTCATGGCTTCCTTGACGAAGAGATGTGTTATTGTGATCTCCTAGTACATGTTAAAGACATTTGATGTGAACCACAACCTTATGTTAAGTTGTGATTGGTTATGTTAAACCTTTTGAGCATGGTAAGGAGGTGGGTGCCTCTTTTATTTATTATTTGTTTTCTCCTGTTTTTGATTAGTAGGGAGGGAATTTTTTGTATCTTCTGTTTATCTGATTTCTAGGTTAGTATCCTTAACCTAGTTAGCTTTGTTTTGTTATTTGTTTTGGCTTTTCCCCCTCCTGTAATTTGTGGCTCTATAGCTACTAATGTTAATACATGTAATTTTTGCACTTTAAGAGTTTTTCAGTGTTTTTTTGAAGCCTTGGGAGTGAGAGCGCGGACTCCAGGGATCTTGTTGATCAGGTTCCTGTTAATTGTTACAGATGGTTTTGTTCTCTTTGTGTAGAGTTATTTAATTCGTAACAAGAGAATAATGTTTATGCGTGGTTATTGAAAAAACTAAAACTTAAAGTATCTGAAATAAGGCCACAAAACACATACTAAATATGTGTCCACAAGTCTTTTGACTAATGAGTGTTGTTGCCTAGAATTTTTGCTTCAAAATGATCTGAAAATCATCCTGCCTAATCATTTACACAAAACAATACATTGATTTAAATTTTATAAGACAACTTTTGTTTGGAAAGGCAATATGCGTGGAGGCGTGTTCAAGTCAATTCAATTCAATTCAAATTTATTTGTATAGTGCTTTTCACAATACTTATTGTTTCAAAGCAGCTTTACAGAATGTGCATTTCAGATATGTACATAGAGAAAATACAGTTAGTTAATCATGTAGTAATTTAGGGCATAACATATCGCTGGCGTTGAGTCGTCTCTTCACAGGCGTCGAGTCGTCTCTTCACAGGCGTTTAGTCATCTTATCGCAGGTGTTGGGGCATCTGAGGTCTCCGTGAGAGGCTGGATACAAACCGGAGCTGACGAACGCTATTTACCTAGATAACAGCAGAAAAGCAGATGGGAGATAATTAGCATAGCTATTGTTCATAATATGAATACATTCGATCTGATTCAACAGTGGTATAAAAGGTAAGCATTATGTGAATGCTTGGCTAAAGAGATGCGTCTTTAATCTAGTTTTAAACTGGGACAGCGAGTCTGAGCCTCGAACAATATTAGGAAGGCTATTCCAGAGTTTAGGAGCTAAATGCGAGAACGCCCTCCCTCCTCTAGTGGACTTAGATATCCTAGGAATGACCAGAAGCCTCGAATTTAGTGATCTTAAAGAACGCGATGGATTGTAGGGCGATAGAAGGTCCATTAAATACACAGGAGCTAAACCATTTAGGGCTTTATAGGTCAGTAATAGTACTTTGTAATTGATACGGAACTTAATAGGTAACCAGTGTAGAGATGATAAAATAGGTCTTATATGATCATATTTTCTTGACCTAGTAAGAACTCTAGCAGCTGCATTTTGCACTAACTGTAGCTTGTTTATTGAGGATGCAGGACAGCCAGCTAATAAAGCATTACAGTAATCTAGTCTCGAGGTCATGAATGCATGAACTAACTTTTCTGCATCAGAAACAGATAGCATGTTACGTAGCTTAGCAATGTTTCTAAGGTGGAAAAAGGCTGTTCTTGTAACATATGAAATATGATTTTCGATTTTCATGTGTTCACACCTGAATTATCAACATCTTAGTTGATAATTCAATATACCTACTTATTTTTGACAAAACATCATACTATAGTATATTTAACTATGAGCAGAAATTGGTGAACAAAAGCGTACCTATTTAATGTGACAGTAGTCTTTTTTTACAGTCAAAACTTTATAATCTATCCAAAACTAATCACAAAATCTTGTCTAAACATTCATATTTAGTCTGTAACATATTGTGTATGATATATTAGCATATACATGTGAATTTGCAGTTTGTTGCTTATACAGACATTTTATTCCAACATATTTCAGTCTATTTTTACTCATCTTAGTAGGCTATAGCAATATAGTTTGGATGTGTTCATGTAAACATAACGTTTACTAATGTAGGTGGGAGAGTGAATGAACGGCACAGACACGCGCTGTATAACTAGTAAACGAACAGTGCGCGCCTGTGCCGTTCATTCATCATTTAGCCTACACACAGACACGCAATTCATATTTGAACAGTCTTTTTGAGGTTTACAGTCAGACACTATTCAATATCGTGATTAGAACAAAGCATTTAAGAAGCTCCTCGAAATGAAACTACCAGCACTTCTGGTACATTTTCCAGGGTTATTAGATAGTATTATTCCTCACAGCGTAGGGATACGCTGTGTACACAGCTGTAGTAAGATACTTACTAAACACGATGTGTTTTATAATCCAGCTGGTGGGCGTTGGCATGTTTGAATGGCTTGCCTTAGATCATTTGCGTTTGAATACCGCACGCTCTCCGTGGGCTTGGCACATTAACGCGTAATCAGGTATAAAGAGCTGGAAAGAAAAAGACTGACATCTCTCTCTTTTCATACAGATTACATAAACTGAGAATATTTGTTTTTTTATATACATTAATTCATTTAAAAGAAGAGAGTTCAAGCTTCATTATGGAAAAACACTCGTGCCTGTATGACAAGCATTCAGAATGGACTTAACTGACAGAGAGAAGGCAGAACGCGCATCATGTTTGTTTTTCTTTATTTGGCAAAAAGCACAACACTTTGTTTTTATTGTGAGTATCCACAAAAAAATAGACACTTATTAGGATCTAATGATGTACAACACTTAATATGTAAGATCAAAATCAACAGAGTATTTTGAGTTTCTTTTGCACTGATAAGAAAAAAAGCGAGACTATCGCGCGACCTCAGAGGGTTAAAGATCCTTCTATTTCTGCACATGAATCCTCGCTTCACTATTTGACCATATTTGACCAAACACCCATGTGTGTTTTTAGTTAATTGTTATTTTAACATTTGTTTTACTCTGTTACCAACTTTTTAAATATGTGAGGTTCCTGTTGAGCTTGGATTGCTGATCGCTTTTGAGTTGATTCCTCGGCGTTCTTTTTGTTTCGTGTGGCGAGTGGCGGGTGCGGCACCTGAACGAGGCTGGAAACTGTGTCATCTCCAACCTGAAGTCGGTGTATGTCTGCGTGTGTGGATTCATTAACGGTCCGATGCTGCTGTGGCCTCTGCATTCAAATCGCTGAACGACTCCCGCGACTCAGAGTGTTGTGATCTTCACAATTTTATCAGGATTCCATTGGACATAAGCATGCTGTTTACCTTTACCACATTCTTTTCACTGGTCTATGCTATAACTGGATTCTGTGGAACACTGGAATCAAGGCTGTGGAATACCAACATGATAAGGTACTCATATTCTGAGCTTTTTTCATTGAATCATCATCTGCCTCCCAGCACCTGTATTATTAAAACCTTGCGATCATTCAAACTTTTGCATCGGCCAAGATATTTGCATCGTGGCTCCCGCCGATGTCTCTATCCTTCGCCGGTTGGAATAAATGTACTTCATTCCTCATCTAGGCGTTCAAGACATCTTAATTCCCGTGGCATCTGTTCTTCTAACCTACATTTTCCTCAGAAGACGTTGCAGAATCGCGTAAAGAACGCAAGTTCTAAAATTAGACTTGCTCAATTAAATGTGCGTTCAATGAACAAGAAAGCCGCGCTGCTTCACGATATAATATTGGACAGAAAACTTGATTTTCTCTGTCTCTGTGAGACATGGCATCAACCAAATGACTTTTACAACCTTAATATAGCCAAACCACCTGGATTTACGTACATTGACAGACCAAGACTCACTGGTAAAGGTGGTGGTCTTGCTATTCTATATAGATCAGATTTGTCTATTGCAGAAGTTACAACACCTGCTGTGACATCTTTCGAATGCTTGACTATCAAAGTTAACAGCACTACACCAGTACTAGTTGTTTTAATCTATCGCCCACCTAAGGCTGATGCGAGGTTCTTCTCTGAACTTGCAGAATTATTGACTATGCTAAGTCCTATTTGTCCAGACATGCTGTTAATAGGGGACTTGAATATCCATGTCGATAATCCTGATTGTTCCTCTGCAGCTGCCTTCCTGCATGTGTTAGACTGTTTTAACTTCATTCAACATGTTGACTTTTCAACTCATAAATCTGGACATATATTGGACCTAGTATGCTCTGTGGGTATTGGTATAGATCAGCTTTCAAAAGATGAAGTTAATTTTACTGATCATAAATTACTGACAAGTGAATTTACTATATCTGCCTCCCTGCCGTCTTCTAAACAGCGTGTCATATCCTATAGAAATATTAGGAATATTGACCCTGAAAGGATTTCTTACCTTGTTGCGGAGCTTCCTATGCTTGGCTCTATTGACTGTTACAACTCTGCACTTTCCTCAATTCTTAATGTTGTTGCACCAGTGAAAGAACGAGTTGTATCTTTTTCAAAGTCATCACCCTGGTACACAAATGATTTACGCGCACTTAAAGTTGAAGGAAGGAAGATTGAGCGGTTGTATAAAAAATCAGGCCTCACCATTCACAAACAAATGTTTGAACAGCACCAGCTGCAGTATCATCTTGCTTTGAAGACTAGCAGAGAGGCATATTACTCTCATGTTATCAATAAAGGTGCTGCTAATCCTAGGACGTTATTTAAGACAATTGATAGCCTTCTTAAATCTCAAAAGAAAACTGTCGGTCCTTCTGATGAGATGTGTAGTAATTTTAACAAATATTTCACAGAGAAAGTTCAGAATATTTATAGTTCCATCTCCTTTGACTCTCCTTTGTTGACTAGTGAGTCTTATTCAAAAACCCCACCCTCTACTGCCCTTTCGAACTTTGCTACTGTCAATGTAGACAATGTTTTTAAATTGATCATGACTATGAGTTCATCCACGTGCTTTCTTGACCCCTTGCCTACTGAGGTTCTAAAAAAGTGTTTACCACATGTCTGCCCTTCCATCACTGAAATTATTAACAACTCCCTAGCCACTGGCCAGGTTCCTCCGGCCCTTAAGGTGGCCGCTATAACACCTGTTCTAAAAAAAACTGGTTGTGATGTTCAAAATTTAGTTAACTACAGGCCTATTGCGAACCTGCCCTTTGTGGCAAAGGTTCTCGAACGTGTTGTTGTTGGTCAGTTACAGCAATATCTGTCCAATAACAACTTATTTGAACCGTTTCAGTCTGGTTTCAGATCTGGTCACAGCACTGAGACTGCACTTGTAAGGGTCACCAACGACCTACTTGTTTCCGCTGACACTGGTGCTTGCAGCATTCTAGTCCTGCAGCTTTTGACACTATATCTCATATCATCCTTCTTAACAGGTTGCGTGTGTTAGGCATCTCTGGTGTTGTGTTCAAATGGTTTGAGTCCTATTTAGTAGATCGTTTTCAGTATGTTTGCATGGGGAAAAATAAATCTGAGGCCACATCAGTTCAGCAGGGTGTCCGGCAGGGGTCAGTGCTAGGGCCGACTTTGTTTTGCATTTATATGCTCCCACTTGGTGACATTATTAGAAAATACGGTCTGGGGTTTCATTGTTATGCTGATGACACGCAGATCTATGTTAACACACTACCGGATCCTAATCTTGCAATCACAGCTCTGAGCGCATGTATGGAAGAAATAAAGTCATGGATGAATGCCAATTATCTTAAACTTAATGAATTAAAAACAGAATTTCTACTTGTTGGTATGCCGACAGCCTTGCGCAAGTTTAACTGTCATAACCTGTTCACTGATTCTGATTTACTGGCCCCAGCATCACAGGTGCGAAATTTAGGTGTTATTTTTGATTCACATTTGTCTTTTGATGCCCATATCAAATTGGTTTCAAAATCTGCTTTTTTTCATCTAAAAAATATTGCCAGAATTCGGCCTTTTATATCCCTGCCAGATGCGGAAAAGCTTATTCATGCATTTATCACGTCGAGACTGGACTATTGTAATGCACTATACTCTGGTCTCCCTGATAAATATATTAAGAAACTACAGTATATCCAAAACTCGGCCGCCCGTGTATTAACGCACACAACTGTTCAGCAGCATATTTCCCCTGTTCTTTACGAACTCCATTGGCTTCCAGTAACGGCACGTATCGATTTTAAAATCCTGATTTTAACATATAAAGCTATTCATGGGATAGCACCGGAATACCTCTGTGATCTAGTTGTTCCTTATAATCCAAATCGTCTGACTCTTCTACTCTGCAGCAACCCACATTTAAATTAAAGTCGATGTGTGGTCGCTCCTTTACGGTTACTGCCCCACGGTTGTGGAATAAACTTCCTTCTGCGATTAAAAATTCCCCAACTTTGGACTGCTTTAAGAGGTCTTTAAAGACCCATCTCTTTAAAAATGTTTATTGTCTTTGAAGTGTATTATGTCTGGTATTATCCTGTATATCATTGTTTGTTTCTTCTGTTTTTAATTATCTTATATTTGTTTACCATATATTGTGTAGCGCTTTGGGTTGGAGAAAAGCGCATTACAAATAAAATGCATCATCATCATCATATGATGTTTGACTTCGCCAGTCAGAGATCACTAAAATTAACGTTAAAGAGGTGTGTGCACTCGCAAGTAAGATGTCAGGCACTGTAATTTGCTCTGGCCCCGTTCCTGTTCGAAGGAGTGATGAGATAGTAGACTGTCCTCACTCAATGGCTGGCTGTCTAAGTGGTGTACGCAAAATAATATAGAATTCATAGAAAATTGGAAAGGTTTTTGGGGCAGGACCTCCTGGGATGGTGCTGCTCTTCTCTCTAGTAATATGGCACATAGTCTTAGAGCTCAAACATGACAGTCTGGGGCTCAGGTCAGGAAGCAGACAAACAGGCTTAACCGACCGTCTGCTAGCTGTCTCACGTCACTGAGGTCAGATAAATCCCATCACATAGATACTCTTTCACCTAGATATCATCTTATAGACACTATGTCTGTTCCCCGAATTAGGAAATACAAAAAACTTCCAAAACCATCTAAGGGTAAAAATGTAATTGATGTTCAACAAATAAAAAAACAGATATGATACAAATGAACAATAGACAATAGGTAAAGCTGAATATTCGATCCCTTACTTCAAAAGCACTTATTTTTAATCATATGATTACAGACTATAACCTAGATGTGCTGTGTTTGACAGAAACCTGTCTAAAACCAAACAATTACATTACTTTAAATGAGTCCACCCCCCAAGATTACGGTTATAAACATGAACCTCGTATGAAAGGCAAAGAGGGAGGTGTTTCTGTAATTTATAGTAATATTTTCAGAATTACTAAGAAGTCTAGTTTAAAATATAATTATTTTGAAGTGTTGGTGCTTAATTTAACGATATCTAGTGTAAATGATAAATCACATTTGAAATTTTTACTGGCTACTGTATACATGTAGATAATGGAAAAGATGCATTTGGATTGGCATTTAAAGACATTCTTAACTCTATTTGAGTTAGACAACACATGTCAAGACCTACTCATTACCGTAATCATACTCTAGATCTAATATTATCACATGGAATCAATGTTCATGCCATTGAAATTCTGCAGCAGACCGATGACATCTCAGATCATTATCTAGTCTTTAGCCAAGGCTGCAAAGCTGACTCCGTGTTACAAATATGTTAGACATATCATTTCTGCCACTAAATATTGCTTTATAAATAATCTTCCTGATCAGTTTCATCATCTCAGTATCCCAGGTAGCTAGTAGAACTCGATATTGTGACAGAAAATTTTAACTCTCTCTTTTCCAGCACTTTAGACACAGTTGCTCCTTTGCGCTTAAAGAAGATTAAAGAAAATAGTCCAACGCCATGGTACAACGAGCGCAACTGGAAGAAAACAAAAATAGAGGTATTTCGCATTTCATGGAAAGAGAGCACGATTGAATACAGAGAGGCCTTTAAAACTGCTAGATCTGCTTATGTTTTCAACCCTATTAGAAGAAAATAAACAAAACCCTAGGTATTTATTTGAAACAGTGGCTAAACTAACAAAAACATAAAGCTTCAAGCCCAGACGTTTCCAAGCAGCACAACAGTAATGACTTTATGAACTTTTTTACTTACAAGATTGATAATATCAGGGAGAAAATTATAACTATGCAACCGTCTACTACAGTATCTTATCAGACAGTGTATTGTAGTCTCCCTGACGAAAAAATTCGATTCATTCATTGCTATAGGAGAGGGTCATTAATTAATCTTTGTCATTAGGATACATACTAAAGACTTTTAAGCTGGCTATGATTATACCGCTTGTTAAAAAAACACAACTTGATCCTACAGAATTAGTGAATTACAGGCCGTTTTCGAATCTACCTTTTCTGTCAAAGATACTAGAAAAGGCAGTTTCTTCACAACTATGTTCCTTTTTTAGAAGGAAATGGTATCTGCAAGGATTTTCAACCAGGATTTAGACCGTACCATATTACTGAGACAGCTCTCATTAGAGTCACAAATGATTTGCTCTTAATCATCAGACCGTGGTTGCATCTCTTAGTGCTACATTTGACACTATCGACCACAAAATTCTTTTAAATAGACTCAAAAAATTATGTTGGCATTAGTGGAATTGCATTAGCATGGTTTAAATCATACTTATCTGAACGTTATCAGTTTGTAGCAGTAAATGAAGAGTTGTCTTATCGGTCAAAAGTTCAGTATGGTTGACCACAAGGCTCAGTACTAGGACCGTTGCTGTTCACTCTGTACATGCTACCCTTAGGAGATATCATTAGGAAGCATGGCATTAGTTTTTACTGTTATGTAAACCTATTAGGAACCTGGGTATGCTCTTTGATACCAATCTTTCATTTGAAAGTCACGTGTCTAGTATCTGTAAAACCAAATTTTTTCATCTCAAAAATATACATAAATCAGGTCATATACTCTCAATTAAAAATGCAGAACAATTAGTTCATGCATTCATGACATCAAGGCTAGATTATTGTAATGCACTACTGGGTGGTTGCCCTTCACTTTAAAAAATAAACTACAGCTGGTCTAAAATGCAGCCGCTAGAGTTATGACCAGAATCAGGAAGTATGACCATATTAGCCTGATTCTGTCAACACTGCATTGGCTCCCTATTAAACATTGTATATTTTTTAAAATATTGCTGTTTACTTACAAAGCACTAAATGGTTTAGCTCCCCAGTACTTGAGCGAGCTCTTAACACATTCTAGTCCTTCACGTCTATTGCGATCTCAAAATTCTGGCCAGTTGATAATACCTAGAATATCAAAATCGACTGCTGGCGGTAGATCCTTTTCCTATTTAGCACCAAAACTTTGGAACAATCTTCCTAACATTGTTCAGGAAGCAGACACAGTCTGTTAGTTCAAATCTAGACTAAAAACACATCTCTTTGGCTTAGCATACACATGACACATTATAGACTTCTATAATTCAATGTTTAGATCAGCCAGAACCGGGAACACTTCCCATAAATCCTGATGTACTTGGTACATCATAAGAAGAATGGCGTCTACGATAATATTAGTCTCTCTGTTTATCCCGAGGTTTACTGCAGTCCTCCGTATCCAGGCCATATCCAGATCTGATGAAGGACCATCGCATGGACACGATGATAACGCATCCCTAAAGTGCCAGCCCCATCAGCCCAGTGAAGGCCTCATGGACACCTCAACAAACCCATCTCCATACCGGCGTGATGACTCTGACCCCCAACCAGATGGAACTGGATACATATTGTGAAAGTTCTGATCCAATCTGACTTCTGACTTATAATGCTGCCTGAATCATAATCATACACTGTTCTTCCGTTGGCCAGAGGAGAACTGGCCCTCTGCCTGAGCCTGGGTTCTCCTAAGGTTTTTTTCTCCATTCTGTCACCTGATGGAGTTTTGGTTCCTTGCCACTGTCGCCTTTTTCGCCTTTCTTCGCCTTTGTCGCCATTGGTTTTTAGCTTGCTTAGTTAGGGACATTTAATTTTATATTTAACAATATTATTATAACATTATTTTCCTATTATCTCTGTAAAGCTGCTTTGAAACAATCTGTATTGTAAAAATGATCGCTATAAGGTGACTTGACTTGACTACAGAAAATCTGAAAAACCTGCATGTTTGTAGTCTCCTATCAGAGGGGAAAATTTTGTTAATAAGGAAGAAAAAGAAAAGGGAGCACCTTCTCCCCAATCCCCTGATTAGAATGCTGTTACCATAATGCTGTTTAAAACTTGCCAGAGTACAATACAATTTTCAATGACAGACCTATACTCTTACAAAACTGTTTTGTTATTGTCCCGGACACACTGTCAATCCGACTGCCCGTCGGCGGGGATCAAAAATGCAGTATAAAATATCTGTATTTTTCACAAAAGCCCTGGAGCTGTCAAAAGACTTTTGATGACAAATAAATAACTTGCCAACTGATCTTTGGAAGTTCATTCATGGTATATGCATCAGTGTCACATTTGCATAAACTGTAGTATTTCAATTTATGATTAGTTTATTGCCAAATATTAAACAGAATAAAATAATGTTATGACAGGTTAAAGGTAATTTCAGATTCATGTTTCTGTTCATATCCGGGGGGTTTTGTAACGTCTGGGAAAATAAAGGTGAGTGAAAACTGGGATCTTTTGCAGCACTTTAATAATAAACAAAACAAGATCATCAAAACAGGCATGAGAGAAACAAAATTCAGCATAAAACAGCTTTGCATAACCAAAGACAATAAAAGGACACAGGTGATGAGCTAATAAGTAACTACAGCAAAACTCAGATATGGTGAATGCAGAAACAAAAGCACATAACAGTATCAAAATTAGAGTCTCTTAAATACACTTGAATGTAGCTAGTATGTTTTACTGTGACAGTTTTAAACTTAATCTAATTTTTTTTTACTTATAAAATTTCATTAGTTTCCTGTTTTTTTTGTCATGTCACAATTTGGTCAGCTTGCCATAAATCCAGAAGAGCAGTAATATATTATCCAGCAAGTTTTGACAGAACATTAACCTATGAAAAACAATCATGGAAGGTAATACTGAATAAACTCTCTTAAAAAAAAAAGGTTAATGTTATAATCAAGCACAAGCATACTACTCTGGGAAAACCCAGACAAACTTCCAGCAAATTTAGATTTGCTCTGCTAGTTAGTCTGACGAAGAACCCATTCAAGCTCATTTCCAATCATTCCAAATCAAGGCACCAATCACAAACGTTGAGGCGGGCTTTACAAGATGACGATCGATCTGATTGGTTTTATTTCCCTTTGGAAGTAAGCTGTCAATGAACTTTCCCCAGACCCTAACTCAGTTACGACTGAGAAGGGGTCTGGTTTTAACCAGGCTACAAGCATACAGTCAAGGAAACATCCTAAAACCAAAATATTTTTGCCATTCTTTGGTCTTATGCCATACAGGATTTGATATTAGTTAGTTACCCTGGATTTGTTATAAAGATATTAATAACAACCATTCTTTGCACTGCCAATAAATAGATATAGTTGGCACTACATTGCATACAAATTAGCTGAGTGTGTGAGAGCTTAGCATATTGGACACTAATGAAGGCCACAAAAGGGGATAGAGGGGAAGTCTACTGTATAGCATTGCTGAATAAAGCAGGTTGGATGAACATGAAAAGCCAGATATGATCTCAGAGTGACAGACCATATTGATAGGAGGTAACAGTGGCAGTGTAGATATTGAGAACAGGTGAACAAGGAACTTCTTCCATTATGTTGTTTTGCTTAATGTAAACCAATAACCCTGGCTAACCTTGTATTTCCGGCCAATGCTTATTTAGAAAGCCATTGATTAACAATACTGGCTATTGATTGATTGTGCTATTGATTGATTATGCAGGTTGAAGAATCTCATTAGCTCTTGATGGTGGGTCAGCAGTGATCTGCCGGAAACGGGCCTTAGATCCATGATAGACAACCAAAGATACTGATATGGTTATTTTTAAAATCCAGGCATTCAGTTTTCCTTCCAATTTTGGCAAAATGTTATTTAAAATGTCCCTAAACCCCTTAAGTTACAAAGATCACAGACGGCCCTAGATTGTTGTTGTTCAACATTCATTGCACTTTAAAACATCACACATCTTACTTGATCTGGACAAACTGAGTATTATTAGAAAGATTAAAGACTCCAGCTTTGATATTTGACCACTGTTTATGATAAACACCTGGTTGCAGTGACATTCATTTCTTAATTTATGTCAGGAGTGCAAAATAATCAATCTGTAATTTTTTAATATTTTGAATATAATATCAACACACATATGAATTCACTCCCGTCTGCTCTGTTTATTTATTTGTGTTCACATAGCTTCACTGAACAGCATCCTTTAGGGCTCTTAGTTCAAAAGTTCGCATGTCTGGAGAAATATTGATTTATTATCACATGTTTACAAAATATTTAGTCAAACAGAATATAATTTCTATTCATTTCCCAATGAATTATACAAATTATGAACACAGTGTAACACCGTACACAGCGCACTCTGTCTCTCCTCTTCCTGATTTGCGTCAGTTATGACCTCATGTTTCACACTTTAATAATCATAAAATAAACAAACACAAAACGAAAGTAAAAGTGGCAGCCCCTAACAGACTGCCGCACACACATGAACAAAACATAACGTAAAATAGTCTAGGCCTGGTCCTCTCTTGTCCTTCACTGTCGTCGCCCCTCCTTTTATGCTTCCGTAGCTCCTTCGTGAGACACAAGGCCGGTGCGGCGCGCAGGTGACTGTGGTGTTGTGCTGATTGAACACAAAAGACATATATCCACAAAAACTTGTAATCTCAAAGAGTGATCAATCGCCACCGGCCCCTCCCTGCTTGCCACATTGGCCCTGTCCCAAATGGCACACTTCATATGCACATACCATTTTGTGGACTTATAATGGCTACAGTTTGCACGTGTCCGATAAGTCCATGAGACCGTATGGTGTTCCATTAGTCATTTAAGGATTCAGAAGGGGTGCTTGTGAGCGCCCCCTTTGCAGTCAATATGTGCATTTGATGCGTACGTTTGCTGAGCTTGCACTGGTGCCAGCTGTGCAGCAGACTTCTTCCCGACAGTCAAAGAGGCGTTACGTCACGAAAGTGCAGACTCGTAGGAAGACTGCAAGTGTTTAGGGTGCCATTTGGGACAGAGCTATTGAATATTTACAATCAGAAATCCTGTTGTGTGGGGGGAACCCCAAGGACAAATGCACGCACGCTCTGGATATTATCACATGAAATTAAACAATACCCAATCAAAAAGTGAGCTGACGGAAGTCTCACCTCCAGCTCGCGCTGTAACATGCAAAGTCCATGTTCACACCGTCTCCAAGACTTCATGTAAACATGTTTCCTTTTTTTTTACTCTAAAGTCACGTTTGTTGCAAGAGTTTTTTACGGGACTCTGTTGTTTGTGAGTGGAATCTGTTAGTGTGTGGTTTGCTTTCCTGGACACATTGTGGCACTCCACACACTAGAGGAACAAAGTAGTTAAATCTATGATTTCTTACCGTTATGTTAGTGACCCCTTTTTTCTGTCCTAATTATGATACTGAATGTAGCTAACCCAATTTAGTAAATATAACACAAGATGGGGCCCTGGGTCTGTTCTAAAATAAATAATAATAAAACAAATAAAGCAGGAATTGGTTTATTTATGACTACTTGGTTAAATAAACTTTGCAAAACTTACTTTGTCAGTGCCTCCACTTAGTAGTAAATTATTACTTTAATTCAAATTACACTACTAAGAATGTATGTGTCATGATTCTGCCATCATGTCCGTGATTCTCTTAGTATTGCGGCAGGATCATGACAGACCCATGTTCTGTGTGCAAGCACATGGCCTTGTGTTTTGGTCATGTGCTTGTGTTGTCTCGTCTCTTAAACCCGCCCCCTTGTTATCCTGATTCAGTCATTATTGCTTTACCCGTGTCACCTGTTATGTCTTGATTAGTCTCCTTATTTAATCCCCTTGTGTTTGCTGTCTTGTGTCGGTTCATTGCCAAATGTTACCTGTCAAATCAATCAAATCAAATCCTTTTATTGTCACACAACCATATACACAAGTGCAACAGTGGGTGAAATTCTTAGGTGCAGTTCCGAGCAACATAGCAGTATGACACGATGTGACGAAAACAATTACAGCAAACATCAGATTTACATAGATTACACATCTAATGTGCGCACAATTACTCACAGTACCATATACACTAACAGAACAATAAATAATATACAATGTACAATATACAACAGTTTACAATATACAACAATATACAATATACAACAATTTACAATATACAACAGTATACAAAAATACAAAAAGAGGTAATTATACATAGAATAGATACTCGTAAGGTGCAAATATATATATATATATATATATATATTATGTAAATGCAGTAGGTTATGTTGTGCTGTGTTGACAGTTAGAATGTTTATGGTTATTGATCATGAGGGATCAAGAGTTTAGAAATCTAATTGCTTGTGGGAAGAAGCTGTCATGGAGTCGGCTGGTGTGTGTCCTGATGCTGCGGTACCGCCGGCCTGAGGGTAGCAGTGAGAGCAGCCCATGGCTCGGGTGGCTAGAGTCTCTGATGATCCTCCGAGCTTTCTTCACACACCGCCTGGCATATATATCCTGGAGGGAGGGAAGCTCACCTCCGATGATACGGCTGGCAGTGCGCACCACCCTTCGCAAGGCTTTGCGGTTACGGCTGGTAGTATTGCCAAACCAGGCAGTGATGCAGCCAGTCAGGATGCTCTCGACGGTGCTGGTGTAGAACTGTGTGAGGATGTGGCGGTTCATTCCAAACTTCCTCAGCCGTCTCAGGAAGAAGAGGCGCTGATGAGCCTTCTTCACGACGGCCTCAGTGTGGACGGACCATGTGAGTTCCTCTGTGATGTGGACACCGAGGAACTTGAAGCTGCTGACTCTCTCCACCGGTGCTCCATTGATGGTGATGGGGCTGTGTTCTCTGTCGTTCTTCCTGAAGTCGACCACTAGCTCCTTGGTTTTGCTGATGTTGAGGGAGAGGTGAGTATTCTGTGAGTATTCTGTGGAAAGTCTTGTCATTGAAAGTCGTTGTTAGTAGTCATTGTTAGTATTATACAAAGTGTTGTTTGTTTCTTGTTCAGTCATTATCTAGTCTTGTCAGTTTTATATCCCTTGTTTCGTCTGTTTTGCCCCCTCGTGGGTTTTGTTTTCCTGTTTTGTCCCAATAAACCCTGAGTTCATTGTACACCGACTGCGTTTGGGTTCATCTCCGTGCACAGCCGTGACAGAATGAACCGACCCACATCGAACCCAGCGGACAGTATGTCCTCGCCCGTCAAGTGCCAGACGGACCATAAAGGTTGGTACCAGGCCATCGCTGACGCTAAGAGGGGCAAACTCCCGATTCCCGCTCAGGGACAGCTATCGGTAAGGGAGTATGCCTGGGTCGCGAACGAGAGGAGGTTCTTCCTGCCGGAGATCCTCCTAAACCGCTACCTCGTCGCTGGTCTCAACTCCCCTCCACCCCTGGCCGAACGGGAGGAGTTGGTGACCCGTCCGTTCATGGAGATGGTGGATCGTTTATCTCGGAGAGAGTCACAGACACCCACAAGCTCACCATCCGCCCAGCTGCCCGTGATCTCGGAGGGTCGTGTTTTGGCTGTGGTCACCCTTGGGGACCAGGCCCATGCCGCTTCAGTCCCTGAGGCATCATCTCCGCCCACCAGTCTCTGCAGCAAACGGGGAAGACACGCCTCGTGGGAGTCCGCTTCGGAGTCATCCGCTACAGAGGCAGCGCAGTCTGAGGCTGCCCTTCCTGGGCTAGTTGTGGTCCCTGTGGAGCTTCCCCAACCAGCCATGAGTCCAGCTATTGCGTCTGCTCCCCGACCGAAGAAGAAGAAGAGGAGGAGGGGAGCCTCTGGTCTGTTTTCGTCCCCAGTGTCTGCAAGCGCTGTTCCAGAGCCCGCTACTGCAAGCGCTGTTCCAGAGCCCGCTAATGCAAGCACTGTTCCAGAGCCCGCTACTGCAAGCGCCGTCCATGACCCCGCCTCAGCTAGCGCCGTCCTAGAGCCCGCTGAGAGAGTTGCGGCCGATCTAGCCGCTAAGGAGGTTCTGCGAGCAGTTTCGGCTCGTCAGGAGATGCCCATCTTCCTTGCTGCAAAGACCCTGTCAGAATACTTGTCATGTCTCATCAAGATCCTTGATGTCCCTGTCCGTCCTGTCTCGCCCTCAGTCCCAGTATCCGCCGCCGAGAGCGCTGCACCCGAACCCGCCGCCGAGAGCGCTGCACCCGAGCCCGCCGCCGAGAGCGCTGCACCCGAGCCCGTCGCCGAGAGCGCTGCACCCGAGCCCGTCGCCGAGAGCGCTGCACCCGAGCCCGTCGCCGAGAGCGCTGCACCCGAGCCTGTCGCCGAGAGCGCTGCACCCGAGCCTGTCGCCGAGAGCGCTGCACCCGAGCCTGTCGCCGAGAGCGCTGCACCCGAGCCTGTCGCCGAGAGCGCTGCACCCGAGCCTGTCGCCGAGAGCGCTGCACCCGAGCCTGTCGCCGAGAGCGCTGCACCCGAGCCTGTCGCCGAGAGCGCTGCACCCGAGCCTGTCGCCGAGAGCGCTGCACCCGAGCCTGTCGCCGAGAGCGCTGCACCCGAGCCTGTCGCCGAGAGCGCTGCACCCGAGCCTGTCGCCGAGAGCGCTGCACCCGAGCCTGTCGCCGAGAGCGCTGCACCCGAGCCTGTCGCCGAGAGCGCTGCACCCGAGCCTGTCGCCGAGAGCGCTGCACCCGAGCCTGCGTTTGTTTCCCCCGTCATGGCTCACCCCAGGACCGTTTCTCCCTCTACCCACACCACTCCACCCAAGTCCGTTCGGACCCCCCGTCCTAAGCCCACACCCCGTAGTCCCAAGATCACTGTCCCGCCTACCCACCCTGGACCCTCGCTCAAAGACTTTGTTGTCCCTCCGCCTCCCCTTCCTTGTTTATTATTTTTGATGTTCCACCCCAATCCTGTCATTGTTTACTCTTGTATGCCCTTGTTATTATTTGTCATGTTTTGTTGGGTCGTGTCTATGTCTCAGTCAGTCTTGTCCCGTGTTTGATGTCTCCTTGGGGAGCGTCTGGAAGCCGCTCCTTAAGGAGGGGGTTCTGTCATGATTCTGCCATCATGTCCGTGATTCTCTTAGTATTGCGGCAGGATCATGACAGACCCATGTTCTGTGTGCAAGCACATGGCCTTGTGTTTTGGTCATGTGCTTGTGTTGTCTCGTCTCTTAAACCCGCCCCCTTGTTATCCTGATTCAGTCATTATTGCTTTACCCGTGTCACCTGTTATGTCTTGATTAGTCTCCTTATTTAATCCCCTTGTGTTTGCTGTCTTGTGTCGGTTCATTGCCAAATGTTACCTGTGAGTATTCTGTGGAAAGTCTTGTCATTGAAAGTCGTTGTTAGTAGTCATTGTTAGTATTATACAAAGTGTTGTTTGTTTCTGGTTCAGTCATTATCTAGTCTTGTCAGTTTTATATCCCTTGTTTCGTCTGTTTTGCCCCCTCGTGGGTTTTGTTTTCCTGTTTTGTCCCAATAAACCCTGAGTTCATTGTACACCATCTGCGTTTGGGTTCATCTCCGTGCACAGCCGTGACAGTATGCTTTTTAACTCACAGATTAAACCCAGAAATAGCAGTGTAAATTGTAAACTGCCGGAAAAAAATTAAATAATAGTAATTATATACAATTTACTGAAATGAAAATGAAGTATTTGATTTTTGTGATTAAATATGTTGAATTTGGAGTGAAACAGTTAAATAATATGTAACACAAAATTAAAACAATTCCAATATGAATCCTCAATTCAATTGACACCCAAATCAAATCAATCAAGTTAGTAGAACCTTAGTGACAATAAATCAAGTGGGCCCACATATTCATTCACCTCTCTCATTCATTTAGTCTTGAACAAAATAAATCGTTGCAGGCCTGTGACGTAGCTTGAGAGCGTGGTGGCCAAAAAAACACAACGGCCGCATTACTTTTAAAGCAAACAAAATAGTTACTGCACGTGCTTGGTAGTACTCACGACCTGAGAAGATGTCCAGTTGCAGACGAACATCAGGCACAACTGTACAAGGCTGCAAGTTCAATCAGCTACCAGTTAGCAGATACAGATTCCCGTGAAGAATACTCAATGCCATGAATCATCAGAGAAACTAAAGAATATCTTTCCCCAATGACGAAGAGATGATCCTCGTACATAAACAACCACAAGAAACAACTGTCCGTTTCCTTCAATCAATTAGACAAGCATCCCAGAAAAGTACAATGATTGGTCATCCATAATAACTGGGTTTACTTTATCATATTTTAACAGAACTAAGCGGATTGCAAGTTCCTTTCACTTTCACCATGCATTGCTGCAAAATACAGTGCACATCTGCCAAACCCCACCCCTCATGAATAATCAACGTCGGAGTTTACCCAATTATAAAATAATAAAATAAAGATAAGCAGGTATTTCAGTGCAAGCAAGTTAGGGTGTATAAATGCATGTGAATGTTAGTAGCTAAAACCCAAACTTATTAACCCCTTGCGGTCTGTATTTCTATATGCATATAAAATCCCATCTGGGCTACACCCTCCCCCTTCTAAAAGTCTTGATGTCCTCATCAAACCCTTATCAATTAGTGATTCTATTTGTTATCGGAAAGGTTTGTTTGTTTGGCACAGCCTGCACAAGTAACATGGGTTCTCTGTGTACTTTTCCAATTCTCTTAAATGTCAGAGTAACTGATTTGGATCATCATTCCCCTATGACTGATAGTTAACAGCATATCTGATGGTTTTCTAGGTTCATCGTAGGTGTAAGGACTGGGCTAAGTGGGTGAATCTGAATAACTAAATACATCCTGCTAAAGACCAAAAATCTCTTAATGTAAATTAACCCAAACACACACACACACACCTTCATTATGCATTTTAAATATAACTGTCTATTCCCATAACTTGTACAAATAGTTCTGGACACCTCCAGAATGCTTTCGGTGTGATCAATCAGAATACGTACAGTAATATCCAGTAAAATATAGTTTACTATGTTTTCCATCTTTGGAGTGAAAAGAGACCAAAACTAACATCACTGGTGTTCTTAGATAACAGCGTTTACGACCCAAAGGAATGTTCACAGAACTGTGGCTCTCTCTGAATTCTAACCAAGGAGGAGAAATGAATCCTGTATTCATATATATATATATATATATATATATGCTATTATATATCCACTTGAGAATTGTATGAACAATGTATCTAAGTTCCCTATTTCATGAGTTGCCTTTTTGTGGTTTGGTCTATGTTTCTCGACAACTCTAATGCGATAATGTTTTAAACTTTGCCAACTAATGTTTAACCAAATCCATTTGTGGCAAGTTTGGTCTCGATAAACTCCAATCTTCATTCCCCATTTGTTAATTGACATTACATTTTGCTAAACTTTGTGACACATTAGTATTATAAGAATTGTGAAGATTCTTCTCTTAAACACCCAATGAAACTAGAGATTTAAATGCCTGGTTATAACACAAAGGGTCATAAAATCTCCCTCCAAAGGGACAGCTCCTGATTGGACCCTCTTCCAAAGAAGGCGGAAACGTCAGGTCTTCAAAAGGACTGAATACCAGTTTATCCCTCTCTTACTTCTCTTGTCCTCGTGTCATAATGTAACGTCTCGCCTCCGGGCGAGCTCTTCGCCCTTCTTTTATTTGTTTCTAGTTTAGTTTGTGTTTTTCAGTCTTAGATAAGTCTCCGTGTTTAATTCCAATCGACGAGTGAAAAGAACACCGCGTGACATATCTCTTCAGCCAATCCAACTACAAGGGACCTTTAAACGAGCGCGCGCTCGTTTTGAAGGAGAAACACGCGCACGTGACCACGCGACGCGCCGGACCGAGAGACGCACACGCGCTTCTTCACCAGCCATGCAAAGATGTAACGTTAACTCTGCGTGATTTCCCCGTAGAGATCTTTATTTCTTTTCTTTGTTAGTCAAAGTTTTGTTTTCCGTAGTCGACTCTGTTCACTTCCACGAAGTGAAACGAACTTAGCCGAACTATTTTCCTTTGGTAATGTTACCCCAAAGACTTTGAACCTCCGTTCAACACGCGCCCCAAGCAGCACCACGTGACGCTTCATAAAGGACTCCGCTCACGCACTGCGGCAGCGCAGGAATGCCGCGACACAGAGAGACTCAGAAACTTGCAAGTATATCTCTTTATAGAGCTTCTAAGAAGAACTAAGATGATGTTTTCGTGTTGTTACATACAGGTGACTGTCAGGGTGAATGTTGCCAATGCTCTCTCTCTCTCTCTCTCTCTCTCTCTCTCTCCCTCTCCCCCTCTCTCTCTCTCACACGTGTTTCCATTGTCCACACTCTATGCATTTCTCGTTCATCGATGCCTTATCGTGTTTTGTTTGTTTATTATGTTTGTAAATACATATATCCCATGTAACCCCATGTAGTAAATCCCATGTAGTAAATACATAAGTAGTTCTGCCGTATTAAATTCATTATATTCATGTTGATTGTTTACTGGCTCTTTGCTCATTTTCAAGTCCCTTAAGTGAAAGATCTTTAGCTACAAGCTTACAAATTAAAGATACTTTAAAGAGTATTTGTTTATAGGGCAGGAAACCCAATTCTTGTGGCCACAGAATTGCTTTTCCTGAAATCCTATAAAGTAGGATGATATTGTGGATCCCCACAAATATTATTCTGACAATTGAGCTAATTAATTTTGCCTGTTTTGTAGGACGTGGTCCGTGTAATGAATTACAATCAACTTGTTGTAACGGGACTTTAAGTCTCGCTTAGTAGGGGAATATTTAAATCGTTACCCTGGGAGATTTAGAAACGGAAGGAACTTAGTCCCCGCTCCAGTTCTTTGAGTCTCAGTATGCACTTATGTGTATATGTTTTATCTTACACTATTATGAAATGCAACAGGAATACGTGGTTTAGGCTTCAGGTAAGTATGTCGGCACGGTGGCTTCCTGAAGTGCATGAAGTGAAATGGAAGTAATTTGAATTCACGTCCCCACCCACCTAATCCTAATAATGTAAGCGAGACGCCCCTACCCCAAGGTACGTTCAGAAATAACTGTCAAATGTTTTGATCTGAACAACTAATAATTTATTTTTTCTCCCCTCGATAGGTTATGTCTTTGCGGGAAGAGACAGCTCAAAGGAATAAAATGACAATAAAAAAAATAAATAAATAAAATTAAATAAATCTGAGTGTTCTTATTTTCTTGAATGATCTTCAACTGACTAATATATTCAGAACAACTCCTTTAAACACCTCCAAAGTGTTTACCCAACCTTAATATCTGGATTAGGATATTCACATTAAACACAGAAAAACTTATTCACAACCCTGAGTACGAATGACTTTTGTGATTCAATTCAAATAACTCATTCCATTAAATGACTCACTTCAAATGACCCATTCCAAATGCATAGTTAACCTTGAAATCACTAAACGACTCTTTTGAATCAATCTTATGATTCAGTTTCCAATCAACTCAGTAATCACAGTTCAAACTTACAATTGAAACAATCAGTTTGTTCAAACATTCAGTTCAGTCCATTCTGATTCAGTAAGATGTTCACGTGTACGTGTGTGTATTGAACTGTTGTACCAGTCTGTGGCAACGACAACTTTGATGCGATGACTTTCGAAGACCTTTTTGAAGATTCGTGAGGCTTGTGATGACCTGCGATGTCTTAATGAACAGTTGAGACAGAACAGCGAGATGTCATCAGGATGGCAGGGTAATAAGCAAAAAAAATAAAATCACGAGCAAAGTTTCAGTGCGGCCCAAAAAAACTCTGAATCTTCCTGAAACAAAATGACGCAGCTCAGTTCAGCTCACACGCGGCTCGCGTATACGGAATGATCTGGATCACAAAAAAAAATATGTCTCTCAAAAACACATACTGGTCCGGAACGATCTTCAGCCCCTTTATATACAAAAACTAAAACGCTTCACTCCAAAAACTATTCTTGCAGTCTGCACACGCGATCTTGTTCACTAACAAGTGCACTTAAACAGATTGCAGGCAGAAAACTCTCGCTCCACACAGTTCATATCACTTTAAAAAAAACAGTAGGCTCTTGAAAATATGTTCGGTTAAAACAACGACAACACACGGCAGTGTTTTGAATGAAACTCACGACTCCAGTAACCTTCCTCGTGCACTCAGCCAGCCTGCAACACTGTTCTCTGTCCGATGATATAACCGACCGAACTTCAGCTCTAACTGCGGTTCTCGTGTCACACGACGATATAGGTGTACCCTAAACTCATAAAACTTAATCTGACTGTATTACTTCACGTTTTCAGCGAAACTTTCGAATTCTCGTACTGCAAGTATCATGGCGCGAGAAAAATACCTCCGTTACATTCCCCCCTGCTAAACCCTGCCATACCATCGACATCTCCAGACAGCCTGTCCCTGAAATATAAACAGAACAAAATTTAACATTTCAGCATCACACAAAACACATTCTTATCAATCTCAAACAGTTTCACACATATTCCTCATCACATAAAATAATCATCTCTATACCTCAGAGGTAGTTTACCACGGGTTTGTCTATGAGAGCGTCTGAGCTCTGGAACATTTTCACTTTCAACATCTGAAATGTCAGCATCATCAGAAACGTCTTGTACTTCCCACTCTACTTCAGGGACAACATCTTCTACTACATTCTCCTGTTCTTGCATTACACTCCCTCTTTGTTCTTCATCATTGGTTTCCATCTGTACCACCCTATTATCTCTACTCTGTCTATGTGCAGTGGCTGGAAAACACACAAGATCTGGGAATTCTGTTTCAGAGTCTGACTGGTTTACGGGTCTACATGTGGTTGTGCGTGGCGTACTTGATGATGACAAAGGAAATGTGCAGTGACGGAGCTGATCCCTGTGTACTACTCTGGACGGACCCCCCTTTTCAGGTTTGATAGTAAATACAGGTATGTCTGAATGATTCTGCTTTAATACAATGTAGGGTGTGTGTTCCCACTTGTCTTGAATCTTATTTCTGCCTCTATGTTTGTGATGACGGAGCAACACACGGTCACCAGGCCTTACAAGCGCTCCAGAGGACTTGCGGTCATACACTCTTCATACACTCTCTTAGAGACTTCCTGTGCGACCGTATTTGCGACTTCTACGGCAGTCTTTAGTCGGCTATGATGGCTCTTCACCCAATCATCCAAGTTTTCTGCATCACTTTCCTCCAAATCCTTCCCACCCAAGACATCTAATGGAAGGCGCGCATCCCTCCCAAACATCAAGTAAAAGGGGGAGTAGCCAGTAGATGAGTGGACGTGATTGTTGTATGCCATCACTAGCTCTGGTAGGTGAGTTTTCCAGTCTTTCTTCTTCTCAGGTGTCAGCGTTCTCAGCATATCATGCATGGTGCGGTTGAACCGCTCGCACTGAGAGTTTCCTTGAGGATGGTAGGGACTCGTACGACTTTTTCCAATTCAATAGACTTTACAGAGTTCCTTGATCACTTGCGCCTCGAAACATCTTCCCTGATCTGAATGCAGACGAGCTGGGCTACCGTAGTAGACAAACCAATGTTTGATGAGGGCCTTTGCAGTGGTACTCGCTGTTTGGTTCTTAGTTGGGACGGCAACTGTAAACCGGGTAAACATATCAGTAAGAACCAGTACATTTTCATACCCTCCTGAGGACATTTCCAGCTGAGTGTAGTCCATTGCCAGCACTTCTAAAGGAGCAGTGACATTGCTACAAGTCATCGGAGCTCGGATTCTTGGAAAGACATCTTTTGCAAGGCTACATATTTTACACTGTGCTATCCATCCTTGAACATCCTTAGACATGTAAGGCCAATAGTAGCTCCATCTCATCAGTGTCAGAGTACTCTTTTCTTCAAAATGACCTCCATGCTCATGTTGACGGTCATAAACTGAACGCTGCAAGGGGACCGGAACAACCAGCTGCTTAATTTTCTCTCCATCCCTTGGATCAAGAATACATCTAAACATCACTCCATGATGCAGTTGAAGACGTTCAAACTCTCTGCAAAGCTTTTTCGACTCTGGTGGCATACTCTGTTGTCCTGCGCTACTTGGTTTTCTGCCTTTGGACACTGCATTGTATATGGAACCCATAAAGGCATCACTTCTTTTCAGCTCCCTTATTTCACTCCAGCTGTAACCATTCAGCACTTTCTTGATGGACGCTTGTACAGCCACTCGAACGTCAGTCTCGCACTGCTTGGACTCTTGAGCGGGCCACAGGCATGCACGCACTTCCTCTGAGTTCAGTCTGATAAAATCCTTCTCTGTGTCTTCCTGTTCAGGAACTTCACTGGAGAGAATCCTCGACAGAGCATCCGCATTGGTGTTCAGTCGTCCAGGCTTATACAGAACCTCGAAATTAAGCTCCGCTAACTGGGCCACCCAGCGTTGCTCAACTGCACCGAGATTTGCGGTCTCCAGATAACGCAGTGGATTATGGTCAGTGATTACAGTGAACTTGGAGAACATCAGGTACTCTTTAAATTTTTCTGTTGCAGCCCACTTAAGGGCCAACAGCTCCAATTTGTATATTACTTGTACTTGTCTATAGTACTTGTCATTTCGCTCGGACCCTCTCAGGCCTCTGCTAGCAAAAGCAATGACGCGCTCTGCTCCCCTTTGCTTTTGGCTCAATACAGCTCCGAGCCCCTGTTGACTCTCGTCCGTAGTGAGGATAAATGGAAGGCCAAAGTCGGGGTAAGCAAGGACAGGTGGTGACATCAGGCATTGTCTCAATGTGTCAAATGCAGTCTGGCATTCACTACTCCACATGAACAGTTCAGAGGCTCTCCTTTTGTCTTTGCTGCCCATCAACGCATGCAATGGTTTTGCTATTTGAGCAAACTTCGGTACGAACCGCCGGTAATAACTCATGAATCCAATCAGTTGTCTCACTTCTTTCACACTTTTCGGAGCAGGCCAAGCTTCCAAGGCACTAACCTTTTCACAGTCGACTTTTATTCCTTCAGAGGAAATCACGTGGCCTAAGAATTTTACCTCGGATCTGAAGAGAAAGCATTTGCTTGGTTTCAACTTTAGGCCATGCCGCTTTAGTCGATCAAAGACCAGCTCTAGTCTCTCACAGTGACTCTTAAAGTCTTTGGAAAACACAATAATGTCATCCAGATATATCAAGAGGACATCAAAGGTCAAATCCCCGAGCACTACTCCCATAAGGCGCTGGAAGGTGGCTGGTGCGTTGCACAGTCCGAATGGCATCCGCGTCTACTCAAACAGTCCAAACGGGGTAGTGACTGCTGTCTTTTCACGATCACGCTCACTCACAGCTACCTGGAAATAGCCGGCCGTAAGATCAAGGGTGGAAAACAGCTGAGCATTCCCCAGTGCGTCCAGAGATTCCTCCACTCTGGGAAGTGGATATGCATCTTTGCATGTGACTTGATTAAGCCTTCTGTAATCACAACAGAAGCGCACACTGCCGTCTTTCTTCACAACTATCACTGCTGGGGATGCCCAGGGACTCGCACTCTCCTTAAGGATGCCTTGTGACACTAGGTCCTGCACGTGTTTCTTGAATTCTTGGAAAACGTGTGGCGGTACTCTACGGTGTCTCTGTTTCACTGGCGGAGCATCACCGGTGTGAATGTCATGCGTTACAGACTGTGTGTACCAGTAGTCACTGTCACTTTTGGAGAATATGTCTCTGTACTTTGCCAACAACTGGTTAAATTCCTCTCTTTGTGCAGGGGTGAGCTTTTCATAATTCACCTTAACTGGTACTGGAGGAATGTCAGAGATTTCAACTGCTTGAACATGCATCACTCGTTTAACATGAAGCATCCCTTCCTCCTCCTCAAACTCCAGCGTATTCTCAGTTAACACCTCCCGTGGTTTAGACACTACTGCCACTCTGCATCTTGGGTTAAGTCTGATTGTCCGCTAGCTCGAATTCATCACACGTACAGAAACTTTACCACCCTCAGTTTTTGTTAGCACATTGGCCACTAGGAGCCCCTTGGGTAGACTCACACTAGTGGTGGGCTCAATCAATACTTGGCACTTCACTTTAGGTGGCACTCTGCAACGACCTTCGAACACCTTTTCACTAAGTGGAGGGATGGTGATGGCCTGTTTTCCACCAACTTTGACGAACCCAAACTTGCCATCTGGACTCAGGGTTTCGGTTTTCTCAACACTGGCTAACACCCTTCGTATCTTTGCTTCTGCAGGTTGTCCATATCTGTTGGCTGACTTCACATTCTCTCCTGTGACGAACACTGACTTAAACTCACTGATGACATTCATTCCAATGATCCCTGAAAGTCCCTTTATCTCCTCTGCTTGTTGGCTCGTGTCAGTCAGCACAAAGATACACTTCCCCGGGAGAACCTTCCCCATGCACTCCACATCAGCTTGCAAACATCCTAGAACAGGAATGTCGAGTCCATTAGCTGTGGTGAGTCTAACCCAGTGAGCAGATGACAGTTTCAGCTCTTGTTCTCCGAAGTGCTTCCTAAAATGTGACTCTGTAATAGTGGACACTTCTGAGCCTGTATCCAGTAAGCAGTTTGTCTTGACACCAGCTATTTTAACTTCAACAGTCAGACAATCTCCAAATGCGCCACTTTTCAACGTCTCTGTCACTTCGGCAGTCCATTCAGCTGTATGACTCCTTATCATAGATGGCCCAGGGCTGGTTTGCGCTGTACTTGATGGAACACTTCTTATGTTAGTTCCAGCCATCCCTGTGGAACGTCGAGACTTATCAGTCACTCTAGCTGCTTCGACACCTAGTGGACAGCGCCTGCTAGTGTGCCCAGGTTCACCACATGAATAGCAGATGTATCGGCCATCACTGTCCTTCAGGGGTTGTCTTTTTGGACGACTCTGATGAAATTGTACCCTGCTGTTACCGTGTACTGCTTGGTAAAGTTCATCTTGACGGGCAGCAATCTTCTGTATAGCTTCATGCAGTTTTTCCAGTGTTAACTCTCTGGGGTCGAGAAACGCGCCGGCGCGTTTTGCTGTTTTTTTTCCACATAGCAGCAACATAGACTTAAAATACTCCGTCATTTTTGGTCATATAAATAAAATCAATACATGATTATAAACTATAGAGGGTCTTCTTTTTTTTGTGTACACTCACATTAACATCAAAACCGTGTGCTTTTGTAAAATGAAGAAAATAAACAGGGTGTGCTTTCTGCCTCTCTGTCTCCGTTAAATTTTTTTCTGGTGCACGTCTCTAAACTTAAACAAAGCTCAGCGAATACTATTCACACAAGCATGAGCAAAATATCTTTATAATCATTTAAGTTTGTACTTTTAAAATATCTAATTCAAAACTAAAATAAATATTCTCTGTTTATGTTATCTATTAAAAAAGAGAGAGTTGTCAGCCGATCTCATTATCGTTCTCTCAGCTCATTATTCTGCTAATGTGACACGCCCACGGAGAGCGCGCGCTATTCAAACGCAAATGATCTGAAGCAACACATGCAAAGTGTCAACGCCCCTCATAAACGCAACATAAACACAACAAATGTAATCATCAGATTAATGTAGCCTACTATTTCTTCTTGCGAGGCTGTGTGAGGAGTAATCCTGGGACATTTACCTCAGAACATGTGCTGTTTTTTTTCATTACGAGGAGCAACGGATCCATCTGATAAGTAAGTTCTTTATTATTATTGTTCTAATCGCGATATCATAGTGTATGTAAACCGCAAAAAGACTGTTTAAATATGAATCGCGTCTGTGTGTGAATGAACTGAACAGTTTTTACCAAACCCTATTACTATACTGAGATGAGTGAAAATCGACCGAAATATGTAGAAATAACGTTATAATGTCTTAGCAACGTATTAAACTGCAAATTAATATTTATGCCCTAATATAGGCTCATAAAAACAACAAATGATATGCCTATGTTACAGACGAAATATGAAAGACAACATTTTGTTGACTAGTTTTGGATAGATTATTAACTGTTTAATGTAAAATATGCTACTGCCACATCGAATAAGCTTTTGTTCACCAATTTCTGCTCAAATGTTATATATTAGGCTATGTTTGTTTTGTCAAAAATAGAGTCATCAAGTAGGATGCTATTATAGTGTTTGTTCCAATGTAGACTTTATTCAAACTAATGAATCCTTAACTTTGAAATATGTATGATAAAATGTATACTTTAGTTTTTACAAAGAAATATGAAATATCCATCTGAGAAGTAAGTTTTTTTATTAGTGTTCTAATTGCGATATCATAGTGTATGTAAACCAAAAAGACTGTTTAAATATGAATCGCGTCTGTGTGTGAATGAATGAACTGAACAGTTTTTACCAAACCCTATTGCTATACTGAGATGAGTGAAAATCGACTGAAATATGTTGAAATAACGTTAAAATGTCTTTGTATTAGCAACGTATTAAACTGCATATTAATATTTATATGCCCTAATATAGGCTATCATAAAAACAACAAACGATATGCCTATGTTACAGAAGAAATATGAAAGACAACATTTCGTTGACTAGTTTTTGGATAGATTATTAACTGTTTACTGTAGCCTAAACTATAGACTACTGCCACATTGAATAAGCTTTTGTTCACCAATTTCTGCTCAAATGTTAAATATATTAGGCTATGTTTGTTTTGTCAAAAATAAAGTCATCAACTAGGATGCTATTATAGTGTTTGTTCCAATGTAGGCTTTATTCAAACTAATGAATCCTTAACTTTGAAATATGTATGATAAAATGTATACTTTAGTTTTTACAAAGAAATATTAGGCTACACTTGAAATATTGTTATTTTAATTGTTGCTGTAATTGTAACCTTTTTAATAAAATAGCAAATAATATATTTACAAGGTAGATGTAAACAAAATCTTAAAATGTCAATATAAGCCTTCTCTTCAAATTATTTGTATTGCGTTTTATTAGTGACAAATTTGGGGAGAGGATACATATCCAAAACTTTCTGAAAATACAGTATGAGAATTAACTACACAATTACTAGAAATGTTCACCTTGGATATTATACAATTTGCAAGCAAAAATACAAGTGGAAAAATACTATTTTTTTATAGATGTTTCCAACTGTGAACCAATTTTGTAGTATATATACACATTTCTTTTCTTGTGTCCTTGTATTCTTTCTTGTGGCTCAGTGACACACCTGTGAAAAGCTCATTATGCAGGCTCATTAAACAGGTCTTTTGTCTTCACAGGTGTGAATCAGACCATTATACATGAGTCACGCCCATTTCGCATATTGCCTTTCCAAACAAAAAGTGTTTTACTAAATTTAAATCAATGTATTGTTTTATGTGAATGATTTGGAAGGATGATTTTCAGATCATTTTGAAGCAAAAATCCTAGGCGAGAACATCCATTAGTCAAAGGTCTTGTGGACACATATTTAGTATGTGTTTTGTGGCCTTATTTCAGAGACTTTAAGTTTTAGTTTTTTCAATAACCATGCATAAACAATATTCTCTCAAAAATACAAACATGTACATACATCTTGCTAACATATTATGGTAGCCGTTTGTGCTATATAGAGTGAATTTACACCTTTGCCATTAACATGTTTATAAATAACTGAAAAAAGCACAAATGTTAGAGCATGTCAGAATGCTCCAGGACCCCAAAAACACATAGGACCCCAGAGGGTTAACGTAGAGGAAGCTTGATCTGCATCAGCACTTACTACTCTGACACGGGGGCTGGGTTTTGGAATGTCCGGTGTTTGAGTCTCTTCTTCTTCAGCCCAAGTGATTGCGGCTTGCATTACCTGAACAAAAGTGAACCTTTCATCCTCCTTAACTCGCCTTTTCATTTCACGCCTCAGAAAATCATCTCGAAGGCCCAGGACAAGTTGTTCCTTTAACACACTTTCGGCCTCTGGAACTCTGTTTGGCTCTCTGCGCTGAACTCGGCTGAGTCTCTCTTGTAGGTCATATGCGTATGAGCGTATCGTCTCACCTTGCATTTGCTTTCGTTCGTAGAAATCTTTCAGTCTGGTCCCAATTGGCACTTTGTCTCCATAGGTGTCTAGTAGGATTTGAAAGATATCGTCGGTAGATTTTTCACCATCACCCAACATGAACCTCACAGTCGCTTTGGCCTCATCTTTGAGATGCTGTTTCGCCAACTCTACACGATCTTCTGCAGGTACTCTCATCACTTGGAAGGCAGATTTCATTGATGCAACCCATTCTTCGACGCTTAACTCTCCAGTATTGGTCGAACGGCCACTGAACTCTGGAAGTTTCCTGTCCCTGGGAATATAAATGGTCGCTGGGGGTGCTTGAGCGGTGGCTTGATGCTCGATGACAGCTCTTGCTAGTGACAGGGCTTCTCTTTGTTCGGTTCTTGCTTGGTCAAGTGCTCCCGCCTGCTCTGCAAACCGCCTCTGCATCTCCGCCATCTCCCTCTTCAGTTCCTCAAACTCTGCCATTCTTCAGCTTGTAGGCCTGGGACTTGTGACACCCAAAAATAAGGTAAATACAGTCTAATTCTATCCTGTTCGTGTCGCCAAATGTAACGGGACTTTAAGTCTCGCTTAGTAGGGGAATATTTAAATCGTTACCCTGGGAGATTTAGAAACGGAAGGAACTTAGTCCCCGCTCCAGTTCTTTTGAGTCTCAGTATGCACTTATGTGTATATGTTTTATCTTACACTATTATGAAATGCAACAGGAATACGTGGTGTAGGCTTCAGGTAAGTATGTTGGCACGGTGGCTTCCTGAAGTGCATGAAGTGAAATGGAAGTAATTTGAATTCACGTCCCCACCCACCTAATCCTAATAATGTAAGCGAGACGCCCCTACCCCAAGGTACGTTCAGAAATAACTGTCAAATGTTTTGATTTGAACAACTAATAATTTATTTTTTCTCCCCTCGATAGGTTATGTCTTTGCGGGAAGAGACAGCTCAAAGGAATAAAATGACAATAAAAAAAATAAAAAAATTAAATTAAATAATTCTGAGTGTTCTTATTTTCTTGAATGATCTTCAACTGACTAATATATTCAGAACAACTCCTTTAAACACCTCCAAAGTGTTTACCCAACCTTAATATCTGGATTAGGATATTCACATTAAACACAGAAAAACTTATTCACAACCCTGAGTACGAATGACTTTTGTGATTCAATTCAAATAACTCATTCCATTAAATGACTCACTTCAAATGACCCATTCCAAATGCATAGTTAACCTTGAAATCACTAAACGACTCTTTTGAATCAATCTTATGATTCAGTTTCCAATCAACTCAGTAATCACAGTTCAAACTTACAATTGAAACAATCAGTTTGTTCAAACATTCAGTTCAGTCCATTCTGATTCAGTAAGATGTTCACGTGTACGTGTGTGTATTGAACTGTTGTACCAGTCTGTGGCAACGACAACTTTGATGCGATGACTTTCGAAGACCTTTTTGAAGATTCGTGAGGCTTGTGATGACCTGCGATGACTTAATGAACAGTTGAGACAGAACAGCGAGATGTCGTCAGGATGGCAGGGTAATAAGCAAAAAAAATAAAATCACGAGAAAAGTTTCAGTGCGGACCAAAAAAACTCTTAATCTTCCTGAAACAAAATGACGCAGCTTAGTTCAGCTCACACGCGGCTCGCGTATACGGAATGATCTGGATCACACAAAAAAATATGTCTCTCAAAAACACATACTGGTCCGGAACGATCTTCAGCCCCTTTATATACAAAAACTAAAACGCTTCACTCCAAAAACTATTCTTGCAGTCTGCACACGCGATCTTGTTCACTAACAAGTGCACTTAAACGGATTGCAGGCAGAAAACTCTCGCTCCACACAGTTCATATCACTTTAAAAAAAAACAGTAGGCTCTTGAAAATATGTTCGGTTAAAACAACGACAACACACGGCAGTGTTTTGAATGAAACTCACGACTCCAGCAACCTTCCTCGTGCACTCAGCCAGCCTCCAACACTGTTCTCTGTCCGATGATATAACCGACCGAACTTCAGCTCTAACTGCGGTTCTCGTGTCACACGACGATATAGGTGTACCCTAAACTCATAAAACTTAATCTGACTGTATTACTTCACGTTTTCAGCGAAACTTTCGAATTCTCGTACTGCAAGTATCATGGCGCGTCTGCCTCGCAGCTCTGCTCGTGCTCACCCTTCTTCTTCCCAGAAGCCTTTTCATAACCCGCGAACACGCCGAAGGAAGGAAAACCCGTCAAAATAAAAGTCCCCATAGAGAAAAATACCTCCGTTACATTGTGGTTAATTGCAAGGATACACATGCATGCATGCAGGTAAAATGACATATCATCCCTTATCAGGAGATTTATTAACATGTAAGACTGATCTAATCCAAACATGTATGAATAATTATTAATTACCAATTATTAATTATGATATGCAAATCCCCCACGGATTAGATCCGCCCCTGAGTCTTTACATATTTGGTGGAGAATATGCTTGGCACATTTTAAACTTGTTTTTGAGCAATTCAGTTTCAATCTATGTCTATATTGTGATTTAATATTGTACGTGCGCCTCGAGTGAGCGAACGCAACGCGAACTCACTGGCTGACTGATTAAAGGCACAAAGCCGAGTCCATTTCAGCACATTAACAGCTGCAAAATAATGTCTAACATTCCTTTTGCCATTGTTAATAACTAAAAGTAAAACTGTTTCATAGTACTAAATTTGTCCTACAAAAGACGAAGAGACCTCTTTTGAATTGTGACATTTTAATGTTAAACTCCCCTGTCCGAACGAGATTCTTCTGTCAGGGTGAAGACAAGATTTAGTGAAACGATGCTCTCTCACTATTCTTAAGAAAGGCCTGATATTATAATCGTTAGATTAACGATAAACTCCTGGTTAAACATTGACGTAGCTACTCAATTGTAAAAAAACCAAAAGCATATTTAATCATAAGTGCTATTTTATAATATGTCATGGGAGTCGAAAAAACATACGAATATTTCCTGTTTTATTTTGCATGACTCAGCGAAGCAATCCCGCCAGACGTGTTTGTTAAAATATAGCACCAAAAAATCCAAAACCTAAAAACATTTCTAATCATAAGTGCTATTTGATAAATGTTATTTAGATCCGAACGACAGACGTATAATTTCCTGTTGTCCATATTAGTGTGTGGAAGCGAAGAAATCCTTCCGTGCACACGTGTGTCGAATAGAAAAAACCCGCCGAGGTTTAGAATTCATAAGCGAACACGTGAGAATCATAGCGCTAATTGTTGTATGTGGGAATCGAAAAACAGATGCCTAATTCCTGTTGTCCCTATGTGTGTGTGTAGAAAAAGAAAAAAAAATCCTGCCACGCCGTTTTGTGAAATATAGCACCAAAAAAGCGCTGAGATTTTATTTTGGATAAGTGTGATCTTACAGAAAACGAAGCGTCTGCACGCTCAAATTTGAATCACACATGGAAGCAGGCTGGTCGTTATTCCGCTGACAAACACTAGAGGGCAGCCCTTAGGCCTAAGTGCTTCACAGTTCTCGAATTACGCACCGCCCCCTGACTTTACCCTCCATGAGCGAAATAGCGCCATCTCGTGGACACTAGTAACGAGGTCGTCCTTTCCTAAACAATTTGTCTCATCACAATTTCAGATTTTTCCAGTGAATTTCTGAAATTGTGTTTCTAACTTTCAATGCATGTGCAAGTTCCAGTTTTACTAACATGATTTCACTCCTGACTGTGTACACTTATTTTGAATTTGGTTCAAACCACAGTTGAATTTAAAATTTAAAAGTAAGTAGTAGCAGTTTCTGATGACCACTGAGGAGGAATGCGCCCCTTGTAGCCTCCCCCCCCCCCCTCCCCTCTATGTCAGCTCATCACTTAGTTCCTAACATCATTCTTTTCTGAAGTGGCTTTCTCCCAGTTGGTTTTTATTTTGGTTATTATCATTGATACCTCACCGTAGTTGTGATCATCATCAAATATAATGCCAACCTTTAATTTCCTACACTTATTCAAATTTGGTTTGAAACAAACAAATTTCAAGATCAATTTGAATTAAGTCTCCTTTCCTGTTGGGAATGGTTTTATGGCTTTATTTCTATATTTCCTTTTTCAAATTATTTTTAATAATTTTGATTTGATACGTTACGTTATGTATTTGATACGTTATGACAACTGTATCCTTACTATTCTAGAAGTTACTTAACATCTATGCATTCGCTTGATTTGAATTGTATTTAAACCAGTTTGAATGCAATTTAAATCAAGTTCTCTGTCAGCCAGGTTGACCACTAGGAGGAAGTGGCCCAAACCCTTAGTGGCCCAAACGCGCCACTACAGCTTGCTTCCTCCTGTGCTCTTCCTGCTGCACTTAATCTCTTCTCTGAATGGAGGCTAGGTTGTTCTGATAATTAACATTGTCATAATTCCCTTTTTGTTTGTACCATAATTTTAGTAAAGCCGTTGCCTTTGATGACTTTTCTACAAAAAAAATAGACACTCAACTTGATTTAGATAGAGAGAGCTTTAATTCACGTTGAGGTTCACTTGTCCTTCATCCTGTTTTGTGTTTGTAGGTAGAAATTTCTCTCGTGCTGTGGTGATTTGAAAGTCATCTCTGCTTGGGGTCCAGCAAGCTGGTTCGTCTGACCTGCGTCACCAGCGCTGACTGAGCACGAGTCTCGGACTTTCCTGTATTTCTCCGTTGGTGCGGCCCGCAACACGACATCACCAATTTGGCACTGCCGGTTGTGTTCAAAGTCTTGTTGCGTGAGGGCACACATCGGTACAGATATACGGAAGGGCCCGAGAGACTGCTGTCAAGTGTTTGGGGACTACAGAAAGACCAACCACGATGCTGACTCCAACCTGAATGACCTCATTTCACCCCAGGGAAACTAGAAAAGGTATTAAATCCATCCACTTAGTATTGGCCACAGAATCTAGAGATTCCCCCGGTCATTGAAGTGTTTGGCTCCCTCCTCCTCTCCGAGCCACATACCGCAGGCTTAGGCCTCTTCTTCCCCTGTAACACTTCCTCTGTACTATTAACGCCATTTCATTACCGACCTTTCCATCTTTGATGGTTGCATGTTACTTCAAACTTTGCTATCTTGCCATTGCTCTTTCTGTTGTGCTCTGTTCCTTTCAGTTCACCTAGAGACAGAACCTATCTGAGACAACAAGGAACGCTGAATAATAGTTTGACAACCAAGCCGTTAGCATCAACAGGTGACCCCTAAGCTACCGCCCCGTTAAAAACCTTTATTCAGGCCCATGCTGACCTATCCAAATTGTCCCACCAAATGATTTAACTGTCAGCACCAGTTAACCAAAATTTTCATACACGGCATAGCCCGTATTATAGCTTGTTAAACGTAGAACAAACTTGCATTGGTCTCTCTGTGTGTGTTGTGTTCCTCTCGCCCACAGTGAAGCCAGTATGTTCCGGTCCTACAGTCCCACAACCCGCTGGGACAACCTGGAGACATGGCTGAGATTCATGACACCTCCATTCCTGACCAGGTCGCCAGTGACTCAGAGCCCCGAGCCAAGAG